>NC_086233.1:24715833-26157500 GCF_036321145.2 Pelmatolapia mariae | reverse complement strand
GGTAGCAGATCAGATAAGCTCGCTGAGCCGAGAGTGGAGGTAAGGCCGTATCTGCTGTGGCTGTGCGTCTTTGTTGGAGGAAATGATACTGTGGCGATTTCCTGGCTTTACGCCGCGTTTGGTGATAAGCCTCTGGGGTCTTGGACATTTTTATTAAATTGTATTGGTGCCTCAGATCTCTTACTATGGAAAAAAGAAATTGGAATACATTTAATTATTTTTATTTTTCTACGAATGTGTTGCTGTAATGTTAATCTAATTGTAAGCTTATATGCCTGAATGCATCTTTGCTGCAGGACAAAAACTTTAAAGTAAAAGCAGTGGGTTGTAGTGAAGGAGTCATCATGTAGGTCATTTTGTTTTTTTATGCACCCGGGACTTTTTTTGTTGTGTACTTCAGCTTGAAATTAAGAATATTTGCATTTCGCCCAGAGAGTGCTGGGAGCAAATAGAAAAGAGAAAACTGCCCAAGTGCCTGCTGCTCAGGACACCATGGCAAAAGTAAAAAGCCTGAGGCACTCTCATTTGTAGAGGATGAGATTTTAGGCATTCTCAAGTTTTTTTTATTTTGGTTTTGGGTTTTTTTTTCTTGGGAAGACTTTAATCTGAAGTGTAAATGTAGTTGTTGCAATTGATGGTTTTTGACTGCCTCTAGTGAATTTTCTGATGCTGAATATTTCTTAAACATAAACCTGTGATTCAGATTTTTATCCTACAAGTATCGATTGTGTTTAATGTGTCATTTGTCCTTTTAGAATTGAGTTTAACTTAAAGTACTTTACGTGTGATTGCCTCCTCAGTCATGCAGAACAGCTGGTTCTCTACCTTAAAACTGCAGAACTCTTGTCCAATGCCTTACACACAGCCATGGAGCAAGTTAAACAGGGCAAGCTCTACCCATCTGCTACTGTCAAACAAGGTATAAGCCTTTTCATTTTTTCAGTGGCAGTCTTAAAAACATAAAATTGCCATGTGCAGGTTATATATATAAATATATAAAAATAATTGTGATCCATGTATTTAGTTGTTCTTTCTAAAATTTCTCTCCATATACAGTTGTGAGAAAACTAAATGAGCTGTACAAGTCCAGCGTGGCATCCTGCCGCTCACTCAACAGCCGTCTGGAGCATTTCTTTACCCGGAAGCATCGCCTAATGGACCAAATCACCTCTATCACAGCGGAACGGCTGCTGTTCAGCCACACTGTGCAGATGGTAAACCAAAAGAAAAGTCGGATAATTAAGAAATAGAGGATAACATAGGGGGAAATTGACCAAAGAATCTTTAGATATAAAAGTATCTTTATCAAGGTGCTGGTTTGGCTCATCAGGGTTGAGTAGGCAACCCATATGCCGTAATATTATTGTAGAGGCCTGGGTTTGAATCCGGCTTGTCTTGTCTTTCCCCTACTTTCTCTCCTAGCTTTCCGGTCAACTCTTAACTGTTCTGCCACATTAAAAGCTTAACAGCCCCCCCTTTTGTGTGGTTAGCATTTGACATATTATTTAATATAATATTTTACTCAAAACAAGATCAAACCTTTGACATGAGCACTCTGTCCTCTCAGGTTCAGGCTGCTGCGCTGGATGAGATGTTCCACCAGGGGGAAGCATCGGTCCTGCGCTACCACAAAGCTCTCTTACTGATGGAGGGCCTGTCTCTGCTGCTCACTGAACAGGATGACATCATCAGTGTTAGCAAATGTGAGTATCACCGTATCACAGTAACAGAAAATGTCTCCACTCAGCATCAGCAGCTAAGAACCACCATTTAATTCAGGAATGTTCCTCGAGCTAACACTCTCATCGGTGGGAATCTGTGCAGATAAATTCAAAGTGTTTCATCGGTCCTGTGGTAATAAAGTCAAGTATGATAGGCTGCTTTATCATGACTTGTGCTTTTTTTTTTTCTTTCCCTTTGCTTTGTGTCTGCAGGTAAAGAGTGCATTGAACGGCGCCTCACAGCTTTGCAGGCAGGGCTCTGTATATGATAGCCCTGCACTATTTTGGGGAATGTGGAAAGTATGACAGTCGTTTGCACCCCGCACATTACTAACCAAATTTCCACACGCCTCTCATGGTTCTCCAAACACGAGTGTTGGACGTAAAGAGGATTTTGCTTCCGGCTCTGAAAATGCCAAGAAGACTCCCCTCACTTCAAGTATGGCATTCAGGAGCAATTATTTCCAAGTATTCGCATTAGCCACATATGGTACTTATCTAAACGCATAGCTTTTGAAGATCAACAGATATCCTTGCTATGACCTTGCAGTGCGCCACTATAGACAAAATGGTCACACAGGATCACAAACTGGAGGGGAAGTGCTGTGGACATGTGCTGATTTAAAAAAAAAAAAAAAAAAAAGTTGGATTGTCCGACTATCATCCTCATCAAATCTACATCTGTTTTATACCCCTTGTTTGCTTTCCTGTGTTGTTTGTGGTTTTTTTGTTTGTTTTTTTTGCTTTTTTTTTCCTCTTTGGGGGTTTATGTAATTATTTTCTTGCTGACGGGAAGTGTACAGTATGCGGCATTACTACAACTGGTGACCAGAAGTGCACACGCACTGTTTCAAAATCGTTGCCAAAATAACTTTTTTTTTTTTTTTCTTTCAAGGTTTTGTTTTTTGTGTATGTGTGTTTGCTTTAGATTAACTTTAGGTAACTAAACTGTGCTATATAGAAGAAGAAAAAACTATCTGACACTTTAATGATTCTATACTTGCTTAATATCAAAGACCATACCTTTTTGCTTGCACCGTGCGGTGTCGAAGGGATTAATTTGATTAGTTTTCTAAAAGGTGGCTGGTATTAAGGCAGAGAATGGGTCCAGAAAACACTCGTTACCCACCGCTAAAGCGTGGGTATAGCTTTTAATTCAGAAGGGGTTGAACGTGGTCTCTTAGCATCTTTGATCACAATCATGTTAAAAATGCTGCAATAACCTGGACTATATTCTTCAGGTATACAGAAGCTTAGGTGCTGCTGGGGCTGGTTATGCCTTCACATGAATTCCACTTTTTTTTTCTGTCTTTTAATCTTTTATCTGTCAACTCATTTAGCAAGTATAATCAAATCTGAATGTAGGGGCTGTCTGGAGAGAAACAGCATTAATATTAGACTGAATGTTAGATATTTAACATTTAGGCTGATCTTGGGGCTGAAGTCTGAATGTTTTTGCACTGTTAAAGTACTGTACAGAAAGACCGTGAGTGGAACATGGTAAACGTGTCCAGTTTTTGTAGATACTTTGACTTGTTTATGACAGGAGATCTGCTTGTATACGTTTTTAATGCAGTTTTAGTTGTAATACAGTTACTGTCAAAATGTAATGTTAGATGTGGGAATGTTGACAAAGAGATGATATAAGCTATATGAGAGTTCTATTAGAAGAAAATGGAAAAGAGATTTCTTTACACTGAAAACAAAAAAAAATGCATTGATTGTGTTTGTGCTTTATTTTATTGTAGTGGGTAATGGTTTTTTTTACCTTTTGTTTGACTTCTGAAAAGTGACATGTTGAAGTGCTAAGATTTGTGTGTGGGGTTTTTTTGTTTGTTTTTTTACATTGACCTTTTTGACATTCATCCCAACAACCTAAAATGCGGGCCAGCTGAAAAATCTCCTTCAGCTGCTTTTAAAAAAAAAAAAAGTTTTTAAAGAAGAGTTTGTTTGCATGCTTTGGTTTTGTGAAGCAGTGCTGTTTGTGGTGCAGCGGTTGAAGCTGTGACACAGCTCCGTAACATGGGAAATATTTTAATTTTGACTCCAACTGAATGCGTGGATGTGGTTAGCTAAAAGTAAAATACCACTTTGAGGAATAAAAAGTGGCACATCTAGGACCTGTAGTACTTTCTTTCCCCTAACGTGTAATTTCTCGAGCTTTTACAAGTTAATGAAGGTGGGGTTGTGTGGTCACGTCTGAAGTTTACAGTGACGCCTGTCAGCAGAAAAGAATGGAGGAGAGACTCATCAAAATATCCTTTGTGTGCATTTTCTTTGTTGCCCTTTGTCAAGTTTCTGTGAAATGCAGATTTTGCTCTACATGTATGCAGATGTTTAAGTGTACATTCCACAAATCAAATCATCCACGGGCTCCCTGTCTCTGCACTTGCTGCTCTGTTCACATCCCTCGTAATTTAAAAACAAAAACAAAACCTCCTGTATGTGTCACTTTTTACTGTCCCATACAATCATAAAGATGTTTGCCTCCAGTAGGACTCAAAAGCACCATGAAGACGACGGGTGCAAAACTCGAGATGCCTAAGAGAGTGCAAGTGAAGAGTAATTTTTACTTTGGTGCACTCGATCAGGAAACCTGTCACCTATTTGGTTAATTTGTTTTGTATGTTTGCTAAACAACGTACCCAAATGATTTCTTTTTACACTTTTACGTTACTAATTCTGTAAAACTTGTAAATATTGTATTTTAAGTTATTGTTGTTGGCATGGAGAGAACAGCACCATACCACCTATACATTCCCAAAGACAAGGCCTTCAGCTCAGTCATCCACATTGTCTGTTTAATGTTGCAAAAGCATTTAAATGTTGTCATATCCATAACAGACACTAGCTCAGTGTCCCTGTGTGTGTGATGTAATATTTACTGTTTGGGAGCTACATCATGAATAAAGTGAAAGGAAAGATCATTAACTGTTGTGGTGACTTGTTTTACTTGAACTGAAGCTTTACATGTGTATTCTTCAACTAAATTGATTTGGGTTTAAAAACTTGGCATTCTTTACTTGCTTTTCAAGACTACTTTTATTAGAAGGCCCCCTGTGTTTAAGAGGCTGGCAGTGCAAGAGGGACTCTGTGGCTTTTGACCTATTTCTCAGTGAGTGCCCCTCAGTAGCATCTTATGCAACCTGTAAGCATGAAAGGAAACAAAAAAAATGCCTCTTTTTTTTTTGTATTTTGCTATAATTTACCAGCACAGAATAAAACCATGGGAACATCTCAGTTTTATTTCAATGCTTCCCTTGTAGTGATAACAGCAGAGTTAACCACCTCTACAGTGACAGCTACTGCAGGTTTACGGAAATGAAAACAGCCACCTCACTAATGGTTGAGTCTATAAACCACAAACACAGTGACGTAAACCATCATAAACCACAATCCTCTCAACAGAAACTGGTGCTACCAGAAATGCATGATGGCACCTTTTTCCTTTGCAGCTTTCAGTCATGTGTGAGTGCTCTCAGTTAAAATAAAAAATTAAAATAAAAAAAAAAAAGCTTGAGAACCACCTTTGTGAAAATTTAACCCACTTTTAAGGGCATTTAGCAGGAAGAAAAGCATGGGTAGGTTCTTCTAAACAGACCTAACCCAAAGTTAGTAATATCTGGTTTAATATTCGCCTAAAACTTTAGAACATGATGCACTACACATCATGAATTTGGGGTTGATGATGCCCCGGATACCTATCACTCCTTCTTCCCCTTGGAACTAAATACATGTGATTTTTCATCTTTAGCTCAGAATCATACACACGCTTAAAACTTACAAACTGTCTACTGGTGGTTCAATTATAAAAGAAATAATTTTATCTTGAGCTCAATCAGGCTTTCAAAAACTGTGGGGGGTATGAGAAGGTGACAACCACCTTCCAAAAAAATTACCATTTGTTTATTAATAGTTGAACAAAGTTTCAATGCAACTCAGTTATATTTATAAATAAACATAGCAAACAATACAGTGAGTTTTGACATATGTAAATATACAATATAAAATGGTAAGGCAAAGAAAATCGACAAGGACACATGCCAGTCACAAAAATATCAGTCTAATCTTTTAGGTAGATTTTTAAGTAAAGACAACTAAACAGCGAATTTTAAATGTTTTTAAAATTCCGGTTGGACGTAAGATCTGCCTTGGCCAAGCGTTGTAGCCAAGGAGACGGAGCTTCTATTTTAAAAAAAACAACAAAAAAACCCCAACTTTATTTATAGCAAGGACCGATATTAACATAAACTGCCTAAATACATTTCAAGTACAAGAAAACCGAAAACAAATCATTGGGGGATACATAATAGCAAAACACCATTTTTTAAGTTAAAGATAATAAATACAGTTTTAAAAACAGTCTTGAATATTATGTAGGACTTCTACATTTAATATGAGCAAAAACAAATTGAAACTAGCTAAAATACATATTAGAAGAGGAAATGAGATAAGAGAAAGGATGCGCAGCTGGCCTGAAAGATCGACGTCAGGGCTGAAAAAGAAAAAAAAAGGAACTTTGGTTGTCACGGCAACGTTGTGTATGAACGAGCGCGTGCCAAATGAGCGTGAAAATAGTTATAGGTAGGAGTACCTTTAGCTATCTTGTCTTCACTGGAAAACAATGGGAAGGGTGAAACAGCGAGCTATTTCAGTCAAAGAAGGCCTGAAGTACTAAAGCCGAGAGCGATGTCAAGTCATAACCTGCCACCGGTGCGCCATTTGCCACACTGGACCAGAGTAGGGCGGTTAGAGAAGCCTTGCTCGCTACGACGCTTACCGGCTAACCCTGAACAGCGGCTCCCGCTACCTGTTATCAAGCCAGCGGGCAGAGCAGCGGCAGAGACGTCCTGTCAGAGCGGCAGCACGGACCTCCGGGTCGCTTCACTGCAAAGAAACGTCCAGTTCCTACAAGAACAGCACAAGGAAACACTGAAGAAGCTCCACGCAGAGATAGAGAACCTCAGACGGGAGAATAAAGGTGAAGAAACAGTGCATTCATAACTCTTGTATGTGTAAGTTAATTATTTGTAAAGGCATAGAAGTAAGTGACAGCAGTCCTGCCATAGGTCTTTTTAAAAGAGTAAAAGCAGAATGCTTTGTGGAATGAATGAAGTAAGCAAAAGTAAGTTTTCACATGCCTTTAATTAATGCTCTGATTTGGCCTTTCTGAGATTTTTTAATAGTGGATGGTTAGACAGATAGAGCACTCAATTATTCCCTGTGGGGAATTTTGCAGGGTTGTGGCATTCAAGAAACCACCCTATTTCATGGCTCAAAAAGTCAAATAATTATCTAAAGAATTCACAGAGGTGACGTCTGTGACTCCTGTCTCCTGATAAGGTGCCGGCAAGACAAGGTCAGGCTAGGTATGGTGGTCGCATGGCAACTCCAGGGTTTAGTTTTAATGATTTCTCAGTGGGAGGTGGACAGATATCCGGTGTCACTTTGCAGAGCGAGCCGCATGCTGTTCCATATAACAACATGTCACCACCCACCAGGAGACTCCCCGGTCATCCGTCGTTGCATCCTTGCTGCAGCAAGGCCTGTTTTGACACATGGGTTGCTTACTGGTTGTTTAAGCCCACCTGCAGTGTACAGTACATTAAAGTTCTGTTGTTATGGATGTTGCAGAGTTGAAGTATAAGCTGATAATGGAGCCTCCTAAGTCAGGTAGAAAAGGTAACATGTTTAAGCACATGTAATGACTTATTAGGTTTTCATTTAGGTGAATTTCAATGTGCCACCTAAACTTAATGTCTGATCCTTCTTCTTCTACGAGTTGCACACAGTCGACAAAACTGTAGACCACCCACTCAGGGCAGTCAAGCCCATACTGGACTGTACGTGGAGGAGCCACTGCAGGACACGAGACTCTTGCAGGACCAGGCTCTCAGGTGAGTGGTGGTCCTTTTTCAGCTACTTATCTAGCTCAGTATTTACAAAGTGTGGTTATATTTCATAAATGATCTTAGCTCCCCCCCCCTTTTTTTTTTCAAAGCTATGCACACAAGAACTGATGGATAAATTAGATTCAGATGCAGTAACATGGATATGATGACACAACAGCCATTCATTAATAACTTACTCAGCGCAGATACTCAGATAAGCTCAGATAACAGCCTGTAAGGCAACCATCAAAAGCAGGAGAACACTAATCCAAGCTCTGTGTTTTAATCACTTTACAGAAAAACAAGGTGTCAGATGTCTCATATTAGGTAGTGATGTAGGTACACAAGTATTATGGTGCATGTTAAATTAACACTATAAAACAGCATGAGGATATGAACGTGAAGCATGTAAAGAAGCAAAAACCAGTATGTAATTAGTTATTTGTTGGTCTGGTCTGCAGTCTGAGCCCTTTGATTTCTGGAATATGTGCCTTTTTACATGTCTATAAACTTCTTGACCTGTTAGTACCAGGTTGGATCCCCTTTTCCCTTCAAAATTGCTTCGATTCTCAGTGGTATAGATTCAACAAGATGCTGAAAACATTTCTCAGAGATTTTTGGTCCATATGGACATAAAAGCATCCATGATGTGAATCTCTGTTCCACCACATCCCAATAGTGCTCAATTGGCTTTTGATCTGGTGACTGTGGAGGCCATTTGAGTACAGGAATTCACTGTCAGGTTCAAGAAAGCAGTTTCAAATGATCTGAGCTTTGAGACATCATGAATTATCCTGCTGGAAGCAAAGTGGGCCAGTGAATTGAACCTAGTCCCCTGTCTGTGAGGGGGGTGGGGGTGGGGGGAGTTAACAACCAGGTATTCTCAACCTAAACTGCCTTATACATGTTATACATCGCCCTCAATGACATTATCTCATTGACTTGCAGTAGCATTGGAGCATGCACTGAAATTCTGGATTCAGCCAGGCAGGACCATGGCACGGAGGCCAATGGGCGCCTCATCACTTCACTGCAGCCTCTCCGAATTCACAGCAGTTCCTCCCAGCCCCCACGGGCCCCCACACTACAGGAGTGTGAGGTCATCATCCGACAGCTATATAATGCTAACAGCTTACAGTCTCAGGAGGTAAGTGCCTGAAGGGCAACGCTTAGCTATTCAGTGTTTTAGTAGCTCAGTTTGTTGTGGCTTTTAAAATAGTTACTTAAAGTACAACCCTGTGTCATCTAGATCGTGCGTGTGAAAGCACTGCTCAGAGACATTGTTTCAAACAAGAAAATCACCACAGAAAACTACATCATGGCTAAGGCCTACCTTTCAGATGGAACTCGGTGAAGTGGCATTATCATTTTCATCATCAGCGACATACAAAAGCCTTCAAAGCAGCAAAATTATGATAACAGTTTCTATTTTTCTTTGTGTGTTTCAGCAGGTCTTTAGAAGAAAACAAATTACCAAAACTTGGCCTTCAGTCATTCCCAGAAAAACAGTATGTAATTTTGTCTGATTTTGTAATCTGTCACAGTGCACAAAACAGATTCCTCAAAGCCCTGTTGTGCTAATTTTCACAAAACTTGGTTGCATAATAGCCCAGAGCTGCCTTTTGCAAGAGAGATCGAGGTTTCTGAGTCAAAAAGAAAAAAAAAGCCAAGCATGTTAGTCACCCCGAGTTAAATCCACATATCCTTTCCCAGGTGTGGAACATCTCAGTCTGGGGTTGTCTTCCCTGCCCTCAAACAGAGCCTTGTCTACAACATTGCAGAAAGACAGAAGAGGTCCCGTGCTGTGCAGAGAGACCGTTTGAGAAGGGCTGTTCAGTGACAGGAACACAAATACCAGAGCATATTTCCGTGGTATATAATGAAATAAAGCATTTCTGATTGATGATGTTTTATGATGTCGTAAAGTTGAGCAGGATAGAGTGGTCGCAGCAGGAATCGCACAACACTTAGTCAATGATGGCCCAGTTTAATTACCTCTTCCAGTAAGCCTTGCCAGTGTGAAGCAGCATGCCGTACGGCAGCACCTCCCTTAAGTGGAATGTAACCATCATTCACACACCTGTGTGCTTCCTGTCATGGCATGTCAAAATGTCTGCTGTTCAGGAAAAAAAACGCGTCACGTTTATTGACAATTACTGCTCATAATGATGTGTAATATGGACAGATAACACAAATAATGCTCTATAAGGCCTGGATTTTTTAGTTTTTCTACACAGCAGAAGGACTGATTTCAGCTTTTCACTGGGAATAATTAATGGGGGGTTTTTTTTTTCAACCACTGAGTTTCAGGACATTTGTGGCTTGTTGTCACTTCACAAAAAAGCAAGCATAAAAGCACACTTTTTTCATAAAGCCACATTTTTTGTTATTCAGTGTGCTAAGGAGCAGTTTAATGATGTTTACTGGCCAAGCATTAGTATTTAATCATTTACACTTTGAGTTTAAGCATAAGGATGAAACGGTATAAATGTCCTCTGCACAAGACAGTGCTGTTCTTTTAAATTTTTCCATGTGCGCCTGACTCTTCGGGATACTGTTCCTTTTAGTGGGCTAATCGTGTGGAGAGTTATTTGCATGCTGAGTGTCGTATTTGAGATATAATGACGCAAAATAGGCAAAAGGTGATCCTGCCTTAAATAAATGTCCTATTGTTATGTTAGCACTGGTTTCTAAGGTCGTACACCACTGCAAACACTGGATTTGTCAGTTTAAGAGAAGTGAAATGTCACTTAGGTTTTGATCGCTGCAGATTTGCCAAAGTGCGCAGTTTACGGCGATAATTAGATATATTAAGAAATGTATTTAAAGCTTTGATTTCTTTGTTTATGTGGAGCATTACTTGTGTTTAATTAAGCCCAACTGCGGTCCTCTTTACATGGTTTATGAGTCATTTTCTGCTTCACAGGCTACGATCCCTTTATTCCTTCTCTATAGAAGAACCTTCACAGGCTCTTTTAGTTGCTGATTCATGCATAACATCTATATTGGACGTGTATTTATAGTATAAACACTGCATAAAGTTGAACAGAATAAAATAAACAAGCCGTGGTGTGTCTTTTTATTGAACCTGCTTGTCATATGAACGCTTCACTGAAAACGAGGAAGTTAAAATAACCAAAAGGAGAATTGGCCACTCGACAGGCCTGGCTACAGCAATGTTGTCAGTTCCACTAGATTAGTACGTGGTCTTTTATTAATTCTTCACTAACTGAATGAAAAAATAATTAGTGAGAACAAAAAAGTTTAGAAAGTTAAGGTAAGACTATGAGCACACAGTTGTCACAGGTAATGCTATGTGATATTGTAAGAAACAAGAGATAAGTGTGGTTTCTTAAAGTTTTAGAAATGCTATGAGGAAGTGGCTTGTTTAAAAACGTGAACCAAAGCAACAACAAACTGAAACATGAGGAAGTAATGAAGTGGGTGAAAATGCTTTATCTGAAGCCTTTATTGTGAACCTGGTGTACCTGTAGAAATCTAGAAGTATTTAAAGATACCTATGGATATCTATCTATCTGTCCATTTAGTAGCATGTAAACAGGTTTACCTTTACAACTTTACAGAAACCTGACTGGATATTCTGGGAAACCAGGCTGAGAGGTGAAAGGTGACTCATGCCATGGAGGCTGTAACAGTGAGTCGCTCATCTATATAAACCCTTACACTGGTCTAAAAATGCACTGACACTTTAACAGCAGCATCTCGTGCCATAATTACCAGTGTGCTTCTTGTCTGTTGTCAGTCTTCACATCAAAACATGCTCAACTTTGAATTGAATGCCGGTGACAACGATCAGGAACGTGATAGGATGTTAAAATAAAATATAGGAGAGGCTAAGTATTTCAGAAGTGAAGGCTGGGAGGGGGTTCGCCACTCTGCCAGAGACTGCATGGATAGAGAATACAGAGATTTTATAATATATGGTAAAAACTTAAGATGATCTTGTTCCTGTATGCCTGTCTGTGTGACCCTGGGCAGGATTTGTCAAGGTAAACTGTGTGTTTGTGTTCTGGCACATGAGAGCAAGGTTGCAACTGTGCTCAACAGCTTTAGTATCTATAATTTGTTCGAAATTAAAATAAAATAAAAAGCTTTTTTTAAGCAAAATTTACAGTCTCAGAGAAACTGACCTTTCCGACACAGGTCTAATCCTGCACCATGTAATCATCCTCTTCAAAACTTGATTTAAATTATAATTAACTGCAGTTTGCATCACTACACTGGAATTCCTGTCACTTTCTCACAGGATACATAGTTAGTTACAAGCAGAAGATTGTTTGTAAAATGTGTAAATTTCTTATGAAGTCTTAAGTGTTAGTGGTGTGAATGAATTGGGGGGGAAGGGGCATTTATTTGCAGACTAACGGCTTACACACAATCTGACTGGCTGAAATAAAACTGTGGCGATGCTCTCTGCAGTGTCTTAGGTTGCGTCTTCTGCAGCCAAAAAATGAGCTGGGTGGAGAGGGGGCCTCTCCAGCCATAATTACTTTTCTTTTGTTTCGCCTGTGCAAAGAACAAGATCACAGGTTTTGTTCACTAGTTCCTTGTGCAACAACTCATCGACCACCGATTAGGTCAAGGGTGGTTATGTCATCTGTGCATTTAATCTTCAGACTGCAGGGCATCGAGACTGAGCTAAAAGGAGCAGCCATTCAAGGTTACTGTGTTGGTGTGAGTTTAACAGAGGCCAAACGTTTTATAAGCTATTGCAAAACCAGTTACAGATGGGTTTTTGGGTTGAAGAACCACCTTTTCTAGGCTTTTCTGCATGTGTGCTGGCCTGAAGTTATCCATTTTGGTATGGTGGGTTTTTATAGCAGCTGGTACTTCAAGAGAGCACTTGAAGGACTGTGGAACTGCTGCTTAGGTGGTCAAAATGTCACGTTTCATTACGTTTGGACCTGTATTATCGTTTAACCTTAACCTGCCACACAGACAGACAACAGAATCTATTGATTGGGATGGGATGATGGCAGACATTGCCTTTTGCATACATCCACTAGATGGTGATGTTTGTGAAGAAACCTTCAGTGTGCATCTACATACAAGGTTAGACAGCAGGTCAGACAAAGGTACTGTATGTCTCACCCTGCAAAATCCCACAAAACCCATCACTTAAATGAAAAGTTGCCCTAGTTTTAAATGCAACAAAGCATGAGGTTGAAGCCAATATGGTTCATGCATATAATATCAGCCTTTTTACCCATAATTCGAAGTAAACTAGTCTGTTTTTTGTTTCTCTTTCCAATTAGTTGCATCACTGCATCTTTGTGGAAGTGTGGGAGTTGGCAGGCTTTAGCCATTAAGTCTCAGTGGGTGCAAATCTATTAACATTCAGACAGTGTTTCAGTGATGAGAGCTGTTCTGTGCCAGCTGTAGCCTCATGAGGCACGGCCACTGAAAGCTCAGTCACCACAGGGACAGAGCTACTTCTTTACAGATCCTGCTTTTATCACTGAGCAAAACTTGTTCTGCTTGGCTGAATGGCTTGCCGCACTCTGCTTGTGTTCTCAGATGCATTCTTTCGCTTATATTGCATTCTTCTTCTTCAGAGACACTGCCCCTTGCATTTAAATGCGCTCTCTCGCAGCATATTCTGTTTTGGGTTGGGTCATTTTGGGTGAGCTCCAAATCGTTTTTTCACAGTTCTTTGCCAGATAATACTTATTATCGAATGAATGAAGGGGAAGTTAAATAACACCAGGAAATGAAAATAGGGAAATAAGTACAATTTTTTACTGGTGGTATGAATAAGTTGTTGACTGAGCAAATATACTGTACCTATGAGCTGCGGTTATGTGGCTAAAAAAGTATATTAAAAACACACGAGCTGACCACTGACTTAAAGGCACAGAACACAAAAAGATCCGAGACAATCACTAAACACAGTACTAACATAAGAACACGTTGTTCGGCAGACATCTGATTTTTTTTTTTATTCAGAACTATAGCTTATTCTATCTGTGAATCATTTTATAGAGTAATGTTTCTATTTCTAGAAATAAAGCTCAATTTTGATGCTTCTCTTCACACACCTACATAACTACCTGTCAAAAGCACATATATTAGCACTTTCTACTCCACAGTACTTCAAAGCTGCAATAGATCGCAAAATATGCTCCAGTGTTGTAGGGTAAAAGTAGTAGTTAAATTAGCCTAGCTTTAACAGAACCAGCTATGACTGTGAAACACTGCCTACACATATTTCCAATTAAGAATCAACTAATGACAGTGTAGGCATATAAACAGAAATAACACCTCTCATACACATATAGTATGTTACAGCAGCTTTTAACATCAATGTTGCCTACTTAAGACCTGACTGCTTAGCCTCTGCTGGATTGGTTTAGCATTTATTTAAAGTTTAGCCATACTTTAGCCAGATTTAAGCTGTGTTATTATATTTTTGAGTCACACGCTGAATCCCTTTGAAGTTTTGAAAAGCAAACATCCAATTAAATGACTACGTCAAAGCAGGAACACTGAGTAAAAAACACACTTGTATCTCAACCTGCTCCACATTTCTATATGCACTATATTCCCGAGACGATGGAACAGCTACTTCTATCAGCAGAATGCTTCACTGAGAAATGACTGACACCTACTCTCGCGGAGCTAGGGGCTGTCCGTGGCTTCGCCAACCGCCCACCTCCTTCCTTCACTTCTCCCCCCCTCCCCTCTCTCTCGCTCCTGCCGTCAGTGACGCGCTGATAGAAAGCGGGACCTGCCCTCCCGTCGCCATTTTTCGACCTCAGTACTTCTGGTAGCCTGTGCTAGTGGGGACGAGCGGAAATAAGGGAAAGTATAAAATAAAGCAATCGTTAAGCCGAGATCCCTCGTGAGCGGTCGGGGATGCACGCGACAGCTCCCGTAAACGGTCGTGGCTCCTGAGATGCACGCGCAAGAGACGAGCCGCTGCCCTGAAATCATTTTTTTGTGTGAAGACGTGTTGCGAGCCGCCATTTTTCTGCTGTGTTGCCTCAAAAGTCTGCTCCGACTCGAGAAAGGGGATTCGAAAACGCGTTTCCATGAAGTGTGTATCGCCGTGAGCTCCGCAGGATTTCGGCTGATAGTTTCGTGACCTGCCAGGGACCTTTGTGCACAGATGAGGGATTATCAGATGTAAGAAAAAGGAAGAAGAAGGGGGGGAAAGTGAGGCCACATTTTCCGCTCTTACAACTGACACTGACTGGAGGAGATACATTTATTAGAAGAGAAGATTTGGTGTTTTCTCGGAAGGCGGAACGAAAAGGGGAAGCTTCATTGATCGTTTGTTGCTCTGGCCCTCCGTCAATGGTAGCCTGTCGTAAGTTTGTTCGTTTTTCTTCTGTTTTTTGGCTCCCTTTTAACAACTGCTCGGCCGCAGCCTGGACTGCTGAACACAGGGACAACAGTATGCTCCAGAGTTGGATCAAGTCACTGGCAGCCTGCATCTGAAAGGAGAAAAAAGAAAACAAAAACGCCAAGTTGTTTTTGTTTTTCTTAAACAGATTTTTTCGGTGCCTGAGGCGTTTTGTGAAGAAATCACTCGGAAACTCCTTCCAGAGCGACGAGTGCCCTGCCCTGAGTCTTCCAAATCCTACAGTTTGCTGTGATTGGCCAATTGGAACCACGCATACAGCTTTTAACTTATTGCCTAGCCAATCCTGTAGTATTTTCCTTTCTATTATTATTAATATTAATTTGTAAGCCACGTTAACTTATTTTTGAACAGAAATGTCAACTGCTCGATTTGATTCCTCTGATCGGTCCGCCTGGTATTTTGGACCCGTGTCACGACAGGAGGCACAGAATAGGTTACAAGGACAGAGACATGGCATGTTTCTTGTTCGAGACTCGTCGACCTGCCCCGGCGACTACGTACTGTCGGTGTCGGAAAACTCCAAAGTGTCTCATTATATCATCAACTCTTTGCCCAGCAAGAGGTTCAAAATAGGGGATCAAGAGTTCGACCACCTCCCAGCTCTCCTGGAGTTCTACAAAATCCATTACTTGGACACGACCACGCTGATAGAGCCAGCCCCCAGGTAGGGAGGTCACCCACCACGCCTCCTCCAGCACTTTACCATACTATTTTTTTTTTTTTTTTTATCAGAACTAACCCAGTTTCACTTGGTTATGTCATAAAATCAGCACTATTACCACACATCTAGTTTGCTTGCTTGTTTGTTTGGGTTTTCTTTTCTTTTAAGTGTTGTTACCACTGTAAAAATAAACCTGACTCAGGATTTGTGTGGTTTTACAGCCAAACCTGATACCACATTTTGGTAATTGTGGAGTTAGGTAATCGTGTTTATAAATGATTTTATTCAACAAATAATGCAGTTTTGTTGTATTCTAGGCTTCACAGTGATAACTTTTAAGGATAGCAAATTAACATTTACTTCATTTCCTCATTATTTTTCATTTTTGCTAAGGTATTCAAGTACGCCGAGTCCTCCTGTCCAGCCCATGGTTGGATCAGAGGAGAATCTGGAGTATGTGCGGACTCTGTACGACTTCACCGGCAGCGATGCTGAGGACCTTCCCTTCAAGAAGGGGGAGATCCTTATCATCCTGGAAAGACCGGAGGAGCAGTGGTGGAGCGCCAAGAATAAAGATGGACGTGTTGGGATGATCCCTGTGCCCTACGTAGAGAAAGTGGTACGACCTTCGCCCCACCCTGGCCAACCTTCTCATGGATCGCGAAACTCCAACAGCTATGGGATCCCTGAGCCCTCCAATGCTCTTGCTCATGCCTATGCCCAACCCCAGACGCCTTCTCCAATGCCCAACGCACCTGGAGCAGTTATCGCTCCGCTACCGTCCATGCAGAACGGCCCTGTCATGGCGAAAGCCATCCAGAAACGAGTGCCCTGTGCCTACGACAAGACTGCTCTTGCTCTAGAGGTATTGTATTTATTTGATCTTACCTGTTTTATTTCATTGTTTTTGTTTTTTGTGTTTTTTCTAAGGGATCAATGTGATTTCACCATGTTTTAATGCACTGCTCATTATTTTTAAAGGATGGATATTGTAATTAAATCATTAGCTTTTCATAAATCTGTTTAGCTGGACCTTTGATCTGTAACGCAACATCATGCAGTAAATTAATATGCCAGGTAAGGGCCTGGAGTACAACACGCTATAAGCTTCTTTGCCTAAAGCAGCAGTATCCCATCTTCAGTCATTTAGCTTAGACTTTTCTACACAAATTAGAGTTTATCACCTCAGTCAAGTTAAAACACTGAAAAAACTTGTGTAGAAGTCACAGAAGCTAAGAGGTTTTATAGAAGACTTTGTTTTTACATTTTCACAACCTGAGAGCTCTCTAGGAGCTGTCGGGTTACCTAAACATAGACAACAATCGCCAATCTCAAGAGGTAACTCTTATAAAAATTAGGTTGTGTGACCAAAGCTTGGAGAGGCTTCTGTGTAAAACTATCACTTTTTTTATACTAAAATTGCAAAATTAAGTAGTAGAGGGACCTGGGGAAACACCAGTGCCGCCTTCAGTTACCACAGTAGTTTTGCTGGTTCAATGTGAGAAAGTGTCTACAGATAAGCTTCGCCTTTTCTGAGTCCTTTTGACATTCTAGCCTCTTGATGTGTTCTCACACTAAAAGACTAATAACCAAACTGTGGTTTTAGCATCTTGCTGCTTGCTCTGATCAGGCCCTTCCTGTTTGTTTGAATATAAAAAGTTATTATTACACCAGGAGACTATCTGCAAGTTCACAACTAGCTCTGGACGCTGGCTGCACAAAGATGCTTTGGTTATGGGGTGCTGCTGTTCAGTCAGAATACATGAACCACATCTATTTTGTAGCCTTGGATAGTTAAAAAACAAAAAACCAAAACAAGTTTCTGGCTTTGGATTGGACCAAAAGTCATGCAGATATGAGATGGGTGGTTTGAGAGAGCTTAATATGATTCTTGGAACGATGAATAATAAATGCAAAACAAAAGTTTGCAGATGTAAATGGGAGGGTGGGTGGGGAATCTAGTGAAACTCACCACAGAATTGTGGCTTTTGATCACTTGTCTCTGCGACTGAAGCTTACACTCTCGCTGTCCATCTATCTGCTAACCTGGAAGCAGCTTTGACGAAAGCATTTCTCAGCAGTGTTGCCTTCCTCGGTAGTACGCTGTGGCTAATACAAATCTGCTCTGACTTTGGTGGCATGTCGAAACATGCAATGCAATGCTCAATATGTGCCTCAGAAATATAGTGGGCCTCCAAAACACTCAGCTCCAGTAGCAGATTGAGCTGTAGTGGGTTTTTTTTTTTGTTTTTATTTATTTTTTATCTATAAATAACAATAGCGCCACTTCCATTCACTCCCATCAGTTTGACAGCAGTTATAGGTGTAAAATAGGGCAGCAGAGATGGATACAGAGAAGTACTTCCTCCCTGTGACTCTTTCTTGCACATAAATGAGTGTAAATTGAGCATATCAGCATCCTGCTAAAGGTTAAGCAGTGTTTTGTTTTGTTTTTTTGGGGGGGGGGGTCGTTTCGTTGATGTGTTGTTAAGTAACCGACAGCTAATAGCAGTCACCTCAAAAAATGTCCCTAACCTCATTTAGACTCAAACTGCAATGCTGGTTGAGTGCATAAACAAGATGCATCAGCTGGCCAGTGTCTCTGCACCCTTCTGGGCCTGTTGTCGCCCATCTTTTGTTAGCACCGAAATGAGATTCCAGCTTCCATTTAATAAATGTTCATGTAACTTACTGTAATAGATAGAAGAGAGGAAGAGACGAGGCCAAGGGACGGCTGTAAAGAAAGACGGGTTGCACACGAATGAGCAGTCAAGAGTGAGCATGTGAGAACTGAAACTTGAGGCGGGACTGTGTTTGCCGCTTACGTTTTCTCTGTGATCATATGGTGTAGCAGTGAAGCAGCAGATGGAGCCATGGTTAGCAAGAGATGAAATATTAAAGTTAAACGTGGCTCTTCTCGGTACATGCATGATTCCCAAAAGTACATCTGAGATGATTATTGATGCAACAGTGCATTTGTTGGTGCCGGCATAGATGCTCGTATAATGCTTGCTGGCTCGTGTCATTAGTTAAGTGAAGAGTACATTTTCTCTGTTTCTAAGAGATTCCCCAAGCTGGTCTGATGGAACTTCAGGTGAACAGCTTTAGATGTTTTGTCCGGAATCGGAATTAACTCGTTTAATTTTTATTTATTTTTTAATAAACCACCAGAGTCTGGCAAAAAGCAAACTTTGGCCCCTGAAGGCATTAAAAAATGTTAACATGTGAGAATAAAAATAAACTTGACCTAACATTTTTTTAAAATGATTATTATTAATCAGGGATTGATTTAAATCCGATTGGCATCCATTTTCATTGTTGCTTGTTTTGTTTCCATTTCATTTATTTATATTTTTGTTGTAAATGTCACAAAACCAAAATTTTCTGTGACACTGTTTTGATTCTTTTTCCCGCCTTGTAATCGCTGACCTGTGTTCAGGGTGATATGGGTAATGCGTTCCCACGGTTCATCCTAGGTTATGCCATTTCATGTTGTCATCGCAGGTTTTAGAAATTGCCACATCTATTTGCATTGGCAAGCTCCACCTAACTCCAAGTATTAGTTTATTTCAACTGGACATAAGTAACAATAAAGCCACAGGAGGTTTTGTTCCCCAACTCTTTCCCGCTGACGTGGAAGTACTGTTAATACCTGATGTTGCACAGTGCTACATTGCAAAGGTTGGATTGATTTCCACAGAGGAAAAAAATAATAATGGTAGTTGTTGAAATCTGCATCATAGATAAAGTCTTTGACGTCAGTGCTTCCAGCTTTAGGAACAGAAAGCTCATGGTCAGATACATGTATCACCACTTTGCCACCGGCGCCAGTCTTCCCCAGAGTAAAGTAATGAAACTGTTCCAGATTCAGTGTTGCTGCATTCGTTACATTGTCCATGTAACAAGTGCAGATTTGTTTCTTGGCACAGTCTTCTCTCTAGTGTGGATAGTGATAGCTCTTGTACCTGCTTAAAGATGGGCAGCACTTGAATGGTTCAGTAGGTTCACGCTGCAGAGTCCTGATTTGAATTCTCTTAACTGAGCTTCATTTAAGGAATCTGCATATTCAATCTAGGTTCTGTGTGTTTACGGTCCTGTGAAGACTTACAAATATAGACATCCATAAGGTTCTCTGAATGCATATATGGCTACAGCTTTAATTACTGCTGGTTAGTTCTCTGGGATACCTTCGCTACTTATGTCTCTCAAAATGTGAATACTGAGGGGGGGGGGGGCAGCATTCCTTAATTGAAAACCTCCTCCTGGTTATGCATTTCCTTGTTCATTTGTGTAATCTGCAGCCTTGCTTTTTCTATTTTGCAATTCCCGACAAGTTTGGTTTGCAATTTGACTAAACCCCAAGTCACCATTCGCCTGTCAACAAAGCTTTGCTGTTCACAGCTGTCGGTGTGTGCCCCCTTTCAGCCTCTGATTGATACACAGTATACGATCACAGACTCCGGCTATTAATGTGCGCCATAACTTTTGAATGAACTGACGCAGCTTAAAAAGCTTTATTGACTTTTTCTGCTGTACTTTTACAATTACACAACTCCATAACTTCAAGTCATAAAAGGTGATTCCCACAAGAGTGTTTCCTCTCGGTTGGGTCTGTCTTTATTTTTTAATTTATTTTTTATTTATTTATTTTTAAATCTGGAAGCTCTTGGAATTCCAGATTTGTATATCATCTATTTCAATGTATCCACATTTTCAAAGTGTTTGGTTTTTAAATATACTGTGTAGCATGCTGCAAAAAGCTCGGCCTAAATGGATATGATGCTGTAGAAGTTCAAGACAAAGAAGAGCACCCAGAATTTTAATTATCTACACTTCACCAGAGTGTTCATTATAGTTGGTTAATTGAAAAAAGGAAGGCATCAAAAACTTTCACTAGCTAAAGCGGTGTTTCCACGGTTATTTTTGGCTTCGAATTTGCCTTCACTGAATGCACAGAATCTTTAATTTTGTGGCGTGACTATTTTAAATCACGAGGTTCAGGATATAGAAGCTGCGACTGGACATACAGGCAGATAAAATCAAGTTATACCTTCAATATGTTATGTTTTTAGGCTTTTTTTTCCCCCTCTTAGTAGCTTATTGTTAGTTAATTCTCTCTCTCTCTTTTTAATATTCAAAATACTTAAAACATGCATTCTTAAATAACAAGGCTTTTCTGGCTGAAGATTTATATCTACTTGACATAAGGCAACGTTTAACACCTAAATTTAATCCTTATGAAGTTCTCAACGTACAAACCTGACCTTTTCTGACTTTTTGACAGATCTCACTAATACTTTTTATGACTGTATACATCATATACTTGTCATTCGAGAGTGACATCGTTGTAGTTCCAAAGTCCAGGTCAGGATTTGAAGCTTCATTTAAATCGATGCCACACTGGTGTGCCCTCACATCGTATTTTCAGTCGTGGTTTTGATGATGGACTTTTTCCCCCTCCTAATCCTGATAAAGAACATATGGCTTTAACAGATTGGGGTCACGCGCAGTGTCACAAACCATCTGAGCGACAGCTCGGCGCTCTCCTGTCATCTTTTAACCTGCGGTGTAATGTGACAGTGGAGATCTGACAGTCTGGGTTTTATTTTAGAAAGCGTGTATTAATAAATCAGACTGGATGTTCTGTAACCTCAAAGGGTTTATTGTTGTAGTTTGGAACAGGCTTTAAAACAAACATCAGCCACTTGTCGTAAGGATTTAGTTGTTTTTTTTTAATTGGGCCTATGACTGACTACTGTAAGACACGGATTGTAATTTTGTTTTACAAGTTTCTGACTAAAATGTTTAAATGGCACAAAACAACTCCCCAATACTGCATCGTGCAGAATATCTTGTATGTAATTAGGTTAGACTTTGACACCAGTTCTCCTGTAACTCTGCTTTCTTTCCTCCTTTTCTCAGGTTGGTGACATTGTCAAGGTTACGCGGATGAACATCAGCGGTCAGTGGGAGGGAGAGGTGAACGGACGGAGGGGTCTCTTCCCGTTCACCCATGTCAAAATCATAGACCCCCAGAATCCAGAGGAGAGTGACTGACCTAGGCGTTCAGCTGAAGCCTCTCTCCCGTATCGCCGAGTACCCGAATCTGCTGGCTGTCTCCATCTTTTCCTGCCAGTGTCACAGTTATGTGCTTGCCTGCTTGGGGCTGTACCATGATAGCAACCCCCCTCCCCCTTTCCTGTTGTTGTTGCCAGCCATTGCAAGGCTTTCTGACTGTTTACAGCTTTGGACATTAGATCCAAACTAAAACCTGACCCCACTTTCCCAGGTCCCTTTTCCCTTATCTTTGTTCCAGGCTGGGTGGCATTTTTGCATTAGTGTTCTTTTCATTTCCAGATCACTGGGCATCAGACTGTGTGTGTGGGTATGTATGTTTTTGTGTATGTGTGTGTCCACAATGGATAGTTAGCATATAACATCGCGTCTTTTAAAAAAAAGAAAAAAAAGTTTTCTCTTAATATTTGTTATGTTTGACGTCTTTGGGAATTTCGGAAGTGTTGATGTATGCTTGTTTTGTTGATGTGAGGATATTTGTATGAAATAGGGAAAGAAAGAATTATCCCTATGGACTTGGGAGAGCACTGAGGCAATGAGGAGCTAACCAGCCAGTCATGTTATTTCTCCAAACAATCAAGTCACTGTTGTACCTTAACCATTGCACAAGCACACACTTGTACACATTGGCCATGAGTTATTCAGGTAGACAGATTTTTGTGTGCATGTGTGTTACAGATTAGGAGGAAGTAGAAAGAGATGGGGTGTGTGGAGGATTTGAGTTGGAACATGGCACGGTAGATCTCATTATCCCATCCATTCTACATCCTGACTGGCTGATAGCTTATTTATCTTATGTTACTAAGACATGACACGGCCATGTGACTTCATTATAATTGTTATTTTCTAAATCATTGTCCAATGATTAATTTTATTTTTTTGTTTGGATTTGTTGACATGGATAGTGGGGTAACCTTGCATCTCCACGTTGGCGCCTCTTTACTTGCTTGGAGATCATTGAAGACTAAAAGACACATTTTAGATTATACGCATTAGGAGTGCCAAGCTTTGAGCAGGGTTTCTAAAAGCCAAATAGCAACAGCCCTGGCCAGCACTTTCCACAAGCATCTGACTACAAGGCTAAACATACTAAAAACATAGTGTCCACACAGTGTGGGCATGAGGACTTGAAGCCTTTCCACTGAGATGAAGAACTCAGTGGCGTAGGTCGGGGAAGGAGGAATGTCTGAGCAAGCCAATGAGATCCCATCAATGCCTTTTCAAAGTAAGACAAGTCTTACTTCTAGCGCATGCAATCCCATCTCTGGCCCTTTAGTTTTTAATGTGATGATACTCCTCTCAATGTAGGATTTTTATTAACTTTTTTCAACCAGCTTTATTCCTTGAGTATTTTTGGTCTGCACACCAATTATTCTCCTTCATGCTGAGTAGTAGAAAGAATCTCATCACACCGTGCCACAGCCGATTCTGTCGAGCCGAGGATTAAACAGATGTGCAAACGGTGCAGAACCCCAGGTCTGTGCTGTAAAAACTGATCAATCCCACCCCTGCCCATCCTACCCCCTCTCTGTCACTTCTTTTAGCGCTTTCTGTTAACAAAAGGAAAAGGAGAAAATCATTGCTCAGCAAACGACTTAGAAATCTTTTAGTTGTATCCTTGTTTTCCTTTTCGGTGAGTTCGTAGTAAGCTATGAAATCAAGTATTTTTGTTAATGAGTGATGTTATTAAAAGTAACCAAGGGTGACATTTTAAAAAGGGAAAACAAATAAATGCCTGCTGGTTGCCTCTGTGCATGACCTCTTGGCCAGGGAGATCACATTTTTGTTTTGTTTTTTTCCCCCCTCGCCAAATGCTGCTTGATGTCATTAAATTTCTCATTAAATAAAAGTTTCTCGTTTAATCCCACCTGCTGTGTACAGACGCACCGGGTTGGGGTTTTCCTTGTCAAGCTTAATGAAATCTTACTAATTAAGCAATACACTCTGATAATTTCCCTTTGAGATGAACTTTGCTTTTTCCTCATGCTTCTGAGTTATTTTGTAATGGCATTAACAGTATTACTGTGCTCTCTTCACATATTTTAGGAAAGCTTGTCTTTTACTTAAAGAAATTGAAAGATTGTGCCTTTTATTTTCTTATGCCATTTACATGTGTTAATATTTCCCATGGTTAACACCTGTGCTGGTAAAGGCCCTTTATGTACATAACAAGTAAATAAAAATGTTTACTTCTTTAAGTTTGCCCTCTGGTTCTCTGTCATCATGTTAACAGATGGTTGGGTGTGACGCGTGTTGGCTGCGGCTCGACATTAACAGTTGTGTATGTAGAGCGCAGGACAGTTGCTCTGTTTTTTTTTTTTTTTTTTTTTTTTTTTTTTTTTTTTTTTTGACAGTTCCAGTTTCGATTCTCCCCGTGCCCAGGAGAAAGGAAGCAATTAATGAATTTTAATGAAGTGCTAATAAAAGACAGTCAGCTGACCCGCAGATGGGGTAATGGAAAAGTTTTCAAGGGCAATGTTTCTGGTGGTCATGCTCTGTGTTTGTTCCGCACTTTGCAAACCAGGTACTGAGCAGTATAAATCAGCAGGTCCACCAATATTTATACTTTGTATGTGCTATTATGACTTCTGTAACAAGGTCTCTGCCAACAGTGTTGTGAGAAATGAGTGCCCTGCTGTCTCTGAGATGACCCTTTCTGCTGCTGGGGGACAGTACTGCTGCTGATGCGCTTGGCTAAATGTGCACTAAAATGATTCCTGCCACTGACTAGGACAGGTCAATGGGACTTTAATGATGCTAATAACTTAGCTTGAGCCTACAGACGGTTGCTCGTGTTAGTTTTGTTTATGCAAATCATTACTCCTCTTAACATTTTTTTTTTATCTGGTGAATTATGAACAAAACCCAGACATTTTGGCACGCTAATATTTAATCCATCGTGACGCATATTTAGAAAAGCGGATATTGTTGCAGTGACCTATACACAGATACAATAACCAGCTCTCATCTTGCATGGAAAGTCCACACCCTGAAACGAATGCCGATGTGCAAGGGACACCAACGAATGTATGTACAAGTATTGAGTGCCACCCTTGTACACAGACAGCAGCGGTCTTCAAGTTGGTGAAACTTACATGTTGTCCATAAAACACTAGAGGTTGATGCAGTCACTAGTAACCCCATTGAACTGTCCTGTTTGCAGAGTGATGCTTTGTAGCCTTGATTTTTTTTTTGCATTTTGACCATTGCGTCAAATGACTCGAGGGGGAATATGGATGCAAGCAGCATTACGCAAACCCATAAACCTGGCACTACTAGTTTTTACTAAAAGCTGTTATTGTGAGAGAAAATCTGAGGTGTACTCCTGACCAAATTTTAAATGGGGAGACTTGAGTGGATAAATATTTGCGAATTTTAATTTTGTTGTGCTGTACCTAGTATTGTCAAGTGATCTAGACTTGCTATGACAGAAACCATCAAAAGCAGGATTTCTTTGACACTTCGTGGATATTAATGAAAGCGTACGGGCAAATATGTATCCATATAAGGCGGTTTGAATTTCCACATTGATTCTTTGTCCTTTTTCTCTGGATCCCTTGTACCTCATGCGTGGGTTAAGTTGCCATTAAAGCCAATCAATGTATTCCTCTGCACTGTGTAAGGCACAGGCCGCAGCGAGAACGACCATAATGAATCAAACCTGACTGATGCTGACCTCTCTTCGGGGCACAGTGTGCGTTAGTGAGGGTTTAAATAGATGTGCAGCAGGGTCGATAAAGGCCTTCCTACAGTCCATTATGGCCACCGCCCTCAAGCTAGCTGTGATGGCAGTTATTGTGCTGTAGAGCACTTGGCCCACAGAAGTGAATGTGCAGTAATTTTTCTTTTTTGAATTCATTCTAATTTGAATTCATCTAAAATAGCTGACCAAATACACAACATTAATCTTCATAAGGTATAGTAATGAATGTGGTTTGTTTGCCCTCTGGACACTCAGCAGAAGCAGTAACTGACTTTATGGCACGTCAACTCCTCTTTCCAAACACCATAAACAAAAAAACCAAAGGGCATAAGCGTTTTTCCCTTTAACCTTGTGGCGTTTTAAACCCCAATCTGATCCTCACATGTGATTAGAATGATGACCACTGATGATTATGAAGTATGACCTGAAAGCGGTGACCGAGAAAGTCACTCGGATCTCGTTACTTCCTTGCAAGTGATCCAAAGGTAATTTTTCTTCAGTGCAATCTGAGATTTTTGCAACTAGAGGAGCAGAGTCTGCTTTGCAATAACTTATCAGATATGGATGTTATGTACATTTTTGGTGGCAGCATAAATGGTACTTACCATTTATGCTGCCACCAAAGTTCTGCTGCCCAAATCAAAAAAAGATGATAGAATTCAGAAAGATGACCCGTTAAACATGAATTAATGGTGTTAGAAACAGTCACACTTATACAAGTGTATTTCCACCGCTTTAAAAAGTGCATGTTAAAATTTCAGGTTAGTTTCTCAGAAGCTAGAGTTGCCTAACTTAAAATTAAAAGGACTACAAGTTATGTTTGTCAAAAAATGTTCCATAAGTCAAAAACACAATAAGGAGTTTGCCTGGGTTAAATTAAATTAACTCCCAACTAAAAGTAAGTCACAGCTAGCCCTTCAAGTACACACTGCTCCAGTTTTGGTACCATTCAAGTCTCTGTGCAGACCTGTGCGTTTGTTTAAAAGGAAGAAGAGAAAAAAAAGGAGTTCAAATCTACAACACAAAAAGATGCAAGTCTGCGCGCATGTTCTAGAAAACTACTTGCTGCAGTGTCTGCTCCCTAAAGCTTTATGAATGTCCCAGATATGGCTTTGCCCTGTCATTCGTAAAACATTTACAGGACAGACGCTCCTGCCTTCTGCTAGGGAAACATGCCAGGCTATGATCGCATTTCCACACTAGTAGTCTGTCATTTCTTTATCGGGTCAGACACTACGCCAGGGCAGTCTATCATAGCTCCGTTCTTCTTGAACGGTGTCTGACACGTTGTTGCACATGGTGTTAACTGGACTCATTGAAGTGTGAGGTAGAGCGGTCTGTAGGTGTGTTATAGAACAGAATGGATCATTTCACTTTTACATTCATTCTGACATTTATTTCTCAGCCGAGAGAGAAAAAACAAAACAAAAACAAAACACCACAATATACATGTTAACTTTAAAAAAAAAAAAAAACTAAAAAAAACAAACAAAAACTTGAGCACAGACAAATCTCAAGTTAGACTGTGAGCAAAAAAAATATATATATAAAATACAAAATAACACAAAAGCTAAAACCTCAAGCTAAACAGATTTTTTTTTCGTCCATTAAAACAGACTATTTTAAGTTGCTGTTGTATATAATCCAAGCTAATGGAAATAAAACAAGTGGAAGGTCAGTTATTCCTCCACGTCTCTCACAATCCTTTAGTTCTTTCGTATCGTCATCATCCAACAATTTCACTACCTTAAAAAAAGATCAATCTTTACCAAGTTGTGTATGACAGGACAGGGCTCTGGCTCCAGTCTGCTGTGGTGTTATACTGGTGGAAGTAGCCATGTTGTTGGATGCAAGGTTCAGCTGCAGAACGTGAATTAGGAGGGGGGTGGAGGAAGATCTGCGCACCGTCTGGATCTCTGGAATGGTATGGGAACATACCATACTCAGACCTGCATGAAAGAGTCACACGGAGGTTAAATGTAATGCGACTGCATGCCTGGTGCTATTCATCTTGATCTCAGGTAGTCTTTGAGTGGGTAGAAGTGTACCAAGCATTTAAACAATACTGGTTATTTTTAAAATCAGACCTGTATGGTTGGTATGGCATGGAAGCAGGCACCATCTGTTCATCACTGCTGCAGTTGTACTGCCGCAGCACCAGGGGCTCAACGTGTATACTCTCAGACGGGTCCGGCTCCAGAGCTGAGCCTGAAAGGTGACCTCCCTTCAGTGACTGCTGTGTGGAGGCCTGACTCTCCTCCGTCTGTGTGAACTGAGAGGTGGAGGGCATCCTCTGCAGGCCTAAGAGGGAAATGCAACATTTAAATCTCGGGAGTGTCGCCACATTTTCACACTGCTTTAGCACAACTTTCATGACCATTAATTATTTTCTTACATTTTCTTTTAGTATTCATTTATTAAAAACTTGAAGATAAAAATTACAGAAGCTTACTTGGAGAGCTGTTGCTCAAGTCATCCCTGTCCAGTGTGGGTCTCTTAGCAGGGGGGCTTTTATTTGACAACCTAAAATATATCATATATAATGAGTTACATGTTCTTTCCAATTAATGTTAATTTCATGTTTACAATGACCTAAATTAAGAAAAACAAATTGAAAAGTATAACAAAATTTAAGTCTCCTGAGAGGCATTCTTACCTCTTACTGTGAGAATGAGTGCCTCCTTCCCTGAAGCCTTTAGCGAAGGGGTTGTGATCAATTTTCAGTTTGGTAATCTTTGAAGAAACAAGAAAAGACAGTTGAATTGGCATTGCAGAATTCTGTTAAATAAAAAGGATGTTCTGCACAAAAATTTGAATGTTATTGACTGTTTCTGGCAGATTTGAACCTTTGGGTTTTGGTAAGCAGTGACTGCAGTGAACGCCGTCTCTGGGAATGAGAAGCTCTGCACAGGGCCCCAGCGGAGAGTGTACGGGTTATCTGCCTGGACCACATGAAACCTCGGGTAGTAGCGATGCATGGAGAGCAGGATGATCTGATTGTAAGAACAAGAAAGCAAATGGTCAAATACAGTGAAGACGACAATATAGGGGGAAAAAAAAAAAAAAAAAAAAAAAAAGAGGGGGGGTGTCTTACATGGCCATGCTGATTCAAGGTATTGTTGGTGAGCTTAAGCTTGGGGAAAGATAGTGGCTGCTTCATCCAGTGCCTTCCTGGCGCAGGAGAGTCTGGGTGCGTGTATGTACGACACGGGGGGTGGGGGTCTGCTGCTCCTGCGATCTCCCATTGCTCCTTTTTCCACTACAGAGAAATAGTGAAGTGGGGCAGATTCAAGTGTGAGACTTCAGGATGTGTATAATTAAGCAAACTCTTCATGAACCACAAGAAAACCCTACAAACTCACACATGGGGGGAGGGAAATTTAAAAAAAAACAACTGCTCCTTACAGTACTTGACAACCCAATGCACTATGCTAAAAAGGGAGTGACCCAGTTGGATGGGGATGATTAAAGGGAACAATGCATGAGCTGCTGAATCTATGGAAGGTCAACTACTCCTCATTCACTGATCAGTGATGCTAATTGATTGGGCTTCCAGCCGAGACTGCACTTATAGGCTTCCTTTGATATGCAGCAGTGAACGACCCAGAACGGGCAGACTGAGGTCTGGCTCCAAACTGCAGCCTTTTACAAACAGCACTCGGCTCACTTTAAGCCCAAGAAAGAAGGGGGGTGGGTGGGAGCGAACTAGCTACAGCACACAATCATCGCTTGTTGCATGCGATCATACCTTGTACTTGAAGCCATCTACAGGAACGATGTCCATCGTGATGACGTAGTTGGTAAAAGGTTGGAGCCCGGATACCCTGACGCTGCAGTGTGGAAACATCCTCCTGAAAAGGCACGCACCAAGTCAGAAGCAAAAATGTGGCTCAAATTAAAAATAAACAACTTTTTAAACACTTAATTTGGGGATTTCTTTTTTGCATGCAAGTCCATTTCAAAGTTTCTTCTACCCGGAAATTTTCATTTTCAGTAAAATGAGAAAATACTGCCAGATTAGTAACCAGATTGTGTGCTTCACATCGTTCCTGGAAATAATATTTTATTTTGGAGTCACGGAAGTGTTTTAAGGAAAACACAGAGGTCATTTTGGCTATTTATTTAACTGTACCCACTGGATGTTTAACATTTGTCTTCAAAGTTACACATGTTATTTTCTACTCTGTGTTCTAGAGCGTTGGCACTAGAAATTAGCAGTTTCAAGTATCAATCCAATGAGACGTGAAGCCATTCACATGCTGCTGTCAGATTAAGGAAAGGGAATACCATGGAGAGGCTAGATAGGCCATGACTATGAAAGACACAAGTCAAGTTCACTCCCTGAAGTGCCCGTGTCCGTCTTCCAGTGAATGCATCTGCGTTGTCTGATTGCAAGTAAAAGCAGTGATGGAAAACATAACTGTATAGCACAGTGAACTCCCTGCAAAGGAACAGTCTGCTTTATTAAACAGCAAAAGCAACCTCTTCCTGAATCAATAGGCAAATATTTAAAGATGGGTGCAACTTAAAGCCTTCTTATCCACTTTTATTAATGGTAGGGGAAGTACTTCTTTTATTTAAAGTAGCAATAGCACAATATACCATTACAAGTAAAATACATTAATGTATTCAGGTATTATCAGCAATATAAGAGTCAGACTCCATCACACAAGTGTTCCATTTATGTATTTTCATTATTCCTACCTGTAAATACCTACTAAATTGCCACAAGTGTGCATTTACAATAACACCAGAGCCCTGTAGCATGTATGGGTTGCACGTGTCACTCAATCAAGTGAGCTATAGTGTGACTGACAGAAGTCATTTTATATTTGTATTCTTTAGGATTTAACTCAAAGACATCAGACGCTGCTACTATCCATTCACAGAGGTCCAGGAATGGTATCGCTATTTTGAGGAGAACTGGTCAGTAGTCAGTTACCTCATGTCTCATATCTCTAATGTTGAACTTAACCAGCTTCAAAGTACATTAGCTTTGTGGTGCAAGTATATTGTAAATAGTGTTATACCACAGCCAAGCAGGGAGGTGGAAAAATTATGCTTTGAGGACATTTTTCTGCTAAGGGTACGGGACGACTTCACCGCACTGAGGGGCCAATGCACCATAAAATCTTGGACAAGAGCCTTCTTGCCTCAGCCAGAACACTGAAGATGGGTCAGTAACCCAAAACATACTGCCAAGGCAACAAAGAAATGGCTAAAGAGGTGGCACATTAAGGCCATGCAGTGGTCTAGCCATTCTCCAGTCCTATAGACAGTCTGTGGAGGGAGCTGAAGCATCAAATGCCAAGTGGCAGCTAAAAAACCCTGAAGGAGTTACAGAGTTTCTTTAAAGTGGAGTGGGCCAAAATCGCTCGTGAGATTATTTCACTCAATGCTTATTTCACTCAATTACATGCACATCAGTTAATAACTTTTATGGTTCTGTCTCTCACCATTAAAATGTTCATTTCTATTGAAGTGAATTAGCAGGGGGATCAAATAATCATATCGCCCAACGTACAAATAAGCAGATAACACGTAGTATCAGAAACGCCAATGCAGTCAACTAAAATTTAACTAAAGTTAATTAAAGTGAAAAAGACTGCTAACAACTGTCAGTATCATGATAGTTGAAAAGTGAAAAAAATATAGCAACACCTTAAAAGAACTTCTGGAAAATGAAAGACAGCAAGATTTTCAGTGAGCCAAACAAGTCATTCTAGCAGTTCTCCAGCTGTTGCAAGAAATACTGATGTCATGAAAAACTGCTGAAGGCACAACACAAAGCACTCTTTAGTGTGCATGTTGCAGAACATGTTCCAAGTATCAGCTTCATTACCTTCCATGTTTTGTGATAATCATCTCTGTACCGATGCTGTGAAAGGACTGCCAGAGATCAGCGTTCTCCAGGGTCATCCTGATGCCACTGGGCTGGTATGGGTGAGCTAACAACGACATGCTCTCATTCAAACTGGAGTCTGGGAAAGGAATTAAAGAATACAAGTATACGTGTTAACAGTTCTGCAGCTGTATTGATAGAACCTGGTAATGGTTTACTGCAGCATGAAAAGCCAGCCTCCACATCTGAAGAGGCCTTCCACAGGATCAATAGTTCTCCTCAAGCCAATAAAATATGAATGTACACTATCTCTGTAAGAGTTTTCCCTTTTTTTTTTATTGTTGTTAGTTTGGGTGCTCATCTCGCATAAGTTATTATTCACCTACAAATCATTACAGTACCGTATTTTTCGGACTATAAGGCGCACTTAAAATCCTTTAATTTTCCCAAAAATCGACAGTGCGCCTTATGTATGAATCTGGTTGTGCTTACTGACCTCAAACCGATTTTATGTGGTAGACGGCGCTCAAAAATCTGTCAAAAATGTTTTAGTACAACTTTGGTAAGCTAGGAACCAGCACCACTTGATGGATTGGTCCAAAACTCTGTCCATCCACGAAAACAGAACTTATTAAATTTAACAAAGTTAGAAGTTAGCGCGCTAGTTTCCACCTAAACATGATATAGCATGTTCTGACTGAGAGATTTCTGAAACAAGTAAAACGTACTGCTCTGCTATCACTTCCAACATAAATGAAGACAGAGAAGTAAACAGCAGTGACTTTTTAGGGTTACTGAAGTTGGGATACCTGGTATGTGCTAACGACATAGCTATGTTAGCATAAAAAATAGTGAAGCTGGAGGATGAAAACTAACTTTTTTTTATCAGTCACTGATATACATGGGAATAGAGCAGCTGCCAGAGAATTCAACATTAATGAATCAATGGTACGATACTGGAGGAAGCAACAGACTGTTCACTGACAGTGCGCTTTGTAACACAGTGTGCCTTATGGTCCGAAAAATAAGGCAATTTATTTTTGTGTGCCATTTTAAACATGCACATTCATGCAGTACATGGTGTGATAACTCAACTTACCAGCGATATGGTGCACGTTATCATGTCCTCCTGTCATCTCCATCACAATCACCCTGTGAATCCCTCAAGTTTTTAAACCAAGTCCAGCCTTGAAATGATCGAACTGTAGTGAGAACATTCAGGAGTTTATATCCTTGATCTGTGGGCCTTGAACTCGATTGGTCATAAGAAGAGGGGTGACCTTTTTTTGGGGGGGGGTCAGAAAAGACTGAGGGGGCAGGTTAGGGGGTTTACCTGCTATTTAGTTTCTTTGTTTTTCTTTTTAAAGGGATTGTGTGCAACCATTTGTTGCTTTTTTCAAACATTGCTATTTAAATTTGAGTCTTGGGAAGAAATAAGATTTTTCCATCATATTAAACCATAAATGTATCCAATAAATTAGTATGTTCCATTCTTTATTTGTTCCATTTACTGCATTTACAAGTAGATGGTAGAAATCACGTCTGAACACACCTTTAAAGCCCTCAAAGACAGAAAGGCGAGTGATTTGGCTTTGATGCAAGGAGACTGTGTTCAAGGCACACAGTATGCGCGTACTAGACCTGAAACCCATAAAAATACTCATTCCCTTTTCTCATGCATTCCAAATGAAAACGGACAGCAACCATTTAAAAATGCGGGCTGGGGGAGGAGGGGGGGCACGACCCCTCTCGGCAGCTTTGAATGTGTATTGAGAACAAGCTGTTTGAGAGTTTGTGTCTAGCCTTGCTGACAATGCTGCTAAACTGGCCAAATGGCCTCATTTACTCAAGCCCCCGCCACACACCCACTCACTACTACTCTCTGGGAAGAGACAGGCAAGCAGTCAGAAGCCAGTTCAAATCAAAGACCGGTGGCAGGAAGAGTTGAGCAGCTGGGTTAAAGTTTGAAAACCAAATGCTAAGGATAAAAACAGAAAAAGTGCAAATAGAAAACATCCCTATCTATCTATCTATCTATCTATCTATCTATCTATCTATCTATCTATCTATCTATCTATCTATCTATCTATCTATCTATCTAAAGATCTAAAGATCTCTCTGAGCGGTTTTTGATCAGGTTTCAATACATTTATTTGCACTGGGAGTAATTATGATTAAAATCCTTCATCAAAATTACCACAGTTCCCAAACAGATACAAAAATGGCATAATGTGCATCTTTTAGCCTTCCTCTGCTTACAAACCACATACAGTAATTCCCATATGTTTAAAAAAATCACTTTAAAGAACAAAGGAAGGGGCCTGCTGATGCCAAATTTCAGAAGACAAATCTGGATGTTAAAAGTTCATCAAAAGTCTTTAGGAATGCATACTTCATAGTGCTGTCAGATTATTTACGGTCAGATTTCCCTCTCTACATTTTAGAGCCATCTTATAAGGAAGAGTGGCTCGCTTGCCCTGTGAACACATTTCTCCTCCAACTAAAGGGCATGTTGAAACATTTCTCCTCTGCTTAAGTCAACTTCAGGATTGAAGATGGAATTTGGTCTGCCTACGGCATGGATCACCTCTGAAAGTATGCCACAAAGCCAAGTCTGTATGGAAAAGTCATAATTTAGCTCTGCTAATGACATTTCATGAGAACAGAGTCCTTTATTAGGAACCAGATGCTTGGTTGCTTCTTTACAGGGACATTTGATTAGCATATTTTTGGTCCCCTTACACTGACAGTTCACTGACTTCAGAGTTGTTCAGAGTGATCACCTTCATTTAATGATGAAACATATCCATCTTCTCTTCCAGGATGACACTACCTCAACCCACAGGAGGCATCATTGGCAGTTATGTAAATCATATCCTTTTAGTCACTACTAAATCCAAGTCAGCTTTGGACCAGTGTGTTGCATTGCTCTCAACACATACAGGAAAGAAGGATTTTCAGTCCTTGCAGTAAAGCTCTAGGGAACTTAAGATTAACACCGATAACATATTAAAGTGTTGAAGAGAGCATGTGGTAGCCAAACACCTCACCAAGACATTTTAGCTGAGATTTGCCTTAATTCGTCACCCATCACCAAAGTTTACATCCTCCCTTTGCACTTTTAGCCAGTGTTTTAAAACGAATCAAACTGAAAACCACCAAATGATGTTAAAAGGTGAAAGCCACACTATTGTAGGTTGTAAGATATTATCACTAACATCATTTCTTCTGCATGTCTGTCATTTTGCTTTTTCCAATGCATCAGTTCTGCTGCAGTAAAAATATCTCATGCCACAGGAAATTCTGCGGTTTCAGCAAGTTAGTCTAAGCTGCAGCTCAAAGATGCAGTGCATGACATCACTACTGGTAGTTTACACACATGGCTCTGCTCAGCTCACTGCCTGGTGGGCCTTTTCCTACACAGAGGAAGTATTTGCAACCCACCAAAAAGGTTTTACCAGAGAAAAAGAGGGGAAATTGTTTTTTTGTTTTTTTTACTTTTACACCAATTCAGGATTTTTAATAATGTCAACTCTAAGAAGCATATTTGTTTACAAAATGGTCACAAATAACAGGAAAAGGCATTGATTTTTTTGTCAAATAAGACGATCAAGTCATCTCCTTCAAAAATACTGTAAATGCTTCAGCTAGAACCACAGTTACTGCCAAATGCAATAAATACTGAAGCACTTCCACAGGTAAGTGCTTACAAGCTTCATCTTATGATTGCCTATCAGGTATGCTTTTCGACTTGTGCTATGTTTAAAGTGATAAATGTTACAAGGTCAACGGTAATAAAATAGCTGGCTCCTTTTTTTTTAAATGAAGGTGATACATGCTTGCAGATTCATACATACAGAGATGCTGTCTGACTAACAGGATATGTGTGAAAAATGTGTGAAAAGGAGATTAAAAATTGTGAGACTGCGACGAGAATTTTTGATCAATGCTGCCACCTACTGGACCCTAAATGGCATGAATACCTCCAAATCACTTTCCTAAAAAATCTGATGTCCTCCTGATCAAACATTCTGCGTAATTAAGCCTAAATTAAGAGAATTTAATGTTCCCTTGAATGTATATTTATTATGATGAAACAGATTTTGACGGATTTGTTTTTAAATTTATAATTAAAAAGGAGGTCAAATATACTAAAACTGTCTGAATTATGTAAAGGCTTAATGCAATGACTAAGCACACCTGTGGCTTCTGTGGTTTGGATAAAACTGGGGGCTGTCAAAGTGAACTAATGAATTTAGTATTTTGATGAAATTTTAAAATAAAACTAAATGATGTTTCTCACCTTTGGGAGCAATCAGACTCCTGCGTGGACAAACAACCAACTCAAACCACCAGCAAACAATTAGCTATGGCTTAGACTGAACCAAATGATGGGTGAGCACTCAGATGCTCTAATTAGTGCTGCCAAATCCAGAAAAGTGGAAAATAGTTATCTATGTGCATGCTGCAGGTGGGGAAAGAAAGCTTAATTGACAACTCTATTATTGCTACAGAGGAAGCAGAAGACAAAACTGAAGTAAAAGGATTCTGTGAAGGTAAAGGAATCAAATCCATTCATTTCATTGAGAATTCAAGTTTATTTATGTGGCTTTGAATGCAAACAACAGCTGCCTGTCTCTAATACTGTAAGGTAGTCCCTACAGTATTAGAGACAAGGCCAGCAATCTGATGATCCCCTATGAGCAAGCACTCGGCAACTGTGGGGAGGAAAAACTCCCCGTTGGGAAGAAACCTCCAGCAGAACCAGGCTCAGGAAGGAACAGCCATCTGCTGTGACTGGCTGGGTTTTCAACTGTTTTTTGCATGACTGAGATGGTAAGAGCCTAATTAACCCCATTATACCCCAATTATTAGTTATTTCCCTATTAAAATTGTCATAGTCCAGTTAGAGCCAAATTTGGCACTGATGTTTTCTTATGTTGCTAAAAGGTTTAAAATATAGACATTAGGTTTGTCTTCACCTTTTCCATTTCCATAGAGGAAAATTAACGGTTTAATCTTAAAAATAGAAAAAACTCAAATATAATGTGATGAAGTTCGAAGAAGAACATAATTAAAAATTCATTGATACGTAACAGGTTTACTACAAATTCTAACATCCCTTCTATTACCAAAGATCTGACCTCTTCACCTACTAGCCTGAACATGGCCTCAATTGCTGACCTGCACAGGTTAAACACTGTGGTAATGGATTGTCCTAAAAATCCAGTTACTCTCCTGGTGATAGAAACCTCTCTATGAGGAATCCCATTATGTTCTTCTCTCCCTTCCAAAGGAGGCCTGTCTCTGTTCACAGTTTCATCATGGTGTTCTGAGACTCTTTGACTTAGGTCTGAGATCCTGGATTCAGCAGGGTCTGATGCATCTTGATTTGAATTTTCCCATAGCTGATGTCTTTGAATCACAGAGGGCTGCTGCTGTATATTTTCAGGGTGAAGAATTTCACACACTTGGTTTAAACCGCTATTCTGATTATGCAGTTCTCTTAGTCTGCTGAAGCGGGGTTCAGGTATACGCTGATCTGGCAAAGGTACCTCATGTTCCGCGTGTAAAATTTGGTTACCACAGCGAACTTCAGGTGCCTCGCATACAGTTTGGTCAGCAGTGGGTGAACGCTGGTCATCAAGTCCCAACGTTTTTCTCACAATTTTGTGAGCATAAGTGCCCACAGTGCAAATCGCGCCCCAAACGGAGTTTGACATGTTTACAGATGAGGTCTCTATTTGTTTCCTTAATTCTTGCAGTACTGCGTTATAGCGCTTAAACAAGCTTTTAGCGTGTGTTATCATGCGACTCAAAGGTCTATTTAAGGATTTTTGGGGATCAAAGGGAAGCTTTCTCTGTGTGACGTCACCAGGTTTGCGTGAACACGTGCCGACGGCAACAATCTGGTTACCGTGGAAACCAGTCGCGCATTTTTTTTTTTCCCGCAGTTTAAAACTGCTCGTGACTGTGGCGATTGGAAGACGTGATTTATTTATATTTGTTAACTACAAGCGCAAGATTAAGGAAAACTGTTATCTACGTGCGGCCGTCCTAAATATTTTAAGTGACTTGCGTGTCTTTTTGTACAGAACAAACAGCGAAGCCGTAGCGTTGCTCAATCCGAGAATGGTGATATGTGTTTGCGTGTAAACATAATAAGATTTGACCTTGGTGAGTTTTCTATGACGTCACAGTAAAAGTTTCATATTTTTAAATTGGCTGAGGACCAAAGTTGCTGAGAATTCAAGTAAACATCTTATGATGTGTTTTCCGTCTTCTAGTCTGATAGTAGACATATATTTCACTTAATTTAGTCTAAATTACACAGAGTGCTTTTATTAGTAGGCCATCAAATTTATTGGAAAACATATTTATCACTTCCACCTCTTCTTTAAGTCAAAGAGTTCTTTTTATTGATGGCATGAAGTTGGCTTTAAAGTGAGTTATAAGGTCTTGGGGTTGATATTGTTACAGCATCAACTTGATCACAAACTCACAACTGTTGAACTAAAACACAATATAAATTCAATGAAATAGAAAGACGGGTGAAACAGAGACATAAAATCATCTATATAATATACAAAACATACCAAATTCCAGTAAACTTTGCTGATATCTTATTATGAACTCATTACTGCCCACAGGAACAGGAAAGTTCACAACACCTGCATTCCTGCACTTTACACGTGAGGTCAATAGTATACGGCGTGTGTGTGTGTGTGTGTGTGTGCGTTGTTCTGTGACGTCACTGAAAATGTTTCCGGCTTTAAAGTCTGAGGCTTTCTCTGTGTGGTGTCTGCACTCCCACGGGTCAGACATGCCAGTTAGGAGAAAACAGGAGAGCATGGGGATGAATGGGGCAAGAAGAAATAAAGAATAAAACTATTCTACCAAGAAGCAGAAGAATCAAGATCAAATCCATTCATTTCATTGAGAATTCAAGTTTATTTATGTGGCTTTGAATGCAAACAACAGCTGCCTGTCTCTAATACTGTAAGGTAGTCCCTACAGTATTAGAGACAAGGCCAGCAATCTGATGATCCCCTATGAGCAACCACTTGGCAACTGTGGGGAGGAAAAACTCCCCGTTGGGAAGAAACCTCCAGCAGAACCAGGCTCAGGAAGGAGCAGCCATCTGCCGTGACTGGCTGGGTTTTCAACTGTTGTTTGCATGACTGAGATGGTAAGAGCCTAATTAACCCCATTATACCCCAATTATTAGTTATTTCCCAATTAAAATTGTCATAGTCCAGTTAGAGCCAAATAAATTTGGCACTGATGTTTTCTTATGTTGCTAAAAGGTTTAAAATATGGACATTATTTCAATTTCCATAGAGGAAAATTAAAGGTATTGTGTTAAAAATGAAAGTAAATAAATGAATATAATTCGAATTTTGTTGACCAAGAACAATAAAACGCAAAGGCAAACGCAAATACATCCTACAGCACGTGACACCAGGTTTGCCACATAATGTCTGACCTTTTGCCAGAACATGGGACGAATAGCCACAATTGCTGACTTGCACAGGTTAAACACTGTGGTAATGGATTGTTCTAAAAATCCAGTTACTCTCCTGGTGATAGAAACCTCTCTATGAGGAATCCCATTATGTTCTTCTCTCCCTTCCAAAGGAGGCCTGTCTCTGTTCACAGTTTCATCATGGTGTTCTGAGACTCTTTGACTTAGGTCTGAGATCCTGGATTCAGCAGGGTCTGATGCATCTTGATTTGAATTTTCCCATAGCTGATGTCTTTGAATCACAGAGGGCTGCTGCTGTATATTTTCAGGGTGAAGAATTTCACACGCTTGCTTTAAACCGCTATTCTGATTATGCAGCCCTGTGCATCTGCTGAAGCGGGGTTCAGGTATACGCTGATCTGGCAAAGGTACCTCATGTTCCGCGTGTAAAATTTGGTTACCACAGCGAACTTCAGGTGCCTCGCATACAGTTTGGTCAGCAGTGGGTGAACGCTGGTCATCAAGTCCCAACGTTTTTCTCATAATTTTGTGAGCATAAGTGCCCACAGTGCAAATCGCGCCCCAAACGGAGTTTGATATGTTTACAGATGAGGTCTCTATTTGTTTCCTTAATTCTTGCAGTACTGCGTTATAGCGCTTAAACAAGCTTTTAGCGTGTGTTATCATGCGACTCAAAGGTCTATTTAAGGATTTTTGGGGAAGCTTTCTCTGTGTGACGTCACCAGGTTTGCGCGAACACGTGCCGACGTGTTCGCGCAGTTTAAAACTGCTCGTGACTGTGGCGATTGGAAGACGTAATTTATTTATATTTGTTAACTACAAGCGCAAGATTAAGGAAAACTGTTATCTACGTGCGGCCGTCCTAAACCATTGTGATTAAAAAAAAACAACAAATATATTCTTTATGTATTCAATTTCCAAAAGATGCATATTATAGATGCACAAATAATTCAATATGTTGCAGATCTATTCAGAACTTGTCAAAAAGGTTTGTATAACTTTATGACAATTTAAAGTGTGTAAAAATATAACATTTGATCTTGACTTAGTCCAATCTTACAGTTAACTGCAACCATTCACAACCAAAGACTGGTCTGCTTCATTGTTCTTTTGTCCTATCTGAGCAAATGTCAAGCATACTGTTGGAGCTCATCGCTCCAGAGTTAAAGAAGTTAAAATGTTGCTCATAAAGATGGATGAAATGATCTGAGACGTAGGCGTACTTGTGTGCAATTGCGTTCTCGTGGACTTGCGATACGTCGTCAGTCGCAGACCAAGTACTTTTCCAATTCAAAGTACGCATCAAGCTGAGTACGCTAAAAAATTCCCAGATGTGTTCTCACTCCTCTCGTTTTGTCAAGCATGCATCGGTGGTGACTTGGGTGGACTTGGTGGTACAGCCAAATATCCCAGAATCCATTTCGCAAGAGTTCTGTGGAAATGGTTGAGGAGAAGACCCACAACAGTTAAATACTTCTATAGTTTTAATATGCAGTGTATTTTCAATGCATTTTTATGTGAGAATATAGGTATTTAAAATTCTAATGTTTAGTACATTTAACAGTAGAGACCCTACTTATAAATTTCCTGTGCTTTTTTCCGGAGATGCCTTGCCTGCCAAATAGCAAGCACGAGTTTCAGTGTGCGCGAAGAAAACGGCCTTATCTCGACATTTCATTTGGAAATTTGCCACAATCTCTAAAGGCTCTGATATAAATCGCTTTGGTATTTTTAATAGCCAGTCGTTCACACAAATGTTACACTGTCCTATATAATGTTTAAAAATCTTCAATTCTTTTGAAGTTTCTATGAACATTAAGTTTCAATCGAGCACCTGATTGTTTTGCTCATTATTCCCTATTATAAAAGCTGTTCTTTGCTTGAATTATTATTACTATCAGTAGCGGTTTTTGATACGGGCGACACGGTTGACCGGGGCGGCATCACGGGCATCGGCAAAAAAAAACAAAAAAAAAAATGCTCGTACTCATGCTGCCCCGACATCATGCCAGCGCACATTGGGAATGGTACAGGCACCGATCGGTTTTCTATCGCCCGTTTGCTGGGAGTAACGGCGCCCTCCGTTTGCGCGGTGGGCCTGCTGCTTGCGGCACAGGGAGGAGAGGGCGGGGCGGCGGGGCATTCACTGGGTGGCTGGAGCGGCATCTAATAACCAACTCGCAAAATAAAACAAAATAAAAACAAAACAACAAACACGAAAACACCAGACATCATGATACAGACTTATAATTTGCAGCGATGTTTTTTTTTTCGAAATTCTATACGCGGTAAGTGAGCGCGAGAGCCCTCGGTGCGCCTGCTTGCTGCTGAAGTCAAAGTAAACTTTGTCATCGCCGCTACATACAGTCCAGTATATAGAGAGACGAGTCGACGAGGCTCCAGTTACAACAGTGCAAGTAAACAAACAATAAATATAAGAAGAGTAAGAAAATAAATATACACTTTAGGACAAGGGGTAAAGGGATCAATAATAATTTAAAATTTATAATTTACAGTTTGATGATTTAAAGTCACACAACCTTTGTGTAAATGTGTAAATTTGTGTAAATCTTAAAAAGATTTACTGTTAAAAAGAACTATGCACCTTGGCTAGATAATGAACTTAAGGCTGCAATGTCAGAAAGGGATATATCAAAAGCAAAAGCACATAAGTCTGTCAGTCCACAAGAGTGGGCAAGATATCGCGAGTTAAGAAATCAAGTAACTAAATTGAATAGGCGTAAGAAGAAAGAATATTATCAACTTAAGCTCAAGGAGGCCAATAAGGACAGCAAGAAGGTGTGGAAAGTTTTAAATAATATAATGGGTAGAGATCTTGCTCCGGTGGTGTCTCACATCTACACGGGTGGTACGTTTATAAGTAAAGCTAAGGACATAGCCAATTATTTTGTGAATTACTACAGTAATAAAATAACAAATTTAAAATCGAATATGAGCAGAGGCGATTCCACCTTATCACGTCGTCTTATACAGGATGTTATCATGAATAATAAGCAATGCCAATTTAAGTTTGAGGCAGTGAATGCGGAGATGGTAGAGCACTTATTGATATCACTTCCTGACGATACATCCTCCGGCTCTGATAACTTAGACAGTAAACTGCTCAAAGTTGCAGCCAAGTTTGTGTCCCTTCCTATATGTCACATATTTAATAGATCTTTGGCATGCAGCTTATTACCATTGCAGATGAAAGAATCGAAAATAATTCCCATTCCTAAAAACAAGAATGACGTTTTTAATGGTGTCAATAGCAGACCTATTAGTCTACTCCCCGTTCTAAGTAAAATTATGGAGAGGATTGTCTATGAACAAATTCAACATTACCTAACAGAAAATCAGTTACTCACTCAGTTTCAACATGCTTATAAACCTGGTTATTCCACCAGTTCAGCTCTCATTCACATGACAGATAACTGGTATAAATATCTAGATAATGGGAATTTGGTCGGGGTGGTATTTTTGGATTTTAGTGCTGCATTTGATTTGATAAATCATGATCTTTTGATAGATAAACTAAAATGTTATGGATTTTCTTGGGATGGAAAGCTATTTGTCTGGAAGAAGGCAAAAGGTTTATTATAATGGTTATTTCTCGGAGGGCTGTGAAATGAACTGTGGTCTACCCCAAGGCAGCTGCCTCGGTCCACTTCTCTATTCAGTCTTCACGAATGATTTGCCGTACGTCCTGGATAAATCCCATCTTGTAATGTATGCTGATGATTCCACCATGTTTTATTCAGCCAGTAGCTACTCTGAATTGACAAGCGTATTACAACAAGATTTGCTGAACGTGTTTGACTGGATAAGTAAAAACAACATGATTTTAAACGTGTCTAAATCCAAATCCATGTTAATAGGAAGTACAGTACCCTTAGTCAACTGCCCACAACTAAATCTTTCCATAGCTGGATCGGTATTAGAACAGATCACCCAGATTAAATTACTTGGTGTTACCATAAACCACCACCTTTCATGGTCTCAGCACATCAACTCTGTTATTAAGAAAATGGGACAGGGCATAGCTATAGCTAGGAAATGCTCCTTTTATATTACTTCTTCAATTATGAAAGGTGTCATTAATGCACTAGTATTATCTCATCTAGAGTACTGCTCAATCATTTGGTCAGCAGCTAATAAGACAGACCTGAACAGACTTCAGTTAGTCCAAAATAGGGCGGCCAGATTAGTGTTAAGGTGTTCATATTATACAAATATTGATAAAATGCACGATAAACTTTCTTGGCTTTCTGTACAAGCTAAATTATACTATGGCTTACTTGTATTTTTAAAGAAAGCAATACTGGTAAACACACCACACTTTTTTATGCTCAGTTGCAGTATCCAAATGAAATACATAATCATGCTACACGATTCTCAACTAACCATAATTTAGTAACTCCTCGAGTTAAAAGTAACTTTTTGAAAAACTCTGTTATATTTAGAGCATCTTTTCAGTGGAATAAGTTGCCTTATGCAATTAGAGAATTGGCTTCTATTCATAATTTTAAAAATCACCTAAAAGCCTATTTAGGCAGTTTTTAATTTATTTGTAAATATTGTTAGAGGGTAATGTCACTTGTAATGGAAACTGTGTATTTTGTTTGAGTGTTTTTTATATATATATTTTTTATATTAACATGTTTATATTTTCAGAATTGTAAAACTTTATTGTGGATGTAAGAGCCAAATTATGTGGATATTTTGCATCCAATTCATTGTGTAACATTTTATTCGATGGTATTTGATGGTTTGGGCCCCAGGAAGACTAGCAACCACTGTTGTGGAAGCTAATGGGGTTCCTTATAAATAAACAAATAAACAACCCGTTGAAAAGGGAGGAGGCCCTGCTGCTTTCAAATAGAGCACATTTCATTCATGTTGTAAATCCAAGCCCATTATGTATTCATGATTTGAATCCTGGGTTGTGTGAAATCCCAGAAATACACCTTAGACAAAGTGAATCTGTGAACTAGAGTGTAGGTCTGTTAGGTTATGTTGTGGCGCCAGAGGGAGTGTTCGCCCGGGGCGCCAAACAGGCTAGGACCGCCACTGATTACTATTGAATATTTAACGTTTTATATTTTAATCAAAGGACACGCGAGGAAACACGGGCTCTCACTGAGTGGCGGGCAGCAAATCAGAGCCTTTTTACTGGAAGGAGAAATTCCTGCAAGACTAGATGGGAGTAAGTACTGATTTTCAGTGCTCCCTGTGTTCTAGGGAAGGATTAGAGCAACACGCCTGTTATGATAAATACCTATTGAAGTGACAGTGCCACATTCTTTTCCCTCAGGGACTTTGTTAGCTCTTCAGGCTATAACAGCCAAACAAGCAAAAAAAGAACGTAGAACAACCTGAAGGCCAAATACAACGTAATGTACCCGTTCCTATCTGATTCCTTAGATTGGTTTAAAAAAAATACTTTACTTGTTTACCATTGATTAAATGTAAGTTCCTCTTTTTTTTTATAAAATGTACTTTGCAATTTAATAATACAGTCAGTGTAACTGTGATAATATAGCAATTAATTCATATTTTCTTAGGGACCCATCTACAGGGAAGGCTGTAGAGACAGGTAGCCCGACTGCCACCACCTGGCAGCGGTACAATATGATGGATGCTGTGTTCCAGCGGCAGCACTCAATAAGTCTACCAGCAAAGCTGACTTTCACTACTGGTGATGCAATCAGCACTACACCCTCGACCCCTTCTACAGAAGAGTCGAGGAAGAGGCCCAGGGACAGCCAGGCTATGCTACCGTTTTTAAAGGACCAACCAGAAAGAGAGGAAGACAGAGAGAGACAGGCTCTGGCTAGGGAGCAAGAGAGGGAGAGGGCAGCTACTCAAAGGGCAGAGTGATATCTGTCACTATTTGAGAAACTTGTTGACAAACTTTAAATAAAGCACTTTAAATGTCAAATATGAAGCAAGTTTTTTTCTGCGTGTGTATCAGGGTGATCTCTTTACTAAAAGTAAAACAAATCATTTAAACAAGTGTAACATTTATAATAACGTTTACATTAAATTCAACCTATACAATCATGAACACAAGGTTTATAAAAATACACAAAGATACAAAAAAGAACACTTAATGCATACTATTTACAATTTGAACAAATCGATTCCATACTCGTACAGCAACACTAATTAGGAGAAAAATATGTACCCTTTTTCTTTTTCTTTTTTTTAACCAACAGCAGGCTATTTCTTGTGGCCTTAGCTGCTGTTTGAACATGACTATATCATGCAGGTAGCTGTTCAGGAGACACTTGTGCAGCAAGCCTGGCTCAGACACAGGTTCCTGAAAGCTCCCTGTCTGCACCTGTGCCTTCAACTGTTTCGGCTTCTTGTCCTGCTTGTGCCGCCTCCTCCTCCTCTCCTTCTTCTTGGTAGACACCATGTGTTGCCACACAGATATTAAGTGGAGGATGCAGCAGGCCCCCCACAACTTTGGGAGGAAAGAAAGGCCGACTCTCAAGGGCTCACAAGAAGATGGAGTGCCAGCGTGTTTTGAGGATGCCAAAAGTAGGATCTATAATATTTCTGGCCTTTGCTGAGCTCTGGCTCTGCTAGTTTCACTGTTTCTCTGTCGGGAAATTCTCTCCCACTCAAACTGTGAAATATGCTCCAATCCAGTCCACTGAATGGCTGTGGAAAATATGAAAGAGGACATAACTTTACACATTAACTTCTAACAATTTAAGCCCAAAGAGTCATCCTGAGAAATGTAATTTACTATGCAGCATTTCGTTATCATGTTAAAAAACAAACAAACAAAGAAAAAAAAAAAACCCCCACATACTGCTGAAATTGCTCTTCTTTGAGATTAAAAGATCTCATTACATTAACAGAAACACTGACATCCCTGCTCTACAGAGCTTTGCATTCAGGGGGTGTCCTTGTCACAAAGATCAATTCAGACACTGAAATCTTTTCAATTTTCTTTTTTTATTAATTTTCAATTTTTTCCAGATGTCAAACACAAAGTATAAATATCAGCACCTTGGATTATTCTGCATTAAATCTACTGTGATGGCTTAAAAAAAGTTGGAGGTCCAACAGCTTTGTATTGAAGCTCCCTCACACCTACAATTAAAATTTTAGTGTTGAAAATAATACATTTTATCTGTCAATACAAATTTCTGAGAATCTTTACCAATAACGCACCATTACATTTTGATCACTTCAGCTGTTGGTTAAAGTTGCAAAAGTTACCAGCCTGGCAGAGGGCAGCAGAAATCTAATTTAGATTTCATGAAAACAAAGCTTCTTAGAAAGTAACACGTCTATGACCTGGATAGAAAAGAGCCGCAGACTGAATACAAAGGATGGATTGTAGCCACTGAAATGAGAAAGAAAGGGCAAGCCTTTGCTGTTCCAGGACAGCAGGAGCTGAATGGAAAGGAGAAAAAGTGGATGGTTTGGAGGCTACGTCCATCTTTTGCATACAGTCTATCATCTAAACAGAGAGGCAAGTGTATAACTGACCTGCAACAGTCATCTGACGAGACACATGTTTCAGGAGCTTTTTAAAAGCAACATATTACACATAAGAGCCAGATAAAATGAGCTGTTATGAAGAGTGTTTAAGAGAATCTCTGCTCTCCACTGGTCTAAATGCAGCTTTGACAAAAGTCAACAATCATGTGTCTTACCACTTTGTTCAATCATCATTATTACATTCATGAACCAGGCTTATAGCAGCTGGTATTCTTGTTCATCTAAATATAACAAAAAACCCCAGAGAGATAACAAACTGATTAATATTACTATCAATTTCCCTTCAAGTCCATCATACATAATCAAAGCAAACCCTGGAAAATAACAACCTAAAGAAAACATTGATGATATAACTGCAATTGTGCAATATTTAGAGACAAGTTATCTGCTGTGGTCACACAATGCTCTTATAACACTGTAATAAAACTTAACTCATAGATCAACATGTGGCATACACCAATCAGGCATAACATTACGACCACTAGCAAAGTGAGTAACACTGATTCAGACTATTCAACACGGAGGCCACACCTGGCATCTTGGTGCCAGATATCACGTGATGGGTCAGGGCCGCTTTGGCAGCAAAAGGGCGACCAACACAGTGTTAGTTAGGTAGTCATAATGTAATGCCTGATTGGTGTATCTGAAAGACTGAAATGAGACAGAATAAGGAGCCTTTCATTCAATAAGGTCAACCTGACAGAGAGAAATAGCAGAGCCATAACATTTTCCATGATAGAGGATTTTTGTTCTATAAATTATTACATTATTTCTCCAAGAAGGAGCTGAGGCCGCTTTTACCTTAATGCTACATAAAGTATAGTTGTGTAGCGTTTAGGGAGTGGGTATGTTTTGGACAGCTAAATCTGAGGTTTCTTTGTGAGCCACTTCCTAGTCTTTGTGGTTTGTTGAAAACGAAATGTACAGTGGCTGCAGCTCCTCTCTGGAACCAGGCTGTTAGACAATAACTAATTACATTATTTCTCCAAGAAGGCGCTGAGGCTGCTTTTAGCACGGCGGGCCTTCTCTATGCTCTCAAAGGTTGGAGTCCCTTGAGGTAACTGTAGACGGTCATTTTCAGTCTCCATGATATTCTCAGCTTCCCCTAAAGACATCATGAAAAACACATTTAATGGGTATAATTAGTGACTGCAAACTTTTTTAAAAATGTAATTAATGAATAACTAAACACAATATTTTTTAAACATTTAGATGCATTATTTGGTAAACAGTAAGGTCCATTTGGACAGAGACTTTTTTTTTTAGCATTTTGGTTCTGTTCATTACCACAATTAATTTTAAATATAACAACTTTAAATATAATTAACTCAGATCCAGTTGAACTGCCGACTGTCAGTCTTAATTCAGTGGGTTGAAGAAAAAGATTGCACAAAAATGTGAGAACTAAAATGCAATCCCATCATTTCAGGATATCAAAAGTAACTGGACAAATAAAATAAAATTTATTAATTTGAATCTTGCCAATGCAAGCGCCACACTTCAAATCAACTCCAGGGATTCTATCTGCTTATTTGATAATGACATAACAAAGGAAGTGCCCACACCTGCCCATGAAATAGCCTTTCAGTCAACTGTCCAATTACTTTTTGTCCCTTTAAAAAGCGGGGGGCACATGTTAAGGGGCCGAAACTCCAAAACCTTCATCCGATTTGAATGTGGATTTTCTCATATGAAAGCTGAGAGTCTACACATTATATAGATGCCCATCATAGTGGAAAGTGTAAATTGTTTTGGTAAACAGACACTATTCACGTATTCAAATATATATATGGACCTAACTCTATATCAGAGCCTTGGTCTTCTGGATATAGTGAGTCTGTGTTCTGCTGTTCAAAGTAAAATAATCCTCTAAAACCAAAGCAAAGAATCACTATATAAAGCTTGATAAGGATTTATTCATCTATCTGTGCACCCTCTTTTTAAATGTTAAACAGCTTTCCTTAAGATGATGATGCCTGTAAGTGTGTAGCTTTACCTCTCATACGATTAATAAGCGTTCCATAGGCGCTGTCCATCTGGTAGGCAAATATGAAACTGAGAGGTATGATGGGAGCCAGCATGCCTGGGTTCTTTCTTTTAATAGCTCTAAAGAAAAATGATGATAAATAGAAGACAATATTTAACTGGAAAGATAAAAGCACAACACAGAGATGAATCTGTGTGTGTTTGTGTCAGATCTTTGTGAGGTGTTAGAATCTCACCCTGCACTTAGTCCCACTGTGGCCACCACAAAGAAACTGCCAAAGTATTTCAGAAACTCTCTGGACCAGGCGATCTGCATCGCCATCTGCCGCTCTCTCATCTGGTTCTGCATCAGAATCTGGCGCTCCATCTGGGCACATGCACGCGCGCACACAGACACACAAAAATAAATTAAGAAGAAAGTATGAAATAAAATTTTCCCTGCTTGGTAAGATTTCATTTTCAGTTATAATCAATTTCAGTCAATTACTGTTGATCAGAGCTGTAATAATCATCTGATTCATCAGTTAATTGTTTTATGAGAGTACAGACAGTTTAAAAGAGATCTCCATAAGCACCAAAGGCTTAGTACTTTTTAAAAAAAGCCCCTAAAAACTTGTAGGAAGTGTACATTACGTGAACAGAGATGTGATTAGTTGGGAGCACAGACTGAACTTCTAAGTACGCTTGAGAAGTTTCTTTGGAATTTTTGATAAGTCATGAAACTAAACCCTGGAATCCACTGCTGTAAACATGCCAACTACAAACACTACGCTCTAGGGAAGGAGGAAGTGACAAACTTTTCATCTCCACAATCTGGGTGTTTCGTACTCCTGACATCGACTCTTGGCTGTACACTCTTTTTGTTCGATGGAAATTACAGGAGTGACTTCTGTAATTGACAGTGTTTGTTCTTTTAAAGCCTGGGTCCGCTGAAACAAACTAGTGAGTAATCTGAGCACACTTAAGGGTGTCCCCCTTTAACAGCACATTCTGTGAATGAGTGAAGAATGCAATTATGAAAAGAAAGCATTTCCCGCTCCTCCAGACCATGTGAATGAGCTGCAGGAACGGGAAATGGGGTGACACGATCGCTGAAAGGTCAGCTTTCATGACGGTTTCATCTGGGTCACAAAAAAGGAAGTAAATGGAAGATAGAGGATGTTAAATTTGAATAAACTATCCTGAAACTCACTCCAGCATCTAAGTACATAGATGCTGCAGGGTCTCCATCTTATAAAAATGAAGCAGTTCAATATGCCCATATACGTAACATAAGTAAAGATCACTGCACATCTTTTCTGCTCAGCCACCAGTTTCACATTATTAGTTACAGTTAGACTATTCCTGTCAGTCTGCATTATGTGAACAAAACGTTTTTTAAAATAAATCTGACAGCATCGTGCATGCTGATATTAAGCTGCATAATTATATCTGTTGCCACCATCACTGTGTATTGACGAGGACAAGAGGTGCTACATTTCTTGAACACTGTTCGTTTTACTTGTTAGTTGGATTATGTATCGAATGCTCAGCTGTGCTCTTATTTCTACAGGCTCTGCTATCACACAAACCCTTGGCAGGTCCTCATTCACTATATCCACAAATCTGTTGTCTTCCTCTTTTCCTCCACCCTGGCAGCTCCATCTTCTACATCCTTTGTCCAGTATATCTATTATCCCTCCTGTCCACAGGTCCATGCCTTTTAGCTTTGTCTCCAAAGCACTCAACCTGAAATGGCCCTCTGATGTACTCATTCCTAATCATGTCCTTCATGGTCACTCCAAACAAAAAAATCTTAACATCTTCAACTCTGTCACCTCCAGTTTTCCAAACCACACATCATAGCATCTTAAAAACCTTTCCTTTCAGTCTGCACCTATCCATCACAAATTACCGCTGACACTCTTCTCCACCCACTGCTACTTTGGATGGTTGGATGCTATTTAAACTCATCCACATTCACTGCCTCTGCTCCTTTAATATTCTGGCCCCATCTCACTCTCATTTTTGTGCTGATGCCAAATGACTCATGAGTGTTTATAATAATAAACACTTATAACAACAATAATAATGATAATGTGTCATCTACATTAAATACTTCAGGCTCTTTGTATAACATTCTTTACCCTTTTCTGTTTCTACAGGCTGTTTGTATGGGATAGCTACGAACCCATAAATGATAAATTAGCCCTTTTAGTGTAGATGTGTAATTCAAAACTAGACAAACATATCTGCTGTTGGGAATATCAAAAGGAAAAGATTTGGTTTTGGCAAGCTCAGACAAGCAGCAGACTGACTCTGGGACAGGACTGGAAAAAGCAGAAATGAACCGACCCACTCTGAAGGTGACATTTGTGAGGGGTGCAAGTATGAACACAAAGCGGGACACAACCTGGAAAACAGATGCACACAAATCATCATGATCTACACACTGGAAGAAGGGAAAGAAACAGATGTAACACGTCAGAAAGAAAAGCAGAGCAAATACATGCGGGAAATATGTGCAGCAGGTATTCCTGATAAATACAAAATATTTCATGTTAGAGGTTTTTTGTGGATTAGGTTTTTTTTTTTTTTTTTTTACATGTTTGCAAACTTTGACTTTTGGGCACTCTGTATGCTCTCATGCTTTTAAAAATGATTTGTCCAAAATTGGATATGGACCTTAAAACAGACTAATGTTCCTAAATGCACTAGTAAATCCACAAAGAAAGGACTCAAGGAGAAGAACTGAGGTGCCTAACCAATGCTAAGATTTCAATTCTATTGAAATATTGCCAGGGGATTGAAAATAGGCATTTTAAAAAAGCATCTTACAGTTACAGTAATTTGGAAAGATTTCAGAAAGCTCTGACCCCTCTTTGAGTCCATCTTTCCAAAGAAAGTTCCTCCTGCTTAAGACAGCAATATGAACATCTGAGCCCAGTGGTGTATTTCCACAGAAGAATTTTAAATCCTTTCTTTTGTATCTAAAAATGCCCCCTTTTTTAAATTTTTTTTTTTTTTAATTTGTCGGTGTTCGGGTTTTCCAATTTCACATAAATAAGATCTACTTTCTTTTCTTTTTTTATGGAAGTCACTATAATGCTCTGATGTCAGTAGATATTTGCATCAGTTTTTTTTTCCTTGAAAGAAAACAAACCCCCCTACTATAAATCCATTTTGATGACACCAATTCCTCATTCCTAGGAAGTCCATTCTCAAAATATGTGTACCGTACATATGAGCAGCCACAGCAGATTTTTGAAACTGTGTATCAGGCACCGAACTAGACCACATGTTAGAATATGTATTCCCACCTTCCAGAACTGCTTTACAGACTTGGATCCACATCTTACTAACACACTAATAAGAGCTAGAAAAGTGTCAAGAGTGAGGTTAAAGCTGAGTGTATGCTCACCCCAGTCCAGAAGCCATAGCATGATCTTCACCAGGCAGTGACAAGCAGTCAGGCTTGTCACTGCCTTTTTTTCTACCTGTGCAAGTTTCTTCTTTAAGTAGAATCACAGTGGTACCTGCTGTGAAATCACTTTGGGCTGGTTTTTGACTTTGGTGTGTATTAATACTTAAACACTAAAAGAAAGATGGTATGCGTGTCGTGATTAGGATAGGGATTTGTGTCAGTGTGTGGGACATGAAAGGAAGTAACGCACAGTGATCACACTACTCAGACAATGAGCAGTGTAGTTAATTACCTCCTCCAGAGAGTAACTAAGTAGTGGGTCTAAATGGATTTGGTTGTAGTCATAGAGATTAAAAATGTTTGCAGACCTACAATTGCTGTGGATGTCTCCTGTACTCATGGAGCTGATACAAAAATAATGCAAATTAACAAGTGCACAATTTAAACTTAGTCCAACATCCTTTCAGCATCTGTAACTAGTACAATTTCAAAGTATGAAGGTAAAACTTTTTGGTGGGAAGGTTTGGGGCAATTTTATGTGTTTAAAAAAAATTAAAAATCAGCTTTTTTTTTTTTTGCTTTTTCACTTTCACCATCTTTCACTAGATGGTGGCTTTAAACGTCACAGCAGAGGTCAGAGGTGATGTGCGAGTGGGTGCACTTTTACTCACCTGCAGCCGTGCATTCATTAGCATGAATTCTTGTTGCTTTTTTAAATTGTCATCCATGGATTTGGACAGTAGGACACCCATGGCTGCGTTGGCGTTTCTGTGAATTAAACACGCAGTCATTCAAACGTGCTGCTCTGCTCTCATCACAACAGCAAACAAAATTCCAGAGTCGGGCTTAGAAAAGCCACCTGCTTCAAACTGGATTTGTTTCAGCATGTAGTGACCTTCAGTCCTTCAGTGTCTCTTCACTTCAGCTTTAGCTTTAAGCCTCAACTCCTATTTTAAGCTTTCCCGTTAAGTTAGCGAATAACAACACGACTACTGTCTTTAACCTAAATGAAACTGTTGTCCGTATAAACTTTAATATTTCATGATAAGTTGGAGAACTTAAAATAAAAGCTTTACATACCCCAAACACTTTGAAGACTGTAAGCTAAATGCTGGGAAAAGGACTCCGGGGTAGATCGTCAAAATAAAAGCTACGCGCACTGCCTTTTTAGCGGAAGGAAATGACGTCTTACTTCCGGCTAAACTATATGTTTTTTTTGTTTTATTCATTCATTTATTTGCATTCGAAATATAAAGAGTAAGTTGAATAAATGAAAATAATAAAACATAAATAATAGAAAACAACAACAACAAAGACTGCAATACAATTAAAACACACAGGAAATTGTTTTTATAGGTTTTCATCTCAGTTTTCATTTTAGTCACATTTGTAAAACACTTATTTTAAAACAAAAACAAGTTGACAAGATCAGCCAAAACAAAACAAATCTATGATGATTTTGTCAGAGTAAGTATAGGAAGGGACAGAATGATTACTTGAAGGCTAAAGTGAGTTAGATGGTGTAGTTTGGCTCCCTCTATTGGCTCTCATGGGTCACTTAAATAGCGTTACATAATAACGTTGAGTCGTTGAATGAATGGCTTGATTTAAGATACGTAAACTCCGGGTGGTGGAGAGTTTTTATTAAAGCAATAATAATAATAATAATAATAATAATAATAATAATAATAATAATATAGTAGCCTAGTAGTCTCTTAAAACCTTTGGATTGAATGGTAACTGGGTTAATTATACAAGGGTTTTGCTTCAGATAGCTTTGTTTTAATCATAGACAGTATAGTTTTAATCTTGAATGATCTTCAATGGAAGATCATTCAAGATTCAATGGAAATTATACATATATTAATGCATATGACACCAATTTGTAAGCTAAATATTTAACAGTGTGGATGGTGGATACATGACCAGCAGAGAGAGGGACTGACTTTCAAAAAAATTCTTGTCAGTTTTATTTATTCTTGTATTTGAAGAATGGAGTAGCATTAATTTAGCACTAGTAGTGATATAGTTTGAGATATACTCGGAGCTGTGGTGGACTTTGATGAATTCTGAAACTTCTTCTCTCCTGAAAGTGAAACAGAAGTTAAACTGCCAGGTGAAATTTCATCTAGTCACGGCTGGAGTTTTTGGACTTTGAACCACCTGAGCCATCAGGTGTGACATGATCCTACCATGAATTTGCGGGAAAAATAGCATCCCATGCTTGTTCTTCTTCAGTTTTCCCCCTGTGAATTCATGAATCAAAAGCAAAATGAACTGGACTTATGTGATAGTTTCATGCTGCAGTGACTCATATCAAGCCAAGCTATCATGTACCATCAGTGAATTACAACGGCAGCGGGAACTTCTCATCCGTCACCTTCCTGGCAACTTCACATGACAACCGCTAACTTAAATAAACCGTGTAGAGATATGTCACACAGAGAAGTCACAGTGTTAAGTACATGTGTGAACGGTCGTCACTGTGAACAAAACTTCTCCTTATTACATCTGTTTATTTTTCTTTTTGAATACAATAATTTACTTATTAATAATTTAAATTAATTACATTTAAAGGAAAAATAAATAAAAGATGTCATGTCACTGTTTCAAATATCCTTGCCTCTCCAACACCGTGTCTTTGTCATAGTACCTTTTACAGACGGACAGCTATTTTACCTGTTTTACTTCCGTAAGTGAAAAAGACTGTGAAAATAAAGCTTCTCGTCACATTAGCTGATATTCCTGATTCAGCCAAGAGGTAAGCACATGGGAAACCCAGAAATGTTTTATGGTTCCATGTTATGCAGGTTGGCACAGGATAATGTCTGGATGGCACCCTGCTGTATATTCCACGTGAGGGATGACTTGACATGCAGGTAAAAATTCCCTCAAATAAGTTCATTCAACTCCAGCTTTCCAGCTTTCAGCACATGACTTGTTAAGTGTTGTGTAAACATCTTGGTTTTGCATGTGTGTTGATTTAAACGGTACTTTTTACAAATACATTTACATGCCAAACGAAAATTCCACAGTATTGACTGCTCTGGGGTATTGTGTCAAATACATGTGACTTAAACTCAGAGGGCAAAATTCTGCTTTGTTTAAATTTACTCATTAATATTGCACTATGGCTTTTGTCTTTATATGCAATACTTCTCATCAGAGTAGCTGTTATAATAGGGTGGCATAGGGCTGTCATGGTTAGGACTGTCCCCTCACAGCAAGAAGGTCCTGGGTTTGGGTCCTGCGTGGATTTTGGATGTTCTCCCATGTCTCCCTGTGTGTGGGTCTACACCGGGTATTCCTGCTTCCTCTCACAGTCCTCTTACACTGATAAACTGCTGATCTGTCCAGGATATGCCCCAGTTTCTGGCTTTATAATCGCTGGACAGCCCCCAACCCCACGCAAACATAAATTGAAAAGTGGATACGAAAATGGATGGATAAGAAATGCTGAGGCAGTAGTACTTTCAGAGCTTATTTACCAACTTCAAAACCAAAGTTTGACTCAGCACCCACCTATAGCTCTTCTCATGGTCTTAATGCATGACCAATACACAACTTCATCAGTCAGTCGGTCAGTTGGTTGACTTTGAATGATCCCCTTAAAACTAATAAGTTGGCTTTGCTATATGAATTTTGCAACCCAACCTAATTTAGATCAAGTAGTTATGTATTTTATCTTATTCTTTTTCTTTCTGGATATTGTTTATTGTTGCCGTCATTAGTAATACTGAAAAAGTAAAACTTTAGTAGAGAAGCTTTGGTGTGATCCAACTTCTACCAGGAATGTGCCTGATTTACTGCCAGCACAGGAACCAAGCTCTAACTGGAACTGAAACAATGAGCAACACCCTGGTGGAGTCAAATGTCTTCTCCAAGTCCACAAAACACATGTAAACGTGTAGACACATAGCCACCTAGGTGAGGGTTTTTTAGGCATGTCCTGCTGGGAAGAAGACATGGGGGAGACCCAGGACACACTGGCCTGGTGGCCTAGGAGGGGATATGTCTCTGCTTAGACTTCTACTCTGTTGACCCAGATCCAGAAAAGAAGATAGATGGATGGATAGATAGATTCTGAGTTAAAAACCTAATCAAAGAGTTACAGAGACACTATTAATAACTGTAGTTTTTAGAGGTGTTACATGGTAATAGACTATCCTAAACACTTTTAAGGGAAAATGAGTATGGCAAACACTGAGCTGAGGTTAATAAGATCATGTCTTGCTCATTACTTACCATCAACAGCGTATTACTATGATGTAGTAGAGGGGAAAACCTTAGGTACTGGCCCTGCTGGTGTTAAGTATGGAAAGGAAGGATGAAGCATTAATAAGTTACTAATAAAGTGATACTGTGCTATTAATAAGCAATTTGTAAATGATAAATATTTAACTTAGCATACTGAAATTCAAATAATTACATGCAGTTAAAAATGAACAAAAATTACAAAGTATTATTGTATAGTATTTAATTTTTGGTGCTTTAACCTTGAGTCAAAGTATAAAAAAAGCCAACGACATCATTGATTGATTGATTGATCTTAACCCTAACCCATGGTAGTAGTTAATTAGTTTTCTCAAGTCTTGATAACCAGAGAAATGTAACCATTAGCCATTATAAGTGGTACATTAAATAAATAAATAAATAAATAAATAAATATTCTAAAAAAAAGTCCTTCTTGATTCTTTCCCCCAAGATATAGAGTTAGGATTATGACCTATGATGCCTTAGACCGAGAGTTCAGGTGCTGCTGCTGGAATTTTACTTATTATTTACACTAAAATATTTACACAGCCTATTTTCTTTAAGTAGATGATATCTTTGCTAACTCATTCATCACTAATGATGATATTGTTAGAGTTTTACCTAGATTAATATTTACAGTAAGTGATCAAACTGGGTGATACTAAGGTAGTATAAAAAATTCCCGATAAAGGACGCCATAGTTTGGGAGTCCTGACCACATAGACAGAAACAAGTGCGTTAAAAAAAACAACAAAAAAAAAACCAAAACCAAAAACTAACCAGTATTAGTTTCGGACACAAGCTACAGGACTCGAATGTTGCTCAATATGTGTTTGCTGATCATTAATGTTTGAGCCACTATATTTGGAGGAGTTTACTGTCGGGAACACTTTGATCGCTTCTTTACTTACAGTAAACACAAGGCAGCTTCCGTGTGAGCAGCGGAGAGTTAATTTCGAGCCGTCTAAGCTTTCCACGAAAAAAACGCCGTAATTTCATAAAGAAGTTGAGCTGAGTACAGTTAAGGCTGGAGGAAGGCAGGAGAAGTGGCCACGCCCCCTGCCTTAACTGTTCGAAGGGACTGACGGAGGGAGCTCAGATCACATTTAGAGCTCAAGGAAGAAGGAAATAACTAATGAGAACACAGCTGGCTGTTTTTGAATGACCTACAGGTAAGAGGACATATTATTTATTTAGGACAACTCAAAAATTTATATATATACGCATATATATTTTTAACACTATCAATAATAACAATATTAATAATAATAAAAATAATAATGTAAAGATATTCTATGTTCTGTATCTTTTTGCATGTACAAATGAGCCCTGTACATTTTTTTTCTGTTTTTACACAGGCCATCTATTTTTGACGTTAACATTTATTTTTGTCTTTGGATTCTGTTTCGACTCATCTATCTGATTTATCTGTGTATGCAGACAAGTACTCTAAAACTCCCTTACTATCACGTATCAGATAAGACTATGGTTAACCAAACAGATGACAGATCTTAACAATCAGAGTTCTGCAGAACTGTAGTTGTCTTTCCACTTGGGGAGGAAATCCGGGAGAAAATGTCTATTTATATCCTACTTACTCACCTATCAAAGTTGCTTACTGTGTAAGCAAACAAAGATGCTCTTGTACACATTTGCAGTTGGTGTTAAGTTATATTTTTTCCATAGAAGCCTGGCATAGCTACACTTCCAGATATAATGGTGTGGTGGAAAGATGTTTTATGTAGATAGGTGGGCTGTTATGTGAGGATGGTGCGGTTGAAGTGTGCTGGCATGGCTTCAGTTTCAAAACAAAAACTTCCCTGTGTTATTTTTTCCTGTTATAAAAGATAAAGAAGAGGGAAGTACTTCTTTGGAGCTGAGTCATGCTAGATTGGGATTACCATGTGATATAGTGTCACACAGCTTTTTGCCAAATTAAGAGGCAAACAAGGTCACACTGCACATCTGGTTTTCTTCGGTAAAGTGACTCATGTTTCATCACTAAAGAATCTCAACATCTGGTAATAATCCCTTTTTTTCATCCTCAGATCTCAATGGACTGGCCCCTTCTTATAGTTTTACAAGTGTTATTTCAGCCCTCTCTCTCAGGTGGGTGGTAAATACATTTTTTGGATATGTAGAAGCAACGTCAGAACAATAACTACATATTTGACACGTGAGGCACTTACAGCTGCAGAGTGAGATTATGTAAAAAGTATAAGATGCTTGTAAACATTTTAAGACTGGAGTATTTACCTTCATCTTGGCATTATTTTGTGTAATTTCCCTGCAGTCTTATTCACTGTGGAGGCAGAGCAAAGCATGTACATGTCAGAGTTTGGAGAAAGTGTCGTGATGGGCTGCAAGTTCAACCCTAAACCCTCCTATCCTCATCCTGACCTGAACGTGACCTGGCACTGGATCAACTCTGACTCAGTTCAGGACGTGATCCGGCTGGATAATGGCGTGGCGCGCTCGGAATCTCCAAAGTATCGGGGACGAGTGCAGCTTCTGACCGAGGAGCTGGTGGAAGGCTGGGCTAAGCTGAAGGTAATTCCTGGCACTGAGCTACTCAGACTTACAAAACACATGTTGGATGGCTTACCACTTAATTCCTACTAACTTTCCTCTGAGCATTAAGCTTGTTTAAACTTGCCAGCTCTTCTTCATCTTTTTAAAAATTACTCTCAACAGGTTTAAATTCCCTAGAAAGTGCCACAGGATACTTTACTGGAACTTTACAGTGGTGTATACTCATAAAAGGACTAAGTCTGTTTAACTTTTTATATTATAGTACAGAATAAAACCCTAATAAGAGAGGCAGAGGGAGGGATAGAGCTGGAACGTTTTCCATTTTGGTTTCTTTAAGAGGGCATAACAGAAGACTCTTGTTCTTTTGTCACTTTACAGATGTCCAGTCTTAGAATCAGTGACGCTGGGAAGTACCAGTGTGTGGTTCATTCAGCGGATGGAGCCGACTATAAAACTATAGCCTTGTCTGTTGAAGGTGAGAAGTACATGTGTTGCAGTGTAGGCCTGTTACTTTTCTTTTCTGAAGATTTCACAAACATTGTTCTGGGAATGGTCTCGTAACTGCCAAAGCCCATGGTCATTTCTGGGCAGTTAAAGTTTCACTCAAACTGAAAATGAAACAAAGACCACTATTAGTCAATTTTGTAAAGTAAAAAAAAAAAAAAAGAAGAAGAATAAAAAAGAAAACGATTTTGACAAACTCAGCACACGCTGTTATCAGTCTTGTGTTACAATAGAACTTCATTTTCTTTCCTAGCATCTTATAAATCAGTGACCACACACATTGAGAGGGCTGCAACAGGTGATGAGGTCCTGATAACCTGCCAGTCTGAGGGATACCCTATGTCAACAGTCGAATGGCAGAATGGAAACCTGGAGACACTCAATCCCAACACCACTGCTGAATCAACACCAGACCAGATTTTTAGAATCACCAGCCAGATAAAAGTCAGCTCATCAGAAAAAAACAACTACACCTGTAAATTTACAAAAGACGGCCGCTCTGCAACAATTTATATTCCAGGTAAGCGTTCGTTTCCAGTCTTGAAATGGTACATGGTATTTACATGTCCTCCTGCATGTGCATGAGAGTTAGATGCAGCTTATAGCTGTGCCTTTGAGATCAAAATGAGGGCTTCCTTTCAGGGAGGCATTGTAGAAATGGATTTCTTACAAAACAAGACTCACAATATTTAACAGGAAGGGGGATGTAACATAATCCCAGCTTTTCCAGGCGGGAATTATCCGGCTGTACTTTGTGCCTCCCTTTAAAAAAGGAGAGAAAAGGCTCCAACATTACATACTGTGCCTGTTTAACTGATCAGAAACTGAAATAGAGTTGTTTAAAAAAAAAAAAAAAAAACAGCCCCCAAAGGAGCAGATGACACTAAAAGTTCAAGTGAAGCTCTAAATGTTCAAAGCTACCACAGGAAATATGTTCTCATAACCTGTGTGCCTGTCATCACCAACTTCCTGTTATGATTAGAATTTTGTTTTGTACATGTTGGCTTTTATCCCCACCCTACATCAAACTGCAGAGACTTAGATATGTAGATATGATTTCCCCACTTTTTCCACCGCTTTCCTGGAATTAAAAGACCCTCCCATGTGTTTCTGTGAAGCTAGTGGGTGGTGTTTGTCTGGTGTGTGGATGTAGGTGCGTAGCAAATCTTCAAATGCGAGACTTTTCTGTGTCTGCATGTAGGATGCTCATCGTTTTCACACCAATATGGAAAAAATATATATTTAATTATAACACGTATCAAAACTGTTTCACTTTTAATGTGCTTTGCGTGTGTCATATTTATTTCTTTGATGAAAAACTAGCCACATTTTCCCATGCGGTATTTCCCACAGGAAGCTTTATTGTAAGTCATATTGTAATGACAAAACACAAAAGGATAGAGTTTAATGATGATCCTGTTGAGGGAAATGAGAAATATATTTTAATTCATTTCTTATAAATATAAAATGTTAGTAAGAGAAATGTATTGTTAATACAAGAACAAAGAAATAAATAAAATAAAATATGTGAAAGAAGACATATCTAAGTGATCATATCTGCCATTGCACCAGCATAACGAGGCACTATAGCTGCTATAAGGTTTTGTCCTTGACCAGCAAAGGGGAAGTTTGTGGTCATATGCCTTTGGTATGTTTGGTTATTTCCAGAGCGGCTAAAATTGCTAAAGCGTAGCTATTACCATGAAATACTAATCCCACAATGTTTTGACTCTTTTCACAGATGAAATACCACCTCTTCCTGCAAAAAATGATGCTGTTATCATTATACTGTGCATAGCAGTGATAGTGGTTTTCGTCTCTGTCGGAGTGGTCACCTATCGACGACGAAAAGGTAACAAATCAGTCCCTCAGTTCAGCACAGACAGGAATGCTTACATTTCCTGTGTCGTGGTGCAAACAGAAATGTTGGTTTCAAACCTTGCAAAATGATCGGTAACAATTTAGTGAGGTGTTAAAATACCACAGATAGCAGCAGTTATCTTGAATAATGGGCTTAGATATAAACACTTATCTCAAACAACAGATACTTTGCAAGATATTTATGAAACAAATTCAAAATGAAAGCCAGTCATCTTGCAAAACCTGTAATACAACATGAAAGTGATCTTAATGCAAACTTGCATTTCCCTTTGCCATAAAAACAGACAAGCTATTTATCACCTCACTGCAAGTGCTTGCTCTGGTTTCATTTTAAACATTCAGTAAAACTGCATAAAATGTGCAACGACAGAGCTGACATTGGCTAAATGATTTTAACTTTAATGCCCAAGCAAAACCAAAACCTTGTTGTTGGTCTTGTGCCAAACATCTCACAGACAATCTGAATTCATTACTCAGCACTGCAAAATGTATCTTTCCTGTGTCAAAGGCTGGGCAGCTCTGACTGGGAAAAAAAAGAAAAGAAAAGAACACATGCATACTCCCAGGAACACTGGTGACACTGTAGGTCATGTAAAAGAGGAAGCGTCTGTGAACGTTTCAGGAGGTTCTTGTCCGATTTGTTCTATAATGCTTGTGATTTGAACAGAATTTTGCTGGAAATTCTTTAGCATGTGACCTGCAGTGTTTTTTGTGTGACCATGACTTAGCTTTTTACATTCTAATGCGTTTCGCAACTATCAGACCAGACCGGCTAGCTTGTGGGAAACACCCAGTGTGGTTTTGGTTTATCTACAAGGGGAATTCAAAGCTAATTGTAAACGCACGGGTGATTTTTTCAGCACGAGTTTATATTATTGTTCACACACCTCACTCAAGTTCACTGGAAAACTTATTAAACATATTTTCACATATGAATGTGTAAAAATGACGTTTTACTTACAGATAGATCAGGAAACTGTCACGCAGTTATCAGGAAGGCATGGATCTTTGTTGTGGTGCTTTCAAGAGCATATGAAAATATTGGACATTTTGAGGAATAATTGAAACTTCGAAGCCAAAATATTAGAATCAGAATCAGAGAGACTTTATTAATCCCAGAGGGAAATTGAGTTGTCATAGCAGCAAATATACAACAAACGTCAAGCACTGATTTAAAATAAAGTGTAGAAACAGACATATTGATACAAAAATATAGAGAAATATAGAGATATAGGTATAAATATACATATAAATATAAAAGGACACAAATATGTGTGCAAATATATGTCATATGTCGGAATCATAATAGATTATGACACCGTGACACCAAATCACTACATATATGGTCGCATAGCACCATTTTAGCAAATATAAGGTCAATTAAAGAATGTATAATTCAAAACAAACCAAACCCAACAACCTCCATACATTCAGTGTATCAGTGCTTAAAGACTACATACCTTCTGTACCAGTACGTTGCATTAAAGTGCACTTTTTTGTTACAGGATCCCACAATCACGGCACTCACAGCACCAGGAACCTCCTGGAAAGACCTGCTCCTACCGCTGCTTCCCGTGAGTTCAGTGGTTATGTTTTTATTGCTGTTTTGCTGTTGAATTTCTACACTGGTTATAAATAAAACTGAGTTCTCAGTGGTTTTTTTTAATCTTACTGTCCTCTGTGTTGTCATATTTCTAACGATGCTGTTCCCTCCTGTCAGGTCTGAGAAGTTATGACGACAACTATGAGAATGAGATAACTACTTGTAATGAAGGTAGGTAGCTTATCAAGTTGAGAAATATAGTTTACATGATTTATGTGCCACTGAAAGATTATCTGAAAAGAAAGACCTGCAGGATATTTCACATCTTCAGCAAATGACTGACTGGACTTATTTTTTGTCTCCAGGCCATGTGGAGGAAAATCTGGGGTTGTATGTGAAAACGCATTACTCAGAAAGCTTTCTCAGTGCAGAGCGAAGGAATCAATGTGGCACTTTCAGTGCGGAGGAGCTGCCTCGCAAACTGCAAAACAAGTGAGTCATAAATACATGCGTCCAAAGTGATTGGGAAATAGACGACTATGCATTTATCCGATATCATTTCCCGTACACGCAGCCTTAAAAAAAAATTTGTTCTTCTTTCCAGAAAATCGCATACAATGAATCCTCTTTTCGTTTACTTGCAACCACCCAGCATTGTGCAGAGCTGTGTGTGGCGTGCTACATGAAATCGTCTCAATTAGTGTTCTATAAGGTAGTGGTCCTTGTTAGCAGTAACACCATCCTCTATGAATCTATAGTAATAGATAGCACATTTAAAAAATAATGAGGTTATTATATTTTTAGGGGTCTGAATGAAGACAAGTTTATGGTCACAATTAATTTACTGTGTGGACTTTAACTAAATTTGTGTTGTATATTCAACCAGCCTTCTATTACTTACAGATTTAACTTAATAAAAATATATAATGCTGGGTTTAAACACAGTTCCTGTGACAGCTAAAATTTTTTTATAATACACAAAAGGGAATGACCATGGCATGGCAAGGCTTTTGTTTTCTTTTTTTTGTTCCTACATTTGTGTTTGCGAACAGTACTTCTGCCCATTTAATGCTAATTTATGATAGTTGACTGACATTGTCATGACTATCGGTTTATCCAAGGCAGCAGTTTCAAAATCAGTGAGCGAGCTTGTGAAGCTCAGCTCAGCTCGAGAACATTTTTTGAATGCACTGATAGCTACGGTACATGTCGATGTATCGCAGTAAAGTTTTTAAATGCAAACGTTGTCATGCAGAAGTTATTGTGAGGTAAAGTAAAAGTAATCTGTAATAAGCCCAGGATCTTGAAAAAGAACTTAAACCTCACAGACACAACATGCTCTAAATTTGTTTGGGCTTATGTTGACTTCACAACCTCAACTTTGCTGTTTTTATTTTCAGTGAAGGCCACCCTGTGAATCTTCCTGCTTTACTCCCGGGAGCTGGTGAGACATTTTTCCTTGAGGGACTTCCCGGAAGCGGGAAAACAACTGTAGCCCACATCCTGATCTCATCCTGGACTGAATGGCCCACAGATGCCCTTTCCAACTTCCTCGACCTCAGTGCACTTCATCTTCTCTTATATGTTGACTGCAGCTCCGTGAAGGGCGACTTGTTTCAGGAGATAACAACTCAACTTCCACTCACCAAAAAGATATCAGCAGAAAAGCTGAGAACTCTTTTAATCACATCTGGCAAGGCTCTGCTTTTGTTGGACGGCTACAAAGAAGGAAACCAATATTTCGATGACTCATTAAGGAAGTTTCTAAGTGAACGAACAGGTTGCAGGGTGCTGGTCACGGCCAGCCCAGGACACTGCCCCGTGCTCAGGCAAACGGTTGGGAATGAAGGAGTTCGAAAGCTTCAAATACAACCTGCAAAGTACTGAGTTTAAAAATAATATTGTGACCAAGAAAACACTGTATATGAGTTAGATTTTTAACAAATGAGGCAAGAGTTTTGTGTTTGTGTGTGTGCGCGTGTGTGTGTGAGTGAGTGAGTGAGTGAGAGAGAGAGAGAGAGAGGCATTTAGATTTTTATAAGCCCAAATATGCTGCAGAATGTACTGAAAGTGACGTACTGCATGATGATGTGTATTCAAAGTGATGCGTGGGAAGTTATAGACGTGCAACAAATTATAATTTTGTATTCTTTGTTGTCTTGATTGTCACTTTCATTACAGTGCAATAGGTTTTTTCAAAATTCTTTTAGAGTACATCATTGTTACTGGAAAAGCTGCATAGTGAAAGCGGTGATAAGAAACTGGTGTTTGCCGAATCTATGAAAGCGACAATTAAAATCTCCTTTTTCAATACATGTAACAGTTCAGATACAGCAGTGGTTTCTGTTTTAGTTCAGTGTGTGTGCATGAAAAAGAGAAAGATCATAGTTAAGGGCATCAGCTAGACTGCAAGCAAAGCAGCAACAGCTCCTCTCTGGTGTCAAGAGTAAGAGGAAGTGACTCTTTGAGTGTTCCTGACAAGAGATCATTTATGCCAGTAACATTTAATTTAAAAAAAAGAAAGGGTCTTTTTTTAATTCTTTTTTTTTTATTTTTGTAGGTTCTTCATTTTGTGGAAAAGTTTGCATGTTTACCAAATTTCAAATGGCATCGAGCCAGTAACTTGTCAGGTTTAACTGTGCATATTATCCTTGTTTTTCTCTCAGCTCTAATCTGTTGCACTGGTCGCCATCATCTTTTACTAAACTCGATTGTGTGCTTTTTTGCTACGGCTGGTGACTTTACGTGATCTCAAAAAGTCCTGAGTCAGCAGTAAACAGCATGTTGTTGTTGTTTCTTTTATCAAATGCACAAAAAGCGATGAAAGTTTGTGTGGTAAATAGAGAAGTGAAAGAAAACATGCTTTAAAGAAGAGAATGATATCCAAATAATGTGGTTTACTGTAGTTTACAGTCACACACGTGATGTGCGATTAACACTGCAACAAAACAGACGGGGAAATATTCCACCAAAGTAGTTTGTTGTCTTTAAGCTAATACACAACTAAAATGTGATTTTAAAAAAGGAAACTCAGTAGAGATGGGTTTGTAGAAAGCTAAAAGAAGACCAAATCCCTAAAGACTCATCACGTAATTTTACATGTAGGGAAGAAGGGCCTGAATCAGGGAAGCATCCAAGCAATTTGTCACTTTGCATCCATAGTAGTTAAACTCAGTAAAAAAAAAAAAACAACGCCCCCTAAAAGAAATTTAAATTGTTGTCACTTTTTCCCAAAAAGACCTCGTATGTTTGCTTTATTTCCCCATTTGGCAGTTGATTGGCTCGGTTTCCCTGACAGATTTTTTTGAGAGTCCAGGATCACTTCTAATGATCTGTTAGACACAAGAAGTGTCTAACAGATCATTAGAAGTGGGATAGAAGAAGGAGAACCATCTCAACAGCACTTCATTACTTGTTGTTGGTTTTTTTGTAAGCCAAGATGGCTAATAGCACTCCAATGCTAAGGCACGATGGAGGCTGCATCATGTTATGGGGCTGTTTCTCAGTAGAAGGAACCGTTGTAATGGTCGGAAATGAGAGAGAGCAGAGTGCATGCAACCTAGTCAGCCATCTACTTCTCTTTCAGCACAAGTCCTAACGCCCAGACCTTTACCCCAGACAGCATCTGTTTGACTTACCCAACTCCAGGCTTTGCCCTTGTGCACTTTGACTTCAATTCTTCACCATTTTTTAAAAAAATACAAACTTCTGTCAGATCTGTGTGGAAAATCACACACAACTCTGGGAATAGCTGTCTACCCAGCTGTCTAACTCCTGGAGTTTATAAAAAAAATTCTTCTATATAACTCCCTCTTTATATCCAGTAGAATTAACTGATTATTTTTGAAACCATCTGTGACTTCATGGTTTTTACTGGTCAGAATGTCATCCCCTCTTTAGATGATATGCTTTTTTGACAATACAACCACTACTAAAGATGAAAAAGTGTTTTTATGTGTGTGTGTGTTTTTGCATATTCTTAACGCAAACAAACTTTTTCTTTGAGAAAATGTCTCCTTTTTCTTTAAGCTCACCTCACATTTCTATCATTTTTCAAACTAAGCAGTTCCACAGTAGTTTACAGTTGATTTCTAAAGCCAATTAATTTGTATACAAATTTGTTTGTGAAAAAAAATATTTTTTTATACATTAAAATGGAAGATTATTGGATGTTTTTGAAATTTTAAAAGAAAAGGCTTAAATTAGATCAGCAAATAAGGGGCAACCAAAAAGCAACAATCCTGGAAATCTTTGCCGATGACCTGTAAAAAAGTATCAATGTGGACCAATTTATTTCAATAATGCAAACCAACAAGAGCACTGTAAATTAGATGATCACAGTCCTCATTAGGCAAACATAACAAACATAAAACAGTATATTTTTTTTATTTTATGCATGTGTTTCACTTTCACAGACAGCTCAAGTAAAGGCAGATAACAGATAATCCATACACTGTGAGGCAAACCTTCTGTAAGAAGCTGAGGTGGGGCTGGGTGGGATCTTAGAGGCTGCTGTTCCCTGGAAAAATCTGGCACACAATCTGGAGCACAGGCATTATCCAAGAAAACCTGCTTTAATGCAAAACCAGGGTGCAGTGTAAACTGGAAACTGGCACGTCATCAAAACACAGATCATTACTTCCAATCAGACCCTAAGAAATCCTTAAGTTGGTGAAGTCACGACTACTATGCCATGGTATCATCGTCATCATTTTTTTCCCCACATGTGAGGCTGCAGATATTTAACCAAGTCAAAGGGAAGAATCTGACTCAGAGTCATCTGAGAACAACGATTTCTGCAAAATCTGAACAGCTGAATAAGTCTAAATCTTACAATTTGCCGGTCAGAATTATTCTTCTGCTAACTCAGTTCTGTCTGAGTCACGATACAATCTTGAAAAACATTCAAGCATGAATAAAGGGGAGGAAAAATAAAAGCCAAATGTATTTAAGAATACATTTGTAACGTTTGCAGAGCTCTGTGTGCAAACTGCTGAGTTTGCACACAGCTCTGCAAAAGTTTTGGTTCTTCTTCCAGCTTTCATTATTGACTGATCTCTGTGTAAAAATGAGACTAAAACCGGACGCACCCTAACACACTCAATGTAAAGAGCAACTTGGCAGCCTGCATGTGTCGTACTGGGCGGGTTTATATGATTCACTTAAATATTTTCCTCCCAAAATTTTGTGATGTGAAAGGGAAAATACGACATACGCAATAAATCTGTTTACGTGCCTTTCAGTCACAAACTTGTTCATGAACTTCTCCGGCAAAGCCAGACAGCAGACAGTAAGGTGGTTTTGTGGGCTGTAGATAGGAAAACGCAACATCCAGAATGCAGGAGGGAGAGAACTCGAATAAAACACTCGCTTTAATTGGCGATTAAATAAATTCAAAAACACAAAGTCCAAAAACCTCCAATATAATCAAACACTACGAGTCAGACAAGGGAACTCTGTACAACCGAAATGCACCCAAAGCAGACGACGTGTCGAAGAAGAAAGGGAGGACTGTTTTATTTATAGCCTATACTTACAACTTGATGGGAACAAGAAACAAGAAGGGAACAAGAAACAAGTGAAAACACTGAACACACAATCAGACAATCAGAAGGTCAGAAATGAAACAAGGCACCAGTGAAAACTTTTATAAAGCAAAACAGGAAGCAATCCAAAATATATCGACTAAACACACAGACAACAGAAAGGAAACAAACTAATAGAGTGGGAAGGTAAGTAAGTAAGTAATATTTATTTATATAGCACATTTCACAGATAAAAATCACAAAGTGCTTCACAATAAAATCAGAAATACAAATAAAATAATATAAAACAGTGACAAAAATTAATTAAAAGCTTGTTTGTTTAAAAATGTCTTCAGCTGCTTTTTAAAGGAGTCAGTGGAGTCTAGACAGCGTAAAAACAACAGCAGGGAGTTCCACAGCCTAGGTGCCAGTGCCTGAAAAGCCCGATCCCCACGTGTTTTAAACCTAGTACGTGGGACCACCAGTAACCTCTGACCTGACGACCTAAGTGCTCGGGATGAAGCATGAGGTTTCAACAGGTCAGAGATATACTGGAGAGCTTCACCGTGCAGAGCTCTAAAAGTTACAACTAAAATTTTAAAATGAACCCTAAAATTTACTGGCAACCAATGAAGAGAAGCCAAAACTGGAGTAATGTGTGACCTCTTGTTTGTGCCAGTTAAAAGTCTTGCCGTGGCATTCTGTACAGTCTGAAGGCGATCCAGAGCTGATTTGTTAAGACAAGTAAAAAGACCATTACAATAATCCAAAGAAGAAGAGATAAAAGCATGAATTATCATCTCAAGTTCTGCCTTTGACACCAGTAGTCTGAGTTTAGAAATGTTTCTTAAATGATAAAAACAGTTCCGGACAAGTTGTTTAGAGTGTTTTTCAAGAGACATTGAACTGTCAAATATAACACCTAAGTTTCTGAGACTCGACTGAAATGAAGGGTCTAAAAAACTGATATGCTGCTGAATTTCTGAGAGCATGTGATCAGGTGCAATAATCAAGGTCTCTGTTTTATCTGCATTAACTGGAGGAAATTGTCATTTAACCATTGTTTGATTTCTGACAGACAATTATTTAAACACGACAATTTATAACACAGAAGTTTTGAAAGAACAGTATAATATAATATAATAAGAAATAAAGTCAAAACAGAAACCAAAATGTTATACAAGACTGAGTCTCAAATGATAAAGCCAAAAGCAGGAAGTTATAATGACCAAAAAAAAAAAAAAAACAACTCAAGCAGCACTACAGAAACAGAAACCAACCTTACCATAAACCACAAAAATAACAAATCCCAGGGACCATCACAGACAGGAGACTTTTTCTTTAAAGCCAAAGGAGGGTTTTACCCTGGCAGTGAGCAACAGAAAATCTGCCCTGAAAGGAGAAATATCAGACTAATGTCCCTCGTAACCACAAACACAAATCCAAATAAATGCCATATTTACTTGAGATCAGATAAATAGATAAGAAAGGCAATAAATATGACTAGACTGAACAGCAAAGCCACCCACGATTATTACACATTATCAGATTTTATTGCCTTGTTCTGATCAGCAGCTGCCTGTAAATGATCTAAAACATCTTCCTCCAAACTCTAAATTGCTAAAGCAGTTCGTTTTTTTTTGGTAAGCCTCAGATTTTCTGCTCTTCGCAGCAAATTCAAAACCGGATCATTTTTTAGTTTAATCATTGTGTCTTTACTTTGTTCACTGGAACTGCTGGAAATTTCATTACATTTGTCTCTGACAGGGCTTCATCATTTGGGATTGAGTGAAGAGGAGGGAAAAACACTTACTGCCATGAAAGAGACAGGAGCTGCAATAACCTTTTTTTTCTGAATCATTACATTTTAGTGTACACACACACACACACACACACACACACACACACACACACTCATCAAAAAATCCATCAATTCTCATTCTTTTACAGTAGACACATAACAGACCGCATAATCGAAGCAGTTCGACCACATTTTCAGAAACACCAGGACTCAAAAATGCCTCTTCCATAGCTTCCACATCCTTTTGGTATCTTCTTATTCTTAGGAAAACCCAAATTTACGGGAAGCACCAAATGTGTTGCGATATTTTGGAGATGGTTACAGACAGAAGAGAAGTGGTTAATGATGCAAGAGGGGCTTCTTCTTTGTGTTAACATAATTTCACCACCCTCAGCTCCCGCCAGAAAAACATTTGCCAAAGTAACAAAAACTGAGCTCATACGTGCTCTCTCTCAGCTACAAGCCTGCTCCTACATCAGAAGCCTCATGTATTTCATGGCTTTAAGTCTGGGTGACGTCTGGGTTTATAAAGCTAAACAGTGAGTGTAAACCAAACCTAAGTACTTACTGGGAATTTACTTTTCAGAGATTTCTGTTCATTTAATCGGTGTTTACAAGCATGTTGGTCCAGCCATTAAAACCTACTTACTGTGGGATCCATCGTTGCCTGCTGTGGTTATAAAAAGTCGTTAAAATGTTTGTAAAAAATGTAAAAAAAGAAAAAAAAGAAACCAAGATAAATCATTTCAGAACTTTTTCCACATTCAATGTGTCCTATAAGCTATACAATCCTGTTATAAAACAAACCAACATCTCTTAGTTTACTTTCCAGTAGGAGTTTCCTGACGTTAACTTAGTTGCAGCAAAATCCATCGTCTGCGTAAGCATCAAAGGGATCAGTTGGAATACAAAAGAATTTCCAAGACATGAGATGGGTCACGGAAAACAAAGAAGATGGTCATCAGTAAGTGAAGAAAACAGGGACAATATGGCACATTACATAAAAACTGGAAAGCCCCTCCAAAACCGATGAAAAGAAAAGAAGAAAGCTGGTGAGGGAGGCTTCCAAGAGGCCTGCAGCAACATTAGAGAAGTTGCAGAGTCATGTACTATATGTGACAACAAGCTCCATATTCTGTATATACATGAGCCTGGGGGAGTTGGGTTGCAAGATGGAAGCTTTTTCTTATAGAGGAAAAACATCCATTTAGGCTAAATTTTGCAGCAAGTCACTAAAAAGCGTGTGGTCTGATGAGCCCAAACGCCTGCTGAACAAGGTGGTGACTATTCTTCTTTAGCTAGAACAGAGGCATCTGCTAGAAAGCTGAAATAGAAGATAAATCTCACCTTTCAGCACACCACCACCACACATGCACCCACGGAGAAACAAAAATGGCTTAACCAGAAGATGATTAAAGCTTTGGAGTGGACCGGTGAGAGCCCAGACCCGAACCCAGCTGAACATCTGTGTGGGGTCCTGGAGAAGGCTGTGCACAGGAGATACCCTCACAATCCGAAGCACTTCCACAAGGAAGACAGTGCGAATACTACAAAGTTAACAAAGTTAAGATGTGCCACGATGAAAGAGACTTTCCCTAAAACAAGTGAATGCTGTGTTAAAACCAAAAATGTGTTTCCACAAAGAATTAGTTTAACCTCCTAGGACCTGGTGTCCACATATGTGGACATCACATTTTGAATTGTCTCGACCAAAATACTAAATTTTGCTCTACAAGGGCCTGATATCCACTTACGAGGACATTATACTCCCACTGTTTTATCGAAATTTAAAACAAATGTCCTCATATGTGGATCTCACTTTTGTCAAAAACAAAAATCTGGTAATTCTTTGTTTTTACATTCATCAGGTCCCAATCAGAACAAATACCAAAGAGAAATTAAAAATGCATGCCATGAAAGAGTTCAGGTCTTAGGAGGTTAAGGGTGTCCATATTTATTTACCAACCAGGTAAAGGATTTCAGTTTTCAGCTGTATTAAGTTACAGGTCACGATAAAGGTGGAAAAAGTTCTGAACTTACTGATCTTGGTCTCACTTTTTATGCACACACACAAAAACAGACACTTTCTTTAGCCACTGTACACGAGGGTCCCACTAGATGGTGCAACTGCACTTCTCATGCAGGCTCACAGTGAGAGTTGTGGACTTGGTCTGCTACTCAATCCATGAAATTTGATTTACTTGTGTGGCTAATCTGGATTTCAAAAAAAGAAAACATGAACAAAAGCAAGCAATATTTGCTGTGATTCTCTCATTGGGAAGGATTTTATAGCTTCCTTTCTTCTGTCTTATCTTCAAAGTGATTTATCCCCTAAGAAACCCTGATGTTTGCCAAAAACCTGCAGAAACTGAATCAATTAAAGTCATTGATCAAACTGTTGTCACTGTAAATGTAATGGTCCTGTACTGAACTTCATTTAACAAGGAAAAGAGCACATAAAATATCAAAACAGTGGCCAAAAATAGCGCATAAATATTACAGTACAACTATTAGACATCTGGTTTTATGCCTTTTTGTTCTAATTGAAAAAAACTTTCTTTGAAATCAACGTATATCTATTGATAAGCGATCACTCGCCAGTAATAGTAAAGATCCACTGCTTTGTCCAGTTGTCCCAGAAAATTCTCATCACCCATTCAAAAAAACCCAAACCTTACCCTGAAACCAAACTCAGCTGCTCTACGCTCCACATCACAACAGACCCACAAGCCGCACACACGCAAAACGAGAGTTAACCCCCATCAAAAAGAACAATCTCCTTCATGTGTGCCCCCCTCCCGCACTTCCTCCCTCAGTGTCAACCTCTCAGACCGACAAAGCTTCATCATTTGGTAATTAATATTCTAGGAAAGAGGGGAGCATCAGGAAACAATTATTCAATAATGTATGAATGTAAATGCACACTCCCTCCACACAAAAACACACACATATGCACAAGGGCATATACATCACTGTGATCGACTCTTCCTCTATTCCAAGATCAGATTACCTTCATACATTTAATACAACTGGAGTGAAAGCAATGAATGTGCTGGCTTGCAAACAAACGCTCAGAGATTCAGCTGTGATGGGTGTTCTCGTGCAAAAATCCAACGCGGAGCACCGCGGTTTTAGAAGCTCTCGCAAGCTGATCGGCTTTTTTTGCGAACGTGCATCTTCGTTTATCACATTAAAGCACCAGAAAATAAAAAAAAGGTCAGTGTACTCCGAGGTCAGCACGGTGCGTTCACTCAGACTGTGTATTTTAAATATCAATGCAAACACTGTGAGGAGGTTATAGAATTAAAATCTCCTTTAAAAGTTTCTCGTGACAATATATTACATGCATGCAGCTCATAAAAGGAATTGATATGAAACACCCCCACGACAGCACATAGCAGCAAGTTATGGGAACGCACAATACACTACTACAGCTTATGCAAGGTTCTGGACAGCAGGGAAGACCAAAGAGCAGATACAAAAAATGTATTGAAAACAAATAATTTAGAAATAGTCTTGAAGTGGTTTGACGCTGCATTTTGTCACAAAAAGATATCTCTTTTAAATAGTAGATTCAGTAAAAGATGAGCTTGGAGAACAGTGAAAGGGGTCAACCAGGACACCAGAGCTCAAGTATCACATTTCTTGGCAGTTAAACTGGCACTGTGGGTTCAGTCTCATTGCAAATAGGTCACAGGTTTGATCGAGATGTCAGATTTTAAGCCCCGGACGGTTAACCTAAATGTACAAGGTCACTTGAGGGATTATTGTTTGCTTAGATTACAGTAGTGGACAGTGACAGGAACGATGGAGCGAGGTGCGAGTACCCCTCTCTGATGTGCCAAAAAGCTTAAAAAAAAAAAAAAAAAAAAGAAAGAAAAGAAAGAAATGAAGATGCCACTGGGGTTGTTGAGGTCCATTCTGAATCCTCACTGGAGTCTGGTCACACAACTCCAGTTAATATCCACACACTCTCTGTGCTGGCACTGACCCAGTCTGTTTGGTAATTGGGATCAGATGAGTGGCAGCAAAAGCGAAGCGACCTGGGTTCCTCCAGGACCCGCGGTAACCTGGAAGCATTTATTTTATGGAAAAGATGTTTAGTTAAAGTGCAGCGCAGCAGCCTACAGCCCGGCCCCTCTAATGACCCTCCAGCTCTCTTGCCCAGGCCTGGAGACAGAGCCCTGTGATGGATATGACTGGCGAAACAGGCGCGCACACACACACACACGCACACATATGCTTCCAACACTGCGCTATGTGATGGATATGACTGGTGAAAGCTCTGAACACTGCTTCCTGAGTCCTTCACTTCCTTCCTCGCAGGCCTCGGTCAGCCAAGCTGAGCCAGGTTTCACTAGACTAGGGCTGGATTGAGTTGCAGATTAACAGGCTTCCTGTCCAGTCCGTTGGCTGCGTTCATCTGCTTTCCTACCGGTCACTTTTATTGATGACCGAGCTGTGACGTTATTGAGGATGAATGGGTCTCTTCAGGATGGATGAAATGCTGGAGACTGGCCGGGAGTGTGGAGAAAACAGTGTTACCAGCATCTGTTACACTTACACTTTTCCTTTTATCAGCTATTGTCCCTTATCATGAGGATTTACAGAGTACAAACTGGGTTACATTTAGGTCACCGGTAAAATACGACTAAATGTTTTGCAGTTCATTGCAACAGGATTTTTTACTTCTTAAAAATGCCTTAAAAGTGCTGAAAAAATGACAAAATGTAACTTAATGGTCTTAATGACAGATGACCTACTAAAATAGAGCCTTTTCCAAAGGATATTTTACCTGCTGTGGATTTAGTACAATATGTTGTTGTACCACAGCTGGCTCAATTAATATTTAGATTTGAAAATGGAAGAAAAAAAGAGGAAAAAATTATTTATTATAACCACATTGCTCAAAAAGACATTTTTTTCATGCTTTCTATTAAATAAACAGATATATCTAGAAACCAAGTCCATTGCCATTCCCTCCACCATCTCATCACTCCAAGCCTCCAGCACCACCCACCCCACACCTCTCATCCTCTCTCCTTCCCTCTCCCTCTCTCCTGCTGGCAGCCGTTGATTACTCTCGTCTCCTGGGGGAAGGCTTAAACTCCTCAGAGATAGTAATATCGAGGGCACTACTGGCTAGTCACTTCAGATCAGGGCGGGGGGAGGAAATGGCGACGGACATAAAGCTAAATATATAATTCCTCCCATGCCGGTAATCACGATGTCCAGACGATTTGAAATGACAGTTTAACCACTTTAGACTGAGGCACGCTTTGTTCAGATTTGAGAACCGGGAGGTGTGTGTGCGCGCAAGTGTGTGTGTGCTGGAACGTCTGGTTGGTCCCTGTGATGGTTGGGGAGCCTCCTCGCGGGTGTAGTAGCTATCCAAAGAGGCCCCGTGTGGTCCTCTCTAAACGCACCGAGGGGGTGGGGCGGCGGCCGCTCCATTGGGTTAAAATGGCTCGCAGACCAGACAGGAGCAATTCTGTGAATGACTGACGTGCCAACAGCTCCGGAAGGAAACACTCTCACTACCCAGTATTGGTTTACGTGATTATTAGGATATCCAGCTTCCTCCTAAAATGGTCGATCATTTCCCTGTTAGAGGCAGCAAGAGCGCCCACCTGGATTAAGCCTGAACGTGGTCCACATGCCACCAGGCGCAACCAGGCCTCACGCCACGCAGCCCACCAATTACACACATAAATATTAATAGGCTAATCTGCGCGGATTCTTTTCCTCAGAGCCTGTTAGTACATCCCTGAAAGGGTCAGAGACACTCTAATTCATTTAAATTTTAAGTTCAATTTGCATATGCAGAGATTTTTTTTTCTTCCAAACAGGCTCTCGTTTCCCCCATCATCACATCGCAAGAGGAGCCTGCATTTTGTATTCATACTCTGATTGGATCCTTGATGAGATCTTCAGGGTGGCTTCTCACACTCTGGTGCTCTTCACACTCCAGAGGAGATGAGAAGAGAGAGAGGGGAGAAGGAGGAGATGAGAGGTGTGTATGTGGGATCAATCCAATTCTGACTACGTTGAAGTGGTCCGCTCCGTCATCGCCCAACTCCACGTCCTCCTCGTCGGTTTCAGCTGCAGCAGGAGCGCCGCGGCTCGGGCTGTAATCAGAGGCGGCACAGAAGGAAGAGAGCAGGCAGAGAGCCTCCATATAATATAGACTCCTGCTCCTTTTTCGAGACATACACGGGCTACACAACATAACAGAATTCATATTATGCTATTGTCACCAGATTCCCTCAACGTGTATGAATAATGCAGGAGACAAATCTGCATGAAAGGTGAGAGAGAAAGAGCACGAGTGTGAGCGCAGGCGAGTCCACACCCAAGCATTTCACATGCACTTTTCAGTCACGCACGCTGGCTTAGTTTTACTTGCACTATATGTGTTTTAAGTCCATGCTCAAGTGCATTTTAATGCTTCAGGTCCATTTTCCTGTGATTAAATTAATTGTGTGTTTGGGCTACGAGTTCTGCCAAACGCGGGTGACCTAAAGCTCAATACTGGGCCTGAACACTTCCTGTGCAGAAACAGACAGAGGACTGAAGCTGCTGTTCTCGTGCTACGCCCAGACACCAGAATATATATGTTTTTAAAAACAACCTGAAAGTTTCCCCTGCTAATAAACACTTTGAGCACTAAAATGCACTTTTAGTTAATTTACCGCACGGCGGTTTTTCTTTAACCTCTCTAGCAGTGGCGGTCCTAGCCTGTTTGGCGCCCCGGGCGAACACGCCCTCTGGCGCCCCCCCCACACACACGCACGCACACACACATATATGACCCTATATATGAAGAGAGAGAGAGTATGCATAGTATGAAAACGGCTACCAAACAGACATCATAATTCATACAATGAGAACAGGACAAATCAACAATTGACACTGACTAATTAATATTAGGGTGCTAGCGGTGACATTAAGAGGGCGTTGTCAGTCTGTCTTTCACTGGTTTGATTTTGACAGAGAGGAGGGCTGGGTAGCCGTAGTTTTTGTTGACCGCAGCACAACGAGTTTCCCCTTGTTGCATTGCAATTTCTGCTGAAATTCTGTTGGAGTTCAGGTTTTTTTGAATGTCTCACTCAATCTTATATACTGTCTGTGTAAATACATGAAACTGTTAGTTAAACATAGTGAATAACTAATACAGAAGCTAGCTAACATTAAAAAAAAAAGTTGCGATCATGCTAAAAGTATAGCTAGCAGCTAAACTTTTAGCTAACAATATATTAAAACTAATTCAGTAAATATAGTGAATACCTGCTGAAATACATAGACACTGGCTAAGATTATATCTAAAATTATTATTATTTTTTTAAGCAATTTAAATAGCAAAAAAAGAAACATCACTAAAATTGTTAGTCTGCAGTACAAACCTTTCAACCTTTCATTCTTTACAGAGGAATTCATGAAAGCTAGTTTCCACCACTGAAAAAAAAAATTATTTTGCCATCTGTAAGTCAAAAACTCAACTTACATACCAACTAAAACTTAGATTGAAATAATACATCAAAAATTAAACTTTGCGTGGCAAAGGTTTGTTTGTTTTTTTTAATACAGAAACAATGCTTCCATTGGTTAAAGCAGTAAGCTAATATTTGTGGACAGCAGAGACGTTTAACAAACAGCACTTGAGAGGCTTACAGTAGTATAGATCCAATTATCAGTTTGAATATGAGCAGCCTGTTTTTAGTCCATTAACAGGGCTGTGAGGGTGTAAGAGTTGCAAATAGCCTAGCACCTACAGGCTAACTGTATGTTAGCAAACTTCACATTGTCTACTTATATCTGTTATAAAGGTTGCTCACGGATTTTAACTCCTCTGCTGCAGAAATTATTCTTATTTCAGTTGGTTTTGGTCCTTGTTCTTGAAAACCTGTTTTTAATAGTCAACACTTTTAAAAAATGATTTGTTTCAGTAAAATGACATTTTTATAAAGGGCGTTGTGAGTAAAGCAGTGATTTTTGGGTGTGTGTCTGGCTATCTTTTCCTCTGCACACCAGCCTGGGATAAAAGCCTCGGCTATCAAATCAAACGTTTACTGAACTAATTTAGACTTGTATATTTTTGTGAGGAATCGCCAAAGGACACACCAAAGACACAAAGACAAACCTCCGCCGCTCTCGCTCGCACACGAGCGCAGTCTCAAGCACATGCACGCATGTCAAAAGGCGGTGCTAGTAGTAGTAGTAAACATTTGAAAGGAACAGGGGTAATTCACTTGATAAATGTCAACCAAAATGAAGCTATCAGCTGAAAGCAATTTCCTTGTGCTTGCCTGTGTTCTGCGCCAGGGACTTGGGAGATTTTCACCCCTCCATCGATCATGAAGCCTCTGTTTTAGGCCAAGGTACACAATGCCCTCAAATTGCTGACATATGGACCTAGAATCACCACAAAAACCTGCCATTTCCACCCCACCCCTCCTCTGTCCCAACCCAGCCACTCCTCTGCTAAACTCTTGTTTATCCAGTGACTCTGGACTGTTTAGGCCATTAAAGAAAAGCCATCGAAGGAGACAGAGCAAATATAATAACATAAAAAAGTCACAACCTCTAACCAGAAACACAGTGTGGCTACCAAATACCAAAGAGAAATATGGTTTGTTACTGTTTCTCAATTCATTTTTAATAAGTCTGAAGGCACTCTGATTAAAATGTAACTAGCTGATGCAAAATTGGAGCTCTGTGGTCTCCAATCAACTGTGTAGCTGTAGGACCAAGTGTGTGGGCAAACTTAAAATAAAACCTGTCTGACTTGTGGGCCGCCTGTGACCAGTAGCGGAAGAAGCAAAACAAATCGTGATAAAGACGATGACACCGACCACATAATGGCACGGAAAGCCTGTAGCTGGTGTAAACAGCACATACATGAAAGCAGGGTTTGTGTGTGTGAGTGAGTGTCGCTGGGTTTCTCATTCAAACATATGTTGGTTTCAACAGCTATTGCGCTACAGTTCCTGAGTGCAGCTATTTCAAGGCAAAGGCCAAGTGCACAACATTAAAAGCCTTCTCCTAATGGACAATTGTGGTGCCAGGGCCTAGGGGTCTGTGCACAGGAAAAGTCCATTATCACTCCAACTAATGGAGGAGGGAGCGACTTCAAACATAAAGTGGAGAAAATGAAAAGAAAACAAGAGAGAACAAGATGACGCACATGGTACAAAGCAGCGTTTCTTTAATGGACTCCATCAATAATGTTACGTTCCCAACTTTATTGTGTTAAAAAAGAGAGTAGCCATATTATCAATCCTCAACATGGACAGAAATTAAAGGCCCCTTTTTCCCCCCTCAAGTGCATTTTTAACAGACTTGGAATCAATGTGAAACAAATGTTTGGCAGCATCTTAATGGTATCTGTTCGGTCGACTCCTACGTCTCTGGAACAAACTCGCTCTCGCTCTTGCCACCAAGACAAACCCGCAGCCAGTTTACATTGAGACGGGTGCGCTTGCTTTTATATAAACAGACAGGCCCTGTGGCAAAGGGTTTGATTAGGAGGAGGCCCACAAATCCCATTAAAAGTTCATTCGTTGCTTTCTCGCTGTTTGTTTGAAGACAGGAAGAGTAACAAGGGAGGAGGGAGGTGACGGGTAGTCTGTTGTCGTTTTTGTACCAGTTTTTGTTTATGCACTTAGGCGGCTAAACGCAGATATCACGACGCAGCAAAAAAAAAAAGAAAAAGAAGAAGGTGGTCTTACCCAGTGATGTGGGCAGGAACAAGAGCCCAAGATGTGGCTCGAACAAAAACTACCTCCCCAACATGATCCAGTCACTATCTATTAACAAGATGAAAAAAACAGAAGGATATGTTGCTGCTTTTCAGAGTGTCCTCTGTTTCACAGTGACACAAATAACAAGTTCCACAGTCAGCCTAACAGCTCCTTGGTCTTGGCTGCAAGCTGCTTGTCGATGTCTGCTGCAATGTTGTCTGCCATCTGCTGAATCTGTGTAGGCAGAGAGAGGGGAGGAAAAAACAAAAGTAATGAAAGTTAACGCTTCAGAGAGCAGAGGTCTAATAAGAGGTGGCGTGAAACAGCTACAGAAAAGGATGAGGGTGAGCGGAGGTGAGCTCCATTTGGGTGGAGGCTAGTTTCTCATTTTGAATGTAGTTTTCAAATAAAGAAATTACGATCAATAGTTAACTTATCAGTGAAGTGGACTCACTACACTTTTCCTTATTTTCTGTAATATGTGCTCTTATAACAGTGCATGCTGATCAAGCTCAAAGAGAGCTGACATCCTTCTATGGTCGTCTCATCAGCTCCTGCTGGTCAAACCTTCTGTTTGCAAGGGGCAGCCAATCAGGCAAATATTTCTTAAAGTGGGAGGAGCTAAAACTGCTTGAATTGGATAGAAGATGAACTGAGAGGCTTCACCATGTCCCCGTATAAAATAAAACTTTTTGTAACTTTGCGATGATAAAGTTATCATTTGTCATCAGCTGTATCCTTGCACAGTGTTCATGTTTTGATTGCAACAGCTGGTAAACTCTAACTAGGCACTTCAGTTTGGTGGGGGGGTTTTGGAGGGAAAACCTCGGAGCAACACATTTCTGATGAGTTTTTCAAATATATTTTCTTAGAGTTTTGTGCAGCACAACGAAAGTGACTTCTGGTCATGCTGCATTCAGGGAAACATATGTGACAGAGGAAAAACTATTTGATTTTTTCCTCACCTCAAGCTATACTATTTTTTTTAAAAAATCTCAGGGAATCCCTCGTCTCCTACCTGTTTTTCTACAAGTCGTATTGTGTCCTCTGAGTGTCCTTCCTTTGCTTTTTTGACCTGTGTGACAGCATTAGAGCGCACTCTCCTCAGTGAGTCTTTAGCCTTGTTGCTGAGCTGTTTGGCTACCTTAGCCAGGTTCTCTCTGTGCTCCCGAGTCACTCTGCAGAGAAACGGGAAAAATGTCAGAAATGAGATGCAAAACAAAAAAACGAGAGTGCAAAAAAATCTATAATTCAAAGTTACAGGGAAAAAAAAGGGAGATGGTCTAAATACTGAAATGAGACTTTTTGCTGCATGCCAGCAGCTTTGACATCACTTTTGGCATATGCTGCCATCTGCAAGCACAAACCGCCTGTTATGCATCTGTATTTACCATGTTTATTTAAGACGAGATGAAGTCTAATACCAGCTCAGTTTGACCGCATTTAAGCATGAGCTAGGAAGTAATTACTGTGTTTTGTAGCGTACGGTAAGACGGTTTTATTAAAAATATCCTGGAAACAACAACATTTCAGTAAGAGACACTAACACTCTGCTCTGGTAGCTATTGTCCATGATGTAAATATGTAAAAATTGTGCTTCTGTTCTGTGTCCTGTTCTGTTTGTATATGTGTGTTTTTGCTGCTGATACAACCAAATTTCCCCTTGTGGGACAATTAAAGGATTATTCTATTCTCTATTCTTCTATTCTAACAAGCAGTCACAACTTTGTGTGGCACAAGCAAATAAACTCTGAAAAACAAAATAATGAAAACTAAGGTCCTCACTTGTGCAGATGGGGACGCTAAGTGCTTATAAGCATGACATCTGATCCTCTTAGCTCTGACTTGCAGCAACCACCAAACAATCTTCCTCAGACCTTAGAGCAGAGCCGAAACATCCGTCATCCTAACAACTTTGCATTCACTATGCATTTGTTAATCACTTAGAAAGTCCTACTTCCCATTTCACTCTCCCTCTTTGTCCTTAATTGGCTTTTTTCCCCTTGTTTTTTGCCTCAGGGACTATTTGCAAACAATCCAAGTGCGCCGTCTATTTACTGCAAACAATACGGCCTAATTACCGATTCCAGGGCCAATCAAGAAGCGCCTTCTCTTTGGAAATGCAAATGTAGGCTTGGAGCGTGCCGAGACTGATTGCAGGGGGAAAAGCAGTCTGACTCTTGTGTCCCTCCTCTGCCAGAATAACACCTGCTGCTCCATGCGCACACACACACTCATGATAATGCATGCACATAACCACAAGACAGCATTCATGCACCGAGACGCACATGCACGTGTGTATATGTAAAAAAACATACTTTATATACACAGGCAGAGCGGTTTAGTGAGTGAGTGACTGATGGTTTTGTGTCGGATTGTTTGATTTGGCCGGGGGAAAGAGAAAGAGACTGACCCAACCCTCACGTCGTCACACCGGGGGTCTCTATACATCTACAGGCAAAAGTCAATAAACCTGTCAGTTTAGAGCACGGAGACGAGTGGAGGAGGAAAATAGAGGAATACCAGAAGAAAAATAAAGGTGAAAGAGAAAAAAAGAAGTGAAAGACAGAAAGTGCTAAAGGGAGCAAAAATGTTTTCTGGCCTCCGGCGTGTTTGTCTGCAAGTGCGTCAAAGAGAGACTCACTTGGGAACGGGCACCTTGATGATCGTCCCGTCCACCTCTGGGTTTAAGTTCATGCTGCTCTCTCTGAGGGCACGGGTGGCCGCTGCTGTAGCCTGGGGGCACATGCACACAGACACACACACACACTGGAGTGAATAAAAAGCAAATCTACAAGTGCAGGTAGTGGCTTAGCTCCAGCTGGCAATCATTAAGGTGTTGTGTGTGGTGTGTATATGGTCTGTGTGTCAGGGAAATCCCATGTAGTGTGGAATTGCCTCGGGCCACTGTCAACACTCGGCCCCGTGGGACAGGACTGAGAGGTTGCAGGGCAGGGTGGTGACCCCTGGTGACCCCACAGGAGAGTCTGCTTGTGGATGATACATCAACACACACACAAACTTTGAGTTTGTGTTCAGTTGTACTTGAAGGTTTTCTGGCAGAATCATTACCACATTATTGTTATTATTATTATTATTATTGTTATTATTATTATTAACAAAAGTTATTTATACTTTGTTCGGCTGTGAATATGGGGGGTGTATTTATGCATTGTTGTTTTATTACAATGACACACATGTATATATTTATTCACCTTAACAAACAGTAAATGCAAACGTGTTTTACATATGTACATGACACAGACAGGAGCTATAAGATTATGAGTTACAGATGTGAAAAACTCATGAAGCATGAACTACACAAGTTATATTGAAGTATATGTAGAATGATTACTGTGTATAATTTTTTCCCCCCTCTTCGGATACACAAAACAAACACTCCTCCCTTAACACTTGTTATGTGTTGCCCTTTACGAGTCCTTACCAAGAAAATAGGAAGTGCTCAACTCTGCTCAGATCAGCAGGATGCTGTTTGTTGCAGGGTGCCCTCTGGTGGACAAACTATGCAACATGAACACTCACAGCATGGTTGAAGGGTGTTTCTCTCATCTCTGCTTTTTTACATTTTAGTTTTAAATTTGAATTTTTACTTTTATGAATGCAGATACTGATATCAGCCTGGAGCTATATCAGTCACAGTCTAGAAGTAAGACCCCACCAATGGATCACTTTTTTATAATAATACAACATCCAACTACTGTTAGCTGCATCTCTCTATGGTAACCGCTGAATCCTTAAACAACAGCTTGGGATCTGTCTTGAATTTATCAAGATTTATTAATTTCCCCCCAGACTGGAGCTGTCATCATTATAATGAATTAAGATTGGGGGAGATTAAAAGGAGAGCGCTGTGTGGGCACTGGTTGAAGAGGCAGCAGTGCTGCATAGAGATAGAACAACACAGGATCAGAAAAAACTACTGGACCACAAACACACAACGCACAACAACAACAGTTACGTGCTAAGCTGGATTTTGGTCTTTTTCCCAGAACTAAGAAATACACTTAAAACTCAAAATGACATATTAAGACATGTTTACATGTGTAAAACTGAGACATTATCTACCAAGTGAAGCTTAAGTTAAGCAATGACTGCATAGGACCATAAAACTACAGTTAAAAGAATGCATAGACACAATGGAGAGGAACAAAGCCACACTCCTCAAGCTAGTGCAACAGCCTCATAACTCAGTTTGCAAAGCGAGCAAATGTGCAATGCATGGGGAGAAAATAAAAGAAAAAAAAAAGATTTCCTCCTCTTACTTCAGCCGTCACTAACCCATCCTGCTTTCTCAACAGCTCCTTCTGGCCTCATCCACTGGGGGAAAGAAATGGCAGCAACATTAAAGGAATTTATTTGTGTGCATTAAATTAATTCAAGGGGTTTCTTTTCTTTTGTTAAAGTCATCCGGGAAACAGGCCTCCAGTTGCACTCTTTGAGCGAGGGGTGATAGATTCATCCCATACCTATGTTTGATTGTTCTCAGCATCAAATTCATCACCATTTCCCCTCTCTGACGACCACTCCGGTGGTTACTAAAACCCGAGTGGAATTTCTCTGTGAAGGCTGGGCAGGTTCTGGTTAATATGTTGGAAAGGAAGAGAAATTACACTGAAGTTTCACATCAAACGCTCACGACTTGGTTCAAAGCAAATAGGCGAGGGGAGAGGAATGTGTGTGACGGTCTGTGTGTGTTTGTGTGTGTTTAAAAAAACATTTAATGCTTAAACATGGACACACACACACACACACACACACACACACACACACACACACACACACCAAATTGCCTCCGGATCCGAGCGTAGCGGTTAGATGTTGTTCTCTGTATCGTCCCAGCCTGCTCTTAATGAATGAATGGAAAACAATGGCAGGGCCTCTGTAGTTCCTGGTAATGGATAGGCATCATTATAAGCCTGTTAGCTCTGAGTACTGACGACTCACCTCTGTGTGGTACATGGGTAACACGGGACATGACAGGGTAGCGTGCATGTGGATGAGTGTGTCCGTCAGTGTGTGTGTGGTCTGTGGTTTCTAGAGTTTCTGGGAAGGAAAAAAAAGACTCCGGATTCAGGTGGAAAACTGACTTCACAGATTTGAGGTGTTGATAAATACTTGGATTTGCATGTTGTTTGTATGCTGTGGTTTCACCTGGAGAACAAATGAGGGAAACCACAGCCCTCAGGTGACTGGCTGTGGAAATAGAAGGTGCAGGAAGATATTTAAAAACAGGTTTTTGTTTGGCAAGCTGTACTGGAAAAAAAGAAAAGGAAAAGAAAAGAAAAGAAAAGCTCTTGGATGTCGTGTGCAAAGAAGCTTCTTTTAACTTTTTTTACTGAGGCAGATTTTTATCGTTTGCCTTCACTGCCTCTTCTACCTATTTTATATATAGAAGAAAAGATGCATGCTGTATCTGCTGTCATCACAGCCAGTGTACAGTCACTTTACTTAGGACCTGCTAATGCCCCCAATTAAGGAATCTCTGTTTATAGAGATGAGAGCAATGAATTATTCTGCCACAGTCACATTAATGTTCAGGAACATTTCTGTAGCCAACATAGCACAACAGCAAGCTGTGCAGTTTGTCCACACACTACATAAGCAGACACTTTTAACCACAGACTGCATATAAAATATTTTTGGTGTTTTTGGAGCCGCAAGTGACCGTATTTGAAAAGTTAGAGTGCTAATTTATAAGCTAACGCTAGCAAGCCTGATTATTACCCATTGTGGTTCAATCACACTTATTTACAGAGTAAAAATATTATGGCAGGCCTCTTCTAAACCTCCTAGGAAAACAATGAATGGTTGCCCGGTGATTGCAATGAGGTTTTTGCTGCTGGAGACTGACTCCTAGTAGTTGGGGTGACCAACTGGTTGCCCATGTTTTGAGGGTGTTGCTCATCCACCTGAGCAAGGACTGAGGGATTTATTAAGGTTTGCAAATAACTACGGACTGATCTGAGTCAGTCTGCACCGGTGAGTGCAACTTGTCTGCAACAGGAAACTCGACTCAATATATTCTGGTTATATTCTTACATAGAAGCAAGGTTGCTGAGTGTCTTGTTGCAGTTAAATTGCTGTTCTGAAGCAAATGTGGCACGATCTGAATGAGTATTATGCTGATGAGGTTGAATCAAATGCTAATGTGAATTTCTATGTATACAGACAGCAACAAAATTTTCTACAAACAGCAACATATTTGTGATTTTCACTGATTGATCACAGTACTGTACTGTACACAGTCCTCACTGATTTATCACAATCCCTGTGTTATCAAACACAGATTACACAGGATTGTCGACTGGCCCTGTTCAATCGGAGACTGACAGCAGACTGACTCCATCACTTGACTGTCCTCCGCTTTGAAGACAACAACTTACTGCGAGTCGTCGTAGGCCTGGTCCCCGTCTTCACAGGAAACATGACTGTGAGTTCATTGCTGTGACAGCGTACTACGGCTTCCCCCTTCGCGTGACTGTAGCATGAAAAAGCTGTGTAAAGTTCAGTGACTCACACTCTACTCGTCATCATTCAGCCCTGTTTAGCTGAGCACTCACAGTCTGAGAATCTTGGGATTACACACACCTGTGTTTACTGCTACTAATCTGTGTCAACACGGCTTCTGTGAAACACTGACAAGGACCGTTTTACGGCATTATAAGTGCTTTTACATTTCATTCATAATGTCATTTAACTACTTTTTGCCAATATAGTTGCATAACTGTGTTGTTGGCACATTTTTTGCATTAATTTTGGCTAAAAGTATAAAAGTTTAACCATTCTTAACTTACCCTCCATGGTCATTTCTCAGCTTAAAGTACACTTTCTATTATAAGCAGCATCCATTAGTTCTGTCTCAACTGCCCTCGACCACAAAAAGTACAAAAGATGGAGGTAGGCTGCGTACAAACTCAGGGGCCACATTAGAGGCCAGTTATGTCACAGCGGCGCAACGAAGGCAGTCCAAATATGCAATTGGAAGAATGCGTCAGGTGGATCCTTCGCAGTCCACCCAGATTCACTGCACATTGGTTAATGTAGAGTATTTTTGGAGAAAAAAAAATGACGGCACAAGTGAACAGTACAGGAATACAGTTTTAAAAGTAAGTGCTGGGTTTGATCTCAGTCAAACATCCAACAGTTCAAAACGTTAAAATAACAAAGAATGTTAAAAAGTTCAATTCTGACAACATTTCAGCCAACTTACGTGACATGCAGCTCAGGTCCTGCATGCTTTTAAAGCCTTTATTTTAAAACCAAAGAAGTATGTAGCTGTGATGCTTGTGGTCACAGACAGACACCTGGTCCTAAAGAAGTCTGTGGGAAAATGACCTTTAACCCTGACCTCTATAAACACTTTCCCGCTGAGATTATTCACTCAAACACCCATTTCAGGTGATATTTTAGTCATTCTAAGTGTCAGAAAAGAGGATTACCCAGGATACACTCATTTACTAACCTCTGATTGACATTAGCGATGAGCACTAGACCTGCGAGTCTTAACACCAATACTTATGTCCGTCACACAAACACAGTCAAGGAAAATTCCTAACAACAAAAAAAATACAATCTATTACAGATAACTGTAAAACTAGAAAACTAGCAGCACTGTGACAGGCTGTTAACACTTTTGGAGGGAGAAAAAAAAACAACCACAAAAAAAAACAACTTAAACAACCACCTGAAAGATGAAGATTGTTTAGAGGGGTCTTGTTTAGAGACACGGTGGAAGGGAAATGCTTGAGGGAGCAGCTCAGGAATACTGGAGCTCAATGAGTAGAAGGAGTCTCTCTGGGAGGCTCAATGTAAACCCAAAAAAAAGAAGAAAAAAAAGGAAAAAAAGGAGGCCTGGATGCCAAACTGTAGCGCTCTGGAGAGTCTGACAAAGGAGATGGCAGAGAGAGAGAGAAAAACCGGAGAAGGAGATGAAGGCTGTGGAGGAACAAAATAAACTGTAAGAAGAAAGAAAGTGCTGGATGAGGTAAAGGAAAAAGTTAAGGTGGCAATCAAAAAACTGAAAGAGGAGGAAAAAAAGCAACTGAAGAAGGTAAAGAAAGACGTGACAGAAGCAAATAGGAAATATGACAAGAGAGAAAGAAAGATGACAAGACCGAAGCTGAAAGGGGCCAAGAAAAGACTTAAAGGAAAAGCACAGGGAACCGTGGGAGACAAGAAAGAATTGGAGGAAGTGCAAAAGGCAGCGCAAGAGTGGTGGAGAGAAGCAGAAAAAGAAAAAGAAACTCGGTGAGGTAAAACAAGTGGTGGAGGACAAAAAACAAGTATTAAAAGGAAGTGCAGAAGGAAACCGAGGGCAAAAAAGTGAACTGGATACAGTCAAACAAGAAATGGAAGATACAAGAAAAAAAGGATAGGCAGTGATGGAAAGAAGGCGGAGGAGGTGAGGAAGAACCTGCTGGAGACCAATACGGAGACTGAAGATTGGACCAGATGTGAGGAAAGACAGAAAAGGATGAGAGGAAGCAGCTGAAACACAAAAAATGGGGATAGGATGGTGGAGTAGAGTCCTCTTCCTTGCCACTTTCTCCTCATTGCCTCCAAGCTCCCTCCGTCTCCTTCATCCTCATCTTCTCCCTCCATCAGCCTTCTACTTTACTGCCACTTCCTCTCAGGTATGCACAGCGGTTCAGTGACTAATATTGTGTTACATGTAATTTTCCAGGTAAACTCCATCCCAGTAGAAAACAGTAGAATTATAAACCAGTATAAATAATAATAATAAAAAATAATCAAAAGAAAATAAATAAATCTTTATTAAAAATCATTGAAAGTTTATGCGTGTGTCGGTGTCTCTTAATAAAACAGAATACAGTAATTAGACCTCAGCATAGCTGCTGGTTGCTGGTGGTTATGATTCAAAGGGACTAAAGTGGATTGTTTGTACGAGTTTCTGTTGTTCCCAACCTTCCACTATGAAAAAGACCAACTTATGACATCATCTGATGATGTCACTGTGATGACATAACTGAAAAAAAAGAGACTGTCGGGAAGTTTAGTTTTACAATCTTAGACATAACTCCTGAGAATTGAGTCATTCTTTTTTCATAAGACGGTGCCTGAATTTCAGAGCGGTGTTTTCCGCAGGTTGATAATATGGTGGTGGTTGTGGGTGGCGTGGGCAGAGTTTCTCTAAACACCTCATAGGCATTCAGAGTGACTGAAATGGGCCTTTAGAACAAACTATTACCAGAATCGGCCCATCCTCACTTTTCACTCCATCTCTCTCAGGTCTGTTTGAGAGTTCAGACCTGGTATAAGGGCTTAAACTCAGACTAAGAGCTGGTTATTTAGTTTAAGAATCACCCTCAACTAAAGCAAACTGTTTAAAGAAGTGAAATCAGGTCTAAATTTGACTATTTCCTGTTGTGTGCTTCCAGATTATACCAACACCGCTGGGTTTGGTTTTTTAGTTTTTCCTCCACATAAATGACATTTTGCAATCCATCCAAAGGCGTTTAAATGGGAGCCAAATACAAAATACATGTTACAATGTACATGTACAAATACATGTTAATTGGGGTTTATTTACACAGGCAAAATAGTCAATTTTATTAATAAAATAGTCCTAAACAGTAAGAAATTACACACATTTCTGTGTCTCTGTAGTGAATACGGTGACCGTGCTTTATTGCTGTGCACAGCCAATCCCCCAAAGGCCCATTACGAACCAGGAAAACCCTGGTTATGCATATTTCCGTATTGTATCCTGTCTGCTGTGCTTTTCCTCATTCATGCATATGTGGAGATATTTTCATTTGCAACATTTTCAGATCATTTTTTCTTGTTTGTCATTTGCAAGAATAAAGGACTGTGCACATATTTCCGTTCAATATTTAATGAGATCAAAGAAAATGCAGCAGACAGCAAAGAAAGTTGAGCATATCGGTCATTAGCGTCTCTGGATATATGACTGTATAGTGACAAATGCAAGCACATTCAGCTTTTCCAGACCACCAGAAAGTCTGGCCACCAAAAAACGTGAAAATCTACAAAGCAAAGGAGGCAGCGAAAAGAAGCAAAAAAAGAAAAATAATCCATTCCTTCCTAACCTGGGGGTAAAATGAGGTCATTTCCTATTCTGTGACAACTCACACTAAGACATATCCGCGCTGCAGTACACACATACAGACTTTTGTTGCTATCTTTCACCCCAGAACAAAGGGCTCCCTGAGTGATCAATCAATTAGCATCTGAGACACAGCACAGAGAGAGAGAGAGGTAGGTCAGGTTTCATTTACAGAGTGATGTGAGATTCGAGTTCTGGTCTGGCTTACTTTTCCTTCTGTGAGGAGGACCATCTATCTGTCTGTGCTTGTGATTATTTTTACAAAGCTTAGTTACTGCGCGCTTGTCCATTTGAGACAAACTGATACCGGTAGGAAGAAATCATAGCTGTGTGTGCTCTGTTTGACTCTGTGTGTGTGCGTGTGTGCGTGTGTGTGTGTGTGCGTGTGTGCGTGTGTGTGTGTGTGTGAGAGAGAGAAAGAGATCGTCTTACTTCAGGGAAGCTGCTCATGTTGACCATAATGAGCTGAGGTGACTTCATGGAGATCTGGCCCAGCTGCTTGAGAGGGAACTTCCCATCTTGAGTCGTCACCACAATGTGATCCAGAGCTCCTAAACAAATACAGGTCAATGCAAGTGTTTACTTTCTTACAGGCCATTTACTTTCTTCATTTATTTACCTACATGAACAGTTTAGGCATCATTGTGTTCTCACTGTGTGCACTGCAGCATCCCGATTTGTCCTTTGTATTAGTACTGCAGGATTAACTGTTCTACTGAAAGGCAGATTTAACTTATACATTTAATGTACTTAAATTCTTTTTTTGTCTTACTGTTGTTTTTAATTATGAAATCCATCTTTCAGCAATAAAATGCCTTATTCAGACATGCATTGACTCCAGAATTATAATTCTAGATTCATTATCATTTTTTTTATATTTTTCTTTGAAGGAGCCAAACTTTATTGCAATTTTTTTAAAGTAGTATTAAGTAGTAGTTCTCCAGGCACTCTGAAGGTCTTTCAGAGTGTCTCTTTGGACATTGGCTGGTTTTTAAATTTTTGAAGACCATAGAATCAATTTTAAAATGTATTTTAAGGCATTTTGTTACTAGCAGAAACACATCATTTGTATAGTTGAAAAAAAAAATGCTAAATTTAACACAGTTTGATGGGAATTAAATTATATTTTAGCACCAACAAGGTAATTCCCAAAGAGCTCTTTGCGGAAAACTTGGCAAATCATGGTTAGGAGAGAGGTACAACAGTCAGCATCCACAGCCATCTTTAAAACACAGTGGAGGCTCCGTCACAGTGTGGGGACGCGTTTAAGTGAGTTGTGTTGGCAGAATCGTCTCAAAATCGCTCCAGCAGCACCTGGAAACCATCCGATTGCCAGTGGTTCATTTTTCAGCAATGGCAATGATCCCAAACACACTGTTAATGCAGTAAAAGCATACCTGGATAGAAAAATATACAATTGAATATTGGTCGTGGACTGGCCTCCCCAATACCTGGACCTCAACAGTGTGGGATCATTTTGATACAGAACAAAAGGCAGCCAACATTCAAAGATGAGCTTTGAATTAAACTCAAATGAAATGCCTTAAATTCTGTATTTCCATGTATATTTCAACATGTTTGAGAGAATAACTGCACCTGTTTCCCCATTTTTATAGTAAAATATAAAGAAACGGAGGCTGGCTCAAGACTTTTGCACAGCACAGTAGCCGGACATGTTTTAATAACTCATTTCTGCGCACACATGCATTCATATTCACATGCATCCTTATGGCTGTCCTCTTTTCAAAACAGTAACCTCATTATCGCCTCTCTGTGACGCATTTAGAGGAAACCTGTAAATTGTGGCTTTAAAATCAGGTGAAAATGAATAAAAAAAAAAAAACCCAAAAAACCCAGCCAGCAGTTACCACCACGAAACAGCCCAGTTGATTACTAACAGAACAGTAACTGTATTTCTGGTTAAAGCCAGGTTAATCATTCATTCTTACTTCACAGATGGAGGGAAATCTATTTTTAATCACTCCATAAATCAGAAAATACTTTCAAGAGCCATAAAAAAAAATCAAGTCTTTTACAAACAAAGTAAAATTTGTCTCTTAAAGATATATTATCTTATTATTATTATGGTTTCTGTAAAAACCTTCAAAATATAAACAGAGAGGAAAATAAGAGTTTGTAAGTGCTCCTAAATTGGAAGATTTCGAGCTCAGAGTATGAAAAGATCTCTTTTTGATCGTGTCTTCTAAAATCCTGGACTGTAACATTCAATTTATCAATTTTAAACCAACATTTGTATTGCAGTGATTTGCACATTTGCTTAACAATTGAATGATTCCTAGTCTGATCCATGGAGGAGGCAAACAACGCCTTTGGGCTTGTCTCAGGAAATAAAAGAAAATCTACCAAATCAAACATGTGGAGCGATGCTATGGCGACTATTTACGAGTAACAAAGCAGCTGCAAGTAGCTTTATATCACTTTAAAAAAATCAATCAGAGGCTTTTTTTCATTACAACCTTTCTGAAAATATATGTATGATAATACAAATTGAGTATTTTATCATTAGATATTAACTACTTTGGAAGAACGACCAACAGACCAGTTTTGGTCCCAAATGTGTATTTTGGAGCTTAAGTTATGGAAGCAAAATAGCTCAAATTGAAAAATAAAAATGGTCTGACTATAGAGTTTCACCCTGTGTGTTAACACCAGCACTGGCACATAGTTAATAAGATGTTGCTATGGTGTAATGGAATAGATGAGGGGAAATAAATCATTTAGTCCTTTGGACAGATTAACAAATAGACAGAGGAACGTGCAATAGCACAGTAAAAAAATATTAATTTTGAGACCACTGTCAGACTCTTAAAAGTTTCCATGATCTATTGTCTCCCCTCTTTGTCAACACTGAACGAAACTAATGCATGTTTGCCAACACAAGCTGACTTCTGTCCCTCCCTCTCTGCATCCACCCACTCCTCTCCATCCTCCATCTGGCTAACCTCAGACGCGCTTGTTTCCTTCTTCTCCACCTCTGCCTTACATCACTCCCTCCCGGCTCACCCGGTGGGGGGCTGCGCTGGTGGTGTGTGATTGTGGAAATGTGAGGTGAACCGAAGGTGAGCCAGTGGTGTAGTTTTCTCTAAAAGATCAATTTATCATATGATTTCAAGGGTTAAAAGAGAGAGACGTATCCAATCAAAAAATAAGATACAGCTGCAATGAATTAAAAATAAAAGGTTGGTATGATGTGATAACATGGATATCAGCTGACACGCTGCCTACTTTGCTGCCAATTATACTGTCTCCCTTTTTACTTTGTCCCTCTGTGTACATGCAGACAGCTCATGCCCATATCTCTGCCTGTCTGACTTTGTTACCTGCGCCTTCACAACGAGCACCAGCACATCTGCAAGTACTTTAAGCAGGCAGGCCGGCAGACAGTCGGTCATTGCTACAAAGATGGATGGTGAGAGGGGGTGGCAGCTGGTTGAGATATCGGATGAAATTTGGCTAAAATGCTCATTATGTTTTAAACACGTTGCGTTTTTAACGATACCAAAAACAGATTTTAAGCTGTATGCTGCGTCTGGGTGTTGGTGTAATCAGGATACGTACCACATTACATTGCACTTTTTCCCTCCTTTGTGTCTTGTCAGGCCAAATTCTCCCTTTAAAAAGGTGCTGTAAAAATTTATATCAGCTCCCATCTCCTTCGCCTATCTCAGCGAGTGTTTGTCTGAACCGTTGCAAACTTGCTGGCTGTAATGTCGTTCACCCGAGTAAGCCCAGTGCTCAGTTTGAGGTTGTTTGGATGAGCGGTTCTCGCCTTTTGGTAGTTCTCCCTTTCCTGGAGTGATTGCTGCCTGCTCCAGTCAGTTTTTTGAGGAAAGGGGTACTGTGCAAAAGTCTTGAGCCACCTCTCATGGTTTTATATTTTGCTTTCAAGAAGCCAGACTTTATTGTAATTCTTATAAAAATGATCTTGACCAATAGTTCTCATTTTCTTTGAACAATGACTCATTTTCAGTCCAGTTCCATTTTTTGTACTTATTTAAGTCACTTAACACTGTCCTAAGAATCATTCAAGGATAAATGCCCAACCTAACAAAACACCAATTTTAAATACACTTTATTGCTAGCACCGTGTCATAATTTTTTCCTATTACTTAAGCTGAATCAATGACATTTGCACCAATTTATATTTTTGCACCAACGAGGCGATTACCAAAGAGTTACTAACTGAAAACCTGTCATATATTGGCATGGAGCGCTGTGCTGTGTATGCCAAATTACAGTAGAACAGGACTGAATCAATTCTTAGCAACAGTTTTTAATGGGATGCAAATCCAAGTGGAAATTTTTGGTTCAAATTATCATCGGTATGTATGAAGGAGGTCAAGACTAGGCTACAACAGTGAGTGGGTACAGGCATCTATAAAATACAGTTGAGTCTCTGTCATCTTCTGATTGACAGTGGTTCATTTTTCACCATAACGATGATTCCAAGCATACTTTCACTGCAGTAAAAGCACATCTGCACAGAAAACACACTGGAACACTGTCAGTCATGGATTGCCTCTGCAGAGCTCAGACCTCAATATTACTGAAGCAGCTTGGGATCACATTGAAAGAGAACAGAATAAAAGGCAGCCAACAACCAAAGAAGAGCTCTGAATGTCCTTCAAGCAGCCTGGAGAACTATTCCTGAGGACTACATATAGAAATTCTTAGAAAGTGTGACTAAGAGAGTTCAGGCTGTGTTGAAGAATAAAGATGATTGCATCAAATACTGACTTTCAAACTTGTACAAACTGACTTTGGATTTGCAAGTCTCCAGTTTTCCTAGCAAAATAACAAAACGAGGGGTGGCTTAAAACTTCTGAACAATAGCGTAAATGGTTTTTGTTTCACATAACAGCAAAGCTGTGGAGTAATAATACTTCATTTGTGTGTGCTGACCGGTGTTCTCATTTACACGTGAAAAGCTTTACTTCTGCTCAGATTGTTGAGGACAAAATGTTGCACTGATTTGAATACAATGAAAGGCAGCACTATGATTTTGTGTAAGTGCTCTGACCTGTGCCCGGTTGTGTCTGATTATAAGTGTCCTTGTTAGAAGAAATTTACAAATATAGGTGCTGTCGAGAAATGCCAACAGCACAAAAAGGGCGATTATCAACATAAGCCACCATTTTCTGACGCGCTACAAACACTAAATATGTTGGATTAGTGCATTTTTTGTGCTGTCCTAAATCATACATCGGCTTCTTAGTCATGAAAACTTTGAGACCTCCAGTCCAACTCGAAACTAAACTAAACTCTGGGGTTTTCCTGCATATAAAATTCTGTTCTATTGGCCTTCTTCCAAAAGAAAATCACCAGGGCTGTGATAAATTAATACTTCAGACGTTTCTTTTTAAAGTGGTTTTATTTTATTTACTCCAGGATAAATATGCTTTTCTTTATCAAATGGACAGAGGTAAAAGGAAAATGTATATAGCTCTGTTAAGTAAGACTCATTACCGTATGTGGACTGATGTGCTTATGTGTGTAGTTTCAGCACAGAGCCACGTTTTCAGCCAGGAAAAACTCGGTAAACCTAATTCTAAAGTTTCCCTAAAACCAAGTCTTCACCCTCAAACAGGCTTTTGAAGGAGTGTGAAAAAAAGGAGGCAGGCCAAAACACTCTTTTACAAAAACCTGTAAAAATTTCATAAATCTGACGTCCAAAACCAGTTCTCACAAAGACAGCTGGACATGTTTTTATTCAGTTTAATTTCTGCAGATCCACGCTCCGAACCAGCTCAATCACACACACATGCATCCAATGAGTGCATCCTCATAGCCGTGCTCTTTCCAAAACGGTAATTTAATGATTTCCTACATGTGATGTGAGCAGCGGGTGTCCACATACATCGCAGCTTGGGCGGATTACATTTACCGCAATGAGAGTATATGCTGATTAAAAGCTTAAGAAATGGCGATATCCACGTTTCAGCTAGTTGTTTTTACCCGTCTGCGAGAAACAAGAATGTGAAGTCTACTTTAAACAATGTTTTCTTGGACACAGCGCTAGTTTCCAAGTCACATTACCCATCTGCGATGACCATGAGATGGTGGGCGTAGCACTGATCTCCCTCTCTCTGCATTTATCTGTCTGACTTTCTGCTACGTGTTTGCTGCACACATAAGTACAGACTCATGGCAACAAACAGCAGTACATACAGTCATACACTCACTCTCATAAGTTTAATGAGAGCCAGATGAGAGGTTCATGAACAACACACACACATACGCTCGGACAGCTGACGTCATCCCATTCCACCATCTCATCTCTGCTGTCAACTCTAAGTCCTGCTGCCTCCCTGGATTACTGTCCAGCTGGACAGAGGAGAGGGGGATGAATGGACCAGAGGAAAGGAGCGAGGGATATATAGATTAGGGGGAGGGGACACAGGAAGGATGACAGAACAGAGGGATTGATGCAAAAAACGGTAGAAAGGACTGGAAAAAGAGGAAGCGATGAAGGGAACTTTTAACTGAAACGCGTTATAAAATTGTAAAAAGGTGGTTTAAAAATTTCTTATGTGGTCTTATCTAGTCAAAAGACAAAGTATGAAGCTGAGAAGCACTGGAAAATTATAAGACAAAAGTAATAGAGGGAGGGTTCCACACAGAAAATGACTCAGAGCAAAAATCAGTTGAGTGATAACCGGATTAGAAAAAAGAAAAGTTGGGAATCTGAAAAGCAAAGCTCGACACTGAAGGGTTAATGATAATGTATGTGTCTTCATTCTGTGTAAAAAAAGAAAAAAAAGGAATACTACACTAAAAGCAAATCAGATACGTGTGCGGAAAAAAAGTGGAACAAATTCAAAGTAATTTCAGTTTGAAGTCCGATTCAGGCAGCTGCCTCGTCCCCCGGGAGCTTCCATTACACACCCCACCTCTGACTCCCCGAGCGCGCCCCCATTTATTAAAATGCAGAGAGAAAAAAAAAAAAGGCTGTGACCTGGATGTACTTGGGGAAACAGGGGCCAAGGCGGGGTCAAGGTAACATCAAATAGGGATCTCTTTAAGCTAAGCCTTTTGGCACCGTGTCCGAGAAAGACTTTGATTCCAAAAGTTTTAAAAAAGTTAAGAAAAAGCCCCCCTGTTAACTACAGTGCACACTGCGCACACTATATTTGGACAGTTACTCATTTTTTCCCTCCAGTATGTTAATTCTGAAACGAAATAAAATGTCTTCCTCTGGCATTAATGTAACCCCTAAAAACTCATCTGTCTTCATCATAAATGCATATTTTCCTTTAAAGATGTGAACAAGAGCAACTTCTCACATTTTAGGATGAAAATTAGCCCCAACCCCCCTCTCAAAAACATGCCTGCAGCTCACCTAAACACTAAGGTTTCAGCTGTAATTCGAGCAGGTTTGCAGAAATCTGAAAAGAACTAAGTGGGAGACGTAATTCTTTTAACAGCTTAGGAGCACAAAAGTAAATGGAAAGATGCCCGTGAAGGAAAACAATAATAATAAATGCTTTTGGAAGAATCATTTACACCATTACCAGCATGATGTTTATCGACTTCTCCAAGGCTTTAACTGTTTATCGTCATCGTCTTTTAGATTCTCTCTCTTTCTCTCTTGCTCTCGTTCAATTTTAATGGATCGTTAACATGACCCCACTCGACTCAAAACCTACAAAGTTTGATCAGAATTCATTGAAGACCTTTCAAACTATCGGGTTTACAGACAGAATGTCAAAAACATAACCTCCCTGGTGGTGGTAAAGATGAGCAGAGGTTTCTCCAACTTGTCATCATCTGCAGTACATAATATCATCAAAAGACTCTCTGTATGGTGACATCATCAAAAATTAATATTGACCGCCTGTGATCTCCGAGCTCTCAGGCAGTGTGGATTAAAGACTGATATGATTCTGTCTTTGAAATCACTGCATGGGCTCAGGAACATTTCAGAAACCACCGTCTGTGAACACAGTTCACCGTGATGTCCACAAATACAGGTTAAAGCTCTGTCAGAAGAAGCCACACGTGAACGCGATTCAGGAATGCTGCCATCTTCTCTGTGCCAAAGCTCGGCAAAGTGGAAAACTGTTCTGTTGTCAGATGAATAAAAATGTGAAATTCTATTTGGAAAACATGGACACTGGACTACACAGGAGAGGGACCGTCCAGCTTATTATAAGTACTCAGTTCAAAAGCTGCTGGCATTTCAGACCTTTGACCAGCTGAAAATGAAAAATATGACAAAAAAGACCTGGGACTGCTTAGCTAGAAACTCATAGCAGACACAAATGGGACAACATTCCTCTCCCAAAAGTCCAGCAGCTGGACTCCTCAGTCCCCAGATGTTTACAGACTGTTGTTAAAAGTAGAGAGGATGCAATGCAGTTTAAAGCTTTTTTGAGACTTGTTGCTGCAACCAGATCTCAAATTCAAAATAAGACAATAATTTTCTTAAAATGTTAGATTTCCTCAGTTGAAATAGTTGATATTATCTATGTTCTATTTTAAAATGTTGTTTCTGCATTTTGTTTCCATTCACATTTCACACAGAATTCACATGCCTTTGTGGAATATTCCTTTTTGTGATATCCTTGTTATGTGAGGCACTAGTGAGCTTTTCTGTGCATGAACAAAAGCTGGAAGAGCACACAGGTAAAGTTTAGCTGCCACGTGTTTAACTGTCTTAATGTTTTCAGTCTGGACTGTACGTACATGAAGTGATGTCTGAACGTTTCTTTTAACTTTAGAGGTAATGCTTTCATGCTTCATCTGCCTTGTTGGTAACCCTTTGTTCTCTGCTTTGAACTTTGTACTGAAACAACGAGGAATGAAAGGCACAGTCCAAAAAAAAGAAAGAAAGAAAAGTACGATAAGCTCACTACCTGGCGAGGTTCGGATGCTGAGGTTTCGTGTGAAGTCATCTTTGAGCGAATCGAGAACAGTGGTCATGTCCTCCTTCACTTCATCCAGACTGATGATGTCTTCCACCAGAGATGAATTAATGTTCACCTTCCCTGACTGGCCCTTTGCCTTGGCTTTGAAGATTAAATGAGAGAAAGAAGGAAAAAACAGAGGGAAGAGTGGAGACTCATCTAGATAAATAACACCACATTTGTGCCAGCAGAGTCATGGAAGTTGTACAAGTTAACTTCAGCAATCTCCTCACTGACCTTTGGCCTTTTTGGTGGCGTAGAGCCTGATGCATACAGCAGGAGCAGGGTGGTGGAAGGCGTCAGGAGCCAGAAGAGGCCTAAGGCTGACTCTGGATGTGAGCGGAGACCTGACATGTCGCAGCAGGGGCTGACACAGGAGAGGCCGCAGCAAGCTCAGATGATTCAAAGCCATAACTGTCGACACAGAAAAGGGGGGAAAAAAAGAGTTTAAATTAACAAAAAATTTTAAAGTAGATAAATGCTATACAGCTGAGTTTGGAAGGGCAACATGTGATTACATTCGACAGAGCTACAATTCAATCAGAAAAGCAGTTGAAAGCACAGCTGGTAATATTAATCAAAATGAGGTAATAGCTCATATCAGCCAGCAGGAGGTAGGCCTTCATCTTCTTCTAACAGTACAGTACCATAGTCTGTGTGCACCTCAGTAAATGCATGATAATTTCTGACAGAAGTGCAACTAAATCAAAATGAATGCAACCTACTAATCTGTCATCTGCTACATTTGCTTTGTAGCATTTCTGTTACGGTCTCCATAAATTATTAAAGCATTCAAATCAAATAAAAGGGATTGACTTGCAGATGAATGATCAATATTTGCTCTTTTGTAAGTAAATGAAACCTGTTATTAAGTGAGAGCACATAACGGTGTGCACATAATGACATCATAAACTAATGTTTGCTTGATAAACAGCTGATCTGATCAAATTTTTTCCAAATAAAAAGGAGTGTTTTCTGTAACTATTTTTTTTTTCTGTGAGGTTTATAAGTGATCTTTTACTCTATGTTTCTGACTGCGAACATGCTGTTATGTTACACTATCCGGTAGAGGTTTTTCCAGTCCCTTTGCCACGGTTGTGTAAATTCAAGTACCTAGCCGTGCAGATTGTCTTTACAAATGTTCACTCTAAAGAGCTCGAGCGTGGTGCTGTAACAGGATGCCGCTGTTTCAAAAAGTCACTTTGTGAAAGTTCTTCCCTTGTAGATATTCCACAATCAGCCCTGAGTGGAGTGATATTATTGCAAAATAGAAGCTTTTAAATACCACAGCAACACAGCCAAGGAAGCACGGTGGTTAGCACTGTCACCTCACAGCAAGAAGATCCCAGGTTTGAATCCAGCTGGGGCCTTTCTTGCATGTTGTTCCTGTGTCTGCACACAGTCCAAAGATGCGCATGGGGTTAGGTTACTAGGTGATTCTAAACTGGTCGTAGGTGCGAAGGTGAATGGTCTCGATAACTGTTCATACCTCCTCTGGTATTAACATCAGCACAAAAACTGTGTGCTTAAAGTGTCATAGAATGGGTTTGTGTAGGTGGCCAACTACTTTTATCCTTATAGTGTATCTAAGTCTTTCTTTTCCCCCACTCTGTGCAAACGTTGTAAACCTGCCAGGGACTGCAGATGAAAATCAGCCAGTGTAACTAAAGCACATTTACATGAGTCTCGGTGTGCATGTTAATGTGCACAATCCCCTTAAAACATAATAAAAAAAAGAAATGAACTCTTTTCATGAATAATCATGTGCGTGTTTGGGTTGTGAAACAGAGATAAAAGCCTATGAATAAGAAATTCTTGAGAGCAGCTCAAAAATTACTCATCAACTGATCTAAATAACAGTTTATTATTTTTCTGGTATTCCAAAAAAAATGAATCATTTCCACCTGAATTACAGCCCATGCATTTGACCAGAGTTTCTCTCGAAGTAGAACAGAGAGGGTTGGTTCTTATAAATCCATCCACACATCACTGTTTTTGTGAAGCTTTCAACAGTCAGCTCTACCACCTACATTACATTCAGTTACACTCATACACTTAAAAACATGCCATTTCTCATAAATCTGTGGGATAAAGCTAACCATTATCTCAGCCCACGCGCACTCGTCTGGGCATTCCTGAGGGGGGAACCTCTCATTCAAAAAAAACCAACAATATGACAGCAGCCCCTGCCTTTCTATGGATGAATCACACCCCACCTCACAAATAGGCTCTTGACTGTGAACTGTGTCACTGACCCTCAGTGTGCACACACAAGTGTAGAAAAGCACGGAGATATTTAAGCCCCCCAGACACAAACAAGACTCTAAAGCCCGTCTTTCACAGTCAGTGGTTGTGAACAGCGTGTGGTGCACTGCTGCCCGCCTGACATCTTCTATTGTGCCTCGTGTATTTATAACTGCGACCTGTGAGGGGAAACACACCGTCTGAACAGTCTGAATAGCCAAATTTAACATTTTAAGTCAAAGGCTGTGTCACAGTGAGCTTTAAACAAGCCACTGGGTGTGGTTTGTCTCCAACCAGACATGACACTGACCTCACTGTTCGCCATTATACCTCCAGCTACCACTAATCCCCGGAGTCAATCCAACGCTCACTCCAGATATTAACCAACATCCAAACTCATTCCTGCGGCAATATTTAGGCTACACAGTACACCACCACCTCCAGTACAAGCCCAAAACAGGTATCCACGCCTGGCAGGTTTCCGAGCAAGTATGATGCGACACGCCACAATGTGGCAGAGACGATAGGCCGAGATGCGGGACGGTGACAGATCTCTTTAAGAAGCCAGCCGAGCAGAAAGAGTGAGGCACAGGTGTTCAGTGGGATACTGTAGCCTCACGTTCTGTAGATTTCACACACACGGCAGCAGCTGCAGACACACCCTGCTTCTTCCAGCAGCAGAAACCAGCTGGTGAACCCGCATGCTCTCTCTCCTTTCGCTCTGCAGCCTGAGCAGCGAACAACACAGCAGAGTATCTGATGATGTTCTGCATGGCTCTGCCTCCTCAAACAAGATGTTCATGCTGGGAGCAAAACAAATCATTTTCTTCTCATTAAAAAACCATTGAGCACACCTGGTTTAGTGTGTAATGAATTCCTAAAATTTCCTCAAATGTTCTTTTTTGTCTAATACCAAAACTGCAAAAGATCCCCATATTTTAGAAGCAGCCACCAGACAATACTTCACATTGTTACGGGTTTGAGGATGCGATCAATTCAAACTAATCATTTCATCACATAGTAACACTGCAGTTCGACTGATATAACAATCAGTCAGCATAATGTGTTGATGAATATGTTTTTAGCACAGCATAATGTAGAAATGATGAAATGGAGACTCATTTCTCTGATTTGTTCCCCCAGATCTCTTCCTTCCTTCGTCCTCTGGCCTGTGACCAAATCTTAGTACCCAGTGTTGAAAGGTGCAGCTGGAGTAGAGAAAAGGTTCTCTGGCAGAGCTTTACTCAACGAAGCAAAAGTGCCACTATTGCCAAAGTGGTTTTTTTCTTGGTTTTTTTTAACCATCATAGTACAAAAACAGGAGTGGCACACAGCTGTTTATTTTGGGTGATTGAATGCGTGACTAAACCTTCTTGTCTTCACACTCTGTGTGCGATTAAAAGAAGGTTTGATATCTTGCCACACTGTCTCATGTTGTGAATTTAATTTTGAAAAAAGTCACAAATATTGAATTAAAAAAAAGTCACGAAGAATGTTATATCTGTGATAATGAACACAATTTATACAGTAACAATTCATAATTCAGCTTTGTCACACATCATATTTAAATGACATGGCTTTAAAATTAGACAAAGGCACGTGTCTCATCCCTGCTTCCCCCACACACTCTGTCTACAGAGAAAAAGAGAAAATATCCAGTCAGCAGCAGTTCTCTGGTTGAAATTGTCTCATTGGAGGCCAGAGAAAAATGGTCAGACTGCTTCAAGGTGACAGGAAGATAATAATAACTCTAATAGCTACTAGTTACGACCAAGGTATAGAGAACAGCATCACTGAGTGCACAACACGCCGAACACTGTGGGATACAGGAGCAGAAGACCACACTGGGTGCCATTCCTGTCTGCTAAGAACAGGAGAGTGAGGCTATAATATCTCTCCAAAATTAGACAACAGAAGACTGGAAGATGTGTCCTGGTCTGATGAGTCTTGATTTCTGCTGCAGCATGCATCCATCCTGCCTCAAATCAGCAATGATGATGCAACACATGGCGCAGTTTCAAATAGCTCAAATAACACCAAAAAGCACTGGTTTCTTGAAAATGACAATGGGTTTACTGGACTCAAATGGCCCCCAATCCAATACAGGCAAGATGAACCTAATATCCAGTGAGTGTAAATATGTAAAAACAGGAACTATTGCTTGTGTACATGTTTTAATGGACCTTTTCACAGACTTCCTGTTACCTAGCTGGGTATGAAAGTGATAATTTTGTAGTTTTTCCGACTATAAGAGGACAAACTAGAGCAATATGACACAGCATCACCTAGTTTTACTGACATCAACAGTAACTTCACAATCAATCAAATCAAACACACAAATCAATAAGAAACGTGCGCCCCAGCCATCTATGGGGCACATCACATGCGCAACTTAACATGACGCTAAAAATTCATGTGTTTTTATATTACTGTGGACTCGGTCCTGCATACAGCACCAGAATGATTCGGTGCAAATTTCACAGCAGTTGGGAGCTATCATACAAGCCCATGCACATTTAGGTTAACTAACTGTACGACTCTATAGCTGAGGGGTTGAGAAGGTCAGTAAGATTTCTCTCCATTCTTACAGGGGGGCAAATTGAACCAAACTGAACTGTGTTCAGCACAGTGCTACCCTTAATTTCAACAACAACCCAGCAAAATAAAAGCCTCAACTGTAAAGTGCACCAGAACACACACTTACTTCAAAAAGTCTTCACAGAAGCGTGTCAGCCTGGGCAAAAGCCATCGGGGAAAACGCGTTTGACATCTATTTCGTCATCACCACGAGACTGTATGTTATGGCCACCTGGTAGATGTTCGATATCTGTACGGGTTACAACGACTGGGCGGGGTTACCGACTGAGAGGACACTGGAAGCGTTGTAGGAGAATGATATAGGCGATACCAAACAGTAACCGAGTGCTCCCATAGGACTCTGCGCATGCTCAAACAAACTACGTCATCACCCCGCGCCTTTGTTGTCAGACGGTAGCGAGGTATCGTCAGAGCTAGCTCGCCTAGTCTCTAATATAGAACGAAAACAGTTTAGGAAATGATTAATTTGACGTTTTGACGCACCAGAATCATCCCGAAGGTGGGATCAGTGGTAAATCAATTCGAAGAATTCGCCAGCGAAGAGGAAGTTTGACAAACAACGAGGTAAACGGAAACTCACTTAGCTAACTGCTACAATCCACTGCTCTTCTATAACGAAGTGACTGAGAGCTCATCTTCATCACATATGCTACCACCTGCATAACCGTGTCTGGTTTAACTCTACCCGGGCTGATCTATCCGAAGAAGTTCCGCAGTTAAGGAGTCAAATTGTACGGTTTGTTAAACTAAGATTATCTGCTTAGCTTTTCCCAGATGTGGAGTCGGAGTTTTGCTTTTTCAGATGTTTACAGGAACTAGGTGTTTATTTGACAGTGCGAGGAAGTAACCCACACTATGTCGTTTCCTGATTAAGTTAAAACCCCTGTTATGAAACATACATCGGCACAACCTTTGCGCATACATTGCACACAACTGCTTTAAATTTTAATTGAATGAAATTAACTGAGTTAGATTAGAAAATCCCTAAATTTCACTCTTTAATTGGACACTTTTCAGAGATTAGATCATTGGCGTGGTAGTGGCTATATCGTAGAAAGCATGTTGGTGGTGAAACTGCCAAGCAGAAGGAAGAAAAAGGTTCGTGGATGTAGGGAAGGAGGACATGCAGAGGGTTGGTGTGACAGAGGAGGATGCTTGGGATAGTGTCAGATGAAGGAAGATGATCAACTGTGGCGTCCAATAAACGGCAGCTGAAAGGCAAAGTGTTGAGACTCTTTATGATTTATGTGCAGTTAATGTGGAAGCTGTTTATCTGACGCTTTACTTTTTTGACCTTTCCTGGATTTTTCCTTCAATGAGGGTATAATTAGCTGAATATCTGTATTTGGTTGAGCGTGCAGATGTCCAATAGGTGTCCAGGTCTTCTCTGGTAGGTTCCTTCATGTTCCAGAGATTTCCAGAGGCAAACGCCCAGCTGTTGAGTGTCTGAGCTCCATGCATATTCATACTTGCGATAATCAAAAACTCTGCCTTTTGCTTCTTTTATCTGACAGATTCCACATGTCATCGGCAGCAGAGACAGTCGAAAATGCCTCTATTATTTCAGAGAGCACGGCCCATGATGGAAACCGCTTGTGGATAGGAAACATTGATCCCAAAATCACAGAGTGAGTAAAAAAAGTCAGCTTCTGCTTTAACGCAAGCTCATATTTCATCTTCATTGATCCACCAGATATCACTCTAGATAGTGTAAATTATCTACAACACTTTAATCCGTTAGTAATGATTGCAGGGGTCTTAGCTCATAGTCAAAGAGCCACTGGGATTACAATAGAGCTGTGCCATAGTGAGCATTTTTAGGAGTTAAATGTAATGTTCTCAGCCTCAAATGTGTGAAAGCGCCACTTTAATGTGGAGTAACATTTAGTGATGGCTTTTAGTGGGTGATCTGTGGTCACTGTAATAGATGGTATGAAACTGAGGCATTGGTTTGTACCTTCTACCCCATAGAAAGGCAATGTATTGTGTGTCCGTGTATGATTGATTAACTGTGTGTGTAGAGTGTGTGTGTGTGTCACAAGCTGAGACTGAGCAGACAGGGCTGGGTGTGTGAAAGAGAGGCAGTGAGGCGCGGAGACCTGCTCGGCTAAGGAGCAGCCATCATTCCTCAATCACCTGCCCTGTTTACTGTTTCTGTGTCAACCTGGAGCCCTCTGTGTGTGTGTGTGTGTGTGTGTATGCACAGTTGATGTTTGGTTGGCAGCTGGTAGAGGCTTTGACACCCAGAAGAGTCTTGACAGAGCATCACATGCACATCCTTTTTGTTCCTCCTTTGTCCGGGATTGTGTTTGCTGCTGAATGCTAAAGACATCCCTGCATATGTTGTGATGAAGAGGAGGTAGTTTTTTGGGGTGAGGGGTGTGTTTGTACGCCTGTGGGGGCTGCTGGAGAATGTACGGGCAGCAGCTCTGGTGGGCGTCTAGACAGGCGTTTCCTTCCCCTTTCCCTGCTCTGCTCTGCTTCTTCTTAAATGGCCCTCTACTTCTCAGTATGGAGGGAAAACAAGAGAAATGCTCAAGGCCCCCGTTGCTGATTGGGAAGATTAATTAGCTCCGGGATAGCACGCAGTACCCCCTGTGTTTGTCTGGGTGAGCCAAACTCCCTGCAGAGGTGGAAAATAGACCTGAGATGCAAGGTGCTGATGCCACAAGGCAAAATGATTGAACTGAAACAAACTGTTTTCAGCATTTAAAATCAATACAACTTTAAACTGCCCCCAATCTTAATTTATATCATTTTATTACAAAAGATGACATATGAGTAATTTATTCTGGGAAGGTGAAATTTTATTTCTTGGAGCTTGGATCATTTGAAAATACAAAAGTGTGCAAAAGTCTTAAGCCCCACTTGATTTCTTTATATTTTGCTTCCAGTGATACACACTTTGTCTTTTTTTAAGCAGTTCTCCAGGCTTTCTGAAGGTCTTTGAATTATTATTATTTTTTTACATTGCACCCATTTTCAGTCCAGTCCTTGTACCTGGCCGTCCCCAGAGGAATGTTTTTTGTTTGTTATGACACTTAACACTCACCTATGAATTATTCAAGTTTTAAAAAGGCACCTAACAAACTAGATGAACCAATGTTGTGTCTACACATAACACACAACTTAGAAATGAACCAATTTTAATGTGTATCTTTAGGTATGTTGTGACTAGCAGCCTGTCACAAAAGTATATAGTTTGTTCCAATTTCTGTAGTTGAATCTACAAAAACTGCCAAATAAAATTTGGTTTGACTTGGAGGAAACAGTATTTTTGCAGTAGCAAGGTGATTTCCAAAGAACTATCAGCTGAAAACTTGGTATTTTGATTTTGTTCCACAATGCAATACCATCTGGAAAACATTTGAATAGCAGCGGCTTCCCAAAAACACTACCAATGCAGTGAAAGCATACCTGGATAGACAAAGACACAGTTGAACACTATCAGTCATGGACGGGCCTCCCCAGAGCCCAGAACCCAACAATATTGAAGTAGTGTGGGATCATATTTGACAGAGAACAGAACAAAAGGCAGAAACATCCAAAGAAGAGCTTTGAATGTCCTTCAGGAAGCCTGGAGAACTATTCCTAAAGACTTCTTGTAAAATTGTTGCATTTTTCAGTGCTGGCGTTTAGGTGAGATTTAGTTCTGTTTTATGTTTTTAGTGCTGTTTTAGGTTGTTCAGGGTAAAATGTTACACTTAATTTGAATACAGTGAAAAGCAGCACTGTGATTTTGTGTGAAGTCCTGTGCGCAGTTCTGTTTGATTATAAGCTTCCCTGTTGAGAGAATTATGAAATTTTCCTACGAGTTCATCTCTTACAGTGAAGAGGGAAGAATTTATTCCACGCGTGATAATTAAATTGACCTTTTCTGCTTTTCATCCTGTTCAGATATCAACTGGGTTATGGGGAAACTATGATGTTGTTTCCCTTTTAAATTTTCAGTAAAAATCCCACAGTTCCTGTCACAGTGCTAGTTGTCAGTTGCACGCTCTTTTACTTTTTATAACTGCAGATAGCTGCATTGTCAGAAAGTCAAACCCTAGCTCCTCCTCTCCAAATTCTTCCCTTCTGACCTGCACTTTTCTGGACCGAACCTTTTGTCTTATCTTTTTCTGGACTTGACTCACATCCCCCCCTGTCCCTTCCTTCCTCTCCTCTTGTTTCCTAACTCTTGTATCTGTCATACCTGGCTTCTCACCTCCTCTCTTCTTTTGCCTTGTGCTTCTCTTCCTACACCTTTCACCTTGCCATCAATATCCCCTCTCTGAACTTTAGTCTCCGTTTGCTCACCTTTCCCTCCCTTTCCTCCCTCTCCTCCCCCTTCTCCTCCCCTCTTCCTCTGGTGGGTTTTACAGCCCCCAGGAGGAGCTCTCCATTGTGGTTTAGCATCCAATAAGGTTCTTAATGTGTAACCTCTGTTAAAAATACACATATGCTCAAACGTCTAACTATATAGCTTTTTCAAAGGATGGCATAGTTCACTAGTGCACAGTTTTCATTTACTGAAGTGTAAACAACAACTTAAGTGTAATCTAGGGCTATATGAGCCACTGTCACATGGGGAGGCTTGCAGGGTGTTGTCTGGGAAAAGCAGAAACTGTCGTCGGTCTAAAGCCCCCCAGGGAGTCGTAGAAGACATTAGTACAACCTGTAGCTTAGAACCTCGCTTCACTCTGAGAATGCCACATCAAGTCCCTTGCACATACACTGCACACTTGCACATTGACATTTTTCTGGTCTCACACACACACACACACACACACACACATGTCTGGTTTGCTATCCTCGTGGGGACATCCCATTGACATAATGCTTTCCCTAGCCCCTTACCCTAACCCTAACCATTAAAAATGAATGCCTAACCCTAACCCTTACCCTAAACCTAACCATAACCTAATTGTAACCCTGACAGTAAAACCGCATTTTGAGTGTGAAAATTGCTTTCAACCCCGAGGGGACCTGGATTTTGGTCCCCACGGTGCAGAAAGTCCCCACCAGGATAGTAAAAGTCAGATTTTGGTCCCCACCAGGATAGTACGAACCCGTACACACACACACACACACACACACATACACACACACACACACAAACCACTTGAGGATTAAAAATAACAGGCTCCTAAACAATAAAAGGCTGAAGCATTAATTTCTCTTTAACAGTTATACAAAACACCTGGGGTCACTCTGAGGCCTGGACAGTCACACAAGGCAATGGCACCAAATCAAGAACACAGGAGGGCGTCTGTTGGACTCTTTTCTTCAAGCGTATCAGTTTTTTCCCCTGTGACAGAAGACAAGAACATGTAAACAAAAAAAAAAAAAAAATCAACGAATTGCTGAATATGTTTGGCTTCAACTGTTTGTGCATGTGCACGCTCCTTGGGTTGACACAAAATATTAAAGTATACAAGTGTGTAACTGTAACCTTTTTTTTTTCGTAAACTGCTGATTGAGTTGGTTTGCAAACAGTTACGGGTGTTGTCGTCTTTCATACAGTGAGGACTGCTAAAAGCCGTTTTCTTTGCCTTCACTCAGGAACATGAGGAGTTAATTCTGTGGTGGTTTCAGTGACTAATCAGCAGGGTGATGTGTTGTTTCTTGTTGAGGAGTTTTCACAGTGATTCAAACTTGTTCTTGGACCTCAAACAGTTACTAAAAATGAGTCCACTGACACTCTTAAAAGAAGTCTGCAACAATTTTGCTAATTGATTTCACCATTTCAGTCATTTTTTGAGCCTGACTCAGACAGTTGACCCCAGCATCTCGAATGTGTCAGCATATTGGAACTTGGGATGGACACTTTTTCGTATTTTCTTCTTAACGAAATGGAAAAGCACGTGCTGCTCAGTTTGTGTTGAAAACAATCAATCAGCCCCGGGGTATTTACAGTAGTGTAGCAGCGAATCTAGTCTCCAAGTGACCCTGAACTCATTGCTCTTTTCTGTACTGTCAAAAGAAATGTTTTTTTCCCATGGCTGCAAATTGCTGGTTAAACCCGCGCACACGCACACACACACACACACACACACACACACACACACACACACACACACACCTACAATCTCACAAACACTGCATAGCTCTTCAGTGACCACATGTATGCTCATTTGTAGTCCTAAGCAGCGCCGCACAGTCAGTGGAGGTTGTTTGTGCAGATCTCTGTGCTCAGGGGGGATTTTAAGCTTCCTCTGTTTTATTCCCTCATTGTCCTGCTACTGTATCCTCAGCATTGTCTCAGTCAGAGATTTACTGTCACCAGCCTGCCACACCAGCTGGCCTGCTGCTAAAAAGGTGTCAGGGAGAGAAAGCTGTCATTCTCATTAGCCCTACTTGACAGATTTACGGGGGCCAAATACAGCATGGACTGAGACCCTTTTGCAAAATATCAGTCATTTTACCTTCTTATTTCCCATTTTCTGTCTTTATGGAGCAGTCTTTTCTTACACTTTTTTTTGCTCTCTCTCTCTTTCGCTCTCTCTCTCTTTCTCTCTTTCGCTCTCTCTCTCTCTCTTTCGCGCTCTCTCTCTCTCTCTCTCTCTCTCTCTCTCTCTCTCTCTCTCTCTCTCGACAGGTATCACCTGGTGAAGTTGTTAGAGAAGTTTGGCAAAGTGAAACAGTTTGACTTCCTGTTTCACAAGTCTGGGCCTTTGGAGGGACAGCCACGAGGCTACTGCTTTGTCAACTTTAGCACCAGGGAGGTACGTGCAGCATGTTTATCTGCATATAAATGTCAGTTGTGTTAAAGGGTTTTTTTTTTTTAAACCCACAGCATGTGGCTTTGTACACTAGTACGTAAACTCAGATGCATGAAATACCAGATTTATCATTTCTAAAACTAAATCCTCAGTTGGCAGGAGTAAAACTAATCATTTCATCAATATAGGAAAAATATTTGAACTTAAAGATCTGATGAGAAACAATTTTCATCCACTATGAGTTGGATGTTTTATGAAAATGAAGACCCAAACTGAGTGTAAAAATGTTCATGAGTCAACCTGAAGCAGTGTGTGTGTGTGTCCTGTTGAAGTGGGCTTTATAGGGAGCAGGTTTAAGCTTCACAGGTTGTTTTGGAGCGTGCTGTGGGATTGAGATAAGCATCTAGTTTCACAGCTAGTGTCTATCAGTGGGATATGAAGCCCTCCCAAAAGGATTATACAGAGGAAGTGTGTGTTTATCTTTCACACTCACACACACTTACATGTAGACACGCTTGGATAAAGAACTGCATTAATATAATTTAGCAGCAAAGCCAGTTGCACATTTGATTAGACAAAACTGTATTTATTCACACTGCCTCTCATACACACAGACACACACTCAGACACCTCAGTTATGGCCTTCTGCTGTTATGAGGACTAATGATTTAATCACTCGGATGCAATCATCAAAGCTGATTTTTAATCACGACTTAAAAGCCGCCCCTCTGTCTTTCTCTCTTTTCCTCTTCCTTGTTTTCTCTGTGTTTGTGTTTCCGTGGCTGCATGCAGGAGGCTGAGAGGGCTATCCAGTGTTTAAATGGGAAGCTAGCTTTGTCCAAGAAGTTGGTTGTGCGTTGGGCACACGCACAGGTGAGGGTAAGTATCACGCTCACTCCCAGCATACAATACTGCTCTGAATGTGGCTGAAATTTTGGGTTTAATCTGCAGGTATTAGATCTGTGCATTAGAAAAATGTTAGGCTCTCTAATGACCGAAGGGTTGGGAGAAATCACCAAAATATCTTAAGATGAGGGACATTTGTGAAGGCAGAGGTCAATCTGGCTTAGGGTGAAAGATAAAAATGATCCGCCAGTAGTGGTTTTAATTTTAGTGTTTTTGCTGTCAGAGCCAGTTTACAGAGAGCACAGGGATCCCAGCACAACCAGCATGCCTGTCTGTTAACAATAGAAAGCCTACTGGCGAAGGGTGAAAGGATATCCTGTATAGAGACGAATCACGCCCTACACACACACATACACACAAACACATGGTAGAAGGGGGTCAAGGTCAACGCTGCCGCCTTTAAGAGAACACGCTGTGAGATAAATCTGCTCAAAGATTTACCCAATAACAGTTCAATCAACCGTTCCAAGCAAAAGTAGTAGCTGTTTTTATTCATGCTTCTACAAGTGTTCATTTAAAAAAACAAAACAATTTTTGTGCCACTAATAAAAATGACCTTTAACCACTTAAGTAACAATCTCCCAACATCTTTGCCACTCGCCTTAGCTCACATGCACTCTGAGTTCTTCCCTTTTTTAGGTGCGGTACTATGAAATCAAACATTTCCTTGCATAACTATTGTCCAGTTATGCAAGTCAGTTATGGAGCTTGCATAACTGCTGCATGTAAAAACACTTCCATGCAAGAAGCATCTCTAGCGTAGGTTATACTAACAGGAGAGCACGGTTAATCTTGTGAATAATTTAGCGTACTGTAGTGAGTGAATATAATCAGCTGAACAGGCTCTGGTTCTGACCCCTTTTTTTCTTCTTTTTTTAATAATTAGCAGTACGTGTAGGCTAATATAAATAATTATCAAACTTAATAATTGTTTTATTCTTTTAAAGCTTAAAATGACATATTAACAGTATTTTTCAGTATTTTACACACTTTGGGTGTAAGATTCAGATAATTATTCATTAAAAGCTAGACATTTTAAATGAGAATAAGAAAGATAAGTATGTCTTTGTGCCCCCTTTTCCCTCTTCATGCCCTATCGGCCCCCCTGACTAAACTTTGCTAGATCCGCCCCTGCACAGTTACCAGCCGTCAGCTGCGTAGAAAAGGATTCTGGTGTAGAAAGTAATATTAAATAAATTCTGACAACAGCTTATCAAGCTTAAACGTGCTGCTGTTGTTCAGCTGCTGGTTTCCTCTTTCTGGTGCAAAGTGGGCCAAAAACAAAGAAGAGAGACGGACTCGCGACAGAAAAGCCGATCAGCTGATCATTAAGCAGTTTCATGAAGTAGCGGCAGGAGAGCGAGAGGCAGTCGCTCCATATATCGGTTGTTAAGCTTAACATGGGAACGCTTTACAAACATTCAGAGATGAACTTACACACTTGCTTTACTTCTCTCTGGGATAACTTTCTCGAAGATGAAATGCTGGTTTGGTAGCGAGGCTACAAATACACACAGCCGCTCTATCACGTGACGCATACTTCTTCGACGTGCTACGGTTATGAGCCGAGTTACGCCGTGTCGCAAGTTTTGTGAGGTGCTTTTTTGATATTTCATGGATCAGATTACATTTTTTATTTCTCGCCGATATCCGATCCAGTAATTTAGGTCAGTATCGGACCGATACGTAATATCGGATCGGTCCATCTCTAGAATAAACAGGTTTTTGACTCTTTGCCTGTGTCTGGAAATGCATGGCATGCATACATTAAATGCTGGTTCCTCTCAGTAAATACCATTTTCTGTCTATCAGCTCAGGCAGTTAAAACACAGTCTTGGAGAATATATATCTCGCTGTCCTCTCTGCCGCATACGTGACTAACAGAGTCAGAGAAAGTGCAAGTTTTTTTAGGAATTAGTTTTTTAATTATAATTAAATTGTCAGTGGGTTATAGACTGGGGTTGACCTCGGCTTCCAGCGAATGTTGTTGGTATTCTTAAGCTTTGTTCTGTTAAAGTAAGCATTTTTCCACCCTGCTGCAGTGTGTTGATGGACGGTCGTGATCATGTGACCCGGCAAACTGTCCTGCTAGACTTGATTGCTATAATTAAAGTTTCACAACAGGGAGTATCTCCGCCTAGCCTGCAGACATGGATTTGCCTCCCTCCTGGCAGAAATGAATTCACACATCACCATTATCGTGCCCTTTGTGAAAATAAATTAATATTTCAACCACAGTCATCTTCACATTGTTCATCAATCTGTCTCCCTCATGATGTAGACTCCCCCACATTTTCTTATTGTGAGTTTTAGGCGAGGAAATGATTAGAGGTTTAAGCATGACCCATGTCGTATGTTCCAAAAAAGATGGCACCGCAACGCTCAACATCGCCCATCACCTCAGGAGCTTTTTCCTAAGAGGTGTCTGATCATTAAACCTCCTTCTAAAGCATGCAATATGTGCGCTTTTCTCTCTTTCTTAACCTTTGTTTGATGCATAATTTCAAGGGTTATGTTTCTTATTAGCTACAGAGATTACAATATGGGGTCAATTGCAGATCACCGCCAATTCCAGTGAAGCCGGTATACTGATATTTCAAGTGGACTAGTCTGTGAATTGCGAGTCACTAATTTTTGCAGTCCCGTCTTTGTGAGCAATCTTCCACAGATGGAGCCAGCTCAGGTCAAATTAAAAATAAATTATATTTTTGCCAGCCTGTCTTCATTGAGTCCAACCCAGGAGTGATGTGCTGGGATATGTGAGTCACAGACAGGTGGTGTTGAAGTTATCCAATCGTCCAGGCTTACATCTTGACTTTATTTAAAGCTTTGAAATGGAGGGAATTACTCTGATGATCATTTATTTAAGGATGTCCACAATCCTCAGATTTCCAAACCTGCTAATGCAACTGTTAAAGATGGCGTATTTTATACCCATACTTGTATAAGTAAGCTTATCTATGATGCATGCCACCTTTGGAGATGAAATGATTTGTGTGGCTAAAAGGGTGCAGTGCTAATTTATCAGCTTATCCTAGTGAGCTTAGTTAGCAAGTGCAACACACAAACACACTTATCAGCTTATGCTTGTGTCAGGGCGCCTGCCGTAACCCTACCTCTAACTGAGTTACCCAGTTGGATGAGTAAAAAAATTACCCTCACTCGGAGTTGATCTGAGGGTAAACTATTTTTTTTTTAATACCAGGTATGTAAGTTTGCTTTTTAATGCTGCAAAGTGGAGCATTTTAGCATGGGAGTCTTTGGGGTCTCATTCCTTTTTCGAGCCAACCTCAAGTGGCCACGAGAGGAACTGCGGTTTCGTCCACTTCCTCTTGGCTTTATTTGTTTGTACTCCGTGTTGTGTAATATGCTTTTAATTTTAATATATCAAGTTGTTTTAAAAGTAATCTACTACATTAAAGCATCATGTATGCATTAGTTACTCGTTTGAGTTTGTTTGCTTTACCAGAAACAATAAACGGTTTTCATTTAGTTTGTGCATGTTGATTATTCATCCTGAGCGTGTGAAGTCTTCTTAGTATATTGAGTTTACTTCATGATATTTCCAGCACCTCCTCAACTATATTACCACCCGGCTGGGTGAACTTGTTACTTGTTAGAAAGTAAAAGTTATTGGTGTCATATTATAAGGTGATACATCCAACACTGAATGAATGTACAAAACAAAAGTTTAACTACATTTGCTATGCATTTCTCACTTGTCAGCCAATTATAGTGCAGTAATTTAGATATATAGATTTATTAACCTAATTTAAAATGCTATCTCCTGAAAAACATAAATTTAACAACCCAAATTTAGCTTTATTTGCAGGTTTTGGAGTGTTTTCAGATTCAGTATGCTCTTATTGGCTGCATTCAGATCTCTATGCATTCCAGCCACATGCCTTTAGGAATAGGTGGAAGGGAAGGGTCCTGGCTGGTTGCATGGTCATTGTTTTTACTCTTATTCTTGGCTATACATGTTGTTTATTTCATGGGACTGTATGTAGGAATGTGTGCGCGTGTGCTCTGCTGCATTTATGTAACTTCATGTAATGTCATGTGAGTCTGTCTCGCTTCCACCAGCTGAACTTTGCCAGATGGTTTCCAAACGTACTGCACACGGAAACTGCTGCGCCAAGCGCTGGAGCTTATCATTACCCATCATGTGACTGTTACTTTGTTTAGTTTTTCTTTTTTCTTTCTTTTTTTTTTCTCCACAGGTTTCAGTTTTGGCTGTTGGAGATGTTTGGAAGGTGGTTTTGAAAGGAATGAGTGCACGCGTTGGTTGTTGCTCATCAGCTGGTCCCACTTTTATCCTCGATCATCCCTTAGGGTGTGATTACAAGCCGGACGTGCTTGCTTGCTGCTTGGTTACTGTCTGTTTGACCGGAAACAAACAAGATCAATACTGTAGTTTAGTAATGTTCATATTTGTGGGAGAAAACTGGAGCTGACTTCAGAGACCTGCTGTTAGTATTTATTAGAAGGTCTGTTGTTTTCTAAATGTCTGCCTTATTTTATTTGGCCCTGTTCAAACTTAGACCTAAAATGTATCTCAGGGGTAAAATGCTGTTAAACTGATATTAATGATTAGGAATTGCTTGTCTTTTTAGAAGTTTGATTGATGTGTACTGTGAGCTGTAATCTATATCACAGTCCACATTATATCTTTAGGACATATTCAGTCTCTTCCACTGATTGTCTGCTTCCCTGTATCTTGTGTATCTTCTGCCATTACTTGCTCTACTTGTTATTTTACTCCTTCTGTTTATCTCTTTTCATCTGTCTGTCCATACACGTTTCCATCATTGTTTGTGTGGGTCTTTTTTTTTGTTTGTTTGTTTTTGCCCACGTATGTTGTTTACAGAGGTTTGAAGGTTTTCGTAATGACAAGACGATGCCTCCCAGCCTGGAACCGTCGTGCAGCGGTTCAACAGAGGATGGATCCATAACAACCAACCACCTCAGGTTGGCATCAACAGCAGACACACACGCACACATATAAACTTTCTGCTGTTGTATCAGGTTTTGTTTTTCTCTGAGTGTGTTCACATATGAGCTGAAGCCCTGAACTTTTGTATTTGAATGGATTTTAATTGGTGTCTAATCTGTCGGCACCCAATGCAAAGATGAGCCAGTGGGCATCGAATTGCCGCCTTCTTTCTCTACCTGTCAGACTTGCTTAAACCTAAGAAAGAATTTCTAGCAGTGAGAATGCTGCTGAAGTTTACTGTTTCCTACTACAAGAGAGAGCTCCAACTACTAAAACCTGAGCCTCATAACAGTTGCCATCCTCAGAGAAACTTTATTGCATTGAGAAGGTGATAAAAATGGCAATAAGACAGTCTGCTACCAGTCAGCCTGTGATTGAACTGGATTAAGTTGGCATGTACACATGCAGTCTATATCTGATTAACTGTGATAAATCGGTGAAGATCGCTAATCTGGTGCTATCTCCTTCAATGTAAATGCACTTTGACTGCTTACATTCAGAGTCTGGCGAGAACCTCATAGATCCGAAACAGAAATTCAGATATTTCTGTTTATCTATTAACTTTTACATAGGATTGTAACCAGTTGGCAACCAGTTGAGTCGTGTCCCCAACTGCAAAGAGACCAATTGCAGACGAGTTGCAACTGACACCAGTGTGATGGCAACGTTATAAATTAAACAGCAGTTATTTGCAAACCTTCTCCAATCTGTCTGAGAGTGACTGCACTCAGTCCGAGTCAGACTGCGATTGTTTGGAGGCAGGTTGCCTTCCACTCGGTGACCTGTGCACTGATTGAAAGTGGGCACCCATAGGTTAGGGTGTTGAATGCTTAAGCTCTGGGTGAGCAGTTGGTTGTTATAACTATTTGCAGGGGGGTCACTGAATGGAAAAAAGTAAATGCAATCAGTAGAAAACACTTGTTTATTTTTTTCCATTCATTCTTTTCCACTCATCCAACTTTGGGGGGGAGGGCTGGAGAAACCCATGAAGCATTTCACCCACTCTGGGAGTGTGACCTTTTGTTACATCCATGATCATGTCTATCTTCTGACATACTGTAACCTTAATTAACCAAGCCAGCACAAATACATGAAAAATAGAAGTTTCAGACATATTTTGGTTCTTGGACCTCATACGGGCCTAATGTTAGCTGTTCTCTTTCTTTTAGTGTAGTCCCAGTACCTTCTGAAAACATTCACATTTAATGAAACATTCATTTTAAAAACAGTCTGAGATGTCTTAAGAAGAAAAAAAGAGCTATTTCAACAATGTTCCTCAGTTTTTCCACATTCAGTTGGTCTGCTGTAATTATACTTGCATTACAATTTTACAGATCAAAGTGGATCTTTAAAAAAAAAAACACGCAAAACTCACACGCTTGAAACTAAACAACAATAGTATTTTACTCATTTATGATTTATGATTTAGAAAAAGTTTAGCTATCCTCACAGCTCCACCTCTCCAGCAAGAGCAGTGCAATTTGTTAAAGAAAATGAGTTATTATTAGCTCCTCAGCCATTCTGATACTTTGTAAAGCTGTCCAACAGGCTGGATTTGACCCTTTGCCAGGATGCATGTCTGACACCTCTGCTATAAAACATTCTTCACGGTACTCAACTGTGGTGCTGAAATTATTGAAAGACCACACTGGCTCCAAAGACATCAATGGAAGTGTTGAAATTCTGTCTGACTCCAAAGTATTCCATTATAGCAGCCACATTTGCAGCCCTTATTCCCATATACACACTTGCAGGTCAACCAATTAAATAAATAAAGCGCTGTTAAGTCACTCTGTGGCGTTTTCGCCTCCTACTGAGGTAATCCAGCCTAGAGTCACAGCAAAACGTGAAATACACAGCATGTATTTTATGCAGGCTCCTCGGTGAGTATACATCCCACTGGCAACCAAAAAAAGACAACTCTTGGACTTTAACCTGAACTATGATATTTTCCTTTACTATTTTGGGGCCTTTTTAGCCTTTATTTTGATGGGATGTTGAAGAGAAGACACTCAGCAATTGACCTCACGGTGGATTCACCTTACCATTGTGAGGTAAAGTAGTGCGCTGATCAATGATCTTTTCCTTAACATAAACAACAGTTTTAGGGGGATTAATAATGCATTTGCAGCCTATTTAAAATAAGACAAATGGAGTGTAAAAACGGTCAAATGTCAGATTAGGTTCCCTGGAGTGAGCAGACCCACTGAGCAGAGTGTTTTTTACCCTTTAAATGTGGAAGCTGTTAATTTTGTGTAAATATGTGACAAGTCGTGGTTGAAAAAAAAAAAGTAATTTCATGTTGTTGTGCAGGAACCTCTCATCTATCTGCTGCAAACCTCAAAGTCACTCTATCGACACAGCACAAGAGAGGAAATATACACTATAGCCCTCTTTTTTTCCCCTGATGGCCCCTCTATTGTTTTCCTCTCCAGTTTTTCTTTTTTTTTTGCTACTTCTCGCACATACTCATTCCCTCATTTCCCCACAGCCTCCCCACAAGCACTGCAATTTTTTCCCACAATCTTATCTCCTCTGCTTCTCCAAATTCTGTTTCACCATTTAAATAAAAGTAGTCCTCTGTTTCACTGTGTTCATTCTTCTGTATTTTTTTTAAACCTTTCCACCCCCCTCTCACTAAGACTGCTATTACCTCCTCTTTCTGTCCCCCAGAGTCTGTCCATCAGTCCTATTTGTCCCTCACACTCAGTATCAACACTAGTATTTCCCCCCCAGCCTCGCTGCTAACACCTCCTCTCATTTTTCCTTCTTCCTCCAGCACGAGTGCTAAGATCCGTGCCATCGAAGCCAAGCTCCAGATGATGGAGGAGAATCCAGACGATAGCTACTCAGGCCCGTCTGCCTACGTTTACAACAAGCCGCCGGAGAGGAAACGCTGGGAGCCCTACTCTAAATCACACCACAGCAACCAGAGCAGGCCCCGCAAGTTCAGGAGATGACCCATCCTCCCACTTATTCTATCCCCAGCCACCCACCCCTTCCTCTCCAATCCCAAAGCCAGCGTCTACACCTCAGCCCCCACCTCCACACAAACAGTTTCCACATTCAGTACTTTCGACTGTCCGATGTGGGGAAAATAAAAGCTCTTGAAGGTGAACCCTGACTGTTAAGGAGTAACCACAGCCATCATGGACGGCACCCAAAGTGGGTTTTGTTTTTTTTGTTTTTAGTTATTTCAGGTCTCAGAATCATCGGTTGTTATTTAGCCGGACATGTGACCCAAACTTGGCTGACGTGCAGGTCGGGCCTCTCGTCGGCCTGCCTCGTCACGATTTGCAGCGATTGAACACAGTTGAAAGTGTTAAGCGGTGTAAACGCTGCTTCTCGTTTTGTTTTGAACACATCTTCTAACTTCCAGATCACATTATTTAATTAAGGAATATGTTTCTTTTGGAGGGCGGGTCGGACTTCGGTTTGACCTAATTGGTTACTATTAATGGAGTGTAAAAATAATAAGCCACAAGCCGCTTAGCGACTCTCACTGCGAGTTTTAGTGTGTGTGTGCGTGTGTGCAGGCGCGCTTGATTTCTCCCCCCTTTGTTCTTTTTTTGTATTTGCTTTTTTTTTTTTCTTCTTGGATCTAATTTTATACGACTGTTTTTAATGACTTTTGCGCAGCATTTAGATCCATCCCTGGTCGCATTCTTGTTATTTAAAATTCTCAATTAAAGGTAAATAATCACTTCGCTCCCGTGTTTTTCGTGTTGATGGTGTTCTTTGTTGCCATTAAAATATTTTGTTTCCATTGCCCAAAAACTCCCTCTCTTCACCACATGTAACCCTTTCGTTTTGGGGTTTTTTGTTTGTTTGTTGTTGTTTTGGGTTTTTTTTTTTTGGGGGGGGGGGGGGGGGGGGGTGGAAAATCAGCCATCATGGATCAAATCATTTATTTAAGTACCAGAAAGAGCATCTATGTAACAACATTATCCACAATAATCATATAGTCTTAGCTATTGTAGCCTTTTGAGGCTCACTTTTCCCACTCTGATATGATGAATATTAAGTAGTTTACTATTTTTGTGCAGTTCCTGTAAATACTTCCAATACTTTGTAGGCCTTTTTGTAAGACTGATTAATGTGGACAAATTTTCTTTATTACAAACTACTTTTTTTTTTTCATTTGCTGTCATATTGGGCATTTTTTATTGCAGTTTGAGGCTCTTATGATTTTTTTTTAAAAAAGAAAAAAAAAGAGACGAAATCCTGATGAGACTGTAAACTGGATTTAATTGGCAGATGGATGAATTTGCCGGCCAAATGGCCTTTTCTGTGTTTTTGTGAGGTTACCAAGTAGGAACTGTTGGTCTACAGCTCGCAGCGGGCTAATTATTGGAGAAGACGGAAGAGCACAATTTCGTGCAGACCGATGGACCAAATCCTACCTCTTGACATCACTCAGCTCTTCGTGGGATTTGTTTGTTGCTGTAAAATCATTCATGCGGCTGCAGAACATTTGTGAAATCCATTACAGCATTTTTTTCATTCTATTTTTATTTTATTTTATTTATTTATTTTTATTTTCCTTGCCTGTAATTATCTGTTTTCAATAAAAGGCCCACTGGATAAATATATCCTTTTTATTTCATGGATACACATTCGGGTGTATTTTTTTTTCTTCTTATTTTTAAACGCTTGGATCATTTTGATGGAATAATTCCTGAAGTGTAGATTTACAGATAATCATGGATCCGCTGTGGAAAGCGGGATGATTGACATATCGATCTAAACTATTGTAGGCTCAAACATATCCTGTAATTATAAAGCTCAGCCTTTTGTTTAATGGCTCCCTGAGTTTCTGTCAGCGTTTAGATTCAGTTACATCAGCTCCTATAGTTTATGTATTTATGTATATGTCTTTATACTTTTGCATAATTGTATTAAGGATTTACATTAAAAATAAACAAACACATTAATCTGTGGATTTAAACGTAGCCCCAGCTGTGTTTGAAAGATCTGTAAATCGTGAATATTTGCCCTACTAATATACATCTTTTACCTTATTACTTATAAATCAAATTTATTCTTATTTTTTATTGAATTTTAACTTCAACCAGTTTTATTTTATAAATACATGATGCCTTAAATCGCAATATTTATGTTCTTTAAATAACTGCAAGCATAGCGACAACTGGCATAAAATTATCCAAAATATTAACGGAATTATATTTTGAATCATGGAGTTGAACTAAATTCAGTCTCAAAATTGTCTTCTCTTTAATTATGACTATTTTTTCTTTTTTATATATATAAATGAGTAATAAGAACATACATATGGTTTTATCCGCATATACACAGCAATCAGCGTGTCTATAACAAAAACTTTGGTTTTCACGCGCAAACTTGTGCGTTAATTGCCGCATTGTTGTCCGCGGTCAACGCCAGCTGTATATTTCCAGTAGCAAATAAATGACAATCATATAAACAACTATAATTTTATTTTTCCCCCTCTGCTGCTATAAATGTCTAAGATATCAAACATCCACCAGCAGAGCTTTGAGGAATCAGAACTGTTCCAAACTGCGCGTCCAGCCTTCTCACGCACATGAAACTCTTTACTCGCCCTCCCCCTTCTTTAACTATAAGGCAGGCCAGAGTCTCGCACAAACTTTCACTGCAGCTCTGCAGAGACACTCAGGTTCTCCGCTCGCCTGTGCAGCCCCGCAGGTCTCTGCTGAACCTCAAGAGCTTTTCTTTTTGGGGGGGTGTTTTTACGAGGCGCCTCGATTTGATTCACTTCCTGTGGTCGGACCCCCGATCAGAAAAGGGAAAGAGAGAAGAAGAAGACAGACAGAGAGAGAGAGACAGGGGCAAACGTAAGAAATCTGTTGTGAAGAGCAGCAAGCAAAACTCTCCGGCGCTGCGTGGCTGCATCACTGCCGTGACAGACCGTGTTCGTGTTTTAAAGAGACATTTTTTTGTAAAACAAAAGTGCGCGCCACAGTTCATTCATGGTACGGATATAACTGTTTTTCCCCATTTTTTACTTTTTTGTTTTCTTTTTCTTTTTTTTTCACGCCCATCGCCGACTATTCTCCTGATCCCAGACTCTGGAAACTCTGAGACGCCAGGGGTTCATGTACTGGAAAAATGAAGTGTTGTCCCCTCTTTCAGAGGGAAATAAAATTCTGTCCGAAGGAATCCCAACAAAGCAGGTACTGACACTCTGGAAACGCAATGTTTGGGCCTTTTTAAAAAGGTTTAAAATGACTCTACTTGCAGCTAGTCATATGTGCAGTGCGGATGCTATACTAGGCTCTAGTTTTACTGTGGGATATTTTCAACATGCCAGTTTCTTCTCTCACTGAACGGGACGGACGGCAGAAGCGCGCAGTTTCTTCGGCAGCCCCCCCGGGGCGGGGATCGTGCGGGGATTTTGTTTTTTGTCTCTCCGTGATCTCACAAGAATCATGTTTCTTGTGTGTGTGTGTGGAGATCAGCTGCACGCGCTCCTTCTGCGTATGAATGGCGTGATTTGCTGTCCGCGAGCCTCTCGAGCGCTGCCAATTCGCGTGAAGAGAATTAGATTTTAATTACAGCCATTAAAAATCAAATTTGCAATTCTTTGGGTGACCCGTTGCCTTTTTTCCACTCTGATTGACAGCTGAAATTGACACTCCGTGTCCCTCTTATCCCCCCAGCGTTTCAAGCTATTTGTAATTACAGGTAGTGCCCACCCCCCCCCCCCCCCCCACACACACACACACCCCACTTCACTCCCCATCCTCCAGTCTCGTGTCCTGGATTGCGAAGAAAATACTATTATTCTGAGAGGCATGGGTTAAGGGCAGGGGGAACAAAATCAATCCAATTTGAGATAGCTTCATTAAAACATTGCCTTTTGTTGCAGGGGGCCTTTTAAACAGGTTTAACCGGGGGTTTATTGTCAGGACTACTTTATATAGGAGTAGCCTCGGAGAGCTGTCCGCAAATGTATCCCGAGGATTGCTCGGCTCAGCTGATGATGAGACAGAGAAAGTGATGAAGACCTGCCGCTCACTGATCGTTTTCTTGTAGGTGATCTCCACCGAGCACCAGAGCACACCGGGAGCCTCGCGCTGCAGTGTGGACTCTAAGCACACGCCAATGGTGAGAGCTTTATTGCCCGTTTATGCTTTAAAACATATATGTTTAAAAAAGGCTCTTTCAGTGCGCCGATAGCGTGCAGCGGATGACCGTTTGGCCCACGCGCATTCACGCTGGCGAAACGGGATCACAGATAAGGTTAAATTTGTGAATTATGCGCGCACTGCAGTGCAAACACATGGTAAAAAAAATGGCGACATCTGAAAACTGTCAGCGCGCTGATGAGGATGATCGGTGTGTGTGTGTCAGTGCTGAGCTCTGCTGATGCCCTCTTGCAGTCTCACTCAGACGGAGAATCCCAGCGGTCCAACATGGAGCGGGAGGACACTCGCTCTTCCCCCAGCACTCCGTCCACCCCCTCCGTGTGCTCGCCGACCTCCACCACCAGCTCGGTGCCGTCCACCGGGAAGAACCTGTGCGCCAGCTGCGGTCTGGAGATCCTGGACAGATACTTGCTGAAGGTGAGAGGCCCGCCATACTTTTAGACTTTTTGTTTTCCTTTTTACATTAACAGACAGAAATAGTTCGTCTGCACAAGGCAATCGGGAGCTAATGAAGTAGGATGCTGTGCTGACTCTGCTCTTATTTTTGGATTTGGCAGGCCCGCCGTAAGTTTGCACGGAATTTAACGCAATTTGGAGATTGAAAGCAAAATAAATAAATAAATACAACTTCAAACTGAAAACAGAAGAAAAGAAGAAAAAAAAAAAAGGTTGCAATGATATTTGAAAGCAGCTATATGCCTGACTTACTTAAAACTTTTATTATCTTGTAGCCAACTCGGAAAACAGGAAAAGACACAAGAGGCGATTTGTTTCTAAATCTCAGCCATGTTATCGCCACCGTAACATTTCAGGAAACGGAGATTAAACGGCGCTCTGTGTTTGGGAGACCGCAGACAGTCACAACAGGGATGTTTTGGTTCTTTTGCTGTTTCACAGCCAGGACGCCCTGCTTTTGTCGCGTGCGCTCGTGTGTTTCCAACCCCAAACAATCTTCACTAGTGCGCGCGCGGCCGTGTGTGTGTGTCAGGAAGTGTGAAGATCATTAGTTCGTTATCTGCCTACTTTGTTCGACATCCGCGGGACAGATAAGATAAAGGAGGTTATTTTATTTAAATATTTAATGTCTGGGCTTAAATTAAATGTTTAGGCTATTATAATAAATTAGTCACACTGAAATTTTTATTTTATTTTATTGTATTTTTCATGTCCAGATCTATTAGTTTATCTGCAATTATCTATAGAAGACGTTTTGTCTATACATGTTGTAAATTCTCTGGATATATTTAATTTATACGATCTCAAAAACTAAACAATTAAAATCTTTTGTGTGCAACAATTGTTTGTCTTCTTTATTTAGCCAGTTTTTTAAAAAAAAAAAAAGTAATATATTTTTCCCATGATTTTAAATGTCGGGACTGATTATTTAACACCGTATTCAAAATAGTAATTAAAAACAACTCAAATTCATCAACGAAAAATATATCTATTAGGGCAAATAATAATAATAAGTACTAATAATCATTTAAGGTTATAAATATAAATCTAACATTAAGGCAAGTGTTTTTGGCAGCCTCCTTTAACTCTGTCATATGAATAAATAGACAAGCCGGATGGCTTTGCTGCCTGTAAGCTTGGAAAAGTATAATTAAAAAAATAATAATTTTGAAACATTTTTTAAAATTATTGTTTTCCTAAACGATTATAGTGCTGTTTAACGAAGAAGAAAATAATCGCCCAGTCACAGAAAATATCGGTTCATGCCTTAATATTTCATATAATATTTTAATTGCCAATAAAATATGTTTTAGGACAAAAACAAACAAGCAAAAAAAAAAAACCCAAAACTCCTAAAAAGCATATTGCTAAAATACAGAAACATCTGCACGCCTTATAGTTTCAGCATTATACTCATAAATGGCTCAAAATTGTGAGGCATTTTTTTTTATTTAGAGTTTTTTGTATTTTATTTATTCAGTTAGAATAGTGAGTAAAAATACATTTTAAAAAATAGTTAAAAAAACCCCTTTATTTATATCTCTCATAAACATTCAAAATAAGCTCATGATCGATCGGATTTGCGCAGGCGCGTTCATAACGCATGCTGCTGCATCACGTCAGTGTTCCACAGTGTGACAGAGTCATTACTCACCACAGCAGACACCCTAAGTCCTTAATGCGGCCTTATATCATCAGTTTGTGTGTGTTTGACACGCTTGGTGTCTCTTTGCAGGTGAACAACCTGATTTGGCACGTGCGCTGTCTGGAGTGCTCAGTGTGCAGGACGTCACTACGTCAGCACAGCAGCTGCTACATCAAAAACAAAGAGATCTTCTGTAAAATGGATTATTTCAGGTAGGGTAAGTTTATGGCCGTGTTTTCAAAATACCACGTCCGCCCCTCTGCCAGCACAGCTCTCTCTCTCTCTCTCTCTCTCTCTCTCGTCGCACACACGTGCACTCACGCACGCTTATCCTTTGAAACGTATGCATGTGGGTTGCCTCATATATTCTTGAAAAGCCTTTTCAAAAACTGAAAGTGTGTAACAAAATAAAAGCTTTTGCCTACAGCGAAGGGCTGAAAGATTCAGTTTTGTTATGGCTATCCAAAAAACGCGACATTTTCAGCAGCTAGGCCTATAAAAGGAAAAACACTGGAGTGCTGCACTCTGGGAAAATTTCATTAAAAAGTTTAAAAAGTTGTGGGCTGTGTAGTTTTACGCTATTTAAAGAAAAACGCTTTTGACCTTGTTCTGACCAGCTTCTCTTTACCGCTTTGATCATATCAGATCTTAAAAGGCAAATTAAAGTTAGCACACTTAAGTTTCTTTTCGCTTATTTATGCATTTCCAGTGCACTGTGCCAGACTGGCTGGGCGTGTTTTTGTGTTTTGCAACTGCCCGATCATTGGATCCTTTCACCAGCATTTAGTGCCTAAAAGCTGGTGAAATCATTTTCTCATGACGCAGTCTTGAATGAGGTACAAAATTAACACACCACGTGCCACGATGCGCGCGGATAACTGTTTTAACACCCTGACAGGGACACGTGATGTAAACGGAAATTAGCGGAAATGCCAGTTTGAGCTGTCCGGATTTAGTCGGTCCCTATAGACAACCAGAGTTTAAGTGCAAAAAAGGAAATGCCTAATATCTATTCTATTCTATTCTATTCTATAATAAAAGGATATGTCTCATTTTTAAAAAGCAAATATAATTTCAATTAGAGAATCAAGCCTAATAACAATAATAATAAAACCCCCAATAATGATTGTTTAGTAAACCTTAAAAATTAAATATCTCTGTCACTGTCAAGAACGATAACAACGAGCTATGATAATATATCTAAAATAATACAAAATAAAATTGTATACTGTCTGTATACAACATGCCATGAATGCGTAGGCAAATTTTGTACAATTTTATTACAATACAAGCTGGACTAGGAAAGCCTGTCTGATGTTTTGACTCAGATTTGTATTCCCTCTTTGTGTGTTTTTGTGAGTGCCAAAAAGCGAGAGGAAAATATAGAAATGCGTGCAGGCCTGTGTGTGTGTGGTAGTACAGGGTTAAATGGGGTTCACAGCAGCATCAGTATGGTAAATTTCTGTTCAGTAGCCTGGAGCTGGTGTATTAATCGTATGGACACGTGTGCCAATTTGTGCTTAACGCTCTGTGTGTGTGTGTGTGTGTGTGTGTGTGAGTGAGTGAGTGCATGGAGCTGCAAGTGAGCGTTGGTGTTTGTCTGATCAAAATCTGACACCAAGTCACTGCTCTGAGGTTTATAATCACCAGCAATTAGTTGTCCCCCCACCCCAGACCCTCAAGCCTCCAGACCAGCAATTAGACCGCCCCGAGTTCCTGGTCAGCATGTAACTCGTGTGAATGTGGCTTATGTCCAAACTGAAAACACACCCTGAGACAGATACCTGCACACGGACAAACATGTAATAAGAAACATAAAAACACAAATGTGAAACTTTGAAATGGGCATTAGCAGAAATGCCCAATGCAAACACCTGCGCACATAATCCACCTACTCACACGCACACACTGGTCACCAACACACACAGATCTCTGTTTATTTATGCATGTCTAGCAGCTGCCAGTCATTTTGCTCATTTTTTCCCGAAAATGGAGACTTTTGTGTTTGCTCTGCCGCACCATAATATTTTACCAACCCACCTCTGGTTAAATGCTCCCTCAGAATTTACCTCCACACTGCTCACTGAGAGACTCAGAAATGCTTTTTAAATGTGGACGCTTAAGTACGTCATAGTATCAGATCTCCAAAGATGGTAATGAATAAAACAGTTTAAGCTCTCTTACAGTCAAAGAGTTTTAAGCGCTTGATTGTTTTAAGGTATATTGTCACTTGTTGGTAGAGTTGTCTTTCATCAGATTGCTTCTCTTTCTTCTCTGTGCGCCAACGAATTAAAACAGAGAAAACCTCGGCAATGTTGCGTCATCCCATCATAGGAGAAGTGCAACACTGCAGCAATTATTATTTCTTTTAATCATCAAGGCATCTGACAAATATTTAGTCACTTACTCTTTAGCGTTTTAAAGGCCTGAAAGTGGCGACAATTGTACATAATCAGACGCCAAAGACCTCAATAATATAATATAATCTCTTTTCAGAATTACTGCAGTATTTTAGCCCCAGATATTAAAAGCCATTTGTCATTATTGTGCTAATTTAATTTTCTTTGCTCTGTAGTGGTTGATTTCTGCATCCTGGGTAAAAATGAAATGCGTTTGTTGTGTATAATGAGGGTCACTTAGGGCCTCTTTCTGGTTAATTTGGTCATAGATGTAGTTAAGTGGCATTTTTAAACCTATATGGTTGTTAATTAATTATTTAAATACACAGAAAGCTAAGAAAATATTTAATTCATAGAAACTGGGGGTCTAAATTAAACTGTCACATAAACTGACACATTTCCCCCTAAAATAAAACGTATTATTACTCTTGTTATTTTTCCTAATTTTGTTTAAAAAGTTTTTTAATAAAGGGTGTGAATGAAAAAGGTTTTTCTGCACAGATGTTTTATATGAAAAACTTATAGTTATTTTCACAAAATGCAAAGCAACTAATTTCCTAAATTTAGAAGTTTAAAAACTGGTCAAAAGACCCAAACTGCTCCACAGTTTACCTCACATTTGTCATCTATCTGCTGTACAGAACTATGACTCTAAAGACAGGAATGACAAGCATAGTCATAAAAGAGTTCATAATGCAGATACGCAGATTAAAAACTACTGCAAGAAGAGAATGGTTAGTATGGTTACAATATGTGGACGAAACCCCTCTTTTGCACAATAACATCAGTGCTTTTGGATTCGATGTCCTTATAAGTTACTCTGAGAATGTGATGCTATTTTAAAAAATGCTGCATTGAAGCTTTGCTGCAGGGCTGGGGCCTGTGCAATGGTTACTTCTGTAAATATAAACTGTAATCTGGGTTTAGGCCAGATTTAAACTAGGCTAAACACCGCTGCAAGTCCAGATCCTTTGGGCTGCTTTCAAACCTCTGGAGATATTTCCTCATCTGTGTCAGCCTCTCATCTGGCTTTGGACTGACAGCTGCTTTAATGGGGCGTAATAGCAGGAAATCAGAGTGGGTTTCCCTCCATATACGTGTGTATGTGTATGCAGAGGTTGGGTGGGGGCGATGTCAGCGTTATAGGGGTGCAGGACAGAGCCCCCGCTGTGCCTCTCAAACCCATGTCAGGCCTTGGGGGCTTGCTTTCTCTCTCTCTCTCTCTCTCTCTCAACCACACACACATACGCAAACCATTTCTTTATCAGCCTCCTCCCCTCTCCCCCCTCGCCTCCTTGCAGCCCTCCCTCGCCTTGCCCCATAGAAACCCCAGCCGCGTCCGTGAGCTGCAGGCCACACAGGAAGTTGCCCTAATCAGGGGCACCCCGTGACACTGACACTGTAACCAGAGTCCACGTATGTAATGAACTTCGTGGGTGAGATGTGAGCACATGTGGATGTGTGCATGTCTCTTTATGCGTGTGTGTGTGTGCTTGAATTTTTTTTATTTTTTTATTTTTTTGCAATAATAATTATTCATCAACCACCCACCTCTGGTTAGCTGATTAGGTCTCCATAGCAACAAAGGAGAGCAGCAGCTACAGAGATTTTTATCAAGAAGCGAATGAATTAAAATTATAATAAGACATCTGTGACACACAGTGTTACGCTGCTCAGTTAAAGCGCTGCACTAGATTCTTCATGCTGAAAATCAGATTGGCTGTTGCAAAGAAAACTGCCCGTATTCCTAGTTACTACAGGCTAAAAGAGCAGCGGATGAGAGTGTCAAGGACTTGTATTTTCTGCAGGGTTTATCCATAAAACCCTGATCTATTAAAACCTGTTAAAAGACGTAAAGCATATGAAACATTTCCCCTCTTTTTCTCAGCTCAGAATCCTGTCAGCCTAATGTGAACCTCTCGCACACAAACCGCACAGCCTCTCTCAGGACAAATCTAATAGAGATTAGCATGTTCTCAGAGCACATCATAAATAATCCAAAAAACGTGTACCTCCTCAGGCCCCTCTTTCAGCAGCAGGTGAATTACTGTATAAAAAAAGAGTAAAAATTAGACAGAATAAGGGGAGCAAATAGGAGAAGTCTGAGGAGGAAAGGAAGTTTTGCGGTGAGTGATATAAGGGCTGCGAGGATTGACACGGATCCAAAATAAACATCAGTTTTTTGGTGCAAAGGGAAAATAAGATACAGAAAAAGTATGGGTGCAGAAGTAGGAGGGAGGGGAGGAAGACAGAAGAGGAGGAGGGGGTTAAAACAAGGGATGGTTTGCAGCTTTTTCTGGGTTCTGTCTCGGACCATGAAACTGACAAGCTGTCATGCTGCATTAGCTGCAACGTTCCACAATGTTTTCCTCTTTACTGTAGAAACAGGCCCGACTTCTCTGTAACAGTCTGAAAGGATATCGTACAGTGAACCGTGCAGTCCATTTGTCTCCCGGAGCGGCTTTAATGGCACATAAGAGGTTGTTTGGTTAAATCTGAACGTATCAGAGACAACTTAAGCCCTTAGTGGGTGCCATGCCAGCCAATTTTCCTTGAAGGTCATCACAAGGACTCGCTGTTACAGTCGCACTGCTTTCCCCCCCCTTGATGAATACCATTTTTTGCATTTGTTGTGATATCTATATGATTTGTTGACCTGTGATGATAAAAACTAGGTTGACCCTCAAACAGAAGTCGCCTAATGATGCCCCATAAATAGTCTGCACCACACTACATGCATAAAAGTGACTTCTGGCAAACAAGCTCCTGCACATAAGGACGGTTACAAGCTTGTGAGATGTCAGGGCCTTAGTATGCTTTCATCCTAGATAGAGTGGACTTGAGTGCACGCATACGCTGCCAAACCCACTCACTTGGCAGCCCTTGTGCTCCTCTGCACCCCCAGCTCTCTTTGCTCGCTCTCTCCGCCGCTTACGCTCTCCACTTTGCCATTTCCCCCCAGCCCTACGACTCCCTGTCTCAGTCACTTACGTCCTCTCTCTCTCTCTCTCCATGACTATTCTTTTCCGGCTCCCTGCCCTCCGCCAGCTCCACTGACCTCTGACTCTAAATATGGCTCATGTTTGTGGCTGTGTATAGAGCAGCGAGCGAAATATCGGGGTGAGCACGGCTGATGAATGTACACAAATCCGGCTGTACAGTGCAGCACACTGCGCATGTTTACCCCCACCCCCTTCCACGCCAGTTTTACCCTTGAAGAAGCACTTTCTTTCAGGCTGCTTACAAATCTGGCCTCCTCCAGGAGAATTGGCAGCTGCCGACCCCAACAATGGCTCTTAACATAACCATAACCATCTCCAACCTAAAGCGTTTGATACCCATTAAAACCCATAATGGGTCCTTCAAATGAGGCGCTTAATATCTTTTTATTCTTGTGCAAAACAGGGAACATCTATAATATTTCTGTTGCAATAAAATGGAGATTTATTTGGATACTCCACGGACCCAGCTGCACAGTAAACACATCTCGTGAAGGGATATGAGATATTCGACATTTTTCCCCTAAACAAGTATCATCTGTATTGCCTATGTCTGATATATCTTATTTCATAAAGCACAAGTGCTGCAGCTCAATTTGACTAATTTCTACACACATATTACTAATGTATTAATAAATTTGAAAATACTTTTTTAATATTTGGGATTTACATTTTTTCTTTTTAGAAGAATGGCCACCGACATACGGGATAGGAAGGCCTTTTTGTGGGATTAGTTATAAATCTACAGCAGCCTTTATTTCTTCTTTGACCCCCGTGTCCCATTTTATCCCCCTCATTTAAAACATTTAAACTAAGCAGATGTTCAGCTATCTTATTTCTTGCTAATGAGGAATTATCTTGAAGCATTTCTAGCCTTACATCTTTCTCTCTCCCACCGACCACCCATCCATAACAACAAGTCAGGTGGTTTGGGTTTATTCACCGCCAACCTCGCTGTTGCTATCAGTTACAGCGAGGCGATCTAGAATGATGTCATCTGGGTTTTTCTTCATCTTCCACTGTGTTTAAAGCCAACCTGGCTTATGTGTGTTTTTGTGTGTGTGTGTATATATGTGTCAGGGGCTTCATGCATCAGTCAGGAAATTGCAGGTGTTGGTTTGTTTGCATTCAAGGCTCAGCTTGCAGCCGCACTCAGGAGTCTTTTCTGAAAGCCATATCCTCCTCCTCCAAGGTTTCCTTTAAAGCTTCTGAGCTTTGCCAGAAATTAAAAAACAAATCCATGTCAAACTTCACTTCAAGAAAATATTCTCAAAGAAAAGGAAGTCACTGTGTATGTTTCATTTTCTGTTCTGCAACAATTTTATCTTTTTGCCTTTTTTTTACCCATAATTCCTCATTCTGCTGCTCTGTTCTTCTCCCCCTCACAGTAGGTTTGGTACTAAGTGTGCCCGCTGCGGGCGACAGATATACGCCAGCGACTGGGTGCGGCGTGCAAGGGGAAACGCATACCACTTGGCATGTTTTGCCTGCTACTCGTGTAAGAGGCAGCTGTCCACGGGAGAAGAGTTTGGTTTGGTGGAGGAGAAGGTCTTGTGCCGAATCCACTACGACACCATGGTGGAGAACCTCAAACGAGCAGCTGAGAGCGGTGAGTGGTTGGGTAAATGACAAGATATATCTGAAGCTGTGCTTTTCAGCAAATTTATTGTCTGATTGAATCATTCCTTGTCATAACTATTTCAAATGATTGATATCTGTTAATTTTCTGAGAACGGTAATACCTACAGAATTAGCATGTTATGCTGCAAGAGCGGAAAAGTAGGCCACGGCTCTTAAATTTGGGTCCCTGCTGGGGCATCAAAACTCCTGAGGTCCCTTTGATATGATAAAATTTTCAAGTCCTGTAGACTACCTATTTCTCCTGACATCTATAGTCACTTTATTTATCACTGAACTATTATCTGACTTGCATGTGTGTGTGTATGTTTTTAGGCAACGGCATCACATTAGAGGGAGCAGTTCCAACAGAACAAGACAGTCAACCCAAACCGGCCAAAAGAGCACGGACATCGTTCACCGCAGAACAGCTACAGGTGAGAAACGCTCTCAGCAACACCGAAGTGCACAACGTTGATTTACTGTGCCAAAGCCCTGACACAGTACCTAATATTTTGTCTCATTGTGCAGATCATGCAGGCACAGTTTGCTCAGGACAACAATCCGGATGCCCAGACGCTACAAAAACTAGCCGACATGACAGGCCTAAGCAGAAGAGTCATACAGGTGAGCAGTGTGTATAAAAAGCACAAATCTATGATGTCAATATAATTAAATGTTAAAATGCTAAACTAACGAAACACATTCTTACAGCTGTTCTAAATACATGCCACTGAAAAGACAAACTTTCAGAATATAGCCACATGATGTCTGGTTACATTGCATCTTCATAGGTGTGGTTTCAAAACTGCAGAGCAAGACATAAAAAGCACACGCCCCAGCACAGCGGGGCTCCTCAAGGTCATCCTCAGTCCAGGATACCCTCATCTCTGCCCGATGAGCTGCATTACTCTCCGTTTGGCAGTCCCGAGCGCGCGCGCATGGTGGCCCTTCATGGGTACATTGACAGTGAGTTATCATTTACTGTGGTGTAAATAGGCACATCATTTTTAGTATTTGTTTTGACTTTTTAAATTATGGGAGTTGCTTTGTAAGACACACATTTTGCTTTTTTTTTTTTTTTTTTTTTTTTTTTTAAATCTTGTGTGTTTTTTATGATTTGCTCCCCAGGTCATCCCTTCTCTGTCCTGACCTCTCAGAGTCTCTCTCATCAGGCCATGTCGCTGCCTCAGCTGCCCCTCAGTCGCTAGTTCTCCGACATGGCCCTTATGACCCCTGACCTCCCGATCCCAACCCCTGATCTAACATCAGTGATGTCTCATGAACCAACTCGAAGGTCATCCAGGAGTCAGCGTGGAGAAGAGACAAATATTGCAGGAGCCTTGTCCACTGAAACCAGAAAAAAAGAGAAATGGATGAACGAGATAAAAGCTAAAAACCATCTGTGATTATGTTCTTTTCTGGGGATAGGACTTCCAAAAATGACTTTGAAGCGTTTATCATTAAACTCACAGACTATGTTTCACACGGACCCTTTTGCTTCACGTGTACAGCATCCTCCACTCTACTCAGCCACCATCTAATGTGGAGGTGAAGGGAGCTTTAAAAGGATAAACTGAGCAAGGAAACTTCTTGAAGTGCTGTCAAAACACGAAGAGAAATTTAAAGGGGAACTATCTTTGTGGCCCTAAGGCCACAGTAGACCACATTAGAGGTAAGGCTCCTGGCTCTTTTCTCTCTAAGCAACCATGAAGGAATCTAAATATAACAGAAATCTTTGATTGTTGAAATATTTTTTATTTCGGAATGACATATTGACTTTATGACGTCTCAGAAAGCCAGAAACTTCCTCCTGCCTTTCCCACCGAACTGAAGTGCAGAATTAGAGACAAGAAAATATTACGTGCCTTATCTTTTCCAAAGTGATAATTCTCACTAAACATTTAAATGTTATTACGCAGGAAAAATTATGAGACTCCTAAATCTTCAATTGGCAGAAAATCACAAACTATTTAATAGACTCTGTTGTAGCATTTTGTCTGTTTACCATTAAATGAAGCCGCAAAGGACAACATTGGAGCTGTTATGTGAATAAAACACCGGTTATAAGCAGGAGTTTGCAGACTTTAAACCGTCACAGTCCTGTTTAAAGAGGAAAGTCTGAGATGACCATACAAGTCAAACTTCACATTCCTGCAAAATCAGACCACATTTCCAGATTTTCCCACAGGTGTATTGTTACTAATTTATAATTTATAAGGTTGCTTGTTCAGCCTCTGTGTGTGTGTGTGTGTTCCACACAAGCAGGCAGGGAATATTGTATTGGTACAATATGGACAGTATAAAATGACTGGGTTTGTACATATTAAGATGTGTGTGTGTCTGTTTGTGTGAATGTGTGAGTTTTGGCAGGGGTATAGAGTGTGCATTTGTATTTTAGTTCCATGGCCATAGTGTGAAGAACAGGATCCAACAAGACCTCAATGTCCTTGTATTTATTGAGATGGTAAATCCCTGTAAAGCACTTTTTCCCCCATTTGAAATGTTTTTTGTTTGTTTGTTTGTTTTGTTTAAAAAAACATGAAATGAAACAAAAAAGTTTATTTGATAGACTGTGCATCATAAATGTTTTGTGTAATAAAATGCAATAAAATAGAATGTGATATTTTTTTGGTGGCTTTGGATCATTTCTGAGGATAAACTAACAAAGCAATTATTCACGTTTAATTTTCCAAAACATGTCAACTGCGAAACACAGACAAGCGTGTAAGACGATTAAATTGGGCTCAGATGGAATGAAGTTTCAAATGGTAAATACACAAATAAAATCCATAAATATAAAGTAACTCTGTGTTCCATGTGTATTTTTTTTTAAGTCGGGCATTGTGTTTTGCTGTAACTTCATTTCTTGTGTGTTTACTTTAGCATTTGTGCTTAATTTAGTGGTTAACAGTGTACATCCTCGTGTGTGTGTGTGTGTGTGTGTGTGTGTGTGTGTGTGTGCTGGGTCTGCATTTTTGTGCAAGACAAAGAGTGCATTATGGGAAATTTCTCCTCCTCTCAAGGGTGTTCATTCATTATTAATTTTATTTGATATTTTTTAAAAGATGATCTGCTAATGGGGGTTTATGGCGATATGTTGAAGAGTAATTTAATGAGTGCCTGACGCTTGCCCAGCAGATCAAAGCCTTGTCAATGTTACCTGCTAATTTCCTATCTTTGGCAAATTACCTCAGATTGTAGTTTAATACACTCACTTTTGAATGCCTGCTAAAATCTTTCATTTAGGCATGAAAAAAACCCTGCAAAAAAAGCACCAAAACCCCTCAAAACCAACCCTCACACATGAATGGCGCATTTGTGTTACACCAGCAATCTGTGGTGTTTTGCACATCATTAATTCACTGTAAACAAGTCAATTCTTATTACAGGGATGGGAAATGTGTTGTTAGATAAAGTTAGAATAACAGAGTTGTTTGGGCAGCATGTATAAAGACTGTTTAACCCAGTTGGAAACTGATTGCCTGTCCTAATTCTTCTGGGTGTGAGATGTAGATCTGAAATAATACAGTATGGCAATCAAAGCACATAATAAAACTGGATATATTCTGTGCTGCCTGTAAACTGATTGTAAATGTATTTCCCAGATTCTTTCCATTCCTCTAGCTCCCTCTCTGTAATGCATACAGTATTATGGAAATTAAGATGAATGCACTGAAAGGCGGCTGTTGCACCTCCCAGAATTCATAGGTCACAGCAGCAATGTGGGGGGGGGGAAATAAAACGAGATGATTTAAAAGCATGGACTTGATAATTTACTTTTCAGTCATTAATGCAAAATGTAATACAAGACAGAAATTCCCTATAGCTCGGTTTTAATAAATAACATGCTAAAAGTTAACATTGCTGCTCTCCTCACATCTGGCTGCAGCTGATTTTTCCGGCTCAGCGCCACAAGCCTCATCCCAAGCCTTCCGACAAGTCCGCACAATCCACTCATGCTCCTGGTCATCTGGTGGAAAGATCCAAAGGGAAATTATTAGAATTTGTATCTTTTTATTCTTCTTTTTATTCCAGATAAAAGTGAACCATTTAACCATTCTTTTGACCTACACTCTAATAATACAGATTTAATCATATAAAGGCGCACAGCAAAAAGCATTTTTGGTTGAACTCGCTTAAAACGTTTAAATCAAAAACCTAACAGCAAGCATTATCACACCGCAGGTCGCACTGAGTGCGAGGCAGCACCGTTGAAGTGCCATTTAAGTCTCGGTTAAATCTGTCAAAGCAAGATAAGCCCGACAATTAGCAGAAAATAACTTCTCAGAGCCACTTCAGACACCAATAAATAATAACCCCCACACACAAAAAATGGACGCCAATTTTTTTCCTTTCTTCTACTTCTTCTTTCTTTCTTTTTTTTTTAACCGAAACGACTGCCAGAGGAGATGATAATAAACCAGTTTTTCGTTGTTAAAAACTGAAACGAGTAGCTAATTGCAGGGGAAGTCGGCTTTTCTCTCTGGAGCGCGCGCAGCTGCACGCACTTGAGCGGCTCGCGGGCCTCACCCCCAGGTTCCACCGCGCGCGGGGCTCCATTGTACAGAGGAGCAGGTCTGCAGCTCTCCCGCTGATTGTGTGTAATTGCCGGCCGAGGGCGTCAACACTAACAGCCTCTTCAAGTGTGAAACGGCCTCTCCCCTCATTCTCTGCCTCTCCTTTTCTACCTGCTCTGATCGGGAGGTCAATTGAACGCGACGGACACGCGGGCAGCTGCCGCCGCAGATCTTTGTAACGCATTTTGTTAGCGGAAAAGGTAATTACGGCAGCTCACACATAACTGAGCGGCCACGAGACTGACCTCAATTAACCACCAACCCCCCCAAAACCTTCCTTAATGATAATTAGATTGGGGGGCATTTTCATATTTGCTGCAATTCCGCTCTCTTCAGTGTTGGCAGCGTTTATCTCTGGATTTAAGTCACGTGTAATTGGCACCTAAAGTTAGCCGAGGGCACAGGTGGCTGGCGTATTTACGTGTGAGGACAGCACTTTTTTGTGATTTTTAAATTTAGCAGTTTTGACGGTGGTAATTATCAGGCAGGATGGGTATAACTGCAGTGAAATCCCGGGGTGTGTGTGTGTGTGTGTGTGTGTGTGTGGGGGGGGGGGGGGGGGGGGGGTGTAATTATAAGAAGGAAAAGCAACACAACAATAACAGAATGCAAACAAATTCATCAAACAGTTTTCTGGTCGACTAACAACCTACATGGAGAACCTTTATGTGAGTGTGTGAGAGGAGGGGAGTGTGTGGAAGCGATAATGGCACCTTGTTAAAGTCTGTTTATCTTAATCCTCAAAATACACTCAGAGAGAAAAGTGTTTCCTTCCAGCCTAATGACAGTGGTGTAACACACATGCACACATACATACATGCATACATACATACATGCACACAAAGATATACAGGATGGCTTGACTACAAAAGCAAAAATCGGTTTTCTTGTAGCACAGTGGTTGTATAAGAGATGAACAAGGTTCTGCTGAAGTAAATCCAGAATTTGGATAATAATCACAGGAACTCTGTGACTCACTGAGAAATGACCTGACCCTTCACCGGTGCGATCGGTGGAGCACACTTTGTGGTTTCTAAGCAGAGGCTCTACAGTGGAAATCAACAAAATGAACACTTAGACAAACATTCAAACATACATGAATAAGTCATCTGTCTCCAATTTTAATGTGGTTTTGTGTCTTGATGACACACACATACAACATGAAACAGCGATGGTTTTACAATTTCTAGCTTTAAATGTATTAATCCGTCTGCCACGGCTCGCAGGATTAACACAGGAATCCTGTTTTATAGGAAAAGCAGCGTGAGGATATGTTGCACTCCCCAGCGGACCGGCTGATTTTTATCTGTCTGTGAAACACCTTGGCTGGAAGGGGACAAAGGGAGGGGCTGCGCTTTGGTCACCAGAGAGGTGTTTTCCTTGGCAGTGGAATGTGTTCGGTGTGCAGCTCGCTCTGTGCAGAGTCTCAACTGGAAGCGGTTATTCCAGAAACAGGAAAACGCTCCAAATAATATGGCAACACATGGCCCCTTCTGAAGCTGCCTGTTGCCAAGACAGAACGCAGTATTCACAACTGATTGTGTGTGTGTTTGTTTGCAGTAATAACAGAACGTATTCAGGCACTTGCCAGTGGAGATTTCAAGCGCAGATGTGACCTATGCATCCCTCATTCTTTTTAAATTACAGTTTCACAGAGCAATGCAAAATGTCTTAGTACCTTCAAACTTTTAGCAGCAATCTTCATCAGCGATGGCTAATTAAAGTACTAATGTATGTCCCTGGAAGTCTGCAGCAAAGCAGATTAAAAATAGCCTTGCGAGCTGTTTGCATTTAAAAATATTTAGTCTGTTGATTGTGTGATTTGGACTTAACATTTAACAGTAATCATTTCCCCGTGTTGCAGTCTGTTGGTTTTAATTAAGCTGCGCTTGTTTGTGACACAGTGAGGGTGGAAAGGCACAACTGTTGTAACGATCTCATCATAATGAAAATAGAAATTATTAAAAAAAAACCTCAAACTGTTTCAGAACTGCAGTCTAAATTGTACAAACCAAAATCTATAGTGTTGTTTGTTTTCACATCATGTGCATTTATCAAACCTCACCTACAGGCTATCTGGTTCTTTTAAACTGGATTAGAAAATCTCAACTGATTTAGTGAGATCACTCTTAAAGTTAGAGCACAAAGGTGCTACCTCTATCTGCTGCTTGACATGTACTATACTCTTATTTTCCTTTGGTTTATTCTCCAGGTGAGCAATAAGTAACCTACTGCACAACCTACAAACTGCTGTGGGACTTAAGAAGAGGTAGTAAAACCAGAAACAAAATCTGTGATAGGTGAATGTGTATTTTGAATCGCATTCAATAACTGCACAGTGCACACTTCCTTTTTTCCTGTCCTCTGTTCATATCAGGAGGTAGCTTTGTATCCAAGTGACTTGTCTGACTCCTGCTCGAGACCCTTTTCCAAACTCCCTTCTTCCAGTGTCATCCCACCAAAAACAATAACTGCGCGGAGCTGTGCCAGTCTTTGAAATGCCTCTCGAATCCTAACGAGAAATTATTTTAACTGAGGCTATGAAATCACCAACTTTAGATATTTTTTTTTAAAAAGATAATTCTTTGCTTGATTTGAATCATAAAACTAATTTAGCAGATAATTTAGGACGGATTAGCTTTTCAAGACTATGACCTTAAATGAAATAATAAACAGCAGCCAAGAACAACACACTGACTTCATGCGTCAGCGTGTTGGAGGAGGGCACTTATCGTCTATCGGTTAAAAAGATCATTCCGTCGGCTTGCAGAGTCATTTTGGTCAATGATTAAAGTGAATATTTGTAATGGGTTTTGTGGAATTAACTGAGCAGACCACTTGGATTCAGAAAGAGAGGGTCATCCATTACTGTTGTCACTGTTTGAGTTGCAACTATTTGGCGTTGGCATTTATCCAGAGTAACTCACGTTTGAGGAGTGGTTTAGGGTTTGGTGCTGAGCTTGAGTAAACTTGAATATGAGGAACAAATTCCCAATCGTGCTATTAATGGCCAGCATCCTCTTTCATGAAATATATCTGAGGCTTATAAAGCAAAAGAGCACCGTAGTTGAGAATGAGTGTGGACAGCCAGTGTATTTGGAGATTGTAAACAGACTGTATATAAAAGATGGAAGTGCATTAGCTTTGCACTCTTTCCAATGGCCAGCAGAGGGCATTAGGAATGACCTCGGTAAACATTTTTCTGAGAGGTTCGCAGTCTCAGTCACTGGTTTCTTATTGGATACAGCATTTTGTAAATTATGATCAGCATCAGCCAAAAGGAGGAGAAAACAAGGTGTTTTAGAGTAACAATGCCCTTTGAGTTCTTTGTTTCTGGTTCCAAAACATGCTTATCTCGAGGCTTTACAAATGGACTTTGCTAACCAAAAAGTACAATCAGCTTGGCTACAGCCGTCTTAATACACAACGTATAGTTCGAACTCACTCTTGAATCCTCTTCCCTGTAGCTATTTTGTATTTTGTGTCCACTCCCACCACTTTCCATTATCACTATCACTCTACATGGTCCGTTTTTGACAAATCCCTCCATACATACAGGCACTGACAAGAAAGCGCTTTGACTCCAAAAATAATCTAAAACCTCTTGGGGAAAATTATCAACAGATCCTATTGTTTTGCTGCTTGGCACTGTTCCAAGAAGGACTGTTTGTCCAAGTTTGCAGAAGGTCCGATTTGGCGGGTAAGGAAAGTTTAGCTGGTTATTTCCAAGCAGCAACATGTGGTTCCAGGGGGTAAAAATAATAATTTTTGCACCTTAAAAACAAAACAAAAATAACATGAGACTTTGTCTTCATTGGCTCAATTTTTCCCCACAGCGACATGGGGATCTCCTTCCTCTTACTTGCTGCATGCAAACTTCTCCACTGGGAGGGCGGGCCTTCCCTGTGCCCCATCATCCCCGCAGTCCTCATCCTGGGCGGAAACCACGAGGCAATAAATTCAGTCTTCACACCCACTCTGACAAATATGCCTTCACCTCCCAGGGTTGAAAAATAAATCCATACAGGATACGGAGACATTCTTCTCAAGAATTGTATACCAAGACAAAAGGGAGAGTACACATAAGCATAAAGAGTGTATGTAACAGCATTCGCCACATACACAACACATCACTCCACACAAACTGCACATGAACAAAGGGGAAAAAAAGAGGCACAAATCCATTAAACAGTTCCTGTTTGACTTCATATTTATCTAAATCAAAACAGAGTCTGAGTATTGTTGGAAAGTTTTTGGTTCCTCTTCTTTTTCATCTCAACTTCCAAACTCCCCCCCCACCCTCAAAAAAAATCTTTCCTTCTTATCCTCCCTTATTCTTTTCCCCCATATCTCCTTTTCTTCATCACTCTGCAGATCAATACCAGAACTATAATGATGATGAACAACTCGCATTAAGGAAAGGATCGCGAACCAAATTTTTGTCTTCTTACACATACCGATGACATCTGGCAAGGATGTGGATCTGTTTGATTCTCTCTCTACACATATGTAAATGAGGTTTGTGTACCGGTGGAAGTAATCTGCATTGTGTTGCAAGTAGCTCATCTAAATACAAATATCCTGCCCCGAAATACATTAATACCTCAGGGAGCTCGTGAGTCACCTCGTAACTTGTGCCAAGAATCATTTCTTAAGACTTGTTTGTGATTCCTAAAGAGGAAAAACAGTCAATCAGATTCAAACACAAAATAAAGCAGATTTGAAAATGGTTAGATAAGAAGCCAGACATTGAAGCTGGACTCTGTCTTATTTAACAATGAAAGAATGCCAGAAAACACTGACTTGTAGGCTTACGGCAATTAAAACCAGTGTTACAAGAGTTTTGCAGGAGTTTGTCAAGACATTGCAGAGCACGTTCAGAGAAAGGACTGCAAACCCTACAGGCACGAGGCCTACTAAGGCCTGAATAAAGGTGCACAGTTATCTATGTGGGAGCTGAGATATTTATCCAGATCAGATTGTTGGATCGACTGGGAAGCTACCTGACGACAGCTTGATGTTGTCAGCCCTGGAAACATGACACTGACTATACGTCTTACATTTTCTAGTGATGAAAAATCATGGCAGGGAGACACGACAAACAGAGGATGTCAGAATATGGGACACCCGACAGACTGCGTTCACTTCGAATCAAGACTTCCAGTCTGGGCACTCGTTCAGTGGAAAAATGTGTCTTCAATTTTCCACTTTTGACAAATAGCAAAAGAGAAAAAAAATTACTGCTGTAGCCTATAGAGGCTTGCCTATCAGATGAAATGCAACAGTGATCTGCCATCAGATAATGCAAGGATAATCCATTAATGTCACTCCATGGGTTCAGTCTTATCAAGACCTTTCCATATGGCCACACTGTATACTTTGAGAGTTGTAGTTATTAAATATGATGAAAGAAAAAGGGTCCTAAAAGCGCTCTAGTAAAGCAAATCCTTCACCGATGCCATTGCCATAACTCACGTTTTTAAAGTGAGTCACTCGTGGATTTTTCCTTTGATCAGATCCACCTTTCCACCATGTCTCGCTTGCCTGAAATATTTGTGTAATCTTGCTGACGGACATACTGTGCAGGCAGATGCACAGAACAGAACGTATAAAACTCTGAAAGAGGAACTGAGGGTTTACTATGTTTAAAAGTAGCTTCAATAGAGTTTAATGAAGCTTAGCAAAAGTTCAATCAGAAAGACTAATGCAGTTTACATTCTCTCTCTCACCATGTCTCACATGGGTACACCGGGGCCATTTCTCCTTCCGTTTACATCAGCAGCTCTCGAACTTCTAGAACAGCCCACTTCAAAAGCCGAAAAAGTTCACCTACACCCCATACCCTACTTTTTACTTTTTTTTAATCAATCAAGCTTGTGCAATAGTATCAGAAAAGTCTTGTTTGTGAAATTCAACTGGTGTCACATGATATTTTTCACACAATTGCCCACCTCCCAACTGGAGTAGCACCGCGATAGTCTTGAAACAGTCTTCTGCTCCTGTCAGCGGTCATTTCAGCGTCCGATTAGTGCAACCCTTTTCTTCGCCTCGCGCTTTACATCACCGCCAGTGTTCACGGTTGTTGTCCTTCCAACTAAGTTCATCACATCCGTCCAGATTCTTTAGCATCACTCTTCAGCCCTGCTCCACCGCTCCCTCCATCAGGGAATATTTGTGCACAGCTCATTCCATCAGTAGCCTCTTAAATATTATGTTACAGTAAAACCTGATCACCAGAGACTCCTCACCTGTGTATCTCACGCCAAATCAATCAATCAATCATTTAACCTCTCAGCCTTGTTTTTTACTTGATTCCCTCCTGTTTGAATTCAGCGACGCGTGTTCTCAGTCAGAAAAACAGTGGTCACAAATGCACACAGAACCATCTCATGAGTAAATACTTGCTTTCTTCTATGATCCAAGCATTAGTTTAAACATAGGTGCAAAACTTATATTTGCTGTACATACACATGCGGTAAATTTGAAGCTAAGGTTAAATTAATTACATGATTACTGGAATTAATATTGTTTCTAGTTATGGTCAGTTGTAGAAACAAATGGACATACTTTATTAGGTTACTGAATAAATATATTTTAACATAAAGCAATCCATCACTGACAGGTGCTTTACTGGACGTAACACTTTGTGTACATAATTTGAAATGGAAATTTTGTGTTTGAGCTTGCCTTTAATCTTTCTAATTTACCTTGGCGCAACAGGCCACGGTGCCTGGATATTGCTCAGTAGTGGACAGAGCCAGTTTGGCAACAAAACAAGTGGAAAAATGTGCACAAAACCGCAGCGGGGTAAGCACTGAAAGAGGAGGATTTTGGTGTGAAAATACAGATAATTCTGCTTCTTGTGTGGATTAGGGGTACAAGCTACAAAGTATCCACTAGTATGTAACAAAAAATTAATATGAATGAGCACACCTCTCCTAATGGTTAGCGAGCTTTGCTCTAACAGTTTGTTCTCACCTGCGCTCCTGAGAAACCTGCCGGTGTAGGCTGTGACCACTCTGGTGCTGGGGTTATAGAAACCATCTCCACAGTCATAACATCCATCAGGAATGGCTCGTGGAGGATGTAAATCTGTTATCTGAGATTTTCCTGTATGAACAGAATTATTATGATTTGACTGAGGAATGACTTAGAGGTAAAACCATCTATTTGTCAGGCCAGTGATGAACACAGACTCTGGCTCATGAAGCAGGATGACAGAACTGCCTGCATAACTTCGCTAGGTAAAACAGGGACCGAAATAGAAACAGCTGTTCAGATAAAACTCATAGTTTACAAATTATCCAGCACTGAGAGGAAGCTTTCAGCCAAACAATACAGAGACTTGGCTTGTACACTATATGCTCATCATTCCTTGTGTGTTTGTTTAGGAGTGGTCTAGAAAATAAGATCTAACCTGCAGGTCTGAGGCCATTGCACCTCTCCGTGTAGAAGCGTCTGTCATAACCATCGCAGTAGTTCCAGTCCTTCTCCTGGTACTGCAGTCCGTCTGCAAAGGTAAATGTCCCCTGGTGTGGAAGCACACACAGACCTGTGAAGTATCCTTATAATTAAGTCCGCTTAATAAAAACCACCTATCAGTGATATCTTACAAGTGGAAAGTGAGGGTTTTCTTTGCCAAAGCTGTAATATCTGTATCCTCCCCAATCCCAGTGCACTGTTAGTGAAAGAAATGTAACGTGTGCTCCTCAAATCAGTGAAAAACCCAAGATAATGCACAGATCTCACTGATGACAGTTATCGTAGGGAATATTCCAGCAAACTTTGCTGCATGTAAGGTCTGGGTCTGGGTTATTCTGCATACCCGAGGCATGGTTTCTGGAAAGATAAGTTGAAGCTGCGGTTTTCAAATGTCAGTTTTGAGTTCTCTGAGAACCCAGAAGAATTTAAATTTCCCTCCATTGTCTTTCGATTGACGCAGAGCTCTCAGTGATGAATATCTCCAAACCTCAGCAGATAAAACCAAAGCTGTCTGCACAGATACATATCTCAAGGAGAAAGTGGAAAAATATGCCTTTTGGTATTTGGGGTGAACTTTATTTATCCTCAAGGGATTATACAAGAAAGACACTGTTTGTTGTTTGTGCTTTGTTGCTCTGTATGCTCCTCTTTTCTGCCTCTTTTCTCCCTCATTCCCCCCCAACCAGTCACAGCAGATGGCGGCAGACGGCCGCTTGTTTTTTTTGTTTGTTTTTTACAGCATTACGCTTTCCAGTCATTTTTAGCTATATATCTGTATTTTTTCATTGTTGTTCCATGCTTTCCTAATTTTTCCCAATAAAAATATCCTTATAACTGTCGAAATCTTCCAAAAAATACACACATTTTCTTTCAGCGCATAAGGAGAGTTAGATACTCTGGATAGTTTTAATTAGAGTTTAACTAGAGTTCAACTGTTATAGTGATATTTTTAAGACCATTATTAATACTGATATTTGGCAATTTACAAATCTGATATTGCAACATATCAGCGGATATTTTTTTCCTTTCAGACACACATAACATAAACAGACTTCCCTGGCATTTATTATGTATAGTTATTTATTTAGTTGTTTACATTCTGCATGACTCGATTGAAGCTTTTTGAGCCACTTGAAAAAATATTTTAAGCCATTCATAAGCAGTGTTGGTCAAGTTACTTGAAAATAGTAATTAGTTACTAATTACTGATTACTTCTCCAAGAAAGTAATCCCGTTACTTTACTGATTTCCTCTTTTCAAAAGTAATTAGTTACTTTATTACTTAGTTACTTTTTAAAAACATGATACACAGCCTGAATACATAATAAAGCAACAGACCTGTAATCAAATGAAAAATTCTCTTTTTAAAACTTGTTTTATTATGTGTGCCTATGCCAAGAGGCACACATATTACTATTCGTCGGATTTATTATTATTAGTTTTGAGACAAGCTTCATATATGTTACCTCATTTTGTGAGGCTGGATCAGGAATGGTGTGCTATGACTTTTGGTGTTTATGACTATTATAGTTTTTTAAATATTAATATTTTAGTGAAAATTTTCCCGCGCTTCTCTGCCAAACAGTTTTGACAATAGGGTTACATATGTTAGATCATTTTGTGCGGCTGGAGCTGGACTAGTATGGTATACACTTTTGGTGTTTATGACTTTTATAGTTTTTTAAATATTAATATTTTAGTGCAAATTTAGAAAGATTCTTCTTTTGGCGCCATAGAAACAGACTTCATTTGTGGTGTGTTGGCTCCATCTTTTGGTCCCACTGATACAAATTTCAAACTTCATTTGTGGTGTGTTGGCTCTCTCTAGTGGTATGCCGGGAGTAGTACAGCCTGTCTACCCTTATTTGGATTACCGTAATGATGACAATATCAACAGTGCGCACAGCGTCGCTGCTTTCAGGAGGCATTGGAATTTTTAAGGTTGCGCAAATCATTCAAAAGTTACGGTAATGCTTGGTGGAAAACTCAATATCCCACAATTCATAGCACGCCTCTGCTGAGTCAAACAATGGCGGCCATCACTTAGTTTTTATTTTCCTCTTAATACTGTTTCTAGGTCACAAAATAAACTTTTAAGATATTTTCAGGCGAGAATATAGGTGTGTAAACTTCAAATATTTGCTCGTTTTGTCAAAACATCCCATATTAGCGACAATGTTCTGATGATGTCGTTTCTGCTTGAGGCTAGCTGGCTAGTGTGGCTAGCGCGGCTTTGCTAACAAGCTACAGCCGGCCTGGATGACAGTGAGAGCGGCTTACTCTGGTTTCACACCCGGTCCTTCGTAAAGTCTCGTGGTCACAGCTGGACTTATTTTTCGTTTATATGAACCGATGATTTATTTATTTATTCATTTTAGTAACGGTATAAACAGTGAAAGGTGGTGGATTGGCCAGATGTAAACTTCAAATATCTGCTCGTGTTACCAAGACATCCCATATTAGCTCTGATGGTTTCGGTGCCTGCAAAGAGCTAGACAGCTAGCTAGCTAACTGGCTGTCTTTTTGACTCAGGGTTATAGCTGGACTTATTTTTCGTTTTTATGAGCCGATGAGGGGTTTTTTTTAGTAACGGTACAAACAGTGAAAGGCGGTGGATTGTCCAGATGCTGGTCGATGTGGAAAAAATAACTGAGTTGTTTGGTGGTCGCTGACACGGAGCTACAACCGAGGGCAGCTATCCACCGGTGTGTGTCAGACAGAGCATGCAGGAAACGAGACATATGAGGCGGCGAGGCGACCGCTGATCGACCGGTGGTAGATCGTGGATCAGGGAAACCGAAGGCAGGAGAAGCAGGCGGCTGCCGGTCAGAGCGTGAGGTGAACTGAATTTCAGGTAAGAAGTTATGAACTGCACTCTATTTGGGTCAGATATAAACTGAGTTTAGGTGTACTTTATTTTGACGGAGTTTCTATACAGCTGTGTGCGCGCTAAGTTACTGATGTTGAACTTTATGACAGCCTCCCCTGTCATTCTCTCGCCTGTTCAAACTTAAGTCATGAAACTGATCAATGATCGGCTTTTCTCTCTTGTTTGTTTATCGCGCTAAACAACAGCAGCACGTTTAAGCTTGATCAGCTGTTGTTAGAATTCATTTGATTTTAATTTCTAGTATCAGCTGATGTTTGCTGGAGCCACAGCTGTAGAAGCGGCTGGTGGAAACCAGGAGATGACCTTACCGAATCATCAGAGCTGAACTGGTGATGGAGAAACAGGTTTACCTTTTTTTTTAGGTGACATGAATGAGTTGAAGGGAAGTTATGAACTGTTTCTGAGAGAAATAAACACCAAGCTCCTTTTTTATTTAGCTGACAGCTGGTAACTGTGCAGGGGCGGATCTAGCAAAGCTTTTGCCAGGGGGCCAGGTAGGGCATCTTACAACCAAAGTTTGTATGATAATACACAAGATTGGCTGTAGACCATTGTTAATCATTCAGAACACTGTGTAAAAATAACAAAAAACAAAAAGTGAATGCAAAAGTGCATAAATATTTATTTTACGTGATTGATGTGTGTGGCGGGGCGTGGTCTGCAGTGCCGCTGCAGGGGAGGTGGACCCACCTGAGTGGCATCTGCAATCACGCCTCTCTGGCGTAGTCTGTGCTCTCTCGGCTGTTTTTTGGGTGTGTGTCGGGCTGTGAGTTGAAAAGCTACAGCCGGCTGTGTGGGTACACCAACCATGTGTGAAAAGTGGTCCATAACGTAATGCTTCAAAGCGTGTTCATGCAAACATTGTCGGGTCTGCCGTGGTACAATGGGACTTCTGCTCATGAAACTATGTGCACAGCGTCTGCAAATCGGGGCTGTACAAAGTCACTTCATCTTTACCCAAAACTGTAAGCTGTCATCTGTGAGGCGCGAGCGGTGTTTGTTTTTACCATAGTTCATGGTGGAGAATGGCTGCTCTGCTGAGTTTTGCTCTCTGTAGCTGTATGAATGGCAAACTACACTGATTATCAGCGGCATAGGCACACTTAAAATTTCTTCTGAAATTTTCGCTTTCTAGTTAGTTTTAATCTTTTAACTTTATGCACATCGCATCTTGCAAAAAAATAAATTATATGCAACAGTCTTTGACTTTGAAGAAATTTGTTTAACATTTAAACTGTTACGGCCCTGGGCCTTGGAGGGAGTGAGACTGCCTTTTTTTTGTTCATGCAAATCAAAGTGTGCTGGGACTTGTGGATGATTGGCTACTTGGAGACCTGTGCCGGCCCTCTTCTATGCAGATTGCAGTGTGACAGGCCACGCAGACTATTGGCTGCCCGGGGATCCCGTGGTACTCCAAGAGGCAATCAGTGGCTGAGCGTGCTCACCTGCGGCTACAAAAGGCTGGAGGTCCTTCACTCAGTGGCTGCTGCTTAGGACTGAACATGCAGTTTGCCCTTCGTGCCTCCCTCTTCGAACTTTGTTTGTTGAACTTGTTCATAATGCTGAACTTTGTGTGTTAACCTCGATGCATGCTTGAACTTAGCCTGATTAGAGCTTTGAGACACTAGCTTGCTTTGATTAGAAGTTTGTGACGCTAGCCTGCCATAGTTATCCCTTAGCTTTTACGTTTGCTTGTGTTATTGCTTTACATGTGTTAATTGGTTTCCCAGTGGTCTGTTGAACAGCCCTGTCGGTTTTCTGTTTAAAGTTTGAAATAAAACCTTTTATTTTACTCAGTTTTCGTGTGGGGGGCTTGTGTATCTTACTCCCCCCCCTGTCGCCTAGCAGAAGGGGTCATAACAAAACCTATTTTCTGCATATTCCAGCATATAAAATAATTTTGTGTTTACACTCACTCTTTCAAAAAGATGCAAGTAAAACAGCAAAATATAAATAAAATCAAAGATTCAGCAGCACTAAGTCCTGTCGTTCTTAAATCTATTTTCACTTTTTTAGCAGAAATGGGGCTGTCAGGGGTTTGCCAGGTGCCGCAACTGTCATGTCAGTGGGGGGATCCGGGGCTTTCTCTGTGAATTTCACATTCATGGCAGCGTCCTAGATAATTGCTCAGATTTGAAGTTTAATTTTTTGCTGTAGAAAGAAGTTTTCCTCCCATGCAGAGTTTACAGTGGAGTTTATGTTTTTGTCACTTTTTACGGAATAAAACTTGAAGTAATTTAAGTACTTCCAAGCTTTAAACGCTACATGGTCGTGCTCTCTCCTGCACTCCATACTATCCATTGTTGATCTACACACGTCTGTTGCTGCCACAGATGTCGCACACTTGTAAGACATTGTCATGAGACACTCTCACAAACAAAATCACGGTTTAGCAACGCAGTAACGTAGCGTGCTTATGGGAAAGTAACAGTAATCTAATTACTGTTTTGCAATAGTAATCCCTTACGCTACTTAAGAGCTGGGCGATATAAGATTTTTTCATATCACGATATGTTTTTTTCATTTCAGGCGATAACGATATATGTCACGATATAAGCCAAATTATAACAGCGCTGGCACGGCTGGCAGCCTTAACCCAATTTCCCTCGGGATGAATAAAGTATAATCAATCAAATAACTATATCTGTAAGATTTAAATGTGCCGTTGCTCACAAGTAAAATGTGAAATAATCTGCAGCTTGTTTTGATTTAAATATTTATTTCCCATAATAAGTTCAACAGGGTAGATGTACTTAAGGAACATGAGACTTCAGTTTCAGATAAATAAAGGCAAATATTGCAAACTACACAAAAGGCAGCCGCTAAAGCGTTTAAGTTCCAAAATAGAACAAACAAAAGACTACTAAATTGTCAATTCCACTTAGAAACAAAATTTTAATTCTAAAAATAAATCTTAGTTTGTTTTACAGAAGAACAGACAAAATTGACTAACTTTTGTCAATATCAAATAATAAACTGAGAACTAAAAGGAAATTCTCAATCTCTCCTTGTTGTATAGCTTAGCTTTTCAAACAGTTACTTTATTCTGACAAAAGCCGAATGACGAATTAGCGCTTTCAGTCAGAGATTGAGCATGCACCGGTTTATTGTATTTCCAGACTTGCTTTCGGCACAATTTACAGTGCGCGTTACTCTGTTTTTTGTCAGACTTGAAATAGCCGAAATACCTTCACACTACGGAACTTCTATGGCCCTTCCGTTCGACAATCTCTCCGGCATTGGAACCATCATCGTTTTTTTCTTCGGTTAACCTTCGCTCACGATCTCGGTTGATTTTTCTCTAGTCGGCAAACTCATTTCCTCCATTACCTGGGCAGCCCGGCTGCAAAAACAAATACACATGTGCGCCTTGGCACTTGTGCTGTACGTAACAAGTCACGTGACGTGACGCTGCGGCTGTGATTGGTTCGGCTCTGCGCAACTTAATTTGGATTGGCTGTTCTTTTTTTTTTTTTTTTTTTTTTTAAGAGGACGAGAGATGAGGCCTATCGCAATAGTTTAATTTTTCTATCGAGAAAAAGTTATTTCGCAATACATATCGTTATCGTTTTATCGCCCAGCTCTAATGCTACTCATTACTTGAAAAAAGTAATCGGATACAAGTAACGTGTTACTTGTAACACAAGGATAACTGTAAAGTCAAACAGGAATGTCACCTAAGATAAAGCTCTCAATCTACTACAATAAAGAAATCAAAACAGGAACCCAGAAATCCAACACAGAGATCATAACGGGAAACACCTGAAATAACAATAAACCTCCACAGAAGCCCAAACTCAAATATATTCACAAGGAATTCAAAATCCCCAAAACAACAAAAAGCTAAGACCTTGACATTTAGTCTATCTAAGTCATATTCAGAGTACATCTCTGAAACCTGCACTAGGTGTGTAACCAATAAATCTGCTCCATTGAAGTGCACCATTATCTCATGTCAGTGAGCTGATAGAGATCCAGGAGCAGCAGCTTCGATTAATGCTGTTAACTATACGGCATATGTATGGGTCGTAATGCTGTAAGGTCTTCCCAGGGGCATGGCTGCTCACTGGTTTCTCCTGGATCCCTGGTTTTCAAGCCTGCTCCTTATGTATTAAGACCAAATCATGCAGCCACTGTCTGACTGAGTGGAAGTGTGTCATGCTTACTCACAATCTTTGCTTAGTTTTTGCTCCCATGACTCTCTCTGTGCTCTAGAGCTCTTTTTGTGTGCCAGCCAGCCACATTTCTGACATATAGCCTCTCTGGGCTCCAACCTCATGCCTTTGCTCCTTGGAACCTCCAGGCCTGCTCATTCTCCACTGTTAGAAGCAGTTTCAGCACCTGCACAACTCTAACTAAGGCTGTGAATAAAAATCCTGAGTTCCTGTAATCTGTGCTCTTCTTCTTCTTCTTTTTTTTTTTTACATTTGCCAGTTCTTTTAAAAAAGCTAATTGGTATTACAAAAGGATCACATAGAAAAGGCAAAAATTGGAGGAAACTTCTGGGTTTATTGAATTATTTAGATTTGTTCTGCATGGAGGTAAGTTGCAGGTCTTTCACTGGCACTAAAAGCAGGTGCTGGGTTGTCTGGGCCAAGGTTTGTCATGGTTAAGAGCTACTATCATTTCAAATGAACCGCAACAGCAGTGATGATAATAATTGTAGTGATTGCTATCGCAGTGAGGTCCATGAAAGTTTACTTCAGAGCAGGAGAGGCTAAAGATCCTACCGAAAAAAGGCAAACCTAATTACTACGATAATAACTGTGAGTGATTACTAAAAGGGACCAGATGTAATATCAGATATAACCAATGTGAAACACACACAGTCATGCATGTGGCTGCAGACAGTCTGACATGAAGGGATGGACACGCATACAAAACTGTTCACCTGTTTGGCTATGCCGTTTTCCCAGGTGCTCTCATATTTACTTCCATTTGGAAAGTACAGCACTCCTTTGCCATGGAACATTCCATCTTTCATCTCTCCCACATATCTTGTATTTGTAGGGAAGGTGTACTCTCCTTCACCTTCCATCCTGAAGCAGAGAAAAAACACACTGTTTTATGAACTGTATTTGAATATACGAGCACACACAAACACACGCACACATGCAAACACTGTGTCTGTGGCTCTTTTTCACAACTACGGCCAAACTACCTGCCAAATTTTGTTGCCCCATTGTAACTGCTTCCGATGTGCTCCATTAACACAATGTCCTGCTTTCTATGTAGGGTGGAAAAAGCATGCAAAGTCGATCTAAAAACTCTAAAAACTGAAAACAGCAGTGAAGTGGTATACCGTTACCATGGCAATGACGCAACAATACGACTGTTGAACAAGTTATTGGTTTCTACTCATCTTAAAAAAAACGTTTTTCATAGTTTGTTGGATTTATTCATTTTTAAATAAAATATGATAAATGTCAATCCAATTTTATTTTTTTTAAAGTCTTTTTCCAGTGCGCATGCGGCTCCGCGTCGCTCTGTGAATTGCGTCATCAGAGCGCGGCCACTAGCTGACAGTAGCAGGGGAAGTTAACTGACCTTCTTTACGGCCTCGTCGCTCGCACTGGAGTCTGACGAGGACCTTGAATGTTTTTCACCAGCGGTATTTGAGCTTCTTGATTTCTTTAACTGCACAGCTACACAGTCATGCCCACAAAGCTGGAAGTCCCCACCCTGCAGGAGCTGAAGGTGGACGAGGTGAGCGGCCATTATTGTTTAGCATGAATGAAGAAGACGGGACAAGCCAGCTAAGTAGCTAGCTGAAGGGATAGCTGCTGTACGGTTCATTTGAAAAGCTGTAAACTTTAAGCCACTAGCTTTACTTGCTAAGATAGTTATATTATATTATATTGATGAATGCTATACATATGTGAGTGAATATTTACTATAGCACAGGAAGGTGTTAAATATTTCGGCGCCTTTATGATAACTATTTTTGACAACAATATATGGCGTTAACTTCAGAATGTACATTTGGTTATACCTGTCAGGGTGAAAGGAGCTTTCGATTCCATTCGGTTCTTATACCAGTTTGTTGTAGCAGTGCTATTTGACATATTGAACTTGTCCTTGGAAGTCAGGTGATAGCTGTCAGCAGCAGCAGCCTGTGCCTGTCCAACAATAATAGCACCGAGGATATAATAAACGAGCCTGCACCATTAAATTAGATCTGTCCTAACATCGGGCACTTTATCAAGCTTTTGCTAAAGCATACTCTTTCAGCTTGTGAGACAAACTTTCTTTAAATACAGTATGAATTTTGTTAAATACCTGGCAAGACCCCTGCAGATATTTTAAAGAGAACATGAAGAGAAGAATATAGTATATACATATATTTATATGTTGTAGAAATGCACCAACATGTTTACCTTGTTGAAAGATTTTGATATTGATATTTGATACAGATAGTAAATTCACTTGTATAAGAAGTAGTGGCTGAACAGGGTCAGATAGAAGCAATGCTTGTATATGTCTGACCTGCATTCGTATTGTTAAAGCTGCCTTACCCTCCAAAAGAGAAGACACAAAGAAAACAACTATACCATTAACTTATGTAGCCCTCAGAAATATTGTTGTAGATAATATAAATAATTTAAATGTAAATAGCTTTTAATAATGTCATTGTTACTACATAATTCAACACCAGCAACAGAGATATTATTATTTAATCTCAGTTTTTTTCTTTTACTTTAGCTTTTTGTATATTTAAATCCTGAAAATCTCCTGAAAATCTCGTGAATAATGTTTACTCTCCTGTTTCATTTGTGAACAAATGATTTCACCTTAAACATTATTTGCATTATTTTTCAAAAATAAAACAAATCATTACATTTCATAATGTGTCAAATGGCATCAGTGGCAAACAGTGGTTGATGTCTGTTTTTTTTTTTTTTTTGTTTGTTTGTTTTTTTCTCACATTAATTTTGTGCTGGCTAAATGTTTACATGTGGAGGGTGACGAGGACATTAAAAAAAGTTCAGAAATAAATAATAAATATGCAAATGTTTTCCTTTGATAAAATGGAAATGCAAAACAAGTAGATGCATGCGTTGGCTATAGCTAAAGTTTTATTATAACACTGACCAGGCCGCAATTTTACCATGGGGGCAGTCCTAGTAAAATATTCAGATTTTAAAAAAGCCAGAATTTGTGGGCTAAAGTGGTCATTCTCATGTTAGAATTTGTACTTCTGTGTAGAGTTTTGCTTCATAATGTATTTATTTATTGTATAGTTTGTGTTTCTTATTGGACGAAAATAAACAGTCAACAGTTCAGACGCTCAAGGACATGTTTTCACAGCAGAAACTCTAACATGTTGAGCGTGCCTGCTCTTCATGAGATAATAATGCATATAGCAGCTATAAATTAAATCACATTAGTAGTGATCACTACAAGGCAGTTGTAATGGGAATATTAAAGTAGCTCTTTCTTTATGTCATATCATGCTGTTTTTTCTTTATTAACTGATCAATACAAGGTTCATTTACAATTCCTACTGGGCACTGCATCCAGGTTTTTGTTTGTGGTTTTTAAACACAGCCCATCTAGAGAGAGACATTGCAAATAAACTTTGGCTTCACTGTGGTCTGTCTTATGTTTGTTGTTGATATACCAAAATAAAACTAGTACTAAGTGCTACCTTAATATACACTGTTGTTGAATTGGTGCTATATACATAAAATTGAAGTGAACTAAATTGTGTCTCATGAAAACACCAATTGCATAATTGTTATTTGTTAGTGTCTCTGGTAGTTATGTTCCTTTTTCATTCTAATTGTCTTCCATGTGTTGCTATCTGTGCAGATAAAAGTGTCCTCTTCAGTACTGAAGGCTGCTGCCCACCATTATGGCTCCCAATGTGACAAACCCAACAAAGAGTTCATGCTCTGCCGTTGGGAGGAGAAGGATCCCCGGAAGTGCCTAGAGGAAGGGAGAAAGGTCAATGAGTGTGCACTCAACTTCTTCAGGTAGTAGTTTGGTGCCATATAGTTCTGGTATGAATGGACACAATATCTGAAAGTGAACACTTAAAGCAGGAGACTATATATAAACAGGACTGGATTGATGAGGCCTTAGATGTATTGTCTGAGCAGTCTGAATGGTGAAAGGATGAGCTTTGTCATTTCTGCGAGAATAACATTTTTCCTTATGCCTTGGCTTGACGTTGTCATGATATTTGACAGAAAGGCGATACTCCGGTGATTAGGCAGAGTAATTATATTTTTAGAGCTGAGGGCTGCTGCATTGTTGTCATCTGCAAAAGTGAACAGTGTGCTTGTGGTCAGAGAGTGATTGAAAATGTGGCTTGACTTTGGAGCCAGCTGAAAGTGCAGACTGTGGGAGTCCATGTGAAACTCTGGTCAGAAGAAGTTTGTGGTCAGATACTTTTGCATTTCTTGGTGATGGGCATGTGGGTAAGAGAATGTGTTCTGAGGTTTCCAATGCTGCTCTTGGACAGTTGTGCCTTCATAGTTCAAAGTTGTTGAGCTTATAGAAGACTGCAGAGTTGGGAAGTTTCATATTCTGTGTCTTCTACTGCTAATAAGGTTTTCAATCTTTTGACTTTTGGTTAAAATAAATTATTAACATAACTGAGTAAACGTCATGGTAAAGTTGAATATGTGACTTAAAAGTAGTGCAAGGGAAGAAAAAGGTGGTGATAATCAGGTTTCCATGTAACATCAAGGATGGAGAAGAGCAACTAGATTCTAGAGAAGTAAGCATTTTTTCCATTATTACCTACTCGGCTCAATGCGACAAGAGGCGGTACTACTTGGCTCAAGTCATTTTCCATTACAGTCGAGTACTACCTAATGTGTACGTGGGGTTGTTATATTAACACGGCTCAACGTCCCGTGACATCATTTGTATGCAACATGAATGCTACAACATTGAGGTGATGTTATACCTGCAGCGCAGTCAGTGGCTTTTCGTCAGAATCGAGGACCACGGTGTTAGTTCTGTGTAGCCGTTGTTGCTGGGTTGCAAAAATGGTGGTTTTGATTTTTGTGAAGGAGACACTCTCATTATTTATCAATGAGATGCCACTGACTAGCCAATCGGTGACATGCAGTCTGACAACGTCACATTTTCTGATTGCTTTGAACCTCGATTGAGTAGGTACTAAAAAAGTACCTTGTACCTGGTACTATCACCTAATACAGCGGTCCCCAACCTTTTTTGCGCCATGGACCGGTTTAATGTAAGACAATATTTTCACGGACCGGCCTTTAAGGTGTTGCGGATGAATACAACAAAATAAAATGATACGACCAAACAAAAACTGTGGTATTTTGTAAATTTATTAATAATAAGCGAATTCACTGTGTAATTGTGTAACTTTATTAGCAGCGTCCTCCTGAAATGCGCCAACAACATTGAGAGTAACATCCTGCTCTCTGCCCCTTAATGCTCGCTGGTCACTATGGTAACGGGTAAATATATCTTTCAAAAGAAGACACACAACTACAACACGGGAAAAGACCCAGGGAAACCGAGCTAACAATAAAATCCCTGAAAACCATAAATTTCACACCCGAGCCTCAACTCTCGCGGCCCGGTACCAAACAACCCGGTCCGTGGCCCGGGGGTTGGGGACCGCTGACCTAATGGAAAGCCCTAAAAACAGTTTCAAGTTTTCCTTGGGTACTTTTCCATTAGTACCCAAGGTACTAATGGAAAGGGCTAATAGTGAAGTAGACAGAGAAGCTGATCCTGATGCAAAAAAGGGGCTGATGCTTATATGGGGTATTCCATGTTGAATTTGAATGCATGGTGCCTCTCACCCTAATGACTCAAAGCACCACTGGTGAGAGTTTGCAGTGTTAGTGATGGGTGATATAGCCTCAAATTTATATCATGATATTTCTGAGAAAATTTACAGAAAATATTTTTTGGTGGAGGGAAAAATAATGAACATTTTATTGATGCTGAGAATTTATAAGTAAACCATGTCCCTTAAATAAAACTATACCAAAAACATATTTTCAACTTGAAATTCTGAACTTTGGATCGAGCTTTTAGCCAGCTGCTTGTTTTTCCATCATGTAACCACATCAGTAATCTCCAGCCTCTGTTTGCTCTTCCTGCCATATGGAGTGTAACTAGTGAGTGCTCCAGCGACACTCGGTGGAGTCATTTGTTTACATTTAAGTCGCACCTCATCAGCTGCTTGTATCTCCTCCTTCGTAGCACAGTTGTACTTGACAATGTGCTTCTGCCACAATTGGCGAAATGTGTTAGTTTCCACCTTTAGCAGGAACAGGAAAGAACTGTTGGAGTTTGTTGAGGTAGCTGCCTTTTAGGTACTCATCATGGGAGGCTGATGCTTGGCTTTCGGACACGGCCGTGCTGATCCTGTTGTTGTGCACTAGGGAACACAAATTCATGGCGTTGCTATAGCAATGATATAGTGATATGACATTTTTTATATCACATAAAAATTTATATGGGTGTTATCCAAGGACCAAGGGACAATAAGTGGTTTACAAAAATAAATATGCAAACAATGTATTTGTGTTTTCCAGACACAAAGGGAGGAGATGCTGCCAGTGTATTAAAGCAGCTAAAAGAGCAGCATGAGATCAGTTAAACAAATTAATTAATTAATTAATTAAAAAGATTTTAATGACAAAATCCAAAGTATGTCATCCTGAAATCCATGCTACCATTTGGTTTGAGACTGTGTGCACTGCTGTTGTGAAATCAGTTTTGCCTAAAATGTTTGCAATGGCTAATTTAAAGTATGTGAAACATTACTGGGTGATTCTGCATCTCGATCATGACATCACCCAGGCTCAGGAACTAGAGCGTGTCATCTACTGATCAGAAGGTCGGTGGTTCAGTATGACAATTATCCAAAGTGCATCCTAATGTAAGATGGGGGAAGATGAGTGCTCAACTTGTGCAGTAAGTTGAGCAGTAAGTTATGGGAAGAAACCTTTAAGGGTAAATCTTGTTGTATTTTGCTGGTTGATTTGTGCAGTGACATTTTTTAGTGAGATCAGTATGAGTCTCAATAGATATTTCATCAAAATTTCAGTTACTTCAACTTTAGGGTTGTTGCCGCATACGTTGAAGAGTTATTTTCCATTGTGTAATGTGTGATAATCACACAGCCGCTTGCACTTTTGCATCATTTGTATCGTCCTGTTGAGTCACTATTTGTTTCCACAAAGCTTTTTATTCATCATGTTCTCTTTACTTATTGATCAGTATATTGATTTTGACTTTATAAAAATCAGTTCCAGATTTTCATTTCTCTGTTCTCTGAGTTACTCAGCCTCTTCTCTAAATTATCCAAAAACATAAGAATAAATCATCAACTTGAGCTCATTAAGTGTGATGTAGAAAACACTCCAGTAATTTTCCCTCTCTTTAGTAGAAAAAGTGGCCGATTTAGAACATGAATAAGAAAATTACCCATGAAGCGTATTGTGTCCATAAAACTTTGTGGTCTGGCCTTTTTCACTTTTAAGTGCAGTGTCTGTGTTTACTGAAAAGTTTTATTCTGAGCTTTGGTTATGTTGTGACGCCTGTGCAGTAACTGAGGTGCTTTTGTGAGAGAAAAACCTGCAATTATGATAATGAAGATAGATTTGAGAAAAGTTGTAATTGCACCAGGGGCCTGTTTTGATTCTCTGGTGTTTCTGGCAACTGCCAGCCACCTTTAGGTGTTCTTGTTATAGAAAACCAGCCCATAGCAATCAGATTCAATCAACAAGTGACTGCTCACAAGCAGAGTAACCATACGCTGATATAAGTTCTTAAATACATTTGGTTTCTTGAATTTGAGCAGCTCTGTCCATTACACTCTTGAATTATTGACTCCTATAATATGCATTCTTTTGAAAATCCCACTGACTGGTGGGATACTGGTGCTATGGTGTATGGTGTATCATACAACTAGGCATCAAAACATCCAAATTACCTGCCTAATATTGTGTTGGTACCCCTCATCCCCCACCAAAACAACTCTCAGTGGTCGCTGGATTGATGGGATCTCTGGATGGTGTCCTGTAGGTTGGCAGTAAATCCTTTTGGGTCCTGTAGGATGTGGAGAGGAGCGTCTGTGCATCTGACTTAGTTTGCTTCCTCCAAACTTCCCAGATTGGGATCTAGGAACTCTGGAGGTCAGGCCAGTGGCTTAGGCCTTTTGTGTTTATCGAGCAGTTTTTGCGCTCTGACAGGGCACATTTCCCGCAGGGTGGAGGCCACTGCTGTCGGGGAGTGCTTTCACTTTTTGGAGGGTGGAGGTGTTAGCAGTGGGTGTGTTGGTGTCTGTCTGCGACATAGGTGGTGCATGGGTGGTGTGCGTCAAAGTGCTAGTCACATGAATGCTGGGATCATTTCCCAGAGAACATTGCATTTAAACAATACAGTCAATATTATGAATTTCATCTTTGTGGTTTTAATGTTTAAATAATGGATGATGGATAAAAATTAATTATATTTTAAGAGAAAGATTTCCACTTCATGCGTTGCAGATTCAGTCTGTATGAAGATTAATCCTGCTTCTGCATGTTATGATGTGTGTCTGTCTGCACTGTACCTTTTAGGCAAATCAAGGGGAACTGTGCCGAGTCCTTCACGGAGTACTGGACCTGCCTGGATTACTCAAACTTGGCAGAACTCCGTCACTGCCGTAAACAGCAGCACGCTTTCGACAGCTGCGTCCTTGAGAAACTGGGATGGGAGAGACCTGACTTGGGAGATCTGTCTAAGGTGAGACTGGTGAGGGATTAACTTGTGCATTTGCAGTGTGAGTACTGTAGCTCGGTTGATGGGCTCTATTCATGTTGATTGTGGGGTATGTATGATTGCATCTTATGCAGTCTCATTCAGCTACAGTTCTGAGCAGGCAAATAGTTTTATGCTGCTTTGTTTTTTTTTTTCTCTTTCCATAAAACCGACATTTTTAAGGGGCTTGTATAACACTGGCAATCACTAATTTAGGTATCAGCAATCAAAACGGAGCCAAAAAGCGATGCCAACAATAGATTATTAGACATTTATTTATGTAGTCTTTTAAAAGGACTTCTGCAAAAAAAAAAACAAAACCTGGGAGCGTTTGAATGGTTGTAATCAACTTTCTGGCTGTCTTTCATTTGTTAGACAGAGATATTGTGCACCGACTCAAACATGTGAGCCGGCAAAGAAAAGAACAAAAATGTGACTTTGTAAAACTGTGAAAAATGTTCTTGTTTAATGTGCATCTGGACTGAGTTTCTGGCTGCTTATATATTTAAAACAGATTCCATTTTTGTTACTCATTTTGGAACTTAAATTAGCAAACTGTTTTTTGTAAGAAAGGTTAGGAGGCAAATGGTGTGAAGGTGGGACAAAGCAGGGGAGAGTCTGGATGATTTTGGGGGAAACAAAGAGGTGCAGGGATATAAATCAGGATGAGATGGAAGGCCCAGTGAAAGGCTAAGGAAATGTTCAGGGCTTCAGCTGTTGACAACTTTTGTATGGTTTCATTTTAGCATGGACCTATTATGCGGTTTAAGCATAATCTCTTGTCAGAGATTGGCACAGAGCATGTGCTATATTGTTTCCTAATAACTGCCATGTTTGACATCAGTGTGTCAATTAATATTTGAGTGAGTCTTCAGTGTGTTTATACTGTGTATGTCTGAGAACTTATGGTTTGTGTGTTGCTTTTCTTCCTTAGGTCACCAAAGTGGCAACCTCGCGGCCCCTGCCAGAGAACCCCTACCACTCTAGACCTCGTCCAGAGCCCAACCAAACCATCGAGGGCAAACTGGAGCCTGCCAAACATGGCAGCAGGTTATTCTTCTGGAACTGGTGAGGCAGCTCTGGAAAATCAGTCACCCTCCAAAGCCGTGGGCTCTGTCCAAAAACAGCTAGGCTTCTTGTGACTGTTGATACTTCTAAGATAGTTCTAAGGTTTGAATTTCTCAGCTGCAAACACGAGCATTAAGGATGCTGGATTTGGACAGGGTTCATGCCTGAACAGTCATTTCTTTTTTTGCAGCTGTACCTCAAACATTGTCCAATAGTTTGATTAAGGAACAAAGTCCATGAGTCCATACAGCTTTCAGACCACTTCTGTAAATGTAAAAAAGTGAACAAAAGCAACATACTGTTATTATTGTTGTCCGAAAATAAAGAGATAAATTATAAAGGAGCTTTCTGTTTTTATTTTAAATTTATTTCAATGCTCAGTTAATATTACTAATGTGTTTTAACATCTTAAACATTTCTGAATTTAAAAAAAATATATACTTTAAGGTTATTAGGAGCTGCACATCTGTGTTTTGTCAGAGTGATTCAAGGCGAGGTTAAAGGTCAGGGTTCAGGGTCACTACCTGCAGCCAGAGAGCGCTGCTGCTGCTTCCTCATTTTCTCTCGGCTCTCTTCCTGCCTCTGACCTGGACTGGAAGAAGACCAGAAGGGTAATTTTCAGAGATGCACGGTGAAGTGTGTTTATTGCTGCCGGCGCACGTGTTCATGACCTTGAGTGGAAGGAGGTGAGAAGCCTATTGAAAGTGGCCCGCTGGTCTGTGGAACATGGAAGACTGTGCCAATGTACACACACGTGTGCTCACGTATCACTGGGATGGTGTCCAGGATCCAAGCTTATCTACAGTGTGGTGAGGGAGACCGGTTTGAAGACAATTTACTGTAAGGGCTCAGAGTTTGTCTCAGCCCACATAGCAACTGTTTAAAATCTATACTGGCAGCAGCAGTCGCGATTTGGTCCATTCCAAACATGAGACGAGTCTCTGACCTCTGCCATGTGGGTGACTTCTGTGGGGAAAATGGTAACATAAAATTTGACATCTTTCTCATACTCAGAAGCAGAGATGTGGCCCTGGGGTTTTTATGTATGATTAAAAAACACTTTTTTTTTAATGGTGCAAAAAAAAGTGAGTTAACAAAGGATAGTTTTCTGCTGACGGTCTCTGAGAGTGTGTGTATATATATATATATATATATATATATATATATATATATATATATATATATATATATAAATAAAAGTACACATGCTTGTTTTTGTTTATGCTAGATGGAGCATTGAGAGCCTTATTTCTTCTTTGCATGTTCTCAGCAATTTTCCCACAAGTTACATTTTATCCTACACACAACAATTTCAGCACAGTAGGACCCCATTTCCAAAAACAATCATATTCTTTCTTTGTGTACAGAAACACTGAATGCAGTCATGTAAAAAGTAAAAATCCCTTGCATACACCCCACCAAAATTTGGTTCCCTTTTAATTATGTGTTTATACAAGCTAGCTTGTGATCTTTGTTGAAGTGGCTATTTAAAAAGGTGAGATACTTAAAAGAAATTACACTTAACTGACATTATTTGGTCATTTTCAGAATGATCCGTTTTCTTGCGTATTGAGCATAGTTTTCCAGGGGGCTTGGAAAAAGTAAGTCAAAGTCGCAGGCCCTACGATCTCTTACTTAAACTTCTGACATCTACAGTCTGCCTTTCTTTTTGACGTTGAAGAGTGTGATGCTATCATGCCAAAAGCTAGGCATCTCTTTCTAAAGGATTCACTGGGGGGAAAAAAGCTTCTGGATACCTATGACTGTGATAAGATCTCCCATTTATTTGCAATTAACAGTTTCCATGTAAGAACTATCAAAGTCAGTATTGCCATATAAACAGGACAAAATAAGAGTTCCCCTTTGGCCCACAGTGTGCAAACGAGATGAATAAAGACTCAAATGTAAAGATATAAAAAAGATAAAGAATGCAAGAATTATTAATATGCAGTATTGCAGGGAAAGAAAAATATAGGAGACTGGAACTTCAATTAATGATGTCTTGAGTGACTAAAAGTGTATTCAGAAGTGGCTTAGCACATCATTTAATGCAAAAAGAAATCTTCAATATTTGTCATGATCTTATTCAAGCGCCTGGAGGAAACTCATGTGATGGGTTCTGTGTAAGTACATGCATTAGGTGTTGCAGGAAAAGCAAAACTAGAGTTTCTAAATAATGTGCTTTGGACAGATGGATGTTAGAGTTTTGTCCGCAGTGACGTTAGACCAGCTCGATGCAGACCGTAGGCGATTTTTCAGGGGAAGAACCTCAAATCAACTATGAAGCATGGTGGTGAAAATGTTATGGTTTGGGGTTGCTTTGTTGCCTAACTGACTGGGCAGAGCGCATTTACAGATTTGACTATGAATTGTGCATCATATCAAAGAGTGCTGTTTGAAAGCTGAAGTTGAACCAGACAGGGACATTTCAACAGGGTAATTATCCAGATCACATTAGGAAATCCACCAAGGAATGTCCCAAAAAGAAGAGTTGGCAGATCCACTGTGGAAAGGCCTAAGCAGAACCCAGAATGGCATTTCAGGGGAACATGGGAGGATTTCAAATGTCCACTAAACTCACAAACATCTTGGAGAATCTAACATGCTGATAGTTTCCTTGTGGATGAGTTCTGATACGCTGATACCTTTAACTGAGGGTCCTGTTTAAAGGCGGATCAGATATCTACTTGTCCAAATATTCTTAAGAAAAGCTACAATTTTCCATAAGAAGTTTTTACTTTATCAAATGACTGTATGCACAAACATGACTGTGCGTGTCTCTGCGTTTCTATGGGGCGTCACTGACTTTAGCTGCAGAAATCCCCTTCACGAGGTGTGGTCTGGCACTGCGGCTTGCACAGGAAACGTCTGACAGACCATCTTCTGACCTGGACGGCGGGACAAAGGGAGGAGGGAAGAAGGGATACAAAAAGGAAAGGAGGTGTAGATACAGGGAAACACGAAGGAGAAACAGGAGGTCGCAAGTGATAAATTAGGCATGGAGGGGAAGAGATAGGTGCAAGAGAGATGAGAGAAGAAAAAGAAATAAAAAAACAGTTAAAGGGAGGCAAGAAATTAAGGGAAACATGAAGTGGGAGAAAAAAAAAGTGAGATCCAGAAAGGGCAAGGTGGCAAACGACTTGAAAACAGACAGACGGAGCAGGGGCTTGGAGGTTGTTCGGTGGCTGACGGTGAGGCCCCAGGGCTCGTGGCAGGCCTGTCTACATGCGACTTGCAGGAAGCAGAGGGTCATCGTTGTTTGACACAGCACCGCCACAGGAAACGGGCTCTGGCACAGGAAAGAAATACAATACAGGGCTTTCATAAAGCTACAGCCCGCCTGGGAGCTCAGTGTGCTAAAATACTCAAACAACCTGGCTTGTTCAGAAGACATGACTGTCACTGTATTCCTGCTGTCGAGTGTCAGGTTTGACACGCTAGATGGATATATGAAAAATGACGAGGACGTTTTCAAACAGGCCAACATCTATTTTCTGCAAAAAAACAAAAAAGATAACAAATGTATAAAGACTGATAAGTCAAGAGATATGTGAATTATTTTCCAAAAATTGAATTTCCTTTCTCTGTAGTACATTAGCAAGTTGCAAACCTTTGCGTCAGTAACCCTCCAAAGTACTTATCTTGCTTGATACATCTGCTACATCAGTGCTGTTAAGAGCCCCCAACATGTGGGTGCACTTCAATGGACAAACTAAAATGTAGGTGTGTTTGATTTGTTTATGTTGGTGCACCTTTCTTGCTATTTGGCCCTGTGATCTTTTAGACGGTACATGTTGTCGAGTGCTGCTTTCATGTGTCCTCTTATCCCCCTCGTACTGCACAGGGGGCTTTGAACTAGCATGCAGGTTGCAGTATAAAACACCCACCCACCAGGTCACAAGTACCACCACCACATTCACAACCACAACTCAGGGGGATTACTAATCTGAGAGCATCAAAGGGGTAAATTTCCCGGGAAACACGCACATACATGCACTTGCAGACATTGTTATTTTTTAATAACTGTGGTTTCTGAGAGGAGCTATGCAGGCAGCTTTATACGAGAATAAGATCTTAGTAAGTGAGGGCTGTTGGGTTTGTTTCTGCAACCTTCAAGTCTTTAAGGGCCATTAAGGGTGAAAATTTCAGCTGCAAAATAATTCATTTGTTTTGAGGTGAAAAAGGATTTTCCCCCTTCCAGATTTCTTATTTTCGGTCATATTTGTTATGCTTCAGATCATCACACAAATTGTAATATTTGTTGCATAAATACAAATACAAAATACAGTTCTTAAATGATGATTTTATTTATTAAAAGGAAATAAACCTACCTGGCTCTTTGTGAACAAATCTTTGCCTTCTAAACCAAATAACTGGTCGTGCTACCTTTGGCAGCAAGAACTGCAATTAAGCATTTGTGATAACTGGCAATGCGTCTTTTACATGGCTGTGCAGGAATTTTGGTCCACTCTTCTTTGCAGAACTGTCTTAATTAACCTGAGTGAACTTGAGCTTCATGTACAAACTGATGTCCAGAAATCAGGATTCAGGATTTTTTTGGAGAGAGCAGAATTCCAAGAAGTTTAACTTTAGTCTCATGAGTGCACAGAATACTTTCCCAAAGGTCTTTGGGCTTTTCAGAATGGGCTCTGTTGCTTTCACAGACCCCACCTGGCTCGATTTCAGTGAACCAATATGGTGATAAATGCTCAGCTCAAGGCTCTTACAGGTGATGTCATAGTAGCTTAATTCATCTATTATACACTTTATAGGATTCACATAATTTTAGCACATACAGCATAGTGAACTTTATGCCATGTGTAGATGATAGTTAAACATAAGTGAACCAATGCAACATTATTCTGTGGAAGAAGAGAGCAGCCTTTTCTTTAGTCCAGCCCATAACTTTCCATTTCGTCTTTACAGGTGGATGTTGATGAATTTCGAAGTGTGTATCGACTAATTAGTCTGCTAAATTGCCCACTTCTTGTCCTACGTCAACTTTTAATGGGCTTGTCACATTATCTTCATGCACTCTTTGATATGACACAGACCTCTGCTCTTGGGGTGGAACGGACTGATACATCTAACTTAGTAGAACTGCAGATTTCAAAACATTACACATAATCATCACATAATCAGTTAAAACAAAAACATTCATGGGAGAAGCTTTAAATAGTATCTGATTAATCTTTATTTCTGTAGGATAGATGGATACATGATCATTGCCCCCTGCTTCACACAGCAGTCACCATTAAGTGCCATGCTTAAGGGAAATTTAACAGACTGCAGTTAAAAATGAGCGTAGGTCCTCGCAGTTCAAACCTGTGCGGTGACGGGACGATGACCATGAGTTGTGTTTTGCATTCCAGCGCGACACGCTTCGCAGCAGCTCTTTCACACTGCAGTTTTGCCTCTGAATGCCACGCTTAAGATAACATTTAGCAGATTTTTAAGGTTTCACTCGAGATGTTAGTCAGTCGGAGACAAGACGGAGCAGGAGAGCCTGCGCTTCACAGCACGCTAATGAAACTCAGTCACACACATCTGAACACATTTGAAAGAATACACTGTGAAAAAAGAAGGAAAGAAGCACACATGCGTGCACATTAACAGTAGTGGCAAAAAAACGTCCCAATGTTTCTGCGTTACGTTTAAATCTTCAGGACACAGCTCACTTTTTCTTCTTTGAGGATTTATGGTAATTACAAAGGACAAGGTTCTTTCTCAAAGCTGGATTTAAATGACTGCCAAAAACGAAGAGGGATTTTCTGAAGGCTCAAATAACTCTTGAGTCTGTTTATTCGTCGTGTTTAAAAATAAAACTCCAACCATTTCTTTTGGCTTCGTGTTTACTCTGTGGTATCTGAGCAAATGGACTAATGTGAACTATGTGATGAAATGAGATGTCAAAATGACAGCCCGGCCTGTTGTCACACAGCTTAACACTCAAGAAGCTGTGGTCGGGGAGCCATACATAACTGATTATTTTTCTGCAGGTGTGTGTGTGTGTGTTCATACGTGCAAGCATGGGTGTGTTTGTGTATATGTAAGTGCATGATGGATATAAAGTGCTAGCAGCCTCATGTGTTTGGGTGTTTGTGCATTTGTACATGTATGTGCTGTTGGTCATAAATGTGTGTATGTGTGTGTGTGTGTGTGTGTTGCTGCAGCTCCTTCTGGGCTGGCTTGTGTTTATCTTGGCCCGATCCCAGACCTTCATCACTTCTCTGCTGATAGCTCCATTCCTCCATCCCTCTGTCCCTCCGGCTATTTACAAGTCTACCGCAGACTGCTTTTCCCTGCGTGCCAACATCCAATCCTTTTTATACCCTCTCCTCTCCATGCTGTCGTCATTTGCTCTGTCTCATATTTTTTTGTGTCCCAACGTCGGTCTGAAAAAAAGGAAGCAAAAAAACAAAAAACCCCTTCTCTCGCTGTCAGCCAAAATAGATCGAATGATGGCCAAGTGTGTGTCCATCTCCATCCTTTCCTCATTCTTTCCTTTGTGTTATTGGTTGTTCGTGTTTTGATTTGTGTTGCGCTGGAGCACAGTCTTATGAATAAAAGTGACGACAGTGTGATGAAAGTGTGACAGCGATCCAACTGAAACTCAAACAGACTTCAGCCGTGATTAATTCAGTCGGTTACACCTGTGCTCTTCCGACTGTCACGTCAGAATCTCTTCGGTGAAATGGACAGTTTTTAACGAACTGCATTAAAATTAAATCTCACAGAGTCCCTAAATCTGCCCCTGATGAGAATCACTATTTATAGTTTTCTTTAGTATGTTTTACTTTGAAGTAAGCTGGGAATTGTAGTCTGATTTGTGAACTCTTTAGGCATTAAAAGGAGTTGTGGGACACTCACGTTTTACTGCGAGAAGGTTGTATTTTGATGTAACACGTCCTTTCACTGAAATGACCTAATGTCGTGACTAAAACAAAAATGAGGCAATATTTTAGCACGTGGCACGATTACATGAAAAGTCTATGCAAAGACTGACGCTGAAGCAAATTTGTGCTGGATGACCAAATATTTCAGCTCCGGTGACAAATTTACTTGACGCCTTGTCGTGAAAGTGTGTAAACTGAGAGCTTCACGTGGACTGTGGATTCTCCTGACAGCGTAACAATAAGACATAGAAAACAAGCCAGTCATGTTGTTGTTTGTGGACAGCTAGTGTGATATTATTCAAGAACAAAAACAGGTGAGGGCATAGAGACAAGTTTGAAAAACCACAATCCTAAGATCTGAAAAGGCTGCTGTTGCTAGATTCTGGTTGTTGCTCTTTGGAAGGAAGTAGTTTTGCTATTTGCTGGTGTGAAAGTTTCTGGGTGGTGAAATGGGTGTTGCAAGTATGCAACATAAATCTTTGAATGTTTGTTTTCATGTGGTATTTGGTTGGGTTCAGTCAGCAGAAATAGATGATTTAGTTTTACCCACTAAAACTAAACGTGGTTAGGTGGAGGTAAAAAATATATAAAAGAATGTAAAGATGGCTTGGTCATGTTTAGGGGTCCGAATTGCTCGGTTAGTTTTTGAAAAAGATCACAGTTTGGGTTAAAATGCAAAGCTTACAACTATATTTTCAACCTGAGATTTTGCATGCACTTCTATGTACAGCCACTAGAGGTCTCCTACATTATCTGTGTCTCTTTATCACTGCAGTTAATAACAACAGCCTGCTGAGTCAGCTAGGAGGTAGCGCTGCGCACCTACTGCTGGTATGTATGGGATGGGCGACAACTGATACTGACCATCGCATTTGAATCGAGTGGTTCCTCACTTTCTTTCAAATCTTGGTATGACTACAGTAATACCCACCAACCAAACATGACCCAAAACCACCTCGGAGGCGCTTTGCCCTTGTCAGCTCTGATTGACTGCTTGCTGACAGCACCACGGCATCAAAGGGACTTTTACTGAAACTCATACACACACAGTTATGATCTTGCTAGTAGGCAAAGCTGTCTCATTCCCATGGATTTCCCTGGGAAGTCGCCCTAATTCTGTTGTGCTTGCGGTTTCTGCAAGGTATACTGCAGCATTCCTCCGCCGTGTGTTCATCTAAACAGAGCTAGTTAAAAAAGACGCGCAGCGGCTCGGGCTACACAGTTGTGGCAGGGCTCCTGTGGGTGGTTCCTATCTGACAGAGGGCTCAGAAAGTCTTGGGTTTCCTACGCATGTCAAGATAGGTTAGCTGTTCCCAGTGTCGGTCCACTCTGAGGCCCCGGTGGGCTATCAGTCACAGTGGGTCCTCCCTTCTCTCTTTCCCCGCGTCCACACCCTCCTCCCACACACCACCTCGCCTGCACTGACGCATAGGCCGTCGTCTGGCTGTCATCCTAAGTTTACTTGTCACTTTTCGATGTCTCTTCACCCTTACTTTCCCCTCTGTCTCACTCTTTGTTTTCCACTAAGATCACGATGTGTCAAAATACAGTCCTGACACATCATCTTCAATTTACACTTGCATTAAAGCAGACTCCTGCTGTGATCTAACACTCTGCACTTTGCTGTCGGGTAGGTTTCGAAGACACACTGATTCATGTTTTGTTTTCCCAGAAACATCATCTTTGCATATTGTGCAGCCCAAGCTAAAAACAAGAGAAAAGCTAAAAACCAAACACCAGCTTTACTCACCGTCTTCTCTGTGGTGTCATCTTATTTGAGAGATCGCCAGGAAGTGAGAAGGAGACAGCCCAGTCCTGCTATCCCACCTGTCCGCGCATCAACACATAAATAATCACACCACTTCCAGGTTTTCCTAGCTCGTTAGCATCCCGCGCTACACAAGCTTACAACACTGTTGCTTAATTGTGAATGCAGGCAGTTTGTGAGTCAAAACTAAAATAACTTTATGCAAAGGAAAAATAAACTGACAGGGATTTTTCCTGAGAGGAAACCTTTAGTTTACTATATGACATGTTTCTTAATAGTGCTAAAGTGTTCAGTGTTCTTTAAATAAACAATGTGGAGTTTTGCATAGTGGGGCATGAAAGAATGCAGGAGTCTCACTGCCCCCTCGCACAGATGTCAGCAATTTGGCTGCCTTGTGTATTTTGGATGTTGAAAAAAAAAAAAGGAACATTTCAAAGTAAACGAAAGAAGGAAAGTCTTATCCGCCTGGCAGCTGCGCTCTGGACCAAATTGCTTTCAGCTGATGCGCTGCAGCTCAAACTTGCTTGGGTAATGTCAAGTGATGCATTGCAATACTGAGAAAACAACACAGACAAAAAATAAATAAGGAAAAAGAAACGCTGGAAAGTTCCACTGCTTATTCAGGCAGAGCCCAGAAACGCCCAACATGCAGACACGCTTGTGAACAATTTTGTTTTCCGTGTTTAATTTTTTCCTTGTTAAAAAAAAAATTCATTAATTTGTATTTAGTGATCTCGAGTAGAAACATTAGAAGTGCTGCACTTACCCAGTGCAAATAGAAGGATATAAATACATATCTAAACAAGAGTGGGGGCACAGTTTTTCTTTGTCAGTGAACAATGAAAGAAATCAAATATCAACTTTTGCACATGAAAACTACATTCAGAAATTAAATATAGTTTAAAATAACCACAAGAATAAAATCAACGGATCAAGTTTTGCATTCGCCTCAAACACACATTGCAGAACTGGACGTGATGATGATGATAATGTAATCGACCTCAAATGCAGCACATTATGTAACTCCATGCTGGCATCTCTACCTGCTCGACAAACAAAGACTGGATTCCTGCACAAACTAACAAACGGGCAAACAAATTAAAGGGAGAATTAAGCATCATGCAAGATGTGCCCTTTCTGCACGCTGGCATGTTTTGCAAAGATGCACAAATATTACATCTTCCTGCACATCAATAAAACCCTCAAATCAAAAATGCACTGAAAATACACATTGGATTTAGATATTTTACTCCCAAACGAAAACAAACACACAGAGACACACACAGAATAAATCAAATGATATTTTGGGGATTTTTAAGCTAACAGCTGGAGATCATTGAATTTTCCATGTTAGGGGTCATTTGTAGTGCAAGCTCGACTGTTTTTGGCAGTTTACCCCATCTGTGAATTGAAGACTTTATTTTCTATATTTTATGGAAGTGTAACATTTTTGTTTTATTTTTCTGAGTAAAAGTTAAAATTCCAGTTTAGTGTACTTTTGGATACATTTATCAGTTTTCCTTTGATGACGTGTAGGAGGAATGATTTATTAAAAAAAAAATCCTTTGATCAAAATGTAGGTGTTAGGAAATAATGAATAAATGTTTCATAGCAACAGTGAATATTACCCACTGTTTAAAGACAATTTTTAAGAGTGAATTCATTCATTTATGCACAACTTTATCTTTTTTTTTTTTTAAACTTATGTAAAATTCTAAGTGCTACACATACTGTTTCACTGTTGTATTCATAATTACAGTGAATCACACAAGTCTGGCTATTTATTTATCATACATAATAAATACTACTAAATAATTATGTATTTATTTGCATTCATGTATAAATAGAACTGAAATAATTTTAGAAATGAAATCAGTTTTTTTTATGTATTTGCATATTTTTGCACTTTGATAACATGTTTACACTTATCACAGTTATATTTTGTCTTTACCATCTTATTCAGCGAAAACAGGGTTTCAGATTTTTTAGTAGTGTTTTAAGCAATTAGATTTTTTTATTTTAAAGTGGGAAAATCACGTATGTAGAAAAGGACAGGGACTGATGGGAGAGAATGAGCTGCTTACAAACAGCTTGACCTAGAGACACTGACATTATCCATTCAGTAACAAATACCACTGTGGGTGTGGAGCTTGACTCACTGATGGCAGGGCCAGAAAGAAAGAAATCTACTCCAAGTCAGGAACAGCACTGGGAATCCTCCCCACACCCTCTCCATGATGTGTTGGACAGTTAGATGAGCACGATCAGCAACCACAGGAAATGATTCCTAATACCTGTGAGCATCAAATTTTACAACTCCCTATAACACCTGGACTATTTACACTTGCCATAGCTAGTATATGTTGTACACAGTATTTTTTTGTTGTTGTTGTATTGTTGGCTTTTCATTATTATGTTATATATATGTGTGCTATTTTGTTCTTTTTTATCTATCATTCTTTGTTTTAACATGTTAAATTGCACCTTGAATGGGGCACCTTAAACACATTTTATATATGTGGTTTATATTTTTAATCTTCCATGTTGATTTTGTAATTGATTGTCTGTAACCAAGCAACCCAAAAATCCAGACTTTTTTTTCCCTGTCTGTCTGTCAGCAGAAACAACTTTGGATTTTTACCATTTTTAATTTGAAACATGAAAGACATGAAACATTGACACTATCCAAGGATATCTGGTTCATCTCAGCACTCTAGCCCTGACAAAATATTTCCCCCATTGAGAGTCACCACCCAAACACATCCTTGACTCTTTGTGCAAATAACAAATCACTTAAAAAAAAAGGAGGGGTGGGGGGGGGGGGGGGGGGTGGTTGGAAACCTTGGTCCTAGTAAACCAAACCAAGCAGATCGGTCTGAGCTATGTTGTGTGACAAGAACATAGCAGGTTCACTTGCTCTCTCACAGCCCCGGCTCTGTTTACATTCTCCTGGAACGGGGATCTGGAAGTGTTTGGCTCGGCTCTGCACTCACTGGGAACTATCAGACAATTCACATTTTAAACTATTTTGATATCAGCTCTGTAGAGAGTTGCTGTTTCCCTGAGAACACGACCTGCCTCTGGGCTCTGGGGCCTGCTACACCGCCAGAAGAATAAACAGTAAGAGCGAGAGCGAGAGACTAGGGCGGGGAAAAAACAGAGAGGCTGATGGGAAGAGAGAGAGAGTGCGCACTGTGGATATATTTCTATAGAAAAAAACCAAATATTAAAAAATATAATCTTATGAATGGAGACAACAGTGTGAATACAACATGCAGATATTGGTGACTTATTAAAAAAAACACAGAATTAGCATAATAGAGGTTTTCTGTTGAGTAGCCGGATCTTATGTTGAGGTTAAAGGTGATGGAGTAAGAGGGGAAACCTTCAGCCTGTGATAATTAGGTAAGTAGTTGTGCTTTAGCCTGCACATACATCGCCCAAAGCAGTTTGTGGATATGTTTATGTGCACCTATAGCAGGGGGAAAAAATAACAGAGGGCACTCACCACCATCACCAGTGAAAAAAGTATCTCAGGATAAATCATGTCAACGGATGGGGCACTGTAATGTGTAATGTGTGGTTACACTGAATGAAATGTAATGAGTTCTTCTAAAAGTGTGACTGAATATGGAACTGGAAACATCTGGGACAATGTAAAGCTAGCAGACTATAAAAGAATAATATGAAAATGTTACATAGGCTATTAAACTCTTAACTCTCTGAGGTCTAGGTCCTATGCCCAACATAGCCCCATATATAAGGCTAAACCAGAATCTCTGCAGGAAAAAAATGGACTAGCTTTTAAACTGTGGCAGAGGTTCTTTGTTCCCTGACTACCAAGACTTTGGGGAACAATTTCGAAAAAGCAATAATTGTCGGATAGGTTTAAGCCTAAGGACATACTACTGGCACTTTATTTGAATATTTCCATTTCCTGCCAATACAGAGTATACTTTTATTCCAATATTATTCCATATTTGACATTTCTGAGAGAACTATTATATATTTTATTCCATTTGACAGCTGGAGGTTCTAAATCCTTTGAAGATTAAGTTTTATAAATCTTATAATAGCCACACATTAAAAAATGCTGTCTGCATTTAAATTAAATAACCTGCAATGGTGAGCCTATTTTAAACTATATCATTTACATTTAAAATGTTCAATACATTTATAAAATGCAGACATAAGAGCTTTGGCACAGAATAAACTGTGGTTTTTAAAAGTAAAGAGTATATAAGGTTACTTAGACCAGCTACAGGATTAAGGATGTGGATTTATAACACAGATTCCATCATATATATCTCATCTGCTCCTTTTCTGCCTAATAAGTAAAGCCCCTTTTCATGCATTTAATACATGATGATGACATTAAGCTGTTTCTTGAACTGTTTAGTACTATGTTCTTTGATTGTATGGTGTTGGTACAACCTTATTGTGCCAGAGGCTTCTTCCTGTTAAAAGCAAGTTTTGCCTTCCCACCGTCGCCAAGTGCTTTCTCTTAGAGGGTTGTGTGACTGTTGTTTTTTTTTAATAACATAGGGTCTTTACCTTGCAATATTAAGCAGCTTATGAATTAAACTAAATAATAACATGACATAACTCAATGATATAATAGTTATCATTATTATATTGATCATTATTAATAACTTTGAGGCACTGAACATTTTTATAGTCTTTATTACGCTAATGAAAAGGATTTGCTTAAAACACAGAAATGCTTTAAATATACTTGCGTGAAACAATAGATAGGTAACTATTATATCTGTCACTGTCTGACAGTTTCAGGAACAAATTAACTTGCTTATTCCTGTGCAGCTGTGTTTTGTTGTCCCAGATGTTGAGACATTCTCCCCTTTACAACACTGCATAATTTAAAAAATGAATAACGAACCAGAAATCCAGGCAGGAACTGTCTGCGTCGAAGTGCCTGTGTTTCCTTAAATGCTATTAAAGCTGACACACACATTGCTAATTGTAAGTCAGCAGTGTGGCTCATATGTATCACTTGTTTCCTTTGAAACTGTGATTTACAGTGTTTGCTGTAATTTCATGTGACAGACTGAACAAAAACCAAATGCCACAAGCTGTTTTATAAAGTGTTTGTGTTGCTTTCTTTGCCTTTTGTCTTTCCCATTTCAGCACTTCAGAATAAGTAGGCCTACTTAAAACAACCTTCGAGCCAATCAGCAACCCCAACTTCTCCCCTTCAGGTTTGAATGACCTATTAGCCAAATGTGTTTATTCAGTGTTTAGTCACTATTACCCTCAGTATGATCCCTGCACTAAAGGGCTAATGGCTGAAAATTTCCCCCCAGCCTGACTTCAACGTAAAATAATTGATCGCATGTGAGCGCAACTGGCACGCGTTCCCTCTTGTTTTCCTAAAGAGGTGATATCATGCGGTCAGGCTGCTTGTTCGTCACCAAGATAGTGTGATTGCTTCCGGTACTGCAGAAAGAAAGATGGGAGATGGATGAGAGGGCAATGTGGTTCTCAGTGAGGATTTACTGCTGCAGTAAATCACACATCAAATTATTTGGTGTTATCGTTTAAAGGCCGACAAGCATACAAAAAAAGCCCCTCTGGAGCAAAGCCAAAGTCAGAACATGATTTGTTTTGCAAGCTGTGTTTTAAATGCTCCGTCATTACATCGGCAGGAAATTGTCCTTCATCAAAAAACAAACTTAGCAGCTGAGTTTGTAGTTTTTATCTTTTGAAGATAAAATTTCAGCTGCAGGGATTTATTGTTGGTTTTTTTTTTCCTGAAACGTAATGTCAGATAAAGATTTAGCCAGTCAGAGCTTCCCTTTTTAAAGGCAATTATTAACATTTTTGTTTTAGCCTAGGTTATTTATTTAATTATTTCTGTCCCCATTCAGCCAGATATTTCTTCAGTGGTTCTTCTGTTTATATCCCCTGGTTAATATCTGGCCTATACTTTATCAGTAGGGATCATACTGATGCAATTATAACGTAGACTTACTTTGCACTTTTAGTGAAGTTAGAAGTTGTAAATGTGTGTTTTTGTGGTAAACCCCAGATATCGTGTAGATATGTATGTGTTTGTATTTGTAGTTATTTATTGTGTGCATCCCATGTTGTATAACCCAAAGTGTGGCTGTGTCCACAAAGTGAAGGGACATGTGTGTCAGTGTGCCTTGGCTGCCAGTTTGTGTTTGTCTGTATGCTGGTGCGTGTGTGTGTGTAGGTGTGTGTGTGTGTGTGTGTGTGTCCTATATGTTACATTTACCTAAACTGCTGCTCTCTCGTTTTCCTGCTTCATTTTGACAAATTTGCGTTTCCAGGAAGTCTCTGAGGTCAGCGCAGCATCTGTTGCTACTTAGGTGCATGATGCAGTCGTGAGCACCGGCGTGCACACACACGCACACAACACACACATACATGATGCAGGAGCTGCCCTGTATGAGCTACTGAGGAGCTGACAGCCAATCAGACATAAAGGCGTGTTTAAAGTTCCTAAAGTGACGTTAAAGAAAAGTCCATGACTAGACGTTCAGGTAAGATGCGATGTGGTGTGTGCTAAACCTTTAGAAAATAATTTAAGCATTATGGCCTTTAAAATAATAGATGTGTCTAATGCTTATTGCATGTAATATTTAAAATGATGTAATGTGAGTGTGGGGGCACATGGCTGCACTCTGAGAGTGGTTTAGCTTTTCTTCCCCCTGTTGCCAAGTGCTTGCTCATAGTGGATCATTGAATTTATTTATATTTTGGTTAATACTGTGCAGTCTTTACCTTACAATGCAAAACAATAAAAGCTGTTTGACTTCATGCTCCTCTGCATTTGTCTGTTTCTTCTTTTGATATTAGATTACTGACATACAGACAGTAGTGCTTTTCTCTGACTTCACCGAGCAAACACTACAGCCTGATACTTACACCGACCACATTGGTCTGTCCTTGGCTGCCCACCGCATTAGCTCTTCACCTTCGACTGTTTAACTCTGTCAGTTTTCATTCCCTTTCATTCACGTCTCTTTGCCCCAAACCATATTCATGCCCAAACAAGGCCTGATCCCATCAAAAATGAAGCTTCAGCATACATCAGTGAAAACCCTCTGATATTTCAGCAATGCCACAGCAGTAGAAGTGCATAAGAAGATTACGCCAATTTTGCTTCCATGGTTTCTGGAACGAGATCGAGAAGACACTGGGTAGTAAGATGAGAGAAGCCAGACGTGTAGAAAAACTCTGCAAGTTTCTTTTCTTGGTTTGGGCTGAAGCCACAAGAACTGGGCTTCACAGCCAAGTCTCTGAGCCGAACTGAGGTAACCTCAGTGGGTTAAACAGAACCCAGAACTGCAGATTGCAGACCTCTGTCTCTCTATGTACAGGGGCCGGGATACCAGCTGAACCTCAAGTTTGTTTTTAGAATTTGTGCAATGAAGAGAGGTACAGATTAAAATACACATATTAAAATAGATTGTAGTAATAGATCACACAACTAAATTTAATGCACAGCAGACAGCATTCAGTGCCTTGGATTGGGCTTTCTGAAAGCACCATCTTTAGGTTGTCACCATATGCTTTGAAGACTGCACAGAAAAAAATGCATCAGATAGCAACTTTTAATGTTTTGTGTTGGCAATTGACATTTTGAATGAAGCATATAGCAGCGTATTATTTCTTTTTCATGCTCAAATCGTGCAAAAGAAGTCTCCGGGGTCTCCTACTGGATATTGAACTGATAGATTGAGTGATTAGAATTGATCGTTCTCTTTCTTTAAGAAATGCGGTTGTTTAATTTTGTGAAACTGGTCGTTTATTTTCTTGTTGGGCATTAGAAGAGAAGAAATCACTCTTGTGTTTTTATGCTAGATTTTGTCTTAAGAGCTTGGACCCGTGCTCACTATAAAACTATAGAAGTAGCTGTTGTTTTTGGGGTAGGATTACATGGTGGACTATCACTTGCACAGGTGGAGGACGTCTCATTTACTATTTTCTTGTGTGCTGATTGAAAAATTAGACATTGTAGCAGTGATGAGGGGGGCAGGCAGTGCAGCAGGGCAAGGTTGCCACGGCAACTTTATCTGATCATGTAATTATTTGGAAAAATGCATAGCTTCCCAAGTCTTCAAATGACACACAGGTTTCTGTGTCCATACATTGGGGTTGGAGTTAGACTGTATAGGAAAGATGGAAGTAGCCACCATGTAGTAGCAGCTGCGTGTGAATGTCGGTCTTCAACAGAGGGAATTAGCAAGTTCTGCTTTGCTAGATGATGTCATCTGGTTGTTAAGTGATGACATCTCAAATCTGCTTCTGGGCCCAAGCTCCTACTGCGTTCATTAATTTTGTTGTGTTTTGATCATGTGTAATGCTTCGTATCTTGTTTTATTTAATATAAATAAGCCTCTGAAAAAAATAGTGGTCACTTTAGGCTTCTCTACTACTATTCATGTGCACTGCAGCCTTAGGTTAAGATTGCAATGGGTATATAATGCTTCAGATCAGTAATCCAAACCACGAATCAGCATATTTGTGACTAACCTTGTGCTATGGATGGATCATTTCAGGTGTTCTCTTGACTGAAGTTTGGTCCGTTTTCAGCATCTTTTTCCTCCCCTGTGATTGTATTTGTCCATCGGAGATCTTCACGTTCACTTAAAGTTAGAGCTCATCCTACATATTCGCTGGCTAGCTCTGTACCCAGCCACCATCATATGCCAAATTCAATAACCAAATAAACATTGCTGCTGTTTAGTTTTCTGTCTTCATTTATATCGGCAGAGATAGGAGAACTGCACGTTTTAGTGTTTTAGGAATCCCTCAGTATCAGCTTTAGATGGAAACTAGCAAGCTAACTTTATGCTAACTTCAAACGCCATTCAACTTTATAAATCCTGTCTTTCTTATGGATAGCGATAACAATAAAAGTATTTGGGCTGTTTTTAACTCTCAGTGTTGCCACAGTGTCTGTTTGAGTTTGGGAACTGAAGAAGAGTTTGCACCAGAAACGGCTAACCACGTCAGGCGGATTGCTCAACAAAAGAAAATAAATAACCCTGCTTCCTATCAATTTTCACATGCTAAACTAACAGTTTTTAGAGTCTTCTTTCTTAGCTGCTTTTGCACTGCTACAGTGAGCCGTGACTGCTGCTTCTACACTCCACACACACATGCAGGGCACACTAAGATGTTCGGATGTTGCCCTGCAGGTGATGGACTCACCGTGGCCTGCCATGTTAACAGGCTAGACGTGTTCAAGGATTGAGGACCACCCAACTGCAGCTTCTCTCCACAAAATTCAGCCAGATGTTTAATGAAGGCCAGTGTATGTGTGAGGATGGTGTGTGTGTGTGTACTGTATGCGTGTGTGTGTGTAATCATTTTCACCTGTGTGCTGATACAACCCCCTGTGCGGAGGCTAATGGATGCAGGCTAGCTACACCGTTTCTGCATGTCTCTCTCCCCTTTGTCTTGCTTCCTTCTCGTCACATTTCTGCAGCTTTTACATCGCCTCACCCTTCACTTTTCCTTTTTCCGTGTCCAAGACTTTCTTTTTACTGTTTGCACCATTTTGATACCCCCCCACCGCTGTGGCTTACATGAGGAATTAATTTTCATATTCCACTTCCCTTTCTTCCAAAATCCTGCTCAACTGACAGCCCTCCTGCTTCCCTCACCTCCCCTCCGCCCTCTCCTCCCCTTCATCCCTCTAGCCCTACCTTACAGCTGTTGTTTTGGATTAGTCAAATGGCTCCTGTCAGATCCAGTGATCCTTTTCCTTTGCCACCCACAGAGCTGCACTGCACTGTCTGCTTGCTGCCTTTTCTGTCTCCTCCTCGCCGTGTCTTTCCCGTGCACGTGCACACAAACCACACTGATGTCTCTGACAGGTGCGTGTCAAGGTGTCTTTGTGGGCAGAGCCGTGAGTTCGCTGTGGTTTCTTTCCTTTCAGGTCCAGCAAAGCGCGACGGTGCTGGCATACCACTCACACCTCTTAACAACAAAACAAAACAAAAAAAGGTTTGTTGTTCTAAACCGGACAAGAAGCCTAACCAGGGTAAATTCCCGACGGCTTCCCTCTCTGGAATTCACCTTACTTTTCAACTACTCCTCGATTCCTCTTTGAGTTCTTTCTTACAACCACGTTATTTTCTTTTCCCTTTTTTTTGTCTAATTTTGACAGTTGTAGGTCTGGTCATCCACGCTGGCTGAGACAAACTGACACTAAAAGGCGTTTTGACATGATGATGGTGAGAGTAATAGTGTTATTTCAGTCATTTGGAGAGAAAGGGGAGCCAGTGTGTGCGCAGAGTCCGGCTGCAATAGCGCAAGCAAAGATATGCATCGAAGCAGAAATGGGAGAGGTGCTATATAATAATTTGACAGATTCACGTCAAATCAGTTATGTTGTTTCAGCGAGCGAAGAGACAGTGCCCCTTAGTTTTCAGTTTCGGTGACACGGCACCTGGGTGGCGTGCAATGATTGCAAATGTATTGGCGTCAACGAAAGAGTGGTAGAAATGTGTGTTTTAGATTGTATGACATTTAAATGTTTTGAAGGTATCCGTTTTTTTATTTAAAATTCTGTGCAAAACGTTGGGTTTTGATGAAGCTTGCAGCCAAAAAGAACATTTTTTAGGATGCTGGAGAACTGTAGGCTGGTTTGAGACTGTGTCAGTAGCCACCTGAAGAGATGGAGGTGCTGATGTAGGAGTGGGATATCTAGGTGGGTCCTGTGAAGTATATGTATGACTTTTTATGTCATTGTTTTACATTAAATTCACCATTTGCACCTTTACCTTTAGCGCTTTGAATTCAACTTTAATAATTAACATAGATGTCTTTGACAAATGCTCGCTAGCTTTGTGGCTTTCGTTGCTGTATTGCACCTCTTATGCAAACAAGCAAATCAAAAAATCAAAAGCCAATCGTGGTTCATTGTTTATGGCCTCCGTATGCTGATCTGGCTGTTACAAGATTAATTGCTCTTGGGGGAATGAATGCTGTGTTGATTTTTTCCCCCTCAAAATACATTAAAACCTTCTTCAAAAGTCTAGTATTCTTTGAATTAGGCCACTGTTTCCTTTGTTTCAGGCTGCACGCATCAAACATGGTAGCTGTTAACTCTTTATGACTATATAAATACTGTATCAATCACACACACACGCTTACGCACACAAAGATTGATGTGGTGGCTTTAATCAGCTGAATGTTTCTGTGCCAGGGAGGGCATTACAGTCCAGTTAGCCGACTCTATTATAATGCCATCAGATCCTTGCTTGTGTGATAGAGGTGCATTTGTATGTGTCAGAGAGACTGCTGACCTATATGTTACAAAGACTGACACAAGTTTTTTTCCCCTGCAAACATAAGCTGTCTCGACATAAGAACGAAATATTGTGAAATTTGTTAACTCAAAAACGGAACTATTTCTTTTATCTTTGTTGTGTACTTACACATAGATTAGCTAACAGTTAAACCTGGCCTCCTCCTGTTTTTTTTTTTTTGGTCCTACCTCTTCCTTCTTCATGTCCTCTTGGCCTCGTCTTTCCATCCTTGTGTTTTCTCTCCATCAGTTGCCCCACGTTGCCCTCCAGCTGAGGGCAAGACTGACCTCCTCTTTCTCACAGGCTTCCTCTGCAAGACAATGGCAGGGCAAAGGAGGTGTGTGTACAGAAAGTTAGCAAATGAATGCATGAAGGTGTAATATTATTGATCAATAGTGTGTAACTTTTTTTTTTTAATAGTGGTGGGGAGGTATTTTAAATATCTGTGCATGCATGTAAAGTAGTTTTTTTTTGGGTGATTAAGAGGTGTGATTTTACTTATAAATTACTTGAATGTTATTGAATGTGTGTGTGTGTGAACATGCAGATTTATGATGCAGGAAACAGCAACTGTGTCACTGTAAAACAATAGAAGATTCACGGCGCTACTGCAAACACACACACGTGCACTCTTTTGGCACTTGTCCTCAGACCCCTGTGCGTCTACGGCAAGGAACTCCCTTCCTGCTGCATTGCTGGAAGAAACGCACACACTGAGTGACACATCCCCCTGGACTCACAAGTCATCCGGATAGCTTCGTACATCCTTTTTTCCAAAGTGGGTACAAAAAAAAAAGAAAGAAATAAAGCACAGGGGAGACAACAGAGACAGGATACAGGATATAAAAGTGAGATGTATGTCAGCATGCCATGTGTTAGATTTATGAAGCTGCGAGGGGGGCAAAAAAGAGAAAAGTGTGTCAGGTGTGTGTGCACCGCTCGTACATCAGCTCGCTCGCCTCGTGTGTCACGTGCAGCCATATTGCAATCACTGCATTATTGTTGCAAAGAAAATGATAGATTCCCAGGGTGGCTTGTGCTAGCCTATAGCCTGCCCGCTGTGTGTAATCGTCATGAGACAATGGCGTTGAGTGCCAGTGTTCACTTATAATAAGCTTTCTTTCATGTAACCCTTCCCCCCTCTGTTTCGATGGAGGCACTGAAGGCCCTCTTCAGACGGTCAAAGATGTTGCAGCCACTGTCCCCCTTCCCCCTGTGAATAGAGACAGTCAGCCAGAGATAAAGGTGATCGAGAATACAAGAGATTATGGTTGTTTCATTGAGCTTTTCCTCCAGTTCTCTTTCACAATGCAATAACAGTCAATCACCTGCATAAAGAAGCCTAAATATAGGGTTTAAGACTTGTTACACCACTACCCGCAGCCTTGGCTTATAATTGAAACTTTTCCATTCTTTTTTTTTTCCAAATGCTTTGGCTGCCGAGGGGAGATTGGCAGCTCTGAGTGGCCAGCAGATGAAGCGGCTGGCGCGGTAATGAATAGAACGCTGATTGCAGGATCCCCAAGATGCAAATTACCATGCCTGCCACCCCTGACGACCGGCAATTACCGGGCCGCCGCGGCGGACGCCTCGTGCATATTCATTGCACCCGCTGGGCATATTGATCAACAACTTACTTCAAGCAAGAAGCACTGAAATGTATCATGTCGCTCTGTCACTGCTAAAGAAACACTCTTTCCTTTCCTGTTGTCAAAATTGACACAGTAATATCTGGTAGGACAAGCCCTTTAACTAGGCAAGGAGTATTTATTTTAATCAGGCTCAGGTACAGGCTAATTGTTAACGTGTCACATTGAAAAGGAAGTGACAAAACATGCCATTCATTAAAGAATAGTCTTAATTCAAATATTAATTCCTGCTTGTACTTAACCTAATTAACTGCACTTAAAGTTCACTGCCCCTAACAATGCTGTGCAGGGTTAGAATTAAAAAGAAATCTTTCACAAACACTTGTATATCAGGCGTTTCTTAGTTCATTTATAGCAAACTGATGTGCGTAATACATTTATTTCTTAAACACTCTACATCAAAAAAACGGTTTTAACTGAATAATTTGTCTTATTATCCTCTACAAAGTGTGTTTAAACTATTTTCCCCTTTTTTTCATGCTGCTCAGTATTTAACCCTCAACTTTGGACTGCAGGAGACTTTTTTTCTTTTAGTTATGAAATCATTCCCGAGGAAATGCACACACACACACACACACACACACACACACACACACACACACACACACACACACACACACACACACACACACACACAGAGTGAGTGCAGACTTCAGAACATGGCATATGAATATGAAAGGGCTTCTTTCAACAACAACGGAAAAACAAGAGTGCTGCCAGCAGTTAATGGGACCAAATGAAGGAAAGCTGAGCAACATCGGATTTTGAGCTCTCTGCCTCAAAACAAACATTCAATGATCGCATTAGCGATGGATGACAGAGATATATCATTATTGTCTTGTGTGTCTTGTCTGGTTTACAGCCTCAGCCTCACTCGTTTTCACCAACATAAATACATTTTTGGAGAGTTTCAGTAAAATTAATTTACACCGGTTTCTCGTGGGCAGTGTAAGATGACTGACCTGCAAGTAACATGTGTGCTTTATGACAACAATATGGATTTGAGCTCCTTATACCATCCGTTATGCACAGTATGGAACTTGTGGGACCCAGTGCTGAAAACATCAGCTTACTGGAAACATCATGCTTACAGTTTAACAGTGTCTAACATGTGTCTATGCACATTTGTTTACACCTGGCTTCATTTAAAAATGTAAAAAGTAAGCATCTTGAAATCCCATGAAATCCTGTTGTCACATCTTTAACATTTCTATGAATATTTGTTGATGTATGTCTAAATTATTAAGTTACAGGGTTTAAAAAACCCCCCAAACCCCCGTCTGACTATTTTTTAATGAATTTAATGGCCAAAGAGCCAGTTAAACTCCTACAGTAGTGCGCAGGTGTGGATTGGTCAGACTGAGAGTGCTGGCAATGTTTCCAAAAACTGTCATCACAATTTAATACAAATATCATTTAATTATGTGGGGTGTGCAGCAACATGTAACAGCTCCTGTTCTGTAACTTCCTATAAATGAATCATCATGTGAAAGAAGAAGAACTGCTGCAGCAACACTTACAGAAAAAAGCTGTTGTGGGAATCATGTAAGACAGGATGTAGATGTAAAGCATCAAATCTAAATACTGTTATTATAGAAACACTTCATATCAAGAAGAAGCGATGGTCCTCCACCTATTTCTTCTGTTTTATATTTTTTAGTCTTTCAAATATGTGAACGGAGTACTATATACAAATTTAGATAAAAGTCGAGGTCATGCCCAGTATGAGATAAACACATTTAAGTGTATGCAAAATATGTAAAACCATATAATGGATAAAAACAATCCCACACATTCAAACTGAGAAAATAGTTTTCAGAGCATTTAAAACTTAGCGGTAAACAAAAAAAAAACTCCCCTGTAATGCAAAACCTGCATCAGTTGGTTGTACTTCACTGGCAAAAATGTCCAAACATATTCCATATTCATCAGATTTACATAACTGACAGACGCACAGTTAAATAGGTAGTTTTGTGGTGGGACAGTTGCCTGCTATGCCCATTTAGCTGGTACTGCTGCCTTGGCAGGTGAGCTTGAAATCAGAGCCTGTGCGGTTTAAACCCTCACTCTGAGTGTTTGTGGGAAATATTACAGCTGCCAGAGCGCCACAGAGCACAGCACCAAACTCAATACAGTGGTTCAGCTGTCGGCAAGATAGGTTTGTATCGCTAAGCGGCTCCCGAAGGTGCCGCCCTGCCTCCTTCTGTTGCTACTTCCCCAGGTCATGTACAGGATAAAACAGTTCTTAGCCAAGTTTCCCCGTGGTTTAAACACACACACACACACACACACACACACACACACACACACACACACACACACACACCTCTTTACTTTCAACTTTTCATACAGTCACCAGCAATGCATATAGATCTGTATCTTAAATATTGCCAAACCCCTTTTGATAAGAATCTACACACACACACACAAACACACACACAGAGGTCTGACGTGTTTCCGTCAGACAAAAGCAACCTGCACTTAGGCGGCGGTGGGGGAAAGGAAAGCCCAAATGAAGGGGGAAAAAAACCTGATAGTAACAGAAGAAGAAAAGAAAGAGCAAGTGCAGGTGCTGACCTCCAGAGTTGCTCACATATGTTGTTATCTGTGTGTAATTTCTCCACTGCAGATTGCTATCTCCTTATCAGAGAACGGCTGGTGAACTGAGGTCCGCCTATCAAACGCTGGGGCCCATATTACAACAGGGTCTGGAGTTCCTTAAACCACGGGAATAATGAATTCACTTCCACTGGTTACCTTAGATTTAAACATTTGATGAGGAACTGGAAGAAACAGAGCTTGAGAAAAGCCTGCAGGCTTGTTTGTATTACAGTAAGGTGTTATGAGTAATGTAGTCACAGTGTGTTATGGTAATCAACACATTGCTTTATGCATAATTCAGGCAAAGAGAGATGGCTCTCAGGAGTTTGTTACATTTAAGAAACCTCCCTTTATGCTCTCCTTCTCCCATCATGCCTCATTTGTAGTTTTTAAACTGAAGGAGGAGTGATATGGCCAAATGAAAGGCTTTATGATATAACAAAACAAGATTTTCTTTGCATGAATAAAAAAGGAAAGCTTCTGTGTCGCTAACACAGTAGCTGCTGAATAATAAAGTTGGAAAAAGTTTTATTAGACAAATTATGATATTGTCTGTCATTAAACTTTTAACATCTTTTAACATCTACCACGTCTCCGGAGGTATGTTATGGTGTAGGACTGAATAATTATTTGGCCAAAGTTCAAGCAATGGGCTTTGTTTAATAAGAAAAAGCTTGTGCTTCTAAAGCTTGTGGCTAAAACACTTCCTAACATGAAGCCTAAATGGGTCATCGTGGTCTGGCGGATGTTAAAAAGTTAATCTGAGACATGACTAAACACAGAAGAAGAGCATAAAATGTTTGCTAGTCTTATTGGGCATGAAATCCATTATTTTAAAAGGTCTCATATTTTTTTTTAAAGAGGCATCTGTGTACAAAAAATGCACATAGTATAATATTTGTATATAAAGTTAAGGATAGACAGACACACAGATGATGCGCAGAGATACATTAGACATTTCCCCAGTTATGAAAAGCATGTGCAAGAGTGATTCCAGGCACAGGAAAATGTTCGGAAAAAAATAATGCCGAAACGTTTTGCCAAGCAGTGAACTGAAGCATTGAAGCACACCTTCACACAGACTACCTGATTAAAAAAGTTTTTCCTTAATTTTTACAGACTTGCCCCCCTAAAGAAAGGAAAGCTTGAAAGGTTGTAGCTTGATTTCTCGAAGAAGAAAACTCGTTACATGGTTTTCACAAGAGAGTGGAGCACTTCACTTGGATCAATCAGTGAGTGAACTTTAAACTTGGACTTGAATTACTACTAGTTTTCAATCATCCCACTTTTTTGGTTTGATCAGCTTGAGAAACGAAACCCTGCGTTTTTCTGAGCGCACACACACACACACACACACACACACACACACACACACACACACACACACACACACACACACACACACACACACACACACACACACACACACACACACACAGACCTCTTTCCTTTCAACTTTTCATACAGTCAAGCTGAGATATTTTTCAGTCTTACATTTTTTTTCTGGACTGAATTATTATGGCAGGAAGGCTCCAAAGCTTGTGGAGCTAAATTTGTCTGTGTGTCTGTATTTGTTTGCCTGTCAGCCAAGCAACATGAAAGCTTGTGAGGGGAGCAGCAGAGCTGTAACAGGAAGCAATCACTTCAGGAGCAAAATTATTATTGGGAGGTGACTTTTCACGAGAGAAGAAGCGAGGATGATGCACAGCTCCAAGTCATCTGAAGTTAGTTTCATGATGGCGACCTGCTCCAAAAGCCAAAGAAAGCACTTCCATGGTTGTGTATAAGTGATGGCTGTCATATTTGTGTATTTCTTATGACTTTAGTCTGCATACGGTCATCAACTTACAACACAATATGTTCCCTGAAATTAAACGGTTATCTTCAAAAAAAGTATAAATCATAAGGGGTGTTTTTTCACACTGATTTCGGCGTAAATTTAAAATTTCATTTTAATATTTCAGAATCAAGATGAGCCATCGAAAGACTTTTACAAGCGTAATTTGTTGCATATTGCTGTAAAGTGATGATCTTACCTGGACATCCTCAGTACCACAGTATCGCAGCTCTATTTTCTTTTACTGGTGTGCAATTTGGCTGATATGGTCACATGATCGTTTGTGACAGGGGTCATGTGGGTCAAGTGGGGTCATGAGTAGTATCCTGACATCCTGGCAGTCTAATCACCTGTTTATTTATTTAACAGCCAAACTCTGATCGACACCGACTGAAGCAGAGAGCGAGAAAGTGAAAGTAGCAGGAGGGGTTGATTAAGGTTCAGAGCTCCGTGGCTGGTGTTGGCGTGCATATCTCATATCCAACTGTTTGTCCAGCTTGTTATTCATTTTATAGATTGTAAAAATACAGATCCAAAAGTTCATAAAGATGTGAAAAAGAAATTTGGGAGGAAATAAAAAGAAAATTAAGCATCGTGTGCATAAAATGATGCCCGATTCATCTACCTGTAAATTATTTTCATCTGAATTAAAGTTTCACCCAAATAACAGAAAAAATCTATATTAATTAAAAATAATACTTTTTTTGTTTTTAATATCAGTCATGAGCTCAGTTATTGTGAATTTTGCCCTTACTACATTCAAAAAGGAATACAGCCTTTCATCTGGACTGTAAGGGAAGCAAAGCTTGCTGCTGCCCTCTTTTGGAAAGTTCTGGTGCTACTTTTAGATTAAACTTCGCTTGTATTTACAAGCCTTTGCCACACAGTGGAGACGCATGATGGACTATTATTTCAGTATTAAAACACCTATTTCAACCACTCACATAAGTATGTCCACTTTGGTTTTTGGTTATCTTACTGCAAAGTCTTCCTACATAAATTTATGCACTTTATTATTTTAATGATCAGTTCTTAAAACTAAAGTTTACCCATTTGTTACCTGTTTATTATAATAATAATAATTATTGCATTGGTTATAGATCTTGTGTAGTGACTACAGCTGAACAGGTCGTCCACTGATGTCGGTGGTTCTGAACTTGGCCTGAATACATCCACCAGCAAACAGTGCATATGGCGGATGACGCTCTGGATGAACGTGTGTACAAATAGGCAAATGGGGCCTAAAAAAGCAGGGCGTGTACAGTTACATTCATCACAGGACTGATGTCATCTTTCTGATGATATGGTATTTAGCCAATCACAAGAGTGCTTGGTGTTTATAAAAAAAATTTTCTCCTTTCTTTAAGGAGGAATCTTGAGTGTTGATTTACTAGTTTGCACAAGACACAAAATGTAAAAGTTATAAACAAATGTGTTTTCATTTTATCGCATGCAGGACTGAAGAATTCTGAAAGTCTAAGGATGAGATGCAAATAAAGATATTTGCTATGCTGTGAGACGCACGCATTATTTTCATCAGACTTCAATTTGAATATGATAATACAGGCTGGAATCACATGCTTCAACCGCATTTTAATATCAGCAGCACCACTATTTCTCTGGGACTTTGCATAGACACAATTCACAAGACCAGAGTAAATGGAGTCCCTGGTCTTTCTTCCTGTGTGGGAATTTGAGGTTGTAAGCATGACAAGGAGCTTCCATAAAGAATGCATACACAATTAGTTTAGAGGTTAAAATTTTAAGTACACTGAAACATTTCTCTGTCTTGTTCCTCAGTGCACCAATTACAGAAAGCACTGATCGTTTGGCTAATTTTCTCATCCTCTACCACATTTGTGTATAAGTGCTTCCACCAGCAGCTTTTCCTTCTCTGAGTGACTTTTTGAATATTTCATCTCCAGCGTGGAGAAGGAGGGTTGAGTTACAGCAGGATGAGTGACTGCAGGGCAGGAGGGTTGCAGAGATCCACAGGTGGGGCCTCGCACACATACGTGCTAGCAGTAAAAGGCTGGTGGGGCTAATTAGATATTTAATAGCACAGACGCATGAGAGCACACGCATTATTGTGATGAGAGGTGGAAACTGAACAGCACAGTAGCTACGTTTTGAGGATATGCTGGTTAAGGAGTATTAGTTACTCAGAAAGTTACTCTAATCAATGTCTTTATATCACTAATAAAAAATTATTGTAATGCCTTGTGAGCATCTTTGTGCTCACTGCTTTGGTTTTATGATTTTACACCACAGCTGTTTTACTCACTGCTTTCATCAGCCAACCACAACCAGCCAATGCTACCCAGCAGACAGGCAAAGCCAACCCATTATGAATGCTATCAGCCCACAGAATGACTGTTATCATCTGTTAGCGTTATTCAGTAGGTGATCATGCAGGGCAGCTCTTGTAGCCATGAGAATATGTAGGCTTACTTGTAAAATCACATGCTTGGAGGCTTTTGGGGCTTTCTATGTGGTGGAAGTCTGTTTTTACCCAAACCCTGGCTTTCCCTAGTTACAACCAAGTAGTTTTGGTGTTTACGCCTAACCAAACAGCAAAGAAACCAAAACCTAAAACAAAAGACATATGAAACTCAAGTCTCTTCAGTGAACATCACTGATTTATATATCTCTTAATGCAAAATTTTATTGTGCTTATAAAGCGGAAACACTGGGCCTGAACATCGTTTCAGTAACACAGGACTAACACACCTAAATGAGGTGACATGAGCTGATTAGTTTGTGGAACAGACCAGATAGCGTTGATATCTCTGGGAATGACAGTAACTGACCGCAATCAGTGAGGTGATACAAACAAATGCAAAGTCATCGGCAAAAGAATGACCACAGCGGATCATTTAGCTGCCAGTGAGACTCATATTTACTCCCAAAAAGACCAAAATAGAAGTCCACCAGCTAGCCACAAAATGAAAATCATTTCTGCTGAATATTGTGCGTGTCCCTCTCAAACTATACAGATCAGAGCCACAGAAAGGTCTCGGTCAACTTCTTCCCTATGCTAAACCAACAAGCGATGAACTCCACAAGACTGCTGAAGGTGTCTAGTGGTATCAGACAAGTGGAATTAGCTGTAGATCCTGTGACTTTAAAGGTGAGGCCTCCATGATTTTATACTACTTTTTTCCAAACATATCTCGCAAATGCTTGTTCAGATTGAGGTCTTGGGAATTTTGAGGCAATTTCAACTCTTTACTATGTTCTGCAAACCATTTATGAACATTCAAGGACTACTGTTGTTTCATTTATGAGCACAAGTCACTGTAACAGCCACATGAATGCCAGGTTTCCTAGCAGCACCTGTCAACCTGGCTTCTTCCTGTACTGCATCACATTGTCACCTCTTCTCTCAATAAATGACACACATGCGCTTGTTGTCAGTGACATGAATTAAAACAAAATGTAATTCCTCAGACCAACTCATACTATTTCATTGCTCCGTGGTAAGTTGAGCACACATGCCAAATATAGGGGCTTAGGAAAGAGGTTAGCATAAGATCTTTTGGTATGCTGCAATGTGTTCTGCTTCCTTTCTATCATATCCTTTTAGTAATACCTGCCATTCTGGAGATGATCTGACCAAGAGTCTTGCAGTTTTAGCCATCAACAACTATGCTGCCCATTTTTCCTGCTTCAACGCAGCAATTTTAAGAACTGCCTGTATGTTGCTAGTAATGTTTACAGGTGTCATTTTCCTGAGATAAACAGTGCTACTCACTCTGCCTGATAGTGGTTTTAAATGTGTCCCTGATGCTGTGAAACCTGATGACTCCATGAGTGTCTGCAGCAATCTATAGAACATATTATCGGGTTTATGAGGAGATCTAAAGCTCCTATCCCTACCATCACCTCCCAAAAATGTAGCGCCTGGTTTTTTCATTATCTCTTGCGTTTAGTTTACCTGTTCACTTTTCATCCGACTTTAAACGCAAATAACAATGACAAAGACATAAAGTGAGCAGGCATGAGTGGGAAGAGCACCCTACCTTTCTCAAGACCTTCAGGTGCATTAAACACACCTCTACTTGAGAGTTAGCTCCTCCCACTCTGTGCTCACCTGCATATAAGCACACCTGTAGCATCAGCAGCAAACAGAGCCTACTACATTCTTCTGGATCGTAGACTGACTCTACCTGAACAAAGTCCTGGTAAGGAGAATATATATGTTGTTGTTTTTTTTCTTTCATTCTTTATTTTTAGGAATCAGACTTCCTTAAATGAAACAGGTAAATATTAATCAGTGGTTTTGCTTGCTTGTTTAATAAGTTTAATTAGTAATAAGGTTGTTATCATGGAATAATTATAATAATGCACTGACATGAATCAAAATAAAACTTCTAAACTTCTTGCTCAGTTTCATTCAAATGGTCAGCACACGTATTAGTCAGTTGATAGCGTGATGATGATCCCACATTATAAAATGCCCATTTCCTGCTGTACAGCGTGTCTCGTTGTGTTGCTGGAATTCACTCTGAATATTTTCTAGATCATTTTCCCAAGCTCTATCTCTCATCTGAACAAGGACTGTCTGTCTCCTGCTGGGTCCTTTGTAGTGTTGTGGGAACGGTGTTGTGAGGATCAAGTGACAGAGAGACAGAGAGGTTCCCTTGACCGCTAATCTGCCACTGAAACTTTGCGAGCGCGCGCGCGCACACACACACACACACACACACACACACACACACACACACACACACACACACACTGACAAAGCCAACCTGTCCTTCACTACGTTTGACATCCAAAAAAACAGTTAACCTTTTGTAAAGTCAAGGAAATACCATGAACACCTGTTGCGTTGGTACTAATATTACAGACAGTAACATCATTGATCATTAAAAACAGAAACCGATTACAAAGATGTGCCATTTGAAGGCGCATATATGCGCCTTCAAATGTCTATAGACACCTGTATCCTTCTCTGTTTGCTTCTGTTCTTTTAGAAATCCTCTATCAGTCTCTTCTTGAATATAAAACACATCTTATTATCATACGTAAAAGAATATGTGAGAGTCTCACAGTCTCAGTGAGAGGCTCTTCTTCAGCCCATAGCCGAGCTGTGGTCATTTGCATTTAGATTTTATGCTGACTTGAGTTGAATTATGTCTGCACAGAGCTGAGACTGACAGACTGAAGAGTCTCCGGCCATGAAGTCACTCATCTCTTGATGCAGATGCTTAGGTTGAACAGCCACGAGGCAGCCGTGCATACGCTCATTGAAAGACTCCTTTCATCATTTTCAGTGGGCGATCAGTGGTCTTGAATATAAGACCCTACTTGTATTTCCATCAAAGTCTGCTGAAATGCTAGAATAAAGCACATTTGCTCAAGGACCACAAAAGAGCTTTTCTACAACTGGATCTCATGCAACACTACATTTAAATGACTGCCAAAGGTCAAACAGACTGGCTTTTGAAGAAATGATGTGTGTAATTTAAACATTCATCTGCTCTCTTCGAAGATATGAACCTGTAACAGACTAAACCTCTGTGATTGTGCTCTGGTTCTGTTTCTCAAGTTTATGCCTTTCCTCTGTCTTGTCTTCGTAGTTAAAAATAAACGTATAAGTACCCCAAGGGCAAGTCATGCTACATAGCCAAACTTAGCTAATATGTAATAGCAGAAATTAACCATTTAATGTAAGATGAGAACAGGTTTCAGCATTAAAGACAACTAAAAGTAATGGCTAGCAATAGAAATACACAACCAAAATAAATGTACATATGCTTTAAATACAAACAACTGGCTGAGATTAGTAGCTAACATTATAGCTAACTGTCAGCTAATAGTACAGAACTACTAAAATCAAGTTTAAGCTGCTCACTTGTTAACTTATAGGATGGATAAATAAATAAATAAATAAAACACATTTAAAAGTTGTCATTAAAGTTATTCTAGTGAGTCTTGAGGAAAAAAATATCTATTTACCAACTGGTTGGCGAGTGTTTGCTGGAAGTCGCTGGCTGTCGGTATGAAATCAACTGCAAAGAGGAGGCTACCTTTTTAATGTTTAATGCAGATTGCCACAGTTGCCTGTAGTTTGCGTGGAATGTGCCAGTTGTCTGCAAATACTCATAAAATACTTGCTGAGCAGTAGTAGAAGTTTTAAAAGTTTGAGGCAAACCCGAAACGAAGAATGTTCATCTTTAAAGTAAAATTTGTACCTCGTTGCCCCAACCAACACATTTCAAAAGGTGCAGCTTTTACTCTGAAGGCGCTCAGAGAGTAGTTAGTGAATCTTTGCACTCAAGAGCACATGCTCCACGGAACCTACCAACCAACGAAATCAAGCTTTTTGCCAAATGGTCGGGTATCTGGCAAGGTCTGTTGCTGGCTGACGGGGCAAGGCCTAGCATCAACCTCCAGCGACCATTTGCCATCAGGTTGGGGAATACACATTTTTCCCTTGCGACCAGTGGTGTCCAGGCCTGTGTAATTGGCGTCTTGTTCAACTGACCTGACATTTGTCGCATTTACAAAAAATGCTAGACAAGTTAACGCCATGCGGTTAGTGGTCACATGACTGCAAAACCTTGATATTGTAAGGTAAAAGCTGTCCAGATCCAGTTTAAATTGAGTTGATAAAGGGGCCGTGAGGCATATCAGAAAGGTTGGGAACCACTGGTTTGAAACACAACATTGTTTAACCCCCGACCCTTTTTGCTTTGTTCTTTACGCCTTCACAGCCGCCGATCATGGCCTCCAGTATTTCAATGAAAAGCTACTCTATTGGCCGTCAGCCCTCCTTTTCCAGTCGTTCGCTGATGGACACCGGCCGTGCTCGCTCTCGGGCTTCTGTGTCTTTCGCTGTAGCGAGCCCGCTCACCCGTTCAGCTTCCATCAGCCAGGATCTCAACGGGCCAGCAAGCCTTCAAATTAACGGACTGCATGGCAACAGCACCAATGAGAAGGAAGCTATGCAGAGTCTCAACAACCGTCTGGCCAACTACCTGGACAAGGTCTGACAATAACACAGCACTCCACTGTTACGTTATCAGCCCAGGAAATAACACAAGCAGTAAGCTGAAAGACTTTGATCATTAACCTGTGTCCTCCCTTCTCTGTGGCTCTTTGTATCCTCCAGGTGCGTTCACTGGAGCGCTCCAACGCTGATCTGGAAATGAAAATTAAGCAGCTGATGCTCGAACGCATTCCCAAAGGTCATGACCTCGATTCCATGATGGCCCAAGCTCATGCTGTTGAGCAAGAGGTAGGCATCGAGTGGCAGGCAGGCAGGCAGGGAAAAAAGTCAGGTCAGCATAAGATCTGAGTTTAGAAGGTGCAAACAAGGCTCAAGGTTATAATGACTTTGATCACTTTACATAGACAAAACATTCATGCAAATATCAGATCTATTTTAGCAGGAAGTGCACTAGGAGAGTCATCACAGGCAGAATCAGCTCATACTTCTAGTTAACAAGTAGTAAAAGAAGCCAGGCCAGAGTTAATGATTGTTTTGTGCTTTTTAAAACAGAATTAGTCACAGTTCAATGAAGCTCGAACTTCTCACCAGCCACAAATCCAACTCTTAATGTATCATTTAGAAACCTTGTTGCTATTAGTGTAACACACAAAGGTAACATGAACATACACTAAAGTTAAAATATATTATATAAGCTTTAATCCAGGATTTAATGCTATTATTGACCTATGTTAATATTTATCAGGTGAGGAAGAAGACCTTGGAAAATGCTCGTCTCATGCTAGAGATCGATAATGCTAAACTGGCTGCTGATGACTTCAGAATCAAGTGAGTGATTAATGATTGCATCATGGTGATGTAAAGCTGTTTTCGCAGAATGATACAGAGAGATGTTTCTGTTAATAATGTCACTGATGCCTCTGTCATGTTTTGGTCAAATATTTGCTTAATCAACAAAAAAATGTTTGCACACTAACACAGCGTTCTTTGGAAAAAAGTTATTTAAGTACTGATTATTAAATTAAAAGATTACTGTAGGAACACTAAAAAGCATAACAAGGATAGTATGTCAGCTAACATACAGTTTTCATTACATACAGCCAAATATTTATCAGTATATATCAATAAATGTATATTTAATACAAAGTTTTTCTTATTATTAGAAAATGCTTGTGTTCTTTGAGTTTTTATTGCTGTATTAATTAATTTCAGGCTACTTTTGTAAGACTTCCTGACTGCATAGGCATTTCTTACTACTTTGACTAATAAATATTATGCAAAGGGAAGTCACAAGCAGAAGTACAGCAACACAAATGCAAATGTTTAACTTTAATTATGAAAAAACAAAACAAAACATTAAAGTACCTTTTCCCTGCAAGCATGTTATTTCATATCCAGTATAGGCAGTTTCTACCGCAGTAAAAACAAGGGGGGAAAAAGCAGTTTATCTGTGGAGGTAATGAATAAACGTTTACTGTAATATACGATGCTGCTCGTCTTTCCAAACTACTAGATGGGAGACTGAAATGGTGATGTGTCAGTCTGTGGAGCGAGACTGTATTGCCCTGAAAAAGGCCAAGACCGATCACGAGCAGATCATCGCCTCTTTGAGGGGAGATTTGGACAGCCTGAAAGAGGAACTTTACTTCCTCAAGAAAAACCATGAAGAGGTTAGTGTGTTTGCCACCATCGCCATGTTCTCGTTTTCTCTTCTCACTACTTGACATTTGTGTAGTCTCATTTTCATTTTGGCCCTCTCCCTTCCCCAGCCTGCCCTCACAAACACTTGCTTGAAACACGCTTGACCCACTTTGGTGGACTCAGTGGGCTTTTTTAGCGCCAACATAGACAGAAAACGATGTGTGGTTGAGGAGAGCGCAGCAATAGGTGGTCCTCTGGTTACTGTGGACAAAAGCAGCAGGTAGATCTGGTTGCTCACACCTGCTCTCTCTGTCCAGTCAGCTGATCCGAGGTGTTCTCCAAGGCAAAGATAAACTTACCCCCTCACACCAAAGGAGGAACTGATCTCCCTTTTACTGAAACAAGACTGTGTAGATCCTTTTTGGTGCCACTTAGAGGCCACTAGAACAATGTGATGCAAAGAAAGAAGCAATATGTCAGAGACTGGAGGTTTTTAAAACCTCAATTTCACAATGAAACAATGAACTGCTGCAAATATTCAGCATGAATTTAACCGAATAAGAGTAGATTATTAGAACAGATCACACATTCTTACTTTTTATGTGTTTTACCCATGTGGTGCTTGCTTTGTGAATGTGAGTCTCTGGAATCTATGCCTTTTTGTTGAATATATGGCAACTCATTTAGATAAGCAGTGTCTCTTTGGGGACCATTGGGACATTAGATAGACCCTAAGCAAGAATTCAGTGACTAAGCATGAAATATATAAACTGTAATTCAAGTTTGTTGCCCAATAAAGTTTAGAAAAATGTGTTTAAACATATATCAAGAGCTTTAGTAATACACTACTTTAGAATAAAACAGACTAGTGACAGAGAACAATGTAACAAAGAAGAGAGAGTGAAAGAAATCCACCAAGTATGCTTGAGCAGGATTATTTGTGTGCAAGTTGAAAGGCCAGGGGTAAGGTGAGCTCTTTCCCATTCAGTATTTATGAGAAACATCTAAATAATTAAAGTGCCATCACATCCTCTCTGTCACTCTGCGGTGTAGGGTTCACCGATCTCTTCATAGCCTTCTTCATATGCTGACTGTGGAAACCAGTGTTGGTTACATTTAATTAGAAGTGACATTTAATACACAGTGCAACTAAAATAATTTGGTTTAAAAATGACAATGTGAGCAATATAATAAAAATAATCTCCTGTGTGCCGACAGGAACTCGAGCAGATGAAGTCTCGTATTGCCAGAGATGAGGTGAACGTGGAGGTGGACTCTGCCACCGGGCCCGAGCTGGGCACCATTCTGTCCGAGCTGCGTTCTCAATATGAGGGCATTGTGAAGAGGAACAAGGAACAGGCGGAGCAGTGGTATCGCAAGAAGGTGTGGGGAGTAATATCTAGTGTGAATCACTGTAATAATGTCGAATGGTCCTCACAAAGTTACACAAAAGGTCACAGAAAACACTTCTTTTCCAGCTGGAGACAATGCAGAACGAGGTGAAGGAGAGCAACGAGGCTCTGAGGGGAGCTCAGGGAGAGCTGACCGAGAGGCAGCGCTTCCTGCAGACCCTGGAGGTGGAGCTGGAGAGTCTGCACAAACAGGTGAGCTGGGATACAACAGCAAGATGAAATAGCGCACAGACATACTGTAGATTCCTTTAGCTTCCCCTCAACACCAACTGGTCATGTTAGATGGTTTTTCCTTCCCACTGTCACCAAGTGCTTGCTCATAGGGGTTGTCTAATTGTTGGAATTTTCCCTGTTACTGTAGTGTCTTTACCTTTAAATACAAAGCACCTTACTGTGATTTGACTCTATGTAAAATCGAATTGAAAAAGTCACTGTGTAGACAGAGAATGTCTACACAGTGTCTACAGCAAGAAAAGTCACCCATCCCTAGGAAAGGTTGTGGTGTAGGTAAGGGTGTGGTCTTTTCCTTTCTGCAGGCAGAAGAGTGACGTGTCTGTGTTTTGGTTAAAAAAAACAAACATTTTGAGTTGTGCAAACAAAGCCTAATACCCGCAAGAGCAGTGCAAACACACCTCAGGCATGATTCTAAATTTATGGTTACGAGTATTAACTTTTCAAAAAGCCGCACTGAAATATGGTGTTGTATTAAAGAAAGAGATTTGTCCAACAGCAACAGAAAATCCTTACAGATGTCCAGATAAGTCTCGTGTACATTCTTTGTACATTTCCGTACCACTGCATCTTATATTATGGGAAAAAATCATTTTGTTTTTCTTTCATTTAATCCTGTGTTGACAGTAAACATGTTTTACCGTGCAGAGATATATGGCATTCAGTTGCAAAATAGTATGGGGTGAGTTTCAGTGGTGAGCTGGGTTAATTTTGTCTGAGCAGCAAATGTTTGCTTTAGGTGCCAAGGACTTGTCCGTTCACAGGAGTTTGTTGATATGGGCTTGGGAAGCAATTTCAGAATCAGGCGACCTACTATATAGCATCATATTACTGATCACTGGTTACAACACAACACAGCAGAGTCACTGTTATGAGGAGAATCATAGGGTTATCATGTCCGGTGGACATGCCGGTGTTTTTTAACTTGATACTGATATCACGACTATGAGGAATATTCATGGCAATTCCGGATATAGATTGCATTTGTTGTTTTGTTCCCTTTTGCTCCTCAGATAGCAGCTCTGGAGGGAAACCTCGGTGAGACAGGTCAAAAGTATTCTGCTGAGATGGAGCGGCTGCAGGTCACCCTGAACCAGCTGGAGGAGGACCTCTCTCAGCTCAGGCTGGACATGCAGCGCACAAAGACCGACTACGAGCAGCTTCTTCGCATCAAGCAAAACCTGGAGATGGAGATCGCCACCTACAGACGCCTGCTGGAGGGAGAGGACTCGTAAGTATAGCGATACTAATAAAGATTGAGTCTCATGTCTCAAAGGGAAATTATAATTAAGTATGCTTTACCCAGCCCTTTAAAATAAATCTGTATGTTAATAGCTTTGGCCAGCAGGTAACACAGAAACTTTAGTGAAGAAGTTAGAGAAGGACAATAACACACCTGATATACTCAGAGATTATGGTACATCCTTGTAGTTTGATGTTCAGTCAGAATGGGGATAATTTGGCTACACTGTTGCCTTGATCACAATACCTGTATGATCATCTTACACCAAGTGCTTCTTAGCCTGCCGCCTGGCATTGTTGGGTGTAGCTGTTCTCAGATGTCAGCTTTGGTGAGAACACTGTTACTGTGGCAACGTTCTCACCAAAGTAAGCAATAGACAGGAAAACTGACGAGAGTGTAAACTGTACTGTGTTGTTTATAAAAACTAATCACAAAAAAATATAATAATAAGCAAGTTGTAAGAAATTGAAGCTTGCTGTCAGTGTCCGGGCGTGTTTCATGCTAAGAGTCACCTTTCTCTACCTGAACATGGCTGATTCATACATTTATGGTGTTTTGGTGTTACATCACTTCATTGTTGTGAGTAATTATGTGCATTCATACTGCGACAACATTCACTTTACTGCTGTTTAATGCATGTGTTTGTGGAAGTAATGATTCCTATGCCAGTTAGTGCTTAAGAGATTACACATGATGGTAAATATGCCAGCAGCACTTTATTATAAGATATAACAACAGCTGATCTATTTATTTGAAGCAGGCAGAACCAGCTGACCTAAACAAAGTAGGTTTGCATGCTTTACGTTTCACAGTAATCCTTATGTGTCCACAACAAGCTAGTTTAGCTCCTCTCCTTTTAGGGCAGTGTTTTTCTGATTGGCTGCCCCTAACAAACCAAAGGTTTGAACAACAAATGGGTGGGTCTTTTGCACTCACAGCCAGATCTGTGTGCCTGAGGTGACTATATTAAGGATATCTGCTCTCACTGGCATCAAAAAGAGCTAAAAACTGAAATAAAGCTGCATGAAACCAGCTATTATAAAATATATAAGTTCCCTTTAAATGATTGCTTTGAATGTGTTAGTCTTGCTTTAGTTCAAAGGTAATTCTAACAGGTTTTCTTTCTGCCCTTCAGAGTCAAAGAAGTCCCTCCTCCACCAAAAAGTGAGTATATGGCTTTTAATTTGAACTGATAAGAAAAAGTCAGAAATTATAAACTAGAAGACCCGAATTACATCATCACACAATATCACACAATGGTAGAAATACCACAGTAGTAGCTGCTGTTGCTGTCGTTTATTGAAAACTTTATGGAAGTAAAGAATGACTAAAAGTGAAGTTATGAGAAAGATAAGTCAAGCAAATACTTCAGAAAACTTTTTGCAACCACCATTTAAAAAAAAAAGAAGGAAAACTGTATTCAAAGTCAAATGTGGATCTGAGCCAGCATTGTAGTAGACTGACAGACAGACAGAAGGGTATATCTATCTTTTTCCACACCCAGGAGGCCCACAACTAATTATAGTTATGTGAATATCCAAACAATGCACAAACCACTTACAGCTCAGCTCCTATAGCAACTAATGTGGGTCTGAAAACATTTCCCCCCATGTTGTGTGTCCTAATCTCTCTGACTTGCACTGCTGGATTAAGAAACTGGAGTGTGTTTTGAAAATGTTCGTCTTTTGTCTCAAAAGATAATAACGCAAAAACAACACAGACTATTCACCTGTGATGTGAGATGAATAGGTAACACAACTTTTACAAACTCAGTGCTTTAGTAGCAGTCACATATCATCCTATATGTGAAACTACTAAGATTTTACATTTTTTAATGCATTTAGATGTGTAAAAAACTAGTTTAGTCAGCCTCACATTCTCTTCTCATGTCTTTTAAACACAGAGGAGCCCGAAGTCCGCACCAGAAAGATCGTGAAGGTGGTGACTCAGACCATGGTCAACGGCAAGGTGGTGGACGAGTCCAGCGAAGTGGAGCAGATTGAGGAGTCGAAGAAATAGAACAAGCAAAGAGCCAGCTGAAATTTTAAAATAAACAAAATAAGTAGAAGTTAGAACTTTTTTCAAAAAAAAAAGGAGAGAAAAGGAAAAACAAGAAAAATTAAGAGTCCGCCCTATTACACATGAATTGTGAAAATGAAGCTGAGAGCATTGTTGGAGGTACAGTAATGACTGACTATGAATGTCGTGTGTTTCCTATCATCTCACATGAAATGTGATTCAGACGTCACTACAAACAAGCTATGCTTTGCATGAGTTCATTGACTTTTAGATAGAAATGTGTGAAAACTGACTGATCACTGCTAAACTCTGACTGTTTTACTAATAAAGGGTTTTGTAGTCAAATGATGTTTAATTCCCAGTGCGATAACATTCATTTTACTAAATGAGCCTCTGTTCCTTTTACAAGAATTTCACGTCTGCTGTTTATTGTTTGCATTCTGAATACAAAGACAGAATAAATCCACAATGTGTCCACCTTCTCTATTCTTACATCACCTTTGATAATGGCCTAGATTTTGGGATTTTTTTGAGTCTGAATTGAACAACTTAGAGTCAGCCTAAAGGCTTCATGAGGCTATTCTTCAGCACAGAAGTGCTTTGCCATGTTTAACGTCTGTGAAGGTTCTCATTCATCCAGGTCATCATAGTCTAAGAAGATTGGAAAGAAAAGCACCTGGACTTCTTTAAGTTGCTTGAAGACGTTTCACCTCTCATCCGATAGCTTTTCTTTCCCAGCTCCTTAGGCCATGTTTAACAGTTTTTATTTAATTAAACAAGTTTACTGAAGTTAAGCATAAAGTGCAGCCAGGTTTAAAGGGACAGTATATAAACAGCCATGAAAAGTACAACCTACTTGTGGTACCAGATAAAAAAGTATGGCGATACCAGAAGTACTACACTGTTAAAAAAAAGTCCTAGAAAAAGAGTAATATTCCGGCAGCTGGGGCGCCAAAATAATACCATCAAATAACAGAAAATAACTTTCTCATAAAAATACGGTTATTTTCAGTAATGACAATACAGCTTGTTGCCCTAATTTTACATGGGATTTTGCCTTTTTCAAGTGCTGTTAAACATTAAATTAGGAACATTGTAATGTGATTAAACAATGAAATTACCTATACACAAGGTCAATGAATGTGGCAATATGAATAATAATACTGAAATGTACAGAAATATACAGTTAACAGTTGGTTTAAATAATAATGGATTGCATGCCCTGGGACAGACTGACAGAGGCGAGGCTGCCATATCGCACCATCGGCCCCTCACCAGTAGGGTGAAGCGTCTTGACTAAGGAAACAACGACCGAGAGTGTCCGAGCCGGGGCTCGAACCGGCAACCTTCTGATTACAAGGCGAACTGCCAACTCTTGAGCCACGATCGCCCTAAATAGCAATAATATTAATAATTATTTGATGTTAACAAAGTTTATAAGAATCATTTCATATATTTTTCCATAGCATTACATTTGAATTTAACAGTTCAATCTTTCAAATAACGGACAAATATTTGTGAAATCATGATACATTTGTGAATGTATTTTAACAATCTAAATATGCATATGTACAGACAAACACATTTAAAAAACAAGAAAATTATGTTTTATTACATTTACAGTGATTTTACGTTAATTTACATTTGAAATGTGAAGTCACAGTCTATTTATGTAAATTTAATGATATTCTAGAAGAACAGAACAAAACTGTAAAATACACAGTAAAATACTTTTATATTAGGACTTTCTTACAGTGTGCTTTGTTGCTTTACTGGAGGTGCGGCCGCTTGTTGAAGCGTTTTAATTAACTGTCTTGCAGTCTCAGCCCTGCTACCTTAAGAACTTTTCTGATTTTACAGTTCTATGCTTTTAGTAGTTTTTCTTAATACATTTTGATTTGTGGAATTGATCTGCCTCACCTCTGCTGTTAATAACGAGCCTGTGGGCTTTGGTAGCTAGTGCAACATTTACATTGGCTATAGAAATGTGCCCTGGGGTGTAACTCCCTCCCTAGGTGGCGTTGTCAGCATCCCGTAGTTACCTTCACTGGTTATCCCTCCTTCGCACCACCACATTATGATTTTCGTTGGGAATGACCTGAACGGACAGGATTAGAGCATCATGGGTACATCATGGGTACTCACGGTGTACTGCAGGGGGCTGGTGTGACAGAAGATGATGCGATGGATAGGGTGAGATGGAAGTAAATGATCTGCTGTGGCAACCCATAAAGGGAGCAGCAAGAAAAAGAAGATGAAGAAGAAAATAATACTTATCATTTTTAGGGGTGTGCAGTTAAATTTGAACACAAATTTTGTATCGAACCACAATTTCTGTGGCTCATTAAAAGTGAAGAATGATGATAGACAGACCTGGAGGGATGGTCTCACTAACTTGACATATACGAGCACAATGTATATGCTGTACAGTCTTTTTATTTATTTTTATTAATGTTTGGGTTAATGGTTAACTAAAATCCATCCCCAGAACTATCTTAATATGTGAAAATGACGGGCTCAAACAAAAGTCAAATTTTCTCTGCTGGTGTCGTCACAGTTTTTCCTTTTCAGGCAATGAAACCACGGCCTACAGCCCGAGCTATTCATAAACAGAAAACTATATTAAATTGGGCTCAAAATCCAATCAAAACACACTTAATAGAAAACATGATTTGTGAATAATGCTTTTGTTGTTTAATAATTGATTGTTGTTAATTTTCTGCAATAAATGTTTATTTAAAGAAGGCCAAAGTAAATTTCCAAACATGTTCCTCCATTAAAATATTGTTGGGAAAACAATTTTACTCTAAGAAAATGAAAAGAAAAAAATCAGAATGAAATGAGTATTAAATGGATTGTAACAGTTAGTTTCATTCAAAGGTTCAATGTCCAAAAGGATCGCTGAGATAACGCAGAGAACAGGAAAGTACAAGGAGCCCACCCGGAGTAACTATCAAGGGGAATCCCGTTCAGATTACATCACTGTCTTTTGTTCACAGTGTATTGTAAAGAGGATAATTACAGTCATGGTTCTGAACCAAAACCTGACTTTATTTATGCTTTATGCATTTTGCTTGTCAATTACATTTTAGTTGCAAATAGTTACTCAGTCATTTTGTACTCCACTGATAAAAAATGGCACCTTTTCTCAAAAGTCAGAAGATAATGTTGCTCCCTGCCATTTGTGCAAAATGCCCAAGAACACAAACTATGCAAACAAACAACAAACTCCAGAGAGTGTCTCAGCGCAGCAGCCTTTTAAATTATGTTTAGCAAGCAAAGCAAAAACCAAATAAAAGAAAAAAGTGGTGCTTAAAAGAAGAAGAGGAGCGTGCAGGATGAGGACACTGCACTTTGGATTTGAGCAGTTCTGTCAATGACTTTGCTGCGCAAAGGGTCTGAGTATGAGAAGTTGTGTTTGCTCTGGTACAGTGTTGTGGTAAGAGCCCAAAGAAATATCTGCCCTGCGGCCTATCAGGAGTTATTACGCCTGTGGTTCAGTTGCAAACATGTGAAGCCCAAAGTCATTATGTGGGAGAGCATGTTTGTTGTCACTGAGGTTAAGTGTTGAGTAATATCTCAAAAGCACTGAAAACATACTGCAGTTCTTTCACTAAAGACATTTTTGAGGTAGCTCCTCTAATGCCGAGGCAAATATAGAAAAAAATAGGCTGAAAATAAAAGGGTCCTATAGTGACGGGTGATGTACTTGTAAGTCTTTCCCGTCTGATTTATATGAAGCACATTATCTAGAATGACTGACAGATCTATAGTTCACACAGATTTAGTAATTAGTTTGGTTATATAATCTTTATGAGTGATATTTAGGGTTTTTTCCTTTGGCATGATAATCCTTTAAAAGCTCATCCTGTTATATGAATGCACACTTTCATGATTCTACAACCAAACTGTCACAACAAACCGAAACAAAAAAATGCAAAAGCAAAGATAAATCAGGACAAAAGCAGGTACCAGTTATGACAACACTGTCAACTTGTTTATAAAAAAATTTATGATCCATGTGTAACAGCAAAACAATCGCAGGAGCCACTTTTACACGGGTTCAAACAGGCAGACTTTTTAGCGGTCAAACATTTTGTTTTTGTGGAAAGGAGCATGATAAAAAGGAGCAGACCAACAAAAAACACAATAAGATATCAACAGGCTTCCTGAGATCATGTTACAAATATACATTTTCTGTGAGTGTTTATAGAAATCTGTGGTTTTAAAAGGCAGCAAAACAAATGGGAGTGAGTTTTGTTTTATTTAATCAGATTTTCGTGTATAGAAAACTGAAACACTAAATATGAACCCTGAAACACCACTGACTCAACGCCATTCACGAGTACTTTTTTCCATTACCCTGAATAAATAAGACAGATACATGCAAGTCCTGTTCACAGAGCACTGAGTTTGTCAAGACCAAGGCTGATGCATTGTCGGCCAGCTCACAGTGTTATAAAGCAATAGACACAGAAAGTCTGATAAACTTTAGGACAAACAAACTCTGAGAACTGCCTCACACTAGTGTCACATGTGTGAGGCAGTTCTCTGCTCACACATGTGGTTCTTACATGGCAAGAAGCAGCGAGATTAATTATTAATATGCCTGAATATGCCTGAAATAATTTCTAGATTCATGGATTCAGAAAATGAAAATCTTCTTTGTACAGACCAATTGCTGTCAATTTGAAAACAAGGCTTAATAGAATTTCAGATGCTGGACAGTTTGGGGCCTCTACTGTAATATTTCCAACTTCATAACCTGCCAGATGTTTTCAGTAGGAGACTGGACTGCAGACAGGTCAGTTGTGATGACCCTCACCCTAATGTCCTTTCTTCAGCTCCACTTGGCAGTTCCTTTCTGCAGCTCTTGGAGAGGACGAGTGGTTTGCTCTCAATTAGCAACATTAGCAACGCCTGAGCCCAGTGTGCCAGTGCTCTATAAATCCCTTAGAGCTCAGCTGCTGGGTGGGTCTCTTCTCTCATGAATCATTTTGGATTTTGGATTTTGGTTGTGCGTTGGTTAATTTTCTTGCACTGAACAACACTACATTCCCTGCTCACTCACAGTGCTGACTACACATGTCTTGGTTCCCAAAGGATGTTGCTTTAATTTAAAATAAACAGTTTTTTAAAGGGGCATTTGTGTGAATCACACTCTTGGTCATGGCAATGTGACCCAGGTTGTGACATGGTTTAGCACCAGCTAATGTGTGCCTCTGCTGAGAGCAGACATAGTTTCTTTTGGGCAGAATTGTCTTATTAAAAAAATCCACTGCTGAAAATGCATCATCTGAATGGCAACACAAGTTATAGCAACATCTGCATAAATATAGTTAACAAAGGTACATTCACAGATGTGAAAGTTACCCCTGCCATAAGTACCTAATGGACCTAATAAAGATGTATAATAAAAATTAAATTCTTACTTCTTTATTAAAGCTATGATAAAGAATATATTTCTTATATTATGTTTATTTCTTCTGATAATTCATCCAGAAAGAGCTGCAAAAATTTTGCATTAATAACTAGAAGCAGTGGCACAAATTAGTCTGGCAACCCATGTCAGTAATTATTTAAGTAGTGAACAAATTTACTCAAGATTACATGAATGAGACTCATTATATTAGCCATTTACATCCTCAGAGCCACACAGGATGCACAGTGAGGCCTTCTAGGAAAGAAATGACAATTTCACACCAGAAATCTCTCTAAACAATAATTAATCAAAAAGTATTAATAAGTCTGTTTACTTTGACAAACTTGTTTGTTTACAGTCTGCCTGATGAGATGTTTTTACTTCAGTATAGTGTATATTTACTGTATTGCCAAAAGTATTCTCTCATCTCACCCTCACACTTGAGTGACATCCCATTTTTAATCTGCTGGGTTTAATATGATGTCGACTCACCAGACTGTTGTTTTGTGCTACCACCTCCCAGCTTCAACTCTTGTGGGAAGGCTCTCCACAGAGTTTAGGAGTTTATTTATTTATTTTTTGACCATTTTTCCAGGAGCACATCTGTGAGTTCAGACACTGATTTTGGGTGAGAAGGCCTGGGTCGTAATCTCCGTTCTAATTCAACCCACAGCTGTTGTGTCGAGTTGAGGCCACGACTCTGTGCAGGCCAGTCAAATTCTTCCACATCAAACTTGCTCGTCCATTTCTTTATGGACCTTGCTGTGTGCCCCCCCCCCCCCCCCCTCCCCCCCCAATCCTGTTTTAATAGGAAGGGGCAATTCCAAACCTTTCTCACAAAATTGGGAGCATGAAGTTGTTCAAAATGTCTCGGTATGCTGAAGCATTAAGAGTTCCTTTCACTGGAATTAAGCTCGAGCCCAACTCCTGAAAAACAATCCCACACCATAATCTCCTGGCAGCCGCCAAACCCAGACTCATCCATCACATTGCCAGATGGAGATGTGTGATTTGTCATTCCAGAGAACAAGTCTCCACTGCTCTAGAGTCCAATGGCAGTGTGCTTCATGACACTGCATGCTGATGCTTTGCATTGGATTTCATAATTTAAGGCTTGGATGTAGCTACTCGGCCATGAAAACCAATTCCATGACTGCTGTTCTTAATCTGTAGGCCAGATTGGAGGTCTGAAATAAATGACATGGTGGGCCGAGTGAATACTTTTGGCAGTATAGTGTAGCAGATTTATGGAGCTCAACCTGCTGGTAGATGTTCATCCTTTGTTGTGCCCACTGAAGTGCAGAGCAGTTACATTACCTCTTTAGTGTAGAAAGAATCACAGAGAAAGTGCGAGTAGATGACTGTAAAGATGAGGAGACAAGTAGATCTGTGGATTAAGCAGTCTCGTAGTGTTTCAAAAACAAGCACTGCAAGTTTTCTCTGAGTACAGACGATGGTTGGACAGCATTTGAAAGATGTCATCCCAGCAAAATATTGCCGTAAATTAAATCCATTATATTTCATGCTTAAAGTCTCAAGTTTATCCTTCTGTTATTGCGCTATGGGAAAACGTTTCAAGGCCATTCTCTAAGAATTTTTTTTCTATTTTTCATGCCTTGGTCTCTGATATAGTTTGTTTTTTCTGCTGAATTGTTTAGCTACAGAGGCTGTGAGCAGTCATGTTGGAAACTTTTGCTTGCTTTTCTTTGGATTTTGTGATGACATCTGCCATCTGCAGACAAGGCAACAAAAGAAATGCATTAGATATAATAAGCAACTGTTTAAATATTTGAAATCACCAAAGATTGCACACATAAGGAGTATAAAAGTTTATGTTTTACTGTTACCGTGTTGGTCACTCCAATCATCCAGTAATTTATCAAGGGAGATAATAGTGAATGAAATGCTTCATGAAATTGTCAGAAGTCAAGGTTGTGTAGTATTTTTCAAGCCTGGGGTTTAATGTTTAATGTTATTTAACTGCCCTCTGCTGGACAGATTTTATTGTGGTGATTAATTTGTAAAGAAAACATCCACTCTTTAGATTCACCAGACACTTATAGGTAGACCTGCAAACATCTGATTAGCCAATCACATGGCAGCAACACAGTGCATTTAGGTATATGCCAGTATGGACCAAAATCTCTGAGAAATGTTTGCAGCAATGTGTTGAATCTCCACCATGAAGAATTCAAACAACTCTCAAAAGGGACCCAATTTGGGACCAGCAAGGTGTATGTAATGAAGTGGCTGGTGAGTGGGGGGAAAGAGTTTATGAGGAAGGTCTAATAATGATAATAATAAACTGGGATTGCAGACTTTTGTCACACAGAAACATAAAGCGCTGCTGGGACAGCAGATCTGATGGAAACTAAGAGATGGTGTTATTGGCGTTAAACAATCCTATCAGAGTTAAACCTGCTGCCAAACCGACTATTTCTAACTAACACTGTCCAGACTGCCCTGCCCTTACTAATATCCACGATCCCCCGAATCTCTCAGCAAGCAAGACCCAACAACAAAATATTAGAGTCCCTAAAGCTCCCTGGTTCTATCTGAGTAAATACATTACTTTCCAGCTTATTGTAGAACACCAACACAATCACTCACCAGCTATAGAAAGCATTTCTGTCTCTGTCATTCTTGAAATTAAAGACGTATTATTATGTTGACAGATGTCTTTCCTCTTTCTCTTGCAGCATTTGATCTAACTTGTAATGTAACATTACAAAAAAAGAAGGGCACACAGGGTCAGTTGAGCTTTGTGGTTGTGAGGCCTAACCTGCTGACACAAAGTCAATTATCTTTGCAGTCCAAACAAGAACACTCCTAATTTGATCCATGACCCTAGAGTACCCTCAGCTGAGTTAGTATAACAGGACTAAGATCTCAAAACATTAGTAAGCTCATTACTGCTCTAGTGTATTGCGTGGGTTTGGCTGCATTGTCGTGGGCTCAGAGAGGATTACCCACTTACTTTACATGGCCGTGTTTTCAAAGCTGGAGCACTGACAAACATTCCCTATGTTTCTGTGGTTCGGTGTGCTACTTAACATCTTAGTCCATTTAGGTTGAATTTTCTTCTTTATGGGCCAGATTTCTGAGCAGCATGAAGAAGGATGTTTTTCAGACATATTTTGTTTAGAAAAAACATTTATTTTAGCTTTCACATTCACACGAGACTCTGGAACACTGATGTTTTCCTTTAACAGACAGTGGATGGATTTGAGAAACAGTGGAAGATGCTTATTGTCTGACATCTCAGATATTCCTCTACTTTCACGTTTTCCTCATGCACATTCACTCTCACATTCTCCCGCTTCTTGGTGTCAAACCACCTAGACTGCAGCCAGCTGGCACACACTTCTGCTCCTCACTCTTTCTCTTAATCCCTTTCGATTTAGCAGGCTCCAGACTGCAGGACAGGTTGGAACTCTCCGGCCATGCAGATATCTTCCTGCTTTTGGCGGACGACACGCTGGATGGCGGGAGGAAGGCCACGGGGGTTCCTGGAAAAGACAAGGGCGTAGCCGTCCTCACAGCTGCCATCTTCTTTCAGGGTACGGCAGGCGTAGGTGATGGCGTAGTTGTCGTAGTCGGTGTCAATCACCCAGTAGTTGTCGCCTGAGTTAAAGAAAGGAGGAGTGTGAGGAGGAATGAGGGGATAAAAGAAATATACGGGAGGGTTCAAGTGTGCAGAACCAACCTCCACTGGACAGGTAGCTGGCCAGTCCTTGGTAGTTCATGAACATCTTGCCGGGTGTGGAAGGGTCAGGTACAGAGTACTGTGCAGCCATGTCAGCACACACAACCCAGAAGCTGCGAAACAGTGATACAAACACAAATATGTCTAACATTATATTTTACACTTTCTCTAAACAAAGCCTAGCTCATTGCATGTTTATCTAAGCTTACATTCCTGTATAAAAACCCTCTCTCTAAACTGTGTTTCTTTCTAATCCTTCATAATCCTGAGAAAACCAAGCCTGCAGCTAATGCTGTCCAGAATGTTCTTCTAAAAAGTGTATGTGTTTATGTCTTAAAGCTTTACTGGAACTCAAGCACCACGTGTAAGCTTTTCTTAACCACTGACCTGATAAACTGAAGGTTCAAGTTACCTTCACCTCATCAGGTCTTACAGATAATGAGCAGATTATGAGATAATGAGTGTAATACAGCAATACGGATGCATACATCAACTGTGAGGGCAAAAAATCTGCACCCGACCTTTTAACTTACCCAAACAGAGTGACGCGTCCCTTGGAGGAGGCGGTCATGGAGCCATCGTCATCGATGGTGTACTCTGCTGAGATGTTGTCCTGCAGGAACAGGCCTTCTGGGTCCTTCTTCTGCAGTGCATACCACTTCCCTGCATACTTCAGTAAAAATGAAACGAGAAAAGCAAAGTCAGAAATTATCCTTTTATCGTTCATCATTATTGCTGTCTGTGTATCTTAAATTCACTCACCCTCTTGGGGTCAAAGTCCTCTTTCACAGAGAAGCTATCAACAACGCAGGAGGCAGACAGACAGCGTTCAACGCAGGACACCAAGACCAACAGCAGGGCCAGCTTAGAGGATCCCATTCTGCAATGAACTTATATATCAGTGTTTTCAGAGTAATCAAAGATTCAGTACAAGAGAGCCCGCAGTATTGATTGTAATAGGCTGTTAAATACAAATTTGAATGAATAAGTTCCACCAATGAAAGAAAAACATTTCTGGAAAGTTCACGACAACGCCTGGAGTCTGTATACTAAAATCGGAGATACAGTCAGTCAGATCTCATTTTACACTCGAGCACAATGTTGCAGTCTATCATTAATTATATCATGTAAGACTATAGGAAAATGACTAATTTACAGCTATATATGTCCAGTTCACCACTCTCAATAGTTAAACCTAACGGGAGCTGAAGGAACATAAAATCACACAATTTCTGATCATCATGACTGACAGAATTAAAAGAAATTCCCGAAAAGTAGCTGAAAGGATATTTTTTTCAAATAAATATTTCAATGTCTTACCTGTTTTGCGTTAAATTAGCAATAGGAGTTAAAAATTAATTTTCTGTGTGCGGTTATCCAGTAGGCTGGGTCTTGTGTCAGAAGCTGCCTTTATATACATGCACCACAGACAAGCTTATGGCTGATTTTCATTGCCTGGGACTAAATAAGGTGCTTAAATCTAGAGCTAATCCTGTTCGGCTGAAATCCTTACCGTAATCTGGCTTTTACCTTCAAACCTGCCCAAGAATTACTATAAAAACAATTAGACCATTATGTAAGTGACTGGAAGAGCTGTAAAACAAGACACATGCTGCCAACAGATGGCAAGTGAAATGTGTCTGTGTGCAAAATACAAGCAGTGGTTGATTTTCAATGAACTTAGAGATTTGATAATAGTAATGAAAATGCATGTCTGAAATCCAAACAATGAGGTCAATTGTTTGGATTGTTTGGATTGTTTTGTCCATTTTATTAAAACCAGGAATCTTTATTGGGAGTTTAATTAAAGGACAAAATGCCAGGTTAGACAATAAAGACAGAGGGAGACTAAAATCACTATGTGACACCACATATGCATTGAAAATTCCAAAAGTCACTGGATTTTGATAAACCTGAAAAGTTATTTTATGAGGAAGCAGGTTAGTCTTTTCTTTTTAGTAGATAAAATAATGGCAAAAACAAAAGAGTTTGGGGTCAAAAAAGGGTCAAGCGGTCAAAAGTCATTTTCAGCAATGGAAAAGTGCTGTGTTAGCATAGTACAAATTCACCTGAGAAACTTCCGTGTCTGTTTAGGATGAGAAAACAAACAGGAAAGAATGAGTACATGCTCCCTTTTCCGACATGCATTTCTTGAAAAACAGCTCTGCAGTAAGGAAATAAGCTCTATCTTAGATCCCACATGCAACATTTGTGTGTGAAGTGAGAGAAAAAGAACAATTTGGGGCTCAAACCACCAAAAAACCCTATGTTTTTATCAGCTGTATGATAAAAACGTGGTCAGAAAACACTGATTTGAGATGTGAGCTGTATTCTGTTTTGCTTTGATACTTTGGCAAGTCTGGAAAGTGTTGTAAACGACTGAGATGCACTTCATTGATAAGCACAATTTAATGGACACTTGCTCAGGCCACCAGGCAGAGGAGAGGGTGAATAAAATCTAGTTATGTGATCTTGTTTTGGCAGAACAATCAAGGTGTAATGCTCTAAGAAGTAATCTTTAAAAAACTCCAAAAATACTGATAGATGAGTAAAATGAGAAAATGTGCCCTACCTGTTAAAAAAAATTAACATTTTTAAAGAATTTTGGTAATTTCAGAGAATTGGCCTCACAAGAGCACAAACTAAGCCCACAAGAACATACCGGACATCGCATTGTTATTCATAAACTTAGACACAGACCCCTGTTTGTGATTTCTACTTTTCTGGATTGACCTTGGTCACCTGAGATTACTGCTGGCATTATACATCATGTAATAATATCCACAGGTGTCTGTTCTAAATTTTACCTTAGTGTCTGTTTTTTTATATTCGACTTACTACTGTTCCAAATTTATCCTCTTTAATCCGATAGCCGGTGAAAAATTAAGCAATCAGTGTAAACTAGTGCAGCTCTGAAAGTAAACAGCGTCTTCAGTGAGGACACACACAGACAAGTCAGTCAAGATAGCAGCTCTATTTTTTGCACTGACTGGAAAAATACAGTTTAATCCTGCTTGCAAGAACAGAAATAGATCCCTGATAAAAATACGTACTCTACACCTTTTTATAGGCCATCGTTAAATTCCTATGTGAAGAAATACAGTTAGTTCCCATAGTTAGTTCCCTTAGTTACTGTTGTATTTTCATTTAACCTTGAAACAAGCTAAGTGTGGTATATGTTTATGTAAAGGTTATGAAATTGGACAAAGTAATTACTAACAGTTAAAAAAAACTGGTGTTAAATGAAGTCATTGTTTGACCTTCAACTACAGAATGATCTTCAGGTAATTTTTTTTACACTTCTGGTGTTTTGGTCTGTGAGCCTTTCTTTAGAGTGTGTAGGTCTTAGGCTTTAAGAGCTCTAACTAAAAATATGTTTTCTATCCTTAATGCAAGATGTTCTTTGTATAAATCTGAGGTTCCTTATTTGAACAAAATGTTTTGATATGACCGTAAATGGAAACAACACGGTAGCAATCTGGTATTGGTCATTTTGCTAATTTTCTACAGACCCCCCAAAATGTAAATTTTTTTTTATTTTTTTTAAGTACTGGTAGCTTTGTAAAAATACTTTTAGTAGTCTACAAAAAAATACAAATAAAAAATACAAATACAAAAAAGTGGAATAAGCCCAAATCACCAAGCCTCAAACAATGGATGGATGCTGTCAATGTGTTCACTATGTAGTGGAAAGTTCACTTTTAGCCCAAGAGGAGAAACCTTTACGAGAAAATACACTGCTCTTTTTCAGTGAACTCATTATGATCAATCCAGATCCATAATTCATTGAGGCAGAGTTGTGTTGACTGATGTGCCCCAATATGTATGCTTAATAAAGACTAATAAAAAAAAAGGAAACCCCCCAAAATGAAGAACAAAGTGAAAAGTATGGGGAAGTCTGTTAATCCTTTTCGGCAGCACATACTTTGTAACATATGCTTAGATAACCACTGTATGTGCCCACACAGAAGGAAAAAATAGGAGACTTGCAGATCATGGATCATTCAACATCTTTCTAGCCTGCAGACTCTAAGAGTATGTTGCCATCGTGTGGTGCATGGCAGGATTGCAATATAAGAAAGCTAATAATGTGAGCAAATCTTTCAGTTTATTTTAATTTTTTCACGTACTAAATTAAAAGTGTTACATCTTTGGTTTCATCTCTGTTATTGTAGAGTCTTTAGGTCACAATATAAAGCATATTGAGATGACTCTTGTTGTGATTTGGTGCTACATAAATACTATTGAATTAAACTGAATTGAATAGCTCAACAAATACTAAAATAGTAGTAACATTAATGACCATATGGCTTTTCATCCAGACCCATAATTAGGTAACATTTTCTATTACTTGGTTTATGATCAACACATGCAAAACAAATGACACTGACATCGGCTTTATATGTGCTTTGTTTTGCTAACAGTGCTAATGAGAAAATGTTCATATGCTAACAGACTGCGAGAAGGTGAAAACAGTAGACATTACTATTCATTAGCGTGTTGAACAATGTCATTGATTCAGTTCAGTTTGTCTCTATTCAAATTAACAATTAGATTTATTTCAAGGAACTTTACATTATAAGCTGTTTTACTCACTATGATTATTGCTGTAGCATGCTGATTATAGCTGTTAGCTTTAAGTAAGGGTTTGCTCAAGTACCGTATTAGAGACCACTGATTAGGCACAAGGAAACAAGTTTATCTGACCTAAAAAGCTTAAGAATAAACTTTGGGCTTTTACAAGAGGTCAGCTAAAAAGAACTAAACTAAGGATTTATCTGAAGTAAATGGGACATACCTAAAAATAACACTGCTAGCTAATGGCTTAAAAATACTTGACCAAAACTGAACAGAAAATCAAGGGAAACGACAAACAAGAACAACAAAACAACAGTTAGTGTAACAGTTACTTTTAACTTAACATTAATCAAATCCAAAACAACCACATACAGAACATCAAAACCAACGAATTAAATCAACATATTTTGACAAAACAATTTCGTTCCACCCCTGTGATGTGGCAACATTTGGTATATTCCAATTACCACTTCCTGCATTTATAGGAGCTCCATCCACTTCATTCAGAATATGCCACCAGAAGCATTAATAGAGCTGAAAACAAAATTAATACAAGAATATATACAAGAATAATACAAAAATTAAAACAAAGTTATATATATGTGTAATTTAGCCAGATCAAAAACTAAGATGATTCAAATGCGTGTTCAAGTGTTTTTATGGTGACTTTATAGTTGTGTGGCTGATAATGTGGCCATCTCAGTACTTCACAGAGCTGCTAACATGGTGATGGTGGGACACTTTAGTTTGCTGGTCACTGTGTAAGATTTAAGCATTCATTCATATTAGGTAAACTAAAGCACTAAGTGAGGCTCAGGTGAGTGCGTACGTGATCCCTGTATAGATGGTACATGGAGTAACACAACTGGTGCACATCATACACATCCTTATCAAACTAAATCAATAAACACCTCCTGACCCTATCACAAACACATGAATGTGCACAGATACGCACTCACACAGACACACACAGTACCTGTAATCTATTATAGTGGAAGGAGATTATGTATTTGACCTTTTGTTTAAGATGTTTATGAAACCTTATTATAGACAGGACCTCCCTGCACTGAATCAAAGGATTAGTTTTCCCACAGAAGCTCACAGCGTCTCATTTTCCACTGTCTATATGTGCATTACAGGTTTAAAGACTACATGAGGAGAAAGCCAGAGTTTGGGTGCTGACCTCATCAGGCAGCGTTTTAACTAAACAGAGCTTATAAAGAGGAGGTCAAGATTAATGAGGAACTAAAGAGCTTTCATAGGTAGACCTAGGAGAGAGAGAGAGAGAGAGAGAGAGAGAGAGAGAGACAGAAGCAGAACTGCTGTAACTGAAAAATATAACATATGCAGTAGATATGAAAAGCAAAGGGTGTGTATGTAATATAAATATATATCTTATAATTTTGTAGATTTGGTAGATTTTATAATCATTTAGATTTAATAATGCAACAAATTTTTCATTCACAGCAGTGCAGAAATATGGAGACAAATAATATTTTATTTACTGATATTATTTTTCATTAAAGTTTTCAGTAATAACATCAGCTAATTAATTTGTTTTTTTCATGTTTGTTTTTCTTATTAGTCATTTTTACTGTGGATCCATTGATATATCGGCATTTACAAGTACCAATAATTGTGTTTATCAGTGGTGCACATCAATTTTGTATTGGCTAAATATTCCTAGGTCCCACGATGATGAGTGAAATTGTATTATTGTTATTATTTATATTTTGGACTAGCACAAAAGAGATAAAAATATATTTATACAAATGATTATTAGTGGAGGTCTTGATGCATTCTCAATCATCCAGGAAAGTAAATCTCCAAAAGTTGAATCTGTTCATCTGGACGTAGCGTTTTGTGGGAGAAACATTGGGAGAAATGGGAGAAACATTTCGTCACTCATCCAGAAGTCACTTGAATTTTTAAAAATGTTAATAAAATAATAAAATTGCTATTTTAAACGTCTGTGTTGACCCAGAAATTTAAAAATAGGACCATCATTTCTATTTATTGGTTTCAGAGCCTTTAAACCTATATCTGTATATCTATAATGCCTATATGTTTAAACAAATGATTAAATGTTTAAACACTGTACATCAACAAAACCAGTAATTAACAGTAAAAAATGAGTGAAGTGGAATTTGTAGTGCAATGCCAGCAGAAAATATATACTGTCAGGACATGACAGTATATATTTTACTTTTGTTTTGGTGGTCTGTGGTTTATATGTACTGAACGTACTGAAGCCCAATGGGGTCTGGATCCTTTGGCCTACATATCCCTTACTACATGATCAGCTGATGAGTTTAGTATAGGCAGATCCCCACTAACCTTCAGCACTATCTGCTGATGACAGAGGGATTGTTGGATTCAGCCCGCTGCCTTCTCCTCAGGGATCTCCCTCTCTCAGCCTGCTTATCCCACTAACAAGAGGGGATTAATTTTTTATTTTTTTTATACCTGCATTTGAATGTGTCCACTTCTGTTTCCCACCTTTCTGTGTAGTATCTGGGTAAGATTTCTTTCTTTCTTGGGGGGTAAAGTTTAGAAAGTTGTCACTATGCAAGTGTTTCCTTTCTTATTTTGTCTTCGATTTCTAGGTGGGGAAGTTGGAGGAGGAGTGTTGGACGTAGTGGGAGCTCGATCATTGAGCTGAAGAGGGAGAAGACAGGGACACTTGGAAGAGGACAAGGAAGAATCAATCATGGGTGTACAAAAGGAAGACGTGGAAAAGTTCCTGAACGGGAATCCTGATTTTGCTAAGAAGTACTTTGCCAAGAAAATGAACACCTCTACCATATCGAAGGTTTCAGGACTCCCAGAGAAACAGATTGACTTCAGCCAGTTTCAAGAGCTCAGTCAGGTAAGATACAGTTTTATTTTTTGTTTATTATTAATATTATTTTTGGATTTTTTGTGATTTTTCTGTCCTTTTCAAGATCGAGGAAAGCAAAATCATGTATGACCTGATCAAAGACATGCAAGAGAACATCAACATGGAAAAGGTGGTTTTCAAGATCCTGAGAAGAATCAGCGCGCTCATCCACGCCGACCGCTGCAGCTTGTTCATGTACCGCCAGCGCAACGGCGTGGGAGAGCTTGCCACACGACTCTTCAACGTGAGCAAAGACTCACAGTTTGACGATTGCATTGTGCCACCAGACTCTGAGATCGTGTATCCGCTGGACATGGGAATAGTTGGCAATGTGGCTCTGACCAAGAAGTCAGTTAATGTGAAAAACGTCAAGGAGGTAAGGAGGAGGGAGGGCTAATTAATTAGAGGGAAAGCTTAGATGATGAATGGTGTGATTCATATTAGATTACCACCAGGTGACACACAGTGGCTAGAATTAAGAATTAAATCAGTTATAAATATATCACAATAACACTTTTGATTTATATTCTCATTTATATTCTCTCCAATGGAAGTTAAAGGTGGTGGCAAGTTACCCATGATCTGTTCAGTTCTGTTGGATAATCGAGCGCTCACTGGTTGCACATGAAAGAGGCAAGAATGTCAAGATTTGTTACAGTCTCTTTAAAATCAGCCTCTTTAAAATCAAACAGCAAGAGCTGCCTCTACTCTTTTCCTCACAGAGTAACAACAAAGTAACATTTTTGCATGTTTGCTTTCGTAAATATTCACACATATTAGATATCATACCCTAAAGCCTCGTGGTTATAGGGAGAGTAAAAGAAAAGTTTGTCACACACTACACTTGACCACCTGAAGGTGTAAATCCCCTTGTCAGACATAATCCATTTATTTTCAGATCCCATCAGGCTCTGCTCTAGCTGTGGATTAGACATCTCTGGCATTTAGTCAGCAGGAATCTAAAACAGATCACTTCACTTTGATAGCTTACTTTTATATCCCTGTATAAACCTTATATTGTTATTTACACTGTTATATTTTAAAGGAACAGTAGCGTGCATCATACGTTTTGTAGTTTCATAATAAAATTGAGTTGACAAACTAATAAAACTGTGGGATTTGTGGGCCATATGATGTGTTCTTACCTACACACTTACCTCTTATTATAGACTCTATTTCTTCTCTAATAAATCTACACATCAACTGTAGTACATTGTAAAAGTCTTCTGTCTTCAAAACAATAATCTTAAATGAATTTTTCTAGAGATGTATTCAGTGTATTCGGCTTTCACAAGTAAGGCCTTATGAAAGCCTTTGCAGTGTTGTATTAATAATGTTTTCTGGATGAGCAATTACACATCTATGTGCTCTGAAGGCATCTTTCCTGCATTTTAGAACCAGCACTTCAGCTCATTTGTTGACGAGCTCACAGACTACGAGACCAGGAATATTCTGGCTACACCCATCCTCAACGGCAAAGACATGGTGGCAGTGGTCATGGCTGTGAACAAGACCACAGGACTACATTTCACTGCTGAAGATGAAGATGTGAGTCCAAACCACAAAAGCACATGTGCATGAACCACTCACAGTTGAAACTAATGTGTGCAATTCTGTAAACAATCAGCTTTAGACAGTCAGTCAGCCTTAAGATTATAATTAAAGACAATTAGTTTATTATTACAGCTGATAAGTACTGCATGAAATATGAGCAAGGTCATTAATGCCAGTTAGGGATGCCCCCCTTCCTCTTAAAATTACACCTGAGCTGAATGGACTGAGAGCCACATCAGGTTAATGCATCAGAATTAAGATTTTTTTCCCTATTTCCTATGTTTTACAAGAAAATATTTCAACATGGCTAAAATAATGCCACGTTTATGTATCCATGAGCTCGGGGAAGAGCAGAACCCTGTTATTGGACGCTTCAGTGTGTTCTATGTTTTTAAAAAAGCACAATAATAATAATGATTATAATAATGTGATGTTGCTGATTATATTTATAGTACATTATCTTCGTCACACCTCGACCTTCATTTGCAGCATTTTTTTTGTACCACAAATTTAATTCTGCCAATTGTTTTTTATGTTATTTTGACCGGTTTGTCCATCCATACAGCTTTTTTTGAAGTATATGAGAGTTGCCACTTTGAACTTGAAGATCTACCACCTGAGTTACCTCCACAGCTGTGAGACGCGTAAAGGACAGGTACGGCAATTTTAATGTGCAGTTTTTGATGTAGATACAGAAATATTACTGCAGTGTTACACTTGCACCGTGTATTAACCTAATTTTCACCCTTCTTTAATGTATATTTTGCATGTTTTGTAGCTGCTGCTATGGTCAGCCAACAAGGTATTTGAAGAGCTGACAGACATCGAGCGACAGTTTCACAAAGCCTTGTACACAGTCCGAGCCTACCTCAACTGTGACCGCTACTCTGTTGGTTTACTAGACATGACGAAGGAAAAGGTGTGGCTTCTTTCTCTATCTTTGTGTGTGTTAAGCCACATTTTTGTACCACTGTGAAGTTACTGACTTGTTCTCTGCTTCCAGGAGTTCTTTGACATCTGGCCAGTGCTGATGGGAGAGCAGCCACCTTACTCTGGCCCTGTAACCCCTGATGGCAGGGTATGTTCTTTTATTTTATTTATCTAACATTATTACCAGCACTGCCTTTGCTAGTAAATGTTTACACACTGCTTCCTCTTTCTCAAATATCTCTGTTTTATTTTGATTTTAGGAGGTAAACTTCTACAAAGTGATTGATTATATTTTACACGGAAAGGAAGACATCAAAGTAATACCGTAAGTCGTTATAGATTAAAAAATAAAAGAGTTTAATAAAGTTTTAGTGAGAGATAACATCTGTTGACTTACTGCCTGTGTGTCTTATAGCAATCCTCCCGCAGATCACTGGGCTTTGAGTAGTGGCCTTCCCACTTATGTTGCTGAGAGCGGCTTTGTAAGTTTCTTTTTAATTACTTGCAGAAAGCTGTCAAACCAGTTTAACCTAATAAATATTTCCAAACTGATCAGGTTGTTCTCTTCCCTGTCGTAGATTTGTAACATTATGAATGCAGGCGCTGATGAGACGTTTGAATTTCAGGTAAGATATTGTAGACATCACTGTGTAGAGAAGATGCTACTTTATTTAAAAAAACAAAACAAAAAAACCCAAGCAAAAAACAGTGCAGAATACTTTTAGAGCAGTGGCAGTCACAGTGGTGTCCGGGAACCCCCAGGGGTCTGTGACCCATAGCCAAGGTTTGTTGTAACTTTAAAATGTTAATATGTATCAAACCTGTCCTGCTACTTCCTGGTTTATTATCCAGGTGACTAGTGGGCAAGGGGGATATCTGAATCAGTTAATCTTTAAGTTAACCAGTTTGTTAGGAACAAACTGGTTAAACAGAGAAAATATGCAGACAATCATACTAAGCTTGAATTTTTTGAAAACACCAAAATTAAACCAAAACTAAACCAGCCAGAATGACTTACTGAAAAATTATGTGTAATAATGTGTTAGGCCATGCAAGATGTTCTGCTTGTAAAAAAAAAAGCTGAAGAACCTTTTTCATGTAGACATATGTTATGAGGCCTGCTTGTTTCTTGTGTGTTGCAGAAAGAGCCATTGGACAGCAGTGGCTGGACAATAAAAAATGTTCTCTCGCTGCCAATCGTCAACAAAAAGGAAGAGATAGTTGGCGTAGCCACGTTTTACAACAGAAAAGATGGAAAGCCTTTTGATGATCAGGATGAACAGCTCATGGAGGTAAAATTAATCTTCACTAAATCATTTAGTGCAAATAAAGAAAAATAAAGTTCCACCAATGTAATCTGGGAAGATAAAGTGTCTATATCTGTTTTATGTTTATGTGTGGAGTCCACTGCTGACACTGTATGTGGTGAAGGCTGTGCGTGTAACATAGATGGCCATCTTCTGATGATTTTCCTGTTTCTCAGGCTTTGACTCAGTTCCTGGGATGGTCAGCGTTGAACACAGACACCTACGACAAGATGAATAAGCTTGAGAACCGCAAAGACATCGCTCAGGACATGGTGCTCTACCACGTCAAATGTCGAGATGATGAGATTCAGAACATTCTGGTTAGTCCTGTTTAAATGTGTTTTCTCTCCTAGCTGTTAACTGACTGTAAACATTAGAGTATTTAGATGAATGACAATAGAAAAGGTTTCCAGCCTCATTTGAACTCCCACCTCACCAAAAGACATTGCAAACCATCCAACAAGAACCAAAAAAAGCTTTTCTTTTTTAACAAGATCCACTAATTCTTCTCTTTGTAGGAGACCAAACTAACACTTGCCACCTTTGTACTTTGTGTTGTTGTCTCAGTTTAAACCTATAACATCAATGATTTTTGTAATTTCTTCCAGTACACCAGAGAGCTCTATGACTGTGAACCCAGAGACTGTGAAGAGGACGAGCTCCTAGCTATCCTGGTATGTCCAACATGTGTATTGTGATGTCCAGCACATGAATTTGTCCCTCAATTTTGCTTATGTTACCAGAAAAGTTTGACATTTTCCATATATGTCTCTTTTTCATTCATTTCCCTCACAGAAAAAAGACCTTCCTCCACTAATTAAGAAGTTTGAGATCTATGAGTTCCGCTTTTCAGATTTTAATTGCACAGAGATGGAGTTGGTGAAGTGCGGGATCCAGATGTACTATGAAGTCGGTGTGGTCAAGAAGTTCCAGATTCCACAAGAGGTAATGCAGATAAACACAAGTGTGCATCTTTATCTTCAGTTTGTGAACAGCCTTTTGGAGCTGTGTCGTTTTTAAATAGATTTAATGATTTGCTGCTCTCCTCTCAGGTGCTGGTTCGATTCATGTATTCAGTCAGCAAAGGGTACAGAAGGATCACCTACCACAACTGGCGTCACGGCTTTAATGTTGGACAGACGATGTTTACGCTACTGACGGTATTTCTTTAATTTTATTAACCTCCATTTACCTCAGCTTAAATGTATATCTTTATACACAGCATGGCAATATCTTGTGTGTCTCTGTGTGCTCAGACAGGAATGCTGAAGCGATACTACACTGACTTGGAGGTAATGGCAATGATAACCGCAGGATTCCTTCACGATATTGATCACAGGGGGACAAATAACTTGTACCAGGTCAAGTAAGTGCTTATGGGAACTTTTTGATTTCTCACAACAAAATAAAGAAAACTGCTTAAGGTTTGCAGCATTATATAGCATTTAGCAATATATTGTACAGCACCTTGTACAATATAATTACAATACCTTGTAATCCCAGTAAAGGGATTCTCCTCTGTCTGAAACAGTTTGAATTTTGTCTCTAACACAAACAATTACAGAGTTATGGTCATTTAAAGAGTGCTTGTAAAGTGGGCCTGCTGGCAGGTCGATGATAAAAAGAAAGTTAAGGAAGGTATTTTTGATGTAGTCACTATATTAGGTTTATTTTGAAAGGGGGAAATGATGAGGTAAATTCTCATTTACTTTCCAGCAACGTATTCTATAAAGTAATTAGCAACATGCCCTAAAAAGGAAAAAAACTACTGGCTGTTTAGCTTCGATGCTACTCTGCTGCATGTGCTGCAGATGTCACTGAAATGACTGCAAATGGTGAAATCTAAGGCACAAACCAAGTAATTACACGATTTCTGAATTATGCCAAGCAATCAGCTTGTAAACAGAAACAGTGAGTCGTCATTGTTCATTTGATGAGCCATAGCTACATATTTGTTTTTGCGGGGGGGTGTAATGTAGTTGAAAGGATATAGTGATCCACAGTCATTACTACAGTGATTATGCATTCGCTTGTAGTTCAGAATGAGCATTAGATCATCTTAAGAGTTCACGTGCACATTTTAACCTTTCAGGAGATCTTTTGAAAACAAATGGGGAAAAATGTGGTAATAAACTGAATGATGTTTTAAAAAGCATGTAAATTCTTTTAAAATCTTTCATATATAGTAACTATTATGATAACCGACTTCAGTCCCATTTGAAATCTTGCTGGTATCTGAGGATTTTGATTTTTATTCAACAGATCTGGTAATCCTCTGGCCAAGTTACACGGCTCTTCCATTTTGGAACGGCACCATCTAGAGTTTGGAAAGTTCCTCTTGGCTGACGAGGTGAGTAACAAGACACTAATGAGAGATTAGCTTAGGTTACTTGTATTCTTTATTCAGTCACTAATGACATTTCTTTGCTCCTCTCCTATGCAGACACTGAATATCTATCAGAACCTCAACAGGCGACAGGTTGACCATGTGATCCATCTCATGGACATCGCCATCATCGCCACTGACCTGGCTCTTTATTTTAAGTCAGTACTACTTTTCATTTGCCTGCCCTTGCTCCCTGATGATAAATGTCTTATTTTTCTAATGTTTTTACTGTCAAACTACATTAAAAAGTAGACAAACAGTAAGTAAATGATTCTTCTCTTTGCACCTTTCTAGGAAGAGAACCATGTTCCAAAAGATTGTGGACCTCTCACATACGTATGAGGATGAAAAGAAATGGGTCGACTTCATGTCACTAGAAACAACCAGAAAAGAGATTGTCATGTGAGTGCAACTAACATACACAGTGTTACTTGCTCCTGCACATTTCTCTGAGGCTGCAAACTGTTTTCTGTTTCAGGGCCATGATGATGACCGCATGTGACCTGTCCGCAATCACAAAGCCTTGGGAAGTTCAGAGCAAGGTGAGAAGCACAGAAATTATTGGTGTTGTTAGTAAGCTGAGTCACAAATGAGTAAATAATGATTTTTGTATTATTTAAGAGCATAACCATGTTTGTATGTCTTCCAGGTTGCCTTGTCTGTGGCAGCAGAGTTTTGGGAACAGGGTGACTTGGAGAGGACTGTACTGGAGCAGCAACCCATTGTGAGTTTATTTACTGCTGGAGTGTGTTTGTGCTCATAAAAATATACTTATTTGTTTCACATTTAAATGTATAATTATTCATTTGTTGTTGTTTTTTTCATGATACTGCCAGCTAGATACAATGTCCAGCACTATATTTCCTAGCTTATTACAGATGTGTAAAGGGCAGAATAAAGTTGTAGTCTCTCTTCAGCAGCCCACACACATGTCACTTTAGGGATGGCACTCATTATGTAGCTGAGCAGAAACCCACCTGAGGAAAGGTGAACTACTCGTACAGAGGCAAAGGACGTCATAAGACAAGTTTCAAGTAACAAAATAAAGCTTTTTCAGACAAAGTGCAGTGACTGGGGGCGATCGTGGCTCAAGAGTTGGCAGTTCGTCTTGTAATCGCAAGGTTGCCGGCTCGAGCCCCGGCTCCGACATTCTCGGTCGTTGTGTCCTTGGGCAAGACACTTCACCTGTTGCCCCCTACTGGTGGTGTTCAGAGGGCCCGGAGGTGCCAGTGTCCGGCAGCCTCGCCTCTGTCAGTGCGCCCCAGGGCAGCTGTGGCTACAATGTAGCTTGTCATCACCAGTGTGTGAATGTGTGTGTGAATGACTGAATGTGCAAAAGCGCTTTGGGGTCCTTAGGGACTAAGTAAAGCGCTATACAAATACAGGCCGTTTTTACTATTTTAAAGTAAAAATGTAATCGTGTGTAGAAGTGTGTGTGATTAGCTACAGACTTGCACTGATTTCATTAATTATATGACAGTTCTGACTGCGCTAAATGTTTGTCCCTCCCACCAGCCCATGATGGACAGGACCAAGTCAGCTGAGCTTCCAAAGCTTCAGTGTGGTTTCATTGACTTTGTCTGCACGTTTGTCTACAAGGTAATAATGATTATTACATTCTTGCTCACCGAATATGTGCACTGCATGGCTCCTGTCACTGTTTCTGTGCAAAAACTAGGTTAGTCTGAACACATTTAAACCACTGGGTCAATTCTTCTTCTTATTGTTATTTTTTTTATTATGTATTTGTGTTTTTAATGGAGCACCACCATCTCCTGTACAGCTCCCCTATTCTATGCTGTTCCATGCGAATTTTTCCATTTCTTCTTTGCATCTTATCTTTTAAGGAGTTTTCTCGCTTCCACCCACAAATCCAGCCCATGCTGGATGGCATCATAAACAACAGGAAGGAGTGGAATGCCAAAAAGGAAGAGTACGAGGCTAAGCTCAAAGCCATCGAAGAAGAAAAAGCTGCTAAAGAGGCAGCGGCAGCCAGTAAAGGTAGGGTGTGTCTTTACAATAATCAGAACCCTACAAGGAACTGTTAAAAAGGTTGTTGACTCAGAGAGGCAGAGCACTGAACCCAAACAGGTGGAACAATGTAAAGTGCAAAAATAAAAGAAATGCAATGATTTGAAAGTTATTAAGTAATCTGAAGGTAGCACAGAGACAACCTTTCACAGTGCTAAAAAAAACAAACAACAACAACAAAAAAAACCCCCCACTTTTAAAGTGATTGGAAATCGTTACCAATTAGTCCAGTTTGGTGTCTGGTTAGATCTAGACAGCATTTTTTTAGGCTTGTGCTGTTTAATACATGCAGAATTCAATGGATAGCTGAATATGTTGTGCCCAAACCTTCAAATATTATTCAGCATTAATGGGGCCTTCATAGAAGGGCAAGTTACTCACACCATGTGCACTAATCCATATCTACACCACTGAGCTGCATGCTGATAGTAAGTCAGGTTGAATCCTCCGTCTTTAGTGTGGAGGATTCAACATTAAAAAAACAAAAACAAGAAATAATGTCAGTTTTCCACTTTTTTTTCCACCTCAGTTCATCTTGAATGGGTTCAGGCCCAGAGGAGGTGATGGTGCTTTTAATTTGCTTCACATCTGAAACACCAAACCTCTCTGAGGTCTCTTTTTCTACCTAACTATGTCATCGACTTGTCATGAGACTTTCCACCAGGTTTTCAGCCTTTCTTTGGTCTAACACCAATATTTTTGAACAGTGTTGCGTGCATCTCTTTTTAATTAAATATCTCGTTTGGATTGTAGAATGGGTTCATATATTAAAATTAGCCACAACACAAGTGATCATTTGGTTTCTAGTGCTTTAATTGTATACTTACTCTTTTGTTGAATATTTAATTGTTTAACAGTGGCTGCAAACAACCCCAGTGGTGGATCTGGCTCCAAGACCTGCTCTGTGTGCTAATCAGCCAAAGAACTGCTGACATTCCTGGGGTCTACGAAGACACTCATGACAGACTGAGTCTCACCCCAGCAGAAACAAACAAAAGGAAAAGTCAGGAAGTCAGGAAGACGGATATATGAATGCACAGCCCTGTAGTAACTCTTCAGAAAAGGGGGTCCAGTTGGAAAAGGAAAAACCTGAACACGGCGAGATCTCCACCAAGAAGAGCAAAGCTTTATTTTTAAGAGGCCAGGTGAGCCAAAAATGAGTTCGGATCAAGGAAAGACTGACCACATTTTGAAAAAAGAAAAAAAATCCTGCGATTACATTTGAGGCAAAATTGCTGCTTCCTGTCTTAAAATAATTCTACTTTTATGAATCAAGAGTGAAGATGATTTTTGCATCTCAGGTTTCTCTGATCTTAAAAAAGTTTGCTTATCTTTAAAGGATTCCTGTTAGTGACAATGTGTGTGTGTGTGCTGTATGCTTGTTGTGTGTTTCTCATATGTACAACTTTTTTATTTTTTCCCCAATTCTTCCAAGTATTTATTTACATGGCAAACATCTCAGGAGGACACAGCCTACATCTGTGTAGTAAACAATAATCCTGTGCAGAAAGTGAGTGCAGTGCTTTTTTTTAATGCTCGGGCCTCTTTAGATTATTTAAAATGTTTGGGCTTTTAATTTTCCATATATTTACTATTATAGTACTTTAGTTTTCACAGAACATAGACAGTTATTGTTTAATCATATTCAAAAGTAATCCACTGTTGACTACTTCCAGTCACTTACTATTTACAAATGAGAGTCTGTTTACTTTGTCTGCAGAGAGCCAAAGGTAAATGTTCGGTCGTGCTACAGGAACAGCTTTTAAAAAGAGTTTTACAGTGAACACCTATGAGTTCACAGTCAGCAAAAGTCTGTAGATGCTTATTCATGATGCCTTTATATTGTAAATATACAGTATGTGGTCTATGAGTGTGAGACGGTAGCCTTGGATATGTATTTTCCAAATATAGAATTATAAATGTCTTATTAAATAAGAGCGGGAAATCAGGTGGTCACACATAAAACTGATTTATTTGGTATATTTTGTCTGAGTTTTAATTCATTTTGCTCTGTTCATATCTGCTAAAACATGAGCACAATCAAATACTGGGATCAGCAAGTTTACTCAAACTGCTTTAGAGTGAGTTGTACTACATCAGTCCCTGATTGAAAGCTTCTCCCTGCACTGGACTCCTCCCAAATAGGACGAGGAGTCAGCCAGAGCTCACCCGCTCAGCATCAGGAAAAGTAACCATAATGACAAACAACCATGTGGTTTATGTGAATGGATACAAAAGGAAAAGCAAGAACAAGCAAATGCCACACGACTGGATCAGGTTTCGAGACCCAAACCCAGGACTGTTGTGCTGCAAGGCAGCAGCACTAATCGCTGAGCCATCAGGCTATTATAACAATCCCTGAGTGCAGGCCTCGAAGGCAACAAGGACACAGAGCTGTTTGAGACAGCATGAAGAAGCAAATGAGCTTTGTGTATAGACTTGTACATACCATCGCCCTTCCTGTAAATATTAAGATGCAAATATTTTTCTAGTTTGATGCTAGAGGGCCTTACCTTATTATTTATAAAGCACTAGAAAAAGAGTCATAAAGCTGAATAACAAATGCATTGTGCTAGCTTCAATTTACAAATATTTAAAGTATTCCAGATATGGCACTGCTATGATAAAAATGCCTGTGTGATAATATTAGGTCCCAAATCAATTTAAATGTGCTTTGGATGTACCCTGGATGTTTTTTAATAGACTTTAATTACTTTTTGGTCAGCATTTCAAAGCTTGCCTCCTCATGTGCTCCAAATGTACAATGATGACCCCAATAAAAGCAAGTGTATTTTTAACCGAGTGGATTTATTTCCTGTGATGGTGAAACTTACCAAGAGCCAACATTATTGTTGGAATCTGGTCATTTATTCATTTATGAATCTTCCCCTCATCCTGAATGCAGGGGTCAGTTAAGGCCCGTCCTGGCCTTAACTGACCCCCAGCCATTATGATTATAATGCAAGAACATGTTCTATATAATGCTATAATGCAATATGGAGTTCATTATGAAGGTTACAATATTACACAACGCACAAGAGTATTGAGGGATCGCTTCTGTCCACACTGCACTTTCTACCACTGGTCCCTGACCCCAATCCTAGGATTGCTGCTAAACTAGGCCAGGATTACAACCATGCTCCTCCTCCAGACTCAATTCCCACTGAAGGACAGGTGTACACACAAACACAGATTTGCTCGAGTCACGAAATGTGCATGTGTGTTTGTCAAACGCAACTAGAAGGTTCAAAAGGCTTAGTTCAGAATAAGGAGTGACTGGACTAATATGAGGCAAATTTAAAAAAAAAAAAAGAAAAAAAAAGTAAAGGACACTTTATTGATTACATTGGAAATATTTATTGTTCAGCAACATAAGTCAGGAAATGGTTCATTTGAGGATGGTGTCAGAATTTGCTGCAGAGACAGAAAAAGAATGAGGAAACATGAATATGATGGCATTAAAACAAACAAACCTAATTTTATGTGACAGACAAACAAAGGCCGCGTGTGATTCTGCGTTACCTTCAGAGAGTTGTTTGTAGATGCGTTCCTGCTCCTCTCTGGCCTTCTTCTCTGCTTCCTCAACCCTCCTCTCCTCCTCAGCAATGGGCTTCAGGTAATCTTAACAAAAATTACAGAGCCCATCACTAAGCATTCTTAGAAATCACAGTGGCATTCTTAAGACACATTACACACATGTATCTGAGCATAGATAGCCCTCATTTTCTAAGACTTTTGTGACTTCATAAGTCCATCCTTTAGTTCCCCCTCCCCATGTGCTAAAGACATCTTCATGGAAATTAAGGGTGCCCTAAAGTACAAATAATCCTTGCAAGCACATATCCCTTCCCCTGTGACATAAATTTATTAATAAGCAACTCCTGGAGATCAGACATCTCTTAAGCAGTTTTCGCAATTGTTTTTAATTCTGTCATACTAGTCTGTATCTAATTATGTGTGCCTTCTTACATGCTTCATTCTTAATATAATTTTAGTAATTCAAAATTTAAGGCGGCAACGTCCTGAAGCTTTATGACTTTCAAAGGATAAAAAGAGTTAAATGACTAAAGCAGATAAAATTATCTTAGAATAAAAAGAAAGCTTTCTATGAAAACTTTACTTTAAAGAAATGTATGTGTTTTAAAAGACCCTGGAAATTTTAGCTAACAAAAGCAAAGTGGCTAAACTACAAGCAAGAAGCCTCGGTGTTAGCAAAGGAGCTCAAAGCAGCTATGAGGAGGGAAACAGAAAAACAAATCTGTTGCACCTGCTTTTGAACAACACCTTCTAATCAGTTGTTTCAATAAGAGAAGATCCTAGAAATCAGAATCAACCAAGAAAACTGCAATTGGTGCATCTCCTGTTTAGGGTATAAATGCTGTGATATGTGGTACAGTAAAAAATAAAATAAAACCCTTGCATCTGTCACAAACAATGTACATTCCTGACTTTTTGTTCCAAGTTTTTCCTTTTACGCACTGACACAAACTAGTTAACGCATGCGCACACATGGACTTACCAAATCGCTGTTTGCCGTAGATCACGCCAAGCAGCAGGGCAGACCATCTGGCCGTCTGAAATGGAAAAAAAATGGTGTTAACAAACATGTTATCAAGCGAAACATGTGTGAATAACCAGCTAACCGTGCGTGAGCTGCGACATCATCTTGTTCATATGATATGAACAAGATGAACTTTCCACAGCCTGTTCTGTCGTTACTGTCAATCGCTGATATATAACTACCATTTTATGCTTAATTCTGTAATTTCGTATTTAAAAACATCGTGTGTGGTCACGATACCGCAGAAAACCCTACACGAAGTGCGCCAAATGAGCCGTGACAAGGGACGAAGTCCAGTTTTTCTCTGACCTTTCAGCATACGTACAGAACAACAACCACAACACTATTCAACAGTATGGCTCTTTTTCAGCCTAACAACATGGCATGAGTATTACTAGTCACAATAACCGCCTCTGTCAGATGTGTAAGATGCCGCAGAAAGTAACTGTTTGCGAGGAAGCATTCACCTCTCAATGTCACTGCTAGCAAACACTAGCTAAGATGCTAATACAACAACTTCCATTAACGCGAGTCTGCGTGTAGTAGGGACAGACTGTGGCTTAGACATGTTTGTCCATTTACATTTACAGTAATAAAAGCTATACAAGCTACAAAATTAATGTTTTACCTTGATGAGCGGCGACACTGCAACGGGGGGAACCATGTTGAAGCTAGAATGTGACTTCCGGTCGAAGCGGAAATAGCTTTTTTTCCTTGAACGACGAAGTCAAGCTGTGCAAAATTTGACTTTTAGCGGAACATGAAATAATAATAATAATAATAATGATAATAATACTTCAATGCAAACACAACAGATATAAAGCTGCAATATCGTGCCGACTTACCACATGGACAAGGTAGAGTGCTTTAACAAGTTAGAAAAATATTTCGTTAGACAACACGGTTTAATTCGAGTTTTTCTTCCATTTATATCTAACCTTTTATTAATGGGGGAGTGTTTATTTGATAAATCTTAGAAATTACATAATGTAGTTTCAGAGGACGTTTCCAAAAATGTGAAAGAGATACTGATTTGGTCCGTTTTAGTGTTTATTTCAATTCTGTTTAGTTTCATTTAGTTTGCACGTTTTTATTTAGTTAGGATTTACTTTATTTAAATTTTCATTTTGTTTTTGTTTTGGGCAATATTTGTAAAAGTCAGTATTTATTAATCGTAGAATATACCATATACTATATAGAATATACCATACCAATATACCAATATATCCAGACATGGACAGAAATATGTCAGATTAGTGTGCTTATTTCAGCATATGAACAGCTATTCAGCGCTCAGCGTGGCTCAGAATGGAGACCTGATACTCTGGATTTTCCTGTTATTTCTGACTATCTGATAAACAAAAGTGCATTATTCATGAGTAAAACTAACATTTCTGATGATAAAAACATCTTTGTTTAGGAACAAGTTTTTAAAGAGTTTTACAATGAAAGCACTTTAATTGTTCACAATTTAGTGTTTCATTCATAAGTCTTTCAATTGAATCACGTGGTTTAGGTGTTATGTACGTAGTCATGTGTCAGTACTGGCAAGTTTTTATTTGTTTTTGTGATTTCTGTGTCTCATTGAAGTTTGAAATCGTTGTAGTTTCTGATAGCTGCCACTAGAGGCTACTAATCCCCCTCTCCTAAAAACAAATAAATAAACAATCCTTTGTTGAATCACCACCATCCATTATCCAGCCAAACTTACATTATTTAAGTTCAGAGATACATATTGAAAGATGCAGTGCATATTAATTTGAGAGATGCTGAAGGGTCTTTATTATCTTTCTCAGGTATTGTCTTATTGCAACAACAGGACAAAATATAATGTGTTGAGAAAAAAATAAAAAAAAATCAAAAAAATATACAGGAAGTTCTTCTTAACTTCTTAACTTCTTAACAATTACGTTTGTCTAAATCTTTAGTTAGACAAAGATAAATGTTTGAATTGGCCTTATAGAAAGGAATGTACAAACAGTACATCATCAGCCATAAGACAAAAAAAAGTACAATCTTTTTATTAACTGTATACTGCAAATATTCTTAAACTTTTGCAAAATCTTTGAAGCAAATTCATAAGTTAAAGCCCAAACGAGGAAGAAATGAAGAAAACAGACAGAGAAATATATTAAAATACTGTTGTTTGAACAAATATTTGACACATAGTTTGATTTACAGCTTTCTTGGGGGTGGGGGTTAAAGTATGAGATTGTATGTGGCTAGCCTGGCTCCAGCAGTTGGAGCCACCAACGACACATTTTTTTCTGTCTAATTTCGATGATATAAAAAAAATAGATTGACACCAAATGGCCATTTTATACCAACTCCCAGTGTATAGCAACAGTAAACATAATAAATAACAAAACATGCAAATGAGCAATATAAAACAAAAAAGCTGGTGCGGGATGTTCCTTAATCGTTGTCATAGATGCACTCTGAAATGAAAGCAAAACAATAGTTAAAATGTATTTCCTGTGAGGGTTGTATCCACAGCCAGACAAATAAAATAACAATTTTGTAATATTAACCCACACTCAACGCACAAATCAGAAATACAGCTTTTTTGGTTTCACACTCTTCTGCTGGTTTCACATTTACTTTGTTTGGTTTAGCTGTTTTGGTTATTTTGTTTTAATACACTGACACCGCAAAGTATTCGACATGATGACAAATGGATTTTGTTTACATAGTTTACAATTGATAAGTTGAATGAATTCCTTTTTCTCTGTCTTTTGAGTCATGTGTCTGCTGCTCAGGTTCTTCCCACTTTTGTAAAAGAGGAGGAAATACACAATCTTAAAAGCCAACCATTAATAGTACTGCACTTATTTTGCAGTCAGAGGACCTGGGCACTGTGCAGTCGTTGAGTCAACCATGAAGTCCCAAAGTATTCTGGAGTTAAATATGAGGGTGTGTATCTTACAGCTAAATCTAGGCTGAAATTGGGTCATGGAACAAGATAATGATCTCAAGTACAGCAGCAAATCTACAACAGAATGGCTGAAAAAGAAAAGAATCAAGGTGTTGCAATAGCACTGTCGAAGTCCAGAACTCAACCAGATAGAAAGTCTGTGGTGGGACCTCAAGAGAGCTGTGCATAAAGAGCCATACCTGCAAACCTCAATGTACTGAGGTTTGTGGGAGGGTTAAAATAAAATCCACTTTTTAAAGACTGCTCTGTCAGCAGTTATACTCCTAAAAGTTTAGCTGCACAGCAATGTATTCAGAACGTACCGTCTCCAATATCATCATAGATATCTCCATCACTGTAAACAAAAACAAAAACATCAGTACTGTCAGTATGTTGTTTAGTTTCTATCTTAGCATAAATGTGTGAATTTCTGTAGTACTTACTCCATAGCAATGTGGCTGGTCGATACATAACCAACTGTAAAATGCACATTTTAAGGGTTTAACGGTAAATAGTGCTAGGATTTGTTAATTCGGTAAATGGAGATCTTAAATATATCTATCAATTAATCAGTATAATTGAGTAAATAGATACTCACACTTGCCGTCTTCATTTCGACAGATCAGTTTGTTATCCACAGCTTTAGCAATCACATCAAGGGCCTCGCCTGCTTTTACTGGCAGCTCTTTGCCACTCCATTTTTTATTCGTAAGATTGTGGATGACATTCACCTGGTACAGCACCTGTATTTCTCCTTCATACTGAAACAGATTTAAAATGATCTTTTAATTATATGTATGTATATATATACACACACATATAAAACATGCGAAATAACATAACAGATATTGTAAGTGTGGTTGAAACTCTTAGAGTGACAAACCTTAAACTTCTTCCTGAATTCCTTCTCCTCCTTCTCAAACTTTTTCTGCTTCTTAGGGTCCATTTCTTCAACTTTGGTTTTGATTTTCCCAGGTGGAATACTTGATGGAAAAACAAACAGAAGTTGGAAAGAAATGACAGCTGTATTAAGACATTTCATGGATCTAAACAGGTTGGAGTTCATCTTAAATACAGTCTTTTGTTGTGAGGTTGATCTACCTGCTGATGGGAGGTGGGATAGGTGCATTTTGAGAGTCGACGTCATCATATATTTCCTCATCAATTGCTTGACCCGGCTTATCTGTGTTAACACAAGGAAATGGTCGGTGAGTATTGGATTGGATAGTTTTCACTAAGCCTGAATGAAGCTTTAGTTTGCAAACCTTTCTTAAAGGAACACCATAGACATGATAATAAATGTTACAAAAGAGTATATATAGAGATATAACAACTATAACTCACAGACCATCACTATAGTGTTACAGTGGAAAAATGCTACAAGTTAAAGTCAAGAAAGTGGGACAGAAATGGCAACGACACAATAGTATCAATATAAAGTTGAATGATCTTAGATCCGATTAGCCTCAATAAGCCTTTGGGTCCTAAAAGACAAACCAACCTGTACCAGAAAAACTTGTGTGTGCATTAACGTCTTTTTATGTTAGAGAAATCGTGCCAACATGTTTTATTTTGAAATGGATAGTAAAGTGGTAGTATCGAATGAGTTATACCTGAATTCCCATCTGCTGTAAACTGGCTGGGTGGAGGCACTCTGGGACAACAGAGGAAAAGATAGTTAAAAAATATTATATCCTTTATATTGCTACAGTATCATCAGTTAAAAGTATGTTAATGTGACTTAAAGCAGCCCTGATTAACAATCATATTCAACTCTGGTTAAAACATGCTTTTGACAGTGTTAGCTGTTAATACGTTGATTTTTCTGATTGAGTTGTACAGCAGTCGCGCACATGCAAATTACTCCCAAAGATTAGTAAAATCACAGGTAGTCAGTGATCAGACACAAACACGTAAACATGACCGTTAGACTCCAGCTTCTCAGACTGCGGAAGTTAAACTGCAAATTAGGACGTTTCAGTGTTATTCAGACAGAGGAGGTGAAGTGCTTTTTCTGATGCCGATGTCGGGAGAAATCAAAACTGAAATGCGCCGTCACCAATAAAAGAGGAGTGACGGCTGAAAGATTAAGGATTAACAACAGTGGACAGTAGATCTGTGGTCAGTCTTACTACTGAGTGTATTTTACACTTTAGAGCTGGCAGGGCGTCTGTTTCGGTCAAACATCCGCAGGAAGCTGCGGGGCTTCAAAGAAGACCTGGGATCGAAGGGACTGGAAAGCCAACCAAGGATGTAATGATCTGCTCTTCTGTTATGTTTTCTGAATCTTTCCAGAGTGTCTTTACGTTTGCATTTACCCGTTTTTTTAAATAACAAAACCAGTTCTCACCTGACTTCTAAGTTTGGATCGACAACATCATCGTATATTTCTCCTCCTTCTCCTCCTGGTAGAGGTGGTAGGACAACTACAAGGCATAAGAGATGTAATCAGCAAGATTTCATTACAGAGTGAGCAACAATATTATTAATAAAATAATATAATGATAAAATGAAACACAGTATTGTAAAATGTACCTCCTGGTCCTTTTTTAGTGCTGTAGAGAAAAAAAAGAGATATTAAATGAGAAGCAGGCCAACTTGGCTAACTTTGTTTTTTCACAGTAAATTGGAGAAGTGCTTCATGGGGTAACAGCAATACAAAAGTGAAACCGACAGTAACACTGGAGTTGCCATTAACGTTTCATGACCCTGACTGAGTAGCATTTTCAAATGTATTATCTATGTCTGTGTCTGTGAAGGAGTGTTGGGGCCACATTAAGGACTCATCATTTACAGTTACAGTCCCGTACCTGTTATCAACCACATCGATGTCATCGTAGACCTCGGGGTCGTACGCCTGCTGAAGTGAGGCTCCTTGATTCTTCAAGGAGTTAAAGTCAATTTCTACTGAAGTCGTCTTCACGTAGCCAACTGTGAGAGCAAAATGAAGCATTGACGAGATGTTAGTGTTGCTCCTACAGTCAGCTTTGAGGCTAAAATATTGACTAAAAACGGAAAAAAGAACATAGATGGTGCATAGAGAGATAGCTGATCCTGTATTTGCAGATACAAGTGACAATTTATCCTGTCAGCAAAGAGTTAGAGTGGAAGGTGATGAGAAACTGAGAAAATTGAGGGGTAGATTGTGAACCTACTGGATCCATCCTGTGCTCTTCCCAACCATTTACCCTCGGGGTTTCCCTGGACTCGAATGATGTCCACGGGGTCTCCCTGCTTCAGACCAAGGTCAGTCTTGCTGCTTCGACAATCTGTGCATGCCTTTCCTTTCTGAAGGACCTCCAGGGGACCAACCAACTAACACACAACCACGCATGCACATGAATTCAAATGTGCACAGGACAAATAACTTGGTTTTGATGAGTGAGGTGTGACAGTCTTATTGATTCTACCTGAGACGTTCACTCACTTTGAATCTTTTCCGGGCCTCTTGTTCCTTCTTCTCGCGTTCCTTCTGCTCCTTTTTCTCAGCCTCCTGGCGTTTTTTCTCCTCTTTGTCCTCTTTCTCTTTCTTCTTCTCTTGCTTTTGTTCCGCTGCTTCCCTTTAACACCAAAAGTACAAAGCATTTAAAAATAAAGTTTTGATGGATGGATGGATAAATAGGTTTAAGATTCAGTTTTATTGGGTAAGAAAGGTGAAGAAGAGCTTTCAGACTGGGTGGAGTTTGTGATAGAAAGCTAGCAGGATACCTTGAAGGGAAGGCTTAAAAGATGGTAGCGATGTATAGTTATTGAGCCATACATCAATGCTGAAGATGCTCAGATTCTCACTGGGAGTAACAGGGATGGATTGTACCAATTTAGTCAAAATAAACCTGGTTTATAAATGTATATTTTATGTTTATGTCTATGTAAGATATTCTTAGGTTCTATAAAAACAAGAGCTTTATTTAATATCATTACCGAAAATATTCCAAGACTTCTGATGTCCCTTAAAAAGGGAAGTTAGAAAGGAGATTTAATTTACTCTAAGTTTGTCTGCTCCCTTGTTTTAATCGGTTGAAGTGCCACAGACCGAAAAGCAACAACATCTCATAGTGATGCAAAACAACCACTAGATGGTAGTGTTAATAAGGTGTGACGTGGACACAGCTGAACGTTTACCGCAGACATTTTGAACTTTGGATCTAAGCAGACTTATTTCATACGCAGTCCTCAAACACTGTGAATAAAAAGGCCAGTTATTCTTTCACACTTTAAAACCTAGACATTATGAGTGAGGTGTGGGATAAGCCAATGGAGGTGTGACAATCTCTCACCATCGTTCATCAAGATCTTCATACATCTCTCCATCATCATCATCGTCGTCATTAATTTCCTCCTGGGAGGAGAGGACATAAAGCAACAGAAATATATAAGGCTATAACCTTAGTCAAGTTAAGACACATTTAATTTTAGAGTATAAACTTTTTAACTTAATTATTTGAATTCGTTAAAGATATTTAACCTCCTGAAGTTCTGGTTGGACTACAAAAGCCTCTTTGAAGCAGACCTACAATCTGTCAAAAGCCGTTTTTTTTCTACCCATACATTCATTTATAATTACTTCCAGGGCTTGTGTTATTTAGTCACTATTCTGTTGCTGTTTCCTTCTGTGGTACCACTGGTGGTGATGTGGTTTATTCTGCACTTTCACCTGCATGGCAATCTGTATTTATATGAGTGAAAGTAATTCAGCATGTCTCACCTTTCCTCTCTGGCTTGGGTGGGCTGCAAAAAGAGAAACAATAAAGCAGCGTTACAACGAGACCCTTTTGAAGCAGATATCACAATCTGAATTCATGTTCATACTGTGAAGTTTAACGTGCTCAATGCTGACTATCACCTGTACCAAAAACATTTTAAGCATTAGTCTTTTTTAAGTATGATATGAAAATACATAATATTTAGAAAACTAAATCTCTTTAGCTTCATGCTAACTTTTTCATCTTTCGGCTGCTGCCTTCAGGGGTCGCCACAGCAGATCATCTGGGTCCATCTCAACATATCCCTAGCATCTTCCTCACCATTTTGTAAACTTTCTCTTTCAGTCTTGCTGCTATCCTTCTGTCACAAATCACTTGTCTCCATCGGCTCCACCCTGCCTGCACTCTCTTCTTCACCTCTCTTGTGCGGGTCTGTTGCTTTGTACGGTATTTAAACGTATTCAAGTTCACTGCTTCTGCTCCTTGCATCTTATCCTTATCCTTTACAGCTGTCTCCCTGAGGTTCACACAGCTGTATGCTAACTAATGTAGGTAAAGGTAGGTAAACAGTGATGGTGAGGTTGCACTAGAATCCACTGGATAAAAAAAATATTTTGGGATTACTCCAAAATGAAGCATATAAAAATGGAAAACTTTCTACTTAGGAATAGTTGAAGCCATAACATTTTGAGTTCTACAGATATTCTTTTCTTCCTTTCATACAACTCCACACATTTTCAATGCCAATAAAATGCATTTTACATATTTAGAAATTACCACTGTCTTCTAGCACAAATATGGCACAAAGTTCAGCTTCTTCTGTATTCCAGTGATGTTAAAAAAAGTTGTGCAACATTAGTTTTAGAGTCTTAGAGACTTTTACTGGACCTGCAGATGGTGGTAGAGGCGGGGGAGAATTGGTCACGTGATCGACATCGTCGTAAGTGTCTTCTTGCTGGTTCCTAAACAGCAGGTTAGGATTTAGCTGTTATTAATTGGAGTAGCATTATCCATAAAATACACAGCATGTCCAACATTTATCATCGTGTTTCTGTTCAAACAGGAAAATGAGAAAGTGTGTTTAATGTGTCACTCACATGGCTCCAGGATGTCGTGGGGGCAGATTTGGCAGTGCAGGTGGTGGGGCTTGATTCTGGGCCACATGGTTGCTCGCAGTGATGGGTTTCTTAAAACTGGGACCTGCAGCAGAAACATGCAGTGTTGACACTGTGTTAGCCAATTACTCTTTAGGTGGTTTTGCTGTACTTTACTTGCTTCCGGTGTAAATTTAGCACTTTTTAGACCAATGCAAATTTCACCAACACTGTCTGCCACCGTCTCTGATGACCACACAAGACGTGTACATAAATAGATGGGTATCTATGTATCTAAATGTGAAAGAGTTTTATTTTTCTTTGAAATAGGTCTCTCTAATTTCTGTGATGATTATCTATGTCAAAGAGTCACATCAGTCTCATCTAGACACATCGAAACTGGTGCAAAGATGGTCCTCTGTACATAACCTTCAGAGACTGGTGACGGTATGTGTTAATAGGACTCTCTTTATGATCAAGAATGATATATAAAATATTTCTGCAGCGAGGCATTTGAATCTCCTAGAGTGTTTTTCCTGCTTAAGTAACCCTTGTGCCACAAGATTTCGAGAACAATGTCCAATCTTCGTTAATTGTCCACATAAAAAAATGTCCCAGGAACTTTAAAATGTGACTTACGAAGTTTTGAGAGTACTGAAAGTAAAAGTGAAAACAGCTACGTCTTTGAAAATGTTTCGAATATGGAGTCTTTTTTGCCATGAAATGTATTCAGGTGTATAATGTGTAATGCACAACAACCAGGAAGTAATCAAAAGTAAGTGCTTCAAGATTGTATATCTACAACATCGGTAAATGTGCTTAATTCCATCCGACCAACCACTTTGGCCACTAAATTTGAATGATGCACCTAAAAACAAACTCCAGTAACGTAGGCGATGCAAATTATGTAAATCTTTATAACTTTACTCAAGATCAATATAGGATCACAAAAGCCATAAGTAATAAAGGAAAGAAAGTGAGAGTACAGCGTGAAAACAACATTTTCCAGAGTTATTACTAGTGGACGCTGGGTAATGTGGTTTGGTGGAATGAATCTCACAAAACTGCAAAACTGTGATCAGAACATTGCTCTCTTGGCCTCTAGTGAGTGACCCAGAATTTCAGCCAAGACAGCCGACCTCTGACTGGAATATATTCACGTATGTGGCTGTAGACAGAGCCTGTCTTTAAAAAGGCTCCCTGGCTTGCTGGAACTTACTTCCCCATGTGGTGAAACAAACTCAGCTGTCAGAGTGGCGAGTGAAGTGGGGGTAGAAAAGAGAAACTGGACAGGGAACTTGCAAATAGAGGAACCTAGTGTAGTTTTGTCACTTTAGTCTCTTATGTGAAGCTCTGAAGAACTGCAGCATTTGTGTAAACACACTGAAAATACACAGAGTAACTTATGCAGTGCAATATTTCATGTACAAGCAGACTTTGTGTATTTCTTTTAGGTCTGATAAGCTAAAGTATGCTCAATAACTGCTGGCCAAACACTGCCCACGTCACTGAAACCACACTGACTTGTGAAGCAACTTCTATTTCACACTTCAGAAATGCGTTAACAGAGTGTGTCCAAAGTAGCATCGCGAGCGATATAGAGGAAATGCACTTGAACCAATAAAATAAGAGGAACACCTTCTTTAGACAGTCACGAGAGCTGCGCGCTCTTGAGTGCCCCACATTACCTCTTACACATTTAACCCTTTTCACGGGGTGGGGAGACTGACTCTACTTCTATAGAGAGTCCATTACATAAAATGTCACTGGGGCTTGTTTTCCTGCAAATTCTGCCGTGTTTAATTTGCCATATGTGTTGTATACAGATTGAGATCAGAGAACCAAACACTCACGAGACCAAACTGAAAACAAAGGATGTAAAATCAAATAAAAAGCAGAAGTATTTCTGACTGGGGGGGGGGCACATGTGCATCCCTGCTGGCTGGCAGAAGTTTAGTGCCTGAAGCTGAACTCCCTGTCTCGCATATGTAGAGCATGTTTTCTACTTTCTTGTACGTTAGGCCATACTGCAAAACAATAAAATGTTCATTTTCATTTCATTTTGAAAAGGCTATTTCGTGAGTTTGTTAAGCATTTTTTTAGAGTTCTCTTTTGATGGAGATACATGGGAACAGATTACTTCCACATGATCTCATCAAGATTAGTCAGCAACCACAGCGGTCATCCATTTTTTATTAATAAAAAACAAATCCAAGACCTAAGTTTGGGTTTAAATACTGTTTTCTAGTATTTCTTAATGTAATCTTTGGATATTCAGCATTTCTTTAAACTAGAAACACCAAACTGTTCATCTATCAAATAAAATAAGATTTTTTCTAGTACAAATGTATTTATTTACTTTCAAATAGTAAGGTTTCTTGTTCTGTATTGAAAAGTGCACATTCTAGTCTTGCAACACTTCTACTGTCATCTTACAATAATGGGTGATAACAGGTAATTAAAATAAACAACAAATATATTTACATCTATCTTTTTAAAGTAAAATTCTGAACTCTCCTTCGATTCTGAATAAAGGAAGTACCTAACGTGCTGGGTTAACTTTAGCTTCATGAAGGTGTGATCACACGTGTCTGGGACAACGTTAAACTGTGAAAACACGCCTCCACTGCATACTTGTGTAGAAAACGCCAAACTGCTTTTCATTTAGGTTTAGTGTCTTGCCCTAAGATACTGTGACATGCAGACTGGAGGAGGGATCAAACCACTGACCTTCAACTTAGTAGAAAACCTGCTTGACCTGCTGAGCCACAGCCACCCTAACTGGTACCATATAAATGAAACTGAATTGAATGATTCAGTAGATGATAACATTTAACTTTTACAAATATGGAAGGCTGAAACTGGCATGGATTTATTACAAGATGCTCACTGCACTGGTTAGATTCTTGGCTCTGTTAGTAGTTGAGCCCAAGCGAGAACATCCTGGGCTGAAAAATGAAGCAACCACAGAAAGGTTTGTCCAGTAACCCTTTGAAGCTTGCTCTAAATGCAACTAAATATCCATACACTCTCATAATAAAATGGCCAGCTGCAGAGCAGAAAAAAGTAGCATGTTTAATGTCTTGTACATAAGCCTGTATACAAAAAACAGTTGAAAAAGGCTGTTGGGGTATTGTTGTCACCCTGGCGGGCAGGCAAGTGATGTGGTCAGCAGGTTTCTGAATGCGATAACTCGAGAAAAAAGCAACATAGGAGTTTCAAATTGATACAATAATTGTATCTACTAAAACTATTAGGAGTTGTTTAAATCTCAGTGACCTCGGCCTCAAGGTCAGGGGTCAGAGGTCCTCAAAATCTTGTTTATGTGATAACTTTATCGTGGCTTGCTTTGACAAGTGGATGCCAGCAACCTGTCTGCTATCCGCATTACTCAGTAATTCAGTCATTTTATGCTCACGACACCCTAAACAAGCCAAAATTTCAAGGCACACTTGTGTTCATATTTGTGCAAAACAGCATCTCAAACATTTTACATGCTCTTGGTGCTTCTTTTGATTACACTGTCAGATTAAAGGGCCTTTGGTCATTTGGACCTGCAATAAGTTCCATTAGTTTATAACTTGCCTCTATAACCTTATCAGACCCTTACACACAGGCCAACAAACGGTCTTGGTTCAGATCCTCCACTCTTTTGAAGCAGGCCAAGTTTTCTCAAAATATATATTTGGCTTCTACGTGGCTTCCTTCCTTTTGACACCCTGAGCCAGATGAAGCCACAATCCAAAAGGGAATGACCGTTTGACTAAAACGTGGCCCATCTCTTTACTTTTCTTTGGGAGTTGACTCAGGATGAGTACAAACACCACATCTCAGCCACAGGTCTACCAATAATGGGCCAGATGTCAGATGTGTTATAACATTTGGGTCACATCATGTACATGCTTGCCATAACCCATATCGGGCATGGCTCATGACATTCAGCTCAGGGCTGGGCCACATATCACAACTAAAGGTGGGTCTTGATACATTATTTGATCTCAGTTTTGGTTGAGCGAAATTATAGTATTTTATTTTTATGTTATCCCTGCATAGTACTACTTTTCAAGTATATGCGTCTGTGCAGTGTACAGATCCAGAGTGTACTATCCAAGATTGCTAGTGTCAGCATGCAATTTAGCATCCAACCAAACTGTTACGCCTCTTGGCAAAAAGTCAGCATGCCACTGACCAAAATGATAGTGTGGCTTTGCGGTTACATGGACAAATCCAACTTACCCTCGTCAGAGGCCTCTGGGCCTCTTTTAATGTTCTCCAGGTTGACTTTCGGAGGTCGGTTAGGTTTAGCAGGAGGAGGACCCAGAGCCAAGCTGTTGGGGAGAGGGTTACGCTTTGGGCCTGATGAATCATTTCCGTTAACACCACCGCTTGCCAGAGGAGAGGGCTTGACTGGCTTCTTAAAGCTGGGCTTCTTACTGGCTGGAGGTTTTGGAGGAAGAATGGAGTTAGTAGCTGTAAGGCTAGGTTTGCTGGTCCCACCACTCTCTGTCTGCTCAGTCTTTTCCTCCTTGTTGAACAGATTCTGAGCAGTCCTGAAGTTTGAGGTGGGCTTAGAAGAAGAGTTGGCCAGCAATGAAGGTTTGATCACGTTGTCTTTGTTCCTTCCTGCCTGTTCCTCAGCTTGCTGCTGTAATTTTACAATGCTGCCAATCGGTTTTTGTTGCACACCAGGCAATTTTAGTGGCGCAGGACTGCTGTTTGGTGCTGCATTGTTTTCGTCTTTAACCCAGCTGGGCTTGTTGCTGATTGCTGGTGAAGGTTTAGGAAAGGCAGGTTTGGACTCAGACAGGGTGGAGGTAAGAGGAGGTTTGTTGAATGGAGGCTTCTGTGCCAGGCTTTTAACTTCAGGAGCCTGTGATAAGGGTGGTTTCAAGGGTGTCTGCTGTTTATTAACAGTAAAGGGTTTGCTGTTGGTGTTGCTATCATCCTGGATGTTGGCAAATCTGCTTGCCAAGGCTTTAGCTTTATTTGGCTCTTGTACCTCTGTGTCACTTTTAGTAGATACTGTGTTTTTTAGGAAACTTGGTTTTGGAGGCGTATTTACTGCACTGCCTGAGAGGCTTTCCAAGACTGGTTTCTTCTGTATAGGTGGGCCAGAGGAGAGGGTCGGGTGCAAGGGTTGTTTGATACGTCCAGGGGGCGCAGAGGAAGTCTCGTCAGTGCTTCCCCCACCTGCTTGGAAGCGAGCCATGATGGCCTTTACATCTGACTTATTGTCCTGGGGGGAAAAAAAAGACATAAGGGGTTCAGAAAGTGAGTTAATAAGAATCCAACACTACGGTAAGTATCAAACTGATTTTTACTTAAGGAAGAATCTAAGCTAAAGGAAAATAAGGCCGTGCTTGCTAGAACATAAATGGCTTCAACAGAAAATAAAATCCAGACAGAGCAAAAAGGGAATTTAAAAAAATGAGTTACTCACACTGAGCTGCCATGAAAGTTCAAATAGGAACAGAAAGTTTCATTTCCTCTCATAAATTTTCATTGTCCAGTCAGTAGAATTTGTGCTTTCTCTTCAGTTTCTCTTTCACTGCTCAATTAAACAATCTTTTTTCCCCCAGTAATTTACCCAAGATCCCTCTCACACTATTTTTTTCTATGCACACATAGAAACTTAACGCACAGAGCTTTGTCTCAGAAAGTTAATCACAGACTTTGTGGTTCAAACACGTTCAAATGACACTACGTCTCAAAGTGTCGTAGTGGTTAGGCCAGCACCTTGATTGCAGCTACGGGTTTGCAAAAGTGACCCTGTTTGTTAGTGTCACTCTGTTAAAGATTTAATGTTTATAAGAAAATATCCTCTGTCATGAAAATAAGGGATTTTATGTTCCTTGACTATAAGTATTCTCAGCATTTACAGGATTGTGTAATGCAGGAACTCTGCAGATGACTCATGTCATTATTGTTCTATGTTTGGCACTCTTAAGCAATATTTGAAAAAAAAAGAGAGACTATTTTCTATCTTACAGTATTTTAACTTGAGAATTGCCAACAGTCAAAACACATTTGTTTCTGAAATAGAGTCTGTTGCATTTGGCAGCATGGTGCAGTGGTTAGTTTTGTTGACTCATACCAGAAAAAACTGGTATGAGTTTTGACCCTTGTGGTCAGGCTTTGTATGTGCATGTTCTGCCTGTGCCTGTGTAGGTTTTCTCCAGGTGCTCTAGCTTCATTTCACAGTCTAAAGACATGCATATTCGGCTAACTGGTGGTTGTAAAGTTGTTGTAGGTACACTCTTATGTTGTCCTGTGATAAACTGACGAGCTATCCCTACTCTCACATGATGTCAGAGTATATGTGCTACCTGTGTTTTTAAATGTGACATATGTCTGTACAACAAAAGCATCCTATAGGTTAAGATTAATAAAAGAAAAGATAATCAATCGAAGGATTGAGTGATTTTTCTTTTCTTCAGATGTTTAATATATTTGTCTTACAATCCCACACAATAATGTGGAAGTCTTAACATCAACTACTGCCCAGTTATTGTCTTCACTCCAGGTTTCATCTATTAAAAAACACACAATAACTAAAAACTTCTAACTAAAAAAAAACCCCTTCTCTCAAACCACACTCTGTACCAACTTCCTGGTTTGTCACTGTCATAAACACAAGTTTCAAATGGCCCCAGTTTAAAAGCATTTATTACATGGACCTTTGTAATATACCTGCTTCAAGGTAGCTGCAAAATGGTGTTTACACTGGAAATAATTTAGATGGTCTGTGTTTTTAGAGTGGCTTTGAATGAATGAGGAATTCAAATATGTGAACTGGAACAGTCGGTCCTATGAGTATGTAAAAGTGTGAGGCAGGAATAAGCTACATCACTAACCACAGGTACATCATTAACCACACTTTCATCCAGCGTCAGTTTAACAACGTGTCATATATTGGGCTCGTGACCAACTAGGAGCCACACCTATTCTAATGAAGCTGGCTTGAGCAGGAAGTAGAGATAAGAGCATGAGGACACACAGCTGCAGCTATTCCTATGGAGCAATAAAAGCAAGGGAACACAATGCAATGGAAAGTGCAAATGTGCACCGCTATAAACAGAAACACTTAGCATACAGTGTTAATGTGCGCTTATGCGCTAAGACTTAGACACAAAAACAGAGTGAAGTGGAAGCTAATTTCTCTTACTGACTTCTCATTGTAATAATGTAATATTGCGTATGATGGCTCAGTGAGTTTCATAATCAGCATACAGTCCTGTGAAAAAGGAATATCACCCCATGGTTCAGTAGCTTGTAGAAACACCCTTAGTAACAATAACTAAAAATAGTTCTCTTCTGTATTACTTTATCAGTCCGTTGCAACGTTATAGAGGAATTTTAAAACACTGCTTCTGTTCACTGAAATTTGTGGGCATTTTTGCATTTGTATTGGTTTTGGATGCACAGCTCTCTTAAGGTCCCACCACAGTGGGGTTGAGGTCTGGACTCTGACTAGAGCATTGCAGTACCTTGTGTTTTTTTCTTTTTCTATTTTAGTCATTATATGTGGTTTACTGCTGTGCTTGGCATCATTGATCTGTTTCGTGACCCAATTTCAGCCAAGATTTAGCTGAAACTGCACATTTAATTCTAGAACACTTTGGTATACAGAGGACTTCATGGTTGACTCAGTGACTGCAAGGTGCACATGTCCTGTGGCTGCAAAACAAACCCAAATCATCAGCATCATCCATCAATAAGCTTGACAGTTAGTGTGAGCCGCTTGTATTAACATGCTGTTTAGATTTCCCCAAGCATGGTACAGTGTAGTATTATTACCAAACATTTGCTCTTTGGTCTCATCTGTCCAAAAGGCACTGTTCCAGGAGTCTTGTGATTTTTTCAGCTGCAACTTTGTAACCTAAGCTGTGCGGCTCTGCTCTTTTTAGAGAGAATAAGCTTTTTCTTTCAGCCTTTCTAGACACGTCATACTGTAGCGTCTGAGATGTAGAGCTCGCATTGCTCAGTCTCTCATTGGAGTTAATTTGCTGGTACATCCTGGGATATGTTTGTCATCTTGTTAACACCTAGCTGAATGCTCCAGCCCAAACTTCTGTTTTTACTGAGGTGCTCACACTTGCTGATGATCAGTAAATCAAGTGCATTTACACATGGCTTAGTCTGCTTAGCTTTTCACGAGACTACATATACGTTATATTGAGTTTTAAGAATTAGATGCTTTTCTTTTTACCAACCCTTGCATGCATATTGTTTGTTTTTGTTTTAGTATTCTAAAGGAAATGTACTTGTTGCTTGGACTATTTTCCACTTCCAGTATATTTTACTGATGACATAATGCCCCAGTACTGTACGTGGATCTATCTACTCTGGCGACCCTCTCTCTGGAAAGTAAGGGAGTGACAAAAAGTACCAGTCTCAGTCTTTAAGATGATGACTTTAGTCGCCAACAGTGAACATGGACCAGACCATGTAGGGAATTTCGAGTCTTTAAAAGCTACACTGTCTAAAGAACTGAATCAGCAGTGGAGAAGTGGATGGTGTTTTATTTGATACATTTGGACACATTTTATTCTGAAGTGGGAAAATGTCGCAATGTGCATTCCCTGTTATCAATGAATGCACATGGCTATCCGCTGTCGACAACATGGCTTCAGTGTTGAAGAGAGGAATGTCAGCATATGCTCTTTAACAGCCAATCTCTCGGTAAACTGAGAGAGACAGTGGGTGGAACTTCACTGCAGTGGTGCCAGTAACATCAAGCGTTAAATATGTTAACGCTGAGCCTGAAATGCGGTTGAATATTAAATCGGTAGAAAGAAAAAGAGGAAAGTTCCCTCGTAATACTTCTGTTTTTTAACGCTATAAATTGCCTAATATGTTATGTACAGGATTATTGCAGTTGCTTCTTCTCGAGATACGGGTGCACTGCAGTTGCAATTTTGTAAAGGACCTGCAAATGTTGTCACATACCAGAAACACCTCTTGATAGGATAGCCATTTAATGCAGTACAGCTCAATGGGAACACAAAGCTGCCATAGTTTGTGTGGCACCTATATACTTGTCTGAGATGGTTCAAAGGTTTGAACCATAAATTTAATGCAGAGCTATTTAATGTAATTATAGATATGAAAATAATTATATGTAAATAATCCATTGTTATGGTGCAGGACCAGAGCATAAATAACATAATAACCACAGAGTCTTGGATGCTAAGCCAGTTACTCCAAACATATTTTCTCTTCTAATGTTTGTTCTTTCACAGAAGCCTTGTGAAAAGTGACCAGCTGAGAAACGACAGAGGAAGAGGAACCACGATTTCTATTTACAGTGTGATGAAAAGTGCAGAGCAAAGGTGCCTTGCTTAATCGAGCTGACACAAAACCCAGAACCACCAACCCCAACTGTGAGGTTTAACTTTCCTATTTTTTACACAGTACGTGAAAAGAAAATTGGGACAAAAATGATTTAAATATCAAACTATTTTTAACAAGTTTAAACACGTGGTTTTAATTCAGCATTTTACTTTACTTAACTTTAACGATCACTGAAATGAACGTAGTGCATGTGTGTGTACACATTAACTCGCTCAAACGAATTAAAATGTACCAGTTTGTAATAATAATCAAGTATGGCTGACTTCTAAAAGATACAAAAGCTCATGTTATCCTGTCACGATAAGCCGTCTAAAACACACATAACAACCGTTCTGCAGTTTCAAGAGCAAGTTCCTTCTGTTAAACCCACAGTGCCCACTTAGAGTATTTCAATCATTTAAAATGTGATGATTAATTATTTAAGTTTCTTAAGTTTTACTCACCATCTTGAGGAAGACTTTCCCAGGCAGAGAGCTGGTCAACGACTGGTTTGTGGATAAAGGGGAGAGTGTTTGTTCAGTGTTTGTTCAGTGCCTCTGTGCGAGTTTCTGTTTCTGTCACAGAGAGAAAGGCACTGAGATAGTGAGTGTTGATAGTGAATGACAAAGAGTGTGGCTGAGCATTGAGCATGTATGTCTGAGGGGGGGATGTATACTCCCGTTCTTTCGGTGACATAAGCATCTGTCTACAACTGACTACTTCCTCTCTTAGTAGTATGTGTGTTTTGTGTGACTGTGGGTGTCACAACTTCTGTTATCTCCGTGTTTTGATCTCATTGATTTGCCTATCCCTGGCAAATTCCCTGCAGTTTCCCTCTGTGCTTAACAAATGATGTTCACTCAGTCAGAGGCAGGTCAAAACTGTTCCATAGCAACTGTGTTAAAGAGGTGTTATAGCTTGTATGATGAAAAGGTTTTTGGTCAGCAGTGCGAGAAGACAACAAGCCATAGCCAATTAACAACATTAGTAGACAGCACAGGAAACATTGTGGTCATATGAGTGGCGCAAAGACAAGACAAGCGTATAAGACCAGCGTACATCCATGCTAGTGGCTCTTTGAAGCCTTAGAAGTGCTTTGAGCTAAATCAGAGGTGCCACAGTTCAGTTCACAGAGGGGCAAACTAGTAAATGACAATCACATAAAGGGCCAAGCTTATATATATTGAATTTATCACATGGCCTCATGTACTTTATGCAATTGTGTTCTCACACACTTACACTTTAAGTTTATCTTATCATGTTTTCAAATGATAAGTCAGTGGTTTTATGGGAAATTTCATAAATATGAATAAAAAGACCTTTGATTGTGCTTTTTACATGCACTATTCAGACTTCTGACATGAAAATTGGCTGCATGTAAGGATTTAAGAATTGCAAATGCACACTGTAGTTTTTCTGTCTTGAGAAAGTGAGCTTTACAACTTCACTAAAAGAATACTTATAGTACGGTGCTTCATTTAGAAAACCTCTGTTAACACTTCATGGTTTAAGTTTTGTTGTGGGTGTGTAGATCAAAAATGGCAATGATGATTACAAATAATCTTGTAGGAAATGCACAAGGGTGAAGAAGTAATTTATGTAGTCTGCCACTTCTTCATGAATTGTCTGCCTTGAACATTAGCATTCTTCTTTTTTGCCAGTCTTTATTAGCTAGCTTATTACTCCTCATGTCCAGTGTCTGGGGTACCTTTTGCTAAATTTTGCAAGCACATATGTAACTGCAGGCGACAGCTACAGCTGGGTGGACCGAAATTTAATGAGAAGATGAAGTGATAAGTAAAATTTGCAGAGACGTTTCAGTTTCAGCATGCTAACAGCTAATAAGCTCAGTTTAGAACTGAGAACACACTCTGTATAAAGAGCAGAAAATACAAGTGTCAACACAGGCTTTCTATGTGAAAGTTGAGTAACTCCACCAGTTGAGGCTCATTAACCCTAAAGAGAGCTAAGCAGCCCCCTAGTGGACACCAGTATGGCATTTTCCATCTGATTTTATAGTAACAAATAAAACAAATTTATGCAACATAGAATTTGTACCAGGAATCAGAACAAACTGTAAAATCTGGACAGACAGTATTTTTAATGATGGCTACACATATTTTGTTGCATCCTTTCATGTTTTGTAATTTGCTTGTTCCTTTTCTTCTCTGTCCTCCTTCCTCCATTGTGTTTGACATGCTCTGTATTTGTGGTTACAGGCCTGACCAACCTGCTGTGTTTGTTTGTTGTTTCTTTTCGCACCAACCGGTCCGGTTGGTGGTCAGTGGGGTCAGGAGGGGTCACTCCTGGTAAAACAAAGTCTGTTACGCCACTGTCAGTGAAAGCTCAAAGGGACTATTTGGGTTTCTCTCTAAGGTCTCTAATCGACCTGGCTTCCTTTTCCTTGGAATTTGCGAGGCACATTATGTCAGCATGCAAATTTGACACAGAGACAGTTTAAAGTAACTTTCTGTCTTACTTCAACCTTCATTCTTCTTCTTCTTACTTGTAATTCACATTTTGAGGTGAAGCCCAGAGCTGAATTTAGAGCCAGTTGTGTGATGGATGTGTTTTTCTTTTCGCTTTTTTTGCTTTGTTATATTGTACCATGTTTTGATTACATTTATTGTTCAACTTATTGTACATTCACTTTCTGATACACATTATAGCTATGTTACAACCCACTATTCTTCACATCTGTTATATTATGTGTTACTACCTATCACCAACTGATTATCAGGATTCCTCATTTTTAAAGTAAAAATGCTTTTACTTTCTTTTCTGTCTTCTTTTGTGATGTATAGACCTTTAGGTTAAAGGTTTAATTCACTCTTTTTTAATTATGTGCTGCTGCACTTGCAGAGGCAAACATCCGTATTATTGCATGTGAGATGTTTGCTATTTTGGACACTTGCATTTGCTCTTTTACTAAACATTGCTTTAGGATATATCTGACATGAGGTTCATTGTAAACATTTGCTATTCCCCTTGCTGGATCCCGGTTTGGTTAAGACGGATGGCTTTGTTTGTTAGTATTCGGATGAATGAGTCATATCATGTTCTGGTCACAACTCGATGTTAAACTTTCTGTGTTAGGACTTCTGAATTCAAGAAATCAGTCCATGCAGACAAGTGAAGAACTCATGTAAAACTTTTGTTAACACCTGTATTACTGACCATGAGGTGTATGCAGCTCTTTAAAAAGTCATGGCTTAAATAAAAGAACTTCTCTTCTATTTCAATACTTCGTTCGTTTTAGTATCAGCATATTTCAGTAGAGAACCTTTCCTTTTTTGTACTTGCACAGTGGATGTGTTTGAAAGGTCTAGACAGACATATTAGTAAAAAGCACCATCTGCTCTGTCTTGAAATTACTTTCTTCCCTTTTTACATATGAAGTCAAATAGAAAACAGCTTTTTTAAAGGGCAGTTGAAATGCATGAAGGAGACCACGCCATTGTTGTCTGCTTATCTTTTCAAATGTATTTTATTTCTTGTAAAATATCCAGCTTATTATTGTAAGATCCAGCAGATCATCATCTATACATCGACTTTATTGATTCTTATGAGTCCAGTTTTGAGGTCTTTGTTTGATCACTGGCTCAAGTCAAATCCACGTGTTGATACTTTTTCTGTTTCATATTAAAAATTTTAGGTAGATAATCGCATCTTCCTCCTTTTTTGTCATTATTCCTCCGATTGGCTGTAGAAGTGCATCTTCTCTGCCCTCTCTTCATTGTATCCGTGCGAGTGTTCCCGCTCGTTGCCTCCTCTTCCTCTGTCCTCCTGGCAGTGAATCCCCAGCCTCTTCTGCAGCTTCTCCTCCTGGAGGCGGAGCTCCATAGAGTCCACCAGGTCGTAGATGTTATCCAGGGACCACATAGGTGATGGAAACCATGTTTTGGTGTCACCATCCTTCCCCACAACCACCATGCTGAAATAGTCTTTATCGATCTTTAGCTGTTCCCTCATATTGTTGACCATGTCAGGCGTCAATGACTCAACCTCAGTCTGACTGCGACCTGGGTGAAGGATGACAGAATGGAAGTCATTTAAATTACACAAAACAGTGAAAAGCGAAAGAAACGAAAACTAGGATAACCCAGATTCGTTCAGATTAGATAAAATCTTATGACAGCTCAACCTTAAAACCACAGTCAAAACAAAACTTTCAAAAGCATTTCCTCTAGGCTCCAAAAGGGAGAGAGTCCCATATACTTCCATGTTAAAATGCTTGACTTTACAGCAAAAATAAACCTTTTACTACCTGGAACAGAAACTTTTTCGTGCTCTGCAGCTAAATTTCCCCTTTGTGTCATCTGTGCTGACATTTTTGTATTTTTAAAGGGAACATACAAAAACGAGTCAAAAAATTAGTCAAAATCGCGTTTTTGTTTTTGTGCTGCATGTATTGCTATTTATCCATTGGGATCATTTTTGGTGTAAGTTGCCCTGTTTTGAAGATATCAGCTGTATAGATCTCTTTGCTATAATGAAGCGCTACCAGTCAGTATAACGTAGAACAGGGGTGGGGAACTCCAGGCATCAAGGGCCGGTGTCCTGCAGGTTTTAGATGTGTCCTTGATCCAACACAGCTGATTGAAATGGCTAAATTACCTCCTCAACATGTCTTGAAGTTCTCCAGAGGCCTGGTAATTAACCAATCATTTGATTCAGGTGTGTTGACCCAGGGTGATATCTAAAACCTGCAGGACACCGGCACTTGAGGCCTGGAGTTCCCTACCACTGATGTAGAAACTGTTTTCTCTCTGCCAAACTACACCTGCCAACTGCATCACTGTGCAGGCCGAACCACATATCTACATGTGGCAAAAGGTTAGCAGTAGTGACAGCATGACAGAATATAAATACTGAATGTGTCTTCCTCAGTTACACGCTTCCTTTGGTTGACAGATGTAGCCTTTTGGAGTCCACAAAACAGGTGAGATCATGCACCTTTTTTTTTCTTACAAAGAATCTGCTCTTAAACCAAAATGTTTATTAAACTACCTACCTTAAAATATACAATATTACTAATGATTTCAAACGTGTATGCTCCATTACGTTTCATACACCTGGAATGCCCCACATTACCATGACGTACCATTTAAGGGAAATAACTCAACAGTTCCTGATGCTTTTTCTTCTGTTCCTATCAGCTTTAGCATGGCAAAGTGACGAATACCTGAGAAAAACACAAGAGAAGGTACAATTACACTCATTAAAAGGGACTCATTCAGCACAGATAATCAAAACTATCCTTTTTTATAAAGACAAAGAAATGCGTTTATGACGATGAACCTGTTCAGCTAAGTGCCTGTCTAGCTATGGTTATATATTTCACATAATATGGCTCTCTTACCGCACAATTTTATAAATGCATAACATTTTAATACACTAATTTCATATTATAATATTCATTGTTTGATTCTGTCATGATCCGTACAGTTTTGTTTAATGGTATGCTTTTTCAGGTCCAAATTTCACAACCATGACAAATCTACCCATGTCTGACTTCTGGCTTCCTTGTAACACTTCCTTGTTACCGCAGGTCTTTTAAAAAACGTACCCAGGGGACATTCCTGTCCTCTGACAGCAGAGAGCTGCTGCTGAAACAAATAGTCATCCTCAGAGGGAGCAGAGATGAGCAGCAGTCTCCTTTTAGACATGAACCTAGAAATGAAAAATATAGATTTAAACTTGGATGCCTGTCAGTTTCATTCAGTCATTAGACCACCTTCTATAAAATGGAAGACCATAGATTCAATCATACTTTTACTCAGTTTTTAAATTTGAAATATGCTACACTTTATATCATGAATAAAATAGAAACAAACATAAACTTTCACAGGAAGCAATAAAGACGAATATGAAGAATAATTACATGATTTAAGATAAAGATAGGAGATTGGACTGTGAAGGTTTCAGAGATCCACTCTCCACTAAAAAAAGGTCACTGTCACCACATGGTTTTTTTCACTGTTGATAATTTAAGGTGACAGAGAGATTTAAATATGCTGACCCTGTTTACAGCAATCTTCAAATTTATTTTGAGCTTGTTTTGTTCTTAGTGGATGGTGCTCACTGCAATAACAACATCCATCCATCCATCCATCCATCTTCTTCCGCTTTATCCGGGGCCGGGTCATGGGGGCAGCAGCCTAAGCAGAGAAGCCCAGACTTCCCTCTCCCCAGCCACCTCCTCCATCTTATCTGGGGGAACACCAAGGCGTTCCCAGGCCAGCCGAGAGATATAATCTCTCCAGCGTGTCCTGGGTCTGCCCCGGGGCCCCCTCGCGGGGCCCCCTCCCGGGGCAGACCGGGGCCTCCTCCCGGGGCAGAATCTGCAATAAAAACAGATTAATTATATTACCTGAGCAGTGGGTTTTCTACTACAGGCTGTCCCATGTCTTTAGAGCACGCTGGTGGATTCTTTCTTTCCTTCTCTTTTTCTCGGTTCCTCGAGGGAAAGTTGTCAATGTAGTCAAACAAAGCCTGGCTTGATGGCGGAGCCTCAAAGACTCTCTGGGGGGGGGGGATAAGAGCAGGTGAGGGATTACATCTGAAGTCTTTATGGGCATACATAAGCAACTAAACAACGAGGAAAATGTGTTGCGATACAACTGTATTATTTGCAATTATTTTCTTATTTGGTGAATGTCAAAGTTATTAAGTGACCAACACTTGGTCACATAATAAAGTTGTTCCCGATTACTTTAAGTGTTGCTGGAGTCTTCATGTCATCAGAACTTTGTCTTCTCCATGCACCCTGGAAGTAGGTGAAGTTGTGCCAGAAATATTTGTTGCTATGAACATCAAAGTCCCATCTTTGCCTGGTTAAATAATGGGTTCCTCAATGGGTTACTTGAAGTTCAAATATTGCAATGGTTTTGAAATATGAGTGTGTTTTCCTTTTAATCTCTAAACTTATCTGCTATCAGAAAGCCAAATAAGCAAGAAAAGACAAACTTGGAAAGCTCAGGTGAGATTTTCTTACACTGGCCTTGATGTCATAATCTGTGACAGTCATTGAAAAGAGGTCAGGCGATGACAGGCCGAGCTCTGCCCTCAGCAGAGAGATGGCCCCTAAATCCAAGAAATGCTCTGCTTGGCCACTGAGTGGAGGCTCTGAATCTGGAGCACACACATGCAAAGGATATAAATCAATGTGTGCACACACAGATGTTAGAGAAAATACCATGTACACGTTACAGTGCATGCAACAAAAACAGTAATTATAACCACTATATCCCACAGTGTTAAATCAGTGTCTCTGAACGATGTGTGAACTTGTAGACAGTAAGTACACAGGGCTTTTGTTTGTCTGTCTATTTTCACCAAGTCCTCTTGTGGAAAGGGACTACTGTGTTAACTGTTAAAATGTAACTACTGCAGTATCACAGTGTAGCATGTGAGAGAATTAAACTAAACATTTACTACATACCGCAGTGCAAAATTAAACTGTTACTTCCTGGTACAAGAGTTCAGAGAACTACCACATTTTGCTTAGCAGTAAACCTGAGCTGTTTATGTTATTCTGACTAAACCACTTCACTTTATTATTGTGTATTGTTATATGCTTTATTAGATACTATCTGCTTTTTTATGGCTGATGGGAACTGTGTATTGTATGGGTTAGTTCCCTGATGATGAATTCCACTGACTTTGTTGTGCTCTTGATTTTGTATTCAGCGTCTTACTGAGGCTGAACTTTGTAGTTTTGAGTTAAATGTCTCAACGCACATTGACTGGATTAGGCTAGCATTAAATTTGGTTCAGCAAGGCCCCAGCTCACACAGGTCTACAGACCAGTCTCCAGATAAAAATGTGCATTCTCTAATCACTTAATGCATGTTTAAATATCCAGTCCTGCAGGTCTAGAGATTGGAGGTGACCCTCTGGCATATATATTTTTCCTGGGGAATGATATAGATTCCCTGACTGGTTGGCAAGTGGTTGCAATCGCTTGGCGACGTTGGTGGCAAAGAGGAATATGGTGCTGCACCAAAACTCTCCTTATGATTCCTTTGGTTGATAACAGTTTGCATTGAAGATGTTTTCATTGCAGCAACTCTAGCAACCACAGTGATCACAAGGAGGTTTTAGTTTTAGCGCCCTCTGTACAACTTCTAGCAACCACTCTCGACCCAATCATGGAATACACATTTTTTCCCGGAGGACAGGAGGTTGCTATGGCACATCTCTAGGCCTATGTGACTGAGGGATAATTTATGTCCCTCTGAAGTTGAACTGCCTTACTTTACCTTCAACCATAAGTTATCAATAAATGATGTACCAATATGGTGACATATGGGAGTTAGGCTATAATATTAATCCAAAGCTCGAAACAACAGTTCTTTAAAAGCAAGTCCACAAACAATTGTGGTCAAAAGTTTACATACATTCATCATGGCCATGAATGTCATGGCATTTGAGGGCTTTTCAGCACAACTGGTGCTGAAGGTTCTACATTAACTTAACTTGACAAGGCCAAGACCTATTAGGTTCTTGATTGACTACAACTAGTAGTTTCTCTTTTCCAGAATAAAAAGGATTTGTTTGATGCCACTAATTGGACTGACCAATATTCAGAACAATGAAAAAGTCCAACGAACTCAGCCTGTCTCTCGTCCACAGCATGTCTTTCATCCTGTTTTCCTTCTTTCACCCCAACCGGTCGCAGCAGATGGCCGCCCCTCCCTGAGCCTGGTTCTGCCGGAGGTTTCTTCCTGTTAAAAGGGAGTTTTTCCTTCCCACTGTCGCCAAAGTGCTTGCTCATAGGGGGTCATATGATATGATTGTTGGGTTTTTCTCTGTATTTATTATTGTGCGATCTACTGTACAATATAAAGCGCCTTGAGGCGACTTTTGTTGTGATTTGGCGCTGTATAAATAAATTGAATTGAAGATCAAGGAAAGACAATAGGAGACTTAAATTGGGAAGACCTCTTGGAGCCATTTCTAAACAACTGCAGATTCCAAGATAATTAACTTAAATGACTGTAGGTATGTGTCATTCAGATGTGTTATCACTTTGCCAAGATGTGGAAGAAGACCCCAACTGTCACCCTCAATAATTGAAAACAAAAAACTGAAATATCAGAATGACTATGACATTCATGCACAGGGTTAGTGTGTGTAAAAATAGACTTCAGACCAAAGGTTAAAATTAATTAATTAATAATCCATGTCTGTACATGCATAAGGCGTATACCAAGATGGCTATCTCTTTACTAATAACCTTAAGGCTTATAAACAGTCTGTGTATTTTACCGTTAGCTATTGTTAGCATGCTAAAATAGCTGGCAATAGGTCAACACCTTACCCACGGACAATTTTGTTACTGTTCAGTTTCTAGGAAGCACCATATTTGCCTTTGGTTGCATGTTAGTAAAAAACAAAACAAAACCAAGTGTGTGTTGGTTCAGTGATCCCTGAGAGGATTTGTAGTTTTAAAAGCATTCATGAAGAGAACCTAAGCAAATGTTGAAATGCAAATATATAACTGGCAACATCACACGGACGTCAAAAAAGGTAAAAACCCTTCCTACCTAGGTGGTAGTGCTGAAGTATAAGTGTGCCATCACTTCCCTGTCCAGTAATGGTTGCCACTGTGACCTTCCTCATAGCGAGTTCACAGCGATACTTCTCATTCTCCTCAGTCTGCTGGATGTACAGTGTTGCCTCTCTGTTGGGTGTTGAGATCACCTTGTATGAGGCAAAACAAAAACATGAATATTGGTTCAGGTACAGCCGTGAAAATGCATGATTTAAATTCATTAACAATCTAGAGGCAAAGAGAAGTGCAACGATTAGACAAAAGGTCTTACCATCAACCTTCTTGTCCCCTTTAAACTGTCCAAAAACTCCTTCAGCGCTGTTTTATCCTTCTCACTTGCCTCTCTGTTGGACTTTTTCCCCCTTCCTTTTCTTTTCTTTCCTTTTTTCCCTTTGCCTTTTTTCTTAGACCTCTGTTTTTCCTTTTTGTTCTCCTTTCCACTCTGCCCAGTTTTATCTCCATTATTTTTCTCTACATTTCTCTTCTTTCCTTCTTCCACAGATGGATGAGTGCTGCAATACAATATATAAAAAAAAGTCACTTTGATGTCCATCCAGCACTAAAAACAGTATTTATGTGCTGTAAGCAGACGAGGAGGCAAGAAATACCAGATGTGAACACAAATCAAAACATTCGAAGGCATACTCTTCACTCTGTTTCAAAGTCTCACAAGACAGACATGCTTAAAAAGACATTACCTGTTTTTCTTTACTTCCTCATTGCTCCTTGAAACAGATGGAGGACTGGTCATCCTTGTTTTCTCCTGTACTTTAGAATTGATGGGATCATTGTTGCTCGAAGGCTTTCTCATTGGAGACGGCTTACGAATTACAAACCTCGACCGACCACTCAGTATATCCTGGATCTTACTCCTCAGAGCAGCTTTTTTGTCCAACGGTGGTCTTCTTTGTAATGCCACCACAGAAGTCACATTTCCTCTCCTCTGAGGACTAAGTGTCATCTTTTTTCTTTTTTTCACAATCTTCTTTTTGGTGGTTTTACATCTAAAACATGGCATAGAAAACAAAAAATTCACATGTGTGTTCACTTGGAAAACTATGAAATCTTTATCTGTTTTTAATCATCGTTTTTGTTTTTTTTTTTAAACTCATGAATGTAAGTGTCAGCCATTGTAAAAAAAATAAAAATAAATAAATAAATAAAATGAGGGGGAGTTATTTAGCAGGAAGTCTGGTGAGCAGATACTGCCCATGGAATAACGTCCTGTTCACCAATGAATCGCTTCACTTGTTCCCCATCACTTTGTCAGTTGCTGCATTTGACATTCAATATTCTGGTTGTGTAGGTTAGTCTTGCATATTTTCCAACCTTATCAGTCCCTAGTATCCTTCCTTCCCATTGGTAGTTAATTCAGTCTCTCAGAAGTGAGTTTGACTTAAGCTAGTGCCCAACTGCTTATAGGTGAGTTATAGTTTCTGTGATCTTGAGTCTGCTAGAGACTAATCTGATCTGAGTGACGTCAATTTCATCATCAGACGGTGAATGCAAGGCTCTGAGCGGTCATACTCTTAAGTGACCGGATAAACTAATGAGACTTTTCTTTACCTGCATCAACTACTCAGCAGCCTCCAGGTGGAAGGAGGACAACTGTTACTCAGTCTCTGTCACTGCTAGTCTTATTTGTGTGCGTACGCCACATAATGGTCTAAAGATCTCTGAAACTCTTGTATATAATTGGTGTTTTGCACTGGGTACAAATATCCTTGCACATTTTGTGACTCTTCTGTACTTATTGTTTCTGAATTCACTGCAGGAGCCTCTGTAGGAATTTTTGGCAAACTTTCTGGCACATTCCTCTCAAAGCTCAGAATTATTACATTAATTTAATTTGTGATGTTGACTTGACCATAGGTCTGCATGTCAGAGTAAATTGTTGTCTGACTCTCTCTGCTAGCCCTGCAATATACTGGCAACATGTCCAGGGTATATCCTGGCTGTCACTCCATGAGAGCTGGGATAGGCTCCAGACCTCTATGACCCTGAACTGTGTAAGTGGAAGAAAATGGATTAACGATGCTAAGCAGGACAAACATTTCACGGTGTACAGCTGAAAAGGAAGCAGACTGTCTGAAGTTGGTAGCTTAACTCACTAGTTTCTCAGCAAGGAAACTGCACTACGTTTGCCATCTGGGAGCTTCGCTTGCTCTTTCTTTTGCCTCCTTTGCAGGTGACAACTTTTTTTGTTATCACTTGTGTTTTACTTCCACTTTTACATTTCTTGATTAGATTTGGGCACCATAAACTACTACTAAGTTTAGAACTGAGGTTGCCCTTAAACAAGTTGTCAATCTCATGTTGAATCTCATCTTGCATGTTAAAAAAAGCCCAATGTGAGGTGAAAGTGAGACCCTTCTCACCATTGATAGGTGCGTCACAGAACTGATGCAAGTGGCCTTGGCAAAACAGCATTTGGCACCCCAGGGATGAGAGCAGTCTGTTTCTTCAGATCAAATTAAAACCAAACCTGATAGTGGTATCAAATCAAGAGAACCCGAAAATCATCATAGCTGATCATGAGTTGATAATGAATGATTGCACCAAACTGCTGCGACAATTTTCTTTATAAAATGCTGACAAATTTTCACAGCCAACAATCCAGTGGTTGTTAATTTGAATATTTCTAAATGTATATCAAGATAAACCATAACATAGCTTAACAGCTAAACAGTTAATTAGGCAGGTCATTTGCAGTTTTCTAATTTTTTTTTAATTTTGGTTGTCCGTCCTATTAAAAGCAACCTGTTTAATTTTATATAGGACTTTTAAAATTAGTCATCACATAAAAATAAAAGTAAGGTAGTGAAACCTGAAGTGAGATCCTTTTCTGGTCATCTTCTCCAGCTTCCTCATGGGGAACTGATCGATGACCTCCAAAACGGCCTCGACACGGACCGGATAAGGGAAGCGCTCACTGACCCGTAGGTTCTTCTTTATAACCAGCATGGTGAACTCTTGCTCCTGACATGATTGGTGTGCAACACAAATCAGAAGCACATCAACTACTAAATCACCAAGAAGCATTTCAGTTTAAAAAAGAATTAAAAAGGCAATAATTTTTTTATATGTTGCCAAGAGTTTGAAATGAATCACACAGTTTATGGCACACTGGTTACTTGGCTGGTAAGCTCCAGGTAGTGCAGCAGTTTGGTAACCGTGTCGGGGTCCAGGTTCTCAACTGTGGCATCTCCTTGAAAAGTTGTTTTCTGGATCCGTCCCTCCATCATAGCATTCTGAATGATAGTTACAATGTACGTATCTCTTTCTGCTAAATGGCAGTTCAGGCCTTTCTGAGTAAGGCAGAGAAAGAAACAATCAAATAAAACAAGTAAAAATTGATGGATAAGCAGCTAGTTTAAATTTTTTCTAAATCTGAAAAAAGAGTAAATAATGTGTATATATCAGAATAAATTGAGGAGAAGTACCTGCTCCATTTCTTCTAGCTGTTTCTCCATCATACGAAGATATTGGTCACTGTGGGATGGAGCTGTTATCACCCACAGACGCTTTTTACCTGCAGGGGAAAATGAGTGGCTGTAGGGACATAGGAACAGGAACATCTGCTGGTCAATTAATTCCTCTTACCTGCAAAGTCAGCCAGGAAATCCATCTCTGGAGCCAAGCTTGATGATGACTCTCCAACTTTTCTGTTATATCCATCTTCTCTGCTTTCTTCCAGCCCTAATCCATGTTCAATTCCTGGTGGAAGGTCTGAGTAGTCTCCCCAGTCTCGTACATTTGGGTCCAACAGCTCCTTTGGCTTACCGTCACCGAAGCCCTGCCATGCAGCCTGCAAACCCAGGTTGTTGAGGCTCCACAAAGCGGCAATCAGCAACAGATAGCGTGAGGTAAAAAACTGAGACATCCTCACTGATGTTGCAAATAAATTGGTCTGGCGATCAGCTGGAACTGCTTAGCAGCTCATAAATCCTCATCTGAAGTAAAAATACATATGTGCAGTGTTGCTTTCACCACCGCTAGGTCTTAGTCAGCAGTGTTGCCTCTGTAACAGACTAGGATTTGCCACTTGTTTAGAATTGATGTGCAGTTATTTTAAAAAAGGAAAAAAAAACGTATCCAGTTAATAAAACAATAGCTTGAATCCCAGTTCAACGCTCCACTGAAGGCTTTATGGTGAAAAACTGGTGGATCCAACCTGGAATCTGTAAAAAAAAAGGGAAAAGCAAAGACTATCGTGGTGTTAAAGCCTCTCTGCAGCAGAGAAACTGACTCGAGAGAAACTCCTCTCCTTACACACAGACACACACTCCTGGATCAAATTAAACCCCAGACCCTTTAACAGGAAACTCCTGGAATTTTCTGCAACTTCAAAGCATTTTCTCCCAGAAAACTCTCTCTCCCTCTCTGTCTCACACACTACCATACTATTACACACACAGACCCAACAAAAAAATAGTTATTGTTGCATAATTGGTGCCACACATTGTCTTTGGTTTAAATCTCTTCACCAGATGAAATTTCATTGTATTCAGCATGTTTGATTTACAAATATGTCACTATCTGTCAGACGAAAGGATGAATTTTTAATCACAAACTTTGTTACTGCACACATGATTCGTGACAGATGGGGTTTTCTCAGGAAAAGGGCAAGGACAGTGAAGGTCATGAACTTTGGGAAGTTCAGGCAGTTCAGACCAAAGCCATTTGTTCAGGAGAGTCAAAGCTTTTAAGGGATGGGAAATGGCAATTACCATAAATAACTGAGACCACACTGCAGATGCCGATGTCTAGAAAAGGTCACACCAGTTCAAAATTGTCAATCTGAGACAAATGTCCTCACAGGGCAATAGCCTTCTGTCAGGTAAAAGCATTCATCTTTCTCCAACCTCACAAAGCTTAAAAACAACAAAGCTAGATAGCTTACAACCTCCTCCCTCTCATTAAAATCTACAAATCTGACTTGAAATATCTGCAACTTGAACCTATAAACCCCCAGATCTCTTCAAATGCAAACATAATCACTGAAATGGTGACAGAAATCCTGTTTTGCAGAATATTTAGAGCATTCTTAGTAGTGATCTTAGTAATTATTGTTATGTTCACTTACTGGGCACTTTTTATTAGGTAAACATTGCTACTACTGGGTTGAACACCTTTTAATTCTTTGTGGTGTAGATTCAACAAGGTGTTGGAGGTTTTTTTTGGTCCATATTGACATGACTGGCATGCCATTACATGGCCAACAGCTTAAACTGTCAGGGTGGATCCATGCTTTTCAGGCTATTTATGCCAGATTCAGATCCTACCATATGAATTTTCCAGTATAAATGGAACCTCATCAGAACAGGTAGTCTTTCCAGTCTTCTGTTGCCTAAATACAGTGATAACCATGTGATGTGATTGGCTGATTAGATATTTGCATTAAAAGAGGTTGAACAGGTTTCCCTAATAAAATGGCTAGTGACTATAAATGGTTTACTCTAGAATTATTGCCCTTACGCTATAAAGCAAGCAAATATTTCATGTTTTTTACATCCTTATAATATGAAACTAAAATAAATCAAATGCAATTTTTTGTATCATATAAATAAGGTATCCACATAAGTATGAAAACTGCACATTGTTAGTATTTTATATGTAATTTCATTTGTAACAAATTATTAGTGGATCTACTGCACATAGCAAGGAAGTGCAACAGGTAGAATTTTTTGTCAGATGGACTGAAAAACACATGCTTTGAAGAGTTATGACATTCTAAATATTCTTGCACATGTTTCTTGACCTCAAAAATGGAATTTGGTGAGAATAGAGACAAAATAAAGACAATGGAAGAATGCAGGCTGTCAGTGCAATTAGAAGAGCTGTCTGTAGAGTGAAATGAAATACAATGAGAACCAGGTGCAGCCACAGTGCATCCCGCGCTGTGGTCCTGATAAAGAGAACCAGATGATCACTGTGTGTGAGAAATAGAGGATTTGTTCTATTTACATGTGAATGAATGTGAGAGAAAAGAAGCTAAGAATAGCATAAACAAAGACACATAAAGAAGCTGCTATCTTGTTGTTTCAGTGTCAATACAGGTCGTGTATCAGTTTTTGTAAAGCTTTTATTTTTCCACTAATAATGATACACAGTTAAAAGCTAAAAACAGTAAGAATTCACCTCCCCATTAGCACAAAAATGTGATTTTTCATAGGAAATACACCATTTAAGAGACGATCATGATGTCAGATTTCATTTCAGACAGTGTACCAGCTTACATTTACCATGATGAGATATCTTTGGGTGAAGACCAAGAATAACAGAGTGAAAGCCTCTTCCGCTGACTTCACAGCACCATTCATATTACACTTTGCACGAGAATGCTGAATTTCATACAGCTGTGCAGTCTCCACCATACCAAATGAAGCCCAGGTGTTGAGTTTAGTGTTTTGTATGTAAGATTACAATGACATGCTAACATAATCAAATGCACCACAGCCTCAGGTCAGTATGAGGTCGCACATGATGACATCACAAGGGGGACGACGCCTATAAAATCAGTCTCCAAATCATAAACACAGAGAAAAGATGTAAGATTTAAATTTGTACAAATATATTTGTATGGATAGTAAATTGAGATAACTGACCTGCCACGATGAACAAAAAAAACTCCAGGGACCCCCAACCTTCCGGTGACCACAAAAAACATGTTTTAATCTGAATAGAAAAGCATTTTGGAGTCTGGTCTGTGAAAAACATTGTCAGCTAGGTTTACTGAAAAGATAAACAACTCAAGGTAAACACCTTAAAAAAGCCCCTCACTAATATTGACCAAATCCTATGAATTGGACATCTGTGTCAAATGTCTACCTTTTGCTTATATGATGCCTAGTAGGGCCACAGAGAGGGTCACCTCAAAGCAAGGACATCCTAGTTATTAACAGTGGGCATGCCAAGTATGCGAAGTGCATAGCTGGCTTTGTGACTATGTGAGACTGTTACATGTGCACACATTAATGCACATGAATCGCACACAATTAAATCAACCTCAGTGCAAGTCTCAGCCCTGAAAGTTGGCCCTAAGTATTGTTTTTTTAATCCAGGTTCCCAAGTAAGCATCTGTAGACCCATGCAAAAGTGAATTTTGTAATGTTTACTCCAAATGTAGATGGGGCTTCTCGTAGCTCAGAATGAATCTTTCTGGGGTAACCTGAGATATAAGCACAAGTGGGTCCTCATACATTGCATTTTTCAGTGCTTTGAAAAAATATCCGCCCTCTTCCTGCTTTTCATTTGCAGAAAGGAAGGGGTATATACTTTTTCACAGCACTGAGCATGCATTAATGAAACACAGCTGGCAATAGCCTATTTCTTTGGCTCAGTGCTACTTTGGGGAGACCAACAATTCCTCTGTGCAGGAACAAAAAAAATTAGATTATTGGCTGAGGGCTGCTTTATCCACGAAGTGAAAGAAAATACGGAAAGCAACACATAAACAGTACAGTAAACTCAATGAACCAAGCGGAGCCTCAGATTTAGTAAACTGTAGTAGAGCGCCCCTCAGTGGGGCCATGCAGAGTTGCACCTTTAACGGTTTTTTTAATGCATTTTTCAGGTACATTACAGAAATGTGCTCATTAGTCTTTTCCAGCATATGGAAAGGCTTCAGCATAACTTTGCGTCTGAATTAAGGCTGTTTTCGGTAAATCTGATGACATATAATATGTGGAAAAGTTATCATAAAGCATAAAAAGAAACGTTGACAAGCCAAAGACAATTGTGAAACGGCACTGACAGTGACAGCGCATCATGCGCCGTCTGATATCCTCTGACGCATCTCCCGAGGTCCAATCACGTCTCTGTGCCGGCCGCTTCTCCTCACTCCTTCCGGGTCGTCGCAAAGTTCGCCTGTGCTGCACAGAGCCGGGGACTGTCTTCAAAGGTCAGTCGAGTTATCAATCGATAATCTCTCCACTCTCGCTTTCCACCATGCATTTGTTTCGGTTTGCATTTCTGCGAGTGTGCAGGGGGCCTTTTTGACTCACACGTCGCCTACACGTATGAATCAGAACCATCTGACTTTGTATGCAAGCTAGCGCTAGCTCAGGTTAGCTTCCTCACCCCCCCCCCCCCCCCCCCCCCCCCCCCCCTTATATATTTTGTCACGGGTACAGACAAAAAGAGAAGCGAGCTGCCCGCCTGGATTGTGACCGTGTTGTCTCTTGATTCGCAATGGAAGCTGTGTGAGAGCTGGCCCGCCTGAAATGCGTTTAATGCACCAGCTTTTATGCTCCGGATTCTTTGAATGACACCGCTGTGTTGTTGTTATTGTAAGGAAGCCATTGATATGTGGGTTTGTTTTACTGGTGACTCACGAGGTGGTGGAAAGGTTAACGGTGCTCAGAGCGGGTTAAGCTAGGACATTGAACACAAAGCAGCAGACCCAAGCAGCTTGATGATGATGATGTTGGTGGTTATCTTTATGTATCTTTAGCTAACTGTTAGCTGCATGTTAGCTGAAACTCAATGACGTGGTAGTTACAGATTAAAAAAACAAACAAACCCTCAACTACCGCCTTTAAATGAGCCACAATTAACTTTTATCGACCTTTATTCGTGTTGTTGTTTGTTTATTAATGCATACACGTAGTTCATTTTGCGTTTATGTTGCCACGTTTCATTCAGGCCTGTTTAACTTCAGTCTTGGTTTACTGAGGACTGCTCAACTTTTGTGCTCCAACTGAATGTCTGCAAAAATCAATAATAATAATGATAAGAATATTACTAAAAAATGTCTAACATGAAATATCCAAACAGTGTATGTACATCCAAGGCTGTACACTGAGAGATCCCATTGTTAATGAGCTTCTTAATTATCAGTAAACATCAAATGACTGTTTTTTGTTTATGAAGTTGTACAGTTTTGTTTTCTTGGGTAGTTTTTGAATATTGTTGGTCATATGTGGCCTGCTACATTTTGACTACTGTTTCACTCTAGATTGAGAGCTTAATTCAATAATGAAATAACAATAAATAACTTAATTTAAAATGTTTACAGGCATATTCATTAATGTGCCTACGCTATGATTGTATGACTCTATTTAGATTTAATGATGTATTGATTGCTGTTTATAATTTATCACTTATGTTTTTTGTGTACTAAGACATTGTTATTAACTCTTTAGACTTTTTACAAAAAAATGACAGACAGCTCAATTAATAGTATTGATTGCAGTTTACACAGTAACTCTATTTTCCACTCGCAAAGCTCAACCAGCAAATAATATGATTGTTTTGCTTGACAAATTACTTGAAATATTGAGGGGTTTTTTTCCCTCAGTTAATTGAGTCCCTTGAACTCCACTCTCTGCACTAATGATTGGTACATGTTTTTAACCTTTACTCAAGACATAAAAAGTGGCACAGTAGAGCTTGTAGCCAGTGCGGTCTAGTTTGAACCCTTCTGCACAAGCCTCCTCTCCTAGTTTGTCCCAGTCATATTATCTTCTTTTAAAGCAAACACACTACACCACACATGCTGTTTACTGCCTTTGAATCATTTGGTTTGCTGCAATTAAAATAAGTGATTGTAGTTCTCTGTGGGTTTATTAGTGCACAGTTAGGTTGATATGCGAGCTAGCGACGCACTCATAATAAGGTGTTGAATTTTAGTGCAGCTATGTGACCTGTTGCATAAACAGCGGTCACTTGCATGTCCTTGATGTGCAAGGGAAGGACAGTTTTCTGTGAAAGGATTTGACGTGTGTGTAGTTGGATTCTAATTCTGGGATCGGGAAAAATATTCAACATGCTTATTTTTTCCTCTCACTTCAACATAGTTTCATCCTGCAGTTCTTCTTAACCTCTAACCACCCTCCCCTCTCTCTCTTTTCATGTCTCCTCCCCAGGAGGGCTGTTGTCTGTCCTCTATAGCTCCTCCTGCAGTGTGAGTGTCAGGTGTGTGTGCGTGCACCATGGCTAGCCTCCTCCGAGTTGTGGCGGCCAGCTGCTCAGCGCCTGTGTTCAGCGGGGTTTCTGCTGTAAAGCTGCAGAGTGGCCGTACCATCAAGTCAACATGTCTGCGGTTTTTTAGGACCCATCAAGCTCTCGGGCGATGTGCTAGTCCAGGTAAGGCGCTGCACAGTGAGGAGCGTAAGTTAAAAAATCTTTAATGCTATAATCAGTGTGGTGTGACTCTTTGTTTTATTGACTGTCTTCGTAATCCATAAAATGGGCAAGGTGACCCAGGCCTGGAACAGTGTTTTATTGCTAGGTGTAAGCTTTTGTGACCTAATGTTCCTATATAAGAATAATGCTATGAAATTCACAATTATGTATGAATGGTCATTCTTGGATAGCAGGCTGGGTTTTTCTACTGTTTCATTGAGACATATCTTTATTGAGATATAGGTAGATATTTAACCGCTGATAGCCACAGGAGCAACACCACCTGTAGCGTCCATGTCTTTTCTCAAGTACTTGTGTGTCAGGTGTACAGCATGAGTGTTACAGGTGTCTGCTACTCATTATGTAAAACAGATAGAGGGTTATTCAGTTCACTTTAATCACTGTTGTAGCATTCTATTCATTCATTCTTGCATGCTTGTTTTGAAGGTCAATGTTATGAAATAGTTAATCCAGAGGACAAACTTCAGTCTCACACAGCAGTTTTTCAGTTTGGAGTCAGTTTTGTTTTGGAGTTTTGGTTTAGAGTCGGTGTTGCTTTCTGTTTAAATATCATATAGTGCATACCCCAGTTTCAGGGACATTCTCAGTTTGACGTTTCTGAGGCAGCAGGTGTGATCACTGTGAAGCCAGTACCAGCTGGTTAGAGGAGCTTTATGTCTGCGTGTGCCGGTTTCCTTTGCTTCACGGTGACATGGGTTGACAGTCCTGCAGTTTAGCTCGCTCCAGTAACAGCTGGCAGCGTTTATTCTGGACACACAAGTGTCAGATTATGATCTCATGTAGGAGGGGCACACATGCTTACGTGTGATTATGCTTTGACCTCCAGAGAACCTATAGACTGACAGCATAATCTGAAAGCATGTGTTTACGTGAGACGGGTTTTGTTCTGTAAAGTGGACAAGATCAGACTTTGCTGCATGTTGTGTATGGTGTTGGCATAACTTGCAAGCAAGACATAAATGACTGTGGGATTAGAGTAAACAAATGAGCACAGCATGATGCTTCTGACTTCTTTTGTAAAATTGAGCTGAGAGAGACCTGCTTCAGCACTATTCTAAAAAAAAAAAAAAAATCACTGATCTTATTTGTAAGTTTTTATCTCAGCCCAATCAATGATTATTATATCCCTGTATAATAAAAGGCTGGTTTGCCATACGTCTAAGCATCCCCTCCTTTGAAACAACCCAGGCCTGTCAGCTTCTCAGCATTTCCTCTTGTCCTCATTTCCAAGAATATCGGCACAGTGTAAACATGTTTATTTAAAAACAACAATCACGTGCCGCTGAGGGTCTGCCCTTTTCAATGTTTCATTCATAGGAGAAGGTGTCGAGGCCGCAGGCTCAGAGTTTCAGTCGTGGAAGCTTTCATTGCACTGACAGTAACGTAATAAGTTATCTTCAACTCATAAGACTATCTTCACTTGTCTTGTCTCTTGTGTCTGCACCGGGTCTTCCGTGCACATGTCTGTGTTGCAAGTGTTGTTGATATGTGAAGGGATTAACACGGATCACTTTGATCATCATCGATCTATCCATATGTTTGCAATCGGACTACATTAATTTGTTGAAAATGGCACATTACATATGCAGTAATTGATTAGGTCTTTAGCAGAAACAAGTAAACAAAAAAAAAGGTAATCAACAGCCCTTGGTCACTGCTTTTAGTGGTGAATGGGTTTATCTGCTGTTGTCTACTCAGCGTGTTTATTCAGTAATCCTAATTTTTACCGGAAGGCTACCTGAGAGCATTTTTTTTGGTAGATAGGGTTCTTATATCAGTAGTGACCTTTGATTTATAGACCATATTCACATGGTTGGCTCAGAAAATAAATTCTGGGCCGTCTTGTGCTGCGACGCCTCCTGTAAACCCAAAGTGGCCATAGGATGGGTCACTGTAGCAGCAGGAGCAGAAAAGAGTAAAGGTTCATGTGAATGGGTTGAGGAGCCTGCAGGAAGGAAATGCAGTGGAATTTCCCATAGGAGCCAATAAAGCATGTGCCTGCCTGTCACTTGAAAAAGAAAGTACTAAAAAAAAGACTCTTACGTTTTCAGTTTGTTCTTTCTCTTGTTTTCTTTTCAGTTTCTCTTTTGCTACTAATTTATCCCTTGTTATTCTCTCATATCATACTCCCCTTTTTATGTCACCATTTGAATCAGGTCAGCTTTGATTAGTAAATGAGAGACTCAAAATACCTGCAAAACTGATGAATTTACCAGCAGTCCAAGCTGTAGTTTATGTGTACTGCTAATTTGCAAATGTCACATGAAGAGAAAAATCTTATCAGGAATGCAAACAAAGGCCGTTATTTATATGTTTATGGTAAACTCAGCTAAGTTGTCCTTTCATGTAGTAGTAGCAAAGATACATAAACAAAATGTTGTGGCTTGTTTATTGTCACTATATCTTTCTGCTGTTTTGGAACATGGCATCTTCAGTCGTTCAAACCCAGAAACACACTGCACATTTCTACCATCTTTCTTCGTTAAGGATTCAATATTTAGTTATTTCACCTTAGCTTTTGTAGCTCGTTAAAAATTTCCTTCAGTTTGTGAGTTTCACCAGATCATTTTTCCCTCTCTAGGTATTCCATACAAACAACTCACAGTCGGAGTTCCCAAAGAAATTTTCCAGAATGAACGCAGAGTGGCGCTATCGCCTGCCGGCGTCCAGGCACTCATCAAACAGGGTTTCAATGTTGTTGTGGAGTCCGGAGCTGGAGAGTCTTCCAAGTTCGGTGATGAACAGTACGCCCAGGCCGGAGCAACAATTAAAGACCTCAAAGATGTCTTAGCATCTGATGTGGTGGTTAAGGTAAGTCTTAAATAAAGAGAGGGTGTGTTGTGGAGAGGGACGAGGAGGGCACAAAAGGCGGTTGAATGAAACCTGTGCCAGAAATGTATCACTATCTGACTGACTGGTTAAGAAGAGATAATGAGGGATAAGAGAAGGAAGTGGGGGAAAGGAAGGAAGTCAGAGTTTTGATGATGACAGCAGCTTTTGGCGTGATGTGTGTCTTGTGGTGTAGGTGTAGGAGGATGTGGAGGAATGACAGAGTATGTGAATGCAGGGAAAAAACATGTCACTATCCCAAAACAATTAAACTGTCTGTCTTCACGTCAGACATGGTGGTTGAGGATGAGAAAAAGGCAGCGATTCTAAGAAAATGAGAAGCAGCTTCATGTTTTTACAGGTTCTTATTTAATAATCATTTATAATTAAAGGTTTGTTATTTTATAATCTAAACTAATATGAAAGTGGAAAAATGTCAGAGAGAAGTGAAGGTTGCTGTGGATGACTTACTTTAAACACAACCCACTGGATCCTTACTTCCTTGGATACTATACGTACCAGTATGGACCTGAGTTTTAGTGCATTGGTCACTCATGAAAGAGCCTTGGTAACTGTAATATACTACTGATGAAACCAGTGGGTGAGTCTGAACTGGAACTGATGGCGTTAACTTCATAGCATAAAAAAAGTCAGAACTAAAAAACACTAAAACCAAAACTAAAACACTGCACTGTAGTTGGCTGATGTAGAAGAAAAGGTAGAAATATACATATCTATAAAAATATAGGAAACACTTGCAGTACTCTATAGTAGCTTTGATATATACTCTGGGATAAACTGATCTCGATAAGATCTGATCAGTTATTTCTGGTCACACTACGTTCGTTTTGAACTATCTGAGCTAAATTTGTCTGCTTCCAGGTCCGTGCTCCTATTTTCAACCCTGCTCTGGGTGTGCATGAGGTGGATATGATGAAGGATGCATCTACTTTGATCAGCTTCATCTATCCAGCTCAGAACCCTGAGCTGATGGACATGCTGTCCAAGAAGAAAGCAACTGTCCTGGCTATGGACCAGGTGCCCAGAGTCACCATTGCCCAGGGTTACGATGCACTGAGCTCCATGGCAAACATCGCAGGGTATGTTCACGGTGCCTTCAAGGCACGTATTGTTGACTGCTTGCGTCCAGTTGAATGATCTGCTCCTGTCTTCCTGTACTCTTGTCTTATAAACAAAATGTTGGATTACAGACCCAGACCAGAAAAAGGAAAACATTTCTTCAGATGTTTTAGCAACTGCTTAATTTTTCTTTCTTTTTTGCATTTAGCACATCTATATTCATTGTTTTTTTTGTTATGAATTCCCTGTCTTTTCAGGTACAAGGCAGTGGTGCTGGCAGCTAACAGCTTTGGACGGTTTTTCACTGGACAAATTACAGCAGCCGGGAAAGTGCCTCCTGCAAAGGTGTGTAGTCTGAGTCCGTGTACTTTTGGAGGTAGCATTTCTTTTATTTAGTAGGTATGCGTCTGTGAATGTGACTCTGCCAGTTTTAACTTTAAGCACGGGCCATAACTCTGGTCATCCTTAACTAGTATTTGTACGCCTTCTTTAATAGGTGCTCATCATTGGAGGTGGCGTGGCTGGGTTGGCAGCAGCGGGCACCGCCAGAGCCATGGGAGCCATTGTCAGAGGATTTGATACGAGGTTAGAAAAATTATTGACTGCAAAATATTATTTGTTATTGGTTTTTGTTCACCAGCTAATATAGTCAGTATTATTAACTTAGTGTAGAACTAGCGGCTACAATGGCAACATCTAATATCGCAGTTAATCACAGCGACAAAGGCATTGTGTCTCCTTTGGCTTTTTCACAATAAAAACTGTCTTTGGCAGTTGAACACTTTGAAGCAGCAGCAGTAAAATGCTAAGAGAAAAGTGAAGGAATGCATGCCTTCTTTCCTTTGAGTTCCTTATACCTGCTGTACATGGAAAATTCAAAGAAAACAAGGGCTTTGTAAATGTAAGGGCCTTTATCCCTTCATATACTATACCGTTCAGTTTTATATAGTTAATTCTACAGTCATGCTAATTTTCTGTGTGCAGTGAACTTGCTGTCCTATAGATTTTTTTTTTTTACAGCAGTTAAAGTCAGCAACCAGATCTCGGACTTGTCTAAGGAGCTTGGAAAGAAAAGCGTCTGGACTTCTTTGAGTTGCTTGAAGAGAAAGAAGTCCAGACGCTTTTCATTCCAAGCTCCTTAGACTACGATGACCTGGATGACTGAAAACCTTCACAGACAGATCTCTGACTATTTGCAGACTTTGTAGACCTAACGGATAAAGTCAAAATTGAAGCCACTATTATGCCAGATTCAGTCTGCAATCTGTCTGCGATTGATTGGGGTCCAGCTGGCATACTCTGTTTGTGATAATATAGTGATTAGCTGTGATAAATTCAGTCAGAACCTCATCAATAATGGGGACGTAGTTGGTGCAGTTGGTAACCATCTGAGTCACATTCCCTACTGCAAAAACATGCCAACGATTGCATCTGAGAATGGCTGAGTTGTGCTCATTAAGGGTGTTGTATGCTTAACGTCTGGTTGACCAGCTTGTCGCCACAGCTACTGCACAAAATTCAGTGCAATCACTAGACAACCACCAATTTTGTTTTTCCTAGTCACAAGGAGGTTGGCTTCCTATTTTTACTCTAGTGTGACTGAGACATTAACACGTGTTATTGCTGTTACACAGTATTCACAGTGTGTTTCTCTTCAAGTTTTATGGACATACAGTGTTTCTCATATTGTACCACATAATCATTTTTAGAAGTGATTATTCTTCTGATATTTTCATGATTATTGTTTTTCTTTATTGAATGTAGGAAAATGAGTAGAAGTGCTTGTTATCTCTCATATCCCAACTTGATATCTTGATTTAGGTGACAGTTACTTTATTTTCATGTACAATGTAGAAAATAAAGTTCTCTGATTTCAGAAGGCAGAACTGCTAAATGTTTGGGACTTTTTCCTTTAACAGAGCACAGGAAGGATGGTATTTCCTTCAGTAAATGGTTACCAAATAGTTTTCCATTAAATAATATATTAACTTGCTAATCTTTGCAGTTTTTATCACACGTGTAATGTGCGCTCATCTGAGATTTTGAAATTACCAGTAACCTCTCATTTTCCTCTCTCCTAGAGCTGCAGCTTTGGAGCAGTTTAAATCTCTGGGTGCAGAACCACTGGAGGTGGACATTAAGGAGTCAGGAGAAGGCCAGGGAGGCTACGCCAAGGAAATGTCTAAGGAGTTTATAGAGGCAGAGATGAAGCTGTTTGCTAAGCAGTGTCAGGAGGTGGACATTGTCATCAGCACTGCTCTTATCCCTGGTATGCAGAGAAACGCAGTGTCAGGCAGAATAAGAATGTTGGCTGTGGCCACAAGCCCTGTCCTCAGCATCAAGGTTGCATAAAGAGATTTCTCTCCATTTGAAATAGGATTTGAGATGTGTATTCTCGTCTCAACTCTTAGAAAAGTGCCCATCAGTTCCAATAATCTTTTGTTTTTAACAATTTTTATATGTAGTGTGGGCACAGTAAGCTTAATTGCAGTGACAATGAGTTACTTGCTAGGTTATACTTTGAGATTAAGGTTCCATTGAGGCTGATGTGATATGATACTTTGTAAATGTGGGCAATTTTGAATCATCTTTCCAGTGATGCATTAATAGCCTAGTCTTTCTGTTTTAACAATGCAGGTAGGCGGGCACCCATCCTAATCACCAAGCCAATGGTAGAAAGTATGAAAGATGGCTCAGTGGTGGTGGACCTGGCTGCTGAGGCAGGTGGAAACATTGAAACCACAGTACCTGGAGAGCTGTCTGTATACAAGGTCAGTGCATACACTCTTTAGACGTTCTCACACTTAAACAAAAGGAAGTTTTTGTTTGGTTTTCTTTAATTGATTGGCTTAGTTTAATTTTTTAAAATATTAATTTTTTTGTTACAGGGCGTGACCCATGTTGGCTACACAGACCTACCCAGCCGTTTACCAACTCAGTCCAGCACTTTGTATTCCAACAACATCACCAAGTTGATCCGGGCGATCAGCCCCGACAAGGAGAACTTTTACTTTGATGTCAAGGACGAGTTCGACTATGGGACCATGGATCACGTTGTCAGAGGATCTGTTGTCATGGAGGTATGAGGTCTTGTGCAGCCCAAAGCCAAACGTGCTGGTATCGCCAATGTGATCTTTGGCTGGGTGGACATTTTCTGCCTTTTCTCTGGCTGTCCTTACCTAATATTTTCTAGCTGTTCTTTACTGCTCCTTTCCATCCATCTGCACATGTTGTAGGATCATGTCTCAGTCACTAGATGTCACTCTTAGCATGCATTCTTCTTGCATCATAGTCTCTATAGAGCTGCAAATGAAGCAGTGTCCTCTCATTACACCAAACCCCAAGGCAAATTAAATCTTTATGCCATATGATATACTCTAATTTCTATGTTATTTAAATATTGCAGTCAGAGGTTCTCATTTTTGCTTTGTCTAATGATTTACAAGCAACGCTACAAGCACGTTTATTTTTCACCTCCTGTTTATGGAATTCTTCTAAGAATTTTAGATTAAGCAAAGTTAATGCAATAATCAGCTGAAATATTGACTACAATATGGATATCCATATGCAAACCACACTACAGCTGCTGCAGATTTCTTCAATCCATGTTTTTTAGCACAGGAAAAGAGAGATAAGAGAGATTATTTTGCTTATATTAGTCTGTAATCTTATTCACTTCTTCAAAAGAGCAGATTTCAGAGATTAATTAACTCATATAGTAATATAGTAATGGTCTTACAAATGCTGCTGAAACACAGCAATTTTTTATTGTACCTGTCCATTAGCTTGCCTAATTAATCTGAACAGTTAAAAGGATAAGAGATTGACCATTCTTGAGGGGGGTCAGGGTAGAGCCGCTATCCCTCCACATCGAAAGGAGTCAGTTAAGCTGGCCTTGGGCATCTTACTGGGATACCTCCTGTTATCATCATCAGTGAGGTCTTTGCTTGGACTGCTTTCATGATAAGTGTCATATATTAAATTCATAACTTTGCACCGTGTTTTTTTTTTTTTAATCAGACAAAGATCATTACCAGCTGAGCCATAAAAATGGTTTGCTCTTTTTGTTTCTCTATTTGTCACCTCCAGAAAGGAAAGAACCTGTTCCCCGCTCCTCAGCCTCTCAACGTGCCTGTCGCAGCGCCTCCTAAAACGAAGAGCGTCCAGGAACTGGAGGCAGAGAAGGCTGCACAGATTTCCCCTTTCAGGGCCACACTCACCAGTGCTGGGGTTTACACTGGAGGTTGGTTGTTGCAGATAACTGTGGGTGTACCATTAAATTTAGATTTAGGGTGGAGTAATTCAACTAAAGTGTTCTTTAACACAGTTTACTCTCATATATTTTAACTGTCATCAAAGGGTCTTAGGGGAGGTCGTGGTCTTTCAGCTTTTTGTTAACAGTTGGAATGTGTACAGGAGGCGAGAAGTGACAGAGGCAGGTTACAGATGCACACACCGGCACCCTGTTAGTGTCAGGAAGTGTGCATTGTAAAAACAGCATCACGCTGAGTGTTGGTTTGAAGTAGAGCTGTGGTGAGGTGTTCCTATGGCGCCACACAGCCTCTGTGTCAGTGTAGCACATGTACTGGATGCGGTTCACACATTGTTTAGGTGCTTGAGTAGTTTCCTACTTAACACCAACACACAACTACTGATGTTAGCTCCTCTTAATCAGTGTGGACTGTCTGTAAATACCCATTTATCTGCAGCCATTTAGATCATCATGGATGTGCATTCAGTCTGTAAAAGAATAGTCGCCAAAGTAATAAAATAAACTTGTCTGCTAAAGTGCAGGGAATTAGGACAACATGGGTGGTCAAGTGCCCACCACATATGCGTCCTTTATTTTTCCAGTTACGTATATTTGAGATTAAAATGAAGACAGAACTGTTTTCTTAGACTCCAGCTCCAACATAAACCAGTTCTGACAGTTTCAGCTCCTTCTATAGAATATTCCAGGAAAAAGAGCCAGCGCATTTAAAACACTTTCTCCACCTAATTCTGTGAGTAATAAATAGGAGCTCCTCAGTAGGCATACATTTTGTATTTCACTCTTAATGTGTCCTTCAGCTGTGCAGTCAGAGCTACTCTACTTCTTTTATTTCCTTAACTTCTCTTCTCTCTGTGCCAGGCATCGCCACCCTGCTTGGTCTGGGCCTGTCAGCTCCCAACGCTGCCTTCACTCAGATGGTCACCACCTTTGGTCTGGCTGGCATCGTGGGATACCACACAGTGTGGGGAGTCACTCCTGCTTTGCACTCTCCTCTCATGTCTGTCACCAACGCCATCTCAGGTCAGTTATTTGCAATGTGTCTCATTACAGTTTGTGAGTTAAACTTCCCATAACGGAAGTCATTTTTCTGTCTAGTATGAATGAAGTCATCGTTTCTCCCATCTGTGTAAGCACAAATCACAGATCCACACAGTGCCTGATTTATAGCCGCATGATACACATTTATCACGTTTACATTTCTAAGAATAATTGTAATTACAGACATGAATCTTGATGTTTCCTTATTCAGTCTGAATCACATGAACAGTTAATTTTATGCACTTCTTGACTGGACACTGTTTTAACTAATAAAAAAGATCTGTGTTAAGGTACTTTTTTGAAAGTTTGACTTTAAGCTGTTTAACCAAAATTATTAATCATGTGTACTCACAAGTGTCATTAATCCCCACTGACACCCGTACAGCTTTACTGTCCAGCAGAGTAGAATTTACTGAAACACAACATCATCATCTACCTCGTGTTATACACATATAGAATAGCAATACATTAATTAAAAAAAAAAAAAAAGCCTTAACCTTAATCTTTGATCGATCACACCCAGCTGGCTGCTGTAACCCTGCTGTTGCCTTTTTGCCCTTCGTTCTAAAACTTTCAGGATCGAGTTCTTATTGCGGCTGCTGCTTAACACAGAAGGGTTAAGAGGTTAGAGAGGTAAATGGTACGTGTGTGTTCTCACAGCTTTGATCACTCCACAGCTACACACTGAGGTAGGAAGTAACACGCCGTTGGTGATCTCTGAGGGTCAGGGAAGTCTTTTGCTCGTTTACTCGTGTGCACAGCCGGACATCAGAGCTCGCCTGGAGAGCCCAGCAGTGTAACAACTAAGAGATAGTTTTCACTTTCTTTGAAATTTTATTAGTGACACCTATATATCATTTACCCTTCTGTGAAGTTTGTCCAGAGCTGTCTTAAATGAGATGGCTCGAAAAGGCACATGGGGTTCATGGGGTTCGTCGCTTAATATTGGTAGAACTTGATAGATTTCCCGAAACGTTTTTTTGTTTTTTGTTTTTCTTTCCATCTTGTCTGCTCCCTTTACCTCCTTTCCCCTCTCACCTTCCTCTTTGTCCAGGTATTTTTTTCCTCTCATATTTGGCAGGGACTCATTGGCTTTTTTAAAAACCTCTGTCATTTACTGACTGTGGTTATGGAAACAGTGAAACCTGCAGAATTGTTGTTGTTGTGCCAGGCATCATAAAGACACACACACACAATAACTTACAGACATTAGGGAATCATGTTGGAATTTAGGGTTGCAATGAGGGACAGTTTTATTCTTTTCAGGACATTATTGTGTTACAGCCAGTAGTGACTCCGACTGGTGGGTCATCTTAGATTCTTCAGATACTGGTTTCACATCCAGTGGCTCATTGAAATGTATCTTCATATCTGGTGACTTATAATAAGGCTTTAATCTACTTGAGAGCCCTGATTTACTGCCTGAAACCTAATGTTTGATACATAGACACACACACAGGGCGTTAGGCCACCCAGTGCAGACATCTGTTGATACCTTACAGTTTGCATGTGTCCACTGATGCCTATTGGCTTGCTTTTGGGCTTATCCGTTCATTAAGTTGGACAGGAATGTCTTTGATCTCCACCTACAAGATGTAACTGCATCTGTTTTCTTTTCTTTAAAAAAGAAAAAATCAAATTCTCAATTTTCCCCTTTTTCCATTGTTAGTGACTAGTTGCAAGGAGTTAACTAGTTATTTGCTGTCCTCCCAGTGACTGATCAGTTTATTCTGTAGGTCCAGTTTAGTTTTATTTATTTAGAAGTATTTCAGAACAATCAGGTCAAGGTGCTTTCTATATTAGAGAGAAAACCCCAACAGTCACATGCACAAGCCCTTGGAGATGGTGGGAATGAAGAACTCCCTTTTAATAGGAAATCTCCAACCAAAACAGGCGTAATGGCACTTTTATCCTCGCTGTTAACCCCATCTTGCTTGTTTCTCCTGTGAATACTGCAGCAGCGGCTTGTGTGTCATTGGCGAGCATAAAAATAAGTCGGTTTTATCATAACATTAACAGTGGCACACAAGGCGACCAACATGGCGGGTATACTGGAGTCTTAAGGAGGGGCACATTCTTGCCATGACTAATTATAGCATGGACTTTTTTTTATTGTGCAGCTCAGTTCCTGTTGACAAGTGGCAACATTGCTTTCGTTTGTTTTTTTGTTTTTGTTTTTTTTTCAGTCAGGTTGCATTTGCACACATTATTCATTGATCAGGAGCAGAAAGAAGTAAAGGCCGTAGTCCCCTAATGTAACTCTTTGTTGAGACTTCAAGGCTTCTAACATCAACATATACATGTTGACATTAGCTGTAGGTAAAACAAAAACAACACACACAAAACACCTCCCCCGAGAAAATGCAAAAAAAAAAAAAAAAATCCCATTCAGATTACATTTAGGAAGTGGGCCCACCTGGTAATTTTATTTAACCATTTAACCATAACAAGCTCAATTCATGATAAGACATAAATATTAGCTGTACATCAGATACCCATCTATATGGCAAACAAAAGGACAATAAACATTAAAATGAGTATGTGACCTAAAAAAAAAATAAAATGGAAAGAGGGAAGGAAACTTGAAGAATAAATTTGAAATAATCAAGGCCATGCTTAATACGCTGCAACTTAAAAGCTAAAAGTTTGTTTGTTATCAAATTTAAAGCAAAGTTGGAATTCTAAGGACATTTTTAGATATAAAAAAAAAGAAAGAAAATACAGTTAAAAAAGGCTGTTAGTTAAAAGAGGTGAAAGCCAAAGAAAAATGTAACACACCTACTGGACGTATATACTTGCATCTCAAAAAATTTGCATGTGGTATAAAAAAGTTTAAAATGATTTGGTTGTTAAATTTAAATAGTACCTACTTCAATGTATTATATAACTGTTGCTTGTTAAAACCTCAGTACTTCGAATTTGACTTGCTTACGTAGTATTCGTATAGGATCTGTTGGTCTAGTTCAGCACACGCAACCACATTCATGCGGAAGACCGCTGACTTGACAGATGATTGTTATCAACGACCAGTGTCGAGGCTGGCTGTTTGCAGAATGCTGTAGTAAGCAAATTAATGGAAAACTGACTGGATCAGCGTGGTTGGAAAATGTGGACAGTTACAGGGATCATCACTAGGTTACATATGTAAATACAGAACACAGATTCAGTTTGTGTGAGATGTATACAGACTGCATACAGTCACTTTGTCCATGAGAGTGTAACATGAATCATTATTAAAAGAAGATTGATTAGTGGCACCCTGACTCATTTTTTGCTGGTTTCTGTGGGGTGATTAAAAACCAACTTTAAAGTATTAATGCTCCAGGTTATCCTGCAACAGTGGTTTCTATTTGTGACAGCTAATTTAAAATGAGGTTGTATTTACATAAATACAAGTGGCGAAAGAGTGTTTGGCAGCTTTAAAAGTTGAAGCCAACATACAGGCGTGTTTATAAAGCTGCATTTTGTCTGAGAAAAAAGGAGGTCAGACTTCCTTTTTTCCTCATTTGAAAGTCCAATCTAACACTGTTGACTTCAAACACACAAACACACACACTACCTGTTAGTCAACCAAAATAGCACACAGTCACAAGCCCATGTGAATGCAGGCTCCAATGGTAGTTGTGCATTGCATCCTACTGCCTGTAAATCATTACAGGACTGATGTTATCGAGGTTTCCTGAGTCTCTTTTGGTAAAAACGCACACACTCTTTTCCTTTCCATCTATTTTTTTTATCGCCGTATCTTTTTCCTATCTGGGAAACAAACAGTATTCTGAGGAAACTGTTTGATTAAACCAAATCTAATAAGTGTCAAGATTAACTTTTTCTTTTTTCAACAACTGAATTCATGTTTTGAAGTTCTGTGCTATTTTTGTAACATCTTCACCAAATTTTTGAACCCCCCACTGTATTATGAAAGCGTAGGTTCATGAATACTGAAATGTCTGCGGTCTGCAGGTCTGACGGCTGTGGGTGGTCTGTCCCTGATGGGAGGGGGCTACGTCCCAACTTCGACTGCTGAGACACTGGCTGTGCTCGCTGCCTTCATCTCTTCGGTCAACATTGCTGGTGAGTCACCCTAACACAGACACCTCACGGTAACCCCTGCCAGTTACAGCAACCCAGAGCCAATAAAATATCATCTTGGGCCGAAGATTGAGGTGTTTAATATTGATTGTGCAATAACATCATTTCAAACCCAAGTTTTGCAGCTGCCCTCTCTGCCCACCTGCTCAGCCCAGAGTCGGTGGCTCTCGCTCGGACCACACACATCCATTCCTGCTATTAGCCTCAATAATTTCCATTATAATGACAAACTGTTCCTGGAGTCATTATAATACTCATCACTCTGTAATAGTCCTGGGAAAAACAGAGTGTTCCTCCAGGGCTGAGCCATGATTTAGTTTTAATTTCTCCTATTAGCTCACTGCTAGAGACCAGGACAGACTTTGATGCATTCAAATAAATAGCTGACTTGCATAACAGATGCATTTGGCTTGTTTGTTAAAATACACTGATGCATCAGTTGAGTGTTAGAGATGTAGAGGGCATTAAGTGCAATCTTACCACAGATCAATCATTGCTTTCAAATGCATCACTGTACAAACCACTTTTTAGCGCTTTCACTTAACTTTGCTCTTTCTTCTGAAATACCACAGCCTTCATTGACATACCTACCAGTTATTTTTTTTTAATGTTCTCTTTGAGTTGGGTTCCTCAGACATATTTCATAGCAGTATACCACATTACCATAACCCCATGGGAACAAACTTAACACGCCATGGAAACGGACAAACACAATAAAGACAGAGCGCAATTAGGTCTATGTAAAATGTGAACATGCTGCCTTATCAATTCCATCTGTTAGCAAAAATCTGAAAAATGCCTGAAAGCTCCAGTGTGGTGGTTGCACTGCAAGAAGGGTAAAAAACCCAGAGCTACGTTTTTCTAAGCTACCGAACTGAAGAAATTAACCTTTCAGGCTACAGGCAATAAAACCGAAAACATGCAAAACTGGGATCCTGATATCTGCATGTGCAACAGACACTTTCTTGCTGATAAGTCAAATATTCAAATGCCTGTTTAAAGCTAATATAAACTAATTGGCCACATTATTAGGTACACCTGTTTTACTGCTCACTAAAAGCAAATTACAGTAGTAGAAGCAAGTAGCAAGTAAGTAGTAAATAACTACTTGTTACAACCAAGGTACGCAGAAAAGTATCACCGAATGAACAGCACGTCATATCTTGAAACATATGGGCTATAGCAGCAGAAGACCACACCAGGTGTCACTCCTGTCAGCTAAGAAACAGAAAGCTGAGACCACACTTAACACAGGCTAATCAAAATTGGACAACTGACAATTGGAAAAACGTTGCCTGGTCTAGTGAGTCTAAAAAAGCTCAAACTGGTGTCTTGAACAAGAAAACTGGTTCACTGTACTCAAATGGCCTTCATAGTGAGCAACTGTGTGAAGATGTCATGTCCAGGGCTGCACATAAGTGGTCCGCAGGTGCGCATTAGCTGTCAAAATAAAAGACGCGCACCAGATAAGAAGTCGCAACGCACGTTTGCGTACATAAGATTTTCTGGAGGAGGACGGACATTTGTTCAGAACTCTTAAAGATGTCGAAGAAGCAAGCTCTGTAACCAATTACTTTGGTGTTCCCCCACCTCCAAAGAAACATCAGAAGGAGTCCGAACTGCAAAATAGGCGCGTATTCTCGGAATTTCTGGGAATACGCGCTTCTTTTGCGGTGGAGGAACACCAAAGTAATTGCTTACGGAGCTTGCTTCTTCGACATCTTTAAGAGTTCTGAGCAAATGTCCGTCCTTCTCCAGAAAATCTTATGTACGCAAACGCGCATTGCAACTTCTTATCTGGTGCGCGTCTTTTATTTTGACAGCGAATGCGCACCTGCGGACCACTTATGTGCAGCCCTGGTCATGTCAACATGGACTAAAATCTCTGAGGAATCTTTCCAGCACCTCGTTGGATCTGTGCCATAAAGAATTATGGACCAACCAAGTATTAGCAAGATGTACCTAACAAAGTGGCCATTAAATGTATTCATGTAAGCGAAGCAAAAGCATTTTGACAGTTTAAAGATTGTTTAATTCATGTTTTAACATTTTGAGTATTTTAGTTGTTTGCTATCACGTGATAGCACGATGAGCTTTTTTAACAGCTAGCCTAGCCTTTTTCTTAACTTTACTAACGGGTCAAAGTTTTTACTGATCTTGTGAAATACCTCATCGTTTACTGAAAATAACAGGCTAAAAATGTTGTATGTACATTCTTTGGTTACCGGCAACATTCCCAGCACAGTATTTAGCAGATGTTATCATGGTGATGTGCTAAATGAAGTAAGATAAGCAGTGTTTATCAGAATTTCATAACTGTGTTATTGCTTAATCTGACACAGTAAATCAATATTATGCTGTCTGAATGAGTTCAAGCAGCACTCTTCCAGCATGAGTGTAAACTCTTAATCTTGTTTATAGGCTGTTTTTCTTGCAAGCTTTCCAAATATAGTGCCACTAGCCCCATTTTTGGTTAAGAAAATACCCCAAAAAGAGACCGATACTGGCTTAGAGTTGTTTAAATACACAGACGTTCCTCCATATTAATATACAGTTAGATCCATATATATTTGGGCACTGAAACAAGTTGTTTTTTGTTTTTGTTTTTTGTTTTTTTTAAAAAAAAAACCTGTTTACTGGAACATATTCCAATTATAGTCATATAATGGACATGGATATGATGTGTACACTCTCAGTTTTCATTTGAGGGTATCTACGTTCAAAAAATGAACGACACTCTCCAGGAGGTAGGCGTATCGATATCTAAGTCTACAATAAAGAGAAGACTGCATGAAAGTAAATACAGAGGGTTCACTGCAAGGTGCAAGCCACTCACAAGTCTCAAGTGTAGAGAAGCTTGACTAGACGATGCTAAAAAAAAAACCCAAAAAAAACCCAGCAGTTCTGGATGAAACCAAGATCAACCTCTACCAGAACGATGGCAAGAAGAAAGTATGGAGAAGGCGTGGAACAGCTCATGATCCAAAGCAACCTGTAAAACACAGCAGAGGCATTGTGATGGCTTGGGCGTGCATGGCTGCCAGTGGCACTGGGACATTAGTGTTTAGTGATGACGTGTCACAGGACAGAAGCAGCCGAATGAATTCTGAGGTGTTCAGAGACATACTGTCTGTTCAAATCCAGCTAAATGCATCAAAATTGATTGAGCAGCGTTTCATAATACAGATGGACAGTGACCAAAACATACAGCCAAAGCAATCCAAGAGTTTATTAGAGCAAGAAGTGGAATATTTTTGATTGACCAAGTCAGTCACCTGACCTTGACCCAGTTGAGCATTCATTTCACTTGTTGAAGACTAAACTTTGGATAGAGGCCCACAAACAAACAGCAGTAAAGGCCTGGAAGAGCATTAAAAAGGAGGAAATCCCGCATCTGGTGATGTCCATGAGTTCAAGACTTCAGGCTGTTATTGCCAGCAAAAGGTTTTCAACCAAGTATTAGAAATGAACATTTTATTTTCAGTTATTTAAGATAAGATAAGATAAGATAAGATAAGATGACCTTTATTAGTCCCACAAGTGGGAAATTTGTTTTGTTACAGCAAAAGTGCAAGTTATGTAGCAGAAATTAGAAAACACTGGAATGCAATAAAATAAAATAAAATACAATATACAATAGAATAAAATAGAATATAATAATATATACAATAGAATAAAATAGAAATACAAATGCTATATACAACTGAGTAAGAAAATACAATACTTCGTCAGAAAAAGAATTGCACATATAGCAGTTTTATTGCACGTGTGAGGGTTTGATCAGCTGCAAAAGTCTTTGTTGTGGAGTCTGACAGCAGTGTCCAATTACATTTGAGCCCCTAAAATGAAGGGATTATGCTTAAAAAATTCTTCAGTTCCTCACATTTTTATGCAATCTTTTTGTTCAACCCACTGAATTTAAGCTTAAAGTCTACACTCAAACTGCATCTGAGTTGTTTCATTTAAAATTCATTGTGGTAACGTACAGAACCAAAAATTAGTCTCTGTCTCTGTCCAAATATGTAACTGTATTGACCCAGTCTGGTCTGGAATAATAGTCGATTATTAGTACATGTTTTAAATAGGACATTATGTGACTAAAATTACATGTACGGGACAGAAACAGATGCTAACCTCCGATTCACCCCTCTGTGTATTAGTGCATGTGTATGCACGTGGCTACAGTCATGCCAGAGGGGAAAAGGGAAGCATACATGCAGTAATGTGATCTTGTCCTGTAAAGCAGTAAGACACTGTCTGCTCCCGGTTTGACACTTTTGAGGTTTTCTACTTGAAATATTTACCCTGACATAAAGTAGACTCATTAAATTCCTAACATTGGTTATTGGGCTTGGCAACAAATTTTAGCTATGTCCTTTAAAACACCTGTTAGTCTAAAAATGTAGAAACTGTTTTTCAGTTTCAACTATTTTTACTCTTTTTCTTCTCCTCATCTTGTTGTTTTTTGTCAAAGTTTTTTTGTGTTTTTCTGTATTAATGATTATTTTGTTAATTTTAATTGACTTAGCAGTTGTCAATATAAGTGTCTTCATTTCCTCATCAGGTGGTTTTCTGGTGACTCAGAAGATGTTGGACATGTTCAAACGTCCCACTGATCCCCCAGAGTACAACTACCTCTATTTGCTTCCTGGTGGTGTCTTCGTCGGAGGCTACGCTGCGGCTCTGCAGTCTGGATATAACATTGAACAGGTGAAAGAGGACATTTAAGTTGTGTCCGTTAGTTAAAGTGTTTTCATGTTTTCTCACTGAAGCTATTTTCTTTATCCATGTGCATTGATGCAGAACAGCTCATGACTATATAAAAGTCCTTGAGACCTCCGAAATGTATTCTTTCATTCCACAGATGTTGTGCAGGAACTCTAAGTAAAATCATTTGAACTTTTCTTTTTCTTTTTTTTTCCATCCTGTGGTTCCTTAATCCTTGTCCACAACCCTTCTTTTCCATTCTCTCTCTTTCCCTGACCAGATGATGTACTTGGGCTCAGGCTTGTGCTGCGTTGGTGCCCTGGCTGGCCTTTCTAACCAGACCACAGCCCGTCTGGGTAACACTTTAGGTATGATGGGAGTCGCAGGTGGGATTGCAGCCACTCTGGGTGCCCTCAAACCAAGTCCTGAGCTCCTGGCACAAATGAGTGCAGCCATGGCTGTGGGTGGCACTGCTGGTGAGTCTGTTTGCATTTAGAGTTGCAAATAAAAACTTTAAAATTACCAGGATCTCAATACTGATTACTGATGACATGCAGTCTGATATTCATCTAAGTCACAAATGGAGATAAAAACAGTGTGAGTAAAGCAATAACACAAACATTTGTCTTTATTTAACATGGTGAGTAATAAATAACACTGCAAGCTTAAAAGCTACTAATGTCTGGTGTTCAGATTTAAGACATGAGATTTGATCCGTGGGCTGCAGGAGGTGCCATTCCTGTAAATAAAGGCATGCAAAGTCTGCTCCTCTTAAGGAAAACCTGCTTGGCATTTAACATGCCTTGATTGCGACAGCTTTCACAAGATCTTAGAAGCATTATTGAGGTAAAAAGAAGTGGGAAAGGCTAGAAAACTACAGGGACCTAAATGTTCATCAGTCTACAATGAGCCAAATTGTTTGTAAATAAGGTGTAATTTGGGACTGCTGCTCCTCTGCATTTGAGACGTACTGCAAAGATCATCCCAAGGTTTCAATCCCAAAAGAGGTAAGCACAAGGGTAGCAGCAAAACACCTGCAGACACATGTCCTAACTATTAAGCATGGAGGCGGTAGTCTCATGTTTTGGGACTGCTTTTGGGACTCAAACCCATGACACCTTGCAACATTTGAAGAAATAATGAAGCTAAATTGTATGAAGAAATTTTGTCAGGGCAGCAGTCCATAACCTGGAGCTTGGGAGAGGTTGGGTGTTGCAGCAGTACTGACGCAAAGCAATAAGCACACAAGTTAATTAGCACCAGAAGAGCTGGAAGATGGTGAAACAAGATTCAGGTTTTGATTAGGTTTGACTCTAATCCAGCTAAGATCCTGAGGTATGACCTTCAGAGGGATTTTTTTGATCTTGACATCCCGGGTGTTTTGTATGAAGGAAGGCTCCACTGTTTCTCTTCAGCATTTTGCATGTTGCAAAAGCACTTACTGGACATACTCGATTGTTAAAGGATGTTCCACAAGTTACTGAATTCAAGAGTTAATGTTTAACTCTTTCCAGCTTCCACCATAACTACTTAATGTGTTCAATTAAGCAATGAAAAGCACAACTATTTGTGTGTTAATTAGCTTAGTCAGGTTGTATTCAAGTTGATCATCATCATCAAATCATCGTAACTCTAAATGATTCACAAACTCCCTTCTTGCAGCTGTGCATAGATTTTAAAAGATTGGCTTGTCCTTCTCCCCTACACAGAAGTAGGAATGTCTCTTGACTCAAATATATTGAACGCGGCTTTTGCATTGTTTGCATATATTCTGGTCTTGGCTACATTAGGTTAGCAGGTGTGTTAAGAGCAGTGATATTTACATCATGACTAAATCTCTGCCAGACAAAGCAGATCTGTCAGAATGGTCAGCTTCACACATTACTCACTTTCTCTCTCTTTGAGGATTGTTTGATCATTTAAATGCTAATTGTTCCAGCCACAAAGCCGAAACCCAGACTAAACTATCCACACAGACAATAATGCTGTTTTTCTTTTTAACCCCAGATACGGGAATGTATTTCACACACGCACATGTACAGAAAGTGTAGACCAACTCACACACACGGAATTTCCCCAAGCAAGCCTCATCAGCAACACCTGGCTCTTTAGATGGGCCCACTTCCCAGCAGTCCTGAGTGCATGTGCATGTGCTTGTGATTTGCATGTTATTTGTGTGTGGGTCTTTCAGGGCCACTAAACTTTATTTACTTCTTATCTCTCCTTCTCTCTAGGCCTGGCCATTGCTAAGAAGATCCAGATCAGTGACTTGCCCCAGCTGGTGGCTGCTTTCCACAGTTTGGTTGGCTTGGCTGCTGTGCTCACCTGTGTGGCTGAATACATGATTGAGTACCCACACTTCGCCACAGACCCTGCAGCTAACCTCACCAAGATAGTTGCTTATCTTGGAGCCTACATCGGTGGAGTCACTTTTAGCGGCTCTTTGGTAGCATATGGCAAACTGCAAGGTGAGAGCTGCAGTTGCATATACTAAGTATTGAATGGAAAAGAAACATTTACACTTGCTGATGTACAGGCACACTTTGGAATAATGCTGACTTGTTATTATAAAGCATATTTATTACACTTTTGATCATCCTGGTTGCCAGAGAGGAGGCAGATGCAGTCCATCATGAGATGCTACTTTTAGGTGCACGATACATGTTAGGATAACCATGGATCTGGGTCAACTGTGATCTGTAAAGCTACAGTTAATGTTAATTTTGCAAAGCTCTTTTTAGAAAAACATTTTTTAAGCTCAAATGTGCTCTTTCTTTACTTTCTTTCCAAGAGCCAGATTAGAAGATCACTGCCAATTTCGAGTCTCTGCATTAATTCTTCAACTGGAGCTGGGAGTCATTGAGCTTTGCTTAGCATAAACACTATATAAGCAAAAGTAAACTCCTTGTTTAAGTTAATAAGAAGTCTTAATTATGGGTGGCAACCTCAATGCCTGAAAAATGAAGCTGGTATGGAAGTGCCAAAAAGTGCAGTTCCCTTACTGGCCACTTGAGGCTGCTCCTAAACCACCTCAGTCTCCAGAGACTTCCATGTTAAAATGCCCAGCTTACAACAGTTTGGTCCATTATGGATAGTTTCCCGCTTCATAACAACTTTGTACTGAGTGAATCCGTTTAGATACTGTTAAGGCCAAAAGTTAGGGATGTGGTTTCTTTGGCAGATGTGCCAACACAGAGTGTAGATGCAGATAGCTTGAAGCTAGGTTTCACACCTGCTACTCAGATTTACTGAACTAGACTTCTCAGCCATGCTTTTGCTGTTTGGTAGGGACAAGTGATGTGGATTACAGTGTGGTACAGACCATCTAGGAAGTTTGTGTTTTAGCTTCAGTGAGTGAATTCTTGTATTTTGTTATTGCTGTGTTGTTTCAGATTGATAAGCAGACATCTGTGCATTGCAACTTACTAACCATACTTGCTAGATAAGAGAACTTGGAACTGTTTTCTTTAGGTACCTTCTGACTATAAAAGTCCAAAGCGTTACTGTTGAGACCAGGTACCATCACAGCAGCTCCATCTATCTTTAGTTTCCAGTTCCTGTCTGAATACTGCAATTCGTTTAACTCACTTCTTGTTTTTGTTATAATTGAGATGATATTTCATATGTATGTATGGTTAAGTTTTATTTGCGATTGTTTTTCCTAAACATGACCAGTTAACTGACCTGCAATTATTTTTTGACATTTGGAGGTGAAAAATGATCAAAGAAAAAAATGTTATCTTTATTGATTAACAAACTTTAACCTGCATCGACTACATACTCAGACACACATATGCACACTTTGCTGCCAGCTTGATCATACTGTGTTTATCCACATAAGGAAGTCTGCTGCTTCATGTCACCGCTGCTTGCTGTGAAGTGTTAAAAAAAGAAGCCCAGTTCATCAGGTTCATGTGCTGGCTCCAGTCCTTGTAATCACACTGTAATTTCCATGTTGACTGAAAGTGTTTCATAAGGACAAATTATGCATCAACATGGCATTCAGTTAATGACAAGTCTCAAGTGGTGGTTGCGAATTGAGAAATCTAAAATGATAAATGTCACACATACAAAAAAAAGCTACTGCTAGGATTTTTAATGTTTGAGTGCACATCTAACAGATTTTTTTTTTTGTCCTCCCCACTTTTCTCCACATGCAGGTATGTTGAACAGCGCTCCTCTGATGCTCCCCGGTCGTCACGCCCTGAATGCCACTCTTATGGCAGCAAGTGTCGGTGGGATGATTCCCTACATGCTGGATCCAAGTTACACCACAGGCATCACCTGTCTCGGATCAGTGTCTGCTCTCTCTGCTGTCATGGTATGCTGTGTGTTTATGTATAAAGTCTGTTTTTTCGCTCTTAAAAATCACAGATTGGGAAGTTATTTCATACCGACAGACTGGACATGATGGTAAAAATTTTCATGAGTGGTGAAAGGGCATAAAGAAGTCAAGAGAAATGATGCCAGAGAGGTGTAGAAAAGAGACAAAACGAAGGGATTTGCTCATAAATGTCAGGAGGCTTTTTGCACAGGAAACAGCTACTGAGCTGCCCAGAAATTCAGAATGGAGCAGAGAGTTGGCAGTGGCCAAACTGCTGGGTTAATTTTCTCCACTGTCGTTAAGCTTAACGTTTGAAATTCTGTAGAAATCAGAGACAGACATCTTCAATGCAGGCATTTCTCCATAGCAGTGTCAAATGTTAAGCATGTGACAGTGAACAATAACAATAAACAACAACTCCACCTACTTTTAAATCTATTTTTTTACTGATAGTCTTTAGATTTACAATTAGCAATAGTTATATTCTATGAAATTAGACTTAGGATCTATAGAGAAGCGTTTTACAGTGTCAAAAAAATAAAGGAAAGTGATAATTGTTCTCTTTAGAGAGTCTTTAGGCCTTCAAAGTTTCATTTACTGATGCTGAGTACTTTATACATTAAGTGAAGCCAGGCAGCACATGTTAAAAACGGAAGAAATTTTATGCACAACAGCGTGTTGGAGTTTCAGTATTTTCTCTCCGTTTTTACACGTGCCAATCCCCCTAAAAAACATCAGCATGTCCCTGGAGAAGGTTGATGGATATCATTTCACAGTTTGTTTTATATTTCTGTCCTCTAATCAGTCGTTAAAATACAGTATAATGCATCATCTACTGTACACGTGTGCGTTTCTTAACACTTCTGGATCCTGCTGCGGCTTTCGTAACTGCAGTTGGCTCTTATTAAACGAAAGCTGTTCAGATGATAGCGGGACTGGAGGACAAGAAAAATTTGATTGTGAAAAATATGTCTAAATCTAGGATGATGTTTTTATCCTTTGAAAATGAAATGTTGTTTATTTAATTATTACAAAACACTAAGTGGACAGGAGTTTCATTCTAGTATATTTAAAAGTTCATAAGGTTTTGTTTGAATGTGAGTGTCTCAACACTTGAGTGGGAATATTGCATATATTACATTACTTAACCTTAATCCTAACATTGTAACATTCAGACATTAACCTAACAAATTATTAGTTGTATTTTGACAGTCGGATTTTATGGAATAGCACCTACCAAGGGAAGTAAAAGAAAGAAAGAAACATTAGTCTTGCTCTGTGTGCACACTGCAGAGGAAGGACAGAGATGTTTTCATTGTGTACCAATCTCTGTGTAAAACTGTAAAAGTCACACTGGATCCTGCTCTGCTCTGTTTCAGTAAAGCACCAGGTTCATGTGCAGTATCACGGAGCAGGAATGTGCGGGGCTCGGCTCTACACACTCAGAGCGAGCACTAAGTGTAGAGTTGACACGACAGAGCCCAAGTTTTGGCACGCGCACATGCTACAGGATTGTTTGGTCTGTTGTTAGGTGGCGACTTATGATGTCATAATATGTCATGCATAATGAAAGTTTTGTGGTTAGAAATTAGATGTTATTGTCGTGGAATTAAAAGGACACAATGCTTTTTTTTAAGGTGTTACAGGTGTATACACACCAGAAATGGGTCATTGTAGCCTGTTGGTATGTGGTTGCTGAGCAACGCATTAAAGCTACTTTCAGCTGCTACTTTGTCACGTCGGTGGGTAGGTCCATATCTGTTTAGTTTTTTTTGTTTTTTTTATACCAGATGCTCTTCTTGATGCAGTCCCAAAGGGATTTGTGTCTCCTCCCAGAGTCAAACCCGAGATGTTTTGTTTGTTAGGTAAATGTGTAAACCACTACATTATGGAGCTGCTGCACTGGCCTCATAATATCTGATATAGACAAGAAACGTCAGGGGCCTTTGTGCCAGTTTTAGCTACTCAACTCCTGATTGTGTTGGAGGAGTTTGCAGTGATGATTTAAGAACTCTGCTGCTGCGCTGCTGTATGTTTGCAGCACAAAGTTCTAATATTGGCACATACTGGACGACATATATGCAAAAATCGCGGCCAATATCATTCGACAACGTCAGCAAACGTGTCTGTCAGTTGAGCTCATAGCTGCTCTCAATTTTGCTGCTCTAATGAATGCTTAAGATGATCACAGGAGTGGGTTTAACCACACATTTCCTACTCCTTTCTTCCAGGGTGTAACACTGACAGCAGCTATTGGAGGTGCTGACATGCCGGTGGTAATCACCGTACTCAACAGTTACTCAGGCTGGGCCCTGTGTGCCGAGGGCTTCCTTCTCAACAACAACCTGCTGACCATCGTCGGAGCTCTCATCGGGTCATCTGGAGCCATTTTGTCATATATTATGTGTGTGGTGAGTGGAGCACAGACTCAGCATCTCATGTGGCAGATAGTTTAATGTGGTTGTTCCTTATCTGTCCACCAGGAGGGACTCTTAACTTTTCCATTATACCAAGACTGTGGAGTTGCTTTTCTAAATATTCCGGCCACAAATGTGTGAAATTCATAGCCATGTTTTGTTTTAGACAAAAGCGTTTAGTGTAAAGTAAATATGAAATAAAGTATCTTAATTTTTCCCCCTCCTCCAGGCCATGAATCGCTCACTGGCTAATGTGATCTTGGGAGGCTACGGCACATCTTCCACCGGCACAGGAAAGCCCATGGAGATTACAGGGACACACACAGAAGTCAATGTGGATCAGACTGTCGAGATGATTAAAGAGGCCCAAAACATAATCATCACTCCAGGTAAGACATACACACACAACCCTATACTCACACTGAGGATTTTATGTGAGTGGAAAAATACAGTACTTTGACTTTGCCAGTCTCTTTTTTGCCATCATTAGCACAGTGTGTTCTGTTTATTTAACCTTTTGTTAACCCGTGTTACATCATTTTGCTGGGTTAATTGACAAGTCCTGGTGGAGCGCACGCGCACAAACACACACAAAAACACATACACACACACGTAAACTCGCTGTTAGGTTTCTGTGTGGTCGTCAGTGCTCGTAAATAGACATTCTGCAGAGCAGCTTATGTATGCAAGGTCAAAGGGGGAAATTAGATGGAATGAGGGTATGTTGGTTTTTTTGTTGACAACTCAAATACCACACTCCAAATTGGCTTCTAGTTCCTTTTTCAGGGTTAAAGAGTGGGTTCCAGTCTTTGTTCCAGCTATATGATTTTCTTTGTTTCACGTGTTTTCAATATTTGTCTAGATATGTGCCTGAACCTCCCACCTGGACTATAACGATTGTCCTTGGAGCTGCTGCTCTAAACTCATTATTGTGTGGCCCACTGACATTTCGGTCCCCTCGTCTAGACTGTTGTTAACCATTCGCAGTTCCAAATGGTTGTTTCGCTCACGTGGGTACATGTAAACACAGACCAAAGGCATCTAATCTGCAAACTGGTGATTCCAGTCACAGCGCTGAGTGCCTGTATACAAAAATGAAGTCTTCAGAGGAAACCGCTGCAATTTACAAGAATTGCAAAATTAAAGTGGTCACGTGGTCAAGTGAAAAAGAGGTGATCCATGGAGAGAGTGGCATCCAATTTAGGTTAAACCATCCCACCCCCGCTTCTTTTCTGGGAATAATGGAAGATGAACAGGAACACGTCTGACAGCTAAAACCAAAACCAGCCCCCAAAAAGAGATATATTTTCTTAGCCTTTTCTCAAAAATGTTTCACAAACAAATCAACACCAAGACAGGATAAAAAATAAAATACCAGACATTTCTTCAGTTGGTCTGTTATTACTTATTTCCTGCTCCATATTTTGAAAGGTTTTGAATGATTTACATTTCAGAGTAATAATCATTTATCTTGTACTTGGAGCAGCTTCTCGGGGCATTCGCTGCTGTCTTGTTTAAGCCAATATTCTTCTGATTGGCTTCGCCTCACAAGCAGAAGGTTTGAACAACAGGTGGATGGGGATTCTGTGCTAATGGCCAGAGCTGTGTGCTTGAAATTATCATATGGAGGATACCCCCTCTCTTTGACATCATACAGATCCAAGAGTAGAAAATACTGGCTGAAACTAGGCATTTTGGGCAGCTTCCAGCTAGTAGGGACACATGCTGGACAGTATAAGCTTTTAATAAGTAGCAGTATATGTGTAAGACAGAAGTTAAGCGGAATCAGTCTACTTGAAAAGATTCCAGCGCAAATACGATGATTAAAATCATTATCGTTCGCTTATCTGAAGTTGACTCACCTTGAAAGCAGGCGAGGTGAGTCAAGGGTATTCCAGATGTTCTTCTCCCTCTCACAGTTCTCCATCTCAAACTCTACCCAGGCCATATGATAATATAATCTCACCAGTGAATTCTGGTACTACTTTGGGATCTTCTTCAAGTTTGTCATGCCCAGAAAATCTCCAATTGGTGGCGCTGTGACATCCAGATGTCTTGGCTCCTTACTCTCTCTTTAAGGCTGATTCTAACCACCCAGTGGGAGAAATGCATTTTGGCTGCTTGTGTTCTGGTCATTACAAAGATCTCATGATCATGGGTGAGGGTTGGGACGTAGATCGATTGTTAAATGAAAGCTTTGCCTTTTGGCTTGACTCTCTCATCACTGTGACACTCTGGTACATCTCCTACATTACTGCTAAAACCATCGCCGATCTGCTGGTCCAACTCCATGTGCTCCATGTTCCTATCACTTGTGAATAAGATCCCAATCCTGGGAACTGAAATCCATTAAAACAAATTATAATACAATCTGTTGAATAATTGGCCGTTTTAAACAACATCAATCAGTTATCCAGACTTTGTTGCAAAGTCTGGATGTCACCAAGCTTCTAAAATTCCACTTAGTGTTAAACATTCAAACATTCTTAATCTTAGATTTGTTTACAATTCTGTAGTTTTACAGTTTTAAGGTCTTTTCACTGCACATGTGCCATTTGTCACCTGTAATGACAGGTAAATGTAAAACTTACACAGCCAGACTGTTTCCACTGGAGACTCTGAAATCATAAGAATTTTCTGTCATTGTGTATAAATTTGTGCGTCATTCGTGATAAGACTTTCTAAATGTTCAGCTGAAATTTGAATATATACAACGCTTCATATGTCACTGTACAGAACCCAGTACATTAAAATGTGCAGAACAATCGGAAATTTAATTACTAAAACATGACAATAGCCAGAGTATAGAAGTAATATTTTTTTATGGCTATGCCTGCATAACTCGCATCAGCCAAATGCATGGTTTGTTGAGCTGTGTGAGGCAGCAGGAGTTTGGTGTTGTTTCTCTGCACCAGCTTTCAGTCAGTGCCCTTGTTTCCATTTCACCAATTCCCTCTAAATTGAAGCTGTCACAGTCAGTTTGCCTGACATCTGTGGAAATGATTAAGACACTGCCCCGATAAACACGGTGCGTTCTTGGCATTCATCCGGCTCATGTCTTCATGGTCTGGGTCCACTTGTTGTTCTTATACGAGAAGCTCCACTGAGAATTTTGGAAGCGCAGAGGGATACAGTAATTTTGACAGAGGGAGGCAGAGAAGTGAAAAGCGCTACATTTTTCATTTTTGAGCTGGGTGGCAGTGGGTCAACCAATTTTCTGGAGATTATTTTGGGGGTGGGGTCTCTGTTTGTCTTCAGTAGAATTGTCATTTTGATTGGTGTGCTGTAACATGAAAGTTTCTGACTGGTTGTTGTGACAAGGTTAGTAAACATCACCGGACCGTTTGACATGTGTTTGTGTGTGTGAGCAACAGCGTGAGTTTAAAAAAAAAAAAGAAAAGAAAAAATCAAGTAGCATACTCCAGAATTATTATCAAACGTGAGATAAATCCAAGGCTGGAGGCAGAAGTACACTCTGTGTATTGGGTTTTATGCTACATTGACAATAAATGTCAACATGAATTTATGTAAGAAATCTTAAAATGATAAAAGCAGGATATTACAAGGAAATAAAGTGGGTTAAAAAATACTCTGTTTTTACCCTTTGGTCATTCAGTTCATTTTCAGAATATTTATATTATTGGTGAGTCATTAAAGCAGCGTAATTAGACTGCAGAAATTAGATTTGAAGATTAGAAGATTGTTTCAGTCACAGAGACTGAGTGAGATGAAAGGGATTTTACAAATAAACATTCAGGCACTGTGTTGGCTGCCTCACTCTAGCTATGCTCCTTTCCTGCATGTGCTTTCTGTAAGGTATATAGCTGTAACCACAAATATGTTTTGGCTAAATTTAAAGGGTTTGTTTGTGCTGGGTATATATAATCATCTAATTCTTGTTGTCTGTTACTGCTTTGAAATCTATTTCAGGTTACGGTCTCTGTGCTGCAAAGGCCCAGTACCCCATTGCGGACTTGGTGAAGATGCTCAAAGAGGCGGGCAAGAGAGTCAGGTAAAGGAATGATAAAGTTGACTTTTTTTAAAGTATATTTAATTTGTCAAAATAAACTGCTGCCAAACGAGTCCATGTTTAGTAAAAGTGCTACAAAAAGTACCATCAATTTTGTTTGATTGTACTGAGCATCTCTGGGTCATTTTCAACATGGCTGCTACTTTTAGATCAACTCCCCCTTTCACTTGTGCCTCAGTGATAGGCACCGAACCTCCTTTAGTGCATCAAAATCAAAATGTCCCATCCTTCTAAGTGATTTCCATTTTTGGAAGTCCCATTGAGGCAAATCAAATGAGCGAAAATTATATTTGTAGCAAAAAAACCTTTGTTTTGAGTGCACTCTGTGCCACCACATGATGACACACACCACAGTCCAGTTTTTTCAGACAACACCTGGTCTAACTCCTCACCTGATGTGCTGCCTTTGGCATTGGAAACGAAGAACTTTTTAACCGAAAGCTGCTGGAGGCTCAGTCCCAGTGACGATCCTCTACGGGAAATTTGGGTCAGTTTTGAGCTAAAGCTAATGTTCGCTGTGCACAAGTTTAAAGTCTGTGGTGATATCACATAACGGGCGGTGCGTGTGTGGTGGTGAGTGTAAGTGGTCAGATTTGGACTTCAAATGAGCCATCTAAAAATGGTAGCTGCACTGGAAGCTGTTTGGGTATATCAATACATAAAAGTTATACTACGAAGGACATGACCAGCAAGCAGAGACTCTGACAAGGGCAACAACACGTAGTGGGCATGTGTGTGTGGTAAAAAAGGAAATGCGAAAGAGAGGATGCGAAGGACAAGGTACAGTGGAAGCATGTGTAATTGTCCTGCCTCTGTCGTTTGATCCTGGCTCTTGCAGCTGCTATTGCTTAGAGCATTTGTACTTGATTAGAGGAAAGTGGGTGGTCAGAGAAAAACAGAAAAACCTCCTTCACTCTGATCTCTTTCTTTCATTTTTTTTTTTTTTTTACATTGTTCTGTATTATTAAAACTCTTTTTTTGTCACTTATTTTCTTACTCTTTGTACCTGCTTTTGTCACCTTTTCCGCTTGTCTTTTTCATCCAGCCTCTTCCTTTTTACAGGGTACTAGCAATATAACACTTGGCCACAACTTCTGCTCATCCAGACCAAAACTACCGTGTTCCCCACTGTCGTCCTGTGCATGCAGACCGTATGGAAATACACAAAAGGCATAAACTGACTTGCTAATTCATCCCAGAATCAGCAGGCCATCTGCTGTCTGTATCCACCGAAGCTCGTTAAACAAAAATAAAAGATCAAACCTCCAAATAGTGGCCAAAGTGATTGGAAGCTTTCAGAAAAGGAGAACCAGCCACCAGTATTCAGTGGCTGGTGCTAATTTCCTACCGTGATTACATTACATGGCTAATTGAGTTTGAGAGCTGTGTATGCCCAGAGACACACACACACACACACACACACACACACACACACACACACACACACACACACACACACTCAACAAATAACACTGGTGGAGGAGTGCAGTAGGTGTGTTTGTGTGGAACCAGACTGTAATCACACTCATCTCTCAACTCTATTTGTCCAAATACTTCATCTTAACGTCTCCTCCTCCACCTGACTCCATTTATTTTGATCCCTCGTTAGGCATCTTTAACATTACTTCTTTTCCATGTCCATGTCTTTCTCTTTGATTTAAGGAAGTTAATGGCAATCAAGAAGAACTATGAACTAAGTTTGTACAAGTAGGACTGATTTGAAGTATTCATTTTAATGTATTTTCACCCTCAGGTTTGGTATTCACCCGGTTGCTGGCCGTATGCCTGGTCAGCTAAATGTGCTCTTGGCTGAAGCTGGTGTCCCGTATGACATCGTCCTGGAAATGGAGGAGATCAATGAGGATTTCTCTGGTGAGAACTAGTTATTTCTGTCATTTAAAATCTGCACATTGTCATTAATTCATCCGTAAATGCTGCTGCCTTTTTACAGAGTTTACAATCAGACCCATTTATATTTACGAATGTAGGGTTAAAAGGATAGTTTGACTTTTATTGGGAAACCTTCAAAGGCCTTATATAGGTGAGAACAGAATTATTGGCCCTCTCATGAAAATTAAAAGTATTGCCCACGTGCTGTTACAACAGAGCAAGGAATTTTTAACACAGCTTTCTAAACATCCCAGTTTTATTTTGGATGCTTACATTAGTTTTGGTTTGCACACAGAAACAAAGTTATTTCACAAAAGGGCTAAAAGTATTATTAGCTGATGCTGTTGGTCAGCTGTGTGTCCTTTTTTGGTGGGTAACAGCCTGCAATCGCTCGTTTTCATTTAACAAGTCTCACAAATGTCTTCTGAGCAATTCCAGCCCATTTTTCTTTAGTGAATCTCTCAAATGCCTTTAAACGTGATGATCTTCAGGAATGGGCCTTGACCTCCAGTTTATCCCACAGATTCCTTCCACACTGACGAGAGTCACAGTTCCAGGCATATTAAAGCATCCCCAGAGCATAATAGTCCCACCCCCATGTTTCAGTATTAAATGAACAAACAAAATTGAGTGGGTAAAGTGTTTGGTATTTTACCTAAAAAAAAAAAAAATAAATAAAAAAATTGATGTGAAATAATGGAGATGTGTTCGTGCATCCTATCAGAAACTGACCTGGTCCTGGTGATCGGCGCCAATGACACAGTTAACTCAGCGGCCCAAGAAGACCCCAACTCCATCATCGCTGGTATGCCCGTGCTGGAAGTCTGGAAGGCGAAGCAGGTGAGACATCTGGCGCATGCATGAGTGATAATAAGATTTATCCTGAAGCACAAAAACACGAAGAGGAACAAATGGAAGCGTTTACAACAATTCGACTGTCTGCACCTGCAGACCTGCTTCATTTAAAGATGCACACAAACCTAAAGAAAAGAAGACAGAAACACACATGTATAGACGTATAAACCCAGGCTCTCACAGACTGTTGCAGTTCCAGGTGCAGTCCCATCCTGATCTCATTACTGAGACTGTGTCCGTGTGGAATATCAACATTTGGAGCATCCCACTGGCACTGATCAGAGATTTGGGATTTATACAGTGCTCCCACTAGTTTCCACACAGGAAATAAAACAGGACATTCTACCTAACCGCACATGCAGAGACACACATACAGATTTTAAATCATTCTTTTTTAAGTGCTCAATTACACTTTCATCACACGCCACTTTTATAATTTAAATAATCTTTGGCTTTGACTCAGAGACTCATTCTTACTAGGAATTGCCTACTAAGAAACTTTTAAGGGTAAAAGTTGGAGTGTTTTTAGCATTTTTCAACCATCATTTCTTAATGGACCATTTTGAAATTTCGTTGTCTAGAAGACTACTTCAGCTTAGTCCTCCAATTTTTTTCTTTATCATAAAATTCATAGTGTGTGGAAAATAAGAGAGAACACCATCACCACTTTTAAATATCAGTATCAACAGAAATTTCAGTTTCCTTAGATTAATTTGGATTTGACACCTGAGAAATATGAGAGTGAAGTTGAATGAAAATGTGTTTTGTTTCCATATTCAAGCTTTAATATCTGTCAAACCATTCTCCTAATTTGGACTGTTTTAAACAATATTATGTGCCTTGTATATGAGAGGCTGTAAATAAAATATCCCCCTGCCTGCAGACGTCCAAATCTGCTGTCAGAGATTGGGGATTCAAATATTTCAGAGATTTAAGCATCCATAATTCTGTGTTAATTGGAGCTACAATCCTTTGAGTCCAGAGCCATAGTGCCATAGATTTACCCTGAAAAAGATTAAAGTTGCTTTGTGAATGTGATCCATGCACATGGCATGGTGCAGATTTATGCGCTGTAAGTCGAGCTGCAGTGCCTCAACCATTATTAATGGAGGGATTGAATGGTGAAGATGAGGAAAACACTTTTTGCAGATGGTCCTTAAAAACTTTTTCTTCTGTTTTGTCATCTGTTTGTTGTCCAATCAGAAGCTTACCAGCCTGTGTGAATTTGTCTCCTTCCATAGGTGATTGTGATGAAACGCTCCCTGGGTGTGGGTTACGCAGCTGTTGACAACCCCATCTTCTACAAACCCAACACTGCGATGTTGTTAGGTGACGCTAAGAAGACTTGCGATGCCCTACAAGCCAAGGTCCGGGAGTCCCAGTAACATGCCCCCTGCTTCAACCAGGCACCTCCGCTGAGAGCACACACATGGAGAGAGAAAGGACGAAAACAATAAGGCTTAGTTTTTCCAAAAGTATTCCAGCATTCAGTTCATCTTTGTCCAATTGCAACGCAGCCAAGTGAACAAAGATGATTAATAGGGTAAAAGCTTTTCTGCAAACCCTTTCTGTGATCTATAAATAAAAGCAAATTTGCTTTTGCAATCAGAGCTGAATAATGCAGATATTGTAGATTTATCATTTCCTAATGAGGTAATGCACAACTCTTTTTATTTCTAGATCTCAAAGAAAGGGTTTGTCAACTTTCTGCATGTCTTCTGTTTAATAAGGGGAGCAGCTGACAGCGAGTCATCATCATTATAGAGACGTATATTAATGTAAAACAGCCACAAATGTAGATAAGATGTTAGAGATGATGCATTTCACTGTTAAGGTGTTTTAGAAAATAGCCAATAGCTAAAAGAAATATTAGACTTGGATTGGAATTTAAAAAATATGATGGTGAATCACCAGAGGAGGTATGACAGACTTAAGCGCTAACATTTTACCACCCTGGAAAGATTCCTCGCCCCTTTTTCCCCCCACTTTGGTTTTGTTTTAGTCATGTGTTCCCTTTGATAGATCTGCTCTTTTTCCCCCCCGTACAAGTAAAAAGAAAAAAGGCAGAATAGTGCAACATTTCAGTTCCAGTTTTATACTGTATTGGGAGATTTTTTTGTATTTGGTCTAATAATTATTTTAGAAAATGTCTGTATTTAGTGCTGTTTTGCTTTTTCTCTTTTCACTTGAGTGTATCTCGTGACCTTCCATCAATGCCTCGTGTTCACCAACCACACTTTGGTTCAAGAAAACAGCTGAGAAAAAATCCATTCAGACTTCTTCCGTCAGATGAGCAATGCAATAAACCAAAAGCATCTGAACGTTATGTGTGCCACCACAGCTGTGCTGAACGCTAGTGAAGCCCGTCTCACTCTTACAAACACACTCTGATAGCCGACTGGATTTTTATGATGTGTTTGAACCAGATGTGTTTCTTCTTTCTGTGTGGTTCAGATATTACAGTACACTAAATGCTATCCTGCTGGCCTTAATGGTAAAGAAGGTTTCGTTTTTTTTTCTTTTAAGTGAATGTGGCTCATCCACTCCAATGCGTGCCCTCATTATTGCTCTACAGTGAAATGAAGGTTTGTAAAGTAGGGCCATATGTCCGTCGGCCTTGTTGCGTCGAGTCTAAGCAACTAAGCAGTTATTTAATTGAAATTGTTGCCACGATCCAGCAGATATGAGGTGTCCGTTATCATGAAGTACTTCTAAAATCTTTATTTCTTCCTTTCTTTTATTAAAGTCCAAAACACAAAAGAAGTGCCAAATGGCCCCTCGAATTCGGAAAGATTTGCGTTATGAAAAAACACTTGAGTAGATCACAGACCAAAAAAAGATGGCAGCTTCCACTTTCTACCTGTTGTGTCACAACTGAGTCATGTTTGAACGTGCTCCATTTATTTTCTGCTGCAGTTGCACTGCTGCAGCACATCAATTGGCAAGAATGTATATTGTGGCGTAGTTTGAACAATAGTCATGAGGTAACATGTGAGCAGTCTTCATCACTTTGTAATCTACAAGTACTGTATGCATTAGTTGTTATAGTATCATCCTGGGACCTGATATGTTGACAACTGTCCTACCTCTCCATGATATGGCCAATACCTTTCCACGGGACCTTCACCTGACCAGTCACCTATTACGTAATCAAGCACAGGATCAGGACAGACAAATTCCAACCAAACACAGGACCAATAGCCTTCTGTTTTGTGTTCATGTTGCATTTTTTAACCACCTGACCTCAGTTTGCTGCCAGCATGTTTGCTTTGTTGTGCAAGTGTAGAGCTGCACATGTCACTAGTGCTCATGAGGGCCTATCGTTCTCACGTCTTAGCTTCCACAAGGAAATGCATTCTTTGTTTGATATCGAGCAAATTAAAAGTGATGGAAAATCTTGATAATTCTGCTAGTATGCCTCCCCCCTTATGCCTGTTGCGTTTCTTCTTCTTTTTAAGGAAAGTATTTTTGTAAAGAGGCAGAGCAACAATGAGGTTTTAAAGTTGTACAACGTTTCAGTGCACCATGTTAGGGAGACGAACTGATGAAATGTACTGTGAACTTGTTTTTTCCCCTCTTTTGTTTGTCATGGAACATTTTCATCCCTAATAAATCTGTATTTACACAAAAGTTTCCTGAAAGCGTAATTTCTTCCCTGACGTACACTTAAAGGTGAAAGGTGCAGTTGAATTCCCTTAAAGTAAACATGCTGATCTGCAAGGATTTCCCTGAGGTCTGCCACAGCTGTGAGGCTAATGGTACCAGCCCAATCTTCTATGGCAGAGTTGAAAACTAAAATATTTGCAGCAATTAACTAAATGAAGGATCACAAGCTGGAGGAAGGAGTTTTATCCACACTTCCACACATGCATCATTTCCCCAGTGCAGCTTTACAGAGACTAAACAAGACGACTGCCACAACGCCGGATACTCATTAAACATGGAGAAAATTCAAGAGTTTATCCCTAATTCCTTAATGGCTCTGAATGAACTTCGGTTTGTGAGGGGCAGCCAATCAGAAGAAAGTTGGCATAAAGGTAGCACAGTCTTATAATGTTAAAATGGCTGTGTGACACCAGCCATTGTTTTAGATTCTGATCTGTGAGTCATTCAGAGTTACTCCAGCTTACTCCTACCATGCTATTATCACTTTTACACTTAGAAATATGGGCTACAGCACATGGTCATGAGATTACATCACCTTTGCTATTCCATTTGTGAACAAAACAAGGAAACGCTGCATTTTGAAGCTCAGAGTGTAATTAGAGTAAACAAATATGTCATCTTGGAAAAGTTCAAGCTTCTTTTGGGTGACATATTAATCAATGCATGCTCTTGTTTTTTGTTTTTTAATCTGCTTTCCCTTGACTAGATAAAAGTCCTGTGAAGAACTAAGTACATGTGATGATTCGGTAGCTGTTAGAACCACCTTTAGAATAAAAATTGAAGTAATCAACAATGTGAGAGATTTTTATCACTCTTGCATTAACATTAAATAATGTGCAACTCTCTTAAGGCCCCATCAGAGCATTTCAGTTGGGTCTAGACCTTCACTGGGTTTTTGTAACACCTTGTTTTTTTTTGTTTTTCAGCCTTTCTGTTGTAGATTTGCTGCTGTGCTTGGAATCTGTAGTGTGACCCCGTGTGACCAAGATTTGGTTGTTGGACAGATGGCCTCACATCTGACTCTAGAATCCTGTGGTAGGACTGCGTGAACAAATTGCAAATTTCCCAATTGATAGCAAAGTGCCAGGGTCCCCAAATCGTCACCCCTGTGCTTCACAGATTGTATGAGATGTTTGTGCTGATATGCTTCGTTTTTCACCAAATGTATTCAGTTTGGTCTCATCCGTCCAAATTTGTTTGGACATTTACTTAGAAGTCTTATCCTGTTCGGATGTCTTCTCCTGGGAAGATCAGCAGCTGTCTTGAATGTTTGTGGATAATATTTCTCACCGTAGAATGATGGCCGTCAAATTGTTTGGGATTGGCCTTATAACCCTTCCTAGATTGATGGGCAGCAGCATTTTCTTCTCTAAGATCACTGAAGATATCTTTCCAACTTAGCATTGTGTTAACACACGTCTGAATGCTGCACATTAGCAAACAGCTCAAAGCAGTGAAAGGGTTTCATTTGTATTTATTCATTTATTTATAAAGTATTGCTGAAAAACATAACTAACATTTTTGTGTTATAGAGAATAAAAACAGCATGAAAAATTTAGCAGCATTTTTGCTTTGATTTTTAAAGCATGAAAGGAAACTATAAAGACAAATACATGCTTAAGGGAGCGCACTGATCGCTTCAGATGATAAGATGGTAGGGTTCACGATAAGATATGATACATTTCGTGATGATACTAAACGAAAGACAGCCATAAAAATAAGACACTGAAACACAGCTGGGAAGTGACGTAACTCCGGCCACAAACATGATTCAAATTTTTGTTTCCCTTTAAAAATTAAGGTATAAACAAAAAATAGTCCTGGCTCTCTGAATGGCAGCGGGTAGAAGATGAGCACAATGGGTATGAAAGCCACTTTAACTCTAACTTCAAGGTGTTCCTCTTTTGCAGAATGGGATTGCATGAGTCTGTGATGAGGGTTTTTACAATGACTGAAATGTAAATATCAGCCTGTGTGATATTTTCACCTACAAGCAGCACTTGATTGCTATTCATCAGCAAAGAGTAAACTAGAGGCACTTAGAAGGGGAGTGGTACCCACATAGATTGAGTTGATTAAACTGTAGATAGATTTATGGACATGGGGATTGCATGTGTGCGTGATGAGGGTGGTTTCATCCTGTAACAAGTGCCACTCAGACAGGCTGTTATCTGGTTGCATGCTTGAGGAGATCTAAGGAGAGCTGTCACTCCCAGAGCACAGGCTAAATGCTGTGATAATTATAAAAGAACAGGTTTGGAAATCACTGTCAGGCAATTCCTGCATGTTTATGTTTGTTTGTTTGTTTTCTTCTTGAATGTAAACAGAAAGCATTTTTTATATGTCTGCAACACGCATCAGGAGGACTGATGCGTGTGTGAGAGTGTGTGAGAGAGGGAAGATCACTGCAGAGGTGACAGTCTCATCAGCTGAAGTGGGACACGCTGCCAGTATTTACTCAGAGCGCAGCATGTTCCAGACACAATAAACCTCCATCCTTCCTCCCAGCAGGGATAGTCTGCCCTCCTTGGAAAAAAATAGTCACACACACACACACACACACACACACACACACACACACACACACACACACACACACACACACACACACACACACACACAGACAATTTGCTTAATTTGTTTTTCTTGGCCTTGCATGCGATTTGATGTGGAAGGTATTTAATTATTTATGACAGGAGTGTGTTTTGATGAGAGAATACTTTTTAATCTTTTATCTGAGAGAAATCGCAGAACATTCAGACTCCTTAAGTAGAAATATCACAATGTGAATCTCAAAAACATTTAAAATATGGCATGCAGCTGAGATGAAAATAAAATTAGATAAAAGCAGTCATTATAAAGCTTGTCCCTCAACACTCATTGTTTTATTTTGTTTTGGGTTTTTTTTGTTTTTTTTAGTCCAACGCTCATTCATTACATATGTATTCATACAAGCGCATGTTTCCACCTTATCTAACACTCTGATGGATACATCAGGGGCAACTCAGGGTAGCCCAAGAATACTTCAACATGCAGACTGGAGGAATCACAGATTACTTCCTGAGCCACAGCCCCCTCTGCCCCCAATTTTATGAATAAAATTATAGTTTTGTACTTTTGTTTTGTTTGTATTTCAGTTTAATGTTTATTAGTTTCAGTTTAAGCATTTTTCATTGCTATAATATGAAGAATATTTGTCCGAGGCGTGATTTAAGATGGATACCACAATCACATAGCACTTTTGAAAGCAGCTGACTCACAGTCAAACATCCTGAGTCTCAAGAAAACAAGATGCTCCATGAGCCAAATGTAATGCAAGTATTGAATTGTCTGTATATAATTATGAATGCATATAGATTAGACTGATTGTGTATAGATGCTTGTAAATAAGTATATCCATGCGTGTGTAGAAGTGCTTATACGTGAGCAGCAATGTTCAAATACTGTTTTATTTCTGTTTTTCTTTTTAGTTTTTACTTTATTTCTTAACTGTGTGAGTTATTATGAAAAACGTCTCTTGAGGCAGGTTGTTTGACCCAAGTGACAAAAACTACGACTAACAACATCTCCCGTGTATGTTTATCTTTATTTCAACTAGCTGGAAAATATTGTTTCAGTTCTCATTTTTATAAAGTCTTGTTTTTATTTCAAAAACTTCTTTAAATCATGGGGTATATCGATAGTCACATAACTTACAATATTCTGGCATCACATTCAAAGTGAAATGATTATATCACATGGTGAATCTGGCTGATCTTACTGCACAATGGAAACGAAAGGCAGACTGCCTCATGCCCGACAAAAGTTCTCGCAGTGAAAAGGAAGCTGATGCTACACACAGATCTGAGTTAGCATGTGTGTCTGTGTGTTTACTTTCCTCTGTGCAATAGACAGATATTCTCTTGAGTAAATGAGGCAATCTTGTTGAAAGGCATGTAAATTTAACTGTGTGACTGAAGGGTTATGTTGATGGGTCCTCCAGCATAAAGTTGGGCTGTGTCATGAAACCTTTCCAGAAAGTGTGTTTGACATGTCTCGCAATGTGGTAATCTACTGATGTGCAAATATGGACAAATGTATCACTTGTCCACACCCTAAGCTCACCACAGACAGTATTATTAAACATTTTTAACTGGAATCCCAAATCAGAGCAATATGTTCTAACTGGCTCGTTAATATTACAGCTTTGCTACAGGAGAAAAACATGAGCTCACATACAACTACCTTTGAAAGCTTTAACACAAAGGTAATTGTGTTAAAGCTTTTATTAACACTTCAAGTGGTAGTTTCTACCAGTGTTATCCTATAGATGAATAAACTCTAACAGCACCGTAATAAATGTACCGAAAAAGAAACTCCAAAAATAGAGCAAACTAATTAAAAATGTCAATGGGAAAAATCCAACATTAAATTAAAGCTACTCATACATGCCCATGCTCAAGTCCTTTTAGATTATGTAATTTCAAATTTTTGTGTCCGTAAATGTGATGTTCTTTTTCATTAAATTAAAACAATAGGATGCTGTCATGAGGTGTTTTAGGTGCATAAAGGCTAAAATCAGGTTATTTTAGCACGTTGCTAGGTGGTTGCTAGGCATGCTGACCCCATAATGTCTGATTTAGATAAGAACCTTCAGGGGCCTAAGATGTACCTGTGTGACACGTTTGGTTGGCCACGTCTTGATGGTCTAAGAAGAGTTTGCAGCCAAAGAAAGCGCGTGTGTGTGTGTGTTAGAGCAAAAACAAGGCATTGTGAAGTGAATGGTTGCTCGTAAATTCAAACAGACAAAACAAAACAAAAACAGTAGATATAGTAGATGAAAGACAAAGTTATCTACCATCTTAGCACTCCTTACACTTTAAGTGGCCCTCTCTCGCTAAGGTGTCCTTGTAGAATTAAAAAAAGGTTTCATAAAATATATTCTTCAGAAAAGCTTTTATTGTTATTTTCAAATGAGATAAGCCACTATCTGTCCAGTACAGGTTATAAGCTAAATCAAAAAGGAGGTGCACAATGTTACACTATGCAGCACCAGTCTTCTTATATTTACAGATAGAAATGATAACGTGTCATCAGTTGCTGGTAAGATGTACCAGAGGAAGCTCTTTCATCCTTGATCTTGGGCATGTTCCCTCTCCTAATGTCTAATCTGATCGTCCTAACAGCTTGTTTGGAGAAACTGTGCTATTGAGCTGTGTTTTAAAAGCCCCCAAACCCAGGCCTCTTGGATACATCGCCTCATGAACTTACACAAACATACGCCGTGTCTGCCCCAGAATGTCCTAAAGTCATTTTGACTGTGGCAGCCAGAGATGGATCTACACGCACAAATCTGGCTAGCGACCAAAACAACTGGCCTCTTTACTCTTCAGTTTGATTGCTGTTCAGGGCTGGTTAACATAAACACTGTGGGAGTGTATCCTTTTAAGCTGCTTTTATTGTCCAGCTGCTTCTCAACTTCTGGATGTAAATTGTTGAGAGGTTGGGATGGAGGGATGAGAGAAGAGGAAAATAAGGTGGGAGTGAAAAGAAGTTCGAACTGGTTACTGTAGTGGCAAAGAAAGAGGGGATTTTCTCATAAGTACGGCAGTATTCATTTAGATTGGTGTGTGTGTGTCTCTTTGTGTGTATCTGTGCATCTGTATGTGTGTGCATATGAGCCATTAAAGCATCACAGAGTTCAGAGAAACAAACTGTTTATTGAAACATCTTCCCAGACCGCTTAGCTTCAGTTTGTTATGGTCTTGTGGCTAGTGGAGAGTTGCAGGAGCAAAAAAGAAATTCAAAAAGAAACAAATTGTATTTACAGTGAATGGTGAAGGAAACCCAACCTTTGCAAATTAAACAGGAATTTACTGAAAAAAAGCTTTGCTGAGGTAGCCTCACTGAGTTGGAAATCCTTGAAAGTATGTCTGCTATGCAACTTTGGTATTTTTCACCATGATATTTATCCAACTATCCATTTTTTTACTGCAGACTTTTCTCTCTTCTGCCACCTACTCCAGTTCTTCCGGGGGGGGGGGGGGGGGGGGGGGGGGACACTAAACTGCTCGCAGACCAACCAAGAGACATAATCTCTTCAATGTGTCCTGGGTCTACCTTGGGGCCTGTTCTCTAAGCATGCCTGAAACACCTCACCCAGAAGGCATCCTGATCACATCTCTGAACCACCTCAACTGTCTGCTTTTCATGTGGAAAAGTACTGGCTCTACTCTGATTCCCTCCAAGCTACAAGCTCCTCACCCTATCTTTAAAGGAGAGCCCAGGCACTCTTCAAAGAAAACTTTTTTCTGGCGTTTGTGTCTGCGATCTCATTCTTTTGGTCATTACCCAGAGCATAAGTCAGGGTGGAAAGATCAGCTGGTAAATCGACAGGAGTACTCTATGTGCCAATCATGTGTTCTCTTCTCCCCTCGCTTGTGAACAAGACCCTGAGATACTTGAACTTTTCCCCTTGGAACAACAACACATTCCCAACCCAGAGTGGTCACTCCACCCTTTTCCAGCTGAGAGCCATGGCCTCAGACTTCGAGGTGCTAATTCTCATTCCAGCTACTTCACACTACACTACACTACTTCACTTCATGCTACAAACTGCCCCAGTGTAACCTGGAGGTCATCGTTAAATGAAGCCACATAAACTACAAAAAGCAGAGACACGATCTTAAGATCACTGACACACTAATTGTTTTGACTGAACCTAGAAAGTCTGTCCATAAACATTATGAATAGAATTGGGGACAAAGAGCAGCCCTGGCAGAGTGTAACACCCATAAGGAACAAATATGACTTGTTGCTATCAGTTGTGACAGTTCTTGCTTGACTAAAACATCTGGATTATGATAGACTCTCTGAAACACACTGAGTTAATAAAATGCACTGATAATTGAAGTCATATTTTTCATTGTCTGAATAATAAGACTGTTACTAAAAAGTGTACTAATAAATATAGTTGTGATTTTATATTCAGTTGTTGGGGTTTAATATTTGACTAATTATGTTCAGTTTATTCTTGCATCCCCATTCTTTTTTAACCGATTCTCCATTTAGTTACTTCCTGTTTATTTTGTTTGTAATTTGTCTCTTGAGTCTTGCCATTGGTTCGACTTCCTTTGTTTTTGTCTTAGTTAGTTTCAGCTGCATCTTGTTAAACTGATGTTTCCATTTTCCTTGATTACATCATGTATGTATATAGAGCCCCAGGTTGCCTTTGTCTCTCGTTTGTCATTTGTTGGCGTTTCTTTGTTGTTGTGTCCCATGGACTGAACCTTTTTTTTTTTTTTTGCCAACAAGCTGTGTTTTGAGTTATATTGCCTGCTTTGGTGTCCCCTCAATTGGGTCCTTTTGTCCTACAAATACTGACAACCACTCTGCTGCCATGTCCACTTATGTAAATATGATCAAAGCTAGATTGTCAAAAACCGTGAGCAAAATAGTAAGTTATGTTTATGCTAAACGCATCCTAGTACAGGCCCTAGCTGAGCGACATTTTATTAAGCACATTCCTCCTTTTCTTCAATTTTTAAAATCTACTTATGCATTTATTGTACTTAACTATCCTGCCTCACAGTCATTTGACATTTTGGGTTGAGTAACAAGTCACCAATTTTGCACAGGCTTTACTGCATGGTTAGCTAGCTAGCTAACTCAATACGATAAGCTTGAGTGATGTGAAATTTTTCACAACAGCGTAAAATATAGGGGTACTTTTAATTTTCTTTTCAATTCTGCATACACAAGACTCAACCCAGCACAAACTCTCTCTTGCTCTTGCTTGGTGGCAATATTCACATGGGTGGTTCATGTCAAGATGATGCCCACAACAAGGCTAGGACCCAAGATGTCCTGGGGAAACATCGCATTGCAATGAGGTGATCTGCCTCTGCAAAGGTATGTGGATGCTTGTGTGTGAGAGAGATTTAGTGAATGCTGCTTTAGTCAGTCCTCTCTGTTTTATTCATTTTTGAAACAGCCCATCTCATCTGTCTTTGAGCTTTTACTGATCAGACACCAAAGCAAAGCACAACCACTCAGATCTGAGATTTATACCTGTTTATAAAAATATTTTCTCTACACTAGAGTTCCAGCCATCAGTTGCAATACACCTCTGATCTTGCAACAGACTGTACAGCAGGGGTGGGGGAACTCCTGGCCTCGAGGGCCGGTGTCCTGCAGGTTTTAGATGTGTCCTTGATCCAACACAGCTGATTTTAATGGCTAAATTACCTCCTCAACATGTCTTGAGGTTCTCCAGAGGCCTGGTAATGAACTAATCATTTGATTCAGGTGTGTTGACCCAGGGTGATATCTAAAACCTGCAGGACACCGGCCCTTGAGGCCTAGAGTTCCCCACCCCAGCTGCACAGAAAGGTGTACAGAAACTATTCACATATAAGTGTCTTGTAGATGTCTTCTTCGACACTTTAAGAAGACAGTTTACTTCATGTCTGCTTCAAGGTCATTTTGGGGCTTTTTGCTGCCTGTAGATTAATTCAAATCCTCAGCTTTATTAATCTATTCAATTTTATTTAATACAATAATACAAATGTACATGGATTTGGCAATAGAAGTCTTTTAAATTTGCCTCACAATCCGGAACAGTGCACCCTGAAGTAAAATAGTTCCCAGAAGTTCAGTTTTCAAGGGGTTTTAAGTCTCTCTTTCTCAATTTTCAATGAAATTTGAGACCTTTTCTGGAAACTAACATAGAACTTGATTATAAAGCACTGCTTAATTGTTAAAACAAAATCAATCATTAATGTCTGAACCATTGTTACTGTTTGAATCGTTCTTCCAGACAGTTAATGGTTATTACCACAATTAGTGGTACTACTATTAAAACTGGCTCTATTACTAACACTTTTGTTAATGCGTCTTTGATGTATAGCAGTTTATCTGCGATCTGAGTCATAAGACACTGATAATAAAATCAGTTGTAGCTGTAGCTGCAGAAAAATCAGAGTGGCAGATGTGTAATCATCAGGAGAAAGACAATATACAAATCAAGGTTTGAGCTGTAATTGGCTTAAAAGCCTCTGTAGATACTTGTTCCAGAAATTCCTCTCATAACGAGGCCCTTAAGCCTGTTTCTGAACAATCCCGTCCCATCTCATAATATAAAACATGGTTTTCATGTTTTCCACTTTTTGGCATAATTGAAGCAAGATTTTTATAATTTTGTTGTAAGGAATTCCATGTATGCATGAATTACTATCAGGATCATTCTTATTCTTATGTGCGCTTAAATGTGTTGTTGCATATTGTGGTTATTAATTTAACATGTCACTAATGTTTTTTTTCCAAAAAGGTGTCTGTCATCTAAGATGGCTTTCACCAGAAGGGGAATTTTAGAGTTTTCATGATGAGATGTTCCAAGAAATGAAAGAGAAAAATAAGTTGAGTTTTTGGAAGGTCTCAAGCTTTCATTGGTGGTTTGTTAGAGAGATAGATGCAACAAGTAAGACTGGAGAAAAAGAACAGATAACTGGGACCTAAAAAGAGGATATCTCCCTCTGTACACCCCCTCTACTTTCTCACCTTTACCCCCTCTTGACAGTGATGTGTCTTCTGACACTTCTCCTTGGTATCGGCTTTAGCTTAGCTTTGTTGGTGAGTGCAAAGAGGTGACTAAAAGACTTGGAACAAAGAATAAAAGAATAAGTTGAGACAAAGGCTTGTGTGGAGGAAGACTAAAGAAAAGAACATTGTGGATGTGTGCATGTAAGTGTGCACATGTTTGAGAGGAAAAACCTCTTCAATGGGAGTCGGGTAACCTCTTCAGTGTCAAAGGGCCTCATCAGCAATGCACACAAGAGAGGCTGACACAATGGAAGAGGGAACGAAAGCTAGATGGGGTTTCACAGCCGAGGCAGAAAAAGGAAAACATTGTATCTTTTCCCTCCCCGTCTCGTTTTTTTCGCAGTCACTTTCTGTCTCCTTTTTAAGACTACAAAGCCAAAAACACCTGAGTCCCCTATGTGGTTTATTTGCATGTCTGCTCAGTTAGTTGGGTGAGAGAGAAACAGAAGCAGCCAGCATACTTTACTTGCCTACCTTCCAGACTCTCTTTGAATGCTCTCCAGCTGTATGGTGGCCTATTCAGTGATCAGTGGCTCGCATGAAATGTTTGATCATCCCAGTCTGAGTGGATATCTGATGAAACCTCTATGTTAGCAAGGAAGAGACCCCATGTGTTGGCTTGCTGGTATTTTTAGCTCATATTGGTGTTACACATCATTTCAAATAATGGCAACTAAAATGCAACAACATCCTCTCTTTTTATCTGACCAAATCATCTTAAGATAAAACTTCTGATAAATATTCAGCACAAAAAGCAAGAAAATATGTATTTGGCTGATTTTTTTTTTTTTTGGAGCAATGCTTCTTGGCAATCCTGGCAATCTTAAACTCTTATACTATAAGCCTTCTAATTTTACACTTGCATGCTGCCACATTTGTAATGAAAATGCATTTGTAGGTTGAGCAGCAGAGTTGAGTATGTGGCTTGGGAAACTGCCAAACACCTTATTCTGACTAGTTTTGAGCTATTATTGCTTCATATTGACACTGATTTTCCTGCACTTCTGGTGAAAATCGCAGTATTATCACTTGAGGGCAGAACTGCTGACAAAAGATGGTGGACATTTGAACTGCATTTCATTTCAGTTACCTCACCCTTTGAGGTCAATTTCTATATTATCAAGTTGGTAAGACCATCAAACAAGAAAGCTGGGCAGCTGAATGATATTGCAGCATATGGGCAGCCTGCCTCTAGGGGAACAATATAGGAAGTACTGAAACTAGCAACTAAACTTTTAAAATGCACTATATTGCCAAAAGTATTTGCTCATCTGCCTTCACGCACATATGAACTCGAGTTCATATACATGCGAAGGGTTTAATATGATGTCGGCACACCCTTTGCTGCTATAACAGCTTCAACTCTTCTGAGAAGGCTTTCCACAAGGCTTAGGAGTGTGTGCATTTGTGAGGTCAGACATGATGTTGGATGGCCTGGCTCACAGGTGTTCTGTCAGGTTGAGGTCAGGACTCTGTGCAGGCCAGTCGAGTTCTTCCACACCAAACTTCTTCATCCCTGTCTTTATGGTCCTTGCTTCATGCACTGGTGTGCAGTCATGTTGTAACTGGTAGGGCTCATCCCCAAACTGTAGCCACAGAATTTAGTGATTCTCAGCTAAAGGGCGGGGGGGGGGGGGGGGGGGAGTTGAACGGTGTTTAAAGGTTACTCGTGGTGCTTGTGGGCTTTTCATATCCATAGGTTACTAAGCACAGGGTTGACATGAATGATTTAGCCTACTGTAATTAGTGAATGTAACATAACTTAAATTATATATAATCAACTGTTGCTTGCCTCTTAATACTAGTAGTAAAACATCCTTTGAGTGCTTGGAGTAGAAAAGTACTATGTAACTATCAGTGTGTTTAATTTTTATTTAAACTAGTAAAATCTGCTTTAATAGGCTTTTTTTTTATCAACTAAAAGTTTTCTAAACCTCTAAGTGAAATTAGGAAAAAATAGAGAAAAAAATATTGCCCTCTTAAAAGGAATCTCTGCATTTGAGGGACAGTGCTCTCTAGCACTCTCTAATACACACCTACACACACACACACACACACACACACATGTCTGGTTTGCTATCCTCGTGGGGACATCCCATTGACATAATGCTTTCCCTAGCCCCTTACCCTAACCCTAACCATTAAAAATGAATGCCTAACCCTAACCCTTACCCTAAACCTAACCATAACCTAATTGTAACCCTGACAGTAAAACCGCATTTTGAGTGTGAAAATTGCTTTCAACCCCGAGGGGACCTGGATTTTGGTCCCCACGGTGCAGAAAGTCCCCACCAGGATAGTAAAAGTCAGATTTTGGTCCCCACCAGGATAGTACGAACCCGTACACACACACACACACACACACACACACACACACACACACACACACACACACACACACACACACACACACACACACACACACACACACACACACACACACACAGCCCACTTGCACTCTCCTTTGTCCCCTGTCTGTGTATTTTTACTGATTTGATTGTTTTGGTAAAGTAATCACATGCAGAAGGTAATTGTTTTAATAAAACACTGGTTAGCGCATTAGCAAGTGCCTCAGTTTATAGAAGTCTCAGTTGTTTCCATTCTACAAATGCCTTCACATATTTTAAACATAATTATCATCTGGGATTAATCGTGTGAAGTGAGAATTTTAGAAAGTGCTGACGGCAAATATTGCCTCCATGAGCCAAATGCCAGAAAAACTAAAGAGATTTTATTTTGGCAGGAAGGTTGTTTAGTACGTGAACTCTCCCTGCAAAGTTTAACAGCCATTTGTATTGTATTAAAAAAACAATTTTATTATACCTTCTACTGGAAACAATAATGTAACAGCTCTGCATTTGACTGCTGATTGGGAGAAGAGATGAGCCTTCATTTGATGTGACATTAATTCTCGCTCTGCATGGTGGCAACAGAGAGAGGATATTTGCTCGGTGGGTCATACATTTTCTTTGACAGTGTAGACTGACTGCAAACAGACAGCATTAATACAAAGCAATCAACACCCTGTCAGCAAAGCAGACACGAGTAATATATGACAGACTGAGAGTAAAAAGTGCAGCGGTTACATGGTGCCAGACAACAAAACAAAAAGATGCTGTGCTCTGTTAAATGTTTCCAAAATGTTCATAGGATCCAGCACTGTTGGGCCGTCTCGTTCATCCTCTCCGCTTTTATTATTTGTGTGAGTACATGTAGAGAACGGATGCACTGATACCAATTTCTCTCAGACCAGCAGATAGAATAGCCTTTATTGTCATTGTACAGGGTACAACGAAATTGGAGTGCCACTCCCTTGATGCAAAAATACAATAATAAATATAAATGTAAAATATAAAAGGTACAATAAAACAAACAATAGTAAGTACAATATATACAGGATAGCAGCATTAATATAATGACAGTAAGAATAGCATAGATGTTTCAGTAAGTCTGAACCATGTCAGAAGAGGATTTAGCCCATCCCTTCCTCCATAGAGAGTTGTCATCGATGGATCTGATCTCATGTTGAGATAATTCAGTTTTAAGGTAGGTAGTGGATTAACAGGCCAACACCGCTGCCTTTTCTGTGATGTTAGAATACCTAAAAACTCATGGCTAGCCCCTCCTTGTGAACACTGTACCTTTACTGATAGTAAAAATAGAGGTTTTACTGTAAAATTAGCAGTGCCTATCAATTTCTATTTAGCCGTCCCGTGAAGCCGTGAAGAACTAATGTACATATTAGTCATATTCTGTCATTTTTATACTCATTTTTAGTCTAAAGCACTTGCAATTGTAGTTTTATGCCTGTTTGGTTAAATGTGTCTGCACATAAATTAATCTAAATGTAACAGACAGGGAGTCTGAAGTCTCCTAGGAAGTCAGAAATTTTGTATGCTGAGCTACCTCCCCAACTTTTGCGGCTGTTTTGACATCGTTGTATTTCCTAGCAACTGCTGTTGTTGCAGTTGCACCATGCTTTTGAAACAAATTATCACATTGCGCTGTGTGGCAAAGAAGATGTTAATGATGATAATGATGACTAGGGTAAAGGAAGGCTCAAAAACAGACACACCGGCATGCATAAATAAACAGAAAGGGAGACAAATGGTATTGAAGTAGGGGAACCCCTCATTAGTGTGACAGTGCAATGAGTCAACTCCCAGGATGGCAATAAAACTTAATTTAGTGAGCTTTTTTTGTGAAACTCTGATGTGTTTGTGCAGCCAGGCCACACACTGCAGCAGTACAGCTCAGTCTGCCAAAAAAACACTCCAGAATAGGAAATATTAATAAGAGGCCGTGACCTGACTGTGTGTGTCCGTGCATGTGAGCATGTTTGAAAGTGTGTGCCGGATTGTATTTGTGTAAATGCATTTGCGTGTCTTAGGATTTTGTGTGCGTGTGTGAATGTTACAGCATCTGAATGAGATGTTCCTCAGCTGTTGCAGGGTGCATGAGAAACAGCAGAGCAGCGCTAAACTGTACAAATGAACAGAACAGAAGAATAGAGCTTGTTTATTTTACTATGCCTAATTACACTTATCCTTTAGTTGTTTCCTACTTATGGTCCCAACTATGTTCTGTTCAGCTGAGTTTTCTCTTTTGGTCAGTTTTCTGTTTAATCAGTTATATTTCAGTCCAGCAGGTTAAATTAAAAAAAAATAACTGTACTCTCATTTTGGGTAAAATGATTGTCGACAGAGCACACAATGTGAAGCTCCAGTCACACAGGCCTAGAGACAACAACTGTTTGCTAAGGAAACGGTGTTACCAGCCAGGTAAGGTTGCTGGGTGAAATCAGATGTTAAAGCCAGATTCATGGAGGCCTAAAGAGGGATCAGTAATCCAGTGGCAACCAGAGGGAAAAATGTTAATTCTCCAAGCATTTGGCGAGTAGTTGTTGGCAGTCACTGGTTCCAAAGAGGCGTACGGTGGTGCACCAAAAATCTCCTTTTTCCATTTTCTGTTTCTCTCACACTTTTTGAAGTTGCACTAACACTTGTCATCAGACTTGTTTTTGATTGTTTCCACTTGCCTTTCCACTTATTATTATTATTAGGAGATATAAGTCTGCTCTTAATTACTATGCTGGTTACTTATTTATCGATATGTCCCACCAAAAATTTCACGATTCCCTCCAGCCCCTACTGGACTTCTTCCAGTTAAACAGTGATAAAACTAAGATTTTCATCTTTGGTTCTTCCAAATCTTCATCAACAGCAAGTTAAGTAATCTCACTTTATATTTTAAGCCTTATGCATGACAAACAAATTTTTATTGTTGTCTTAAATACAGTAAACATACATAAACTAAAATAATTTCTGTCTCTTTTGACATGTTTGCAAATGGTCCAGAATTCAGCAGCAAAATTACTGACCGGTGCTTTAAAAATATATGTATCACTTTAAGATTTTAGTCAGTTTTTTTCAAGGCTCTTAGTACGTATGTCCCAGCATATCCCATTTGTTCACATTCAGCTCCCTGTGCTGTTAGACCTACTGGCAAAACTCTCAAAAGGTCACATCTCAAACAGAAAGGTGACAGTTGTTGCTTCATGTTTGTGGAATCGGTTATAGCTTCACATAAAAAGAGCACCCTCCATCTCTGCTTTTACGTCCAGGCTCAAAACCTAACTCTCTGGCCTCTCCAGCCCATTAATCTCCTACTTGCTTTGACATCTGTAACTGTTTGTTCCCTGCTGTCCTCTGGTTATTGTTATTGGTATGTGTCCCATTACTGTTTACTCTCGAGGCCCCTTAATCTGTATGTTTTCACTTAGTATGTGTGCATATAAAGATAGAAACATGCACGTATTTTGTGGCACACACATGTATAAATTGAAGTTTTAAAATTCTCAAATAAGGAGCATTTTCCACCTTAGAGTGCTAGTATAGTGCCAATGCAGGTTAAGGGGGGGAAATCATGCATGCACACAGTGTTTTAATGTCACACTTCAGCTGTTTGTTTCTCTGGTGAGGAACAGTCTGAGCAGTTAAAAACAATGAGTCCAAAAAATAGACACTGATAGAGACAAAGAGATACAAGCCTAACCAGCAGCCCTGGTGTTCCAGCTTTGATATGTTACTTGCAGCAGGTCTAATTTGTTTTTTGAGATATCCTGATAGAACTGAGTTAAAGCATGTAACTCTGCACCTTACAAGGCTAAGAAGCCTGAAAACCTTTATATTTTTTTTTCCTACCTCTGGAGTCTTTCCCAAGAAGAGAAATATTGTTCTAGCAGAAAGTGGTCCATTTGATTTTGATTTTGAGTGTGGTTTGTCTTGCTGCCTGATAAAATATGCATCGAGACGGATTTTTCTCCAGTGTCTTTCTGGTGACAGGCTGAACCCAAAGACCACAATCGATTCTTGTTGGCCTTAAGATAATTCTTGACCAACATTGTTACACTTGTCTTTTAATAACACTTTTAGAGTCAGAGGAATTAAACCGTCAAGCCTGCTTTAGATGCGGTATTCTTCCAAACCACCAACAATGCACAACAATGGAGTGAAGTCAGTGCATGCAAACTCGATCAGATGCAACACAGCCATTGTAAAGCCGAACATGGATGCATGGCTATTCTAATTTTTTTAGTATCAAATCTCAAAAGTTCTGGTGCTGGCTCAAGCAAATTGTTATGAAGGCATAAAGAGGATAGACATAATCAGCATGTGTTATTGCTAAATTTTGGACAATTCTTTCGAGATATGCGAAAATGAGCGAACCTGTCCAAGCACTAGAAATGAGATAGGCATGACTGTGTTGAAAACATTTTTGAGACAGCAGTTTTGAACTTGTGTAACAAGCAGGAATATGATATTACACAGTATGTGATCATTGAAATGAAGTACAGTATGAGGACTGACAGAGCCAAAATATGATGAACAACATGCTGAGCCCCAGGCCCTAAAAACACATTTAAGAATGAAATAATGAGAAAGAATGTCATGTTGTACATGCTGGCTTACACTCATGTGCTAATATTTCCAGACTTCCAGTCTCTGCTTTACAGAATGCAGTCAGCTGTTTGTCACTGTTAGGACTATCAATAAAATCTAATAACTATTAGGCAAGACCACCGTTTATCATTTGCTGCCAGACAATTTTTCCATCATCCGCTCACATTAGTTCAGGATGTTTATTCCAAATTTTCCACACCTGAAATCTGATGCCTTTTTCCTCATTATTTTCCGAAACAGATGTTTGTGTGTGTGTCTCTGTGTGTGTGTGTCTCCCTGTAAGGGTACTTTATCTTTGTTTCTGAACAGACTAGGTGGAGTTCCTTTTGATATGTTACCTCTCACACATTAGCCTGCATGTGCATGAATCAGGCTGGGAGTATGAGTGTGTTCAGCGCACTGATGTGTGGGAGTTCCCTGATTACCATGTAGTCAACAGAGGTATGTTTGCTATCAGTGCAGTATGGGATGAAAGACTACCCAGGAACGTGCATCATCATCAAAACATAACTAATGACTTCATGATGGTAGTAATAGAAAATACTGACTTTTAAATTCAATCTGTATTCATCTGTTTCTGTATTTTCTTTCATGTACTTTACTCAATACAATAAAACCTTTTCTTATTTAAAGAGCAGTCAATCTATCTTTCCCCAAAGTCATCCATCATCAGTACATCACTGCTCGCATTGCAACCAATTAGCAGCTGGAGGCATAAAATCCTTGTGTTAGTGTATTGCAGGTTATTTCAAATGCAACTAGTTGTAATTAGAAAAAGATGAAAATAGAATGCAGTGCTTTTCAAATCTAATTGACCTAAATTTATTCACAATTAATACAGAAAACCTATCAGATGTTTAAACTGGGAGTGTGTGACCAGTTTAAGTAAAACTCCTTTTGAATTTGATGGCAAAAAATAGGCTGGACAATTAAGTGATACTAAAAAAAAAAGATGGAGGAACATTTTGGAGTTAATTAGGTTAACTGGCATCAGGTCAGTAACACGAGTACTTATAAAAGAGAGGCAGAGTTTCTCAGAAGTAAAGATTGGTCACCAAACTGCAAAACTTGCATCTTCACATCTTAAAATTAGGGAACAATTTCACAATAATGTTGCTCAACATAATATTGTGAAGACTTATAGAATATCTCATCATCTACAGTACGTAACATTATCAAAAGATTCAGAAAATGTGGAGAAATCGCAAGGGATAAGGCTGAATATCAAAATTGGATGCCTGTAATTTTTGGGCCCTCCGGCAGCACTCTGTTAAAAACAGGCATGGTTCTGTCATGGAAATCAGTGCATAAGCTTAGGAAAACATCCAGAAATCATTGTTTGTGAACACAGTTCACCATGCAGTCCATGAAGGCATGTTAAAGCTCTAACATTTAATAAAAGGCCCCAGTCGTGAACAGGATCCTCTCGGCCAAAGCTCATTTAAAATGGACTGAAGCAAAGTGGAAAACTGTTCTGTGGTGAGAACAGCAAGGACCATCCAGCTTGTTATCAGAGTATGGGGGTGTGTTGATGCATATGGAGTTGGTAACTTGCACATCTGGAAAAGCATCTTCAAAACTTAAAGGTATAAACAGGTTTTAGATGTGCTCCCATCCAGGCCTTGAATATTTCTGCAAGGCAATGCTAAACCAGATCCTGCATTTATTACAACAGCATGGCTTCATAGTAGAAGGGTCCTGCATCATAAAAATGAAAAATACACCAATGAAGACCCAGGACTGTTGAACAGCTAGAATCGTCTATCCAACAAGAATTAAACGCCATTCCTCTCCAAAGGTCTAGCAGCTGGTCTAGTTAGTCCCCACAGGTTTACAGACTGTTGCTTAAAAAAGAGAGGATGCTACACAGTGGCAAACATGGCCCTGCCCAAACCTTCTGTAGATGTGTCGCTGCCATCAAATTCAAAATGACTTTATTTTTGCTTATAATGGTCAATTTTCTCAGTTTGAACATATGGCATGTTTTCAGTGTTCTGTTTGGGTATCTCTCTCTAACCAACAAACAGTTCTTTAAATAGTGTAGATCTTTTTATGCCTCTGAATCTGTTAAGCAGCAGCCATAATAAGATCTGAACCAGACCTGTGCAGATCTTTGATATTGTGCTTAGCTCTTATAAATGACCAGAACTGAGATATTTTACCCTGAAAGCCAGAGATGCATGTGCCAGCTGTTGGTTTTGCTTTTTTTTTTATAATTTCTTGTTATTACATTTCAGGATTTCATGATGGACACAATGTACTTTTAGTATTAAAGGCGAGAACCGATGGTATACTTGTTTACCTATGATTGTTTACTTCCCAGTGTCTCCGATCTTAATCTGAAGCTAAACAAGTCGAGACAGAATTTATTACTATCCATAAAGTCAAACAGCAGGTGACCCTAGAGTTTAGGCTGTTAAACCAATGTTTTTGTTTGTGCATGTACTGTGTGTGTGTGTGTGTGTGTGCGATTGTGCGAATCCATACTGTGTGTCCATCCATGTCTGTGTTTCTTTGAACAGCTTTACAGATTCCCACCTCTAAAACAAATACAACAGGAGGTCACGCTTAAAGATGGGCCAAGAGAGACACCACAAAGTGAAGGAGACCGACACAAATGTCAAATAAACTCGCTCCAACATCGTGTTTATCTGTCAGAGTTTACTGTGACTCACACAGGAACTTTTTTGCCGCTTGCATGTGGATGTTTGCATCTGCACGTATACGTTTATAAGCAAAAGCTCACGTTTTGCTTATGCCACACGTGTGCACTTTGCATGTAGATCCAAAGTGTTTGGTTATTTTTGTTGCTTTTGTGTACGTGTCAGTGGGTGTCCCACGAATGTAAGTGTAACGCTCTGTACACGTGAAACATTTCTGTGGTTAACCTGGGGTGGCCTATCTGCTACTGCTGGTATATATTTCAAGTGTATGTTTGGCTTTGTTTTCTTTGCTTCAGCTACTGTTGCTACCTCAGAGTAGTCGAAAAGCAGATGTTACTGATGCATAGGAGACAAATGCAGTGTCGAGTCTTGGTTTAATGGCCCCGAACCCGGCTCACAATTTACAACTTCAATTTTAAAAAATCCCTTATACTATATTGTTAAGGCTGAAATCAGCTCTTATTCAGTGGTTTCCACCATTTTTTACTCATTACTCTTTAAATTACAGTCTGAACATGCTTAACCAAAGCCTGAACCCTCCCACATGTTTTGAATACGTAAATTGTCCAGTAATGGCAAGGAAAAAAAAATTAAGGGTAAAAAAATTAGTAGTTGTTTGTTTACCCAAAGAGTTTTTTATACCTTTCATACCGTTATTGTATCCATGGCTTTAGTTTGGGAGTCACTGGAATACTACAGATACATGAACTACTGTAAGATGTAACATTGTCATGCTATTTGGCATATCTAAATACAAAAGTTCAACTGGATAGAGTGGGTTTTTTTTTACATACTATACCAGTAAATAATGGTATTTAGAAATGTTGAAAGTAATGACATGATAGAAACACACAGTTGCTTCAATGTGTTAGCTGCACATCCATGACTTAAATCTTGCCACATCCCAAAGACGCTGAGATCTGATGACTGTTGTTCTTAGGGCAGTAAATTCATTTTCATGTTCAAGAAACCAGTTTTACATAATCTGAGCTATGTGACATGGCACATTATCCTGCTGGAAGCAGCCATCAAAAGATATGTACTCTGTGGTCATAGTGGGATGGACATGGTCAGCAACAATTCTCGGGTAGGCGGTGCTCAGCTGACCCAAAGTGCGCCAAGAAAATATTCCCAACAGCATTACACCACCACCATCAATCACTAATACAAAGCAGAGCAGATCTATGTTGTTTATGCCAAAAATCAAGACTCATCAGACCAGGCAACATTTTTCTATTTTCTGTTGTCCAATTATGGTGAACCTGTGTGAACTGTAGTCTCAGTTTCCTGCTCTTAGCTGACAGGAGTGGCCCCTGGTGTGGTCTTGTGCTTCTGTAGCCCATCAGCTTTAAGGTGGCACATGTTGCTCTACTGCATAGCGTGGTTGTAACAAGTGGTTATTCTACTTGCTGTCACCTTCCTGTCAGCTCGAAGCAAACTGGCCATTCTCCTCTAACACCGTAGAGATGCTGAAATACTCAGACAAGCCTGCCAACCACCAACCATACTGAGCATCCTATTCAGATGCTCAGTTTGAACTTCAAGGGATTGTCACACATTCAAGCGTATGTTCTTACATACATGCAGTTTGCCTTTAAAGCATTTGTGAAAGCACAGGTTGTTCTCAAGAGCTCACTGAATTCAAGTGTGGTACTGTAGGAAGGATGTCACTGTTCTTCTTTTGGTGCTGAGGTGCATAGTCTGTAAAAATCACCCATGCTCTGCTGACTCACTAACTGCAGAGGTCCATTGGCATTAACACCAACACAAAAATTTTGCACCAGGAGCTTCATGGCGTGGGTTACCCTGAGCAGTTCTAGCTGTAATGTGTGAGTTCCCAGTGTTTTTGTCCATGTAGTGTAGGTTACGATTATGACTGCCACAAATCATTTCAGTTCACCCCATTAGTGTGTCACCATTACCGGAATTTTCTGTTGTAGCAGCTGTGTAACCTCTTACGCCCAGGAGGTGAGTCATGTTGCATAATAACAAAATATTATAACTGAGTGGCATGGTAGTTGTTTAGTTGTTTAATTGGCACATCTCTAGCTATAACCAGCAGGTGAGCGCTTTATTTTTCCTTGCTCACATACAGTCATACACATACAGTATAACCTCTCAAATGCCAAGAAGCTATGATGCTATACAAAACTAAATAGAGCACCAAAGAGTAATCAACTACTTTTCAGTTGAAGTTGTATATGGATCGTTTTAATGCTGATGCTTGAGGAAAAGGTCAGATTGTGGGATTACACTCCTTGTTTCATGCAGTCGTAGATACACACTGACACATAGAAGCTCATAAGCACATGCTTGATGTCTCGTGTGTTTAACCAACATCATAAAAACCTAAAGGTTAAGTGCTTCGGTGTCCCAAGCATGCTCTTGTACTCTTTTGGTCCATTACTTGTGCGCATGTTATTCTGAGCAGTACAGAGTTACTTTGAGTTACTTTGACTGTGTTAACAAAGGGTGACTCATCCCACCACTGACTGGATGTCTGCTCACCAGGGACTATTGTAAATATTTGAGTGGAACTGTTGACATAAAGATAACACTGACTAATGGATATACAAGCCTGGACTCAGAAAAGCACTGATGGGTTTGTGGGAGTGATGGAGAAAAGGATGGGAGAGGATGGAAACATGGTAAAGGAGAAGTGGGTAGATATATGGAGAAGGAAATGGGGAATGTGTGAGAGAGAGAAATTACAGAGGTAACAGGTAAGCAGAACTGGGATCCAGAACCATAATCCAGCATCATTTCTTTAAATAAATACTTTTATATTAAAATTTGAGTTAAAAAAATGATCATGTTAGGTCTCTTCTGTTCCATATTCAAAAGTTCCTCCTCTTGTGAGTGTCAATTTTACTGAAACGGGTTAAAAGGGGGAAAAAAAATCTTCATTCCAGCACTGTTTAACATGGGATTATATCGATATTAATAAAACTGTCTGTAACACTGATTTCAAGCTTTACTGAGGAGTGAATAAGAGTGTAAAAGAGATGACTGCCATCTTAAAACACACATTATGAAGCTAGTGAAAAGTGGATCTGTCACAAAGTGATTGTCATCTTGATGAATTCATCAGTTAATGTCAATGAAATCAATTAATTCATCATTTACAAATCAAGTGCTTTTTGTGGTTTCAGCATGATTAAACAAAACAAAAACAAACAAAAAATTATTTGTTAAAGTTTGAGAAGTTTTGTTGATATACATCGCCAGTTTTAGGATGAATTCTTCAAAAACAGTTGGCTTGATGCCTGGATTCTCTCAAACTGTGCATGTGTCTGTACACTCATCCATTTCATAATTTCTCAGCTTCTTGCTCTGATTCTTTCTTTTCATGCATTTCAATGCTCAACATCAGCATTCCTCCCACATTTGCACCTAAGATGCTATCCAACCCTTCATTTCTATTTACTTAGCTAGCTTTCGTTTTTCCCAAGAGGGAAAGCAGGAGAAGGACGGCACAGAGAAAGAAAAACAACTTTCAAAAATCACCTTGATTTTGATTTGCACTGGGCTTATATTACTGAAGGATCCATCTGTTTAGTAAAATGAAAATGGAGCAAATGCAAGAAGATAGATGTGAATTCAACTAAGATCACAGTTAACCTCTCCAACTATGTACAGTGCTACAGGTCACCAGGTGTAACTGTGGGGCCGGCCAGTGGACGGGACACACTGTAGCGGTATGGATGACCCAAGTAAAACTTTGAGCTTTTTCAGGTAACTTTTTTTTCAGGTTAAACATTGGATACGTTAAACATTGGTTAACATATATAACTTATATAACTTGCGCTAGGTGATGCTTGCTGTACAGGTACGAAGTCACTACCTACATTAAAAAAACAAAGCAAAACAAAGTTTTGAGAACCTTAATATATGACCCTATAACTGACTACATATTTTTACCAGTGGACCTTGCATGTAATCTACATTTGAATTCTTTCTTTATATTGTTTAATTTGCTTTCAGACTGTTAAACTCGACCAGGGCTACAACAGAATGAATAAAACTAAACCTAACCCTTAATAAACATTAATTTAATGACATAACACACTAATCTCTCTGATGTTTTTATGATATAGCTGTGATACATAGAAATTTGATAGCTTACACAGTCAAAATATTTGCAGGCTTTACTTCCTGGCTTCAAATAGAGTCTACTTTATTAATATGGTAGGTCAAAGTGCTTACAGTGTACACACATTCATATAAGCTTTTACTACTCACTGTCCAGTCTCGTAGAAACACTGAGAGAGCCTGGGTTGACTTGTTGAGCTGATGAACACATTTGTGTGACTGCTTAACCCAATGTTAGGGTTAGTGAAGCCAGATAAAGCAAAGATATGGTGGGAATGTTGAACTTTGCTGTACAGGGTCTTGACTAAATATGAGTTTTGGCAATAATATAAACGGACAATGCTCTGCTGATGCTATCAAACTTTTACTTCACTTAAATTACCCTTGTGTCCGTGATTGATACAAATTGAAGATCTCTTTTTGTATTTTTAAGTGCAGCATGATAGAAAAAGTCAGAGAAGCAGATAAGAAGGTCACAACTGTGCAACCGTCCCTCATGGTAGTTTCCAATAAAGAAAAACTCTGATATATTCTGGCTTTTTTTTTTTTGTTCAGCGTAGCTACAATGGTGCCTGTCAGTCAACACCATAATGCTGCTCAGTCACTAGTTTATAGAAACAGTAGAAAAATTAAACAGTGTTGCTGCCCTGATACAGGATAACACTCATAAGGTGTATAGCCTGAGATTCATGGTACTGGTATATTGCTATATATGGTAAGAAACTAATAGTATTGTTTTTGATTTTGTAGGATTCAGTGTCTATTCCTATTTATTCCTGTCAGTTTTTATATTTAAAAAGTCACATGTTACATACATGCTAGGATGTCGTACAGTTTTGCCTTTATCTGTGACACATTCACAAACCTATCTGAAAATAAATTAAAATATTCGCCTTAGTCAAACAAGAAAACACACATCTTTGGTTAGATCTAGTACCAAAGTTGGTTGGGAGAAACAAAGGGGGGATGAAAAAAAGCTTTGATTGGCTCCCTGTGCCAGTGGAAAATGCAATTCTCCAACCATAAAAAGGGAATGTTAAGAATTTAGAATATGAGCAATGCCAAGGCTCAGTTAAATAACCATCATGACAAAGGGGAGACCACAATCCAAGACATGGAATTTCAACAAGCCATGAGGAATGTAGAAAAGTAACACTATTTAAAAAAAAAAAGAAAGAGAGAGAGAGAGAGAGAGCGAGAGAGAGAGAGAGACTGAACATCTACGAGGAGAAGGAAAAGAATCTTCAGAGGAGGTCTGGAAGGCACTCTGCCCCATATAACATTGAAAATCTAACACATATGCTGGTTTAGCAAACTTTTGAAAATATTGCAGTGTTTCCCACACAACCTCGGACGCATCCCTCAGTTATATTAATGACTCTAAAAGTATATTCTATAATATATCTTAGAATTTTTATTCTTTCTGTCTGAGAGAACAATATTATACACAGATGAGATTCCCAGTAGTCCCCTTGCTCTTATCTCCAAAGTTCAGGCACTGGCATAGACTGTAAATAAAAGATGCACGTATGCACCGTGATGTTAGCCATGTTGTTTCAAGCATGCCGTAAAACAAACGACTGAGCACATAACAGAAAATATAAAAAAGTGACAAGCTCAGTACATCCATATTTAAATATGACACACAAGATTTTCAGTATTTGGTCAGGTGGTAGCAGAGCTCAAAGAGATGTTAGCTGTATGTCCACTAAGCATTGCAGAGGGTGGCCATTATTAGTAGCCATTAACCACAACCACAGTTATTTGAATGACCTCAGGATCAGCTGATGGAGGAATCCAAACTGTTTGTTGATTCAGGATCACCCGGAAAGTGAAGTGTGTGGTTATGCTGAGCTCATCAAGTCTGCAGAACAGGACATGGCCTGCTGTCATCAGTCTTGGAGGTTAGATACTGTAAAACAATGTTGTAGTCCATCTACAGGACAATCAGCTGATTATTTCTCCCTTATTTATCATCACAAAGTTCCACAGATGAGTAAACATACATGCATGTGAATGCATCGCTGCTGCCACAAATACGATCCAGTTCTGTCAGAAAATCTGCACGGTTTTAACCTACATGTTACTTATAAATGTTAATTGATTATACTGATGTTTATCCAAGCAAAGAGTCTAACTCAGACTTTCAAGTTTGACTCCAAGGAGTGTCATTTTTTAATAGAAATGGATCCAAAGACTGGCACGAGTAACTGAGTTGCCTGAACCTGCAGCTGCTGGTTGTGTTAGCTGGATCAAACTACAAAAATTTACTCTGCTGTTTTGTTTTGTTTTTTAACATAATAATAACAATCATACTCATAGTCAACATTCATTTAATCAATTAGACTGGTTTTGGTGTTAATGTAGAATTAACCTTAAGGAACCAAAACACATGGTCTAGAAAACAAACTTCATTAGTTTGAGATAAACACATTTTGGGTTATAAATCATTAGCTCAATTTCAAAGAAGTGCATATTTTCATTTTATTATATTATTTGAGTATTTTATGGCTTCTTGATTTAATTTTGCTCCAAATTTGATTAAAATCAAAGAAAAATTCACATAATAGCGAAACATAGAAGCTGAGCGGGCCAAGGGAGGGTGTCACTTGCTGCTGTAATTAAATACAGTGTTTGAACTGTTTTCCAACTTGTTTTCTTTAAAGTGTCCATGTCTTGTTAAGTGTGTGTGTGTGTGTGTGTGTGTGTGTGTGTGTGTGTGTGTGTGTGTGTGTGTGTGTGTGTGTGTGTGTGTGTGTGTGTGTGTGTGTGTGGACACTCATGCATGTGCAATGTTAACTGTTCCAGGAATCAAAGTAAAATGAGAGGGGGGAGAATCTCGAGCTCTAACGAACCTTAAGTATGCCCCGAAGGACAAGCATGCCCATGTCCCCTCCACATGTAGGCACACTTAGAGCAAAATAACCTGTAGACCATCAGTGAACCACAGAAAGAGAAGAGAAGAGAAAAGCCTGATGCCTGCTCAGGTTTACTGAAAAGTCTTGAGAAAAATTAACTTAACCAAAAAGCTATTGAACTCTGCAAGTAGACCTGGTTCAGAGACACATTGTGCTTTTCATGGTAATTCATGTGCATTTTCTGTGCAACATCTCATGGAAACAGTTAAAATAATAACACACAAGAACACTAAATCATACAAATATAAAACAACAAAGTTGAACCTTTCCTCCAACCAGTGATTTTTGTCTTTAACTAAGATAAACTGAAGGTCCAGTTCATGTGTTGCACTTCTTCCTGTAACGTTGGCTGTTGGTAGTGATTGAATGTGAACTGTGTCACTGGAACTGTGGGTTTCCAGTGTCACTGTATACTTATGAATTACTCAAAAATGAAACTCGCGTCTCTTAAAATAATCTGTGGAAATCAGGAGATGAATGAAAGTCTTGCATAGTGAAGCTGTAGTGAATCTGAAATGTGCAATGCAAACTGAAAATAGAGACCAACATAAAAGTTGTGCCTGTTGAAATATGATAACAGGTCAGGTACTGGCAAGAAGAACCTCATTTTGTTTCCTGATAGTTAATATTTATTTCACCTACTGGTCATTTGTAGACTTCCTAATGTCTTTTTTTGCACTTGTAAGTTTAATACTATATACACATATAATACATTTCATAGTAAAGGCTTTTCAGTGCAGATCTAATGATGTTTTAATTTATGTACATTCTGCTAAGTGATAACTCTTAACAGCCACTTCTTAAAGCTCTAACAATTCATGGATTCAAATTTAGGCCTTGGTGTGTAGAAATAGTTTGCTTGCTGTTGGGTGCGAGCATGTTAGGATTCCTAAAACTAAAAGCTTACCTGATGATCGAGGTTACTTTTAAAATCTAATAAGTCAGCTTGGCAGTATGAACACCAAATGGGTCACACAGTGGACCTTGTGGTATTATTTAGGATGTTGCAAGGATTTGTAGTCTTGTACAGTCCCAAATGTGCCTTTGAACACGCATGTGTGTGTGTCTTTTGGTCAAGGTAGGAGTGTGTGAGTCACACTGTGTACAGCTGTGGTCCAGATGAAGGCCACCTGCTCCCTCCATTTGCTTAATTTTCCTGTTACCTCCATCATTTATCCGTTCTCCCAGACATACAAACAACCTTCAATTAGGCCAGTCTTGACTCGCTCCATGCCTTTACACACATACCAGCCAGTCTCACAGCAAAATGCATAATAGCAACAGTCCACAGCATGAAACATGTTTTAAAAAATTAAATCAGTTTGAGTTAGAGATGCCAGCATTTTTTTTTTATCCACTTCTATTGTCTCGAGTCGACATCCTGTTTCAGTCGAGTTTCTTTTTCTCACTGCAGATCACAGAAAAAGCCACAAGATTTCCAATAAGTCAAATCCAGGACTTTCACCCAGGAGACTAGGTTGAACATCTACTTGGTTATGTTTGATAAAAATACTAATGAAGGGCATAGGCAAGGAGACAAGAGACCGTTTCAGTTCACTGAAAGTGATACATTTGATTTAGGTTTTAATCCAAGCTTCATTGTGCTATTTGACCAAGTCTGAACCCAGGACTTCAAAAGTGATACAGCCCAGACTGAGATCCCAGACATAATTCTCCAAAAAATCATCCGCACCACCCCAGTTGACACCACTGTGGTTTCTGGCAAGGACTTCAACTTGTGATCCAAGTTATATTAGCACAGACATGCCAAATAGTGGATATTCAACTTGGCAAGGACCTTGTTTGACTAAACTACCCAAGAGATCTTGCATTTGAAAAAAAAAAAGAGCCAAAAGGAAAAATCAAAAAATCGAAAAGCAGCTTTAAAAACTGGATTATTAGTCATATTCTGGTCACTTTTAATATACAGCTGTTTGTTCCCTGGTGCTGTGGCCAGGCTGCATCTTCATTTATAATGGTTATTAACAACAAAGAAGTGTTTTTACTTCTTAAAATGGTTTTACTTTGTAAGACACTGTAGCTGGTGCCAATTAACAGTACGTATATTAAGGATTCTAAGTCAGCCAATCAGCCGTTTCCTATTAAATAATGTCTGTGTGTTCATTTTGAATTTATTGCCAGTGAGATTAATCAGGAAAGTTGAGCTAGTTTGTGTGTTTGTTTGTGTTACAGATGCTGTGCAAGTTATTTTCCTCACAGATCCTGAACTGTGCTCTGAAAACATGCAGGGTGTTCCCCTTGTCTTTAGTGTGGATGGATATGGCTAAAGACAAATTTGGTTTGGTTTCTCGAACCACAGGACAGTTTGTTTTGTTATGTTTACTTTGCCAGATTATTGAGAAGAAAAAAATGTTTCTTTGTGCTTTTTGTTACTGACGATAGTTTTTGGAAATCTCAGGCTTCTCTTAATCTTTTAATCATAATATATGACCTAATGATAAAATTCATAAGAGCTTTGTATGTTGAAAACTGTCTAACTGTCATGTAAAAGACTAAAGAGTGGCGAACACCTCCCAATTTTTAAAACTACCTACCCTATCTGGGAGGTTTTTTCTTTATACCAAACGATGCTGATGATTAACCTTGTTAATTGTAAGATGACCCGTCAGATGTTATATAAGTATTTTTCAGCTCTTCCCGTGTTTTCATGCTGCTGTCCAAACATTTAGAAATCGTTTTACTGGTATTAAATGAAAAATAAGAATATATTAAAAAGGTTAAATAACCATACTTCTCAACATTAGCTTTGATATTTTGTCTGTGTGCTATTTTAAATGGAATTCAGGTTGTAAATTATTTGGAAATCAATATTTTATTCAATTCTGTCTATTTTTTCTACATATGCAAAACAATGCATTTTTATATTTAGAAATCTATTAACAATGTTCATTTGCAGCATTAAAAGCTAGAAACTTGTTGTCACACATGTTATGCATTCCACCAAATTCAACTTTTCCATAAATACTTTTCCAGTCAGGAATGACTGGATGCCTGCGGTTTTCTTCTTCTCATTCAGCCACGGTGGTCGCTAAGTGGACCACACTAGGTGTGCATGTTTCTGTGTGTGCCTGAGTTTGGAGAGATCATACATTATGTGTTGTTGAGGCGTACCGCTTGCGTGCTTACACGTCTTTGTGTGTGTGGTAGAGGATGACATCAACCAGCCATATCAAATCTGAGAGTAAATATCTGGCACTGCTTTGCCTAATTTCCCCTCGTCAACCAACCAATCAGCCCGAGTTTAGTCTTTGTCCTGATTGGTGGAGGAGATGGGATCTGATTTCCTGTAGGTAATGCTAATTGCCCAGCATACTGTTTTACTTGGGTTTCATCATAGAATTGGTATTCCTAGATCGAGTCTGTATTTTGATCAACTGTTTTCTGTGCTGGCTCCAGTTACCTGAATAAATGTAAAACATTTTACTGGTCCATGACTTTGCCAATTTTCCTTTTATACAGTTGGTTTAATTCTGCAAAGGAGGCAGGATGCTTTGAGTGCAATTTGCCTTTGTTCTTGCCCGTTCTATCACATTTCACATACTGGTTTAATTATAATGCATTTAACCTTCTATACAGTCAGAACTTACAAAACATCCATAAAGCGTGGTTTACAAAAATTATGGTCCCTGTACAAGCCGTGATTCGTTCTGCTTGTTTGGTGTCTTTGGTTTCATGTTTGGCTCAAATTCATTTATAGTTTTTGATTTTGTTTATTCTTAACAAGTGCGCAACACATTTCCTTGTGTACGTTTCAGTAACATGGATAAAAATCATCCATCAGCTGTTCCAGAAACAATAAGATCTCTTATTATTTGAGTTACTTTTTTTTTTTTTTAGTAAATTTGCATATTTGATTGCATTTATTAGCTGAAAAGAAAAGTTACAGACTGTTGTTTTTTGTAGTAAATGTTTTAATGTTTGATGATTAAACATGGTCTTTAGTGAGGAGAAGAAATCAATAAAAGTAGCTCCTGTGCGATGCCAAAAGAAAGGCCGAATGACTGGACACATAGTTTTTATGAAAGCATATTAAGGCACCAAGTCTATAAATGGTATTTCTGTGTTTATCCCTGTTCTCCATTTCAGCCTCTGTACATTCCAGTCAAATGAGGCCTCCCATTGGACCCAGTCAGTAATCAGCCCACTGGCTGGCTGCTGCTGTTCTGTAATAATATTCTAATAAGCAGTGACTGGTGCTTTGATGAAGGTCTGCTACTCCTACTACTGATCTACTGAACTCACTCCTACTAAGGCAATTAAACATAGCTGAAAACAAGAAAATGGACCACCGGCTCCTTTTGCCTTTGCTTTCCCTCTGACCCTCTTTATTTTCCGTTATGCTTTTTGACTCAGTCTTCTTCCTTGTTTTACACTTTTAAGCGTGTTTCATCATGCATCGCTGATTTCCAGTTTTTCCCTCTCTTTTTTTTCTTTCCCTCGTCTCTTTAATTTCATTTTTGTTATTGTTTCTCAAGTCTGATAGAAGCCTACTGCTGAACTGCTGCTCTGATCTCACTCCTACCCGAGCAATTAAATCAAGAGAGGCAACAGTGGGAACATGGACCACCAGTGGGAGAATGGAAGGACAGATTTCATTTTTTTAACTGCCTCTATTTCCTTTTAAAGTTTGTGATTAACCATTTTCTACAATTTTGTCTTTATTGTAAGCTACTTTTAAAATGTCTGTTATCCTCTCCCTTGAGCTTTGTTCAGGCTCCTCTCCTTCTCCATCCGTCCGTCTGTCTCCGTTCCCCCTTACTCCACTTGATTGACTTGAGTGGGTGAAAGAGGACAATTTGTTCTCCCGCAGTCTAAAATTACCTGCCTGTCTGTTTGGATGTGGAGAGGCAAAGATGATTTCTCTCTCCCATCAGTGACCGTGGTTCCTGTCGTTCACATGAAATTTAAGTTGGCATTCTCTTCGCACAGGTATTTATCTGAATAAACATTGAACCCTGAAATGATGTTAAAGAGCTCCAAAGATAAAAGGACTCCACCCACAACCTTAAAAGCACAGATTTAAATCAAACACTTATATGCCATGTAAGTTACTACCTCATAAAATAAGATTTTAAGTGCATTTGACACATTTCCTTCTTACATTTGCTCATGTAAGGGGTCAGCATGCAGTAGCAGATCATTTGCTTCCTTCTGTGCTCTACATCCTCCTCTGTAATGCCAATAAACCGCACATCCTCTCACATCATACCATTGGAAATTTAGGAAATGCTCTGGTATTATAAACAATACCATGTCACTATACTATATCATACCCTATAGTACTATAGGGTATGATATACTACTAAGCCCTTCCTCACTTTTAACTCTGTTCATTGATCTTCTGGGAGTGTGGGAGAGTCAGTAAGAGATAACCAGGGTTATCTTATCATTCATCATCCTTTAATGACTTTTTAGCATTGGACCAGGAGCTTTCACACACATTACTGTCCAGGCGACCATAAGAGAGGGCAGGTGTCATGTGTCTTTTTTTTTTATCATTTTATTGCTTGTGGCGAACTATGTTTCACAGAGTTATTTTTTGTTTCTCTTTTAACTTTGCTGCAGCTTCACAGAGGCATGCTAATGAAGACTGATGAAGTGCAGATTGGAGGAAAACCACAATGTTCTGTGCATTGTAAGCTTAAGGTTTCAGTCTTTCAAGTTGTTCATTTGAAGTATTTAGAAATGCACAGAAAAGGCTAACTTATCACTTCAGCTTTTTATCTTCCATAATACAAACTACATCTAATTTAAACAGGCAGAATGTCATACTGTGCAGCGGATTTATCCCTAGAGAGCTCTGGAAGTGTGTTAGGACATTTCACCAAATAAAGGCCTAGTTAAGGCAAGGTTTATAAAAATGAATTATTAAAACAATACAGAGGTAAATGTAACTTTTCTAATTCTGTAATGTTCATTGAATGTTCAGATAACTTGATTTAAACACTTGCCACAGAATGACTGATGGTGCATTTAAGAGCACCAGTAGTCCTCCTCTCTTGCATCCACACATCTGTGCAGAGTCTGGTTACACATAGCTGCTGTTTCGTTGTTATACACTCACCAACCACTTCATTAGTTACACGTCGTTAGTAGAAGGCAAAAACCCCATGTGGCTCTCCCATCACATCACATCCCAAAGGTGCACTATTCCATTGAGGTCTGGTTACTACAGAGGACATCTGAGTACAGTGAACTCATTGTCATATTGAATAAACCAGTATGAGCTTTGTGCCATGGGGCGTTATACTGCTGGAAGCAGCCATCAGGAGATGGGTACACTGTGGTCATAATGGGATGGACATGGTCAGCAGCGATGCTCAAACAGGCATTTAAACGATGTTCTGTTAGAACCAAGGAGTTGCACCCAGTGTGGTCTTCTGCTGCTGTAGCCTTCAAGAGTCAGTGTGTTTTACAGTAAGTGATGTTCTTCTGCATACCTGGTTCAAAGGAGTGGTTCTCTCAGGCATTTTCACCATTTCACCCAGCATTTCACTGCTGGGTGAGGAAAATGCTGGGTAAATATTTTCTGTATTTTGGACCATTATCTGTAAATCTCAGAGATGGCTGTGTGGAAAAATCCCACAGCAGCACTTTCTGAAGTGGCACCAATAATCATGCAGTGCCTTAAATATCCTTTCCATTCTGATGCTTTGTTTGTACTCCTCAATCATGTCTACATGCTTAAATTCACTGTTGCCCACATTTAAGCATCTAGTCGACTAGTTGTGCACATCCCTATTGATGTGCTTGTCCTCACGAGCAACTGTGAGAAAATCATAAAATGACTTCTAACTTTGACGAACCCAAGCACAAAGTTCTTTTGGAGAAAGCTCTGCTGTAATACGGTGTCAGGATTGATGTAAATGTGACAGATGATGTACGTCTCAACTGAGGCTTAGGAAGGTGGGAGTGAGTACGTTTTGGTCTGATTCCCTGGCTGTCTGGCATGTGTTCAGCTCCCGTTTCACTGTTCTGTCAGCCCTCATACTGGGGGTCTGGTATTAAACAAAACAAAACAAACATAGCACAGATTCCATTGTGCATATGTGGTTTTTAAACTTGGCTCTTCAGGATCGTTCTAGATTTAATTGTACACATACACACACTCACAAATATTCAATATCCAGATGAAATACCTTTTTTTTCATGTTTTAAGGTGTATTAATACTGGCACGGCTTGGATTAGGAAAAAGACAGCAGACGGTCTGATTTTACTACTTTGCATGAAAATGCATCGGGGGCTTATACTTTTTCTAGCCCCCAAAGATCAGCAGTTATTGTTTTTTATGTGGTTTTTAAGGCCAGGATTTTGTGGCTACATCTTCCAGTCTCCAGCGTGCCTGGCCTTTTGTGCAGATTCTTCATGTGAAGAATACTTTTCCACCTCACTTGCTGCGCCGCTCGCCTGTTTTCCCAGCTCATTCTTTGGATGGGGAGTGTGTTTTTTCTTTGTCAGTGTGAACATTATTTCATCTCTCCCCCGGCCTGTGGAAACTGTGGCAAAGTGAGGTGACCTGAACTTCAGGCAAACGGAACATGGCCGTGTGTGCTTTTGTGTGGCTTTGTGTGGAATTTCACAATTATTGAACCTTTAAGTCAGTGTAAAATTTGCTGTTCTGCTTGATCTGTTGTGTTGTTGCTCATCAGTAATTGTTTCTTGTTAAGTAGAAACTGGGGGAAAGTGGTGGATGATACAAAAGCGTAATATATGAGGTCATAAAAAAAGATAAAAGAGTTTCACAGTCTCAACAGCCTGTAGTTTAAGTAGTTTGTTAATGGTCACACCATGAAACTGCAGCAATTACATTTTTATCAAGCACTGGAGAAGTAAGACCTGCAGAGACAACTCACGATCAGTAAAACTCAGACTATCCCATAACATATCTAGTGGAATGGACTTGATGACCTGCTACGGTTAGGTGATCATAAATAATGAAAACAACTGGCCACGATTATTCTATAAGGCGAAAACTACTACATCATTTTTGGGGGGATAGTGTTTCATTAGGATACATTGGGTTTTAGTCATAAACAGTGCAGAATAGAATAGAATAGAACAGAAAAGCCCTTTATTGTCATTGTACATGTACAACGAAATTGTAGGTGCTCCACATCAACTGTAACGGAATAAAATATAAATAGTAGACAGTAGGAATAAATGGCAAACACGAGAAATATATATATACAAAAATCAGAGAAAGTCACACACTGGAGAACAAATGTGCACAAATGTGTGATTCATGAATATTATCTTACTTGATTTTGTCTGTAAGAAACATTCCCCAGACCATATTTATGAACAAATGATTAAGATCTGGCTAGAAAATTTAAACACATCCTTAAACTTAATATTTGTTTCTGTTCTTCTTCTTCAATAATAGTATTAACTTTGCTAAAAGTGATAACAAAGAACACAAAATGTTAACCTGAAAGGTGTACTCTTTAACCTTTATAAAACACATTCTGATAGGCGTTATCTTATCGCTCATTAAGAAAGACTTCCATCCTTGCTGGAGATCATCACTCGCAGTCAAATTTCTTGGCTTCTCATCTTGGGCTGACAGATCTGAGGGCTGCACTACAAAGGAAGTTTAGCACAGTCAGCCTTCCCTTGTGTTAGCTATCTGCCAGTCTGAGATAACTGGTATCAGGAGTGTGATTATCAGCTTTCTCTGTTAGGCCGGGCTTTCTGGTCTGTGTGTGCTCATGTGACTTTTCTTCCACACAAAACAATCCGTATGAGCCCTCCCTACTCCAATCAGAGAAGTTACCAGATGATGATGATGATGATGAAATGAAACTTTAAAGAACACAAAAAACATCTAAACATAAAATGGAGCACTGCAAATGAAACAAGATTGATGCTGCAGAAAATTATTAATCTTGGGGATTTGGGGAATTAGTGCACAGAACAGTAAAATAAACATTTTTCCTTGAAATATTATTTTAACACTGAGCATGAACTCAGTGCTGCACAGTAGAAATCTGAGACTTTAAATTGGATTCACATAATTGTTAAATGTTACTGATCTATAACTTAAAAAAGGATGCCTGGAAATTTCTTTAGTTCAAAATGAAATAAATTTTGATTGATTGATTGGATGGTGTTGGTGATAAATAACCTAATGATCAATTATCGCATCTGTGATCCAGTAGCTGCAGTTCTAACAGTGTAAAAGAGACTTAGAAGTAGACTAGAATCAAGCGTGAAAACATTTCCTGCACTATCAACTGAATGCATGCAGTGACAATACAATGTAAATTAAAAAAATCAGTTGGTTTTAGCAGAGTACAGCTCAACAGATTGCACAGATGTGTTCACTATATGACAGATGTGTTCAGAAACAGTTACCACGGTGATTTAGCCAGGTAAAAAGAGCCACTTTTATGGCAAAGAAAACTCTGATTTTATCTTGACATAGCTCGCTAATGCAATAATCTCACATTGTAGGTGCTCCTTGTCCTTCACCTGCTCCCCCCACCATAGTAGTGGGAGAAACAGAGCTGTAAAAAACACCTCCATGTTTTCATAGCTGTGGACTCACTCAGACCAAAGGGTGGCTGCTAGGCTAATTAATTTTTAAGCTGACATTTGAAAACCTTTGCTGAGAGTTGGCTCCAAGCTAGCTGACAGCCTGTCAAGGAAGTAGTGAATGTGGCTGCAGCGTAAACTGTTGAACATATCACAACTGACATATTTCAATATGTTTGCTCATGCAGTAGTTTTCTAACGGTCAGTAGACGCATCCACACTTAGAACAAGCTCATCTAAATAGACGACTGGCCTGTTGTATATTTATTATGTTTGTTTTTGCAATGCATGCTTTTAGTGTGACTGAATGTCATTTAGACTATGAAGAAATTAGTTTAGCTTTTTCAGGGAGTAGTTTCATATGCAAGGCAGTTGTAGGCTTTTGCACACTAATCAATCTGCTGTCAGTGCATTTGATGGTGGGCTTTAGATGAGGGACATTCAAAAAAATGTATTCTGGTTTTGCTCTTTTGCCAATTTTTTGCTCTATGACGGATCACAACCTAAATGTCACCCGTTGAGCCTAAAAATGAACAGAATACTGAAAATTCATGGTTTTCCATTAGATTATATACCTTGTGTTTGTTCCAAAGTATCTTTAAACTATAATTTCTTTAAATTTGATGGCCTCCTTATATACTGCAGGGGAAGTGCTCATTATTTTATTATATTTTACATAAATTTTAGATATGTGGTATCTGTTGATTGCAAAACAACTTTGTTTACAAAAATCTTTTCCCAGATTCTCAGCTTAAAAGTGTCAGGACATAAAATCTAATCAGATTTATTTATTTAGTATTTATTTAGTAAAAAACGATGAAGCATGAGTGTCTCAATGTGAGTGCTTTCGTGCAATGTTCCCTCTAAGCTGCGCACGTGCGCAATTGCACACTGCTGGCACGGTCTCTGCACACAGAAAATCTGCCTTGCGCACAGATAAAAAATCTAACCTGAATTGAAATTAACATTAATACTTTAACAATTCTGTTTTGCAGTGTTAGTAAGTGACTGGCTGCTCCCGTATGGGATTAGAACGATGCCACCTTATCCCATAGTCCAGCCAATAATGCGATTCACATTTGTACAGACCACGTGACTTTCGCGCATTGCATGCCGGGAACTCGTGGCAAAACAATCCAAGTACCGCATCAAATGCAAGCATTTGCAGCACCGCAAAACGTTCATTCTCCGGTTCCAATACCTTCTTGCTTTTTCTTTGCCCCCCCAAAAAGGTATGTACAAAACGAACAATGCCGGTCCGTACAAAGACAGACTTGATGAAAAGTCAAAGAAAAGGTACGAGGAAAAAATCAAAGGAGTGAAGGGGTTAGACCCTTACGAGCACACAGAGTGGACAAAAGACGTCAGCGTGCTGCCCAACTTTCACCACGCTCAGATTTATAATTATATGGTTCTTGGAGTGAGTGCATACACTCATGAAGTTTTTAGTAACTTCAGGTCTGTCACGGCCAGGCGGATCAGCTGCACGCTGATCAGCACTCTCTCTGTTTCTCTCTCTTCCTTTCTCTCTCCTCTTCTCTCTCGCCGGGGCGGAACTCACTGTGGGTTCACGCCCTCGGCCCACGCCCTCGGGAGATGAGACACCTGGGTCTCATTAAGGTGATCGGTACTTAAGCCAGGAGGCGACTGCTGTTCGCCGCTGGATCGTTGTCTACCACGCGTTAGTGAAGCCAAGCTACAGCAAGTCAGTTAAGAGTGTTTTCCTGTGTGCGTCGTACTTAACCCTGTCTCCTTGTCTACAGAGCTCCCTGGATTTCCCCCCCGTGTGTTTCCCGTGTGGCAGTGTCGGAGTGAGAGCTTGTGATCGTGTGAGTGGATATTCTGAAGAACGCGTGCTTTCCCCTGGACTTCCCTGGAGACCCCTTCTCCCCTCACTCAGCTGTATATAGCACCCCCTGCACATTCTTGTATATACACCTGGTGCATTGTAAATAAACCTTTCTTGTGAGCATCAGAACCGGAGTCCTGCGCTTGAGTCCTCCTCCAAACCGTAACAATAACGATCCAGCCATCATGGACTCAGCGGACTCAAATCCCACCCAGCAACCCGTCCTCACCCCGGAGGCAATTCTGGAACGCCACGAACACATGCTTCGACACATAAACCAACAACTGGCTGCACTCACTCAAGTCCTCGCGCAACATCTACCGTCGGTAAGCCCACCCTCACCTCCTCCGTCTGTTTCTCCTCAGCTATCGGCTCCGAATCCAGCTGCTGCCGCTCCACCTGTTTCCCCCGCACCGGCTTCCACTGAGCCTCCTGAGCGATCGTTACCGGCGCCGGAGCCCTTCTCGGGTGAGTTCGATAAATGTGGAGGATTTTTGACTCAGATCACGCTACAGTTCCGTCAGTTACGAAGAACGTATGAGACAGACGGGGCCAAAATCGCCTTTATGGTTCAACTGTTACGTGGGCAGGCATTAAACTGGGTGCAGGCCGTTTTAAGAACAGCCCCGGAGATTTCTTACGAGGACTTTCTCACCAAGTTTAAAAGTGTTTTTGAAAGGGGCACCGGAGCGGAGGCGGCCGCCCACAGACTGTTAAATTTGAAGCAGGGGAGGCGGAGTATGGCAGATTTTTCGGTCGAATTCTGGACCTTGGCCGAAGAGACGGGGTGGGGGCAGTCGGCATTGATAAGTACTCTTTTGAATAATGTTTGTGATGAGTTAAAGAGAGAGTTGATGATGAGGGATGTTCCTAAGACTCTGTCTGATGTGATTACGCTATGTGTGAAGATAGATGAGCACCTACGGGCGCGCCGGGGAACCGGAAACTACATTTCCCAGAGGCCCCCTGGGCGCATGGAGACGACGTCAGGGGAAGGAGCGCTTAGCGGCAGCCACGCATCGAACAGCATGGAGGAGGGTGAACAGCCCATGCAACTGGGCCGCTCCAGACTGTCGCCCGAGGAGCGGTATCGTCGCTGGAGAGCCGGTGAGTGCTTTTATTGTGGCCGCAGGGGCCATATTGCCATGGATTGCCCGGCTCGGCCAAAAGACAGCGCCCGCCAGTAGTGAGGAGTGTACGGGTGGGCGAGGTCACCTGTTCTCAGTCACCTCCTCGTCTCATGATTGCAGCTAAGCTAACGGTTGGTCTCAAGACTCATTCTCTCGACGCCCTGATCGATTCCGGGGCAGAACAGAACTTTATTGATGCCTCGCTGGCGCTCAAATTAGGCTTTATCACGGAGCCTCTGTCTCATTCACTCCAAGTCACAGCCCTTAGTGGCCAGCGTCTCCCAGACATTACTCAGGTTACAGAACCGGTTTCCCTGACTCTTTCTGGCAATCATGTTGAAACCTTACAGTTGTATGTCTTTAGAGCCCCGCTCACGCCACTAGTCTTAGGCTATCCCTGGCTACGTCTACATAACCCTGCGATTGATTGGAGGAAGGAAAATATTTCGGGGTGGGGGGAGGAGTGTCACATGTCCTGTTTAAAAGCCGCCACCCCCGCCATGTGCCTACCACCCAGTAAAACTATTGCAGAACCGCCTGATCTGTCCTCCATACCAACGGTTTATCATGACCTGGCGCAAGTGTTTTGTAAAGATAAGGCACGCTCCCTCCCTCCTCACCGGCCGTATGATTGTGGGATTGACCTACTCCCTGGCGCTCCCCTCCCGACCAGCAGGCTGTACAGCCTGTCTCGACCGGAGCGGGAGAGCATGGAAAAATACATCAATGAGTCACTGGCCGCCGGCCTCATTCGCCCCTCGTCTTCACCTGTTGCCGCTGGTTTCTTTTTTGTCACCAAGAAAGATAAGAGTCTTCGGCCCTGTATTGATTATCGCGGTCTCAACTCCATCACAGTTAAGAACAAGTATCCCCTCCCTCTGCTGAGTTCCGCTTTCGAGCTTCTCCAGGGTGCCACCGTTTTCACAAAGTTGGACCTGCGCAACGCCTACCATCTGGTGAGGATTAGGGAGGGAGACGAGTGGAAGACGGCTTTCAATACTCACCTGGGCCATTTTGAATATCTTGTAATGCCTTTCGGTCTCACCAATGCTCCAGCTGTGTTTCAGGCTCTCGTGAATGACGTGCTCCGTGACTTCATCGACCATTTCGTTTTCGTCTACTTGGACGACATCCTCATCTTCTCCCGCTCCGTCGCCGACCACCAACGCCATGTCAGGCAAGTCCTTCAGCGTCTCCTCGAAAACCGTCTCTTTGTTAAAGGGGAGAAGTGTGAGTTTCATGTCTCAACTGTTGCTTTCCTGGGCCACGTCATCGATCATGGTAACCTCAAAACGGATCCCGCAAAAGTTCAAGCCGTTGTTGACTGGCCGACTCCTTCCAACCGTAGACAGCTTCAAAGCTTCCTGGGGTTTGCAAACTTTTATCGTCGCTTTGTTCGCGACTACAGTAAACTTGCCCTGCCTCTGACCCGTCTTACTTCTCCCAAGGTTCCCTTCTGCTGGGATGAGCTGGCTCAGCGGGCATTTGCCCATCTGAAGGACCGCTTTGCCTCGGCGCCCATTCTCGTCCAACCTGATCTCAACCTGCAGTTCATTGTGGAGGTGGACGCCTCGGACGCTGGTGTGGGGGCGGTGCTTTCCCAGCGGCAAGGAGGTAAGCTGCACCCCTGTGCCTACTTTTCTCGCCGTCTCTCCTCCGCAGAGAGCAACTATGATGTGGGAGATCGAGAGCTACTAGCCATCAAGCTAGCCCTGGAGGAGTGGCGCCATTGGCTTGAGGGCGCTGCCCAGCCGTTTGTGGTCTGGACCGATCACAAGAACCTGGAGTACATTCGATCGGCGAAACGCCTCAACGCCAGGCAAGCCAGGTGGGCCCTGTTTTTCACTAGGTTTCAGTTCACGATCACTTACAGACCCGGTTCTCGTAATGTCAAGCCAGACGCCCTCTCACGCCAATTCGCCGCCTCCGACGACGCAGCTCGGGACTCTCCCATCCTACCACCCACCTGGGTAATCGGGGCTCTGACCTGGGAGATCGAGTCGGCCGTTCGAGAGGCTCAACGGACAGAACCGGACCCCGGAACGGGACCTCCTGGGCTGCTCTTCGTCCCCTCTTCTGTAAGGTCACGAGTGTTACATTGGGCTCATACAGCCAGATTCACCTGCCACCCAGGGGTCCACCGCACTACTACCTTCCTTCAACGTTTCGCCTGGTGGCCTTCCCTTGCCAAAGACGTCCGCGAGTATATTTCCGCATGCTCGACCTGCGCTCAAAACAAGAGCGTCCATCAACCACCCTCTGGTCTCCTCCAACCTCTGCCGACTCCGAGTCGTCCCTGGTCGCACATCGCTGTTGACTTCATCACGGGTCTGCCCGTCTCATCAGGTAACACTGTCATTCTCACCATTGTGGACCGTTTCTCCAAAGCTGCTCATTTTGTCGCCCTCCCTAAGCTCCCCACTGCTCTAGAGACCGCCCGGCTACTCACGGACCACGTTTTTCGCCTCCATGGAATCCCCACGGACATTGTGTCAGACAGAGGACCGCAGTTTACGTCACGTGTCTGGAAGGAGTTCTGCAGTGCCCTCGGAGCTCAGGTCAGTCTCTCCTCTGGTTTCCACCCGCAGACCAATGGTCAAACGGAGCGTGCCAACCAGGAGCTCGAAGCTGCTCTCCGGTGCCTGGTATCCACCAACCAGTCGACTTGGAGCGAGCAACTGTCATGGATTGAGTATGCTCATAACAGCCTTACCTCCTCTGCCACCGGTGTGTCCCCTTTCGAGGCATCCATGGGCTACCAACCGCCACTCTTCCCAGCCGTCGAAGGTGAGCACTTTGTTCCCTCCGTCCAACAGCATCTTCGGAGGTGTCGACGTGCCTGGAGAGCGACTCGGGCCGCCCTTCTCCGCACAGTGGAACGCAATAAACGCCTGGCGGACCGCCACCGGACCCCTGCTCCCACCTACACACCTGGACAAAAGGTTTGGCTGTCCACCAGATTCGTCCCACTCAGGTCTGAATCCAAGAAACTGTCTCCCACTTACATTGGCCCCTTTGAAGTCGACTCTGTGATTAACCCTGTCTCTGTCCGTCTTAAACTGCCCCGGAATATGAAGATCCATAACACCTTTCACGTGTCACAAGTGAAGCCGTGCCTCTCTAGTCCTCTGTGCCCTCCTTCCAGGCCCCCTCCGCCCGCCCGGGTCATTGATGGCCACCCGGCGTTCACCGTTTCGCGGATCATGGATGTCCGGCGCCGGGGGCGCGGTCTGCAGTATCTCGTGGATTGGGAGGGATACGGGATGGAGGAGCGTTCTTGGATCCCGCGGGCGGCCCTTCTGGACCACAGTATGGTGCGGGCGTTCCATGCGGCTCACCCTGACAAGCCTGGGGGTCGCCGGGAGGCTCCCGTCGGGGGGGGGGGGGGTACTGTCACGGCCAGGCGGATCAGCTGCACGCTGATCAGCACTCTCTCTGTTTCTCTCTCTTCCTTTCTCTCTCCTCTTCTCTCTCGCCGGGGCGGAACTCACTGTGGGTTCACGCCCTCGGCCCACGCCCTCGTGAGATGAGACACCTGGGTCTCATTAAGGTGATCGGTACTTAAGCCAGGAGGCGACTGCTGTTCGCCGCTGGATCGTTGTCTACCACGCGTTAGTGAAGCCAAGCTACAGCAAGTCAGTTAAGAGTGTTTTCCTGTGTGCGTCGTACTTAACCCTGTCTCCTTGTCTACAGAGCTCCCTGGATTTCCCCCCCGTGTGTTTCCCGTGTGGCAGTGTCGGAGTGAGAGCTTGTGATCGTGTGAGTGGATATTCTGAAGAACGCGTGCTTTCCCCTGGACTTCCCTGGAGACCCCTTCTCCCCTCACTCAGCTGTATATAGCACCCCCTGCACATTCTTGTATATACACCTGGTGCATTGTAAATAAACCTTTCTTGTGAGCATCAGAACCGGAGTCCTGCGCTTGAGTCCTCCTCCAAACCGTAACAAGGTCACTGCAGCAAGCCCAGGTACAGTTTACCGACGGATGGGTACAGGACCTTGAAATGCACCGTGTAGAACGAAAGACCATCGTACGAACAAAGGTAAGTTTACCAGTCTCACAAATCGTCTTCATAAATACACATTCGTTAACCGTTTATTAATAGGACCTTTGAGCTCAACGGTAATTAATTAGTAGTGGAAATAATTTCTGGTACGCATTACAGAAATGTAGCAGTGACAATAATATTGTATGCTGTAACCGTACTGGGCAATTAGTGATACAAAAAACTGTTTTATCCTGTGAATAAACCTATATATGTTTTTGTCAATGTACCGTGGTAATAACAGAAGCACAATATTCTGTCAGGACAATTCACTATTTATGCACAATAAACAAAGGAGCATAGCGCGACAATTTCTGTTCAGTGCCAGACTTGCTTGTAACCTATATCACCAATTATGTTAAGAAAAATGACGTATTAACTACTACAGAAGACTTGCCTTTGTGGAAATGCTTGGAGCAGACTAACATGTGAGCTGGAGTGTTCTGGGACGATATATTTGGTCTTCGAATGGCTGCAATCCAGGCCATCGGTCGGCTCTTTGTTACTTCGGAAACATGGCTTGAACAATTTCTCTTCAACGACGTAATCCGATAACAACCGATCTCTTTACCCGTCGGCTTCCCGTGGCTGTCATGCGACCGGCTATTGCAGTTAATAATACAACAGCTTCTTGCCATTTTTTGTGTTTCTTTTTATCGCTGTGTAACTGATTTCAATTGAAAGCCTGTGTGCGCTAGTACCTCTTGCCATGAGTTCCCAGAATTCTTTGCGGTTTTACCCCTGAATGACGTCACATTAACGTCGTTGACAGGCTATGACAGCGTCCTTATGTGCCGACGCCGGTGTTTTAGCTAGCAAAGCGGCGTGGCTGATGTGGAGTGAAGCCACGTTGATGACAACGTGTACAACCATTGGAGATGTGAGCAGGACAGACGGAACAATTGACGGAAAAAGTGTGGACTTTATACCAGTTTTTAAATTGTGTTGATAGGCCACGTAAAACCAGAGTTATGAAAAAACATATGCAATGTTTGGTTTTCTTCCTGAATACTATCGTTGTTTATATTTACTGCGGGAAGAAACGGTAAAAACGGCGTTTTATAAGGAAAACGCTTGAAAGCGCTCTCCGCCTGTCAGCACAAACAAAACCAAAAAAACCCCCCACCCTTTCCTATTGGTGGAAAAATGTACCATGTCGACCAATCAAAAAATGATATGGCAACATGGCATTTATTGTTTAGGAAGGGGGGAAGTTTTAGGAGTGACGTTTTGAGATGTGAGGGATTTGCGACGCTTAGCGCAAATCTTGTGTAGTTAGTGTATAGTGTAGTCAATAGTTCTGTTGTGTGTGTCAGAACAATGAGGCGACTACTGAATGTTACAGGTGTTACAGGAGTGATACATCTCCTGTTGTCAGGCGTGCAGGTATCAGGCTGTTGTTCTCCTTTATCTCATAGTGGACAGAAATTATTTTTTGGAGCGGCACAAATAATTTGTGTGGCATCAAATTTGATGCAGAACAGCTGATGTTCTGTAAATAGTTTGAAATGTTTATTTAAAAAAAACGCCTTGGCTGCATTTTTAGGTAAACAGCTGCAAAAAAAACTTTGTTGTTTGCATAACTCAGTTACTTTTTTGAAGAAGTAACTATATATTTAATTGCCCAACGTTGGTCATTGTATCCTGTATTTTGCAGACAGAGAGTTACAGGACTCTCTCCCAGACCACAGACTCATACTCATAATACAAGTCAGAGCTTTATATTTAAAAAAAAAAAAAAGAAAAACAAAAGAAAGTTGTGTTTTCAAAATTGGAGTTCAAGTTATTTTTACTTCCAATTGTGTTAACATACTACACAGGTCATGAACAAGTTTTTTTTTTAATTTTCATTGTAAGTGGGATAAAGCAGTTAATTAAAAGTAGTCTAACATAAATGTAAATGCTGTAATTTGATTATTTTAATAAACCATGTAACTTGGATGGATTCGCTCAGACACATGAAAAATTAGAGGGAACATTGCTTTCGTGCCTGTGAGTGCATGCGTGTTATCTTGAATGATGTAGCAGGTCCTTCTTGTACTCCAAAAGCAAACACCTCCACACATTTCCCCTGAGGTCCAAATAATAAAGTCACCTGCTAATACAAACTTTATTAGTCCAGAGAGCCGCCGCAGTCTCAGAATCTTTCAGGAGTGACGTGTTATTGTTTTTAAAGCTCTGTTTACTCTGCACAGCCCTTCAAACCTAGCCTCTCTCTGGGCTGTGACCCAAAAGGCTTTATTAGCTAGATGAGCGGGTGGCCAAATCTCAGTGTGATTTTGTGCGGGTGTGTGCATGCAGTGTAAGAAACTGTACAGCATTGCTCACTATCTATATATTTACCTCCCTGCTGCGTGTATTATTATACGTGTACGTTTTACTGTGTGTTTCTGGCCAGCTGCTGTGGCTGTTGGTGTGATTCAATTCATCTCTTAAAATGTTTGTGGGCAGGTGATTATTGCGTTATTTGTTTGTTCCTTTTACAGAGTCTCCAGTGAAAACTAGGCAAGTGTTTATCTCAGCTAGCTATACTTTGACCTGCTGACAGATGCAACGCAGCACTACATTAAATATTTTGTTATTTTTAGAGCTTTAGGTGTTTTACTTACTTACAACAATATACATTTTAAGAAATAACCACAATCAGACACACATCAAAGAGTTGGAGACTTGTGGCGGGCAGTCATGCTGTCTTCTGAACAAATTAAGGCCTCATTTATTATTGTTTATATAAGACAGTAAGGCATGTATTGACTTGGTACAATTTTAATGGGTTTTGATGAAAACAGTAGCTTATTGCTGCTGCTTTGTGACATTTCTGCACTGACAAAATACCTAAAAGCTTACTCTAAAAAGCCTTTCCTAGCAACACCCCACCTTGGTTTTTCAGGTTCCCCTTTATTGATTTTTTTTGGCAGTTTCACATCAATACACAATGAAAATGTGGGTACAACAAATCCTCCAGCTGAATCCCTTCATATTTTGTTTGATTGCACTATGTGATATGACAAATTTTGGAAAAGATGAATACAACCATTCTCACCTTTAAGGAACAACAAAGTCTATGTTAGTCAATTACTTACATCATTTTCCAGTTTGTCCATAACTTCACCAGATACAGGACATGGATGCTTTTCTGTTTTTGAGTCATCTCCATAATTTTCCTCATAAGTGCTTTGATCCTTTGCTCATACTGAGGCTGCCGGCTTGTGGCTGGCTCTGAACTTTGGATAGCTTCAGCTTTAGCTCCTTTCCCTTTGTTAGCTTCTTTAAAATGTCCATGTTCAGCTGTATGTTGGTTTAAGTGTCTGATTAGGTTTGTTAGTGTGAATGTTTTCGCTCCGATAAAGCAGTTTACTTTGGCTACTTCCACACAGTTGAGTTGCCTTTGCCATTGTGCTCACGTTGTGTATGCCTGAAAAAGACCGGCTCTTATGCTGGTCTGGTTTTATGTTTTTATGATTGACGCGTTGCTTGTGTCACATGCCGATTTTGACGTAACATCATGTCCCATGTGACACAATCTTTGTGGCAGATCCACCGGTGGCGCATCTCTCGATTTTTGTAACTTGGCACATTGCGCCATTTTACTGATATTGCAGTACAGAAGCTCAAAAAACTTTGCAAAAAGCACTCGACACAAGTCTTGGCTGAGTGGATGGTCACTGGTCAGGGCTAAGAGAACTGACAATCAGCCAATTCCAGTTGTTGCACACCCAAAATTCCTTTACTCATCATACCTGTAAAAATGGACACAAATGCACTATCGTGAATCTGTATTTGCTTCTTCACATGCTTCTTTTAGTTTAAATTGTTGCTATAGGTCATAACAACAGCTTGAGCAAACAACCTCTGCTGTCATTTGTTGGGGGCGACTGTATCTGTGTTTACTCTGACACATTCGTGTTATCCTGCAGAGAAATGAAGAAAAAAAAACTATTCTTCCCAGGCTAGTTTGGAGGTAAGCCCAGACGACATTCTTACTGAACTAGTATGGAATGCTTAGATAGAGATGAGGAAAGAGAGCAGGCTTTGGGACACAAGCGGTGACTCAGTATTTGCTGTTATTGTGGCCTCGTCTGCAGTTTCTTCTTTGCAGACTTGTTTGTGACCATGCGGGATTACTTGTTCGCATTATACTTGTTCATTACTTCTTAAGTGTCTCATAAACTCAAATTGTTTCTCTGTACACAAACAAATACAACACAGACAAGTAATGCAACATTAAATGTTAAAAGAGAGCGGTTCTGGGATTTCTCCTCCTTCTAAAGTGCGTGCAGCATGTTGTAGCTTTTCTTCACTTAGAGTCCGAGACAAAGGTTAAACACTGAAATCAATTTCTCACAAACCTTTTGTGTGAAATAGTGAGTCAAGACTTGCTAACTTTGCTAAGTCAACATTTGCTCCATTGACAGATAATGAAAAACTGACTTCACAGGCAGCCACAGTACCGGAGGAAACTTTAGAGTATGTGGGTACATTTGGGTTCATGTCAACACTGCAGTGAAATAAAGGATGCAAAGTAAAGTTCAAACACAGAAACATTTGGCCTTCAGTTCTTTCTTAATTCATCTGGCTTCAGGCTTTGCAGAAATGTATTCTTGTTGACTATCTGAGCTGTGCAGGCCTTTCAGAATAACACACAGTAATTCTGTTTAGAGTGACTTTTCTCTTCAGTATGGAGCACGTCGGGAGTGATTAAGCCGACGTCGTGTTGAGTGATTTGTCCACATGCGGTCTGTTTTAAATGCTATAAAATAAATGCCAGATATTTATGATAAGATAGCACACAGTGACCTGCTAGAAACCACCTAACAAATTTAGAATAAGCCTACACCAGATCCAAAGAGCTGTTATTTTTTTCTGCTGTACCTAAGCGATTTTATCTGTCTCTCTTAGGACTTTCTTTCTCTTCTTTTTCATGTCTCTCACCTTCCCTCCATCTTTGCATTTCTCTCTTTCATGCTCTCTTTCTCTCTGTTTAGTGGGTCAACATGTCCTGCCTCCTCTTCACATTAATTGTTGTCTTGCTGTATCACGCAACCATTCACAGCTGGGATCCATTAAACCTGTGTCTGTACGAGTGTGTGTGTGTTCACCAGGCCAGGGTAATTCCCCCTCTGTTTTTGATGAACAGGTTGGTCCAAGGCTCCGGGCTGAGTTCCGAAAGATGCTTCACACTTGGTTGACACGCTGGTGTTTGTAGTTTTCCACGCATTGCTTCTGTCTCACAAGCGTCGTGTCAAAGCGGCGGCTGGGAATGCTGGGAACTTGAGGAAACATGAATGTAGGGTTTTTTGATGGCCTGCGGTTTATGTTTAAGTGGTGCACGAAACTAGCCTGTCGTGGGCTGTTTGTCCTAAGGGTAACAGGATAATGTGGAAAACCACATGAAGAGACCACACAAATACATCTGCTATATGTAAAATTTAATGCACTGCATTTTGTAATTGTATGTGCTGAAAATGTCTGCATGTTATTTCATATTTTTCTCTTTTTAATTTCATACAGCAGGACCTTCTCTGCAGCAGAAATCCAACAAACACAAAACAGAGGTAAACCCAAATCCAGGACAGATTCAAACTCACCTGAGCCAAAAAAGACTAATGCCTTTTCCCCACCGGTACCGGCTTGACTGGACTTAACTCAGTTTTTAGGGTCTTCCATTATGTGAGAATACCTGGTACCAGGTACTTTTTATTACCTGGTTCATCAGACTTCATCCCACAAACTGGCCAGTCACTGATGTCACTCGATGAGTCATGAGAGCGACTCCTTTACAGAAATCAAAACCGCCATTTTTGAAACCTGATAATGAGGGAAATGGCAACACAAAACTCATCAGCATGGTTCCTGAGTCTGAGATAAAGCCATAGATTGAGCAGCAGCTATACTGTCACCTAAACGTCCTCCACTGTTCTTTTTGTGTTGCATAACAATGACATCACTAACGTACTAAAAATTGTGTTGAATTGAGCCAAGTGGAAAATAACTAATGGAATAGAAAATAAGTCAACTTAAAATTTAGGGTCAATTGTCCATCTGTTTCCACCACTCTATGAACAAAAGTATTAGGCCACACCTTTTAGTCTTTGACTTTAGATGCTTTGCCGGGTATATAAAATCAAGCACCTAGCTTTTCAGTCTGCCTTTACAAACATTTCTGAAAGAATGGGTCCTTCTAAAGCACTGACTGAATTCAAGTGTGGTATTGTAGTAAGATGCCACTGACTCAGTACCTGAAATTTCTTCCTTCCTTATTATTCAGCGATCACCTGTAAGTGGTTTTATTGCTAAGTGGAAGCATTTAGCAGCCACAGCAACTCCGCCACAAAGTGGAAGATCATGTAAAGTTACCCTGGGGTTGCTGAGTGCTAAGGCGAATAGTGTGTAAAAGTTGCCAGTGCTGACTCAATGACTGCAGAGCTAAAAACTTCCTGTGGCATTAACGTCAGCACAGAAACTGCGCACCGGGAGCTTCAGGGCATGGCTTTCCATGGCAAAGCAGCTCTTGTAGGTGTAATACGTGGTCGCATTGTGCTTTGTATAATGTCCTGCGCCATGACCCAGGTTTTTGAGTTTTTATTTCATTATAGATTTTCAGAAGTGGTTTTGTTCTATTAATGTTTTGGATTCATTGTGCTTTTGAGTTTTTCAGATCCCTTTATTAGGTTCCTATTGGATTTTTTATGTCTCTAGTTTAGTTATAAATTACTTCAGGTTTATTAGTTCCTTTCCTGTTCCCTGTAGTTTTTTTCTCTGTCTCTCCTAAAAGTTTGTCATGTCTTCTAGTTTCTTTACCTTTCTGTCTTTGTGTCAATTCTGTGTTTCTTTCCCCATGTTCTGTCTATTCCTGTTTTATTTTGATGTCTGTCTGTTCCTTGTATCTTCTGTCTAGTTCTACTTCCTCTGTCTCGTCATCTGTAATTGGCCCCAGCTGTGCCCGCACCTGTTTCCTTTCCATCATTATCCTGTGTGTATACAGTAGTGTCTTCCCTTGCTCTATGTCGTGTCTCCTTGACCATAGACCTTAAATATAAAGAGTAAAAGTCACAGAGGAAAATGGAGAATTTCACAGTGCATGCAAATTTGTTTGCTTTCACCATAAACTGCTGACTTACCAGTATGACTGATCTGCAGCTGGACGTTTGTGAAAATTAAGCTGAAAATGGCCTTTAAAATCTACTTTTTGTACACCTGTCAGGCTGCCAATTATTGTATTTATAATCAAATACACTAATGTTAATCTCAAGTGGCTTCTTGGTTTTAGAGAGACACTGTCTGAGAAAAAAGTTTGTTTTTTTTTAAAGTTTTTTTTTTCAATAACTTTATAATTGCAACAAAAATAGGAAAGTACAAAATAATAACTAAACCAGCCAACTGCAGAACAGTAACATTTGCTATTTCAGTTATTTATACCTACTGCTGTAATTTTGATAGGTTAATTGTTTATAGGCTATGTTACCGTCATTAACGTAACATTAGAGAAGACACACTTATCTGATTTGTTACAGCAGGTAAACAAATTAAGCTCAATAAAATAGGCATATAACAAACATGTTTGATAAGTCGGCACTGTAAGGCTCCGTACATATTAATTTTGCCTTAAAATTGGTCTTATGTTAGTAAAGGTTGTCGAACTGCGCCATTTTGTTTCGATTTCAGTGAAACTTGCGCATAATGATGTCCTAAGGGGTCATCGTCCAAATTGTGCTTGATGTCAAGGTCATTTTTGTCATTTTATGGGCACTTTTCTCATTTTCACAAGAATCACTGCTCCTAAAAATATTGGTCAGATTTTAGGGTGACTGCATTCATTTCTCCAGGATATGACTCTCTGTGAACCTCTTGACTCCTCAGTAGTTTTTAATTCTCATTAGTTTATGCAGTACAGCCAGCCAGTGACTGTTATTTTTTCAATCTATTGATTTAAGCAATGCTTGTGCTAATAGATGGTTTCATGTCCACTAATAATCAAGGGGCAGAACTATTAAATGCATTATATCATCATCATCATCATCTTGAATGGGTGGACGGTTGAGATCAGACATGAATACGATACTCAATTTTTTTTTTCTTTTTGTTTTTTGCTAACTCAAAGTAGGAATATCCAGCTGTATAATATTCTCATTACAGACCACGGTTTTGCTTCAGTTTACTCACAGCTTACACACTAGAATATTTATCTTCCTTAAACACATTATTAGATTTGCCAGAATTGCACAACATTTTTACCCTCATCCAATTTCAATAAAGTCTTGCTTTCCCTTCATTTGCCATGTATTCAATCCCAGTCCCACATTTGATGGTCAATCTAAGGTTTCTTTTAAACTCACACAGGTACTTGGACAGAAACGGATACGTGAGATGAATTTTAATCACAAAGACAAAAATTTAAAAATAGATTTGCATATTATCACTGTCATATTCTGCCAACAGACATGCACGCTTACCTATTAGTCAGCCTAAATGTATGTGTGTCTGTATGTGTGTCTCTTTTGCGTGTTGCACTAGAGAGGAGCTGGATTTCAAAGATTGAAAACGATACTTAATCAGGGCCCTAACCCTCATTATTCACAAGGATGGATGTGTTGTAAAACACAATTTTCTACTACATGCAGCTGCAGTATTTGTGTACTCAAAGTGATACTTGCTACAGATGGATGTGTATTCAGATGTATCTTATCCTCCAGCAGCCTTTGAATACACATGAGAATTTTTTTGAAATGGCACGTGTGATGAAAACTGACATTTAGTTATGAAACAGAATCAGCCAATCACCATTTAGTGTTAAACTGATTATAAAATATTCAGTCATGCCTCAACCTTAGCATAAAATATGCATTCAAATTCCCCACTTAATCCATGCTGTACCATTCTGCACAGCTGTGTGTTGAGCATTCGTGCTGGGGAACATTAACAAAGCTGCAACAGTCACTGTAGGATTCATCTGTCACCCCCATTTTCAGCTCTGCTTCCATTTCGCTTGAACAACTTTAAGCTTGTGTTCAAACAGGAATTAGGAGGAAGACCACATCAAAACCCTGTGGGGAGCTTCAGTGGTGCGGCAGTGGTTGGACATTTGATTCGCCCAGCTTTGTTAAATTATAGGTCAAACACACCTCAAGGTTTGTGACCACAACCAATTCAAAGGTGGAAACCCCCCGGAGGGTACCTCCCGCACTGTAAATAACACAAGCCTGAAATTTTTCTCTAGCTGTCCTTATACAACTGTTTGTGGAGCACTGCAGTAAAACATCTGCAGATTTGTGTGTTAAGTGAGATACCTTATTCCTGTGGTGGAAACAGAGAAACAGGCAGGGAGTCCTGTGGTGTTACGGCAAGATTTTTTGTCAATATTTCCCAACCTTAGTGGTAATTCATTGTCTATATCGGATTCCTTTAGCATCATCACAATCCCCATCTTTGGTTATATGGTTCTGTTTTCGGACAAACTGTACAAACGTTTTGTGTGTCGTGACCAGCAAAATTAAAATGAGCCACTATTTTTCATAAAATGGTACATTATCTCAGCTCAAATATTTGATTTATTTTCCATGTTCAATTGTAAGCAAAATACCGGTTCATGAGATCTTCAAATTATTGCATTCTGTTTTTAATAATATTTTACAATTTTTCCAAATTGGGTTTGTAAAAGGCTTGGTTTATATGATAATCCCCATGACAATATCTACAGGGGAATATTGCTTCATTGCTTTCACTTTGATATTAACTGATATCTGTTTTTAAATTTCTTTAAAATTCTTGCCTTGCTTCCTCTGTGCCCAGAACACCACTGGTGAAAAATATGAATCTATTTGATGACAACATGTTACTGTTACAATATTATTGCAATGAAATCCTCCCATCAAGTGTCACATCCAATGTAACTGTGAGCTTGAGTTCAATTAATGTTGCTCGATTGCCTGCGCTTTTTCTGCCTCACCAGTTACTGCTGCTAATTAACAGCATAATACGTACAGATTTTAACTGAATACATCAGTCCCTTAGAGTCCAACGTTTTGAAATATGTAACATTAGAACTTTACCAATTATTGAGTGTGTAGAAGAGGATGAGTTCCTCTTTTTTAGCCACTGCTGTTAGTATCTTCCTAATCAGCCCAAAAGAATGATTTGTTGTTTTCATTCATGAAAATAATTTTCAAATGTGTTGTTTATTTACACTGCATTGTGTCATTCTTGGAAATCCTGGGAATTGGCCTGAACCTACTGCATAACCAGGCTAGACTGTGATGTAATACACTGCTTGTGGTTAAGAAAGGAGTTTGAAGCTGTCTTTTCATGGTTTTATTCCACCAAATGTAAAGTGAACAGATCATGAAATGCTTGTGGCCAGACATGTGTTGTTGTAAACCCCACCCTGAACTTGTTAAGACCCAGTCCCTGCAGTTGCAGATTTGTATATTCGGTACCTGCTGGAAGCAGGTATCAGAAGACGCATATATTAATGTTATCATAAAGCGATGGACACACTCAGGTAAGCTGTTCTGTTTCAGTTGTGCTCAGTTGATACTAAAATCTAAATCCAGTGTAAGGGGGGCCCTCGTTACAACTGCTGTTTATTAGAGTTACTGTTTCCTTCATGTCAGCTATAAGCAGTCTGGCCATTCTCCTCTGATCTCAAGGATCAACAACGTAATTTTTAAGCTGAGAACTGCTGCTTTTCTCTATTTCAGATCATTCTCTGTAAATCCTAGAGATGGATGTGTAGGAAAATCCCAGTAGACGAACAGTTCCTGAAAAAGAGACCATCCCGTCTAGCACCACTAACCATGCCACATTCAAAATCACTCAAATCACCTTTCTTCCCCAATCGGATGCTTAGTTTGTACTTTGCGTGATCAAGATGAGCTACTATACATTTTTACATGTATTGCTTTAAGGTAAAATATTTGGTAAGTGAACAGTAAATTAAATGGTTATGCAGTTGCTAATAAATATTGAAATGCATCACTAAAGACATCAGGAGTAGCACTTTAATTAGATACTTAAAACAATGCACTGTAGCAAGGCAATAAAAGTATGGAAATATTCTGTAGCCTGAAGCCACACTTAAAAAATGAACATATCATCCTTAGTCAGCTTTTGCCTTTTTCTTCTCTCCCCGAGGTGCCTCATCTTCTACTTTTGAAGTCTTTCCTCAGTTCCTGACTCATATAGAGGGCCAGCGTTTTAAAGCCAAGGTAAGATAAACTCTGAATATAGAGTACATCTGGCTGGAAGAGCTTTGCTAGTAAAACAACAGGAGACAGAAAGGAGGAGAGAGCCAGTAAGATGTCAGGGCAAGGGTAACTGCCAGCAGAGCAGGATGAGCAACACAGGAAGCTGATTAGAAAAGTATAGAGTATACAAAAGATGACTAGAACATCGGCCTACGTAGAAATGGGAAAATGGAAAGGTACGTTTTTCAAACTTCCATCACATTGCTTTGAGATTGGATGCCTATTGTGTGTCATGTTTTATGTACATTCTTAGTCAGGGTGCCATATATGAGCTAAAATGAAACCCAGTAATGGGGATTTCTCTCCGTATTCACGGACAGACAGGCATCTGGTACAGCATATGAAACTGAAGCTTCGAACAAGCTGAACAACAATTTCCTCTGCATAAACCTTGCCAGCACATTTTTATTCGTTTATTTATTTAACTTTCCAGCTGTACTTTCAAAACCTCCAGTACCTTCTACCTTGTCCGTTTTTCTCTGTAACGTCATCATTACAAACATCTCTGTACTAACTGTGACATTTGAAACCCTTTAATTACCAAATAATAATTCAAATGTGGCTTAGTACTTTGTGCCATGCATAAAATGGCAGATTACTTACATTATAACCTGACAGTCCCAACACAGGCACCCTTCTTTCCTCACATGTTAACGTCTGCACTCCTGCGGTTATGCATTGCTCTTTTAAGTGCAATGCATGCAATTCAGCTTAAGTTAAAGTAATGTAAAACATTTTAGCCTGTGTGACAAAGGCTAATATGTCACAGTGAAAATGCCAGCAGTGTCAAAAATGCCTTTCTTATTATGGAGTCGGTCCATGTGTAGGTTTTCCCGTGCTTTTAGGTGTCCTCCTTCTTCTTTAGCATTTTAGGATAGGTAACGCTTGTAGGTGTATGCTGCCTCCAGAGGAATTTTTACCTTAGCTCCTACAGTCTGTACGGTACAAAATAAAATCACGTTTTCATCAAATCTTGATTTCAAAAGTATCATTAGCTCTGTTTTATGTCCCGATTTCAGTAAAGCTGCACAAAAGTTGCAATGGAATAGTTTATTTAATCTGTTAGCACTTTGGCCATGGGAAATGACAGAATACAATCAAAAACAGATAACAAGAGTGACTCATAACATGTTGAGTTGGGATAGACCTGCTTCCTCAAAGGCACATGGAAGTGGAACCCGCAAGCTCTACTTGTTAAATGTTTTGGTTTTTTTTGACTATGTGTGAATAACTATTGCATGTGTGTTTTGAATGTTAATTATGTGTGTCATTTTCTGTTAGTTTCTTGTACATATACAAATATTTGAAGGGATATTCTGGATTACAGTAAGTGTGTGTGACCAATCCGATGCATTTCATGCAAAAAAAAGCCCAACACTGTAGCGCATGCCATATGGAGGTTGTTATGATGAATGACATTTGTGTTGTTTTGTTTATCTAATAATACGGGCGCAGCCATCTTAATTATTAATTATATGTTATTCATGCTGATGTTTAAAGTTCAATTTTGTTGCTTGTTCATTTCGTTTTTATTTATTCCCCCTTTTCTGCCAGAGGATCAAATAAAGTCTTAGAGTAAAAGCCACATTTCTGGTACTCCTGCCACTTTGAATAGTTGCAGAAGCAAAATGAACAAATCTCCTTCTGGTTCACTTGAACAGGTTTTCCTTTCCAGTAAAGTTTCCAACCTTACTGAGACTTTCTGGTTAAATGTAGTTAAAATTAACAAAAACAAAACCCTAAATAAAGATTCTGCAATAATGCATAACAATGAGTTTTAAGTATGTTCATGTTTTTGTTGTGTTTTTTTTTTTAAGAGATAAATTGTTTTTCTATGACATACCAGCTGTGACGTTTAAAAATCTTCTGTTTATCTCAGTTTACTGTAGAGCATTGCAGATGAAAGTCATTTCATTATAAACAGTTAGGGTGCCTGGATTAGCAGGGATACATCTGACGTCTTGAAGACAAATGGAAGTGGAACCTGAAAGCGCTGCTTGTTAAATGTCTCTGTGACTGTGCGCGAATGTCCGTTGCGTGTGTTTTTGTGTTTTGATTGTTAATTATGTGTGTCGGTATCTCCTTGTAGTTTCTCGTACATTTTCCAGCATTTGAGGGGATATAACTGTTTGTGATATAACAGCTGTGTGTGATGTAAGGTCAGGACGTCATCATCATCAGCGGCTCTCTGATGCGTTTCATGCTAGAAAAGAGCCCAACACTGTAGCGCCTGCCATGTGGACGTTGTTATAATCGAAAGCAAAAGAGTCTGCTTGTGAATGCAGGTTGCGCAGACCGGACTCTGCAGGAGGAGAAGAAGCACACACACACACAGACACACACACTGAGATACTAAGGATATTGGACAGTTACCAGAGAGAATCAGAGATAAGGAAATTGAAGAGTCTCTTTCCTCTGTCCCATTCGGGTTGTTTTCTCTCTAAGCAAACAGCCGGCAGCACCGCAGTATTTAGGAGCCCTTTATGAAATAGTCCTACATCCTTTACGGGACACACAGACAAACACGCACAGGTTTTTGATAAAATCGACTCTGACACATGTGCAACAGAGGTTAACTAATTCCAGCAAAATGACACTTCCCGCCAAATTCAGCAGCTGCATACTCAAAACACTTTAAGCTGCTGGCGGTCCCCAGCGGACGCCACCAGAGTCACAAGCTATCTAGCATCTGGATCTGAAAGTGACCAGAGGGGATAGACAAGAATGCCAGTCTAAATCACCACTGTTACTGCACCGTGAAGTGACAACAAAAGGTGGGTGGTTAGTCGTCCCATTGCAACTTGAGGTGATAGATTAGAGAAAAATGCACACATGCTGTAAATGCCTACATGCGGGACACAATTTTACATCACATGGGAATGTCTTTTTTGCATGCACTCACTCTTGTACCCACACGGAGTCTGGGCACAGTGCTGTGAGTGACATTGTGGTTGCCCCTCCTAGTCTTGTTCTGTCATAACCACCGTTTTGGCCTCAGGAAAAAAGTCTGTGAGCCCGACTGCACCAGACTCAGGCTGCAAAAGCCTGCGGTTCCTATTAGCTGGTCATCATTTTTGACAGACTAATAAAGCCAAGCCTTTCCGGAAGGGTTTTTCTTTTTGTTTTAGGCTTTAGTTTTGAAGTTCCTATTGTCCACAGTTCCTAGACAAATATGGGCAAGAATGTAGCGTGGAAGGGTTTTATTTGTTAAAGCTGTGGGAATAATGATTTGTGAATGAGGGTGCGAGATGAACGGGGACACCCAGAGGGCATTAGCCAGCCTAGAACACAATATAGCTGTCAGTGAACACACCAGCTATGGTGAAGTCACCTGAATTGCCGGCCTTTAAAAAGGTTAAGGTCCGACTGCAGTTAATATAAGAAAACTGTTGTGACGAGGCAAGAATGTTTAAAAAATGGTATAAAAACTTCACAATAGTCATATCAAAACAAAAAACCCAAAAAACTGAACTCATTACTGATATTACACTAAACTGTTACACATGACTTTGGTTAGGATTTCAAAATGTGTGATTAGCAGTGAATGATTGTGTCTCGTATAACCTCAAGGGCTGGAAAGCACCATACTAAATAATTAAATATTATAAATGTTTGTTGGACACTCATCGTTGCACGCCCTGTATGATGGCTGGGATTGGGGACATGGGGCCAGAAGCTGTTTATTGCTTTCATATGGAGCCAACATGTGTTTCACATTTGCCACAGGATTTTTTTTTTACTGTGTACACTCACGGTACCATTGAGACATCATCGCAGTACCTCTACTGCACTGCTATCATTTGTCAGGAAAACTAATCATCAGCTGCACTATATTGTTTTCTCCATGTGTTGCTCCAGTATAAATGGATTACAGAGTTTTGTAACAAATGGGTGCAAATCAGCTTTTGATGCGTACAAAGAAAAAGCTGCAGCGAAGCCAAAGTGTAGAGTTCCAATATCACCTACTCAGAGATGGCTGTGGTTCCCCCATGATTCATCAGGCTTCTTTTGATTATCCTTTGCAATTTATAATGCGGACAGTCGGTGGGATCTCTGCAATGCTAGTGATACACTGGCACGGAGCATGTGCAAACTATGACATCAATGAGACATCTTCTACAGTGTTGAAAGGCTAAGCGCATCGCTGAAAACCTCATCAAGGTTCCTGTGTGCTCTGCACTGGCAAGGCCACATCATTCATATGCGCACATGTGTGCACTCAAACACACCACAATCAAACCATCACAGGGCTCATCTTCTCCATGATGAGCCTTCTGTGAGGCCCAGCAGGAATATTTTTGGTTGGCATTGTTTTATTCTCAAGCTGGAGGGAGATAAATGGATGAAATTATTTTCTCAGGGCCATGTTCCACTTACCCATGTGAGATTAGTGGGTTTACAAGTTAACTCAAGGCTTAACCCTGGCTATTTGGTCTCTTGGTGGTGGTTTGTGCTGTTACAGATCATATAATTATGGTCACTGCATAACTAATCTGATTCCAAGGAAGTCGTGTCAAGACTCTGTTCCTAAGCCTAACTTTGAAGAACTTTTAAAAAGTTCAGCGTCAGATTGGGGCCGTGTCTGCAGTGATGCCGATTCTGTTCTGGTCTGTTGTGATGACGAGCTGAGCTAGCTCGATCTACGTCCCTACCTGAGGCTCAGAAATAGGGTGAGGAGTCCAGTTTGGGATGGACTCTGAGTGAAGCCTTTACTCCTCCACAATGAAGGTGGCTGGGGAGAGGGAGGTCTCGACTTCTCTGCTTAGGCCTCTGTCGACCCAGCCTGAATAAGCAGAAGAGGATGGCTACACGGAGAGAAAATGCAACAATAATTTTAATATTAATTAAGATCTGAGTCTAATAAATTATAATTTGTCACAAAATCAAAATAAATGTTGGGTAAAGTTGTTCTTCAGTCTAGTTTAAAATGACGACAAACTGCCCTCACAAGTAATTTTACTGTAAACACAGTTCATATAGTTCTGTTGATTATTCATGTTTGAAATGCAAAAGAGTAATGCCTTGCTTTCATTACAACCACTCTGTTTTTTCCCTATGGTTTCATTTTTTTTGTTCCTGCTAGGTTTTTTTTTATTATTTCTGTTATTTCTTTTTTTTCTAAAAGATCAAAATTGGACTGTTTCTTTTGAATTTCAACTTTAAAATTGACAAATAAAAGCTTTCCTCTCATCCTAGTGCTTTAGTATGAACTAGCTTTTCTGCCATCTGACTTATTGCTGCAGTCAATTGTAGTTCCATTATTTAGATTGGCTTTTAATTAGATTTGTGCTGTATGTTTGATTTTTGATGTATTTGATGTATTTCTGTTTTTATATTACTGTGAAGCACTTTGTGGTTTTTATCCTGTGAAGAGTGCTATATAAATAAATTGAATTGAATTGAATAGTTTGCATGGAAGACAGCCACTTGTCTGCAAACACTCACTAACTGATTACATAAAGTAAATTTTGTGTCTTAGAGCTGCAACCAGTATGTTTAAAAAGGTGCAATCTGGCCTGAGTGACCAGGGCTTTAAATTTGGGGGGTCAGTTGGCAACTATCTTTAATTTGACATGAATTAACAACTGTTGGGGACATGTCTGTAAGTAAAGTTATCTTTGCTTCTGCCTTTCTCTAATATACTTATGCAATCCTTGCTCTACTCTGCCTCATCTCACTAAAGACAGCAACACTGTGCTGACATGAGATGAGGACACTTAGATCAGAGAACCCCAAAAGGTTGATTCTCTTCATCTGAACGCAGCGTTTTCAGTGGGAGAAATTTTTTGTCACTCATCCAAGTAACTTCTTCAGTCTCAGCTGACTGCAGGTTTCCCCAAACTTATAAACAGTACATTTGCACAATGACAGAAACTAGCACCACTGAATGAACAATGGGCTGTAAGGTCAGTTCCTTGATCATTAATATGTTGTCATGACCATTGATCAACAACCACTGATCAAAGTCCAGCAAAATCAACGAAAACCCTTAGTGATCCCAATGTATCAGCAGCATCAGAACAGTTGAGACGCCCTTTTTCTAAACACTGCGACTCTGTGGTTTTTAAACCCCAAAAAATGGTCGACCCCAGGATCGGGTTCCCCGACACAAACAGAGTAATATAGTGTACGCAGTTAAGTGCCAGGCAGATTGCCTCGATTTATACATCATGATTTATACTCTGACGAAGCAGATGGCACAACACAGAAGAGCTACCTCGTCAGGCCAGGACTCTGCAGTCTATTCACACCTACAGGCCAGTGGACACTCCTTCAGTGATGAGGATGTACACATCTTGGACAGGGAGAAACGCTGGTTTGAGTGGAGAGTCGAGACCATTTACATGAAAAGAGAAAGACCATCTCTGAATCGAGGAGGGGGCCTAAGGGTACATCTTTTGCCATCTTACAATGCTGTGATTGCAGCCATTCCCCAACTCTCTGTGAATGGTACTCATGGCCATTGATCAGTGGTCTTTGATCAGTGGTTGTTGATCAATGGTCATGACAATTTGGATATTAATCATCAAGGAACTGACCTCACAGCCCATTGCTACTTCAGTGGGCTGGTTTCAGTCATTATGCAAATGTACTGTTTATAAGTTTGGGGAAACCTGCAGTCAGCTGAGTCTGAAGAAGTCACTTGGATGAGTCACAAAACATTTCTCCCACTGAAAACACTACGTCCAGATGAACAGAATCAACCTTTTGGGGATTTACCAGTGATGGGAATAACGGCGTTACAAGTAACGGCGTTACTTTTTTCAGTGACGAGTAATCTAACTAATTACTATTCCTATCGTTACAACGCCGTTACAGTTACTAACAAGGAAACGCGGTCCGTTACTATTTTTCAACAAACAGACGGTTGAAGCTGTGTTCCGCTTACCGCATCTTATATCAGCTGCACGGAAGTAGCTGTAAGTAATCTGGACGCTACAGCTTTAAGCAGCTGCGCGCTCCCGCGGACAGCAATCACGATCACTGTCTAGCACAACACCTGGAGCACTCACATGAGTGCTGCTGTTTGACTGAGGAAGAATAAAGTAGTCGTGGTAAGCCAATCACACGACCACTTAAAGACAAAGCAACAAGGTGACATATACCAGTTTTTAAATTGTGTCGATAGGCCACGTAAAACCAGAGTCATGATAAACAATATATACGAGGCGTTTTTTCCTCAATAGTTTCGCCACGTTAGCGCTAGCAAGCACTCTCTGCTTATGAGCAAAAAACCAAAACAAAACGGGAAGTTTTAGGAGTGACGGCGAGAGAGAGAACAGAAAAAGAGAGAGAGAGAGAGAGAGAGAGAGAGCAGAAAAAGAGAGAGAGAGAGGGAGAGGGAGAGAGAGAGCAGAAAAAGAGAGAGCGAGTTTTGAGATGTGAGAGATTTGTGACGTTTAGCGTGTTTGGAGTGTGTAGTTAATGTGTTGTCTTGTGTAGTTAGTGTGTAGTGTTGTGGATAGTTTTGTGTTGTGTGTCAGAACAATGAGGCGACTGCTGTCTCCAGGTAGAAACAGGAGTGATACACCTGCTGCTGTCAGACCTGCAGGTATCAGGCTGTGATGTTCTCCTTTGTAGTGGACACAAAATATTTTTTTGGAGTGGCACAAATAATTTGTGTGGCATCACAGCTGATTGTTCTGTAAATAGTTTGAAATGGTTATTTAAAAAATCAAGGTAAATGGATGCAAATAAATTTGTTGTTTGCAAAACTTGTGCAGAGGATTTTAAAATTGACAATTAATATTTGCATTTAAAGTTATGAAATATGATTCATTAAACATGTTTATGGTTGTTACAGTAAAAATATAACTTTTTCTACTCTGATTTTATGGTTTTTGTCTGATTTTAGATTAATTCTGGTTATACAGTATGTCAAAATGAGAACATAACTGTAAATTCAGGCATGCGAGGTTGTGCTAAAAAGAATGATACCAAACAAGGCAAAGTAAATAGTTTTTAAAGGTAAAATGTGGAGGGAAAATCAAAAGTAGCTAAAAATGGCCATTATACCCTGGACCCCAGAGGGTTAAACATTCTTTGTTTTTGTTTTTTTAAGTAACGCAATAGTTACTTTTCCAAGTAATTAATTACTTTTAGAATATTGTAACTCAGTTACCAACTCAGTTACTTTTTTGAAGAAGTAACTAGTAACTATAATTGAATTATTTTTTCAAAGTAACTTACCCAACACTGGGATTTACTTACCTGGATGACTGAGCGTGCATCAAGACTTAGATTAGAGAACTTTTTTATCTGTTCATTTTTCTGTAGGCTCAACAATCTGGCTTCACTATGCCATCCAAACACCTGAAATGGGGCATCCAAACATTCATATTAACAGTTCTTACTAATAAAGCTTCCAACACTGTCATATCAAACTACTTTTATTCTCACTCTAAATCCAACTGAGGCAAACTATCTAACTTCATCCTGGTTCAAGGGGACACTTGGACCTAACAATATGTATAAATTATCACGCATGACAAGTTTCAAGAGTGTACCGGACTCTCGTTTTTTTTCCCCAAATGTGTTGATTTTCTTGGCTTGTGTGCCTCGAAATAGTTCAGGAGCCTCCAAGAATGAGCTCAATTGTAGCAACAGCCAAAGTGAGCTTAGCTAAGGGGGGAGTAATTGAGAACAAACTAAAAAAAGAACGCACTTAACTCCCACTTTCACAGTCACAGAAATTTTCAAGTACATGATGTCATTTTAGCACAGTTTGTGAGGAATAATATATTATATATTGTGGGATTATATTACATAGGTGCCATTAGGTGACAGTATATTCACAATTCAAGCTTCCTGACTAGTTATATTTGTGGCCAATGGAGGAAAACCAATAACATTAAGACAGAATCATTTGCTCAGGATGCTGAGTAAAGGGTAGATATTGAACAGAGAAATCTTAAACTCACATGGGAGAAGAAAAAAAATGCCCCAGGTATATTTATAGTCCATCAAAGTACAAAATAAAATACAGTTTTCGATAAAATGTTGGAAATATTGGAGCATTGTACAAGTTCAAATTATTCAGATTAAAAGAAATAGATTTATGGAAACTAACTGATTGACCTTTTTGCATTTTACAGTAGGTCTTTGCTCATTTCACCATTAACTGTACTGTACCAACTTTCTGTTTTTGCTACATGCATGTCTGTCCCTCTCTTCTGTTCTGCAAGTGAAAGAGCGCTAGACTGGTGCATGTTGTGGTGGGTAGATGTAAGAGACATGCTCTCACTTCTGGCTATTTCTGAGTGATAATTTTACATATGGTGATTTTTTTCAACAAGGTTGTGGTTAAATACCTGTAATACCTGGAAATGCCAGACCTCAGAAATGGGATAGCCTTAATTTCTCCCTCTCTTCTGATTAGTCTGATTAGTGCATTTGTTTTCTAGAGTCATTGTTTACAACTGGGGGCTTTATGTTATATTAAAACATATAATGGCAAAATGGAAGAGGTTATATACTGATGGTGGACTTAGTGTAAAATTATTTGTTCACTTAAATGACAGTCAGTTTCATTACCAAGTGAGATCTGTTTAGTTGTTATTTAATGACAAATGTAGTAAACAAAATATCAGAATTTTAAGTATAAGGCCCAACGAGACATCAGCGCAAGTGAGGGAGGCCATCTTTGGGTGAAAACTTTATTGTAATCTGCTACATTCTTCAAAAGACTGACTGCTCTGGCGAACTCAGCAGCACTATATCATCTATCAACCATGGTGACAGGTGATGCTACAGCATTACCTGCCAGTGGAATCAGGTCCCTAGTGTTTATTGATGATGTCACAGCTGATAGAAGTAGCAGGATGAACTGTGAAGTGGTCAGGGCCATACTCTCTGCTCAGATTCAATCAAATGCTGCGAAACTGATCAGACAGTGCTTCATTGTGAAAATGGATAAAGCACACTGCAAGAGCATCACAAGACTTTCTCAAGGCAAAGAAATATCTTCAATGATCAAGTTAGTCACCTGTCTCAACTCAATAGAGCATATGTTCTTTTAAAAGAAAAATACAAAAATGAAGACAAGTAGGCTCAACAAAGGCCTGGTACAGCATCTGAAATAAGGAAACATCTGGTGATGTCCATGTTTACTAGAGTTCAGGCATGTCAGTCACTGCAAAGGATTTTCATCCAAGTGTAAAAAAACAATTATGTTTACTTACTTTTGAACATTTGAACATGGGGGATATGTGGAAACAAGGTTTATGTTTCATTTCACGCACATCTTGATTGTCTGATTTTAAAATCCATTGTAGTGGTGCACAGAGGCAAAACTACAAAAATGTTGTCTTTGTCCAACAAATTACTGGCCTAATTGTATGTTTAATACTGTGGTCCTTGATTCATGTAGTACATGATGAGGAACAGAGACAGCGTTACAAATACAGTGACCTTGTATATGTTTGCCATTATCTCTTTGTGAGTGTCTGGTATTGTGGTGTCAGAATGGATTAAATACATCAGCCAAATACAAACGTCTCCGTTCGAACTCTACTTTGGAGATCTGTGTGGTTAAAAAACAAAGTGAGAGTGATATTGTGATTTTAATCCTTTTGATGACACTTTTCTACATGTGAATCCACTTGAATCGATAGCAGATGTTAAAAGCATTCTCTATCATAACAGCTTCAGATTCTATGTACCGCAATCTTTTCCCTGCAATCTAAACATGACATTCAACTAAATCCTTTTTAAATTAGCAAATGCTTTGGAGTAGGAAAAAAAAAGTTTGGCAGTATTGTTGCTTTTAAATGAAACCAATATGATATTCACATAAAACACTTATGTTTCAGGTGTCGTGTAAGAGTTCCCTAATAGGTCGATGAGTTCTTTCACTGCTTTCTTTGAAGAGCGGTTATAAAAAGGCACGAAACTAAAATCTATATTTGTAATTTCACTCCTTGTTCATTTAATCGTGTCACTTAATAATTTCAACATATTAAAATATCAAAAATCAAAGCCAGCAAAGGCAATGGTTAATGTGGTTTTACCATATACAACCAACCAATAAATTAGTCTTTATTTGATCCCATGTCGGGGCCTAATGCCCTGCATGTTGACTCGGCTGTCAGGCAGCCAGTGATCAAGGACTAATAGAGCCTTTCTGCTGCCATAGCCGCTTCCAGCGACCCTGGGTCTCAGGCTGAATCGCGCCAGTGGAGTTTGAGGAGACAAGGCCAACAAAAACAACAAATATATTTTCATTTGGCTGCAGGCATATTCCTCTGGAGAGCAGGGGGTGGGGGAGGGAAGGTGAGGAAAAGGGAGGAGAGGTAAAGCAGAGCAGAGAAAGTAGAAATAAAATGGATTAAGTGAGACTGATCTAGAGGATGAAAGAAGAGGACAGGAGAATAATTAGGGGCCTGTTCTGGCTCTAGCTCTGGAAAATGTTTCATTGGTTTATCAAAGACTTGACTATTAATACAAAATACATGTTTACATTCTTGATTTTATCTTCATGTAGCAAATGCATTAAGATGAAATGCACTCTGCTTGGCATGACTCACATATTAGGACTCTTGTGTTAAGATGATTTTTCCTAAATGTTTCTTGCTTCTGCTGACAGGCTTTAGGTTTATTTTTTAATTTTGTTTTTTAAATGTCTGTCTTTCCCTTCGTCTGCCTCTCCTCACGCTTTCCGATTTGATATACAGAGGCCTCACCTCAATGCAGGCCAAGGCAAATGTTTGAGCCACCTGTTGCAGGAAACTTGAAGCCCTCTGGAGATGTTAAGACGCTGGAGCAGAGGCTGCGATCCAGGTACAGGTCACCTCTGAACCTGTGAGCTTGTGTGAAGAAGCAAGACAGGGGTAAATGAATGATGTGATGATGCAGATGAATCAGATTTACAAATAAGGTGAAATTACACTAGTTTGTTTCTTCTATAATTTGTTGTTTATGCAGTTAGCTTAAAATTTTGACATAATTGTCAACACAATCAAGTATCAATCAACACAATCTTCATCAAAAGACTAAAAAAAGTCTACAAATGTAGGCAAGGTGGAGTGTGGTGAAGGGTGACAGAAAGAGCAGTTGCTGCTGAGTATCCATAGCAGTACCTTTTTTTAAGTTTGTCTCTTGGTGCTTCTTTTTACTGTTGCCGTCTCCTGTAGGCAACACCCTAAGTGTGGATAAAAACAATACAGATCCCAGTTTCATAGAAAATCAGGAGGTTAAGGAAAACAGTTTTATTTTAAACATCAAAAAGAAATTTGTAAAATGGTTTTAGAAAATTTTTTTGATGCTTCAGTTTTCCTGTGACTGCCAAACTTTGATAAATATTTCGTTTCTCCAGACTAAAAACATCAGTGTGACCAAGATATGTAGTCACTGCCCAGCCGTACTAGACTAGGCAAAAACAAGCTATCCAATGATCGTGATTATAATGAACTTTGATCAACTGGTGTCTACTATGGACACATACTATAAGAGACACTTATCCTCCAATCAGAGTCCTGTGTCTGGCAACTAATGAATTCTGCTTCTTTCTTTTCCACTTTGTTTTGGTCCCTATCAAATACTTAGACATGGCAAAAAATAAGAAGAAAGAAGGATGTCATGACTCAGTCACACTACAGTAAAAATGGGACAGCAACCTCTTTGTGACTAGGAAAGACCAGTGGTTGCCAGGTGATTGCATTAAATCTTATTCAGGAACAGACTGCAGGTAGTAACTGGTCACCCAAAAGTTGAGCATGCAACCTCGACCTCTTGGCAAACACTTCAGTTTGCAAGATGATTGTACAGGTAGCCAGGTGGAAGGCAACCTGCCTCCAAATAGTCATGGTCTGACTTGAACTGACTGTACACATGAACCCAACCGTACTCATCTGAGATGCATCAACTGGTTGACAACTTGTTGGGGTTGCATGGTGCCTATGCTGTTTTGCAGTTAAATTGCTGTTCTGTGTCATGATTTGTGGAAGAATGTTGTTAAATCTCTGACGATGGACTTTATATATATATAGACAACAGTCTCAGTGATTTATCACAAACAGATTGTACGTAATTGCCAACTCGACCACATACAATCACAGCTTGATAAGACTGTTGCTTAATTTATTTGCTATTTTTTGGATCTGGCTGATAGAATGACCACAGCAAACGCAAGAGACCATACACCGGTTGTTTGTGACGCTGCTGTCAAAGTCAAACAGTCATTTAAAACAACAACCATTGACCAAGGTGCTGTACAATTAAGATAATTAAAAGAAATAAAAACATAGGGAGACATGATAAGAGTTAAGAAAAAGAATCATAAAATTAGAAGATTTGAGTAAGAAATAAGATAAATAAAAGTAATACAAACTCATTCTGATTAAAAGCCAAGGAATAAAGGTGGGTTTTCAGACGGGTTTTAAAAGTGTCCAATGTTGGGGAGGTCCTGATGTGAAGGGGCAGTTTGTTCCACAGTTTAGGAGCAGTAACAGCAAAGGCCCGATCTCCTCTGTGCTTTAATCTGGACCTCGGGACAGGCAGGAGCCATTGATCCGCAGACCTCAGTGATCTTGCAGGAGTGTACCAATTTAAAAGATCAGAAAGGTATGAGGGTGCTAACCCATGCAATGCCTTAAAAACAAATAATAAAATCTTAAAATTTAGAAATTAATTCTAAAACTAACTGGCAACCAGTGTAATGATGCCATTAATGGGGATATGTGGTCTCGCTTGCGTGTGCCAGTTAGTAACCATGCTGCAGCATTTTGGACCAGCTGTAGACGGCTAACTGATGACAGACTACTACCAGAGTGAAGACTATTACAGTAGTCGAGGCTAGATGAAATGAAGGCATGGAAAGCTCTCTCAAAGTCTCTAAAACAGAGAAATGGCTGCTGTGACAGTAAAAAGCTAAAGCATGTAGACCAAAGCCAAAGGATTATCGCAGAAGCAGGCTGGAGCTCTGACTCCCTCCTATTATCATCTTCATGCACCAAAGTTGTTTTGAAGACTGCAAGTGGTCGCAGACCTGGCCCACATCTTCAAAGCAACCATTTCAGAGTCAGCCCAAGTTCACTGCACACAACTGTAATAATTTTGGTCATGTCATGGTCTCCAACTGCTGTTTTCCCAAGGGTGACTGTAGCACAAAACAGTGTCTGCTATTTGCTGCCAAGCAGCTGGTGCACCGTTTACACTACGTTTCTCAGTTTTTTTTTCTCTTGAATAACTGTTTGTCTCAAACTGTATTGGTGCGAGTGAGACTTTAATGCTGGGTAAATTCTCAGTCGAATTAAAAAGAGGCTACACAGTCTGTAGTGTTTGTTTTTTTTTTTAATTACACAGTAAGTCATCCATTTCACACATTTACGAGTAATTTAATTAATTAATCTGCAAAATATTGCTTTGAATCAGCCTGGATGCTAAGGACTGAGTATCTGAGCTTCAGAGGACTCAAAGGTCGAAAGAAAGATATAAAGTCAAACGAGCTGAACATAAGAGGTGGAGAACGCCTGGTTTACCTTCTGGGTTCCAGGAACTCCCTTGGACTGCTTCCAATGATTGCCCCTTTGCCCCCCTCTTGGTCCTCTTCGTGCCTGCAAATACCCCTTCAAGTCACCCCCCACTACTGCCCTCCAGTTCCAAATTTTCTTGCAGCTCCTTCCTCTCACCCACTCACCCCCTCTCCTCTCACCCTTTGGCATCCCGTTCAAACTGCTGCCCTCTCAGCAAACATCTCCCCTCCTCCCCACAACTGGGCTGCTGTAAATGCCCCCAGGACTGAGGTTCTTTCAGTTATTCACCTCTGCTCCAAACCCACGTCTTTCTCCGATTCCGAGCTTGCAACCCCTCTCTTTCTCCCTCTCTCTCTCTCTCGGTCTCACCAGGATGTAAAATATTCACAGCTGCTGCTGCGGTCAGGTAGCACGGCCACAAGACTCTCTGAGCAAACAGAGGAGCTGTGAACGTGTGAAGCCGATGGTGTACGTTTCATTTGAGGTTCGACACAGGTCCGATAGATCCCGATGTAGTCAAAACAGAAACCGCATACTGAGCCTCGCCACATGCCTCAACAAACCAAGCTCTAACCAAACATACCCAAGTACAACACTGAAAAAATGACACTGCAAACAGCTTTTAGAAACATGTCAGGCGCACTGCAGAAATAGGAGAAACGATACGTGGCTTGGTGCCGCTGAACACAGTAACTGAGATATCACTGAGGTTTATAATCAGTGTGAAACATCTGTCTTGAATAAATGCCTCGCTTTTAAAGTCTAGCCTCGTTATGCATTACGGGCAAAGGCAAGAGCGCATTAAGTCATGTTAGAGTTGCAATAAAAATACATCAAGCTCTCTTCCAAGAGGTCTACACATGTTATATATGCGGACTCGATTCCAGGTTCTCTGAATGAAGAAGTGTACAAATTTGTGTCAGATATCCAAGTTCCAGTCCAGGTTTCCTTGTTCAAATATGGACTTAAATGAGATGTTTTACATCTCTGAAGCTGTCCCACCAAATAATAAAGACATCTTGGCCTGGGAATGCCAGCCCTTGAACTTTATGAGGGAGGGCGAAAGGGGGAAAAGAGGAGGGGTATCGGTGTCTTGAACACATTTCAAAGTAATTGTACTTGATATGTCGTTTAGAGAACACCCAAGTAATCATATAAACAAAAGACTAGATGCCCTGGGAGGATGAAAGGAAATCTGAATCTCCCACTGATGTATCATACTTACTCATTTTTTGACATGAGTGTGAGACGGCGAGGGATTCCTGAGCACAATAAGAGGATCGGGGACCTTTTTAGTAATAAACACAGTGGGATGGACGGACTCCGGTGGATTCCTTCATACTCACAAATTAACTTACACACACACACAAAAACAGATGGCAGAGGGCTGAAAGTGATGGATGCAATGTACAAATTAGAACTGCTGCAGGCCCGGGGATAAGGAGACTGCATGTGTGCGTGTGTGTGTGTTTGTTCTATGTTTGATCCTGCACCTCAGCCTTACCGAGGCATGACTTACGTTTAAAAAACATTCCAAAAAATAAAAAGATGAATTTGAGGGAAAATCGCAGGACCCAGACAGCGACAACACGAGAGAACAAGTTAAAGAAAAAGTGAGGGAAAGCAAAAGAAGAATAAAGAAAACATGAGATCATAGTTAATTAGAATCAGGTGATAAACAATGGAGTGATATTTACGTTATACCATATGCCCCGCTACATGTGTCTTTCTGTCTCGAGGGATACAGTAACAGGTTTCAGACACGTAAGGTCAAGAGGAGGCTTTTCCCAGCTGCTAGACCACACTGATGCACACACACGCCCCTGCCCAGCCGCCCAAGTGTGTCGTCCATTTCTAAAGCCTGTTTTGTCTTTGTTGTTATTACATAAAAGACAGTGTTTATCCTCCAGGAAGCCATGTTTGCCATATGTACTTGTAAGGGAGAAGATTTTGCAGCGAGAAATGAAAACCCCTGAGCTAATCAGGCAGGTTGTCTCCTGGGCTTCACTTCAAAATCCTAATCTCTTACAGATTCCTGATTCACGCCTTGGATTTAAAAGCCCTCCAGTGGCTTACTCTTGTTTGTTACAAACCCTCATTATTTTGGCAGACTCCAGTCAAGTATTGTCTCACTTACTCATTAAATGCTGCGCTTCTTGATCTCTGAAATATTGACTTCAAAAAGCATCTCATGATAGATTTGTCAGCTTTGAAGCTTTCAACGTCAAACTGTTTAATCACTGAAAGCTCCAGCCATGTAAAGTCCACAGAGCACCATGTTTACCTTACTATGATACACCAAAACTGTCTGCCCAGAAACTCCTCCTACACTCACAGAGGAAGCTCAGAAACCAACCCTGGCATAAACACTTTATTGCCAAAAGTACTCAATCACCCATCCAAATGATTGAATTCAGGTGTACCAATCACTTCCTTTTTTTTCTTTTTTTTCTCCGCCTGTCCTGTTTGGTTCTTTTGCCATCAGAATTACTGTCTAAAGGCAAAGAAAGATGCCCAACGGATTTACTTTACCAAATGGACCATCCCGGCCTTGCCACATTGGTCTATTTGATTCACCTTTGCTTTTATTGTTTATTTTATTTTATTTTCACTTGCTACACACGGGACAGACATGACTGATGGAAAGAAAAGGAAGAAAGAAAGAGGGAAAGAAAAACGGTGGGGAGAGGAACGGTGATAAAGGGCAAAAAACAAAAACCAACAAAACAAACAGACAAAAAATACATATATCAATCACCTGGATCACCTGCTGAGAAAGAAAAAAGAGAAAACAAGCAAAAAAAGAAGAGAGCAATATAATAAACAACATCATCGCGATGATCTATGTGAATATAACAGTAAATACTAAATATTGAATATTATTGTGCAGCATGTTGGATCGACAGCGCACAGTGTGCTTTGAGGTAGGAGCCAAAAAGGGTGTAGTTTGTGTGTGTGAGCACCCGTGTGTACACCTGTGAGCATGAGCGCGCTTGTATTTAAAAGGTTCCTTCATGTAATGATCTGCTAGAGGGTGTGGGTACCAATCACTTCCACAGCACAGGTGTATAAAATAAAGCACCTGGGCATGCAGACTTCTTCTACAGACATTTGTGAAAGAATGGGTCGCTCTAAGGAGCTCGGTGAATTCCGGTGAGACACCTGTGCAAAAGACCCTGTCATAAAGTTTCCTCGCTACTAAATATTCCACAGTCAACTGTAAGTGGTGTTATAACAAAGAGCAAGCAATTGGGAACGACAGCAACTCAGTCACAAAGCGGGGTCAGCACATAGCATGCAGAGGTCACACGTTTCTGCAGAGTCAATCTCTAAAGACCTCCAAACTTCATGTGGCCTTCAGATTATCTTAAGAACAGTGCATAGAGAACTTCATGGAATGGGTTATCATGGCAAAGGTGCTGCATCCAAGCCTAACATCACTAATCGTAATGGAAAGCATTGGATGTAGTGGTGTAAAGCACACCTCCACTGGAGTCTAGCGTGGTGGAGATGTGTTCTCTGGTGTGACAAATCACGTTTCTCTGTCAGGCAATCTGATGGAGGAGTCTGTGTTTGGCCATTGCCAGCAAAACAGTACTTGTCTGACTGCATTGTGCCAAGTGTCAAGTTTGGTGGAGGGGGGATTATGGTGGGGGGTTGTTTTTCAGGAGTTGGACTCGCCCCCTTAGATCCAGTAAAATGAATTCTTAATGCTTTTGCATATCAAGATATTTTGGACATAAAAACATGCATGGGCAAGTTTGGTGCGGAAGGAGTTGACTGGCCTGCACAGAGTCCTGAGCTCAACCTGATAGAACTACTTTGGGATGAATTAGAGCAGAGACTACGAGCCAGGCGTTCTCATCCAACTTCAGTGACTGGCCTCACAAAATAGCTTCTGGAAGAATCAAAAATTCCCATAAATGCACTCCTGAACCTTTTTGGAAAGGCATCCCAGAGTAGTTGAAACGATGCAATGTTCACATGTGTGTGTAAAGACTTTTGCAAAATAAGTTGCCTGGCAACCACCTTGCAACAGCTGAAAATCCCAAGATTTTAGGATTTATGCACCTCAGAAAACATTATAGCATCTATTTAAATTACACAATAATATCTAATTTATATAAAAACTGTTGAATATTAAGATATCTGTGATATGACACCACCATGTGACTGACTGATTAAAATCCAATTATATAGTAGCTAGCATATGAGAGGCTTACTGTCTGATAAATAGCTGTGGAAATGAAAGTGGGATTTGTAGTTAATTAATTCAGCCTACAAAATCACCTTTTTTCCCTAGCATATCATTATATAAACATATTTTTCTAGGTCCCTGTTTTTTTAAAATATGCAGGTAGCCCATAAGGCAGGTATAGAAACATAATATAATAAAAAAGTTATTACATCTTCTTGTGTTATATGGGTATAAAATTAATAGAACAATATCAAGCATACCAATTATTTTTTATTAATGAGAGTGGACAGTGAATGGTTTAATAATCCCTTAATTATATATAGAAGTAATTGGATTTTGCTGTATAGAAATATGCAAACAACAGCTACCCAATCTAGTTTTTGGACTTTAGTGTCATGAAGTATATCAGTTATCCAACAGCATGGGCAGGCCAAATAATACTCTAGCATGGGCATGCACTGGTTTATAAAATGCATAATTTATTTGAACTCACTGACTTTCATCTATAAAATTTGTTTTAGTGTTGCAAAAGTACATAAAAGTCTCTGTCTGCAAACACAATCATGGGTTCAGCAACCAAACATATTAGGCCCCAGAAGTGTCTTAATTGTATCAGCCATTATCATGTCTAAGAAACCTCCCACCAATGGGCTAAAATCACCTACTTGTACCCTTTATACACCTAGAACATTGTATCATTTTATTTTGATAACTATACAATTTAATTTATATTCCCACAACTTCAATTTTACGTTCTTATCTGTATCACAAACTGTATTGCAACGTCATCCTGTTGCCTATCAGCCACTTATTAACTCACTAAAATCACCTAATTGTAATGTTTATGTGCCTAGAATATCTTATAAAAGCATTGTACCATATTTTTTTTACAACAATAACAATTTATAGAAACAAAACTTGATTATGATTTATGACTCCGTCATGTTGCCTGGCAAAAATCCAACAACTGACTAAAGACATTTATGTGTTATTTATTGTGCTATATTAGAGCTGAACCTGAGCTTTGCAGACCTAAAATCTTATTATTTACTATTCAAACAGTGCCACTGAAACTTAAACACTCAAAATGATTAATTATATAGGCTTGCTAACAACATGGATATTGTAGCTATCATGGTTAGTAATAATGAGCTAATATATATGTTACAGCAATAGGTTACATCAGTCAAAATTCAATCATATCCTTTATGTTTGCATTTATTTTTATGTTTTGTTGTGTATTTTGCAAGAACAAACAATAATCAGACACTGAAAATAAAAATAACCAAAGTCAGTCAGACAGGTTAAAGACAAATATATTCTTTGTATTTATTCAGGTTTAAATGTATAGTATTCAAAGAGAAGCATACATGGTAAAAAAAAAAAAAAAAAGGCAAGACAAGACTTTGTCTTTTTTGTATTTTTGTAGTTTTTTTTGTTAAATATTACACAAAATAAATAAATTCAAAGAAAAAACATGATAGTTTTAGACTTGCTGCTGTGTTGCTACTTGACTAAACACAACACAACCTTTTTTCATTTTCCGCCACCCATCTCATCTTTTCTTCTCCTTCTATCAGTCAGCTTTCTGCTAATACTTCCTCTGCCTTCCCCTGTTTTCCTCCATGTTTTCTCTTTTGCCATTTCTTCCCCAGTCACTGACTTCACACGTACACAAATCTAAAAATGTGAGTTACCGTTTCACATTTTGGCACAGAAGTCATTTCCTTTCATAATTTTACCGTGCCAGTGTACTTTATAACTTAAAACAGAAAATAATATGTACATTGTATAGCGATATATCTTATTTCTTTCTTTAAAAATAGAAATGTCTTTATCCAACTGTGATAAAATGTCTGTTTGTTTCCTTTCTTTTCCTCCTCAGTGCATCATACTGTTCAGACTTGAATCTGTCCAATGAAGCCATCACTTCAACTCCAAAAAACGTCCAATAGCCTTTAATCTGCAGAGCTCTCCCTTTGCTGATTTGTCCAGTCATCGCTGTTCTGACAAAATAGGCAGGAAGTGAGTGGCTGGGTTTTTCCTTCGTGTCTTCCTTCCTTTCATTGGCTTTCCCTTAGGGTTCAGTGCAACAAACATGCGCTTGTCCTTGTTGAGCCACTGAGCTGAAGCGTAGGTGTTATACTTGTTTTCCTCGATGCGTTCAATTAGACGGCAGTCTGGGCCGTACTCTCTCTGTGGAGGAGAAGCAAAGAGTTTAAAAGAGCTGAAGAAAAAGATAATAATTTATATTTAAAGTAAATTAGTACAGGTTGCCTTTTTAAGATTTTCTCCATTGATGAAAACCACCTGTAGCAGGTAGCCAGTGGCTTGAAACTTCCCACTGTACCACATGTGTAAGTTCTCAGTCATGGTTAGTTTTTACTCAAAAATAGTAACTGTTTTTTTGTTGTTGTGTGCACTCTTACTAATTTATGTTTCAGTGGTTCTTCAGGGCATCGTCAAAGCACAGCAATAACCTGGAGATAGTTCTTGTGACAACATCCAATAACAAATGGTCAGCCATTGCTTAAGAACAATCCCCAGCATAATCTCCAATTTTAAAAAGTCAGACGTAAAACTTGAATAGTTGTCAGTGTTGTTTGTGTGTCAGTAGTTTGGATGGCTGTGTGGTGGTGGGATGGGTTGAGGGCAGAGAAGTTATTGTGACTTCTCGATGGTTCGGGCTTAATGCCGAGCAAAGAGCATTGTGACACAAAGTTTGTGGCTTACATTACCGCAATGGCCACCCACTGGTAAATGAAGAGAAAATGATCTGAGAGAGCTGCATTTGTCAGTTTACTGGAAGCTGCCCTTGTGCTTAAGGCTAACAGCGCTTAAACAGCCAGTTAACTGGATGCAATTGATATTCGCAAGCAAAAATGTACTTGCTACACACACACACACAACAAACACACTCTAATGGCCAATATCTCTCCTTCGCGCGCTCTCTCTCTCCACCACAGCTGTTCAAATTGGTTCCAGAAGTAAAGCTGAGTGTTCCCAGAGCAAAGTGAAAATATTTTACGAACTCTATGCAGCTTTTTAAACTACGCTGGTACAAGGTACAATTAAATATCCCGTGAGTGCATGATGTAGGAATATAAGCCTGTTCACGGTCAAATGGTTAAAAAACGTAAGTAGTAAATCGGTAAGCTTTAAGATGAAGACATGTTCAAAGGCTAAGGTTAGAGTTAGGCAAGTAGCAGCTATAGTTAGGGATTGATTGAGTCTCAAAATAATGGTGTTAATAGGCAAAAGAATCGTTATAGTAAGTACAGAAACGAACGTTAAAGTAGTAAAAGTTAAAGGCGATCATAACCTGCGGTGTCACCTATGTGCTTTAATCTGCCAATACAATGAAACAATGAATTCAATTGATTAGCATCAGATAAAGAAGTCACTGTGTAAAACCATCAAGTGTAATCGAATGCCGGCCCTTCGCCGCTCCGCTACTAGGGCTTGTGTTGTGCTGCGGAGAAGACGTCATGGGAATTCAGTTGGAGGCCATGCAACAAAATGCCTCTTTTTATTTTCTGTCTTTTCTACCGTGTGTCATTTCATCTGTTGTGTGGCTCCTCAGAGACATGCTGAAAATCAGGTCTTTCAAAGTAGGGAAAAGAGGGGGGTGGGGGAGGCAGAATCGAATGAAGGAAAGAAGGGTGAGTGAGAGAGGACAGATAAAACGAGGGCTGCTCTACCCAGAGAGACTGAAGCAGAACAGAGAAACTGAAGGATTGTGTTTCCTGTTTCTGAATGGAGTGGAGAGGAGAGGTAGGTAGAGGAGAGTAACTGTGGTTCCTATTTCTGGAACAGTGAGTCGTACAGCCTTGTCCATTGTTTTATAAAGCATTCAAGAAACTTCAAAGCCACAGAACCACCACTTTAGAGGGAAAACGTCCTTTTACCAATTTTTTTTTCACTATCATCATCAGTCAAATTTAGCAATCGCGAAAGTGCAGAAGTGCGTTTGCAAAGAGTGGAGAAGATTTTGAACTAGCAAGGCGTAAATCTCTTAAAGTGGACCTTATTTTCTGTCATAGACTAAGGGCGACCAAAAATTTCAATTAATAAATTTGATGTTTGTGCAAGTAATCTGTTCAACAAGTTTATTATTTAAGCTCTCAAGCTTAAATAGGCTAAAGTGAGTGAGTTCTTGAGAAACTGTGGTTAAGAATTTAATCCAAACCAAGATATTAGCTTCATTATTTAAAGAAGAATATGGAGCTTCTCTGAAAAGAGAGGCACCCACTGGACTACAGAGCTGCATAGGACTCTTATACATATTGCGTAATTTGTACAATACTCAGTTTCAGAGGGTATATTAAAAGGGTCTTCTCACCCATCTCCACCCACCTGCTGTTTAAACCCTCTGTTTGTTAGGAACAATCAATCACCAAGGCCTAGTATAAGATAAATAAGGATGTTTTTGGACTGAGAACAAAGCTATCCTCTTAGACTTAGAGAATAATGCATATTAAATAAAAATGACAGGTCAGAGAGTTAAACAGCGCTAAAACTTACCGCTCCGTACAGAACGCCATTCTTCTTGATTGCCAGGTAGTGGTTACTTTTGAGGCCCTTGATGGCCACCACACCCACATCCACTGATTTGATCTCCAAAACACCTGGTGGAGCAGGGACAGGGAGACAAATAGGGAGTCAACTTTTGTGTGGGTCATTTACTCAGATAGAGTTACATTCTTACAACCACATATTTTTCTATTTATAGTCTGGAACAGGACCCTGAACAGGTTCCAGTTTCCTTTGATGATTTATTTACTTTTTATTCTGTTTGTCTCTAAAAGCAAAAGTTTTTCATTACATTACATTTATATGCATATGTATGTCTGACAACTTAAATGACTTTAATGATAAAGTAATTACTTTGGGATAAAGCTCAAAGTTTCCCGTCACTTTTCATGCAAGTGTTAATGTTACCAAAGACAGTATGTAATGGAGAGACTTCATCAAAAAGCAGAAAAATAGGTGTTTGACACGATTACTATCAGTTTAAAGTGTGGGGAAATGCATTTTTATCTGCACGTCTCTTAAGGCTGCTATAACATATCTATATTTTTGTTAATTTCAGGGTCTCCTGCACTGTTTTTTTTTTTTTAATTTCATATTTTCCCACAAGTGAACCCCAGTCTTGTCCCCCTCCCTTTCTTTTTCCTTCACTGTGTGACAGTCAGCCCGGCCTCTTGCCCCCTCCTCATTTGCTGGTTAGCTTGTGGGCTGTATGCTCTGGGACCAAGGTGTTAGCCAGGAAAAAACATTTCTGCGTTCTATGTTTGTTTTTCTGACCAGAGGAGCACAGGCAGGCTGGACGGAGCAAGGCTTTCTGCCTGCCAGACTGGCAAGAGGTCAACGCGTTTGTATCAGTTTTCAAGCCTGAACCAATTACTGATTTAAGCTGTGGTTGCCAGCCCTTCCTTCTCTCATCCTAAAGCCAGTTACAGCGGGCCATAAAGTAATCAGGAGATGAGGTGATTAGCTGAGGGGGGTAGTAGGAAGTGGAGGCTGGTTGCAGGAATACTTTAGACAGAAAAGAGACTTGGATATTCACCTGATCTTTAGCGGTAAATAAACAAAAAATTTAAATGCAAATTTTCACGTGTCCCCAAAATCTGGTTGTGAGACACTTAAAAAATATTCAGTGTATCTCAACTGCCTCGTACAGTAGCTGCCTTTTTACCAGACGACCCTTCACCCTCTTCAACCCTCTTCTCTTGTACTCAGACGGAGATTTGCAACTTCCTGCAGGCTTTTGATTTTTATGAAGGTCAGACCTGAGGAGATTTATGGGGATATGTGAGCCTCCAGCTCAGAATTATACAAAATCTATATAAGAATATGTCTTTCACTGACTACGCTGCATCGCCTAGTTTGTCTTTGTTGTCACTGGACAAGGATTTGGAGAATATTTGTGATTTTTTTTAATGATTTGTGGCCTCGTGTTAAATGTTGTGGCTGATGCATTTATCCCTCATGTGGTCAATTTCAAGAACTTTAAGAAGAGTTTCGTAGCTCCACGGTGCGTCATGCAGGCTTGCTGTGTGAAGTCCATTACTCACAGGCATGTGCCGCAACACAACGCTGATCTATCAGGTTCAAAATGTTCCAGCTGACATTTCTGAGCTGTGATCCATTAAAAAAAGGGATCTGTCTGTGCTGCGCTACAGGCTGGTCCACCTGTTCAAACCTTCCTCCTTCCATTTGATGTGGTTTGTCTAAAACCAAAAGCACAGGGCTCTTTTATGGCCCCTGCGCCAGTTACCAGAAGCAGCCCGCCTGCCTGTGAGTGAAAAAGCCTGGCTGCAACAAAAGGCTTAAATTGCAGCAACAGTTGGCAGTAATGCAGGGAGATGGAGAAAAACAGGACCTGAGCTTGTGTCAGGCTAACGTTAACCTCTGCTGCCCTTAAAGCTGCATTTTATTATTTTACTCTCTCACTCAACACCTTGTCTTTTTTGGTGTCTTGTTAATGTGTATTTTTTATTTTTTCTGCTTTTTTTCCTCCCCTCTCTGCTGTTTCCCTCCCTGTGTCCCTTGGATCTCAGCCCAACATCTTTATGAATTATGTTTTAAGTGCAAAGGGGGAGTTTTATGATCTGGCACTGAAAGCAAAAAAAGAAGGAAAAAAAAGCACAAAGTTTACTTAATTTAAAAGGCACGGTCATTTGCTGCTATCAACATTTTTTAAAGAACTACCAAAGGCAAACACCTGTGTGTAACAGGGCAACATTTCAACTTTCATAAGAGCGAGCCAAAATGGTCTCTGCTTGTCAAGCTGTAACTGACAGAGCTGGAAGTTCAAATAAACACAGCCCAGCCATCTAACAAGGAAGAAACTGTTCATTAACGACTCCATAATGACCTCAACGATATTTAATTAACAGATTTTTTTTTTTTTAAAGCCAAATCTGAGCTCACGAGAGCAGGTTTCATGCATTTTAAGCCATAATGATTGCTATTCATAGTAGTGGTTTGGATCGTAACTGATTGAGATTTTTGGTGTTGTTGTAATTTTCCACATTGGTGTAATCGATTGTTATACTTGTTGTTACAATGATCTACGCAGTCTCTCTGACTTACAGGCAAGAGAATTTCTCAACCAGATTTCTATTTAAATTTGGCACCAATTTCAACCAGATTTACAAAGCAAAAGAAAAACCCTAGTGGACCGGCTATAAATCAGCCACCAACCGACTGATGATAAAGGTGCTATGACATAATTAGAACAGGAACGAGCAAAGAATTAATTCAAAGCTTAATTTAGCTTTTGCATTATTTCACATACAGGTCAGCAGTCACACCGAGCTTGTCCCAGTTAAGCGAAAACTGTAATAACTAGTGTACTGACGTCACAGGATAAAGTCACTGGATGTATGACAGTGTTTACTTTTTAAGGCAAAATACTTTTGAAATCAACCAATTTAAAAACAACTTCTTTGCAGAGAGACATATGAAACCTGAACTCTGCTAAATACTTATATGTTAATACTTACTTACTGACTAAGCAGCACAACAGGACTCACTCTTGCATTACAAAGTCAATATTCCAGTGAGCAGTGTAACCAAGTGCAATAAAACTCAGCTGTTTTGTATTATTTTATAATTGTACTGAATTATATCATAGTCATGTATGCTAATTACGCAGGAACCACCAGGACTGCTACAAATTTCATTGTAATTTGTTCAACAGATGTGAAAATAAAAGTAAAATCCAATCTAATGTACTTTAATCTAAAGATTAAGCATCAGCCTGGGATGTACACTCTTCTATGATCATTCTAGCTCATGCAAATCAGCACAGTCACACAAATATTAAAAAGACACACTCTCACACAGGAGCGCGCACATTCGCAGACCTCACACCGACCCCTGTTAGGCCCCTTTTTGGAAACGTGGTCAGTTAGACTCCAGCTGATCCCAAAGGTTAGAGGAGGTTGTGAAAATGTTTCCACTGTTTATCCAGGGGCTTTTTGAAGATTATACTGCAGTTGTTCACTTTGTGACCTCGACACGGTGACCAGCTGTGAGCGGGTCTACTGCGCGTCTACAGCTCGGAGAGGTCTTGCTCCTCGTTGTGAAATATCGTCACTTGCGGAGCAGTTTGTGTCGTGAACTCCACTCCGCGAGCAGAGTGAAAACGGTTTTTGTTCTTTTATTCTGCGTCCAGTGCTCTGCTCTGAACCTCTGACTTCACTATTTTTATTTCAGCAGTGACTGATTTCTCTCACCCTTTTTGAGATAAATGTGACATCCAAGAAACAAAATTCTCATGAAGACAAAAAGGACCCTATTATGTATTTCTCTTAAAAAAAAAATTTAATAGGAACCTTTCATGCGTTGAGGTCTAAACAGTAAGATCATTTTTCTCTTTGAAACAAGCAGCATAGTGACTGACGACATTTCATATTCACAGTGACATGAGAGTTTACATCCAGGCAACCACCAAAGACTCCAAAGCAAAGAAAATCCAGTGGGAACACATGCAAAAGAATAGAAGAATTCAAAAAGGGGGAAAATGGACCACCAAATCAGATACGAATTGCTCTATTTGGTCACATAAATAGAGAAAATGTCTTTTTAATTTGGCTCGGCCTTTGAGGCCACAGTTTTATCAGGATTAAACAATTTTGTTAGCGTTATTTATTTCTCAGAGTTTGAGCGGACTATTTCCGTTTCTTTATGAAGTCCGAAAGAGAACAAACATCTCTCGGGTGTGCAGATTGCTTGGTGAGAGCTTGTGGAGATGTTGGGCTGGAGCAGAAACTGCTGCATGTTGTGTATTTTGGGGAGCACTGAGGTATTTGTTTAGACTGATGTGGCTGACAGCAGTATCTTCTTGTGCTAAGTGGCCACATCAAAGCACGCCTAGCTGATGGATTACATGAAAGAGGGAACAGAGGGCTGTTTCTGATTTCCAATATGGCCAGAATTTTTCTACAAATACAAGTTTTTTTTGTAAATTGATTTCTTTTCATATTGTGTTCTGCACATATTTGATTTGCGGTGTAAAAATCATATTAAATAAATTATGTTTGGCCTTTGTGAATTACATTTAATGTGTTTTTTCTCAGTTCCTTTCATTTTCTTTTTAGCCCGCGCTCACCATATCAGCTTACTCTTGCCCGGGCAATGGTTTTATATCCTTTCCTGACTGATGCACTCACATCAAAATGTACAGAAATGAGCAAAACTGCATGCTGTTAAACATTCATCTGATGTCATTGGCCTTGGGGTGATCGCGTGGGAGAAAAAAAATTAGAAAGCCAACAGTCTAGGCAAGAGATAACATGAAATTTGCAATCACTTGCAATCACTCACGCTTAAGAGCAGCCAGGAGGAATTTGCAGTGATGTTAACCGGGATTTGATTGAGTGGAGAAACACCTGAGAAATTGTGATTCCTTAAACGCGGTTTACTTTGTAACATGATAGAGCGCCCGTGCTGCCAGCTTCTGTCAAAAACCATTCACAGGCCTGACACAGCAGGAGTCGTGTTTTCAGGCAGAGTGCTGTGATGGTCGTCTGCATTTCACACATTTTTCATTTACAGTTCAGCTGCCAGTGCGGTGTTGCCCAACTGTTGTGGCTAAAGTTGTTGCTGATGGACTCTTAGCTTTTAGAGATCTTCTTATATTACACCACAAGTATTACCCACAATATCATTCAGCTTGTCACATCCTCTCTCTGCTTTGCTCTGTGTTGTGTTCGTTTGCACATGTATTAATTTTGTACGCATTCAGCACGCACACACTTAACACACACACACAGAGTAATGAGCCGGCATTCCTGACGGCTCAGTTCAAACAGCCAGACTGTCCAGATGCCTCTCCGGTCTCAACTCACAGCACTACCTTTGATGACTCCATTAAGAGGCTCAATTTTATGCAGTGTGTGTGTGCAGCAGGGTTAGGGGTGAGGTGTGTGTGTATGTGTGTTTGGTTGGGGGCTTCTCCTAAAGCACGTGGTGTCTATATGGCAGCAGCCCTGGATGTTATCTGTCACAGATGCTATTCTCCATCTCCCACTGCTTTACTGGCCATGAATTCAGCCTGTTCACAGGCACCAAAATGACACTTTCTGCATTCGGCTTCATCTGGACATTTTACAGCATCGCTGCAGGTATAAAGAGTCTTGTAAAAATACACTATAAGGCAGTTGTGGCATTTTACAATTTCTCAAAGAAGTTTTCAGAGGAAAGGAAACAAAATTTGCTTCACATCTTCAGATGTTGAAAATCTAAAACCCGATGATATTCAAGGTGATACTGCATGACAAACAAAAGCCCCAAATCCTCATCTAACCCAAAATCTGGCACTAATTAACTCTTTTTTTTCTGTCAATTAATCACTCACATGTCTAACAGTTTTACCTCTGTTCTCCTAGAAGTTCTGCTACAAGAGGTCGCAGATAATGGCTCAATCACACAAAATAGGACAATACGCTCCTTAAAGCTTTGAAAAATTTAATTGTCTTGTGATTGCACTGAATTTCAGTCACCAATTTCAGTTCGTTGCTGTAATCATTTTCATTTGCAAGGCGATTGCATTGGTTTCCTGATAGGAGGCAACCTCTGTCTAAACAGTGGCGATCCAACTCAGAGTGATTGCAAAGACTCTCGAAGAGATTGGCAAAGGGTTGCAAGTAATTGCCACGTCGCAACAAGTTTGAGTCATTCTGCAACAATGAACACAACTCCTCTGTGACGTGTCTGTGCGCAGGAGGGGACTCGACTCAACTGGTTGGCAACTGGTTGTATTCTGGTTATATTCCTATATAAATACAAGATTGCTGAGCACCTGTGTCATTTTACAGTTAAATCCTTGTCCTGCAGCAACTGTATACGTCACTATTTGTGGCGGGATTTCAGAATTTATGTTTCAGATATATTAGGTTCTAACTGGACTCTGAATGAAAGAAGTTAATGTGAATTTCTGTGTATGGAGACGACAGCAGATTGGAAACAAACAGTAATAGATTGGCAGCAATTTCTGATTTTGATTTTATAACAGTTCAACAGTACCACACATGGCATAGTAGAATTGTCAACTTGACTTAATTGATATAATTGCAAACTGATGGCAGGCTGATTCAGACTGACTTATGTCTTATCGCCATCTCAATGTTCCAAAGGTGCTTTGAAGACCCCGAATAATTGTGTTCATGCCACGGTCTCCAACCACTGTTTTTACTAATATGACTGTTTGTGACTGAATTGATTCTGGGTTATCTTATAAAAAGAAATAATAATTTTCCTGCAGTTTTTGGACATTTGTACAATTTTATGATGTTAAGCTCTCAGCATGAGTTTGTTGCTCTTACTTTTCTCCATAAATGACATTAGCAACTTTTTCATTGCTGTGATTTGTTATTTAAATAACAATAAACTGTTTGCTGCTACAGCATCACTGAGATGACTTCTCAGATACCGTCAGTTCTTCCATGTTAATAATATGAAACTCTGCATGCTGGTAAAACTTAATGACCCATGGATACTTCCAAAACTTCTACCTAATCGTTAAATAAGTCCCTCTGCATCACAGACTATCATTAGTTCAGCGTATTTGTAAACTTTTTGCCAAATGCATGAAAATAAATAATTCACCCCGAAGCTTTTTATAGAAGTACAGAAGTATGAAAGGTTATCAGAGAATCTCTTCCTGCTTTTCTCTCTCCCAGTCTCAAGTATATGTCAGAGTATTGTTCAGCAATCGTCCACAAAATATACACAATGAAAAAGGTTTTGCGGATAGTAATGGACTCTCGATGTTTGGCCCTCTCTTCACTGAGCTGGAGTGCTCCAAAGGAGCGGAAGATCTTACAAAAACATAATTTGTTGCTGAAAGACTTTTGTTTAAGGTGGTGCCCAACTGGGTTTGTGGCGGGACTGCCTCGGTCTGCCTTCGGAAATCTGGCTCTTCCATCTTGTTGTAGCTGACACATTAATCGACAGGGGAGCAAATTTATGGGAAGATATCAAGTGGTGATGACAGGAAGTGTGTAAATAGTGATGGAAGACAGATCCTGTCATTGTCCTCAGCGAGTTTTTGCAAAAAAAAAAAAAAAAAGTTAAACAAAGACAGCACTGAAATAAAAGGGCCATCTTAACGAGAAAATTATAATAAAAGTGGAGGTGTTACTGTCAGTATGCATGCGTTTCTATTCCTGAGGCATCCAAACATCAGTGAATGCGTTAAAGGACACTTGTAGGCTTATCCCTGTGTATGAGAGACCCCTGAAGAGTTTGCACGAAAGAGTCAAACATTTAACTCTTAAATTACAACAGGTTTTAAATTCTCTAAATCAGTGGGTCTCAAAAGAGGGACTTGGAGCTCCCAGGGGGGGTATTCTGCACCAAGGAGTCTAAATATTTTACTATAAGCTATAAAAATGTGCTGATTTGGGACATGTATCCCATTAAAGACACACACTGTGGACATTACTGTTACCCACATTATCTCTGAGCAAACACAAACTCTGATATGAATGTGTCACATAAAACTGCTCTGAAAGGAACCCTTTGCTGTTGCTGTGGTGTGGCTTGGATTATTAGCCAGCTAGCTGGCAAGCTTAAAGAAGTATTAGAGCGAGTTTCCATCATCAAGTGACGATAAAAGGCTAAATGAGCTAAATTGATAAAATATGCAGATGGTTACATTCAGTTTGATTTTTTTGACGACAGCAACAGAGAACCAAAATGCGTCATGTGTCTCCAGGTGCTGGCACATGATGCCAGGCCGCAAAGCAAGCACTGAGCGCGCAGATTGAAATACTTCTTTCAGTTACTATGAAACAGGTCTGAAGCCTTTAAGGTGAAAGGTTTTAGAATACAAACAGCTCTAATTGCATCTGAGAGTATGAATGGTAGTAAGGATATGCTTAATGAAGATTATCAGGGGGCCTTGGAAATGTCGCTCCCTTGTAAGAGATCCCAAAACGTTTATTTTTTGGCCTCGCTTGCTCCGCAGATTAGAGTAAAATGAGTCATAATTCAAAAGTGACATGATTTGATCCAGACTCCCGCTGCAACGACATCACAGGGAAGATGTGCAGTATGAAACCAAAAGAATTTATCGCAGTTACACACCCACAGGAAGACTCTAACTAATTTCACTGATTACCACGAATGGTTTTTCCATTATTTTTGTGTATAGCCAATCAGGGGCACCCTTAATGGCATCCTGCATGTAAACAACATGAAAGTTGTAGCTGAATTAAAGGTCAGAAAGAGGAAGGTAGTGTGTGTTTATTGTATGTTTTCAGAGTACAGCCGAATGTAATTGTTGATGTTGGCTCTTAAGAGCACCCGTTTAGTTTTTCCTGAACGAGCTCCTTCAGTGATGTTTGCGCGCCCATTTTATTTACAGCCGTTAGGGAGAAGAATCCGTGCAGAGTAACTTTAAATGAAAACCAATGCTGACACTAACCTCTGGTACTTCCAGTACCTCCTCATAACTCTCTTTTATGGGCCACACTGTTACCTTTTCCCATGAGAACCCTAAACACGCTTATCAAGCATCCCATCGAAGGCAGCAAAATAGAGGCGACCAAAAGTAGAAGAGCAGAAGACGGGGACTGATCTCAGGACTTGTTACTTTTGTTTTTGGCTCTCACCTTGCTGAGTCATTCAAGCTTTATGGATGCAAAGTACAGAGATGAAGAAGTGCATGTGGTTTTAAATATGTGCACGTTTATTCCACAGCAACAATCTGCAATGTTGCATTTCTAATTGCATTTTGTTTCTTTTTTTTTTACAATACACAGTGCAGCCTACAGCACTTTGATGGAGTTTCAATAGTCTAGTTTTGCTAAAGTTATAAAAGTGTAGTAAAATATATTTTAACATTTTCCTGTATTTTCTAAAATTGTCCTAAAATAATTCTAAAAGTTGAAGAGGACTCTGGATCCCAACGGCTAAACAAAGTTATTTTGGCTGAAAGAAGATTTTAGCTTTGGCACCGACTTCACAACATACACAAAAATAATATTTGGATACAAATGCATCATTCCAAATACAATTCTGTCTCTTGCAGACTTGTTAATATAAAATTTGGCTCTTTGAGTTGCAAAAAATCTGGCATTTGCAGAGTACAACCAAAAGTGATACAATACTTGTAGTGCTGACCTTTCCATTAGCAGTGCTTCCTGACTCAGGTCAATAGGTAGAGGTCAAACAAGAGGGGGCAGACCCGTGCAATTATACAGGACAGGGAAATCCTGGTCTAAATCAGAATGATGTCCAGAGAATTAAGAGTCTAAAATTGTGGTTTGCTTGATTCTCCCATGACAGCTCAGTGATTAATGCATGATAAATGTTTGAAGTGTGTGTGTGGCAGCTTTTACAATGAGAATCAAACCTCCAACTGCTGTCACCTTGGCACCGTTTAGTAGTAACTGAGCTACTCACAAGCGCAAGTCTGCAGTCCAACTGCAAGCGCACGTCCATTTATTACACTGTGTTATTCGTTTGTTTGTAAACAAGATGTGACAGTCTGTGGACAAAATGGAGGGAAGGAAACAAGGACAGTCTTGTTTCTTACGGTCAGCGTGAGGATGGATGCTAATCACATGGCAGCCCCAAAAGATTTCCAAACTGAGACCAGAACCCCTCATTTCAAAAGTCCTTATGAGGTGAGATGGATAGATGGGCGTTTAGAACAAAACACATCAGAACGCACGATTCTCTAAAGCCTGAGTGATGTGCCGGCCTCGGCTCTGACAAGATCATTAGAAAGGCTCCGCTGCGGAGGAGAGCCGCGACCCCGGACCAGCAGCTAAAACTTCTTCGTCACCTCTGACACTGTCTAATGACACTCATTTGCAATCTGACTTCCTGAACATTAGCAGACGATTAGACTACGATAACCACTGCAATTAACCTCCGCGGTAGTTTTTCAATCTAATGCTTTCCTGAAGAACTGTCGCATCGGATAGTCCCACACCTGAGTTTACACTCTGGAGAAACTTGAGTGCACTGTTTCTGTGCAGTTGTATTATATAAGATGCTGCATATAGAGAAAGTTTGCTACATTATTTCACATAGGCCATATGTTTCTAATAGCCAGAAACCAGCATCAGAGAAGTAATCTGTCTAAAAGTCTGTGTTTAGCTTCAAAAGTATACCAGTGTAAATGAGCAATGTTATAATCTGAGGTATAAAAATAAACAAAAAGTGTGTTCAAAACTTGTGCACAAACACACCAGTTTTGAGTAGGACCAGTCATACGCTGTCTAGTATGTGAAAAACCACATCCATGATCACCATTAGGGGAACAGAATTGAAATATATTCTGTTTGGTTTAGTTTGAAGGGTACAATTTGTTCTTTGCTTATTTCAGAGTGCATAAAAAATGGCAGTAAGTGGGAGTGTTAGCATAAGCATAAACGCTGCTCTGCTCGCGAGCCTGTGCGCAGTCATGCTATATGAGCACAAGCACCTGGACGTGGAGTATAGTTTGATGCTGGGCAGACACACGCATTATTTAATTTAACTCTCAGCCATGTCTCAGTCTGAAGCATGTCGAACATCTGCACTTACCATCAGGTGGATACAGATTGATGAAATGCTTTCTAAATATGCCGCCAAGACAAAATATGGCCTGAAAGGTTTAGCCTTCACGACCGAGTTCCCATATTAAGATTCCCTTTTCTCCCTGGAAGGTTCTTACCTATTTCCTAAAACAATCAAGTGGCAAGAGCTGCTGAAATTGATGGATTGTGCCTCTAATGCCATGACCTGATGCCATTATAGTTAGTGACACGTTGCAGCCTAATGGCTGAGCTCTTTCTGTGCATGTGAGTAAAAAAAAAAAAGTGTGTACATATGTGTGTGTGTGTGTGTGTGTGTCAAAGAGGACTGCAGGCGAGGGGAGGGAGGAAGAGACGCTAATTGAAATTCCTTCAGCCATGTCTGGCAGAGCCTTGGTGTCTGAGTGGCACACACACGCACACATATTCACACTGGCCCTAATAAAAGTGGGCTTTGCCATATGGAGGCCATGTGCAAGACTGGCCTCTCTGTGCTCAAGCGTGTGTCTGCATCTGTGTGTGTGTGTGTGTGCACATGTACTCAGCAGGCGAGCCTTGTACAGCACCAGAGCGTCGAGTACAGATGCATGCAACCCTATGACATGTGTATGAAGGTGTGCGAGTGATAAAGACCAGTTTAGGACAAGTACACAGACACTTGACATCATACATTTAGAAGAAAACTATTCAGTAATGCAGCGAACGCCTGTTCTCTAATAATAAAGATATTAGCTTGTGTTTTGGACATCACCCATCTAATTCAGTGAACTGGCAGGCAGACTGTGGGCAGGTAAATGTGGGAGCAATGTTCTGTTCTCACTCAACAACTACTGTCAGTATGTCCTTAGGCCATGCAGTTATTCTGTGCTGCTCGCAGGCCAAAAGACTGTGGCAGACTTGGAGAACTTCCAGATGTGTTCAACTAGAAGATAAAGCCGCACACTACAAAATGATAACAGCTGATTTTCTGTTCTGAATCAGTCATAACTGATTATGATGAGCCTTGCAAGTCGTTAAAACTATTTAGATTTGCTGCAGTACAGATCTGATGCTTTGGTGAGATTTGCATGATACCATCTGGCTATTTAGCATTTTTTTAGAAACCAAAAATAGGGCTTTTGCCATAATTTGTTTTTATTTTGGGGGCAGGGTTTTTTTCCTGCTGTACCTGTGGATTTTGAACTTATCCTTGCATTTGTACTATTTTCCCTCAGAAACCTAAGGTGCTTTTAATATACTGGCAGAGTTTCTGAGTTCCCAGCAGCAGAGGAACTGTGAGTGTGAAAGAGAAACTGTGTGAACGTGAGGCTGAGTGATGCTGACAAATAAGCATGTGTGCTCAGTGACCCTTCTCAGGATAAATAAAGGTTAAAATCATATTTCCCTGCCCGCAAAATGCACAACCAGGAAAACAAAAAAAGGGGGAGCAGGAAGCGTTTGGTTATTACTTTATATCTGAGTCAGTACAACCTCATAGTTAGCATATGCCCAACACTATTATAGCAAGAGCACAATAGCAGCAAGGAATAAGAGTACTTGTCATTCTCCCCTGGGGTTTGGTAATAGCTGTGTTTTAGATATTTCCTCAAAGAGGAAGAACTTTCTCTGGGCAATTTCTAATTGGTTCCAGTGGATCATCGCTCTTTTTTATCTGCCCGGTTTACTTTTTTTTTTCTTCTTCTTCTCCTCTCCTGCTCTTCTACTGTCATGCTTTTCTTTCCCAAACTCTTTGTAGTCAGGCAATATGCCTGCCTCTGCACATGGTGAAAAGGCTGCAGGCACGCAGCTCTGTTACTTGTTCTATTGCCCAGCTACCTGTCTGGAAGTGCATGGGTGCTCACAGAGCGGAAACAAGGAAACATCAGTGGCCACAGATAAACATGTGAGATGAAGTGGAGGACAAGCAGTGCTGCTTTTGCCACAGTTGTGCCACTGACAGATACTAAGGTTGCGTTTGGCTCTCTTTATATTGCCTTCAAAAAGTCTAAAAAGAAAGATCTCATATCAGGATCTTGAATATGAAATAGATTTCTGACTTTCATAAGTTGCTGTGTGTGTGGTTAAAAGCTGTTTGCACCAGAAAGGATCAGCTGACACATTAAAGGCAGATGACTTACTGTATGGATCGTCCTTGTTTCCGGTGCCGTTAACCTTTCCCTCCTCGCCAATGCGAAGGTAGAATTTCTGGGAGGAGAACAGTTTCCGCCAGCGCACATCCCCTTGTAGATGCTTGTAGCTGCTTCGCACGTGCCGGCCAACGACCGTCGCGGACGACGATGACACATTGGTCGCCCTTGGCAACCTTGCAGAGGATGCGTGAAGCGGTGTGGGTGATGAGGAGGGTGGCGGGTATGAGATGAGGAAGTGAGGAGAAGTCCCTCCTGGTGCATTGCGGCCGTTTTCGGACGAAGCGGACAGCGGGGAGGATGAGGACGGTCCGAGCAGGAGAAGCAGGAGCAGCAAGGTGAGGGAGAGGAGTGAAGGAGGTCTACGGCAGGGGCAGGAGGAGAACCAGGCGGCCGGTGCACCTTGTGTCACTGTCCATCTACACATGGTAGTGGAGCTGGGAGAGCTGTGGATGTGCTCAGGGGCTGGGGCATGCTGAGCTGGTGCAGGGAAAGGGAATGAGAGTGGGAGAAACTCCCCCCAACTAAACCTCCTCTGTTTGGGAAACCCCAGCCTCACTGGGACTGTAGGTGTTAAAACCTGTAGAACAGCTGGGGTGAAGATGGTGCGACTTGCTGTGGCAGATGTAGGTTGATCAGGAATATAAACGTTGATGTAGCGGGGGGTAATGGTGAAGCCCGCAGCGCTGTGGCTGACGCCGCTGTAGTCTCCTGGTGCTGTTTATTCCTCACAATCGCCACAGGAATGCGTCAACAACCATAACTCAGATCACCTCACAATGAGAACTACTAGGCGCGCTCCTCGGGGACCTCTCGCCTCCTCCTCCTACCTCTCCTCCTGACACTGCCACTCTCTGCTCCTGGTTTCTCAGAATCACTCAAAATCCCATTTTAAAGTTCACATCCAAAGACAAAAACACACATCATCAGTTCATTCACACAAACACACACACGAACACACGCGTCCCAGACGATTTATCCCCCCTCAGTCCTGGTTGGAGGAGAAGCAGGTTAGGAAAAAAAGATGGCAAAGTGCTTAGTAAAAAAAATAAAAAATAAAATAAATAAAACAAGCAAGAAAAAAATAAAATAAAAATGCTGTTTCTTATGAAGTGCCCAGGCCACCAAAAAAAGGAAAAAAAGAAGGCGTCACAGAATCCAGACTTTCTTCTTTTCTTTCTTTGTTTCTCTTGTTTTGTCTGAGCTGGTTTGAAGTTACTTGAGTGTGTAACTGACCCCCGCGAGCTCTCGTCTTTCTCCCCTCTCTTGTAGTGCGTCTGTCAATGGGCTGAGCTCCCTGTCTGTCCTCTGTCCTTGCCTCTCAGAGTCTGAATGCTGGAGCGGTGCGTTGCCTCTCTTCTTTCCTCCCGTGTGTGGCTCCCTCTCCTTTGGCCCCCTCCCTCTTTCCGTTGCCTCTCCCTCTCTCTCCTATCTGTCTATCAGTGGTTCGCTGGTTATTTGGAGTTTGTCTGAGGTGACTGAATCTTGTCTTTTCTTTCACCTTATTTATCTGCTGTAGTTCCCCAGATGTCATCTCTTAGTGTAATTGGACGTCTATTAAAACCACTCGGCTTTGAAGGGCTGTGTGCATTTATGTGTTTGTGCGGGAGAGGGGAGCAGGGGGTGGGGTGTTCTGTTCCACCCTGTTTTCGCCTTCCCTCCCTCTCCCCCATTTCTCTTTCTCCTCCCCTTCCCAGACCACTAGCTGAGCGGAGCAGGTCAGAAAGAAGGAAAGAGAGCCGTTCATCTCTCCCTCTCCCAGGTTTTTGGGAGTGTCATCCATCTTTCTGATCTTACTTTCCTCTTGATTAGAGGCACTTTTTTTTAATTTACCAAACCGTCTGAAATACTAAACGCTGGCCAAACTTCACTCCAGGTTTGCCTGAAAAGAGCTGTCAAATCTAAATTTAACAATCAGCTGAAAACGATCAGTTCATTGATGTATTTCTGACTGACTTGAAGCCAAATAATGACATCCGTGTCTTCTTTTAAATCGGCTGAAAAACTTGTGATAAACAGCTAATTTTCCCTTATTGCATCTTCTTTACTGGCACTTAAAAACTCTCCTCCCTCTATGACACATGATTTCCTGACAGTGTCACAGACTTTCTCTTTCTGATTTAAAAATGCAAAAAATAGTTATGAGATGAGTCAACGTTCCTCAGCTGTTTTGACTAGCATTTAGCAATTTCTCAGCCTCAGTCACTTAGGCCCCTGAATCTTCTGAACACCTCTCTGTGTTTGGGTAATCGCTGTACCTGACGTGTGTTGCTGCATTTCACCTTTCAAGAATCTAGGTCTGCTGTCTGGCTTCAGCATTGTTTAATTTCCTATTCACATTGTCAGACAACGACCATATCTCCTCTTCTTCTTCTCTTCTTCTTAGTTTATCTAGTAATATTGCTGTAACAGCTCACGCCTGTCAATGGTATGCTGCAGACATATTTGACTTTTAAACAATTCCATTTGGGGATGGATCAGTTCCACAGAAATAACCGTGTAAAGACAACCTGTACACTTTCAGTCAGCCAGTGTTTCCCTCTGTGGTGGTAACTCCAGCTGAAAATGGACAGATGTTGGGCGCTGCCAGCAATCTGTCGTTCATGTCAGCTTTACAGCCTTGTCTTTCCCGCTGAGGTCCCGACTTCGCAGATGGTGAAGATTGATTTGGTGAAGGCCAACCACTGTGCAGAATGTCATGATGAAATGACGATCAATCACTGCATAGATTTAGTGTGTATTCTTAAGTAATAGGCAACAGAAACAATCCTGCACGTGCCGATGTTGTTTTTACTTTTTTCTTTTATGGACTTTACAAAGTAAGAGTGCAACTAATTATTTTAATTCATGAGTTCGTGGGCTAATTGTTTTCTCAAATTAATAAATGATTTCATATATTAAATGGCAAAAAACGTTACTAATTGTTTTGAAGCTCAGTGCAGCTGCATGTGAACTCCAGACAATGTTGGGAAATTTCCTTAGGGACTAATAAAGTATTCTGATTCTGATTCTGAAAATCAAATTGGGGTATTGTTCACAGTTGGTCATCTGTCTGGACATACTTTGCTGAAGATGCTGGTTAGGTGAAATGTGCAGTAAGAAGCATTACATACCCTCATGGTTGAAAACTTAGCAGACTACCCGCTGACCCCCTGACTGAATACAAAGTAATCAATAGCTGCAGCCCTAGAGTACACATCATTCCCTTGCAACTAGTTGTCAGATGGTCACCAACTGGTCTCTAGGCCTGTGTGACTGAGGCTTATGAGGGAGCCTCCAGGGTCAGTTCTATCTAAAGTCTGATATTTGTGCTCTCATTTGCAGCTTCACTGGGTAAAGCTGGAAAAAGTTCAGTTATGCAGTAGATTGCCTCATCTTACTGACCAAGCAAAGTCCAAAAGCCAAAAACGGTTTACTTTATTTAGATAAAATAACAAAATCAACCAACTGTTAAACTCCTTACTTGGACTTTTTCCACATGTATGCTGTTGGCATCGTTCAGCACCGCGGACAGCACTTGACAGTGTGCTATTCCAATATGTTAATGCTTTAATTGAAGGATGTCACCTTTGAAATCACAACAGTTCTTGCTGCCGTTTAACTTTTTTTTCTGTTCAGTAGAGATTGAGGTGACTCTCTTAGGAAGATGGAGAACAAAAAGATATCCCGCTGATGGAGAAATTCATCAACACAGTAGAAAGCGGAAGAGTCCCAGAAATATGGTCTTAGTTGATGTGATGTAGCGTGCCAAGTTATATAACTTGTTCTTTCATTTAGGGTCTATAAGTCTCTAATGGTGATACAGTTATAAGTTATAAACAACACGTATTAAAAAAAATGTAACTTGCATTAATAATGTTTAACTGCAGGAAAATAGCAATGTAATTAAGTGTAACTGAATTCTGTTAAATCAGTAATACAACTCTACTTTTATCTAGTTTTAAAAACAACACCATTAAAGTATTTTATGTCAGTAATAATCTTTTTTCCTGGATGCCTTTTGTAAAGATACTGTGCACTTGTAATTGGCTTTAGGTGCAGCTGTGAACGCAGAGGACCTTACTGTAAGCTGAGCATGCTTGCTGTGAGCCAAACTACTGCAAAAATGAATTAATTTGGACTTCTGCAGCAAGTGTGGGAAAACTCTGAGGGAAAATAATGAGGGAAAAGAGAGAAAAATGCCAAGAGATAGAGCAAGAGAGGGAGAAAAGGACAGAAAACATCTGGTCAGTGGCTCTGTGGTTTGATGTTGGGGTGTAGATTGACAACACACAATGCGCACATTCCACACACACACACACATGCACACACACAGAGAGTATGTTTCTGAACCCTCTGTCATTGCACTGATGTTTTTTAAGCTGTATAATCATTGGTCTGTGGTAACGGTAAGCACATAGCACTAATGAACTAATAATGAGTTACCGATCAGTTTCCGACTGATCTCTTCATTGCATTGCCCTGCAGTCTCGTTGTTTTGTGTAACCGTCCTAACAAGACTCAGATGTTGGAAGTCAGTTGTCCATGAGGGAAAAAAAAAATGTTTCATCACACCAGAAAACAATTTTCTGGATTGAGTGAAGCACCACATATTGGATTTTTTTTTTTAAACTATTTAGGAAAGCTGCAGGGGTTTCCCTCTCTGGAGATGCTGTCATTCAAATGTTGTTTACTCTACTTCAAGCGACATGTGATCCCAAGATTGTTTTCATTCAGCGCAATGAATTTTATAGTAACGGCAAATATATATTTCCAAATACTGCGCAATACATAGCATGATCCCGCTGAAAAAATAACTATCTGTCGTCACCACAGTTGCAGTAAGTCTTGTATATTTTAGTCATATTGTAAAAGCAGTGCTGTGCTAATGATGAAGTGTTTTAGATGTGGCCACATTTCTCAAAAATCTTTTTCTTCTCTTGTAGGAAAGGAATTAGTTTCATTGTCTCGTGGTTTTGGCTAAAATTTGCGTTGCAATCTGAGGCCAAACTTCAAAGTCCCGGAGAGCTGAAGAGCAGATCTGGGATCAGCACCCAAAGCTAATGGCTGTAATCGTATTTATTCCCAAAGAGCTGTGTGGATTTTAGAACAGCTAATTTGAATGGCTTTGCAGACTCTCACCCACATGAGCTGACACTGGTCCCCTCCGGCTCCGTTGGTCATGCCTTGGATAAGTCCTGATTGCTCATGCCTAGGAGGAGAAAGCCATTACGGACCAGAAGTTTGGCTCGCTGATTCTAATTGTTTCATTGCGGTTGAGCTGGTGGCATTGAACTCATTATGGTCTTCAAACTAACTCTGCAGAAATGACCCTGGCATTTAACTTTAATTACAAGAACATTAAAGCTGTTACAGATAAAAGGAGCTCCTGCGATAAGCTAACTTACAGATAAACTAGGGTTGCGACCAAGCTGCGGAACAGATAATTCTCAGCGAATGCAAACCATCAGTGACAACTTTAATAACCCCAAGCACTTTGATTACAATCTGTTTCAAGCAATCGTTTGAAACGCGGGCTCGCCATTTTAAGCAAATCGGAGTCCACTTTAAAAGCAGTTTTATTGCCCCTCCCACTGAGCGAATTATTTTTGCCATTTAGTTGCAATGAAATGCAAACAAACATGGATCAGCAGGTTAACGGCAGCAACGAGAAAAACATGAGTAAACACTTATTTGTCAGCCAGTTTGAGAAGGTATGCCAGACTCTTGAGCAAAGACACACGATGTTCAGATCGCATAAACAAAGAAGTTCTGAGACGGTGACCTGGAACAATAAGGGTGTTTTATGATTCACACACCACAGTATTTCCAATGGTCTCTTGATACTAAAAAAGCTAAAAAAAAAAAAAAAAAAGCACATACAGGCAGCACTGTCTTCAAGTAATAATTCCCTTCAGATAACGACACACTTTAAAGTTCTGATGATCTGGTTTCTGTCATTGACTGGAATGTTTTATTGTTTAGAAATTAAAATATACAACATCATATGAGCCACACATGAGGATTTTCTTGTGAAGGGAGAATCTTTGCCTCGGAGGCCTGATTCAGCTCACTATTGGATAACACTATTGGATTCTCTAAAGGATTCTTGAAAGAGATTCTACAGCCTATTTCACACTGGACTGAAAAGCCTTCGAACACCCATTAACATCTGGCTTTTGTCTTCTTTATGAACGAGTACAATCTGCAGTTAACCATCAGGTCAAATGGCTTTGCAGTATTTATTATCTCCAGCTCCGATTGCAAAAATAAAAACATATGATGATGCTGTCACCTCTACTGGTAACTTCAGCGACTCTGCGATCTCAGCCCAAAATGTCACAAAACAGACAGAAAGGAGAAAACATTCCCCAGAAACCTCTTGGTGGTGGGATGCACTACAACGAGGGTTAAGAATTTTTGAAAAAACTGATACTGATCAGACAAAAAGGGTAACAGCACTAAGCTGTGAGGTTCTAACAGCAGAACGAATGGTGGGATCCTGACACCAGCTCCAATCACATGGCAGCAGCTCAGTATATTTAGGCATGTAGAGGTGGTAGAAAAGGACATGCTGAAATACAACTGAACATCAGAATTAGTGGTGTGCAGGTCAATACTAATACTGAAAAATCGATTCTTCCAGTACCAGATATTTATATTCTGCAATCGATTCTCATATTAAAATATCAATATTTTAGTAAATTGTGGTAAATTTGTAGTTTGTCTTTAACAGTAACACGGTGGACAGTAACATTCATATTGGGGTCGTCTAAATGATGGTAGGAACTACTTCTTCTTCCGCCTGTCAAAGCCATATGCCAAATATGGCTTTAAAAATGCGTCATGGCTCACGTGTTCTCGGTCACTCAGTTTACAATAATGGCTGAACACAAACGGAGCCAAGACGCGGTTTGTGACACATGTGTCAAAACCACAAACCTCGTCAAACACAAACAAAAGTAAATCATAACACGGAATTTGATGATGAGATTATGATGAGGCAAACTGAAGGGGAGGAGAGGGAAGGTCAGGGACAGGGAAGGTCCTTTAGTGGTGCAGGCACTGTCCAGGTACAGAGCTGCTAACCACGTGTAGCAATGTTGCTGAATTTTGAAAGGTGACTTAGGCTTATGTTGATGTTTAAACAACGGGTATTCCCTGCATCCTTAAAACTACAGAATGCCATTTTTTTCAAAGTGACATTAATAAATATGGTTACAAAATATGTAATGAAATAAATACATGCTACAATAAATACCTTTGCAAGCTAGGTGTCATTAAAATATGCAGTAAAAACAGCTATTATAGGCTTTAAAAAATAAAAATACATATAAATATACATACAACTCAAAAATATTTCATACATATACAAATGTTTTCAGCCAGCTTAGATATTTTGCTAGCATTTCAGTCAAATTGTGTGGCAACTACTCAATATTTTCCTTCTGAAAAACTGATCCGAAATGAGAGCCTTTATCGCCTTTTTTGGCAAAAAAAATTGTTTTTGTTTTTTTTATATTTTATTAACCACCTATTCAATTTTACCATTTACTTTTGTTTAAAAAAATGAGCAAAATGAATAATGTATGGGAGAAAATGTTGTTTTTTACTGGATTTAAATATATATATATATTTGTTATTTTTAAAACAATTTCTATTGTTTTTAGGCTTCCAACTGGCTAACATTTCTGTCTGGCTCAGCAACTGTTTTCACATCACTTGACCTAATTTTCAGCATTTCCATGTGGACAGAAAGTGGAAAATCCCTGTTTTGCAAAATACCCAATGTAGGTGTGGACATAAAACACCCACATTATAAAAGTGACGACGTCTTCAGGTGGCAGACTTATGATTCGTTACCAGCGGGTACAAACAACTGAGAAGTGATCTGACACAGGACTTCTGTTCTTCGTCCACAACTGTCCACTAACAGTAAAAAGGTGATATTTGATTTCTTAGGGGCAGAAAAGTATGACTCAATATGAAGTCAGCTAATTATAGAGCTAATTACATATTTGAAGGAAAGTGATGCCATATTTTAGTTTTCAGACACCAAACATCCCATCTGTGAAACAGACATAGCCCTCTGACATCTGCCTTACAGATAATATCCATACACCAGCAGCACTGATGCCATAATGAGCCCCACAGTCAAAAGAAGAGTGCTGACAAATATTAACTTCACAGAGCACGGAGCAAGTGTGCGCAGCAGGTGTTGGGTGTTCCTCCTCAATCGGAAGTATCCATTGCTTCATTTGTGTGCTGGCTCGCTAATGTCAGTATAAACTTCATTATTTAGCATCGTCATTAATGTTTAATGAGGTTAATGTTTAATGAGCATGAAGAATTGCTGTCAGTGGAAATGAGTCAGTCGAACTTTAGATAGATGAAACTGGTCCTGGTTTGTTATGACACAACCTTTACGAGTGAAGAAGCATTAACAGTTTAGGAAAAAGCGGACTCCGCTTTGGAGCACTTTCAGGTTTTGAATGTGACATCACAAAATCTCATCAGATACGTCTGCAGCCAGTTTCACACTTAATTTATCACGTATTGGTTAAATTATAAACTGTTATTCTGTATATCAGCTGGTGCCGGGTCTGGGATTAAGTTTACATTTTGAAATGTAAACCCAAAGTTTGAAATGCTGCCCAAAGCACTGCTGACAGCTTCTTCGTCTTGTTTTAGGAGCTGGGATGGCTTCCATATTTTAATAATGTTACCTACATGGAAGTAATTATTGTGTGGCCCACGCAGGAGACTGAAAGCAGTCTGAAAGCAGGAATGTTAAACACAACTGCCACTGGAATTGTAAATCTCATGATGCATTTGCTTTGGTAGCGATGCTCATTTCCATCGCTTGACCGGCTGTTCAGTTACTGGCAGCCAACTCAGTCGATGAAACGCATTTTGTGATATGACGCCTCATTTATAATTGTTGCATACGCACGAAAACACGGCTTGAAAGACGTGTGTGCCATTTCCGATGGAAAAGAGAAGAATTGTAAAAACATACTTGATGGGACCACATGCCCACCTTTGTGGAAACTTTGATCGATGTGTACAGAAAACACAGATGCTGAGGCAGTGGACGCGAGGCTGATGTTTTCCTAAAACCTTTTTTTTTTTTTAAATTTCATTTCATTTTCAAGGGAGAATCTATGAAGCTGGAACAGGGGAGCTTAATTTTGATATTTTAAAGAATGGCACTGAAAGATAAAAACTGAAAAAGAAAACATTGGCATTGAAAAAAATGCTGATTTTTGTTAAAAATTAGTTAAAACGAACTGTTCTTTTACATTTAAAGGTTTGTCTGTTTGATTTTTACACTCAAAGTTTCTTTTTACATTTTTGCTATTCACTTTCAATTCTGTGGCACTCTTTTAGCATGTGTGAGAGGCGCAGAGTGTTGTAAGTCTTGTATGTCATTTTCATATAATTTGCATCCTGCTGATGCCTTTTACACTTAAGTTTTTGTCTTTCAATCCCATTTTGTTTTGTTTTTTTTGTTTTTGAAAGCATCCTATGGCACTGTTCTGGCTCCATAGAGCACCAGATGTTGGCTCATCGTCTAATCCTGGAAATCCTGGAAAATGAATTCAATAGTTTATAGAAGAGAACTTTTCTAGGTGCCTCATAGAGACCGTGATTCATTATACAGGCAACCAAGAACACTGAGCTTTATGACGCAGTATTTTAATGCGACAATAATCTTTTTGAAACCCAATCAATCAGCTGGTAGAAATGTAAGTACAGAAGTAAATGAGAGAAAATGCAAAGATAGTCAGCCTGCAGGGGATTTAAACTAAAAGTCCTCACTAGTTAGTTGGTCTTGATCCATAGTGACATGGCAACACATTCAAAGTTGCTGCAGATTTTTAAGTTGCACATCTATGATCTGAATCTGCTGTTCCACCACAACCAAATGTGCTCTATTGGATTCAAATCTCTTGACTCTCGGGGTCATTTGAGTACAGTGAACTCATTGTCAAGTTCAAACATTACCCTGTTGGAAGCAGCCATCAGAAGATGGGTACACTGTGGTTATAATAGGACGGACATAGCTGTGGCATTTAAACAATGCTCAGTTGAACTAAGAGGCTTAAAGCATGCCAAGAATATATCCCCACACCATTACATTACCCCACACCACGCAGGATGGATCCAAACTTTCTTGGTGTTCATGCCAAATTCCATCCCAACCATACGAATGTCACAGCAGAAACTGAGACTCATCACACAAGGCAAGAACTGGTCTTTTTAAATTTTCTGTTGTCTGATTTTGGTGAGCCCATGTGAATTTTAGCCTCTTTTTTCTGTTTTTAGCTGACATGACTGGCATCCAATACAGGTCTGCAGCTGTAGGCCATCTGCTCCAAAGTCCAAAGTGTTATGCATCCAGAGATGCTCTTCTGCATACCTTGGTTGTAAAGAGTTGTTGAGTTACTACTACTCAGCTCAATGCAGTCTGGTTGTTTACTGCTGACCACTGGCATCTACAAAATACAATACAACTTTTTAGACCATTCTCTGTAAACCCTAGAGATATTAACCTGTCAACCCTCAAACCTACCTGTCTACCACAACCATGCCACATTCAAAGTTACTTCAGTCCCTTTTCTTCCCCATTCTGATGATGCACAGTTTGAACTTTAGCAAGTCAATTTGGGTTTTTTTCGGTGGGGGCGGGGTAGAGGATTTTCAAGCAGTGCCTCTGATCTGATTAAAACAAATCTACTTGCCTCTCTTTTGGTCATTTTGGCAAGATTTGTCAAACATGCATCGTTTAACTTCATCTCTCCTGTTATGATGTTTGAGCTAAGTCCAGTGGCGGGTGATGGGTCTTCACTAAAATATTAATGCGGGGACAGGAAATGTTGGTTCTGGGTGAATAATGCAACAGGTGGATTAGTTCTGGTTTCAGAGAAAGCGAGTGGGGGGATAAATTAATAATTATAGATGCTTCCATCAAGGTTTTTAAAATTAAATTAATTAAATTAAATTACATTATGATGGTAAAAAAGGTTTTTTACTCACCCCTTTAAGCATTTTAGTTGTAACTTTGAGGAAAGTACTTGGTTTTGTTGTTGTTATCCTGTTCCTAAATGTAAGGTATTCCTTTTAAACTTTAGGGATACGTCGTTTATTTGAAACAAGTTAACAGAGCACTTTTTATGTAACTGTAATGAAGTTTGACATTTAGCATAAACTAGCACATCTGTCACAGTCCAGACACGTATGTAGTTAAAGAGAAACGACAGGAAAGAGGCTTACAAGAGTGAGAAGGAGAGAAGGTTTAGGGACACTGGGAAGTGGAACGTGTAGTGTGGGGGGAGAGGGAGGTAATTGTCTTTGATGACTGATGATTCTCATGGCTTTTTGTTTATTTCACCAGCCAGGAAGTTCAAAACAGAGTAGCCCTGTGGCCAATCAGTGGTTATCATTAAAAGGCGTGATGAGTGCCAGAACCAATCAAATGCCGGGTGAAGGAGAAACAAGTACAAGATAAAATCCAGTGTATCATTAGTCATTACTGCTTAAAAGCTTGGGCTCCTTAAAAAATGTCATTCTTTCCAAGGAAACATTTTTTTTGTACTGCAAAGGAAAGTAAAACCGAGACATTAGTAAGGTTTAAGACAATTATTTTTCCTTAGAATAATTTTTTAAGCTTATTCATCACATCCCTGCAGACCACAAATGACAGTACTGATACTGTTCACATATGGACACGACAGTCATGAAAATTACACTACACTACATTAGGGCAATTATTGTGACAGGTGGAATGTAGGTTTCCACCTAGAAACAATTTATAAGCAGCAGCAGTTGAAAGGTCCTTGGTTACCACTTAAACATTTTGGAAGGGCAACCGTCTCTATAGGGAGGATTCTGGTGGTTCCATTTAAGAATAATGGATGCTAACGTGGTCCTGGTCACTGTTTGCCTAGACAAACCTTAGGCTACAGTCCCACACACCAACTCGAATCTGAATCCTAATGAGGACACATATACAGGATTTCTTGTAGTATTTATGTAGCAAAACAAAGCAAAGATAAAAACCAGCTCAAAGAGACTTCACAGTGATTGCCAAGGCGATTTTAAGGTAGAAATATTAACGTAAAAAGGAAAAGACTATCTCTCAAGTGCAGAGTGTGTCCTTTGGCAAGGCACTTCACCCGTTGCCCCCTACTGGTGGTGGACAGAGGGCCGGGTGGCGCCAGTGTCCGGCAGCCTCACCTCTGTCAGTGCGCCCCAGGGCAGCTGTGGCTACAATGTAGCTTGCCATCACCAGTGTGTGAATGTGTGGATGACTGAATGTAGTGTAAAGCGCTTTGGGGTCCATATGGACTAAGTAAAGCGCTATACAAATACAGGCCATTTACCATTGATCGATGGTCTACTGACCTCACAGCCCATTGTTCGTCTATGGTGCTAGTTTCATTCATTGTGCAAAGGTACTGTTTATAAGGTTGGGAAAACCTGCAGTCAACTGAGACTGAAGAAGTCACATGTATGAGTGACGAACCAGCCAGATGAACAGAATCAACTTTTTGGGATTTCCTTATCTGGATGATTGAGCATGCATCAGACATACTTTATGTAACTTTTTCTTCCTTTTCTTTCTTTCTGATGATCAAATAGTTCCAAGTGAATATTGAGTAATATGTTTACTCGAAATGTCTGCCACTAAAACACACAGTCAAACACATCCAGTTCCACAACTGTTTTTTTCCTTCTTGGCCACCACCAAAGTTCACACGAGAGATCCTCTGTAGGGGACATCTGAGTAACTCCCATGACATGCAGGATTGTATCAGGCAGGAGGTAAAATGGAGGCCAGGTGTGTGTGTGTGTGTGTGTGTATGTGTGTGTGTGTGTGTGTGTGTGCGTGTGTGTGTGTGTGTGTGTGTGTGTGTGTGTGTGTGTGTGTGTGCGTGTGTGCGTGTGTGCGTGTGCGCGTGTGCGCGTGTGCGCGTGTGCGTGTGTGCGTGTGTGTGTGTGTGTGTGTGTGTGTGTGTGTGTGCGTGTGTGCATGAGCAAGCACTCAGGGTTTATTTGGCTAAAATGCTCCCAGACCTTTCAAACATGAACACTCCTGCTTTTGACAGAACAGCACAACACCTTTTCTTCATTTTAAGGAACACCCTCTGTGTTCTATTGACCTTGTTGCTTCCGCAAATGCACCCACCTACAAGCTTGTACACTTACTGACACATAAACACACACACGGAAACGGTATTATATACACAAACTTTTGTATAAAGGTCAGATGAGGGTGAGTCATCAAGGGAAAAAGTTCATCATCTCTTTCCTAATGTTACACTGGATTTTTGTAACCTCCAACCACACAGTAACAAACACACACCAACACACTTGCCCATTACGTTGTTCATTTGGAAGAGGACACCTGTCTTGTTCCATGTACTAAGGTAGGATTTCAGGTGTCGGTTTCAAGTGAGCCATCAGCACCTCCACCCACCTGCACACACTCAGTCAGCACACAACCAGCATACAACTTTAGCTTTATCTTCTACGTATATGAACGTATGGCAGGTGGAGACATCCCACCTCCCCCACAAAACACACTAGTGAGGGGAGAGAGAGGGTGACACCAGTTGAAAGGATGAAATTATGTCTGGTCTCAGATGAGAGAACAAACTGAGGCAGACAAAGCGCTGTGATGTGGTGAAGCCATCCAGCCATCCCCGGGTACACAGGTAGACAAAAGAGAGTCAATTCAAAGCCCTGCAAAATGTATTCTGTCTAGACATGCGAAAAACCAAAGCAAAAAAGAAAAAAGTCCATACAGAGCAGAGGACATTCCTCTGTAGGTAAGACGAGGACAAAAAACTATAAAGCTCAAAATGTTTTAAAAGCACTTTGAGCACTTGAATTAACCTGTTAAGTATTTGTCTCTATAGTGGGCACTTTAAAGATCAAACATGTGGGATTGTTTTACAGTTTTTTCTATGATTTGAGGTATTTAAAAGTATAGCTCCTGTTTTTCTAAGACATCTTAAGGGTTTTTTTTCTTTTCACTTAATTCGGCTAAGATATTGCATATGTGTAGGTCTTAAAAGTTCTTTCATAGGTCCTGAGAATATATTAAGGTCTAATTTATAATTGTTTGTGCCAGAGATAGTGGTTGCCATCTGTCAAATTACAGTCACATACAGTCACATAGATTTACAAGTAAATCATGAACTGCTCTCTAGAATATGTTTTCAGGTATAATATAGCCATTTTCTTGCCTTTTTGTTGTGTTAGTGTTGCTACTGTAAGCATTTTTTTCTTACATCCATCCATTCGCTTCTGCTTATCCTTTTCAGGGTCACGGGGGGTGCTGGAGCCTATCCCAGCTGTCATAGGGCGAGAGGCAGGGTACACCCTGGACAGGTCACCAGTCAGTCGCAGGGCTAACACACAGAGACATACAATCATTCGCACTCACACTCACTCCCGCATTCACACCTATGGGCAATTTAGACTAATCAATTAACCTATCCCCACAAACTGCATGTCTTTGGACGGTGGGAGGAAGCCAGAGTACCCAGAGGCAACCCACGCAAACATGGGGAGAATATGCAAACTCCACACAGAAAGACCCCGGCCTGATGGTGGAATTGAACTTTTTTTTTGCTGTGCGGCAACAGTGCTAACCTGCACCTTGATTTGTCACACCCTTTTGTAACCCCAACATATCTTATCACAGCAGTGCAAGAGTTTTGGGGTGTTGTCTGGGCTCAGTTTCTGATTGACTGAACCTGAAAAGGTTTGCATTTAAGCAAGCCTGAGGTTTGCCTTTAATGAGAACTGCTACTTGCTTGACCTCATTACGCTCCCCTTGCTGTTGTTTTAGCTTAGGGTCAAGTGAAAAGGTCCAGAGTCCAATCAGCAACCCCCTGGCAACCAACAGTCACATTTCCCAGCCAGTTTGCAAGTGGTTGTTGGAGTTTGTGGGCATTTGTTAATCGGTCATAAAGAGGATGTTGCAGCAAAACCCCCCTCGCTTTGGCTACTAGCAGATGGCCATCATCGTCTGTATCTTGCATAGAAGATGCCACCTTATCTGCAGACACTCACCAACTACTCACTGAGCTGTAGTAAAATTATGAAACATGTGATGTAAACTAAGAAAAATTGGAAAATACACATTTTTCACTAGTGATCAGAGGTTGACAAGGGGTTGTCAAGTAATGTCTAGGCCAATGTAACTAAAGTTGCTCAGTAATTTTTTAAAAAGCCTAAAGTCTTGGCATAACATAAATGGGGGGTTATCCGGGATCTTTTGGACTCTCTGGACTGTTTTTGATAGGGTAAACGATAGTTGACCTAAGATGTTCGCTATTATTGAGAAAACACTCTTAGCATTTACTTAGAAGTGATCACCTGGCCCGTGCTTCTCTGATACTCACTATTTTCTGCAAATTTTCCCAGCAAATTTCTGCTGAATATAGGCAGATGTTTCACAGGGCTGATTTCCAACCCTAGACACTATAAGTCTAGTTTAAAACATAATCTAATCAGCATCACTGCACTGAATTTAAATTCATATCTTCTATTCTTGATATAACTTGACATTGTCAATGAACACCACAGTCTGCTTTGCACCAGCATAATGCTAACAAGTTTATCCTTCCAAGTTTTTTCATGCAGTAATTTAAATGATAAAATACTTAAAGTTACTTAAAGAAATTACATAAAAAGCACAGCTTCAGAAATCAAAGATCCAATAGTCTGTCTGATTAAAACTTAAATTAAAATATTACATGTAAGCTTTCATTTTCAAGTATATTAAATGTCACCTAATGAAAAGTTTTTACCTTGAAAATAATCTCTTATCTTCCTCTCCTGTCTTGTCTTTCTTTAATCGTTCTCCATCACTATGTTGCACATTAATTTTTTTTCCTCACCTTTCTGAATGTTTAGCTAACTAGACACACTGATACAAACTGAAGATGAAGGAGTTTTTGTTTGTTGCACTGTTTGAAAAGTTGTATTTGAAATTACCTACCACTTTAAAAAGTGTTATTCCATTGATATTAACCCTTCTCGCAACTTTATTTACATCTGCAACATGAACACATCACAGAGATGAGAAGAAATAACAGATGTTTACAGGGTGCAAACAAGTCTGCGGAGTGTAATTATTTTCTTATTACTGAAAACTAATCTTCAGGCAGTCATTGGAAGCAACACCAGGCAATAGAGCACAAAAATTAAACTCATTCAGCAGTAATATGCATTAACCTGCCAATCAGATTTAATTCTCATTAAATAAAGATGCCAGAATGCTATTCTGGATCAGTCCAATTCCCTTTAATCTTGTTCGTTTGTTATTTGTCTTTGTTTTTTTAGTTTATGGTGTTTCATTGTTATTCTGTATGTTTCAAAGTTTGGCAATGGACTACATTTCTGGACTGCTGCCTGCTCACAAGTTTCGCCTTTAAAGCTGCCTTTGTGTTACAACCTGGCTTGTAAGTTGGAACAACGACTCACTCGAGAGTTTTTGGACACAGGTTTTAATTTTAAAAAAAGAAAAACATAAAAAAACCAAGACTAACAAAAGGAGTGTCCCTTGCACGCCAGCCTCTGGTATGCTTTTATCCACACTTCGTCAGGTGCAGAAAATCAGCAGTTAAGACCAGACAACACCCTAAAACACTAGCACTGCTACCCCAAGGCAACTAGGGCTTAGATGAATATGACAGAGGCCCATTGTTGCTCTAATAGGTAACTGTTAACATAGTACTCACACATGCAAACACTGGAAACCAGATTACAACAACATATAAACAAAAATAACTAAAATAACCATCACAGAACTACTAAATTAACAATTTGAATGATGAACATTTACATTCCAAGGAGTCTTTAATATTTTATCCCTTTCTTTGTGCTTACTGCACACTAAATGCTTTTTTATCATAAAGGTATCACCATTTACACTGTTCAACAATCAGTTGAACAGTGTAATTGTAGCTATAATTGAAGCACTGCCAATAGCCACAGCTGCTACTAATAGGAAGTTGATAACATCAAAATAAGAGAATATTTTCACATAGATTTTTTTTAAACTGTCCATCTAATAAACACACATTGTTACAGTGAAGTTGCAGAGCCATTTCTTTCCATACCATACCATGAATCAAATCACAAAGTTAAAATACAGAGATTAGGGTGTCCTAGTAATCCTGTGGATTTGGATAGTGTGTGGCCCCCCCCCCTTTTTTTTTTTTTTTGCTGCTTTCCTGAATGTTCTATACTGTCACTATCAAATACGGATTGAAAAAGCTCAACATGCTTCAAAAAGTAGAGAAACTCGATTCAGGGCTTCATATGTTGAGTGGTGGATACTGAAGATTCGCAGGAGTGTATTAATTCCAGTATTATGTTCTCACATTTTGAAGTTTTACAGCATGTTATAAACTTACAGAAGTTTGTAACACTAGTTACCAAACTGCTGTTGCAGTGCGCTTGTGGCAGTGTGCAAAATGTCTACAGCAAGCTCTACACTTTTCTCTCTTTTGTCGAGAAATGATGTTTTGACATTTATATGCAAACATCATGCGGCATTCTCCTTCTAGTCCTAATTTGTTTGTGACGGTTGATTGATGATGTAAGTTGTCACTTTACAATAATAACAGACTTGCGAGCTTTTACAAGGCTAACACGAACACCTTTGATCATGTTCTGTGAGCCACTTTGATTCCATGCTGGGCCTCACAACAACAAATGCATCTGCAGCATCAGAAGAAGCGCTGCTACCAGAGATAGCACACACTTCCAGACGCACGGGAACCTGCGGCTTTCAAAACCACAACAAACACTTACTCCAGAACTAATCCCATGTCTGTATGGAGTGTTTTCTCCTGTTTACACTCAGTAATGATAGGGCCATTAGACATGAGACTTGGTCTCACATAAAAGGAGTCATCACGCTTCATCATCACAGTGGTCTGTTGCGTGTAATGAACACAGTGAGGCTGGGCTTCCCCTCCTCTGCTAACATCTTGAGTCATGGATTCCCTCTACTGTTGCTCCTCACGTACCCTGGTTGCAGGTGAATCCACATATGTAGATGCTTCAGTCCTCAGTGGACCCCTGCAAAGAGGAAAATAATAAATTAAGTTTGCAAAACAGAAGAAACATGTTATGTAAACCATCAAGGATATGCAGGCAGTCTATACAGACAGATAGATAAAACATCATCAGTGCTGCCTTGTATTGATGATGATAGAGTTCATCTCCCAGAGCTACTCTATGTTGATTGGAGTGGGCAGGAAAAAGTGTAGTGTGGAAATCACAGGGCTAAGCATTTGACTTGATTTCAACATCCAAAGAGATGTTTTACTAAGTAGAAAGTGGAATGTTACTGCGCTGTTTGCCAGAGTGGATTACATCAGTGCCCCACTCGTCATAGCAATGTAATTGCAGTTCGATTTCAGTCTGTGTGCTGAAAAAGAAAAATAAGGAAACTCATCAGTCACAGAACACAACATATGCTTTGCAATCCATAGATGGTTGGCTAGGATTAGTTGCTTCTAACCCAGCCTGTCCCACAGGTAGGAAATGCCTGCTGGTTGGAGCATGACCACTTGTATGCTGCAGACCTCCATCTGCAGTACAGAGACAGAAATTTAGAGGTATAGCTTATAAAGTTTAACCAATATGCTCAGCCTTTTAGCACTGCGGGGACTCCTTTACACATGACTTTGCTACTGAGTGGGCATGCCCTTTTAGACTTAACACTACTCAAAGAGTAACATAACAGTACTATTCCCTCTTGTCAGGGGCCGAGAGGCCTGTACATAGGGGTGGAGCCAAAAGCAGGCCCCATGGACAGTTAGATTGCAAATTTAAGAAAGCCGATTGAACACAGTGACATGAATTGTAGGCGTGGGAATGTAGCGAGAGTCTCTGGTGTGAAGGCAACTGAAACAGAGGGAGAGGGTGGTTAATTTCAGGTTGGTTTGAAGGATGAAATCTTACTTGCAGGTGGAAGATGAAAAGCTCTGTGGATGGTGACTAAGTGAGCGTCCAGCTGAATGGTGAGGTGAGTGAGGTTCTCACCTTGTATTTCCAGAGTTCCAGAGGAGAAGGCAAGCAGGTGAGAGTGGTGAGTAGTTGAGTTTCTAATGAAGGAGCTTACAGGCATACACACAGACTTTAGCACGAGTGACCAGCATCTAGGGGATTGCACTGCAGGTATGTCCAATCTGAGTCTTGGACATAAATAAGTAATTCAATTCAATTCAATTCAATTTTATTTATATAGCGCCAAATCACAACAACAGTTGCCTCAAGGCACTTTATATTGTAAGGTAGACCCTACAGTAATACATTCAGAGAAAAAAACCCAACAATCATATGACCCCCTATGAGCAAACACTTTGGCGACAGTGGGAAGGAAAAACTCCCTTTTAACAGGGAGAAACTTCCAGTAGAACCAGGCTCAGGGAGGGGCGGCCATCTGCTGCGACCGGTTGGGGTGAGAGAAGGAAGACAGGATGAAGTACATGCTGTGGAAGAGAGACAGAGATTAATAACAAGTGTCATTCAATGCAGAGAGGTCTATTAACACATGTTGAGTGAGAAAGGTGACTGGAAAGGAAATACTCAGTGCATCATGGGAATCCCTCAGCAGTCTACACCTATTGCAGCATAACTAAGGGAGGATTCAGGGTCACCTGATCCAGCCCTAACTATATGCTTTAGCAAAAAGCCTAATCTTAAAAGTAGAGAGAGTGTCTGTCTCCCGAATCCAAACTGGAAGCTGGTTCCACAGAAGAGGGGCCTGAAAACTGAAGGCTCTCCCTCCCATTCTACTTTTAAATACTCTAGGAACAACAAGTAAGCCTGCAGTGCGAGAGCGAAGTGCTCTAATAGGGTGATATGGTACTACAAGGTCATTAAGATAAGATGGGGCCTGATTATTTAAGACCTTGTATGTGAGGAGCAGGATTTTGAATTCAATTCTGGATTTAACAGGAAGCCAATGAAGGGAAGCCAAAACAGGAGAAATATGCTCTCTCTTTCTAGTCCCTGTCAGTACTCTTGCTGTAGCATTTTGGATTAACTGAAGGCTTTTCAGGGAGTTTTTAGGACATCCTGATAATAATGAATTACACTAGTCCAGCCTGGAAGTAATAAATGTATGAACTAGTTTTTCAGCATCACTCTGAGACAGGATATTTCTAGTTTTAGAGATGTTGCGCAAATGGAAGAAAGCTGTTGTTTAATATGCACATTGAAGAACATATCCTGGTCAAAAACAACTCCAAGGTTCCTCACAGTGTTACTGGAGGCCAAGGTAATGCCATCCAGAGTAAGGATCTGGTTAGATACCATATTTCCAAGATTTTCAGGGCCGAATACAATGACCTCAGTTTTATCTGAATTAAGAAGCAGAAAGTTAGCGGCCATCCAGGTCTTTATGTCTTTAAGACATTCCTGCAGTTTAACTAATTGGTGTGTGTTACCTGGCTTCATGGATAGATAGAGTTGGGTGTCATCTGCATAGGTGTGGAAATGTATACTATGTCTTCTGATGATATTGCCTAAGGGTAGCATGTATAATGTAAACAGAATTGGTCCTAGCACTGAACCCTGTGGATGCAGGTCTTGGCTGCTGGGAAAATTCTCTTAATTGTTTCTTGTTCAGTCAGCTTTTTCACTCGATGTGTGTTTATACACCTCTCTGCATTTAACTATTAGTTATTATTAATCTCTGGCTCTCTTCCACAGCATGTCTTTGTTCTGTCTTCCTCCCCTTACCAATATCCATTTTTGGCTGATTGCCTCACCTCCCTGAGCCTGGTTCTGCTGGAGTGTGATGGCATGCCACACATGGTAAGCTCCACACCTCACCACCAGTTGATTCACTTTAGTTTAATTTACAGTCACTACTTTAAAATATCCTACTTATTGTTCAATATTGCTGTTGTTGCTGAACAATATTGTCAATATTGTTGCTGAACTGCAGAGCTCCTTCAGTGACAGACTGCTGCATCCTAGATGCATGAAGGAGCGTTTCCACAGGTCCTTCCTCCCTGCAGCTGTCAGACTGTACAATCAGAACTGCTCCCAACAAACATAATGTTTACATCTGCGCTGTAACTGCAATAAGTTAACCAACCGATTCGCACTACAACCTGGTTTGCCTCTTACTAGTAGTTATTTTTATTTAATTTAATAACTGTACAGTACTCTCTGTATATAGTAATTTTGTCCTTAATGTAAATATGTAAGAAAAATTGTGTATGTTTCTGTTCTGTGTCCTGTGTACTGTTTGTTTGTATATGTGTCTTTTTGGCTGCTGTTACAACCAAATTTCCCCTTGTGGGACAATTAAAGGATTATTCTATTCTATTCTATTCTAATATTGTTTCTTTATTAAATGTATTTATTTTTCCATCACACCTTCCAATGTTTATATGGCGTGCACACATATTAACCTTGCAAGGTCAAAGTTCTGTTTTATGTTATATTAATACATCTTTCTTTGAGTTACCTGGGGTTTGGCTTCTCCTTCTGTCTGGCAAAAGGTGTGGCAAAGGGCTGGGAGAGCTGAAATACCACTGACAGCCTAATTGGACAGAACCACATGCTTCATTGCCTGGGGGGTGTTTCATGTTTGTTTAATTGTTTTGTATTAGTTGGTTATATGGCAGCCATTTTGTTTTCCCCCGTGTGTGTCATTTGGTTTAGCTAAACCAGTATTTAAGTTCCCCCATGTGTCATTTCAGGAGGTCAGTTTATCTTATGTTTGTTTGAGGGTTTTGTTAATTATTATCTTGAGTTTAGTCTATTGAGTTGACCTCTTTTATTGGTCTGCCTCTTTAAGTTTTGGCTTTGTTAAATATATTTTCATATTTTTGGGTCAATAAAACCCCGTTTTGAATTAAAACACCTGTGTCCTTTATGCTTTACTGCTTGGTCCCTGACAATTGGTGGCAGCAGTGGGATCATCCAGTATTGGACACAGGTCTTTTTTCTTTTTTCTGTTTTTCCCCATGAGGAAGAAGAATGCATCGTGGTGGCAAGAATGAAAAGAAAAAGGGATCTGCTCAGCAAACCTGCAAAGAGGAGGCAAATGGAGCCTCAGGAGTCACTGAAGTTGTGGAGAGAGTGGAAAAGGAGCCTACTTTGTCTCATCTAGTCAATATGCTACATGCTCACATGGGACAACAGGACGTCCGGGATGCAAAACAGAGTGAGTTAAATGCACGACAAGAACAGCGATTTAAAGCCCTTCAACATCAGTTTAGACTTCTGCAGTCAGAAATCCAAGTCAGAACATCACCATCAAATTCTGCAGAAGCTCGCTCTGATTCATTAGAGTCTGATAATCATCCTTCTTCCTCTGCTCAGCAGGCCCAGGCTGAACCAGTTATGACTAATTCCAATCCAGTCATTTCACCAGCATTTCAGTTTCCCCTACAAATAGAGGGCAGATTGGAAAGATTAACTGAAGCTGATGATATTGAACATTTCCTGATCACATTTGAACGTATGGTTACAGCTTATCGATGGCAGAAATCAGATTGGGTTTTTCGTTTGATACCCTTGCTTACTGGTAAAGCTAGAGGTGCCTATGTTCACATGGACATTGATGATTCATTAGACTATGATAGAGTGAAATCAGCTATTCTGTCAAAATATGACATTAACCCTGAAACGTATAGGCAAAGATTCAGATCCCTGGACGTTCAACCAGATGAAAGCCCTCGTGAGTTATATGCGAGACTGAAGGAGCTTTATGGGAAATGGATCCAGCCAAAGGGTAAAACTATTCATGACATTGGTGAAACCGTAATCTTGGAGCAGTTTCTCAGAATGTTATCTCCTGAGCTTCAGGTTTGGATCAGAGAACACAAACCTGGTTCAGCAATGGAAGCGGCTCGGTTAGCTGATGTTTTTGTTGCTACCAGAAAGAAGGGGCAAGCATGGAGCCATAATGCATGGAAGGTATCGAGGGACACCCGGAAGATACCTCAGCAAAACCATCTGGATTCAGCAAATACAAGCACCAGTAAGACCCCTCAGTCTACCACTAGACCACCAAAGGCCTCCGGTAAGAAGCTCATTTGTTATCTTTGTGGATTAGAGGGCCATACGAAACCTATGTGCCCAAGAAATTCTGCTAAAATGGTACAAATGTGCTTCGCCCCCCGTTCTAATGTTGATCCTGAGCAGGAGAGTGACAAATCCATCAAAATGAGTCAGATTGAAGTGAATGGGGTTCTACTCAATGCCCTTCTTGACTGTGGCAGTTCTCGGTCTCTTATTCACTCAGATTTTGCCCCACCTAATATTGTTCACACCAGTGATACAATTTCAATATGTTGTGTCCATGGAGATGAGAAAAGATATCCGACAGCTGACATCTACATTAAAGTTCAGGACCAGATGTATCTGCTGAATGTGGGTGTTGTGAACAGTTTGCCTTACTCTGCTGTGTTAGGGCGTGACCTTCCTGTGCTTTTCGATTTGTTGGAGTCTGAGCAGACTGAGGAGTGCAATGTAGCCGTTACCAGAGCTCAGGCTAAGCAAGTCAGTAACCACTCTGAGACCCTGAGTGCCCTGCCTTTTTTTAATGAGGAGTTTGAAACAACTGTGGTAAAGCCACGGAAGACCCGCAGACAAAGAAGGCAGGAGAAATTCAAATTTTCACCTGTGGAGACACTAACAGATGCTGAGCCAACATCGTCACCCCTAGGGTTTAATATTCCAACTGAAATTGCTGAACTCCAAAAATCTGATCAATCTTTAATATCTCTTTTCCAGAAGGCCAAAGAAAAGGAACCTGGAGTGGAACAGGTTCTCAACAGTGAGTACATCTTGCAAAATGACATTCTCTATCGTCAGCAGGGGTCGGTGCTGCAGCTGGTGGTTCCCCAGAAGATGAGAAACGCCATTCTCACCTTGGGGCATTCTATTCCGTGGGCTGGCCACCTTGGTAAACACAAGACCACAGCTCGCATCAAACATCATTTCTACTGGCCCGGTCTTAGCAAAGATGTGGCTCAGTTTTGTAAAAGTTGCCCACAGTGTCAGATAACATCTGCTAAAATCCCCCATAGAGCTCCACTCCAACCTCTCCCTGTCATCGGCACTCCTTTTGAGCGTCTTGGAATGGATATTGTAGGGCCTGTTGAGAGGAGCAAAGCAGGAAATCGTTACATGCTTGTTGTAACAGATTATGCCACAAAATATCCTGAGGTGTTCCCTTTAAAATCTATAAAGGTCAAGCCCATTGCATTTTGTTTAGTGCAGTTCTTTGCAAGAGTTGGGTTTCCACGAGAAATACTAACTGATCAAGGCAGTAACTTCATGTCTACTTTGTTAAAACAAGTTTATCAGTTGTTGGGTATCCGGAGCCTGAGAACTTCACCATACCACCCTCAAACTGATGGGCTGACAGAACGCTTTAACCAGACATTGAAACAGATGCTCAGAAAGTTTGTCAACGACAGTGGTAACGATTGGGATCAATGGCTGCCATATCTACTCTTTGCCTATAGAGAAGTCCCCCAAGCCTCCACAGGTTTCTCCCCTTTTTGAGCTGTTGTATGGTTATGAGGTTCGTGGCCCTCTAACTCTGTTAAAGGAGATCTGGGAGGGAGACAAGGCGGAGGAGGGACCCAATAACATTTTGTCTTATGTCATTCAGATGAGAGAACGGTTAGAGAAAATGAGTGAACTTGCTCAATCACATATGGCGGAGGCCCAGCAGCAGCAGAAGTCTTGGTATGATAAATCTGCTCGTCAGCGTTCGTTTGAGCTCGTGCTCCTCCCCAGTGACAACAACAAATTGTTGGCAAAGTGGCAGGGGCCATTTGAAGTCATGAGGAAGCTGAGACCCACCACATATGAGGTGTCCACCCCAGGGCAGTTGCGCTCCAGCAAGGTCTTGCACATAAACCTTCTGAAGGAGTGGGTGGAGCGTATTGAACATAAGGCGGATGCAATGCTCATACGGCGAAGAAGATGAAGCAGATGAGCAATATCTACCACCTGCTGGCACTCTGGATTATGATCTCTGCCATCTCCCAGAGGATAAGCAGCAGCAGGTGAGAGAAATATGTAAATCAGCAGTCTTTCAAGAGAATCCAGGGAGAACTGACATTGTTGAACATGATATTGTGGTACGAGAAGGTGCCTCTGTGAGACGATTAAGTTACAGGATCATTGAAGAAGGAAATCGATTTGATGCTATCCCTAGGGATCATTGAAAGATCTAAGAGTGAATGGTGTAACCCTGTGGTCTTGGTACCCAAAAAGGATGAGAGTATGAGGTTCTGCATTGATTTCAGGTACCTGAACTCCATATCCATGTTTGACTCCTACCCGACACCAAGAATTGATGATCTACTTGAACGTCTGGGAAAAGCAAGGTACCTGACCACAATAGATTTGTGTAAGGGTTACTGGCAGGTCCCACTCACTCAACGGTCCAGAGAGTTCACAGCATTCAGAACACCATGGGGGCTTTTCCAATTTACAGTCTTGCCATTTGGATTACATGGAGCTCCAGCAACTTTCCAACGGCTAATGGATCAGGTATTACATGACTGCTCTGACTTTGCTGCTGCTTACTTGGATGATATTGTTATCCACAGCAACACCTGGGAGGAGCATGTGGAACACCTGCGAACTGTTCTGGAACACCTGCACTCAGCTGGGTTGACGGTGAATCCATCAAAGTGTGTTTTCGCTGCTGCTGAGACAGAATACCTGGGCCATGTCATCGGCAAGGGGGTTATCAGGCCACAGGTCAGCAAAATCGAGGCCATGGAATCATCCCCCCTGCCCCAAACAAGGAAGCAGCTGAGATCTTTTTTGGGCATGGCAGGTTTCTACCGTCGTTTCATCCCTCAGTTCTCCAACAGGGCAGCTCTGCTCACAGACCTGACGGGATCACGCTCCCCCAATTACATCCAGTGGACAGAGGAGGCAATGGCAGCATTTCACGACATCCAACAGTCACTAAGTAACCAACGGTTTTGTACAATCCCAACTTTGATGAACCGTTCATATTACAGACTGATGCTTCAGATCGGGGCCTGGGAGCTGTCCTCCTTCAGGAAACCATGGGAGACCGCCATCCAGTGGCTTACATCAACCGGAAATTGTTTCCACGGGAAGTTTGGTATTCCACAGTAGAGAAGGAGACCTTAGCAATCAAGTGGGCCCTGGACTCCTTCCGCTACTATCTACTGGGAAGAGACTTCACCTTGGAAACCGACCACAAAGCACTCCAGTGGCTTGAGAAGATGAAGGACACAAATGGGCGAATTACCCGCTGGTACCTGGCCTTACAGCCATTCCGATTCACTGTCCACCATGTACCAGGCAAGGAGAACCTTACTGCTGACTATCTCTCTCGCTGTTCCAGCGAGAGCTCTGAAGAGTGGAGGTGTGTGATGGCATGCCACACATGGTAAGCTCCACACCTCACCACCAGTTGATTCACTTTAGTTTAATTTACAGTCACTACTTTAAAATATCCTACTTATTGTTCAATATTGTTTCTTTATTAAATGTATTTATTTTTCCATCACACCTTCCAATGTTTATATGGCGTGCACACATATTAACCTTGCAAGGTCAAAGTTCTGTTTTATGTTATATTAATACATCTTTCTTTGAGTTACCTGGGGTTTGGCTTCTCCTTCTGTCTGGCAAAAGGTGTGGCAAAGGGCTGGGAGAGCTGAAATACCACTGACAGCCTAATTGGACAGAACCACATGCTTCATTGCCTGGGGGGTGTTTCATGTTTGTTTAATTGTTTTGTATTAGTTGGTTATATGGCAGCCATTTTGTTTTCCCCCGTGTGTGTCATTTGGTTTAGCTAAACCAGTATTTAAGTTCCCCCATGTGTCATTTCGGGAGGTCAGTTTATCTTATGTTTGTTTGAGGGTTTTGTTAATTATTATCTTGAGTTTAGTCTATTGAGTTGACCTCTTTTATTGGTCTGCCTCTTTAAGTTTTGGCTTTGTTAAATATATTTTCATATTTTTGGGTCAATAAAACCCCGTTTTGAATTAAAACACATGTGTCCTTTATGCTTTACTGCTTGGTCCCTGACATGGAGGTTTCTTCCTGTTAATAGGGAGTTTTTCCTTCCCACTGTCACCAAAGTGCTTGGCCATAGGGGGTCATGTGATTGCTGGGGTTTCCCCTGTTTTCTTTGTGTTATTGTTGGGTCTTACAGTGTAAAGTGCCTTGAGGCAACTGTTGTTCTTGTATGCTGCTCTATAAATAAAATCTAACTGAATATAACTTGAAAAATATTATTTTTTTTCTGAGAGAATTTAGCATTACCAAATTATCAATAGTAGATACAGTGACAGAGACACCAAGTCCCCTCACTGACTGGATCAAGGCTTTCAGGTTTTTATAATTTTAATCACTGGTCTGTACAGTACTTTGCAAAGTGGTTTATAGAAATGTGCAAACAAACACAGACATCAGTTTCAAACACACTGGTTCGGATTTTCAAGATAACTTTTCACCCATGAAAATGATAGTAGGCAACACCTACCTCCAGACATATGTTTTGTTGTTTTATAATCATTCATGATCAACAGTGTCAAAGGCCTTTTTTTTAAGTCTGACAATAGCCCCGTTGCTTAGCCTATATTACTGTTGTTTTTTTATCAACAAACTATTAGTGCATATGCTGCAGTTCTGTTGGGTCTAAACTCATATTGCTGTTAGTGTAGCACATTATTATTTGTGACAAATACATTATACAGTCTCCTGCAGAATATTTTTTTTAATTATCTAAGAGTAATGAAATAGATCTCTAGCCTTATAAATTGGTACAATCTGTGTAGCTGTTTTAATTTTTTTTAGGAAAAACACTACTATCTAAAAACATGTTACAGATGTAAGTAAATTCAAACCAAGTCCAATTATTTCTTGGCCTTAAATAAGTTTACTCTATCAATGATTTTCTTTTCATCGGTATCCCTCATAAAAACAACCCAATTGCTTGTTAGTGGGTTTGTTTTTTTTTTGTTTTGTTTTTTTTTTCTTCAGTGATCTTCCCCCTCAGTTTTTGCAACTTCTCTGGCCAAACCGGGACCAACACTGACAATGGAGTCATTAAAACGATTTATAATTTCATGTGTCATTGGTAGCTGTGTCTTTTATTAGGAAATTATTTTCACATTCTAGTTTTGTTATATTTGGTTTGTTGTTGTTTTTTTTTTTGTTCTGTTGTTAAAAGTGTCAATTAATACTTCCCATGTGTTCATATTATTTTGTTATCCTTTAGTAGTAGTAGTAAAATAAATTGATAGTAATCTATTTTATAATTTCTCACAGTTTTTCAGTTTATATTTTAATTTTTATAGGTTTGATCAGGTTTTTTTAATTCTTTACACAGCAGAATTTTTTTTTTTTTCTTACATTCATGTTACATTCTCTTAGTCAGCCATGGTTTCTTGACATTATCAGTATAAGTTGCATTGTTATCTGTAGACAATATCGACACCTATGTATTTGCATAAACTGCAAAAGGCAACTCATTCCTGGAGTATATAAAGAAATCTAACCAGTGAATGTAAAAGACAGTTAACCTGGAACATCAGCTAACAACAGCTAGCTGGGGGGGGCACTATCACTGTCACTGTCACTGGTCAGAAGTGAGTTTCTCTCACTCACTGATCTGTATCAGGCTCTTTTCAAAAAGTTTTACAGCCTCTTCCAGAATAATGGATGCTTCTCACCGTGCATTGACAGCTGAGGTAAACAGTGAACTGACAGCCTTCAACAGATAGGGGAAAAACTCTGGGACACATCCATTTATCTCCCATGGCTGACTAAAACACGACTAAACATGACTAAAAATGTGGAGGTCTAAGAAAGAAGATCTCAGCTGACTGCAATCTGCAATCTACATCTAACAGTGAAAACTTTACACTGTAACTTTAAATATTAAAAACATATGCATTTCTTGAGTAAAAAGTTCATGGTTCTGTGTCACTTTGGTTCCAGTCCACATAAATGCACAGTGCTGCTGCTTTAAGTCTTACTAGAGTGACAGTTGTCAAAGTGTGGCCCACAGCTTTTTCATATCTACAGAACGGAAGGAATTGCATCTGCAAGACAACCATATTGTGTTGTTTACTGCAAATAATGTTATTTTGGGTCCGTGAGAAACTATTATTATAGCAGATCACACTGCAGTAATCTATTAGTACTATAAGGAGAAATTTTGCTCTCCCTAAAGCAGATTTGGGTAATTAATTTTCCCAAGGGGCTACATTAAAAACTAGTTCTGTTGTGGAGGACCTGCATATATTAATTTTATCACTTTATAAGCTTATTGGTGTGGCCCTTCACAACAGTCCCAGGTTCTTATGTGACACCCTTGGGAAAATTAATTGGCCACCCCCACTCTAAAGGATACACGGCTTTAAAATGTTTAAACTCTTTCACAGGAGTATCAAATTGGGATTGTGCTGATTTGGTGTGTAATCTTTCTGTTGACTTTACTTTATGTAGGCTTTAATGGAGCTGACTATAGTTTATAGTTTTCTGCTTCACACTGTACAGCAGCTGTAATCTATTCTGCGCTATACAAGATAATGGTATAAAAAAATATTTCTTGAATAATACTATAAGTATGCCATAAGCTGTTTCATATCTGGATGCTCTTTTACAAATATGACAGTGACATACAGTATTTGGAGCTCTGACATATCTGTGTAAATATCAAAGGGGCTCTTCATATGGCGGCCAGTGCAACTGGCAAGTTGACTTCTCAGTCCTAAACATCAGTATGTGTCAAGTTTGTCCAAGTCACTCATATGGAGGCAACAAAATAGAAACGACGGCATGAGGTGGACTGCCAGTTTCTGTCCGTCTCTCATACACACTGAGTGAGTCGGCAATATCCTTTTGCAGCTTGTAAAAAAAAAAAGTGTCCAATGAAGCCAAATCCCTCATATGGAGGCAACGACACAGAAGAGACGAGATCTTTGATGTCTTAGATGCAGACCCAACTGAGGCCACATGTTTCCCAAAGAGATGATTAATGTCTGATAGAACCAAAGAAGGATTAACACAAATGACTGCAGTACTTGTCGTGAACTTTCTGCACAACAAACAAACATGTCGTGTGACATTTGTTTGCATAGTGGTTTGTTTGTCGGTCTCCTCTGAGCTGCTGATGAGTGATGAGGTAACAGGAGCATGTACAGGGAGAAATGTTGTAGTGATTGTCTGTGGTTGTGTGTTACTTCAGAATTAGCTAAGTAATGCACTACCTCTAGTCTAAAATACATACAGAAATCCTTGTTTGGTAAAAACCAGAGAGGTTATATAATAAATAATCAAGTTCAGGTTGTTTCCTTACCAGTTTTTTGGTTCTTTGTACTCAAAGTGCACTACAGTGGTGCCATTGCAGATAAAATATTTAAACTCCACCCATATTATTTTCTAGTTTCAGTTTTTACACCTAACAATGAGTAAATATGACTTACACCAAGTCCATTGATGTTTGCAGATTTTGTCCATTTGTATATAGCTTGATATTCTCTCTTTAGCTTTGTATGTGAGCAGCAAAACACAAAGTACTTTCCAGACCTCACAAACGCAGATAGTTTCCTACATCAGCTCAACACATTCTCTAAAAACGTGCCATGATGATAATAAAACAACAAAAAGACTGGATGCTGTCAGCACTGTGTCTTTGATGTGATCTGTCAAGCATCTGTAGTAAGTAAGGCATATCATCAGCAGACCAATAAGCCAGCGTTCGCATTGTGTCTTTTTTAGCCATGTGGGCTGAATGACTGAGACAGCTGAGTAAGCTACTAAGTTAAACCTCTCTTGTCATTAACCACCTGCTGCTCTTATGGACAGGGCTTTTCTTCAGAAACAATCTCTGCAGAGGTTGTATCCTTCATTTCATGCTGTAAGTGTTGTGTAATTTTCCCTCAGCTCAGTTGACTCACCGGGAACACGTGCACTACTGCTGCCTGGAGACATTTTCACACTTACAGCAGGCCTCAAGGGAAACAAGTGTATCCTGCAAATGTACAGGCAAGCTGTAGACTGGTGGAAAATATTCATTGAGGGTAGAATGGTTTGTGCATTTTTAACAGTTTATTGACAGTATAAAAATGAAAAAATGACTAGTTTTCCCTTGTATGTTAAATATGGACCTGCGAGGCAAGACCACAGAGATTATTTACAGATGTAGTGAAAGAAGGGATGTAGAGGGTTGGTGAGACAGAGTAACCAAGGGATAGGGTAATGGGGTCCAAAAGAAGAAGGGGAAGATGTAATTGCCATTGTTAATTTTTAAATGATAGTTACATACAGAAGTTCAAACACTGATGTCAGCTGGAAAGATGTTATGTAATTTGTCATAACTGTACACTCAAATTTGAGCTTGTGTACTTAAAGCAATGAATTTAATTGTCAGCAGCATTACTGGGAGAGTTAATCGACTCATCCGATGTCAAGTCAGCAATTTACATTGAATTAAGTAGCATTGAAGATTTAATTTGGATTAGATGACATATCATGAATATACAGTTATCAGACACTTCATTAGTTGCATCTTCCTATGCCAAGTTGGACAGTTTTTTGCCTTCATGGCTGATTTAATTGTTCATGGCGTAGATTCAACAAAGTGCTGGAAACATTCCTCTGAGATTTTGCTTCATATTGAGATAACATTGCAGCTGTTGTTGCAGCTTTGTGACATTCTGCATTCTCCTACTCAAAGTAACCAGTAGAAGATGGGTACACTGTGGTCATAAATGGTCACTAACAATACTCAGGTGTTCTCAGGTGTTCCCTGTTAGCTTGTAGCTGTCTGGCCATTCTCCTCTGACCTCTGACCAAGGCGTTACTGTGCAATTGAACACGTCCTGATGAATTTATGCCTCAATTAACCTAAAGGCATTAGCTTTCAAGTCATGGGCATTGCAGACAACTCCCATGAGCCAACCCTACTTCAGGATAGTGGCCATCTGAAACAGTCGTGTTTTTACATATAGCACCTTGAACTGACAGCCTGACAACCACTCAGCCATTCTCCAATTGTGGACTTTATAACTCTGTTGAAGTGGAGCACTCCTATGTTGTCTGAAGACCACTTACCTCAGTCATTTCATATATATTGGAACAAACAACCAATGTGATCGTTTACACAGAAATATATATACATATATAACTTTGGATTTTTTTTTTACATATTTGACGTATACATGTGAGATTTACTTGTTTAAAGGGCAACAGGGTAATCATAGAAAATACATTATTGGAGTCCTTAGTCGCTCTCCCACTGAGCCTAAAACAAACACACGTGATTTCATGACTACTCAACCTTTCGGTGGTGGGGATTACAGTGCTCTGTCCCAGTGGGCTGCTGGTTTGAAACCTCATTATATCGTGTCTGGTTATGGATTTAATCTCAGACCTGACATTGACTGGTCCACTGCACCGAGACAAGACTTCCGCTGTCTCAACAGGAGGGGCACGAATATTAGTCTCACATTCAGACATTTTTTCACCTCTTTCCACCAGATGATAGGCAGCTGTTCTTCTGATTTATCAAAGTAACACTTTTACCTAACAAGGACATGTAAAAAATTTTAATAGCATAGTTTTTAAAAAAAGAAATCAAATTTATTATAAAAACGATGCCCACGTCTGTTTAGAAAGTCAAATGCCAAGGAGGTTTGCAGTGAACCCAAGTGTGACATTGGTAAATCAGGCATTCATGGAAGGAGGTTAAAGCAGAACAGTAGAGTCAGTGGAGGAGGAGAAAATGTTCTACAGCTTTTCCTCTGCAGAAAAAACTTTCACATAAACACAAAAAAGTAACAAAATGCATCTAAAAGCCTTGATAGGCATCTCTTGGTGTCTTAAAGAATACTGAGTCTAAGCTGTGTAATGCTCTTAAAGCAAGGATTGTTACTGAAAGTTTGACTGCTAATCCTCAAAAGTCACCCGAGCTCTCAATGGCAGCATCAGTTGTGAATTTTTTGTTTCCACCCAAAGGACTCAGCCTACTAATGCCTGCATCACATGTCATACATCATCTCTCTACTGAATAATTAGTAATCAGTGAAAAAAAGGAAAGACTGAGAAAATACTGTATTTTGCAAGAAAGATATGCAACACAATCAAAGTCATGGACAAATCATTTTGTCTTGCTTGTCTTGAACATGAAGTCATATGGGTCCTCTATACAAATAACGGATTTCTTTGGTTAACTAACAAACAGTGCAGGTGTTTTTTTGCTTGGATCGAATGCATACACACAATTTCACATTACCAAACTTGTATTGTGAGTCTAACCAGAATCTCATAGAAGTGAAACAGAAATCGAGAAATTTCACCATGACTGCTGACATTTTTTAGTTTTTATGACTGAGACCGACTGAGCTTTTTTTCATCTTACTGTCACTCTCCAGTTTTCCATCCTCCCTAAAAGGCTCCATTTTTCCACTCTTAGGAACTTTTTGTTTTCCTTGCTGGCATTGAATTTTATCCATTTTTCTGTATTACTCTAGCAGACAGAATTGAAAGAGAGATGCTTGTCAGGGGCAAGTCATGAATTATGTTCCCGTCTGGTGAGTGGTTGAGGTAAATTTCTGTCTATGTGCACGTGTTTACCAATCAGGATTGTTGTGGGTCTTCAGTGATTTGGTCACGTCTCTGCAACCTGCAGACAGAGGGAGCCTGGACCCTGTGTTTTGTGGACATCTGTGGCACAGGGCTGGAAATGCTCATTTGGAAAAATGCAAAAGAAGTTAGATAACGCTCTTTGACTGAAATCAGACTTATCGCTCAGATGCATTGTTATACAGCTGCTCCCCATTTATTTTGATGCTAAAATGTAAAACAGCAAGTGCATATTTGAAATGAGCTTCAAAGTTATCTGGATTAATAATAGTTTAACAGCTTTGTTTGGCTGTGTGCAGCCTATTAAAGGCTTCTAAGAGCTGCTGTCACTTCAGCATGTGAGGACCAGCAGGTCATGCCAGTTAACTCGGTAGGAAAGAATGACCCAAATTCTTTTTACATTGCCTGGATTTCAGGCCCTCTCCAGCCTTGTATGTTGCTTTTGTCTCTTTTCTATATACATATTTTTCATGTCCCTAAAAGGTTACAACAGCATTGTTTGGAAGTGGTGTCAAACTGCCAGCCTTAGTTAATTCAAAGATACTGGCGTACACACCTGTTCCACTGTAAACCCAGCAGATGCGGTGGCCAGTGTGGTGGTAAATCTGTCAGTGCATCTGGCATCATATACGTCTGTCCGAAACCTCTAGCATATCCAGCCACTAGCGTGAAATCAAGAGGAGTCTGCTTGATTTGGGGAGGTGGGAAAATGATGCAGATGATAGAGAATTCCCAATCTTGTGAATTTTCTTTTTAATCTACAAAGTTTCCGTTATTGAACTCAGATCCAAAAGTAGGGAGCAACTGTTTGATCTCAGGTGTAAGTGAATACAATGGGTTATTCATGCTGAAACATGGCATTATTATTATAATCATTACTATTATTTCTCATTTAATCACTTGATTGACACTGCAACGTTTATACAGTGTTTACAGATGCATCTATAAGCATATAAGGATCTACAGGCAATTTTTTATGGAGTTCCCCAGTTTCAGAGGTTGAAATTGACAATTGCCCAACAAACCAAATGCAGCCTGGTGAGGCTAGTTCCCCAATGACTGTGGGGAAATAATTATTTGATCCCATGCTGAATTTGTAAGTTTGCTGACTTACAAAAAAATAAACTAGACTAAGTCTGTTATTCTTAGGGTAGTTTCATTTTAATGGCGAGAGAGAGCAAAAAAAAGATTACATAAAAGTTATAAATTGGTTCATTTCTTTGTAAGTGAGGAAACTTTGAAATTCAGTGGGAGATCAAATACTTTATCCGTCCACTGTATTCCATGACAAATTAAGAAGATAAAAAAATCTGGAGCTGATTCCAAGTACTGAACTTGCATTTGGTTTCTGTTCACTGGAAATCTCAGTATGAGGTCCACATAGATGTTGATGTAAGTGAAGGAGGCCATCATTAGGATGAAAAAATAAACCTATCTGACAGATAACAAAAACGTTAAGAGTGGCCAAATCAACAATCTGGTACATTCTTAAAAAGAAGGAATGCACTGGCCAGCTCAACAACACCAAAAAGATCTGCAAGTGTGATCACACAGTGCAGTTTATAACAAGATGTGAAGACACTACTGAGGGTTGTACTCTCTGGTCAGATTTAGTCAAATGCTGCAAAACTGACCTCACAGTGAAAATGAGTAGCGAGCCAAAAGCAACCCAAGAGTTTCTCAAGTTAAGTCAGTCACAACTCAACAGAGCATGCTTTTGAGTTACTGAGGAGAAATGACCAGTCACAGTCACATTTACACCTATGGGTAATTTACAATCTCAAATTAATCTAACCCCACTAACTGCATGTCTTTGGACTGAGGGAGGAAGTCAGAGTACTTAGAAGTACAGGGTCAAAACTATGAAAACTGTATTTCTGCACATAACACATATGCACATCTGGCTTGCCCTTTTCTGTGCCAGATCATTGTATTTGACACCACACACAAAGAATGTCATTTGAAAACAACTTATTTGTGTAATAATACTGTAATAGTCTCTTTTCTTATTTGAAAGGTAGAGGCTGAATATTGTTTTGGCAATATGTGGCATTTGATGTAGACGGTGATGTCACATTTCATCACATACTGACCATAAATACAGGTGTATGGTCCCTTCCTTACCTGCTAGGAAGATGAAGTCACCCTGCTACTATTTTTCTTTCTTTCATCTTTTACTTTAGTCACTCAACAAGATACTTTTGTGCTCAGGTAGTTATTTGATGAGTGCTTTTTAGTTGTGACTGCGCACTTATTTTCACAAACACGAACTAACAAGGATGAGAAGTGATACTGGGCAATGAGCTGAAGCTTTGGGCATGTCAGCTCTCGGGGCTATTTGTGCTAAGAGGGGGAGTATCGAGATGAGTGGGTGGGCTGTGATATATGAAACAGCGAATGATGTCATGACAGCAATTTGTCTGGGAGATAAAGACAAGTGGTGAAGCTGTTACCAAAGAAAGATGGGGGGAGAGAGAGAGAGGTTAAATGACAAATACATCACCACTGAGATACATTGTAAGATAACCTCAAGTCAATACTTTATGGGCCGAGAGGGAAAATCCATGTTTTAGAAAACCCGATACAAAGATGGTTTTAGCTTTCTGGGTTTATTTTTCTGCTTATAATCCGTGTGTTTGTTAATAACGTCATCGCTATTAATAACTTGTGTCCTCCAGTGTTGTGTATCGAGACATGTCATCAGTGCTCTGCGGATAATGCCGCTGCCCAAGTGCTTTTCAAACTGTTGCAACACTGCAGCACGCTCCTGCATTTCTTCGTTTGCAGAGCAGAGAGTTCTTGTAAAAGTCCAGCTGTGAAGACAAATTCCAAAGCTTCCAGGAAAAATGCTATCAGACAGCATAAGCCCAAATAACACTGCTGATTAATCATTTACTAACAGGCTCTGACGTCGCCTCATAAGAGAGACATCCAAAGGCTAAGGCATTACTCACACCGCCTGGTGTTTCTGGTAACACACACATACACGCACACATACATGCATGACATCCATGAAGGAGTGCACAGAGCAACAATAACACCACTTTCGAGCTTGTACGTGTGTGCGCGCCGCTCTCAGGCTCTTTTGGCCTGTTACCTGACTGCAGCTCGCACACCAAGTTTGGTTTGTAATTCAAGCCTAAGCAAATCTCCAGCAGGTGACAGAGACAGAGAGCGCAACGTGGACAAGACGCTGATTTGAGGTGGGCTTTTGTTTTTTTCCCCCGGTGAGAAATAAACTTCAGCCAGATAAACGGTGATTAATTTAACTGATCAGAAACACATGCTTAAGCTGCTGTAAGCCTCTGATGAGAAGTGAAACTAAGGGCCAGATACTCTAGATCCAATTCATTACTGTATGTACATCTAAATTCATTCCCTCATTGACATGAGCGGATCAAAGCAGCGCCGTATCTGCAGATTGGATTACCTGACTTACATTAATGATGATTGTTTTTTACAGCAAGACAAAGGGGGAAAAGGTAGGAGATAATAAACAGCAGAATTTGATATCTCTGCCTCGGTAATCCTTTGTCTGATGACATTATTTTCATGCTGGTGTTTCCCACATTACAGTAAACCAGAACATATGTACGTGGTGTCGTTTGTTTGTGCTTGTAATTAAAGACCTGTCACTTAGCGACTTATAGGCCAAGACACACACAAAGGGAGATGTCTGTTCAATAATAAAACTAAATGAATCATTGTAATTATTGTCAGACAGGGGCTGGAAGGAAGCACCTCAGAGGCCAAGACTGTACTGTCATAAAGCCATTGGCACTGCTTTAGTATCAAAGCTCACTCCAGTAGTGGAGTGTGAATGTGTGTGTGGAGAAGCACAGGTACCAAGCAAATACAATCGAGTTTTGAAATACTTGTATAAAATAAAGACATAGTGCAAAAAACTCTGTATTTAGGTTAATAAAAATAATTTGCCATGAAAAGAAAATCAGAGACAAGCTGAGTCATTCTGAAGGAAAGATGGGGATCAGGTCAGCACACTGAGGAAAACAGTAGTGGAGACCATGGTGTTGACCAAAAGTGTACAATGAACTTGTAATCTTGTTGCCTTTGCAATGGTTGCTTTGGAGATGGAGACCAGGTTTGCTACCACTCACAGCCATCTTCAAAGCAACTTTGGTATGCCATGATGGTAATAAAACAGCAATAAGATGAAGTCATTGGGGAGACCCAAACAGACGTGGAGAAGATCTGTCGAGAGCAAAGTGAAGGCCACCGGAATGATGTGGACCCAGCTGAAGAGAACAGCCCAGAACAGAGTCCGTTGGCGTGGTGTTGTTGCGGACCTATGCTCCACCAGGAGTCTACAGGAAAATTGATTGATTGAAGATGAAGTCATCTGCTCTCTGTTTGCAGTTGAATGGGGTCAGACTGGCAACTGGAATGCAATCTATTTACAGTAATACAGTAATTAACGGATAAACTGGCAAAAAACACAAATCTCTTTTCCTCTAGATACAGAGAAATTCACATTAACTACTTCAATTCAGAGTCCAGCCACAATTTCATAGATCTGAATTCCTCCGTGAACAGTGATGTAGTTACGGCCTTGCTTTTATATCGAAAGATAACAGAATACAACCAGCCGAGTCGAGTCTTCTACCACAAAGAGACACCTCACAGATGAGTTTCACTCACCAGCACACACTGACTCAGACTCATTCCCAGTCTGTCTGTGTTGATAATTTAGATGGCAGTTACCTGCAAACCTTTACCAGTCTGACAGAGTCAGACAAGTCGCAGGTTGAAAAGTTGTGGAGCTTGTTGTGCACTTAATTTCTGGGTAACCAGCTGATGGTCTGGTCAGTGGAACTACTTGCTATTGGACCAAAAATAAATTCTGTCCAATCACCCCGAAACCACCAGTTTTTCCTAGTAACACGGAGATTGCTGTCCTATTTTTACTCTGATGTGACTGAGCGACTAAGGAGTGTGTGGGCAAAACTGTAAACAGTTGGAGGTTTTGATTATCTACATGAAAACATAATCAATGATTACAGTCAGTAATAAAATAAACAATGGGGATGGCCTAAGCCAAAAGCCATGATTAAATGGCAGTGATCTTCAGTGCCTCAGGTCGCACTGCATAAAGCACATTAAACTATCTAACTATCTGTCATGCAAATAAAAAACACAACAAGAAACCCGCTCCCCTATCTGGACCTCAGCTTTATTTAGGTTTGACTGAAGTGAAGCGGTGTGGTGTGTGAGCGCCTTATTGCACATGACATGGATAAATTACAAGTCTCTGAATACCTTATTAATAATCAGTGATATAAATATGCCAGTTCTAGACCAAGCTCCATTAGCTTTCATTTCAGCAAGACAATACCAAAGCATATTCTGCTCACATCCCAACAGCATGGCTTCATAGTGGTGAACTGGCCTACCTATAGTCCAGTTCTATTAGCTATTAGAAATATTTTGAGCATTATGTAACAGGAAACAAGGAAGAGGGGGGGGGGGGGGGTGATGCGACATGATTGTAAGGATCTATGTCTATCCTCACATTTCTTGTGATTGTGGCACTTTCAGTTAAAATAGTGTTTAAATATCCTACATTCTGTATTTATTTACATTTTTAAATGTTTCGCAAATCATTTGGAAAAGCGTTTTCAGCTGAATATTTTGAATTCTGTGCTCTGTGTTGTCTTCACATACCCTGCTAGCATATCATTACACAAGACAAATAGTTTAAAGAGCAATAAAATACTTTTTTAACTGTGGGGGAAAAGACACGCAAGTGCCGTGGGCCAAGTTGATTCAGCTACAAATTATATTTTCATTTTCATTTTTTGGTCCTGCGGTTGGGTAAAATCCTCAGTGCAACTGCTGCAAAGCCATCTGTCCAACAGGAGTGTAATCAGTGTCAGGTGAAATAACATGGATGGACTATGAATCAGTGGAAAAATTCTAAAGCTGATTAAGAATCTGTTTGGGAAGTATAAGCAATGTTTTGGACTTTCTTCTTGGACGAGTGTTTTATTTTTTTCCAGGGTTCTAACATCGCTTTTCTGTGTGATCTGACTCCAGCTATCGTCCACCTGTCGCTGTCTGCAGCTTTCTGCATGTGGCTTAAACACCGGGAGTTATCTGAGGTCATGCTTTTGCCGTCACAAGGTTTTCCATTCACATACAGCACATTTATGGATATAAACTACACATTTACACTGTTATAGTTGAGTTTAGGTGGTGCAAACCTCCAGTGCTTTATTACTGCCAGAAGCTTGATCTGTAACTAACACTGGAGACCAAAAAGGTTTTTTTACCCGACAGCAGCAGTATCAGAAAATATGAATCTGTCTCCTCTGGGTCTGGAGTGTTTAGTCTGAGAGCTGCCATCTGCTTTACAGCTGCCTGTCAGAAGACCTAATTGCAACCATGATAATGTCCAATCATCTACGTTATATTAAATTAACATCTAACACAACCAATCAGAAGGTCTAAAACTCACCAGAGAATCAATTACTGTCATGTTTTAAATGAACAGTTTTGGATACTGATATAAACTTCTGAAAACATTTTCTTTTCTTTTAGTCATTTTATTGGCGACTAAGTATTATTTTTACTTTTGCTAATGTGAGAAGTACATAGGTGACATGTCTAATGCTCTTTAAGTGTCTGTAAAGTAAGATAAGGTCAAAACTACTCATTCTAAAGTCAAAGGAGTTTGCAAAGAAAAGCGTCTGGACTTCTTTAAGTTGCTTGAAGACGTTTCACCTCTCATCCGAGAAGCTTCCTCAGTTCTAAGGTCAAATGGCCGAGAGTCCCAGATTTAAACCAAGTGGGAGTATCCCCCCAAAGAGGGACAAAGGACCCCTTGGTGATCCTCTAATCACATGAGCCAAGGTGTGAAAGCGGGTGTGGGACCTAATCAGCCAGGGTTTCGGGTGAGCTCATTGTGAAACCTGGCCCCACCTTGTCATGTGAATTCCTGAGGTCAGATGGCCCAGGATGTGAGTGGGCATTAAGGCGTCTGGGGAGGGAACTCAAAACTGGATTATAGATGGCAGACAGTTGGTGTCGTAAACCATCGCCTCTGTTCAAAGATGGTCGCTCACAGTGGACATAGATGGCCTCTTTCACTCCTCTTTCAAACCATCTGTCCTCTCTGTCCAAAATGTGAACATTGGCATCCTCAAAAGAGTGTCCTTTATCCTTAAGATGCAGATGGACTGCTGAGTCTTGTCCTGTGGAGGTGGCTCTTCTATGTTGTGCCATGCGCTTGTGAAATGGCTGTTTGGTCTCTCCAATGTAGAGGTCTGGGCATTCCTCGCTGCACTGTACAGCATACACCACGTTGTTAAGTCTGTGTTTTGGAGTTCTGTCTTTCGGGTGAACCAGTTTCTGTCTGAGTGTGTTGCTGGGTCTGAAGTACACTGGGATGTCGTGCTTGGAGAAAACTCTCCTGAGTTTCTCTGATACACCAGCTACATAGGGGATGACAACGTTGTTGCGTCTGTCTTTCTTATCCTCCCTCGCTGGTGTCTGATCTCCTTTTCTGTGCATCTTTGCTGACTTTATGAACGCCCAGTTAGGATAACCGCATGTTTTGAGTGCTTCCTTTACATGTGTGTGTTCCTTCTTTTTTCCCTCAGGCTTAAAGGGAACATGTTCTGCCCGGTGGTGTAGGGTCCTGATTACTCCAAGTTTGTGTTCCAGAGGGTGATGGGAGTCAAAAAGGAGGTACTGGTCCGTGTGTGTGGGCTTCCGGTAAACTTCGATGTTGAGGTTGTCATTCTCTTCAATGTGCACAGCGCAGTCCAGGAAAGGCAAACAGTTGTCCTTTGTGTCTTCCCTGGTGAACTTGATGTTTTTATCCACGGCGTTAATGTGCGTAGTGAAGGATTCCACTTCTTGTGTCTTGATTTTGACCCAGGTGTCGTCTACATATCTGTACCAGTGGCTGGGTACTCTTCCTTTGAAAGAGCCAAGAGCCTTCCTTTCCACTTCCTCCATGTAAAGGTTGGCTACAATAGGTGACACGGGGGAGCCCATGGCACAGCCATGTTTTTGTCTGTAGAAGCCTTCGTTGTATTTGAAGTATGTTGTGGTAAAGCAGAGGTCTAACAGTGTGCAGATCTGATCGGGTGTGAAGTTGGTCCTGTCTTCCAAGGAGCTGTCTTCTTGTAGTCGTTTTCTGACAGTCTCCACTGCCTCCGTGGTGGGTATGCAAGTGAAGAGAGAGACTACATCAAAGGACACCATGGTTTCATCTGGATCCAGGGTGTTTCTGGACCTTGTCGGTGAAGTCGGTGGAGTTCTTGATGTGGTGTGGGGTGTTCCCCACGAGAGGTGCAAGGATGGTAGCAAGGTGTTTCGCAATGTTATAAGTGGCTGAGTTTATGCTACTGACTATGGGTCTGAGTGGGACCCCTTCCTTGTGGATTTTAGGAAGTCCAGGGTATGGCATCCCCTGGATAAACACCAACTGTCTGCCATCTATAATCCAGTTTTGAGTTCCCTCCCCAGACGCCTTAATGCCCACTCACATCTTGGGCCGTCTGACCTCAGGAATTCATATGACAAGGTGGGGCCAGGTTTCACAATGAGCACACCCGAAACCCTGGCTGATTAGGTCTCACACCCGCTTTCACACCTTGGCTCATGTGATTAGAGGATCACCAGGGGGTCCTTTGTCCCTCTTTGGGGGGATACTCCCACTTGGTTTAAATCTGGGACTCTCGGCCATTTGACCTTAGAACTGAAGAAGCTTCTCGGATGAGAGGTGAAACGTCTTCAAGCAACTTAAAGAAGTCCAGACGCTTTTCTTTGCAAACTCCTTTGACTACGATGACCTGGATGACTGAGAACCTTCACAGACATACTCATTCTAAAATTATTAGATTATTAATTGTCTGGCTCTTTGATTAACTCCTGATATTCTATGCCATCTAGTAGATTAGATACAAGGACAGACAATGTAGTGTTGGGCTAAAGGATCACCAAATCCATTATACAGAGAAATCTTGGGTGCACGTTTTTGTGGGAATTTGGATAAAAGATCAAAACACTTGACCTGCTGGTTGCATTAAAAAAATAGAAGGACTCCAAAACTCACTGAGACTCATTGTCTAGGGATTATGAATGTCACATTTCATGCCAATCCACCTATTAGTTGTTGGGGCAGTTCTCTTATCTAATGTTCATCCATCAAATATTTACTTTTAGCAATCCCATTACCCAAAAAATACACCAGGATCAGCTACAATGCGTTACCACTTTTACGCAGCCGTCGGAGCTGATAGCAGCTACCTACAACAATGCTGTACTACAATGCAGTTCCACCAAATGAGCTGCTATTTGTCTGCATCACTCAAAAAAAGCACCGGGTCTACTTTTGACAAAAGTAGACCCCATGTTGGTCCAGGGCTCTGTTTGAATTACCCATCCATCCGTTTTCTTCACCACCTGTGACTCTGAACTGGAGAAGCTGTGACAATCCTGTCTTTGAAGGTTCTCAGTCATCCAGGTCATCGTAGTCTAAGGAGCTTGGAAAGAAAAGTGTCTGGACTTCTTTAAGTTGCTTGAAGACGTTTCACCTCTCATCCGAGAAGCTTCTTCAGTTCTAGGGTCAAATGGTGGAGAGTCCCAGATTTAAGCCCTGTGGGAGTATATCCCCAAGAGGGACATGGACCCCCTGCTGATCCTATTGTACGATCTGCTGTACAATGTAAAGCGCCTTGAGGTGACTGTTGTTGTGATTTGGCGCTATATAAATAAAATTGAATTGAATTCTACCTGATCACACGAGACAAGGTGTGAAAACGGGTGTAGGCCACAACCCACTGTGAAACCTAGCCCCACCCTATCATGTGATTTCCTGAGGTCAGAAGGCCCAGGATGTGAGTTGGCGTTAAGGCGTCTGGGAAGGGAACTCAAAACTGGATTTTAGATGGCAGATAGTTGGTGTCGTAAGCCACCGCCTCTGTTCAAAGATGGCAGTTCACAGTGGACATGAATGGCCTCTTTCACTCCTCTTTTAAACCATCTGTCCTCTCTGTCCAAAATGTGAACATTGGCATCCTTGAAAGAGTGACCTTTGTCCTTTAGCTGCAGATGGACAGCCGAATCTTGACCCGTCAAGGTGGCTCTTCTATGTTGTGCCATGCGTTTATGAAGTGGCTGTTTGGTCTCTCCAATGTAGAGGTCTGAGCATTCCTAGCTACACTGTACAGCATATACTACATTGCTAAGTTTGTGTTTAGGAGTTCTGTCTTTGGGATGAACCAGTTTTTGTCTGAGTGTGTGGCTGGGTCCGAAGTACACGGGGATGTCATGCTTGGAGAAGACTCTCCTGTATAAGCTTCTCAGATGAAAGCTGAAATGTCTTCAAGCAACTTAAAGAAATCCAGACACTTTTCTTTCCAAGCTCCTTAGACTGTCATGATCCTGGGTCATTTGACCCAGTGTTTTGAGTTTTAATATATTTTGATGTTTATGGTTTATGTTTAAGTTCTTTGGGTTATCTAAGTTCATTTCTATTACGCCTAGGTTGCCACCATAGTTCTTAGGTTTATTAGATTCCCCTTGTGTCCTCACTCCCCTGTGTTTAAGTCTCCCTCGCCCTTCATGTGTTTCATGTCTGCGTGCCCCTGCGTTGTCAAGCTCATGTTGTCATGTCTGCGTCTCCTGTTTCCTGTTTTATTTTGAAGAGGTCTGGCGTACCATGTTCACTGTTTTTAGTTTCAGTTCCCCTGTGACGTCATTATGTTCATTCATATCAGCTGTTTCCCCATCTGTTTCTACTTCCCCTGATCGCCTCCTGTGTTTATTTAGTCAGTGTGTTTTCATTCATTCCTCGTCCGATTGTCTGTTATCCTACCTTGTTTCCGCTTCATGCCATGTCTCCAGGGTTATGAATTCATGTCAGGTTTCTATGTCTATGTTCTTGTTCTAGGGTTTTGTTATGTTTAGATCACCCAGTTTAGGTTATGGTTTAAGTTTTGCCTTTGCCTTTTCTGTTTCACCAGCCTTGAATAAACGGCTCCTTTTGTTGCGCTCAGGTTTTGTCTATTTTATGTGTCTGCACTTGGGTTCACCTCCTCACTCCACACAGCCAGACTGTGACAGAAGCTGAACAACATGGATAGATGGATGAATTGTACTTGAATTGTCACACGCCAACGAGCAGTGTACAGAAGCTGTAAACTACATCCATCAACAAAGCCCATCATGCATTACAGCCCGTCTTTCTGTCTTCTGCAGAATGGCAGCTAGATATGGAGCTAATGGGATTTTGTTACTGGTGAGTCTCAGTCTCAGTCGGACACTGGCTCATCTTTTAAAAAGGAAAAAAATACAAATAATTAGTTGTTCAGTCCCATATGCACTTTTAAGTTGCATATGGGAAACAAAAGTTGAACATTACACCTGAAAGAAGCTTAACTGGAGAAGATAACAAATGTGCAAATGTGTCAAACGTGCTTTAGCCAATAATCTGACATGTTTAAAACAAAAAGCAAAAAAACATATAATCACTATATGTGTGATGATGTTTTGTGCAAAGTTTTGCTCACATTGGCCCACCCATTAAGGAGGAGGTAGGGTTAAACAATAGTTTAAACATTCACACTCACCTGCAGTGGCTCTTTCCCTGAGTTTAAGAACCAGTAAGCTTAAGAATGATATCTCAAAACTACTGTCAACATAGACCTGGGAGACCTTTTATTGACTGTATATAAATGACAGAAGTAGCAGCCATGATATAACATTTCTGGTCAACTAGAATCCTCAAGTATGGCACTTTGGCTTTTCCATCTTGCTTTTTCGGTTAATTAATCAGAACATATTTGAATGGGTGGGCAGCGTTATCAGCTAAATGTAGGTCTGGGTGTTAATTTGTGCTAATTTTGGCTAGGAAAAAAACAGCTTTAAATGAAACATACTTACTAGAGAAACTGATGAGCTGAGTGAGTTTCTATAATATCAAAATGCTGAGGAAGCCCCGCTGCGCCTTGTCTTCAACCAAACAACAGGTTACTTCAAAGCGTTGAATGCTAATTTTTCTTCTCATTGCTTCTGTTTCTTGATGGAAACATCTCCTCTTGTACATTCTTTCCTCTGATTTTCCAAAGAGCCTCTCCAAACATATCTGAAAATCGTGTCTAAAAACATCTAAGAGAGGTAACACTGAGCAGAGACTGATTTTTTTTTTTTTTTTTTTTAATTAACGGTGACTTTAAGATTTTTTTTCTCCTCAGGGAATTTCAAAATGATTGGTATAACCTCTGTCCTACGAATTCCCCTAAACCTCCACCATCAGTTACTCTTTTTCTTTTTTTCCTTCCTCCTCTTCATCTTCATCCTCTCACTCCTCTGCCCCTCAGCTCTGACACCAGCCTCGCTTTGAAGTCCTCTTTTAAGAGCACAATTAACCCCCTCCTCCAGACACCGAACTCACTTCTCACCTTCTTAATAAGGCACTCATAGACAAGTGTTGGACCTTTTTATTCTTCCTCGCTGTCTCAGACGCTGTCACACACACACGTGCACATTTACAGCCACAGGTTCATACAACGCGCCTGTAAATTCTTGGTCACTTGGCCACAAACTCAGAGACCCCTTCCTGTGTGCATGCAGTGGTACTGTAAGCGTGTGAGTGTGTTTGTGAGAGAGTAGGCAAATGAAAGAGAGACAGAGGTGGTTCCTGGAGGTTTGACTCAGCGTTAATGTAGTTTCCGGTGCTTTGATACAAAGTGAATCAGAAGTGACCGGGGGTGAAATAAGTCATTAAGGCAGTGGACCACCTAATTGCCTCTCAGCATGTGCCCTTTATTTTTGTGCATAATTTGTGTGGAGTTCTGTTCAAGAGAGATCATTTGTCTGTTTATTGCACAAACATACACAAAAGTATGTGGATACCCAAACATTATTCCAAATCGAAATTAAGCTGCCCCCACTCTCGCAATTTGCCCCCCACACCACCACCACGATCTGTACTTGCTCAGTGTTTCCTGCTCTGGTGAGACACACAGCCTTGGGCTGCTTGAGTAATTTGGTGCAGGTGAATCTGGACTGTGTGACTCAGCTTCTAACAGAGCTCAGCTTGTTTCCTTTGTAATCCAAAATCAGGGCACTGAAGTGATGCACTGTGTTTTAGCCACTTCTTCTCGATTGTGCAGAACTAACAGTGAAAAGTGTGATCAGTAGGTTTTTAATTTTCTTTCAATTTACAGTACTTTGCCTTATGTTTGAGCGCTTCCTCTGTTTACTTGTGGTTCCTCCATTTTCCCCACAGTAATATGCATCACCTGATAGTTTGAGACATAGTCAAACAATATCAAAATGACCTATGCTTTATCCTCTTTTTGTTTTCTGGCTTTCATTGTTGTGTCTCCAGTTTGTTCAGGAAACTGAATGGACTCTGAAAGATAGGGATGCATCAAAAACCACCAGCACTGGGAAACAGCACTTTTGTTCCAGTACTTTTGTTCCTCGGGCATACAGTCCGGAGGCAGTTTCACAGAGATCCAAGCTAATCTCTGTGAAACTGCCTTTTAGCCACACAATATTAATATTATTATTGTTCTTTAAATGCATTTTTTTTTCTTTCTTTCTTTTTTTGTAAGGCTATAGTGGGTAAATGCGCTCACCTCAATAAACTAAACACCTGACTCCTTTAATGGCTCAGTCACAATTGAGGGAAACTTCTTTGTGACTGAAAAATGTGCGGTTGCTCAGTGATTGCACTGATTTATTTTGCTTTGCAGTTAGTTGTAGCAACAAAGTGGTGATCCAGAAGTCAAGCCAGCAACACCGTCAACCTCTGTTTGACCATTCACCAGGTGACTGCAAGGTGATTTCCACAGTTCACCTGGTGGGAGGCAAACAATTGCTGTCTATCTTAGACTAATTGCAATCACTCTCAGACAGATTGGTGAATTTTTGCAAATAACTATCATCTAATTTGTAAGTCTCCTTGCAATGAGGGACTCAACTAATTATTTTATAAAAGCAGGGTTGCTGAGCAAGGTTTGCAGTTAAATTGCCATCCTGCAGCAACTACATCACTATTTATTGAGGAATTTTTTGAATTTCTGCTGCAAATCTATCAAACTCTGACTATTAATGTGAATTTCTGTATATATGTAAACAGCAAGAGATTAGAGATTTTCACCAGTTTGTCACAGTTAATCACTAGCAGATTGCATATAATTGCCTACGCATTTAAACTCAAACTGATAGCAGCATGACTCCATCTTATTGTTGTTGTATTGCTGTCCTAGCACATCGATTCACTTTGAAGATGGCTGCAAGCGGTTGCCAACCTGATTCCTGTCTTTGAAGCAACCATATCAGAGGCAACAAGACTAGAAAGTCATTATACTGCTGTCTCCATTTACCAAGTTCTCTAGTGCGACTGCAGAATGATTGCCTGTGAGTGCAACCAGAAGGCGAACAAGACAAAGGTTTGGCCACTTTCACTCAAAGTGGCCAAACCTCTAATTATGCATAAAATAACTAATTTTTTGTTTTTGTTTTTGCTGTTTTGTTGTTTCTTCTTAAAATTTGGATATTGTAACACTGGAGTCTGAAAAATATCCCCTTTTGGAGCCAAATTCAAGTGGCCAATCGAGGAACTGCAGTTTTTTTGTCTTTAATTTGCAGCACAGAAAGTTGTCACTGATTGTCCTTTTATTGAATCCTTCCAAAGTCACTCTCTGAAGCATCAGCTAAAAGATGTCCATGTTACGGGCCAATAGAGCATGTGCATTAGCTGCCTCCTCTAGCTAAGCCATCTGACAGCATCCGTGTGCTCTGCTGGCCGTGTGTGCTCACTTTCTGTTGGTTTCCCCACCCACTTGAAAGAGATCAAATAAAATGACCCTTTGAATTTACAAAGTGGATACAGAACAATTCGTATTCAAGTGTCATTTCTCTCAGGCACACACGTAATTTCACTGAAAAATAGATGAGCTCTACAGCAAAAGTTCAAAGAAGTCTACTTATATTTGAAACACACACATTTTCCCAAGTCATTGTGTGAACCAGGGTCCATCCAGAGTTCAGCTGCTTTAAAATGAGTGACACGGGGCTAAGCCTGGTGAGCACTGAGTTAAATTGAGAGGATATTCCATATGCAAACACAGAGGTGCTCTTTTCCTATAATAACTTCCTCAGAAGCGTCAGCAGCTCAGCATTGAGCTATTTAAGACCAGAAAGCCTTTGAGGAGGGTGGATTTTCCTTCTCCACTCCCCCCACCCTAAACACCACCCCACCCCACCCTACCGCTCTCTCTCTCTCTCTCTCTCTCCCTCTCTCTTTCTCTGTGTCATTAATAATATGATATTGTCCCATCTGTCGGGGGAGCCAGCGTGGAGCACGTGTTTCCAGTTAGACTCATCAGAACCTGATGTGTGGAGGCTGGAGTGAGCGAGAGGACCTGAAACTAGGAAGCCTGGTCTAGAGTGAGAATGGCGGGGCAGAGCATGACAATTAAATCACCAGGCATCCAGAATTTCAGTGCATAGGTGAACACTGAAGTGACACGTACAAGCTGACAGTCCCGTTGGGTAAAAGCAGCTGATGGGCTTCAAAAGGTGATTCTCCTGCTTTCAATTAATAGTTGTTACAGAAATGTTGTAATTGTGTCCTCTTTTACAATTTGAAACAGCATGCTGCACTTATTTTTTCCTTTCTTTTGCTGTTGTTGTGGCTCCTTACCAAAGTTTATTTGCACACATTTTTCATGACATACACACGATCATGTGATACTCTTGTAGGATTTGTTTGGTTTTAAAGTGTAGGTGCCCTGGGACACACTCACTATTAACATATTTGTAAGATGCTTTAATGTAAAACATAAACATGAAAATGGTCTGATCAAAGGCCTTGTTCTGCCCGCTGCTATTACCCCACCTCCAGACTGTATTGCTGCAATCATTCTGTGCTAAATCAGATGCAGAAATAAATATCTCGAGGGGTTGCATCTGTAGCCAAAACTTGCTCAGATCGGGGAACTCATCCAACTATCCCACATCTATTTCAGAGGAAAACAACATGTTTAATCTGTGATGCAGCACAACGATTATGGCTTAAATACTATCAATATTTGAATATTTACTGTGCATACACAAACTGGTAGCTGGCTTATGTTTTCCTGAAACACAGCGCAGTAAATGGTATCTTCTTCCTTCTCATGTAACTTCAGTGCTAAATCAGAACAGGCACCTTATCAGTGGCTCTTCTTGTCTTTGCAGTAACTTAACCATGGCTTCTATAACCACTCGCAATGCACTGCTTGCAGTGTTTCCGTGGTGGACCCTCCTGCTGAACTTCTCTGTGTCTGCTGTGTTGCGGTCTCCCATAGTGGTGAGTGTAATTGTACCTCAGTGACCTGGGTTGCCACCGCAGTGAGCGCTATGATGTCAGGGAACATCATCGACGTGCCCAGAGATGGTGTAGCATTGTCAAATCCCCTTTTAAGGGACCCAACTTGCTTTTCTCCGAAAGCAAGAAACCAAAGAGTCAAGGACGTAATTTGTGATGTCATTCTAGCGTGCGGCCTGGAGCGACAATCGAGATGATGTTTTTCAAGTCTTCAAATGTACGTTTTTTGTTTGTTTGTTTTTCTCCTCCCCATAGGAAATGTTCCAGTGAACAACTTTTCCAACTTTCCCAATTGATTCTTTATGGAACTACATGATGGTCACACATTCTTTATCGTTTTTCATCGGTGTGGGACAGCACTAAATGTTCACATGCTGCACCGTATCAGCTGTCCTGGAAATGTTATATTGTAATGGCTTAATTTAGAGGGGATCCCTGTGGTTTTTAAAACTGCTAAAGATCAAATCAGGCCTCTTTCCTGCCTCAATCCCCTCCCATACTGGCCATCGTTTCTACTCAGTAATGCTTTGTGGGCTTTTATCAAGAGCCAAAAGGAGACTACTCCAAAGAATCTTTGCATTAATATCATCTTTTATCCATTAAACATGGCCGTAAGGAAATGCACGACGTAGATTTTGGATGGGTTTGGTTTGGTTTGGTTTCAGAGAGAAGTGCTTTTGAGTGTTCCCCATCAAAGGATGGCCTCTTGTTGAATTAAAACCTTGCTTTTCCACCAAAAAAAGAAAAGCATGTGAACCCCCTCCTCCGTTGCCATGCTGTCACTTGGTAACACACTTAGACCAGTTTGTGTTTCCTTCAGTGCGTTTTCTACTTGCACACATGCTTGTGTGTTTGTGCTGGCTTTCACATGCATAAATGTGTGCGAGTGTGTTTGTAGGCCGCGGGCTGCAGGCGAGGTTACATCTTGCAGCAATTAAGCTGCATGCGTCTCTTACGCCCCTCCATTCGTCTGCTGCGGGGTCTTATTTCAAGGCCAGCCTGTGTTAGACAAACTGAGAACATTTGATGGCTTGGTGGCTGAACACAGCAAACATGTTCCACACATCACTTAATTATATGACAATAAAATGCGGTTGTATTAGATGGAATGCAAGTTGGCGCACAGCAGTGACAAACCGTGGAGATGTACAGCAGGGCTCAGGGGTGCAAATGTGAAAAATGAGGAGGTTAGAGATAAATGAGATAAAAAATTAGGTGAAGGATGTAAAGTGAAGACAGAAAAATTGGGACTGGAACCAAAAAAGCGGATTGAAATGCATAAAAATGTCAGATGTGTTTTATTTCACTACCATCAGACCTCCCATTAAAATACACATGTAAACACCCCTGTGGTCTCCATGTTCTTCCAAAAAGAGAGAGAGAGAGAGAGAGCTACGGATCAGTGAGAATTACTCTGGGGGGGTTTTTCACCGAGGCCGCTGATGACTTGAAAACATGCAAGTAGTTATCATGGCCGAAATTACTGACATACCGAAACCTTTAACTGTTGATAACAGGCCGGATGCCAAAAGCCAATTGTGCCTAGCATTTCTGAGAGGCACTTAACACAACTACATGTCACAATAGAATGGCTGGTCACTGAACTCAGCAGATGAACAACAGATAAACAATCTGTTGGAGGTGTAGAGTCGCATAAGTTGTTTACGGAGACAATGCATCCACCGAGAAGATAGCTCTATTTTTTCCCCCGGAAACTAGTATATTTAGCAAGCTCTGCTAGGCCTGTAGAAGATGGCTGTAAGATATTCAGTCAGGAGATTCTAATAAAAGTAAATGTAGCAAATCATAAACTACACCTTTATGTTGTTAATGAAATCTGCATTTAAAACACCAGTATTAATATGCTGGTATAACAGCCTCTATCTGGTTGCAGGGATTGGCTCCATCCAGCCAACACACAGTCCGGGAATATTAAGTTACCGTAATATATGCTTCAACTAATTTTCAACTTTTATTTTGGAAATTCAGTTATTGTTAACCGGTGTACCATGGGTCTCCCTGTGTCTTTTTTCCCCTCTGGCAGCATAGCCAAATCAGTGTTGTGGTGGTCCTTGATATCCATCAGCTGCTTTCTCGAGACTTGCTCTGCAGTCTGACGGACTGCCACTTTAACTAGAACCTGGAACAGGTGGACAACAGTACCACATGTATAGACAGTACAAATAATGAATGTAGCCATCACCGTAGCCCCACCCTCGTTAGTTTTTGACCCCATCTGAAATTTTATATCAGCCAGCTTTAGCAGCAAATTAAAATCCTTTGTTTGTGTGATGATTTTGCAAGCTTTTTTTTTAAGCTGAATGCCAGTTGGTGACGATCACTAAAATTACTCCTAGGAGATTGAGAGAGACACAAGATATGATCAGTGTTCTCTATGTCTGGCACCACTTATTCATTTTCATTGTTCTGGTTGCATATATAAAAATATATTCTGTGTTATGAGTAAAATAATCTGTCCATGGAGACTGCAGTCAATGAGAAATTGTAAGCGCTATTGGGGCCTGTTAGTGAGCCAAACCATTTAGCAGGAGGCACACAAGCAAATAATGAAGTTAGGAGTCAGAATTTGCTTGTCAAGCTAAAGTTCAGTTTTTCTTTTCACTCAGTAGAGTTTAGAACAGTTGAGGATCAATCCAGACATAAAAGTATCCCCATACTGTTGATCAGACACCTTTAACCTTTGCCTTTAGGCAGTCTAAATATCAGGGGAGCAAATCAATATGCTTTCAGATGTGTGGCTACATGTTGGTGACCTTTTCCTGGATTATTATTTACTCGTTTGTTTGTTTTTTTAAAATTATTATTATTTCTCTGCTAATATACAGTACATGCTGATAAATATGTACCAACCTAAACATAAGAGCCTGGTTAATCCCATTTAATCACCCTTAATTGTTCACATTGTCTTTAATGTCCATAGCAGCTGCCATGTTGTTTATATTTACCCTCACATCCATCTATTTTCCTCTGCTTTCAGGGTCACAGGAAGGCTGGAGCCTATCCCAGCTGCCATAGGGCAAGAGGCAGGATACACCCTGAACAGTTCTTCAGTCTGTCATAGGGCTAACACAGAGCAACAGCGAACCATTCACACTCACATTCACACCTACAGGCAATTTAGAATCACCAGTTAACCTAACCCCACTAACTGCATGTCTTTGAACTGTGAGAGGAAGTCGGAGTACCAACAGAGAACCCATGTAAACATGAGGAGAGCATGAAGACACAGAAAGGCCTCAGCCAGATGATGGATTCAAACCCAGACCTTCTTGCTGTGAGGCAACAGTGCTGCTTACACACACATTACTGTCCAAAATATTTTGAGCCCTGTAAAATTACAGATATATACAGCGATGTTGCTCTGCACACACCTTTACATGTACAGACGACAAACTGTGTGCATTCTGTCTCTTTAACACTGCATTTTCACAAAGCAGAGAGGTTGATAGCAGACAGAAGAACCTCTAAGCACTCATGGTATCACATTTGATTAGGGCAGACTCTGTTTTGCACCTGGCGAGAAGACACAACAATGCCTGTAAATAAATCTTTCTGTAAACTCACAGCAGTTCAAAGACAGGCAAAAAGAGTCCCGGTCCAGATGTCATTATTACCAGCCGAAAATATTCGGAAATAATTAAGTAGGAGAACAACAGAAACAAATACACGACACTTACGCTGACATTACAGGCCAGCTCTCTTAGAGCAAGCATGCGAGTTATGACGCACGTTAGCAAAAAGCCATTCAACAATATTTACTAAGAACACAAATCCTGATTAGCCGGAAATACAGAGTTTAAACAAACAGCAAAAAAATCAACAAAAAAACAGAGAACATTTTAAAAAATGTGACAAGGTGGAAGATCAAAATACACGACTTTATTGCTGCCATTTTTAATCACTAGTAAGTTATGGTTGTCAAGAAAACTAACAAGAGGGCTGACCTCTTCATCAGCAGCTTCCTCTCCTTAGCCTGCTCCTCTCATGCCTTTGGCAGCTGAGTCGAGTTTGTACGCTACTTCAGAAGAGAGTCTCAGTGGTGGATTAGTCATCCTCCTGGTGATTCAACATATACACTTGTCCCCCTTGATCTGCTACTCTTGCTTCTCCTTGGGGTTTTTTGGTATTTTTTTGGCCACAAACTTGCCTCATTTCCTCCCTGAATGGGCTCCTTCAGCAACGGCCTTCCTCTCCTGGGCTTTGACCTTCTGGTATGCTTTCTTCCCTTTTGCTTTACTCTGTCTCCTCACTTCTGAACTCCTTTTCACAAAACAGAATTGTTATTTATTTGTTTGTTTTAGGAAATCTAGATAGTTAGGAACACTATGTTGTAAACACATGCTCAAAATATATCCAGGCTGTGGTTTGGAGTTCCCCACGGGTCACCCCTGGGTCCCCAGAGATTTACTGTGTCATGGCTGAATCTTTCAACCTCTTAAATTTTAGTATGACAGTGGTGTGTTTTTATTGTCAAAGAGTGAGTTTTAGGCATGGAAACATAACTGACAAAATTAATGTCCATGATCACACTTTGATATCTTTTTTTTTTTCACAAAAATGCAGCTTCTGGTTTTGAGTATTTAAATAAAGATAGTATTGCAGATTAACAGATTATTTCCTAAATAAACCATCTATTAAAAAGGATGAAACTCAAAGTTTTTTTCAGTTTTAGCATATGAGATAAGAAATAATAAATGGCAAATTTTCATACTTAAGCAGCTGCAACCATTAGCAGCAATAACATTGGCAGAATTTCACATTTGGCAGTAAAATACCTGAAATATATCTAATTATTTCATGTTTAATTTCCAGCTTTACCTACACTTGAGTCTTTGGAATAAGCAGATAAAGAAAAATCTACCTTTGTGGTGTCTTTATTCAAAGTTAAAGCTTCAGGAAAACTGTGAAAAATCTGTTGAACTGTAGTCAAGTAACCAAACACAAACTCCTAAAAGTTGGGCTCTACTCATCATAAATCATAGCCCCGAACTTTTAGCCAAGTTCATCCTGCCACTCACAGACTCCAGACTTGGAGAGTTTTCTGCAGCCGTGATGCTCGACAAATATGAGTCCTAACTGGATTAGGGCCCACTAACACCCGAGGCCTGAAAGCAAGATTGAGAGGAAGTTGTCGTGTAAAGGCAGAGGTGTGTGTGTGTTTTTGCATCCTTATGTGGAAGTGTGTCTTTGCCTGCGGGCAGAACACAGGGCCAGGGCAGGAAACGAAGTAGTTGTGCCACCGGTTAGAGGAAACAGAATGGCAGATACATTACTCAAGAGTCAGACTGGCAGGGCTTCTGAGAGCCAAAGCTGAGAGGACATTGAAGGAGGACAGAGTGTTGACATGGAGGCTGGTGTGCCTAAACCAACAGAAAAACAAACAATACATCCTAGATTATTATTTTTTAATTCCCTTGATATATTAAACTCTGAAGTGGAGATTTGTGGAGATGTTTTTAAGAAAAAACAATCTAATGTTGAGTCAAAATGGCCTCACTATATCACATACATACATTAGATGCTCTTTAAAACTCTACTGAAGTTATATAACACCAAAAGACATTCCCTTGTTTTGTTTCTTGATGGTGTTGTTTGAAAGTCTTTTCCATACAAAGTGGTCAGTTTGGTTGAGATCTCAGCCTGCTTTGCAGGGTATCATTGTAAATTTTATCTCAGTTGGTTGTCCCCTGTTAGATAAAGATATCTTTGTAAAAACCACCTATTAGGATATGAAAGATCTAGTGTTAGTGATGGCCGCCATCTAGTGGCCATACATTACCTGTCCAGTAATTGTTGGCTGGTGATCTTTGCCAAGCATATGTGCGAGTTCATGTTTTAATGACTCTGAGATGAATGAAGAAACCTTGTGGCTGATTCTCTCAAAGTTGGATCCACAACGTGTGTTAAATCTAATTTTGCTAGAATGACTTGGTGTTTGCAAAGGAGTATTGTGGCCTGCGAATATTGAAGTTGGTCAATACTGGTAAATACTTATGAGGCCAGTGCATTCTGTTAGTCGAGTCACATATACAGAGGTTTTACCGGAGGTGCTGCTGATTAAAGTGCCAGATCCTTAAAGTGTTCTGGTGTACAAGTTCAATAGTTGGTTAGCGTAGAAGAAGTAGTATAGAAGGTACAACTCAACAACCACTTCATTAGGTACACCTTGCTAATAGATTTAACAAGGTGCTGGAAACATATTCACATGACAGAATCACACAGTAGCAGCACTGTGGCATGATGGTTAGCATTGTTGTCTCACAGTAAGAAGGCCATGAGTTTGAGACCTTTCTGTGGCGCTTGCATGTTCTCCCATGCCTGCATGGGTTCTCTGGGTACATAGTGGGGTTAGGTAAATAGGTGATCCCCCATATCATTAAACCACAACCAGCACCCTGAATTGTTGATACAAGCCAGGATTGATCCATCTTTCCATGTTGTTTACGCCAAATTACGACATTGCTTTGCAAATGTTATAGCAAAAATCAAGACTCCTCAGACCAGGCAATGATTTTTTTAATCTTCTGTTGTCCAGTCTGTGCAAATTGTAGGAGTCCATTTCAATCAAGGTTACTTTTGTTTTGTTTTTTCATTCAGAGACGCTTGTCTTCAGACTTTGGTTGCAACAGGTGGTTATTTGAGTTACTGTTGCCTTTCTATCAGCTAGAAGCAGTCTGGTCATTTTCCTTTGACCTCTGGCATCAACAAGGGATTTTGACATCTCTTGCAGTCCATTCTCTATAAACCCTAGAGATGGTTGTGTGGGAAATCCCAGTAGATCAGCATCAGTCACCATACTACATTCAAAATCACCTTTCTTCCTCATTCGGACTCTCTGAACTTCAGGGGGTCGTCTTGGCCATTTCTACATGCCTGTTGAGCAGTTGAACGTGTGTACCTAATAAATAAACCAATTATGTATTGTGTTATGTAGTGTTCATGTATGATCCCCAATCATATGATTTACTGTTGCCTTCCTATTAGCTATAAGCACTCAGTCATCACTCATTTTCTGGTTAAATGCTACTCTTCTTTCTTAATCATAACAGAAAACAGATAAATGTGCAGTATCTTCAAAATTTATTATGTGGATAAAATACAGTTGTCAAACAAGTTTCTCTTTTTACTACAAAAGTGTTAGTAAAGAAACAACCAACAGGACAAGCTGCTTCTTTGTTTCCCTTTCTTGGTAAAAACGTTTCAGTCAAGGCTTAGAGAAAACGAGAAGAACTGAAGACACGCATACGATCAAACAATTCTCAGACGGGTGATAAAGACCTGGTCAGTGAGAAACAAAGGTCAGTCACTCAGATACAATTTAATTCAGTATGACTCCAGTTAAACAGTGAACGGGTTGTGCATTTTAAAAGTGTCCAGTAGAGTCTGCGGCTCTAAGGCAAAAAAAAAAAAAAAAAAAGTGTGGTGTGAAAATAGTTTAGAGGAATCTAGAAGACTGTCAAAAAAATTCAAAAACACAGTACAGTACACTGTACAGTGTTTTCCTGCACATACAAAGGAGCACTGAGAGAAAGAAGAGTATTACAAACTGAGGGAAAGAGGGGGAAAAATACAATTCCTGGTAAAGATAAATAAATTAAAAGATGGTACAAAGAATCCTGTTGAAGCTGCTGTAGAGCCAGAAAAAAATACTGTGTGATTACAGGCACATGATAGGAGAACTTGTGTTTTGTTTTTACACAACTCAACCATCTGATATCAAGCGATACGTTTTACATGCTTTTCATGTAAGAGATTGCAACTCTTAGAAGAGTAGAGGGAATATAAAAAGTAAAACTCTTATCCCCCTCTGTGTCGGAAAGACAAAAATATTCAGCCCACTGCTGGACTTTTGTTACAATTCAGATTTTTTACTTTTTTACTACAGTAAACAGTTAACCCCTCATATGTAAAAATAATAATAATAATAATAATAATAATAATAATAATAATAATAATAATAATAATAATAATAATATTAATATTAAGAGGAAAATGTTCTAATTCAGGTGCCACTGGAACAAATAGTGCGTTGTTATACTCGAGGAAAAACATTGACACAAAACAAGGACATCAAAGATATCAACCCTTATCATTTAAGTACAGTTATTTAAAAAACAACAACAAAAAAACAAAAAAAAACCCGACAGTAAAACGGCTCAATTTTTTTTTTTTTTAAACAATTTTTTTTTAACTGATAGGAAAATATCAAACAGCATTTTGCTTTTTCTTCATACAAGTCCAGCAATTTTTTGGGCTGCTGTAGAGCAAAGACTCATGCAATTGTTAACACAGCACAAATGATTTTAATTTTATCAGGAAAATGTGGACAGTTAACATTTTACAGCAAACTCAGATAATACTAACACTGCTGTATCATAAAATAGACACTAGAACAGAAACGGACTCACTGTTTTCACTGGGCTGATGGGTGCACGTGTGCAACTGCATGTGATTTAGGGTTACTGCACATCTTCAGTGTAGCGTTAACATGTACACACTTTAAATTTGGCTGGTACACACACGATAAACACCTGGTTCCTCTGTTTATCTGAATCATCAGTGAGCTGATGAGCACAACGCTGACCTGACAAACATGCTAACATTAACGCCCCAATTCCACCTGGTATGAACATGCACGCTATATCTAGATCCTGACAGCCGGTCCATGAATGTTTGCATTCATCCTGGTATTAAAACAGCCTCTCATTGTCTTGATTGTGCCTGCGATGTGATTAACAAGAAGATGAGCTGGGAGGACACGGCCGACTTCAACTACATGTGTGTTCACATTACAGTAAGCTACCTAGACATGTTGATACCAGGTGTACGTTAGGTAACTGGGTCAAAATGACATTAGGTAAAGGCAATGAACACCTGATTGTAAACCAGTTCCTTATAAACAAATCCTCAAGCTTCATCCAGAGGCACCGTGTGTCTGACAACATGCTTTTGGTAAAGCACTCCCTGCTTGTCTCAGGAGGCTTCCTTGGCTTGGCTTGGCATCTTGCACATCATCAGGATCTGCTTCAAGGCTTTCTGGACGTCCTCGTCCATCTGACCCTAAAGGTCCAAGACAGACGGTCAGTTAGTCAACTGACTAAAAATAAAGAAAACAATTGCTAAAGTGATTACTAGGTGGATAATATTAAGTGACATTCATTTGAAAAACCTTCCAACGAATCACAAACAAAAGTATCTGAATGCCTGACTTAAAGTTAGTTAGGGTGACCTGATCCTTTAAAAGTGAACATCATTAAGCTGTAGTCCAAGAAGACATAAACAAATGGATGGACTTACCTGAACAGCATAGAGGAGGTGCATTCTGTAAACTGACACTACTTCACTGTGTTGCTTCTTTGACTCCTAAAAAGACATGAGACAAACCCAAACTTAACAACTGTACTTTATTTATATCAAAGCTAGTGTAAGTAATTTACAGAGCCCCCAGAAGGTCACACTGTTGTGACTCCAGTAAGGAATAAGCTCATCAGATCTCTCTGATTATAACTGCAGCCTAGGGGTGACAAACCTGGGAATGTGGCTGTTTCCATGGCTGTGCTTGGGCTGTTATACGTGTGTGTGTGTGTGTGTGTGTGTGTGTGTGTGTGTGTATGTGTGTGTGTGTGGTGACAGATTGTGCTGTAACTTATTACAAAAGCAGTTTAAGGGAACATTTCTGTCACCTTTGGGGAGCTTTTAAACCGATTCGCTAATTATTAATGAGAAATCTTACAGCAAGCTGGTACTGCAGTTGTTTGATTTGCTGCTGCATCGTCTCGAGTTGCTGATTTTGCTGCTGTCGTTTGGAGGGGGAGCATGAGCTGTAGGAGAGCTGTGATAGGCTGTTTAAGGCATCCTTCAGTTTCACCACCTCTCGAGACAGGTCATCTATCTACAACAAGATAGAACAAGTTGAACAAGTTCACCGTGAAATGAAAATACTTTTAGCTGCCGTTTCATTGCTGACCCTCTTGTTCTTTTCTCTCTCTGATGCAATGTGATTCTCCACCAGCTGTTTGAGTTGACACACAGCATCCTGGGACTCGGCCAGTTTGGAGGTCAGCGTCTGGTTCTCCTTCTCCTTTGACATAACTAGCTCCTGCAGGGCTTCTCGCTCTGCACCATTATCCCGTGCCTGATGGATGGATGAGCGGTTAAGATAAGTAAGTGTTAAGAACAGATAGTACTAAATGTTAGAGAGAAAAGAGCCTTTGGAAAGTGGATATGTTGTTTTTGCCTATCCTCTCACCTTCTGCCAGGCATCAGCAGCCTCCAGAGCCATCTCATCCTGCTTCCTGAGGGCCTCCTGGAGGAGGTGTGTCAGATGGTTCACTTCACCTTCCAGCTGCTCCCGCACTGTGTCATGCTCCACACGGGAGACTGAGTCATCTGGGGTGACATCCTTCTCAGCTGTCAGCCTGTTTGTGAAAGGGACACATGGTAGTAATTAGAACTAAAGTACATTTGATTCTAGCAGGGAGGAACATTTAATGGATATGGATAAACCCAGTAACCCTGTAATTGATGTGAATATATTTTAATATATTTTATTTTTTTTATTTTCATATTTAAAAAAATGAGATAAATGTATTTCTCTAACAATCAAGATTAGTCAGCTTGTTTTTTTCTTTCATTAACTTGCATAGTTACACTTGCAGGAAACTCAAAAATGAATTGCCAGTCTACAGATATACATTGCTAAACAAGCCAATTAGTATTAGCTGATAACACTAATACTAGCACTCTATTACCTCATTATGATCACTTTTGGCATCATTATGCTAAACTTGCTACACCACAAAACCTATCGGTGATTTTGTGGTACACTATGTGCATCCTTTTATATATAGTCTGTGCCTTAATTTTATACTCATTTACTGATAATCATTAGTACAATATTAGGTTCTTTTACTTGTTATTATTTCAGATTATCCATAAATTCTGTCTCTGTGTTACATCACTAAATATTGTATGAAAAGGTTATTTATACAGGTGCGTCAATGTGTAAGTAAGATTTTACTGTTGTAGCCAACCAAGGTGGAGCTCAATAAAAAGTAGGAAACACATGTTCATCATCAAAATTTGACATATTTAGTTTTGTGTTTGTGTCATTATTTTTCACTTACCTGTGTTGAAGAGCCTCCACCTGCGTGGTCTTTTGATGTAGCTCCTTTTTCAGGGCTTCCACCTCATTTTCCAGCTCTTTGATTGCATTACCCAGAGACGACATCACCTGCATTTGATCGGCAAGAGCCACGGAGCTCTGTGCCTGAACCTCTGCCTCCTTCCTCAGTAGTGAAATCTCCTCTTGAGCAGATGAATATTTCTTCTCAGCCTCAGCTAGCAGCCTCTGCAGCTCCTCCACCTTACTGTTTAACACCTGCACCTGTTGTTCCAAAGTTGGAGAGGGGGCCATACTCTTCTCAGCTTGAGCTTCAGCCAGCTGTTTCTGAGTGGCATTGAGCTGATTTTTGGTTTCACTGTAGGAGCGTGAAAGTTCCCTGCAGCGGAGCTGCAGTCCAGCGATTTCCTCATCTCGGGCAGCCTTCATCTCTTCAAAGTCTTTGGCTGCAGATTCAACAGGCACTGTGCCCTTTAGAGCCTCCTAAACAACAGAAAGAGGATAAATTGCAGGCCATAAAGATGAATGATATGTGGCGAATGGCATTTTAAAAAGCAGTTTAAAGAAAAAAAAACAAAACTCTGCTTCTCTGATATCAGCTAAATCTTGAATTGTCAGCCTCAAGCAGAGATGAAACAGACTACAAAGGTTGGACAAATCAAATTTGTTCATATAGAAGAACCCTGCATTTACCTGGAGCACCCTGACTTCCTCCTGTGCCTCCTTGTACAGCTCCTCGAGTTGTGCTGCCCTCTGTTCTTTCTCTTTAGCGCTCTCTCTATCCTCCTCCATCTTCTTCAGTGCCTCTTCCAGACGTTTGATATGTTGTGTTGCTTTATCTACCTCTGACTCTGATTGGGCTAGCTGGGCCTTTAGCTGCGTTACTTCATGTTCAAGTGTGGGTGATGTAAGTCTCTGGCTCTCCTGGCCTTCTCTCGTTCCCACCTGTACTCTCAGATTCTCCACTTCCTCCACAGCTTGGTGGTATCTCTCCTGAGTGTCAGTCAGCTTGGCTTGCAGCTCTGCTAGACTCTCCATCAGCTCTCTCTCTCTTCCTCTCTCGCTTTCATTGTCCCCTCTTTCCCTGCTTCGCTCTGGCTTCAGCTGAGCCTGAAGCGACTGGTTTTCCTTCCTGGTTTCAAGCAGTTTTATCTGAACTTTCTCTAATGTCTGCCTCAACAATCTGATCTCCTCTTCGCCTCCTCCTCGTAGTTTCTCTCTCTCTTCTTCCTCCAGTATCACAGAGTCAGCTCCTGGATCTTCCCCTTCTACTTGGGTGGTGGAGGGGACTTGAGGCAATGACTCAAACTCATCCTGGGTAGAGTGGAAAGATGAGTTGGAGGCAATGCTGTTTGGACGACTCATCTCCTTCAGGTTTTCATTTCCTTGGAGGGATGGATGTTTCTGTGGGATGGGGGAACAGGCAAAAGTGAATGAAAGTGAGTGAGGCTGGAAATACAAAAAGCTCAGTAGTGAATCCGCAGCTATGTTTTTCTCTCACATTCGCTTTGATTGATTAACTACAAAGCAAAAAACAGAGGTATTTATTAGAGATGGCACGATACCACCTTTTTATGTCTGATACAGATATCATAAATTTGGATATCTGCCGATACCGATATGAATCCGATATAGTGTATTTTGTAATCAATAAAACTGTTTTTTATAAATTGCTGCATTTTGTATAAGCTCATACTCAAGTTTTAAAAAACAAAACACTAAAGCTATTCTGTTATACCTGTATGCAAAAAATACACTGCACCCAAAATATTTTATAGTTCAGCAACACTGATCAATCTAATAAACTTAAACCTGCACCATCCTCCCTATTCTGGTATTTTAAAGAGTACTTAGCAGAAATATTAAACAACCTAACTAATAGGGTTGCAAACTCCCAGCAAAAATATTAGGGAACCACCCCTGCTTAATCGACGTAATCAACTTTAATTTAATGCACGTGTAAAACAAATGCACCGAAATCAATTATTTTTCTGCAATAATTAAATAGATTCAACATCTTGCTTCAACAGAATTGCAGACTGCACAGATGGTACCTTCCCAAAGGAAAGAGTACCATAGCTTACTAGGGTATATATTAGACTTAATAGTTACTATATACAATTATGGATTTCTATACATTTAATCACATGACCACTTTGGTTGTAAGATTCAGATAATTATTTATTAAAAGTTAGTCATTTTAAATGAAATAACAAAGAAAAGTATTTTTTGTGCCCCCCTTTCCCTGTTAATGCCCTGCCTGGCCCCCTGGCTGGCAAAACTTTGTTAGGCCCACCCCTGCACAGTTACTACCCGTCAGCTATGTGGAAAAGGATCCTGGTGTTATTTGTCTCTCAGAAACAGTTCATAACTTCCCTTCAACTCATTCATGTCACCTAAAAGGTAAACCTGTTTCTCCATCACTGTTCAGCTCTGATGATTCAGTAAGGACATCTCCTGGTTTCACCTTCATGTTTCCCTCTCACCACATATCCAAACCGATATCATGACCAGCAGCTTTTACAGCTGTGGCTCCAGCAAACACCAGCGAATACTAGAAAGTAATATTAAATCAATTCTAACAACAGCTTATCACGCTTAAACGTGCTACTGTTGTTTATCCGCTGGTCTCCTCTTTCTGGCGCAAAGTGGGCGATAAACAAACAAGAAAGACGGGACTTGCGACAGAAAAGCCGACCAGCTGATCATTGATCAGTTTCATGGTTGAAGTAGCAACAGGGGAGGAAGGGGGAGAGAATGAGAGAAGAAGAGGCAGCTGTGCAGCAAAGACAGAATAACTCCAGCTTTGTGTCTTTTTTTCCCATTCTAGCTGAAGTACGGGACAAATTGATTCCTTTTCTCCTCAATATGAAACTCCGATGGCCAGTCCAGCTGTGGCTCCAAATATCAGTTGTTAAGCTTAACGTGGAAATACTATGCAAACACTCAGAGATGAACTTATACACACTTGCTTTACTTCTCTGGGATAGTTTTCTCCGAGATTAAATGCCGCGGTTTGGAAGCGTGTAGCGAGGCTCCAAATGCTCCACCAGACCGCCGACAGGTCTCGCAGACAACAGCCGCTCTATCACGTGACACATACGATACATAATATCGGATCGGTCCATCTCTAGTATTTATATAGCTGTGGGTGTCTTAAGAATAGGAGTCAAATTTTTCATGCAAAATATTTTTTCCAATTTATATTTATAAAAAAATTTTATATGAATTTTTTTCCCAAATTTTTCATATAAAATATTTTTTCAAATTTATATTTATAAAAAAAATTTATATGAATTTTTTTCCCAATTTTTCATATTTTATATGAAAAATTGGAAAAATACACTATAAACTTTCACTTTTCTATTCTTACTGAACACTTAGGGCACTTCTTACTACAATCCACAGCCAGTGGCCATGTTTTCTTTCTATCACACACAATCTGATGGATTCAATCTCAGCCACATTTACACAATTTTAGGGCACAGTCACTTTATGAAAATACCACAAAGCTGGGTCAACTGTTTAATTTAATCAGGATTGGCAGATTAATTAATAATGCACACACCCACTAAATTAACAATTAGATATAAGATATTACACAAATGCATTATTGCTCATTTACTCAACTGTACTGAGCAACACTTAGCAGCATTAAGGGAGGACAGGAGGGATAATTAGAGTGTCAGCTTTGTTTATTTAACCTCCTAGAACCTGGCGTCCACATATGTGAACATCACATTTTGAGTTATTTAGACCAAAATATTTAATTTTGCTCTACTAGGGCCTGATATCCACTTATGAGGACATTATACTGCTACTGTTCTATCAAAATTTTAAACGAATATCCTCATATGTGGCTCTCGTTTTTCTTAGGAACAAAAATCAGGTAAAAAAAAAAAAAAAATCTGGTAATTCTTTGTTTTTACATTCATCGGGTCCCAATCAGCCCAAATATCAAAGAGAAATTAAAAATGCATGCCGTGGAAGAGTTTGGGTCTTAGGAGGTTAAACAGAAACCAGTGTTGAGTAATATTACTTTTAAAAGTAACATTAAATTAAAACATGTAAAAGCTGGACTACTTTTTGGTTACCAGAAATAAACACACCGTTGCACATGACACATAAGCCAGTAAGGTCATTGCACTGATGCATATGCACACTATAGGTTCCATGCTTTTAAGAATGTGCAGTTTGCTGGTTATCCTGTTGTTGTTGTTAGGCTGAGCTTTTCTGCAGTTTTCCTAGTGCTTCCTAGCATTCAGCTAACCATAAAGAGTACACAAGTTATTACCTTTTTAATATGCTTTAAATAAGCTCTAGGACAAAACTTAGAACGGAAACACAAACAAAAGTGTAATTATTCTGTGTGTTTATTAATGTGAAAAACGAAACGAAACAATAGTATACTTGATGACGTAAACTGAATCCTGTTGTTCGAAGTCTTAAACGCTTTCAAAAACCACCGCAATCGTATTCGTAAGCTTTTCAGGCTCCGGCTTAAACCACAGACAAATGTCACGTAATCTGTAGTTAAACTGACACATTCCTATTTCCTAAGTGTAACGAGCACGCTCAGTAAAGAGGCGTTCATCATCTTCATGATTTCCCGCCGGGCATAAAAGGATCAAACACCGAAACACTGTAAGCCGACTTCTTCTGTGCTTCTGTTTTTCTCTACTTCTACTACTACTACATTATTTGTGGTTTGTTAAAAAACAGAAAACATTTTTTTAAAAATCTATCACTTTAAACAATCTGCAGTAGTAACCTGGCTTAAACAAGCAGTTTACTGTTGTTTCGTTGATTGTTTTTGGTTGTTTGTTTCATAGCTAAACTCCTGAGCATGAATGAATGGGTTACATACCTTAAGTTTGCTTGCAAGTTGCTGGTTTTCCAAAGTGAGAGCCATAATCTTGGCTTGCAGAGCAGAAACCAGAGCAGCAGACGCTGTGAAACTTTGCTCGGCCTGCCAGGACATACGCACACATACATTCACATGCCAGACTGAGGCATAAAGACAACGCTAAGGACCACCACCTGCCTACTGAAAAACAACACGAGTCGTGACACGTCTTAAGCTTAGTATAGACCTCCTTCAAGAATGCTGAAAAGCTGTTGTGTTTGTTTAGCACTAAACTACAAAAGCAGGCTGGCTTCTTTGTAAACATATTATACGTAGAAAACTGTTTAAGATTAATCTAAAGTTAAAATATTCAGTTAAAAATATGCACAACACAAACATCTCTGATTCAAGTTTTTCCTAAATGCATGAAAGGAGATTAACTTTCATACAAAACACATATAAATGCAGTATATTGACTCTATGTGGGGTACTCACATGTACAAGGCATGCTAATACTTATTATTAATTTAATTATTTTTCTCCAGATAATTTGGTATAGTCAATACACCCGGTTTAAAAACCTGCATATATGGAATTTAAATAAAGCACCACAGTGTTGTCAACTATATATTAGTCACCTTTGTATCCAGCTCAGGACCCGTCACCGTCTCCACCGTTTGCTTCAGGTCTTCGATTGTTTCCAGCAGCATGTTTCTCTCCTTCTCAACCTCCTCTTTCAATGCTGTTCCTCTGATCTCATCTTCCTGTGAAAAAAAAAGGGGAGGAGAAAGGAGTGACGAGTGGCAGAAAAAACTGGGAGGAAAAAAAACATCATATGAAGGCTGATGGAAAGAATTTACCCAAGTACTTAAAATGGAAGCCTAAAGGCTAATGCAGCTTTCAGTTTCATATTTCTTTTTTAATACCTTGTGTTTTTCTGTTACCTTGTAGTTGAATCTTTTAGGAGTGTCACTTTTGTTGGATGCTGGAGTGCCAGTAGATGTAACAATTGAAGGGGAAGAGGGTCCAGAGCTCTAAAGGAGGATTGTTGCATTAATTTTCCTGATAAATTACTATTATTGATTTGTCCACTTTTAATGTCGCTACCATCTCTCAGACATTTTACAATCCCTAAGGATGGCCTGTACTGCACTGACTGTTTATAGAAACAGCTTGCAAATGCCACACTTTCCACATTTTTTACCTGTGGCCTCTTAAAAGAAGAGAGAGAGAGAGAGAGAGAGAGAGAGAGAGAGAGAGAGAGAGAGAGAGAGAGAGAGAGAGAGAGAGAGAGAGAGAGAGAGATTAAATGCTAAAAGAGTTATAATCGCTAAACTTTTAATTGAATTTGGATACGAAAACCTTACAATTAAAGCTGATGGTGTGCACTTTAAACCCATATGTATAACATAACTGACTTGAAATGTTTTAGTAAACAACTAAAATAACAAATTATGTCAGTGCATAAAATATACACACTGGCCACGTTAATAGGTTACCTGTTAAACTGCTCAGTATACCTAATACTAAATACCTAATCAGCCAATCACATGACATCAACTCAACACATATAGGCATGTATACATGGTCAAGACAACCTGCTGAAGTTCAAACTGAGTAACAGAATTTCTGGTTATTAAAGAAACTGCTGATCTAATGGGATTTTCCTACAAAAAACATCTCTAGGGTTTACAGAAAATGGTCAGAAAAGGATAAAATATCCAGTGAGCAGTAGTTCTCTGGGTGAAAATTACTTGCTGATGCTAGATAACTGAGAAGCATTGCTGGACTGCGTTAAGACAATAGGAAGACAGCAGTAACTCAAATAACCACTTGATACGATCAAGGCTTGCAGAAGAACATCTCTGAATCCTCCAAGAACAGGAAAGCGAGGCTTTTGATTGGCACAGACTCATCAAAATTAGACAATAGAAGACTGGAAAAAATGTGGCCTTGTCTAATGAGTATTGATTTCTGCTGCAAGATTCAGATAGCAGGGTCAAAATTGTGAGTAAACATGATGAAAGCATGGATCCATCCTGCCTTGTGTCCAGACAGTCTGCATGTGTAATAAGTTCAAACTGAACATGAGAATGGAGAATCTGATGCTTGGCATATATTCTTTTTTTACTTTGCACCTATTACTAACAACTTAGCATCACTTAATACCTGGGTATTGTTGCTAACCATGTCCTCTAGCATAACATGCCACACCACAAAGCTGAAATAATCTCAAACTGGTTTCTTGAACATGACAAGGAATACAGCGTACTCAAATGACCTCCAATGTCACCAGCTCTTAACCCAATAGCGCAGCTTCAGGATGTGGTGAAATGGGAGACTTGCATTATGGACATCTGTGATGCTAACATGCCAATATGGACCAAAATCTCTGAGGAATGTTTCCAGCCCCTAATTAAATCTATGCCATGGAGACTTGTGGCAGTTCTGAAGGCAAAAGAGGCTCCAACCCAGTACTAGAAAGCTGTACCTAATAAAGTGGCCAGTGATTATACATGCTACATCAACGGAAAAATTTGGCTGATGTTTTCTCACTAGAAATCAGTTAATAGTTTGTCGAAGAGACCTTTACAGATAGTATGTAAATAAGCAATCACTGATTTTGTTCTCATATTACTTTGTATGAATACACTACAAACATGCATTAATATTAATATGGAGAGTGGCACACTGGTACAAGCCGCCAGACAGAGACACATGCATTTACCTGAGGTGGGCTAATGGGAGGTGGAGGTGCTTTTCGTTTTTTGGGAGTTATGATCCGTTCATCACTTATCTTAGCTACTTGATCATGCTGAAGAGCCAGCAAAAGAGGCAGAGAGGGAAGGTGACAAAAAAAAGAGAAAGAAAAGTGGGATTCAGTGCTGGTTAGTAAAAGGAGTCAATCGGTGGGTGCTACAGTAAGAATTAAGATTTGTTTTTCAAAAACAGCAATTAAAGATTTTTTTTTTTCAAAGCTTGGAATTATGACACTAACATATAAGAGAAACTGAACTATATTATTTGTAGCTATGAAAATGAAATTAGTCTGAAGTCGGTTTTATTCATTATTTTACTTCCTAATTCTATAAATCAGTTGGCAGTGCTAAAATGTTTATTCACTGTCATCCGCTGTGGAATTTCACGTGTTTTAGTACTTTTGATGGTCGATGTCTTACCTGGGGACTTTTAGGAGACTTCGTATCTGCCAAAAAAGATGGAAAGGTATTGTTAGGTACAACACACTAAACATCTAAGAAAAATTCAACAGTAACAGGAAGCCAACTGCAGGTGGCAGTGTTGACTTTGTGTTGAACCCAGAGCAGTATGGATCTCTGTCTCACAGGGGCAGTATGTGTGTTTTTATTGGCACTGATCAGGTTTTGGGAGGGGGAAAAAACCTGAAAGCATTAAGACTGGACCTCACATTGTTTTTGGTTAGGGTTAAGACTGAGGTTAGGTACAGAGTAAGTTTCCATGGAAATGTACTGGTTCACTGCAATGCCCTTAAGGGGGGGGGGAAAAAAACCTAAAAACAAATATGCCTGCCTGCCTACCGCAGCCTGAGTGACATTGTCCACAAAATTTATATACAAACCTTTACTGAATACTTCCTCAACACTTGCATAAAGCCAGTTGCACTCACTTCCTATCTTTCTCTGAACTGTAGGTTTGTGTTTATGCACAACTCTTACCTGAGACCGGATGCTTGTTTAGTGCAGCTGAAAGGACAGTTTTGGTTTCAGAGCTGCCTGAGACCTTAGCGTAATGTAAAACATCATGGCCTTCTGCATCTACAGCTGACAAGTCTGCTCCTCTCTGAACCAACACTTCAACAACAGATACTGCGTTGGACTCGGTTGCGAGCATCAAGGCCATCCTACAACACAGACAACACAGCATACTGATCACCACTTCAACATCAATCAAATATCCTACAATGAGCAACAATTTATTTGTAATTTTTTCCCTGTGTCTTATTATGTGTCGACTTTGTTTGGGTCTTTTTTGTTGTTTTTTTGTTTTGTATACCTGCCACTGTTGTCAGAAGTGTTGATTTCAGAACCAAAGTCGAGCAAAATGCTGCATACTTCTGCATGACTGTGTTTGGCTGCCAACAGCAAGGAAGTGAGACCATCCTTTAGGAGAAACAAACATAAAAACGAGGAAAACAAAATGACTAAAATCATCCTATAGAAAAAAAAAAAGACAAGACAACATGACAGATTTAAATGGACGCACACCCACAGCAATATAACTAGTCACAGCGTGGGCCTTGACAGGGCCTGTGTGAAAAATGAGTGAACGTCTACTGCTCTAAATGAATTCCCCAGCAGATAAACAGAAAAAATTCAGTTTGTATGTTTAAGATGAAAGAAATAAGAGCATGGGAAAATCCCCCAAATCATATTACTGATTGAGCTCAGCAGGTTGCAGAGAGTTGGTGGATGACTGCAGTATTTCATAAGACAGGCTATCCCATTTTTCTCCAGGACTGCCAGGGTCCGACCCCAAGTGTAACCCTTCACTTAACCTCAGTCTTGTAATGCTCAAGCATAAATATTTGACTGCCTAAGATGGATAAGGGAAATTCCCAGTCTAGAAAGAGCTACTTCATCAAAGGCATAAGAGTATACAGTGGCTCGCAAAAGTATTCGGCCCCCTTGAACTTTTCCACATTTTGTCACATTACAGCCACAAACATGAATCAATTTTATTGGAATTCCACGTGAAAGACCAATACAAAGTGGTGTACACGTGAGAAGTGGAACGAAAATCATACATGATTCCAAACATTTTTTACAAATAAATAACTGAAAAGTGGGGTGTGCGTAATTATTCAGCCCCCTGAGTCAATACTTTGTAGAACCACCTTTTGCTGCAATTACAGCTGCCAGTCTTTTAGGGTATGTCTCTACCAGCTTTGCACATCTAGCGACTGAAATTCTTGCCCATTCTTCTTTGCAAAACAGCTCCAGCTCAGTCAGATAGCGTTTGTGAACAGTTTGCCTCAAGCCATGTGGGGGACACAGCAAACATGTGGAAGAAGGTGCTCTGGTCAGATGAGACCAAAATGGAACTTTTTGGCCAAAATGCAAAACGCTATGTGTGGCGGAAAACTAACACTGCACATCACTCTGAACACACCATCCCCACTGTCAAATATGGTGGTGGCAGCATCATGCTCTGGGGGTGCTTCTCTTCAGCAGGGACAGGGAAGCTGGTCAGAGTTGATGGGAAGATGGATGGAGCCAAATACAGGGCAATCTTGGAAGAAAACCTCTTGGAGTCTGCAAAAGACTTGAGACTGGGGCAGAGGTTCACCTTCCAGCAGGACAACGACCCTAAACATAAAGCCAGGGCAACAATGGAATGGTTTAAAACAAAACATATCCATGTGTTAGAATGGCCCAGTCAAAGTCCAGATCTAAATCCAATCGAGAATCTGTGGCAAGATCTGAAAACTGCTGTTCACAAACGCTGTCCATCTAATCTGACTGAGCTGGAGCTGTTTTGCAAAGAAGAATGGGCAAGGATTTCAGTCTCTAGATGTGCAAAGCTGGTAGAGACATACCCTAAAAGACTGGCAGCTGTAATTGCGGCAAAAGGTGGTTCTACAAAGCATTGACTCAGGGGGCTGAATAATTACGCACACCCCGCTTTGCAGTTATTTATTTGTAAAAAATGTTTGGAATCATGTATGATTTTCGTTCCACTTCTCACGTGGAATTCCAATAAAATTGATTCATGTTTGTGGCTGTAATGTGACAAAATGTGGAAAAGTTCAAGGGGGTCGAATACTTTTGCAAGCCACTGTAGTTTCTAAAAACTATGAGGAGCAATAGATAAACAACTCAGTGCTGAAGAGTATTAACAGACATTTCCACCGTGAAACATGTTGGGGGGGGGGGGAATCCAAGTCTTTCCTGAAAAAAAAAAGTAGGAAAACGAACTTCAAGAAACACTAACGTCTGTCAGCATAGTTTTGTGTGTGCTTTATGTTACAAGGCTGCTGCTTTCACACACCACAGAGAACAGAACTATGCTCTGGGTTCCTCTGAGCTCTGCTAAACACTTTAACAGGCCTGTGTCTGTGTTTGCCCTGTCTGTGTTTTATATTTCTCTGGAATCTAAAAGACAGAAGTAATTTTGTTCTTCTCTGGGTAATAGGTTCAATGTGTGTGTATAAAGGCATGTGGGCGCACAGGTGTATTACTGCTTGTTTGCTGGCATGTGTTACTCGCTGTGTTTCTAACTTGCTGTCGTCGTGTCTGACATTTAAAGCCATATTACCCAAATATGGGCAACAGTGTAAACGCTGGGCAGAGCTGATGCATGACAAGTTAACTGTTAGGACAAGGTGTTACAGTCAGAGAGGCCTGTCAATCAAGACAGCTAAAATAAAAACACAGCTCTGCTTAAACCTGAATACACTCACCATGCAACAGTATTCTCAGCATTACCATTACCATGTTCATTTGCCACCTGAAAACTGGTTTAAATCCAAATAGTGTCTTTGTTTGTATGAACAGGATCCTAAAACCGTCAGTCTGCTGGTTGCATGTACAGTCAATGGCTACTTAATTAGTTACACCTTGCTAGCACTGGGTTAGACCTCCTTTTGCTTTCAGGCCCACCTTAATACTTCATGGCACAGATTCAACAAGTTGCTGGAAACATTTCTTTAAAACATTTGGTCCATATTGACATGACAGCATCACATAGTTCCTGAAGACTTGTCAGATGACAATCTCCTGTTTCACCATGCCACAAAGGTGCTCTGTTGGACTGAGATCTGGTGGCAATTCGAGTACAGTGAACATACTGTCACGCTCAAGAAACCAGTTTGAAATATGAGTTTGGTGAAATGGGGCTTTATCCTGCTGGAAGCAGTTAACAGAAGGTGTCACAAAGGGATACACATGGTCAGTAACAATGCTCAGGTAGGTTGTGGTGTTTTTTTAACAATGCTCAGTTAAGGGCTAAGGGACCAAAGTGTGTCAAAAAATATACCCCCAAATATTACACTGCCACCACAAGCCTGAACTGTTGATACTAGGCAGGATAGATCAATGTTTTCATGTTGTTTCCACTAAATTCTCATCCAACCGTCTAAATATTGCAGCAGAAATTAAGACTTGTCAGATGAGGCAAACATTTTTCCAATCTCCTTTTGTCCAATTTTAAACTGCAGTCTCAGTTTTCTGTTCTTTACTGACAGGACTCGCTTCCAGTGTGGTCTTCTCATGCTTTTTATATTTATAAATGTAATAAAACTGAGACACACAGTTGAAACTGCGCTTCTTTTTCTGATATTAAACTATAATAAAGGTTTAATTAATTTTCTTTACACTGACTGAAAGGGCACTTTCACTGGTCCCGCCCACTTAAAATCAAAATGTGCTATATGTGACCCAGAATATAAAATTTGACAGTTTAACTGTTCTATAGTGGTGGTTGTGCAGGAAAATCCCAGTAAATCAGCAGTTTTTAATATACTGAGACCAGCCCATCTAACATCAACAAACATGCAAAATTCAGTCACTTAAATCACCTTTCTTCCCCATGCTGTTTGAACTTCATTGTAATTTTAATATGTTTGTCTGAAACAGGTCTTGCTAGTAAATGAGACATTGAGACTCAGTGGGGCTACCTCTATAAATTAACCTCTATAATTAAAAAAAAAATAAAATCAGGTAATCTATATCTTAAAGGCACTGAGTTTCGCAACAAGCAGCTGACCAGCTATACCTAATGAAGTTGTTGATTTTGGTCATTAAACATAGAAGATAATGGACCAGACATCTTGGAGCCTAACAAAACCAGATCATTTACAAGTAGCTGCATACTTTCATTTTCTTGTTTCATGTACACACTGATACTGCACATACATGCAGGCCTCTGCATGTGACTATTAAATGTAAGAACAACACCTCTTACTCATGAAAAAAGGCAGAAAAATGAATCAGTGGGAAGAGTCTCAGTTCTCAGGTAGTTGAGCGCCATTAAAGACAACAATCATTTTATGTTGCAGAAATATTTATCTTTGTTTCCAATCTTGCACTCACCCAGCTACTTCCTTGTATACTGTATATGGATGTTCTCCACTATACGAGCCAAAATTTGACTCATGCTTTAATTTTAGCCATGCAGCCAGGAATGCACACGAATGCTGTAATTTTGGCATGTAGAAATGTTTGAGCTATGACTCGAAAGCAGGGTACACGTATTACCCCAACGCAGATCACAAACTGTGTTTAACATAAGGAAAATGAGCAGTTACACAGAGCCAGTCATTATAAAGACAGGACAGCTGAGCACCTTGTGATGTGAGCTTTCAAAAGGGCAGTTCACTTCAAAAATAAAATATACATTTTTTTTCCTCAGTTTGGTATAATTGAGATCCTAACTGCACCCACCAACCAAATGAAGGACACAGTTAGTCAATTTCTACAATTTATGATTATTTCACAAGCAAGAATCTACGATTATGCCCTCCTTCACATTTTTTAAAGCCTTCCTGCAGTGATAAAGTTGGCAGGTATATCACAGCTCAAAGGGCAACAGTTCCTACATGAAGGGGCTAACAACTAGCAACCAGTTCATGATTTCTGTAAAGAGACACCGCTTTTTCTGACTTTTTCAATGCATTTTCTTGTCTTTCGCTTTGAGCACCACAAGGAGAGCGCAATCTTGTTCCATAATGTCCAAAAAAAAGGGGACTCTGTCTTCAGCAGGTAGCTCCAACATTTAGCAACTGAATCCTAAGCAATCTAGATGAATAAACAACACTACAGCTCATAGGAACTTGTACGTTTATGGTATACTACAACCTCAGATGACGCTTAATTGTCTTTGCAGCATTTCTGCAGTTTTAGACTATTTCAAACATATCTTACTACAACACTATATTGCAGTAGTTGCTTGTGTATGATCAAGTTTATTCCCAGTTGCTCCGTTTAAAGGGGCTCCTTCAGTTATGTAAAAGTAAGTAGTGCAGAAATATTACTTTACAAGTAAAATGTAAACATGCTTCATTACTCAGGTAAAAGTAACTTAGTTAAGATTTTAAGTGACCACAGTGAGCATACTCTATCCATAAAAGCTGCCACCACAGTTGCTCTCTCACTGCGTGATAATTATACATCAGTGTGTAAACAATTTACTGCACTACTTGCTCAGCCTAACTGTTTAATAGATAACAGCTGAATGTGTAATACTGCATCATATGAATATATGAGCACATCATATCAATGTCAAATCATAACAGGCAATAAAAAAGTATCTAGAAATGCCAAGAAACGGAGAGTAAATAGTAGAGTAAAAAATCTCAACCCACTCAAATCCAAATGCACGGATGCTGAAGAATTATGAGGGCATAACAATGAATTGCGCCAAAGCTGAGCTTTAAATATTATGCTAATTTTCAGCTCCACAGTTTTATTCTTGGACTCTTCTACAGCTTTGCAGAGTTCAAAAATAATCCTTATTATATTTTAGTCATGTCTTAATCTATGAATATTTTGGGAGGAGATATTAAAGGCACTTAAAGAGGTATTCCACCAAATGATCTGAAGATGCCACTTCTTCAGATGGGTCAAATATTAGAGGAATACTGATGAAAGAGCTAGATGTAGGCACTAATCAAGTGTAGCACAGTTAGAGAGCTTAAACCTGAGCCCTTCATAGTATACCAATTAGATCAAGAAATAAAGTAGATATCAGGTGGAACCAACAACATGCTCCCTTAGACTTCAAAAAAGATGTCTATCAAATGGAGGTGTCTGACCATGGTGATCATGACTTGGTGATTAGATCTGAATTCAAAACAATACAAGTATTGTTTAGTCCATCTTCTCATGCATACACACAACAGCAGGATTTTCGTTTCTTTCTTCTTTCCCTCTCTTACCATTACTTTTGTTTTTGCTGTTATTATGTATATTTATTTTAATTTAGTTTGTCTATATAATTATATCCTCCTGAGAACTGAGGAAATGAGTATCTTTCAGTTTAACTTTTTTTGTGATGTTCTGCCTATTTGGAGATAAAAGTGGTCACCCAAGCACACGAGATATCATTGGAAAGGCCAGGATGTCCTCTTTTGAGCACAACAGGACTTATTAAGGTAGCTCAAATAAGTCAAAAGATATAGACCAAAAACAAATGTCCATTTAGAGGACATCAACGAAAAGGCTGGTTCTCAGGAGGTTATACCCATTTCCACAATCTGTGTAATTACTTTACCAGTTTTGTTAAGATTTCAAGCTATGGCACACATGGCTCCAAAACAGAAAAGCATGAATTTGTTTTGCACACACCTTAGTGCAGTCCTTCATGACATCTTCTGAAATAAGTCGTTTCAGCTATTCTAAGGTAGCCTGCCCTTTAAGTCAGCTTTCTTCTGATTGGCTGCTGCTCTGAAACACTTTTTTTTTTTTTTTTTTTTAAAACAGCAGGTAGATGGGACTGCTGCACTCATAGCCAGAACTGTGTGCCTGAGACGACCATACAAGGACATCCACTGTCAATGACATCATAGAAGAATCAAGAGTAGGAAAAAACTTTGGCTCACAGAGATTACTTGTACATATCCTGGCCTCTTTATCTGAAACTTTAAAAATAAATGACAGAAATCAAGCAAAGGTCTCCCCTCCCCATTCGTCCGACAGCAAACGTAAGGTTTCATATTACAGTTTACATTTACCTCTTCTCTTCTATACACATTCTTTGACACATGTCAGGCCTAGCAGATGTCCCTCCGTTTCTTTCTAGATATTCCTGAGTGTTTGTTTAAGTCACAAATATATAATCAGGTACAGAGTTACTCCATAGTGTATTGTTTTACACATTTGCCTAACAAGCAAAAGATCCCTGGTTAGATCCCAGGAGGAAACATCCCAGAAGGCATCCGGCATTTAAAAAAATAAATAAATACACGCACACACGTGCGTGGAGCTACCTGCTGTGGTGACCTCTTGTGAATAAGAGAACAGCTGAAAGTAGCTTATATAACCAGGTACAGATATATATTACAGCGTATGCCCGAGGCTAACAAGCCGGCATGCATTAACAGTCTACATGTCCACAAAACAAAGACAGAGCTTTGCAAACCTCACATACAGATTTTCAGATTTCGTTGGCTGGACCACTTTCATTCAACAAGAAAATATGACTATAAATATGAATACCAAAATTCAAATTGCACCACTATTTACAGTTAGTTTCTCACCAGTCCAATATGCATCAAGAAAAATGTTTTGTCTATTATTTATTGTCTATTATTGTCTTACTATTTTATGAAGAATACAAGTAAAAGTCACAAGAAATTGGCAGGGCCAGGATTTGAAACTACACTTAAGCTACAACTCCAAAAAGCACATGGTACAAAGTGGTCACAAGAACCAGTTTAAGAAGCTTGAACATACAAACTGCCATTGATTTAAACATGAGGCTAAAATTAATTTTAATTGGAAATAACAGGACATCTTTTCATGTAGGCTGACAGACCATCAGTTTCTGTTGTACACAAATGCACACACACAAAATTTCATGCTCGCACAACCCCAGCCAGACAGAAACCACAGGCATGGTGCGTCACTGCAATGGAGACCACATGTCTGCGGCTTGCATTCCCACAGTACGCTGATTTTTTTACCTCACGCACACACACACACACACACACGCACACACACAACACTACAATATTAATCCTCAAGCAGATGACAGACAAGAGGAAATGTCAGTTAATGAGGAGCCTTCATAATGTGGATTAACAACTATTTGACATAAAACAATCAGAGTCAATAAATGGACAATGATTCCTCAAACAAATTCAATACATTCCTCCCTGGAAATGGACTCACTGAAGCATTTTTGTGGTCTTTTTTCTGTTTCAGAGCCCCCCAATCTATTGAGCCAGGAAAAATAAGTCTGGGGAATGGACGAAAGAATGGAAGTACATACTGTGTCTTTAAGGTTGATGGGGCTTTTGAGTTCACACAGCAGTTGGACAATCTGGATGTTCCCGCTAGCAGCTGGAAGGGGGTGAAACAAAACAAGAGAAATTAAAACAAGAGAGTGAGGAAAAATAGGATTGTGTTTAACAGAAACTAACTGGGCTAAATGCATTTTAGTCACTTACGACCAAATATAATGATGATTTTATTCAAATAAAATTAGAGCTTAAAACTAGTAGATATTATTCCACATCCTTTTCAAAGCATCGCAGCCTATTTTTTTTTTTTTTTTTATCAGTGACTCTCAAGATCCTGATATACTTACCAGCGTGATGCAGAGCAGTCTTTCCTGATCCATCTACAGCATCGATAGGACATTTACTCTGGATAAAGTGGGAAAGTTATTAGTAACAATAGCATACAGTATACACATACAGCATATGCAATGACTATTGTTAATCAAGTGAAATCATGAAAGGCCCCAAACAACTCAAAATATACGTTTTAAATTTGGTTTGAAGTATCTGTGTGTTGCTTGCTTAATTTCAATTTTTTTTATAAACTGTGTATACACACTGGAGTTTATTATCTGAGGAACTGATGCCACAATCTGTTTGCCAGTGGTGCTTCAGGCAAATGTAATTTCATGTAATATTAGATTATACCATAAATACATACATCTGCAGTAAACAATTGTGGCGCGGGTGTGGTCTCTGGCCCGCTGCAGAGGAGGGCTGGCACGATGAGCTCCTGGGCCGGCGCGGAGGCGGGGCTGAACAGGTGTTTGGGACGAGTGACTGATTGTGACTTTTCTTATGTTTCAGTGACAGTCGAGGAAGCAAGCGGAGCGACTACTGAACGGGAGTGTCTGTGTCCCGTGTGTTTAAGCCGAAACCACAGTTATAATAAAAGAAGTGTGTGTCACCATAACCACGGTGTGTGTGTGCGTGTGTTGGGGTCCAACGTCACAACAATATATGACTGAATGTTTTTGGTTCTTCTCTTTTTCACAGTACTGTGTTTTGCTATATACAAAAAGACTTGAATGACTATTTGATCAGGCAGGTGCGTGTTGCTGAGATGCTACCGACTGTCACGAGGAAGTGAGGTCAGCAGATCAGAGCTGGATGTGTGTGTGTGTGTGTGTGTGTGTGTGTCTCTGCTAAGATCTGCTGACCAAAACCCAAACACGCACACACAAGAATCAGCAGATTGAAGAAATGAAGCAATAAAATTTTTTGGTTTCAGGCATCTTCACTGAACAGTAAGATGATTCAAGATGTGAGTTTCACACACTGTTATTCATAAACAAGAACAAGTGGTCCTGCTGGGTGACACTGACAGTCACAATCAAAACAATCTTAAGTTAATATTTATATCAGTTCTTTGTTGCATAACACATCTTGAAGTCATGTTGCCTAATCATTTATACCCAACATAATTTATAGCCCTTATATTAAGAACTATGTCAGCGGTCCCCAACCTTTTTTGCGCCATGGACCAGTTTACGTCCGACAATATTTTCACAGGCTGGCCTTTAAGGTGTCGCGGATAAATACAACAAAATAAAACCAGTACCGGTACAAAAAAAACGGGAAGATTTATTCATAACACACAGGAAAAGACCCAGGGAAACCAAGTTAACGTTAAAAAAAAGTAACGATAAAAAAACGATAAAAACCCTGAAAACCATAAATTTCACACCCAAGCCTCAACTCTCGCGGTCCAGGGTTGGGGACCACTATGTCTCATCTTAACACTGAGAGACCAGGGTATATGTATTTTAAATATCTGGCTTGACAGACTGAATCAATTTCTTTTTAATTCAAAGGCATTTGGGGAGGGAAATTAAATAGTTTTAACTTAATAAAACCCAACTTCACTTCATGAGCTTTACCTGAATGAGTTTTCTGCAGCATTCGGTGTGGTTGTTTTTGGCAGCCAGGTGTAAAGGACTAAAACCTACACAAAGGGGAAAAAAAGACAGGCAATGAGGTGCTTGAGATAACGTATGTGAAACCTTATGTATCAGTCCAGACAGTACATTACACCTGTTCATGTTACAGTATTTATAGAGGGAAACTCTCAAATAAATGCAGAAACTATTTTTTTAAGTTATACTGAACATAGCTATACATACCAGCAGCATCAGTGACTGACAGGTCAGCTCCATGAGCCAAGATGAAAGAGAGGCAGTCTATCTGACCACGAGCAGCAGCTACATGAAGACTACACACACACACACACACACACACACACACACACACACACACACACAATTAAAAGAACAAATTACACACACAGTACTTTGTTGTCAGTAGTTTTAGAGCAACACAGATGTTTTTAACAGTTTTACAAATATTAAAAAACATGGTACAGCTCAGGTGAGGACCTTATGCTGCAGCAGTGAGTGCAAATAAAAGATTAAAAAAAATAATAATAATAAAACCTTCATCTACTTTTCTGATTGCTCGGCCACACTAGTCCTCCATCTACCACTCTAAATTACACTGAAGAGTGATTTCTTAGTCTCCAATTAAAAGTTTTCACATTTTAGGAAATAAAGTTATTTGTTCACTCGCCTAAGTTTAGATGAGAAGATTAAACTATTCCCATATCTGTTAAATATGAAGTTCTGGTCCTTATAATGTAATACGCTTATGCTTAGTTTCTTTAATCCCTCTCAGCAACTTAGCCGACTCAGCGTCTTCCTAGAGCCTCCTCTTGATTTTCGTTTTTTTTTTTTTCCTTTTTTAAGCATGTGTGTTAATTAGAGGCTGTTGTATTTAGAATTTATAAACTTTGGACAGACCCAGTCTAGCTGTTTCCTTCTGCCTCTGGTCTTTATGCTCAACCAATCAGCTAAAAGCTGTAACTTTATATTTAGCAGAAAGGCATGGGAGCACCTCTTCTGCTCCAACTCAACATGAAACAAAATACGTGCACTTCCCGAGGGTCAAACTATTTTTTTTTTTTTAAACCGTGTAATGAGTATGAGATTTGACCTTGTTGATACAAAAGCCAGTATTAATTATGCTTACAGATCAGATCCTTTATTGAAACTGAAATATAGATTTCTTAATTAATATTCACCATGGAGAAGAAAAAAGTAGGTCTACAGAGCTTTTTGAGTGTCAGTGTTTCAGGCAGTCTTACAGTAGAAGAAGGTATTCACGTGACCCAGGTATGCAAAAGCTCCACTGCCACTGTTTTGCAATATGCAACTGCCAGAAAAACATGTCAGCACTGATAAAAGCAATGGATAAGCTTGGAAGTGATAGTATTTTAGGGAAGCTTTAACTATAGCAAAAATAAATAAGTAAAAGCAGCACTGGGCACAGCTTCAGTTCTTGCAATATATACCCATTTACTGACCATTTCTAGAAAAACAGGTAAAGCGCTGACTTGTGAGCAGGAATGCTGTAAGTCGATATGACTGCGTATGCAAAAAAAAAAATTGCCCCGTGTATGCACTGTGTGCGCAGGTTTGTGCATATGCATGCAGCAAATGATCAATACGACCCCTTTCCACCTCAGTAAGATGAACGGGGGGGGGAGGGCAAGCTCAGCCTTCCATCAGTGTGTGCGTAGGATACACATTCACACACACAAACACACAAGTATGTCTACATGCCTTTCAGTCAGGTTTTATCACCATAGAGATACTGTAGGCTCCCCCTTCGTGCGTGCTGAAAAGATCGGAGCATTGCGATTCCAAGCCCACACATTTGCCATGACTTACAAAGGCTTTGCATGCATTTGGACGTGTGTTTCTGTGTTCTAGCAGCACACAGAGGAAAAAGGTCAAGGATGTGAACTACAGGTGAATGGGAAAATAAATGAAAACCTACATATATGTTTTTCACTTCATTTATTCCTGAGATTTGATTTTCCTGGCTTTGTGAGTGCTGCTCTACAAATCGAGGTCAGAGGTGTTGAGTTTCAGAAAAAAAGAAAAGGGTCAAATATTAACACAAGCCTCTGCGTTATCACTAATACTAAGCGGTGACGCAACAGTAACCTCCACTGGCTCTGCGGAAGTGAACTTGCTTTCAAAACACAGAATCTCAGAGAGGCTGAATGAATGTCACCGTTTCAAGAACAAAGTAAAAGAGACATATTTTTAGATTGGCCATTCATTTTTAAAACTGTTCTGTGGAGCATGAAAGCAGTTACATAAGGCCATTACTTGAGAATCTGAGCATATAGTGTAGACATATGTTTAATCTTTGAATTGAAAGGAAATGAGAAAATTCACTGTGCTTTGCTGGATATTTATTTTAAAACATGTGCAAGCTTGCCAGACATAAAACCATGTTGGTGTCAAAACTTCATGCATTTCTCTGGTTTGCAGCCTCAAGTCAGTTTGCTTCCCCCATGTCATCCTCATTCTACAAAAGGCACTGCAGACTGTGATCTCTGTGTGTCTATATCAGCAAATTAGTTTTTATTTTAGGCAGAAGTTATGCTTTGACTTTATCGTCACCTCAGGAAAATCAGATGGAATTCTTGCACTGGAAACATAAACATTTAAATACCATCAGAAAAAAGTAAGTGGATAAGTCCAAGATCACTTACGCTGATTTGCCTTCACTGTCCAGCTTTACAGGATTGGCACCTTTCTTGGCGAGAAGGGATGAGACTTTCTCAACCTCACCATGCTCCACTGCAGCAAGCAAGCGTTCATCGTTTTTGTTCCACTCATTTGTCTAAAGAGAGAGGACAAAGAAGGAGAATAAAAGGTGGTGAAGAATACATGAAGACTACACAAAATATAAATATACAAATATATAACCCCAATTCCAAATAAGGTGAGACGCTGTTAAATGTCAAGAATTTAATGTCAGCAACACGTCTCAAAAAAGTAGGGACAGGGCCATGTTTACCACTGTGGAGATGTAGCGATGATGTTGCCTTTCCACAGGCAATGATGCACTCCTGTACCATCAGAGATGGATGGTCCCTCTCTCCTCTTTAGCCCAGAGGACATTCTGTCCAGGTTTTCCAAAAAGAATTTTAAATTTCTGATGATAAAACGATGTTTCTGGAAGTGAACCCAAACAGTGACTTCCATGAAAGAATCATGCCTGTTTTTAATGCAGGGCCACCTGAGAGCCTAAATAATATAGACATCAGATACTCATTTTTGGCATTGTCACTTGCACACATAGATTTTTCCAAATTCATAGGATTTGTTGAAATTATGTACTGTAGATGATGAGATATTCAAATTTTGCACATTTTTCCACCATTTGTAAATGCAGCTTTTCAGACTGGTGAACCTCTGCCCATCTTTAATTCTAAAAAGCTCTGCCTAAAAATCTCTGCCTCTAAGATGTTCTTGTCATACCCAATCATGTTACTAACCTGTTGACAATTAACCTAATTAGACAAACTATTCTTCAGCTTTTTCGTCTTAGCACCGCTTACTTTCCAGCTTTTTGTTGCCCCATGTAAACCTTTGAGATGTGTTACTGTCACCACCTTTTTTTTTAAATGTTACACTATCCCAGTTTAAATATTTTCTTGTTTAGTTGTGAATAAACTATGGGTTTTATGAGATTTGCAAATAAGTGTGTACTGTTTTTATTTACATGTATTGCATACACTGTCCCAAATTTTTCATATTCTGGGTTTTATTATCAAAGACTTTTTACTGACTTTAAGACTTATCTCCTATCTACTAACTTATCAAATAATATCAATAATAATGTGAACAAATGGTATGCTCCATTTGTTAACACTCATATTAGCATGTTTACTTTGCAGTCAAAGTAGCCGTGATGCCCAAAATGTGAGTAATGTTTCTCACAGGGAGGAATGTTTCTCGGCTCTGCTGTGGCCCACACAAAACATTTGTTATCATATGTGTACAAGAGCACACACTCACAGTATCCAGTCTAGACACACTCACCAAAGAACGCATACACAAACCAAATGGCCCTTTATACCACTGATAGGCTGCTCACACAGAAAGAAGTCAGCTATTGGAAAGCTTCTAGCATAATCTCATTCAAAGACCATCTTGCTACAGAGCAGTTTGATGGTACAAGATACAGCACAGCAAGCTTTAATTGCAGGATACAGCTATGAAATGAGCAAGATTTGGCATAGCTGAAACACTTCTATAATGACCTACTTTATTAACAGGAAATGTATTTAAGGAAACCTTTACTGGGGAATATTGGAAGAGGTTCCTTAAATCTAATAGCAGAATCAGGGAGAGAACTGAATCCATGACCCCAAACATAACAGCAAACAAGTTAATGCGTCAGCTATTCCTACAAACACCTGTGCATATTAGGATGCAGTACAGTATTAGATTTTGACCTGATAGCCCACTGACCTACACGTGACAAGGAGGTGAACTCTCTGACTCCAGAAATACCTGTGGTGGTAGACTGGACGCTATTTTAGGAGCGCAATAAGCAGGCAAAGCAACACAGAGTGTAAGTAACCTCTGTGGCAAACACCCAAATGCAACCACTGCAATACATTTTGCACAGCTGGTGGAAAAATGCTGGGCTATAAAAATCCTGTCACTCCTGTCACCGAAAGAGCAAAGATGACCACTGAGCTCTGCAGCCTAATAAGCCACAAGGTAATTAACAGATTATTGAGTATGAAAAAATATTAAAATGTGTTTGTGTTTTCAAATGTAATGTTTAAGATGGCTAAGAACAGAGGAGTATTCCTGCTATTTTTTAAAAGCTAACTCTGGAAAAGCATTTCTTATCCAGCTGTAACTCAATACCACCCCCACGCACACATGATATCCATGACTTGTGATCAAGGTTTCATCATTTCGACAAAAATGTACCATTTAGGAGGTGGTAACACGAGAAGGTTCTCTGACAGACTGGAAATAACAGATTGGTTAGAAAAACATTCAGCTGGACATTGAGAAGACACAGGAAAAAAAAAAGGGGGGGGGGGGTAAGATTTGAGGTGTGCAAGTCGAAGATGGGCTTTATCAGGCACATGTAATACATCCAAGAACCATTACAGATTTGATTTTAAATAAATTACAGAGAAACACTCCCTTAACACACATGGTGTTAAAATATAGCAACGTAACAAACAAAACCAAATAAGACTGGAAAACACCTGGACACGTGCTGTACATGTGACAAAACATTTAATAAAGGGCTTTTAAATGTTTTATTAATCTCACCACATACAATTATTAGTTCTTTCATTTAACCAGGAAGCCCCACTGAGATCCAACTTCTTTTAAAAGGGAGAACTGTTTAAGATGGGAGCCATATGGAACTCAAAACATGCACAAAAACAAAATGCACATTATATGTTAATGGAAAAAATACATGCAAATATAACTTCTGTTTGTTTACAAGAATACACAGGAACCTTTACATTAACAGGTTTTTACAGCTTTCGGGTTTTATTTCCACCAGAGGACTAAGATTTACAATTTATAGCACATATGGGCAACCTCAACTAAACCCAAAATTTTGGGAGGAAAAAGCAAAACAAGGCTATTTTCACACATTAACTGCCATATATGTCACATGTTGGAAATTATCTGAGACATGATATTAATTAATTATTAGTCAAGATCAATGTTCCCTCTAATTTTTCATATGTCTGAGCGAACACACAAACTCCCTGAGCGATCCCTTGGACCACTGTGAGCGACATCAGACGTGTGCACTGTGGTCACGCCAGCATCTAATCCATCCAAGTTACATGGTTTATTAAAATAATCAGATTACAGCATTTACATTTATGTTAGACTACTTTTAATGAACTGCTTTATCCCACTTACAATGAAAATGTAAAAGAATCTTGTTCATGACCTGTGTAGTATGTTAACACTATTGGAAGTAAAAATAACTTGAACTCCAATTTTAAAAACACAACTTTCTTTTTTTTCATAAAGCTCTGACTTGTATTATGAGTCTGTGGTCTGGGAGAGATTCCTGTAACTCTGTCTGCAAAATACAGGATATAATGACCAATGTTGGGCAATTAATTATATAGTTACTTCACATTGCTTTTTACTTTTACATTATTGTAAGTCTGGTGATTTCATACATGCAGCATGTACTTCAATCACTCATACAACATAGTTGTGCTTGGGATTGGAACAGAAATGACAAAAATGAGGTTAGGAAATAGAAATTAATACCAACTCTGTGCTTGTTTCGCCCAAACTTTGACTAATATGAACAAACAAAATATAAGTAGTTTATTTACACAATTCAAGACATTTAATTAAACAGGGACAGTACTTGTTTAACAGTGGCCAGCGCTTTCCTTATCTTGTTTTGTGGAAACCAGGAAGGGCAGAACCTACTGTGGTAATTGAGTGCCTTTGTAATCCAGAAATAGTAGCAAAACAAACCCACCCCCTTGGATGACAGACTGAATATCAAAGCAGTCAGAGACACTTATTACTTAATTATAAATACTTGCAAAAACCCACCCTATGTGCTCTCTGGGCACTTTTTCAAATTCTTCATTTCACATTTAGTGGCGAGTTGAACAAATTCCAGTATGAATGCAAATTTTGGTGAGTGTTAAAGTTACATTTGGTTGACATATGCTGAACATGTGACATGAATCAAATGCAAATGGAAAACGTAACAATGCATCTGCAGGGTTATGATGAAATGAACGTAATGTATAGGAAATTCAAAAGAGTTGGTATTTATAATAAACCTAAAAACATATAGATATAGTTAATTACTATATGCATGGCGATGTTTGTGCAAAGTTTCATTCAGATTGGCCCACCCATTAAGGAGGAGATAGACTAGGCTGTTTAATACAAGCTGAAATTAAACTAATGCCTTTTCCTTGAAATGTGATCACGCCCAAGGAGGAATAAAGCTCCCCTTAAAGATGGTCAGTCATACAAGCCTAAGGATCGGTGAGCTGAAGTGATGTATTTTTTTCAGTCAAGAGTTTTACTCCGCTATAATAAACACCACTAGTACAAGCGTAGCAGCACCCTGCATATTTGCTTCAGTGCACACTTTTTCATGCTTTTGTTGGTTGTCAGTTACTTTGTTTCAAAGAACTTCAGAATATTTAGGTCAAAAGAACAGTAGAATGGCCCACTATCCCCATCTTTTAATTACTGCCTACTTCACAACATCTTTCACTTTAAGTACACTTCACCTAAAAGCCTACAATGTCCACAGTGGAGAATGACACTTTAAATAATTTGTACCACTTCGCACTATTTTTTCAAGCAAGTCTTCCTTCCTGTGCAATAAAGTACTATGCTGGTTCTTAAATACCTACACAACAGGTGATGATATAGTTGGGATACAGTGGGATAGTGAATGCTGTGGTTCCATTAACAAGAACTGCATGTTGGGATAAAAATTGCCACTAGCACTGATGTCTACTATAACATGATCGCTCCTAATGGCCTATGTGACTTTGCAAAGCCGAAGAAGGAATGAAGGGCAGTCGCATCAGAGCAGCATGACAGCGATAGCATTAGACTACATTGTATTGGACAGATTTAAGTGGAGCGGAATGCACTGCTCCACTTTCAGCCACATACACAACCGGTGTCATCAACGGGAGGCTGATGAAATAATCATGTGGTGGCAGAGGTGGTGCAATATCAGCAAAGATGTCAGCTCCAACAAAAAGGTTGAACAAGAAGTGTATTTTCAAGTTTTTCTACAACAAAAAAAATATATACAAATGTAAGACAGAAAAATGTATAAGCTAGCACACCACCAAGGTAAGATGAATTATTATTTGTAATGCAGAATTTCACTTCATTGAGATTTATTAGTGAGTTTATTAAGGATTATTATTAAAGGATTATTATTAAAAACATGTCTAATATTTACAAGTATAATAGTATGTCAGGTATATTAGTATTTAAATATGAAGCTCCTGAAGGAAAGCATTTCTTTTTTCTTTCTGAAAAGGGAAGTCCATTTGAAGACAATGATGGGGTTAGATTTTGAGAATCAAGTCTTTAAAATGCACAGAAATGTTCTGTTTAGGTGATGCGCTGGGCACCTTGCCTCTACTCTCCCTCTGTATGGCCTTATATAATCGCTATTACATTAACTGTGAGTCTGATCTCTCCCTTTCTGTTCCCACCAGCCAGTCAAACGTCTTTCATGTGGGTTGTTTGTTGTCTCTATGCTAATCTTTTTCCTCTATGCTCTCCCCTCACCCTGCCCCAACCAGTCATGGCAGATGGCCAACCCGTCTCACAGCCTGGCTTAGGCCTATAATGCCTGAGGTCTTCCTGTTAAAATGGAGTTCTTCCTCACCACCACATCCAAGTGTTTGCTCACAGCGATTGCTGGATCACAGGGGCTCTTTCTCTAATATTGTAGGACCTTGACCCTACACTATATGAATGTTTTTATCTGCACCAAAAGGCAGACCAGTCCAAGTTTTTCTCATTAACCTTGAAGTGCTCATTAGAGCTGAAACAATTAGTTAACAGATTAGTCAACAAATATGATTTTACAGTGTTTTAACATAAAAAATTATTAATCTGATCAAAGTAAAACTTGGCAGATTAATTACCACTGAAAAACAATAGATTAGCAGAAGTTTTGTTCCTTGTTATGTGTAAGCTGGACACAATGAAGCAAAAAGCAAAACAGATTTGAAAAACACTGACATAAGTGAGTGCACAACACATGAACCCTGAATAACTCTGAATAATATACACGTGCTTTGCCTAAGCAACATGTTACAGGTCACTTATTCTGAGATTATTAACTAGTAAGACCCCGCCATACTGCTTCTACTATGGGTTGTTACTTCCTCTCTCTCTTGGTTTCAGTCAGTTTCCCCTGCCTTTGGCTGTTTGCCGGTGTTAGTTTTAAGATCCCCCCCTTCTTTCTATTTCTAAGTCTGCATCAAGTGTTTACACTGCACTCAGAGTGTGTGTTCCCTCTCTGTCTTTGCCCTGACGCTCATTAAGACACACAAAGACTGTGCTGATAACACTAAGCGATTCCTGTTTGTCCAAGCCTGAAGCAGGCAGAAAGGGCAAGAACAAGAGAGCAAGAAGCCAGCATTTAACAGTAGTAAAGACCCAAGGAAAAGGAACTACTGTGTTAGAAAAGATACTGAGAGACAGAAATATTAAAGTGGCATAACTCTGACTTCTGGTGACTTGTACTCTTTTCAAAGACTCACTCTTTTTCTACATGTGTTTCACGGGTATACATTTCTCTGTCAAGCTCTGAAACTCCTCTGCCCTTCTAAAGTAAATAGCAAACAGATGCCTATCGGTTGTGTGTGTGTTTGTGTGCCTGTTTGTTAACCTAAAGATCTGTGCATAAACAATTTGTGTTTTCCCTTCTTAGTTCTCAGAAGGAAAAATAAACTAATATCAGGAAGTAGTAATTCCTACATCAGATTCTGTATGTTTGTAGAGTTGTACTGCTAAGAGCAGATGTAGTTTAACACATAAACATTTACTTTAGGAAACCCAATAGTATTACCCTCAAATGACATTCATGTTGATCTAGGAATGAAAAGGTGTTTGTTCTACTTTCACTTTTCATGTAGTTCTGTTTACTTTCAGTATGCTCTAAATCACTCAACAAAAAAAAAAAAAAAAAAAAAAAAAAAAGAACAGGACATCAGCTTCTCTGAGCCAGCTGGTTAAGATTGACCCAAGAATGAGAAACACCAGAAGGTATCTGAGACCTTGTTGTTCAACAGATCTATGCAAAACCTTTCCCAGGAATTCTAATGTATATCCATGGTAAATTTCATTGAAATCCAACAATTGCTTTTCCAGATGTCCTGTCAAGGATTAGGGAGTCATACAAGGAAAACTCATGAAAAGCGAAATCTATGTCTGTATATGCCAGACAGATAAACTTATTTAGTCACACACACTATACACTACTCGAATTCAAACTCTAACCTACATTTATCTTCATTATGTTTACTGGAGATAGAATCTTTTTAGCTTTACTCACATTAAAAGTAGGTCAGACACAGATACAACAAGGTTTAACTCCAGTGGGGAAAAACACATCTATACAAGAAAGGATATTTTCAGCTTGAGAACAGTTGAAATTCAGAAGAAGGCAGGACATACAGGAAGTGGTCAAGAGGATGTAAGAAAGAACAGTGTACAAAATAAAAGGAAAAGAAGCAGAAGAAAATACAGAGATTGGTGCATCAACAATATCTCTGCCCTTTGATCAAGCTGTGGCCGTTAACTTCAAACCCCTTATCTGTAACAAAACAGATCCTCAAATGTCCTCAGACAATACATCCTTTCTCTAATGCCACAGCTGAAACTGCTTACTGCCCTCTGTAGTACAAACACACACAAGCACACACAAGCACACACAAGCACACGTCCACACATACACATCACAATGGTTTAATAGACTCTGAAAGCAAGAATAGAAAGGGTTAGCATAGAACTGTCAAACAAAGACCAGATGGTTGCTTTTGTAAGGAAAGATGCTGCCACATATTTCACAACACTGCCGAATGTGGGCCGCACGTTTAGATAATCAGACAAATTTACATCATGAGAGTATTTTCTAGTTTAACACTCTTGTTTATAAATCACCAGCAACATTTAGCACCACCCTTTCTTTACAAAAGATATTCCGCTCTAAAACTAGAGCACGCTGTAGTGCCCAACGTAACATTTTTTGTGCACTGGGCCATCAGGAGAGAGATCAGCACAAAAAAGCTCATGTAATTACTTTTTATGCTTCTATCTTAATCCATAGAAGCATAATTTATTAGACTTATATTTTCTATTACCAATCCTAATATGCAAATTAATTAGTAACCTAAGCTTTAAAATGTTATATAGACTCAGCTCTGCTGCAGGGATCAACAAATCAGCAGTGGGCAGGAGCAAGTGAAAAGATGTCTTTCATTCACATTTAAATGGTTCGATGAAGAATTTTTATTCAATTATATTCCATTTTTATTAATATAGTGCCAATTTACACCAACAGTTGCCTTGAGGTGCTTTATATTACCAAGTAGAGAACATATAATATTAGAGAGAAAACCCAAACAATCAGATGATCCCCTGTGAGCAAGCACTTGGCGATGGTGGGAAGGAGAAAACTTCCTTTTAACAGGAAGAAACCTCTAGCAGAACCAGGCTTAGGGTGGGGCAGCTGCCTGCCGTGTCCAGCTCGGGGTGGTGGGGGTGGGGGGTTAGTATATAGAGATGAGGACAAAACACAAACTGGTAGACACTAGAGCAGGGCGATATGAACGGTATGATATGGCCCAGCCCTAGTAGACACATTTTTGTTGAAAAATAAATAAATAAATAAATACTTGTCAGTGAGCACTCAGCCAGCTTGCTTCACAGGTGACTGTGAAAAACTGTCTAACATACTTTACTACTGACCGTTAGGCTACTAAAAAGAACTTACCTGATCTTGGTAGTGCAGTAACATTAGTCAGCTGTGTAGTTACAAAGACTACAAGATTCACTATAGTATATCTATAATACTGTCTAATTCCTGGTGGACAGTTTTTGGAAAATTAGAATACAAACTAAAGAAATGAACAGAAAACATGAGGTCTTCTTTCTTGTCCAAACCTGGACCTCACACTACACCTCAACCGCTAATAGTTGCATCACAGATTTGGGTGTATTACACTTCTGACCACTTCAGAAGCCAACAAAAACAATGACCTAGAGATTTTTTTAATATGTTGAACCTACCCATGCTTATTTAAGTGATTACTTACATCAATTTATCAGACTTACCAGCTCCCTCTGACGCAACAAAAAGATTACACAACTTCCTTCCCCCAAACGTATACAAAATTCGCCATGACCTGTAAATAGACTCCATTGTATAAAAATAGTGAACTTAGTTAAATGGTGCTCTCATTAACACCTGATGTCGGCCAATGAAGATGATTTATTTATTAATTTGTGCCAACTTACCCAAAAACCAACACTGCCATGCAGAATATTTGTCTTGGATTCAGTGACCAAACATACATTTCAAATGCATTACATCTGCATGACTATGTTGGCCTGCCTCACTGTTATATACAAATGCAATTTGATTGAATTAATTTCCAACATTTTTGTACATTTCCTTTACAGTCATAGAAGTCATTAAATTTCCACAGTAAGTAGTGAATGCTCTGTTCTTTGCATTGTGTTTTACTGCATAACTTTTTGTTAGTAATAGTAGATAAAGTAGCTGACTTGTGTTAAAACAAGACATGACAATGGTTGACATGTTTGCTTTTCTTTCCATCTTTCCCAGTTTTTTTTTTAAATCACTAGCCAACACTGCAGTACACATAAAGACAGGAAAAAAACTAAACAAAAAACAAAACTGTGAGCACATCCATAAATTCCCTCCATTCTTTTCACTTCTTCACTAAGTGCTGTCTTATTAAAACACACACACAAATTAACAACACAAATTAGTTAACCTTCCTAATTGCCTCTGCTTTTATAGCTTTAATTGTGCTCCTGTCATAAACAACTTGTGCAGTTACAGGAACAATAAGACCAACTGTTGAGCAAAGCCCACTGTAACTATGTGCTCATTCACATCTGCTGTGAATACAAGGATCAGCTAATTGTGTACAAGCTAAAGCTTTAATGAACCAACTGTATTACAGACTGCAACCTCCTTAGACTATAAAGACGCAGTAGATCACTTGAAACCCATTAACAATTTTTTTTTCAATAAAATACACTACTTCGAATCAATTTTAAAGCCAAAGGACTGCATAGGATGTCCAGCATGGGGGCTTTGTGTGTGCAAGGGGACCTCCAGTTAAAAAATAGTTCTCGTACAACACTTCCTCCTGACACAAATAGCTTTTCCTGCCCTATAAATAAACACTGCTAGACTTGGAAAGCGACCAGCCTCATTACACTAGAGGGCTGCTCATAAAGTTGAGGGAGTATAAAAAAAATACACGGTTCCACTTCAGTCAAGATAGGAGCCAGTTTAAACACACTCAACTGTAGACTCGCATGTGTATCAAGTTTTGGGGGGCTTTTTGTTTGTTTTTTTAAAAAAAGACATTGTGTTGAGCTAAAAGCTGGAAATCTTTACGCCAGTCTTATCCATAAACCTGTCTGTTGCTTCACTTAATTTTAAACCATTACACAGAACAAGAAACATGTCTCACAAACTGTTCTCAGAAGTACAATGCCAAAAGTCTCTTAAAAAGGAAAGTCTCAGTTTTTTCAGATGAACTGTGTCTAACCCTCCGTCCATCCATCTCCTAGCATGAACATTGTTCCAGTTGTTCAGAGAAGGCCAAACTAAACAACCCGTCTGAACTGAACTGGGGGCAGGGAGCCTAAGTACCCTTCTCAGAGAAATAGGCTTTTTCTTACACACTTTCATCCTTTCCTCATCATTTACAATCACTATTTCTATGCTCTTGTAATATCATCTTTTTGTCACATTTTGCTCCTGATGACTTCATCGCAGTCTTCATTCCCTACTCCCCATTAACTGAACTCCTTTCACTCACCTTATCTGTTTCTGTCTGTTTAAAAGGTTCCGCCATTTTTATCAGTGATTTGCTGGGTCTTACTTACTTCATTACTTCATCTACATGTAGTGCAGTCATGCTATGCTGGATGTAACACATGCTTTTTCCTAAACCCAGTCTGATAAATGTCCTTTCTCTCAGACATGATTACATCAATACTCACACAAGGCAGCCAACAGGCTAACCTTACATCACCACTGATGTCTTCACACCCACATGAAACAACAAACTAGCCCGTGCACAAACATACACCCACACATAAATGAGCATGCAAACACATGCAGACACCAGGATCGTCATACCCGGCTCTTCTTTACACGCTCTGCGTTTCATGTATTTGCTGACGAGCAGGTTTTCTAGCAGTGTGTCTGCAGTTCATGTGCACAGGCGATAAGAAATAAAGAGATCCCATGGGAAAGTCCTGTTTTAATTGGATCCATGTTTAAGCAGACCCTAAGCTATTTTCTTCTGCCTTTCCTTGGATTAATTGAAACTAGTTCAAGGCTGTATTTTTTAATATTCTTGTGGAGTAAATCTGGAATGATGAGAGCATTGCAAGTGCAGTCAGCAGTTAACTAACTCCAGCCTATAAAGAACCAATACTGGTATACTAAACATACATCTCAAAGGCTCACTATCCAGCTAGATGACCAATTTTCAGTCAATTAAATGGTTAAGTGATGAAACCTTTTAGCTCCATTTCATTGTTCATGCTGGTGAGCCGTACCAGGTTTCTAAAGCTCCTGTGACTATATGGCAAGTGTTTTGAACCTATAATCACCATTACATGTGCGTTTTGACATTTTGGAATATTCTCTCAACTGATTCTAAGATACAATATTTTCAGATTGTATGCAGCAAGTGTCATAATTATCCGTTAGATTTGTGTACTCCCTAATCTCCTGCTGACAATTGACACACACACAGAAAGATGCAAACCCTTCCTCCTAGTCTCCCAGATTAATGCCCGCCTGTCCCTAAGGGTTTACTGTCACTCTCAGTACTAATACCCTTTTCACTACACCCAGCCAGAACAAACCATTAAATGCCAAACCAACTTAGACTGGGCCTAATCAAACACTGCCAAGTGCAGATACTTCAGTCTATGGCTTACTTATAAGGAAAACTTCTTTAATTGAAGAACTAATATATTACAGTGATTCTTACACTTTACAGGGGGAAAAAATAGAATGTAATGTTTTTCTAAGATTTTCCTTAATGTTCTGCACTTATAACCCAGTAAATTCTTTTGGTTCAATGTTTAACCACCCAGTGCAAAAGGCATTCTTTTATAAATGTTTTCAGATGATCAGCATGTGATTATGATTGCATTGTTGCACCAGTTAACACAGTGGACACATTTCATCACTCCTGATAAGGACTCCTCCATCCATTCCTCCCGTTTTTGCACAACCACATACAGACGCTACATATTCTGAATATGGCAAAAATACAGCAAAAGCTACGTGTACAGTTTAGATTCTAGCAGCTCCGTTAAATTTATGCTATGGAACAGCTGTGCCAAGTGAGAGGAGACCGCATAATCCACACATGAATTAGACACAGAGAGGCTGGATGATAAGGCATGGGTATGTGTGTGTCTGATAGTGGTCTTTGCGCATGAATGTGAATATATGCATGTGTTTGAATGTGTGTGAGTGTGTAAGCCTTGAGTAATCCTGCTTAGTCCAGCAGCTGGGGGAGCAGGTTTAAGCAGTCTGGCAGTTTGAAGGGCTGGAAGAGGATATAACACCAGGACCACTGTCAACAATAATTGAATACACAGGCAATAACATGCAGTCAATCAGTGTGTGTGTAAGTATGTGTCTGCATCTCAGTCCACAACTGTCCAGCTTGTGGAAATGTGCTTGGGGGAGGGTAGTAAGACGCTGAGAGTCAGATAACAGCTAAAGCAAGGTAACTCATTTATAGAAGCTTTGCTCAAACCGCAGGGACCAAGCTGTTAATGCGGCCTCAAAAGGTCGAAGCACACGAGAGTCAGTGAAGATTTCTCAAACTAATGACACAATCAAGAAAAAGTATGCTACAAAAATGTTACATGACACTGTAAAAAAATTTACGCTGTTTTGGTGAAAAGTTAAATAATTAAAAGAATGATGCCTTTGAGGAAGAAACAATACTGACAGCATGCTACTGTAACTTTTAATGCCATATAATACAATAGTTTCTTTCTTTTCCAAGCTTTAAAACTGATGGAAACACTGTTCTTAGAAACCATCAAAACAGTTTCTAAAAAGAGTGTTAAGGTTTAGCTAGTAATAGGCAACCAGACTGGCCAGCAGCTGTCTTCAGGATGTTTGTTAAAACGGCAGCATTATCATAACTCTGCAGTGCAGGAAATAGGCCAACTAGAACAAAGACGATTTCTTGGACAGTACACCAGCAAACAAACTAACTGTGCTAAAACTGTTGTTTTAGATTACAGATTACAATAGACAAAGTGTAAAATGAAAGTGAAAAGCTATCAAATCTAGCTGCCTGTAATTTACAGTTTAACAGGGAAATTGTGTAGATTACCTGGTGCACAATAGACGTGATAGGCACTTTTTATACAACAACCCAATGCTGCGTTCAATTATATTTCTGTTGTACATATGCCATGTACATCGAGTATTTTTGTGCAAGTTGTTTTTTGATATGTGGGGATACGTGGTTATGGTTATGATAGATACAATAGATAATAAGTGACATTGTAACACTCAGGAAAGTGACTACAAAAATGTACTTTTCTAATGCTAATGCTAATTTAACAGTAACAGTTTTGATCCAGCACTGCCAATTCCTACTGCGTTTGCAGTAGCTTCCAAGTTTACAGTAGGAATACTGTAATTTTATTTTTACAACAGCAACAAAGCTGAGAGTATTAGACTGTAAAGTCTATATTCTAGAGCAAAGTACTACTTTTTTATAGTAAGAATCTGTTGCCATAGATTTGAATAGGTACGCTGTAAAATAACAGTTAAAACCTTGTAAATGTAACCGTGTGTACTGACAGTTTTTAACTGTGACATTAGTTAGAGTGTACATGTTTTTAGAATAGTGTTCATATCATATCACTGTAAGTATGTATTATACTGTAGTAGCATTTGGGAGGCGTTCTGAAATCTCAATTATTTCTGTTATCAACCAAAAAGTGTTTTTACGACCAAGAACTGAAACAGCTACTCAGTGCTGGAATTAAATACTTGTTCTCTTCCAAATTAAAAGCCAAAAGGCTGCTTTCTGCACAAAATATTTAAATCCAAAAAACAGTACATAGTTTAAACTTAGTTAAAGAGAAAACAGACTTGCACGAAACAATCATATTAAACACACAGTAAGGAAAGCTTACTATTGGTATGGGTGGAGAAATTCAAATGTGATTTTGCAATACTCCCGTATTGAATACTTCCATATTCATCTACACTAATACAGAACTAAGATAATACTTGCCAACACATTATTTCAACACAATATATATCACATGTATTAAATATACAGATTATATGTAACATATGATAGAAGTGTTACCACATATGATTCTGAGCATTGGCCTATATTCTACACTTAATTAATCTTCGACAGTTCAACTTAGACTTAAATTAATTAAAAGTACATTAATATTACATTGCAAAGCTGGTTATTAATAAACTGAAAGGCGTTTACATCCTTAGGGTACCTTACTTTAAAGAAGGTTTTGGGTTTACTTCAGTTTTTTTAAACATGTTTAAATAAAGTAACATTGACCTAACTGAATTTAAATTAAATTATGTTTTAATTCATTTTAACAAGACAGTTAAAATATTTCTTAATAACACTGCCAATGCACAGTTTTTGAAAGCTGACTGTTCAAACATGGCTGAAGCAGAATGCTTTAAATCTCACTGTGGCTATTTGCCAAACTCATTCCCAGAAACCAGATTACACCGTCTGCTTTTCTTAAACACAAGTCTCTCTCCAACACACACACACACACGCACACACACACACACACACACACACACACACACACACACACACACACACACACACACAGAAAAACCCTCATTATACTGGTTGTTTGGGTAAATAGGCTTAGCTGAAATGATCCACAAATTCCAAAATGTCAGTAGCATAGTCCAAAGAGATGCTCAGGCACAAGGACTACAAGGCAGACACAAAGTCTAGCAGACAAGCTTACAGCTACAAACATAGTTATTGTGGTATTTCTCCATTTAATACTAAAGAGAAATTCTTCTGATTCACTGACCTTGCATAACTGCACACCTGCTCGCAGATTCTGATAAAGCAAAAATGGCGCCACTCCCTCCATATCAAGCATTGGTATGCACTGAATTGGTCTCAAAAGACAGAGCACAGCTCAGCCATGATGACCCCAGTGCAGAAAAACCCATGTTATTATCGCTGCTGTATAATCTGTGACAAAAATCACACATTTAGCTGTGTTCACAGTCAATTCTTTGTACAACATTAACGCTGTTTAATATTAAACTTGGAAATGCATGAGCACCTCAAGCGTAGGAGGCATTTTCACACTACTTAGCCTCACAGTGCATTCACAGTGCAGCATTTGAGGAAGCTGATCTACTTAACCTGCCTGCATATTCTGCTGAGTGTGCCTGGCTGTACAGTTTTGAGCTGGTTTCTACATTCATGTCTATTATTTCATCAAACCTGTTGTTACATGCTGTAAAATAATTCAAGTAAATGATACTGGATTTGCTAAACATAATGGGGAAAGAAAGCCTGGTTTCTGTCATGGATAATAGAGATGATGACGCCAGTTTAGTAAAGCCATAGTGGAAAATGGCAAATGTTGACTTATGATAGAGGTGGCATTTCACTCAAACAGAGTTTTATATGCCAGCAATATCAGATTTTAGCTGCATTAGTAACCAATTACAATGTCTGGGCTCTATACCCACTGTTTCAGTGAGTCTATATAGCACAAGGATGGCAAAAAAACAAAAATCATATCACACAGGGGCAATGGTTTTTTCCTGTGTGGTTAAAAACTGATCAATTAACCCCAAATGCTTCTTCCCATCTTCTCTTTCACAAATAATCACACTTAAACCTGAAGGTGACACACCCTGCCACAGCAGCCTAAACATTAAAGCAACACACCACAGAGACCGAGGTGATTTAACTATTTGTGCCAAGTTTGACGTCGTCAAAACTGTTAACTTTTTATCCAAGTAAACACAAGGTCAAAGAAAGATTATACTATACACTGGTCCCTCGCTATAACGCAGTTCACCTTTCGCGGCCTTGCTGTTTCGCAGAATTTTTTTTTGTGTGCAATTTTGCATGCGTTTTTTTTTTTTTGTAAAACAGCACGTTGTGTTCTGCGTCCTGATTGGCTGTAGACCATTGTCAATCAATCCTGTGCCGTGTCTCCTGTACAGCACAGAATGCATTCAGCTTGTCAAATTTACATAAATCTTCGATTGCTAGCAGTGTGACTCTGAAGTGCTGTACTGTATGTTTGTAAGTTTTCTCCCCAACAAACACAACAATGTCCACAAAACGTTTTGCACCGTCAAAGGCACCTGCGGTAGCACCCAAAAGACAGACGAAGATGCTAACCATCGCACAAAAAGTTGGACTTCTGGACATGCTAGAGGAAGGTAGAAGTTACTGTATTTTCAGACCATAAGGAGCACCGGATTATAAGGCGCATTAAGCGAATCAAAACCGTCAGATAAGTCAAACTTTACTCAACTCATTCTTCTTGCTTCCTCTACTTCCGTACCATTGATTCATTAATGTTGAATTCTCTCACAGCTGCTGTATTCCCATGTTTTGGACCTGAAAACAAGGTTTGATCTTTGGTTTCATTCTATAATACTGGACTTATTTTTCTACAAAGGTTTGAACTTTGAGAATGTTTAAACAAGAGAGAAAAATGTGAAAATGTTCGTGCCTGTCTGAGAAAAGTGTATAAAGTGTGTAGTGAGGGGTTTTAAAGCCTTAAAACATCTATAATAATTGTAAAAAATAAAAGCTGGCTACTTTGCGGATTTCACCTATCACAGGGTATTTTTAGAACGTAACTCCCATGATAAACACATTTAAAATTCACGCAAAGTGTTTGTGTCCATGTCTTTATCGCAGATTAAGTTGTGCAGGGGCAGCTGGCACAAAGGGCGTGTAAAGGGTGATCAGGTGTTATGTCATATAAACATATTAGTGTTACTGTATACTAGGTTTAAATATTAAACTTTGAGATTACATTTCTAGTTGTTATGCTGCACTAAATGGAAAATTCTGCATGTCACATTTCTGCAAGTAAGCATGAGAAGAAGGAAGAGTAGCATAAAAGGGTTTCACTTATTGATAAAAATTACTTAGCTTTTTTAAAATGGGGTTTAATTTGTTTATAAAATACAATTTTGTATATAAAATAGCCAGAAATAATAGGAAAAAGCACAGCTTTCTGTCAAGTGAAAGCCTATTTTGAACATTCAAATTCTCTCCTCTCTGTAGATACAGTTGGTGAGAAAGAAACAAATAAGTTTATTGCCCCAATCCAGATATCATGTAAAACAACACATGAAACAGCTTGAGAGCATAGCATTTGAATGCATTCTTCTTTTTTTCCCACTTCTTCACTTGTTTGAGCAGTTATATATAGTTAATAGTAACTTTAATAGTAATAGTAAGTTTAATTATTATTATTATGACGGTAAGGAGGACAGGACGTCAGACAAAAAAGCAGAGTGCAATCCAGTAAATATTCAAAATAAATGACCCCAGTTTCTAGCAATGCAATGGTTAGAACAAAACTGAGTGGGAGACGTGGCATTAAAGACATGAACAGGGTGTTTTCCTGGGGATAAATAGAAGCTTAATTTTGGTAAAGTAAGCTGTAACATGTGCTTTTCCTTATGTGAATAAAATGTTTCATTACAAAGTTTACAGGTCATGTACAACTACGCTACGGCTTGAATACATTTTCATCATGAACCCTTCTCAAACTGGAAAAAAAAAACATGTAATCAATGTGTTATCGTTGACCTTCTATACATCATAAATCACACTGTGACATTAACACAGGCTGGTCTTTTTCCATTAAGCCTCGTGTTGTAGGCTTGTTTGGCTGAGCTGGAGAAGGATCATTAAAGTGAAGCATTTATTTAAGATTTGACACTGAACCACAGTTTCCATTGCACATTGTCTGGAAATACCTTAATGTCATAAAAAAGCTATTTATAAACTTTCTGTTACTATTGTTTTTTGTTTTGTTTTTTTCTTTTAAAGGAGCCTCTGTTTTTCAGGGAGACATTCCTGAGCATCTGTCACTGCCAGACTGAAATAGTACTAATGGCTGTTAAGTGTTTCTGTAAAAAGCAATGGAATGACTATTGGCTAAGGTAAACACAGCAGCCTGTGAAACTTTGGTGCCGCATATTCTAATCACGACCAGTAGGTTTTATCACTCTGTGTGGACTAAAGTCCTGGTACTGTTTCAACCAGTTTTCTACAGCATAAAAACAAGTGTGTGCTTTACTGAAAGTTTCTTGCTTTTAAAATAAAAAATTAAGTAAGCTTCTTTTAAGCATCTGTTCTTAATTAAATGGTGAAAAGAATCTAAAATTTTAGAAAAAAAAATGTTGGCTACTGTACTTTTCAAGCAGCCAGTAAGACAGAAACTGTTTTTCTGAATATAGTAAAATCAATACAAGACACACTGAGGGTGTTATGCTGACTGAGTGATGAGGAACGTGTTCCATAAAGAAACAGACACTTTTGCAGGGAGATCAATGAGGTTATTAAATTATTTAAAAATATGGCCTACTTTACAGCAAAACATTGCCTGAATATAGTCAGTTTGACATGGAATTTTACAAGAGAGACAGCTATTATCAAAAGACTGTCTATGACTTATGCATGGCGCAGAAGTGCAGGTCCAAACATCAAATTACAAATACGAAAATGGGGACCAATTACATAAAGTAGGAGACAAACCAATGGATTGTCCAAGCAATCAAAAGTGCAATAGTGTACTGTATGTGGGTGGCAGGTCTGCAAAGGCATGCATGACAGCAAACGGCATCGGTTCTGTTTCTAAGCAACACTCACATCCACAGCTCTCTCTTTCCTCTCTCATGCCACCTACGACTGGCTATTTTAGTGAGGATGGGCATTTCACTGTAAAAGCACCTCAAACAATTCGCAACTGCTACTGATATAACAGGGGCTTAGACAGGAAAACACCTGGCAAAGGTGACGCAGACACCATCCATTACACGCACTGTGAAGGAGCTGTTTGACCTTGGGGCCCAGTGCTGGACTCCACATTTTCAAGAACAATGGACACTATTGTACTCCTCCCACATAACTGAATGAATTTGCAATAATTTACTGATATTCGGCAGTAGAGACATAACAGAGAAAACTGGGTCATTTTTGTGAGAAATCAGCACGTGCTAAGACCAGCCCACATGGTGGTGTGGCACTTTAAAGGTTTACCCAAAATGCACTTAGGTATTTTGAGGTTTTCGTCAGTTAATTATCAGAAAACAAAGCAAAAATCCAGGGTACCAATGCTTCTTTCTGTTACTTTCTATCACAGATGCTAAATCGGTGCAGGCTTGCTACTGAAACTATGATGTATGCTCAATGTTGCTTGCAGGAAAAAAAATTGAGCTGAATAATTGTGATTTAGGGTTTAGGTTGTGACATCTGGAGTAGGTGTAAAAATGATTTCCGTTCTGACAAACCTTTCAGCTGTGTACCTAAAAAGTTATGAAGGCTCAAAATGCTTGAAAAAATTAACTCAAATTAAAAAGCACCAGACTTTGGGAGCCATTAACTGAGAAAATATTCATAATAACAACCATTTATTTTTAATGGTTTCATTAAATATTCTGATGTTATTGTACAAAAACAGAAAATGTATTCCAAGGGGGGACCTTATCTAAGATTTGATTGATTTTATATGCAATGATGCAGCGTTAAAAAAAATGGAATCAAATATTAGGAATAAATTGCTGATGCTGTTTTGTTGTTCCCAGAATAATTTTAAGTGCACATTTTATCGTTTTCCTTGATGTGGATCTCGTGGATTTGGATTTCCTTTTACATGTGGATCTCGAGGGGGGTTTCATTTTCTCCCCACTAGCACACATCTAGCCCACCACACAATAATCCCGAGTCGTGTTATGCCTTGCAGCTCATGTTGTGGGTATAATTGAATAAAAGGGTGCATGTACTCCACCTAATTCCTCCTCCGCAGATCAGTCTCTCTCCCTCTCTCTCAGCAGAGCATGCCATTAAATCAGAGCTCACCATCCTGCCCCACCACACACTTGATCACATGGAAACTGTTTACATAAACCAAGCGTCTCATTTAGATACCATTCCTCACTACAGCTGCCAACGTCTCCACTTCTGACACACCCTCCATCTCCTTAAATCCAGTAAACTCTGCAGACCTTTCCTGTCTTGCCGTTTGGCTCTGTGTCATTAGGGTCACTGTGACAAAAGATGAGTCAGACGCTGTGAAGACGCCTAACTTCCTGTGAGTGTGGAGCATCTCAGACTGTGACCGAACAAATGACTGAACTACCTTGGAGCAATTCCTCCCAAAAGAATGATTCATAGTCAGCAGGATCAAATTCTCATTCAGAGCAATGCAGAGTCAGACGTATCTGTGGTTTTTGTAGGATTCATTTAAAAAGTTTCCAAAGTGACTCAAAGAGAAACGCATATAGCTTCTACGTTGTCAAGCTGGGTAAAAAAAGCAAAAAGCTACCACAATAAATAGTTCTACATCCTTCTTTGGGCCCTTAAAATCCCATGACATGCCAAGCGAAATCAAGTATGTTTATAAAGAGCTCCAAAATGGATTACACGGGCATCATGATTTGTTTTAGTTCTCTAAACCCATTTATTTTTCCTACAGCAAATATCAAAATATCAACAAGCCACAGGCTTCTGCTGCGGAGTCCAAAAACTGAGGAATTCTGCCAAAAATCATTGCCGACTGTTCAAGACATACATGCACAGACAGTGACTCATCCATGCAGACATGCACATGTGCACACATGGTTGCATGTACACAACATACACAGCCAGAAACACATGTTACATTACTTACATCAGTTTTTCTAAACTTGGCTTTCAGGCTCTTCATGTTCAGTCCGACCCATGCAGTCGCTCACTCAATCGCTCAGTCGAGACTGCGAAGAAGAGAGGGAAAAAAAAGCCACACAGATGTTTAAACTTAGCCTCTGTGATGTTAGTTCCCATTTTAAATGTGACTCAGTGTTTCTGAAGACTTGATTTTTGGGCTTTTTGTAACATTATATTCACATAGGTTAGCCTCGGTGAGCTGTAAACACAGAGCACAGAAGCAGAGACAAACAGTAGTCTGTAAAAACTAAAGAGCAGTGTTTGCTAAAGCCTCATCAATGAGTTGTAGTGTAGTGCTAAGGGGCAAAAAGAGTCCTACATTTGTTATATGTCAGAAGCACTTTTTCATTTAATTTCTCCTCTTTTGTAGTACCACATGCAATTCTCTCTTAAACCTGTTGCTGATTACGATGCCTCGCTTTCTATCGTTTCCTACAAGGATGTTATAAATCACAGCAGAACCCTTGGGGATGTCTGGCGACTGTATTTTTGCAGCCTGACTGCCTCAAGTAATTTTCAGTTCCTCAAGCCTGAAATGACCTTGTCAGTGATTTAACCCCCAAATATCCTTTGGCACATTCCTGCCGAAATTGGGCAACTTACTTACTTCATTATTTCCAGGGTCTGCTTGTATTACAACTCAGAGCACAGTGTAAGCAATTTGAGATTCTTTGCAAACATTACTGGCAGTCTGGGGTGCAGGAATAAACATCTTTTAAATGTATAGAAAGCACAGAAGCATAAGTTAGAAAGAGTTAATCTGATTTTAAGTCTTATTAGAGAAGTGGGAGGGTGCAAAATAACTCCTGCAATATCTAGCCAACATTCAAGCTATTTGCCAACCGCATTCATAAGGCAACCTTGATCCTGCTTTGCGTACAATGAAACTGGCGTGTGTTGTTATAATTTCTCAGCAGAAAGCACGGGAGTAGAATAAAAATGAATTGTCCAGGATGTCCCGCTGAAAAGCAAACTTCACTACTGACTGCTGTCAACAAGCATCTCTGAACCGAGCGTCTCAAGCAACTAACCTTTGCATATTTGCCTCACTGCACGTCAAACAGCGACATTTCTTTTTTTTTCCTTCTTCTTTTTTTTTTTTACACGGATATTATGAATACGCGGAGAGACACGGTTAAAGCTTGGATATCAGATTGGACTTACACGAGAGCTGTGCTCCGTTTAAATTAACCAACGGGACTCACAAACAGTTCAACTCTTAAGCATCATTTCGACCTAAACTGCTTACATGATGTGAAATTACCGGACACACTTACCCCAGTCCTTGTGCCGAGAGTCGCGGGGAGCACGAGACACATAAAAGAAGAGACAAGCGCTTTTTAAAAATAGCTAAAACCAGATTAGCCGCTGAACAAGTGTGAACACAGCGAGTCTTTGTGGAGCTATGTCGACCAGGAGGGAGCATACGGAAGGAGAAACCGGCGCGACCCTTCACGGCGGCTCTCCTCGGCCCGCATTCATTAAAAGTTGAGCTGTTGGTGGACTCCTGCTCGTCTCTGGTTTGGGACTCAACTCAACGGCCGCTGCCCGGTTTAGGAAAGTGACGTCACTCCCCTGGAGCTCTCGTGACCGCGGCGAGCGAGCCCTGTTCTGTTCTCTATTGTACCCCCCATTCATGTTGTGGTTAAAGGGGCATTTCCCACAAAACCCCACCGGAGGGGTGCACATTTGAGAACATTTGGACCCTCGCCCACAGAACAGGCGGGTCACGCTTTTTCATGCATTAAACTTCTGCTTCAGCTATTAATTCAACTACATAATAATAATATTAATGCAAAAATACTTTTATAGTGATATTACATTTGAAAAGCACTTTAGGGTTACAATTTATTTATTTGTTAAAACAAAATAAAATAAAATGTATTTTGAACAATTACAGCTTCCTTTGCCATCAGTGCCACAGGCAGGTATCGTGCGTAAGAGCTGTGCTTTTATCAGGTCAAAAATATGTTTTGGTTTTTTTATATTTAAAATGGAGTAATTATATAAAACTATCAAATATATTATAAACATGACATGTTTCTGCTTAAGCATTTATACAACATGTCTCATTTCTTCCATTCACACACATTCACTCTCTTCTACATCTATGTGCTTTCACATTCCAATGAATGCATCAGAGGCAAGTCAAGGTTAGGTATCTTGCCCAAGGACACTTTGGCATGCAGATTGGAGCACCCAGGGACTGAACCTCCAACCTTCTAACTGCAGGTGACCACCTCAATCTCCTGAGCCACAGCGACAAATGTTTTATGTATGTATGTAAGCTAAATATTGTAAAATATATAAAGAAAGTAATGGTCCCCTGGAGATGTGCCACTGATGTTACGTTCTAAGAAAAGTCTATTATTTAGAAAGGACACATCACATTGATGAAACCCTATAGAGCTTTCCTGAAGCTCTGAAAGCATTGCTTATGGTAAGTCCAGTGTCTCTTTTCTTTTTCTTTTTTCTTTTTTTTCTTGGAACATAGCTCAGGATATTTACTCAAATGCTTTAAGGGGATGTGCTTTATTTAAGTAATTCTATGTAATGTTTCACTATATTTTAGATGCAAATATTGTACTTTGTACTGATACCAATTATCTTTAAGCTTTAACTGCTAATAGTTTGCAAATGTTAAAGCATCCATTCATTTTCATCCAATTGTCCAATTCGGGGTTGAACCCCAAAACAGATGAGCCTATCTCAGCTGTCTTGGGTTGAAAGATGGGGTACACCCTTGGTGGGTCTCCAGTTTATTGCAGGACTAGATCTACTAAAGGCTAAAACGTTTTTTGGTCACTTAGGTTGGACGACAAGCTTTATTTAAGGGAGCTAAACACCTGATTTTCTAAACAGTTGCAAAACACTTACTGAATGAAAATAATTTTGAAACTCTGTCATTTTCACTGTACAAGGAAAAAGGGCTGCGCACTAGCCCAAAATCCATACCCAGTGTGGTTTTTTTTACACCAATTATTGTACACTGATTAAATAGTCTAATTTCTTGTGGAAACCCTCTGTCTGGTGTGCCACTCTTTGTAAAAAAAAAAAAAAAAGGTCAACACACTTGAGTCTTACTCAGAAAGAAATACATTGATGTACTGATAAATCCTGAGTAAAACACAAAGATGATTACCAGACAGAAAAGCAACAGAAATAAAACTTTGATTGTATTTTATGTTGGATGGTGAAGATCAGCACAGCAGGACTTAACATATCATAACATTTCTACCCTAATATTATTCAACCTCCACAAATCTGGACTTTGCACTTCAGTGCCCCAAAGATTGTGAGTGGGTGTTTGCTTAAGTTGTGCACAGGGTGTCACCTGGTCTCCATGCTGTAAATTCAGTGTGCATCATCTCTGAAGTTGAGAAATGCTGCTAGCTGAACAAGTCATGTTGATGTTATGGGTCTATGTTGCAACAGGACTGCGGTGAAACGTAATAATACAGGTATGAACCTGTCTGAGCTGTAAGGGTGTGACGTTTATGTCATTTGTTAAGATGTGATAATGTATGCTAGGATAGCTCACTGTGTAATATAGTAGCCATTCTTTCAAACGTTTTTTCCTAATTTTAGGGTTTTTGTGCTTGTAAACTATGCATTTTTACTAAACTGTTGGTATTTTTTTTTATAATAAACTATTATAAAGTGTGTTCTGATCTGCTTCTCAAAATGTTTACCTGATGAAAATAAGCAGCATTTTTTTAAATGACACGGTCTAATTTGGGAATTTCTGATCAGAGAAGAAAAAAAAAACCCAGAGAAAACAAAGTGAGACAAAGACTGACACACGTTGTTACTCATAGTTTAGTCTGGTTAGCCGAATGACAACCCTGGTATAAGGTCCGCTATAATTCCAGTTTAGAGGCAGCAAAGAGAACCAGAAATCTTAGTAAATGGCAAGACAGGGACATCTAGTGGAGAAGCTGTTTACTGCTATGGCACTTCCTAAACGTAGAATATTTAATTCAAGTTGTGAGATATATTAGATGAGTATATGAGATAAGATCATTTTGAGTGGTAGCGTAGACTAAAGAAATCGCACATACATTTGTATTTGTTTAAAATAAATAAATAAATAAATTAAAAAGGCACAATGCCAAGATCATAAATAAAATAATATCGTAACCTACATTATTAACATGCATTGTTATTTCACACTACTATTTCACAAGAATAACTATGTGTTTGTTGTTAAGTGTTGTTATCAGACTGTGATCAGTGTTGACTGTATAGTGTGACCACTGCAGGAAGGGAGGACCTGAGGGTGAAGCAGCCTGTTATTGAAGGAACTGATCACGTTAGCATGGAATTCATGATTCATGGGGTGGGAAGTGTTGTCCATCAGGAGAACATGCAAACTCCACACAGAAAGATTAAGATTGTTCAATTAATTTTAATATTAGACAAATGCAAAAATTACAAAATGCAATTTTTAACTCACGGTTTTATTTAGTAAGAAAAACATTTGAAACTACCTGACCCTATGTAAACTCACACAGAGACTCATACAAGCACTTTTTTCTAGACTACTCAAATCAGGAGGGCAACTTAAGGTTCAGTATCCTGCCCAAGGACAGCTCGACATGCAGATCAGAACTGACACACTGACCTTCTGGTAGACACCCCACTTTACCTCCTGAGCCACAACTGCTGAGATACAATCACACACTCAAGAAACTGGAAAGCACATCTTCTAAAGCTACTTCTGAGAAGAAGGAAGTGAAGGTTACATTCTGGTTGCCGATCAATAGAAACAACACTGGAATTCATGCTGAGGGTATTTAGTCTGTCTTCTCTGTGGAACTGACCTGAAATTGCACATCTAGTTAAGATATTGAACTCAAAACAACAACAACGAAAATACCTTTTAACCTCTTTTTATTTTACTTGCACTCAGTCCACTTGGATTACAGTTTCTACATAATATAATACATAATATTTTATACATTTGTACGTAACTGTCAGTGTAACATAAAAAGGGGGAGATGTTTAAATAACATAACTGGAAACAATCTGGTTTCAAATTGAAAACAATATGGATTTGTTTACTTGTTTAATTGTGTTGCTTATTCACACTGAAAGATTAAAGTATCACAAACCAAATGTCACAATATTGGATTAGAGCATACCCTTTGGGGCCGATTTAGTTAGCTGGACCAACAGAGGACATAGAGGAAAATAAGTCAAATCATTGGAAAAAAGAGAGAGAAAGAAAAGGGCTAAATTTCAGCATATGACAACACTGGAAGTATTAGCTTGAAATTCACAAGAGTCATGAATTGGTGAAAAATTCATGACTCTTGTGATTCAGTGACACAGCATCTGAATCACATCATGTTCCTAGATTTATTGAAAACTCTGTTTTTTATTTCTCTTTTAATTTATTATTATGTATATTTATATATATTATGATTTATTTTTCATTTATGATTATTTTTATTATAACCACAATTTTTTTTTCTTATTATTATTATTATTTGTATTTTTATTCTGTCGTTAATGTTAAGCACATTGGTTAACACTTTTACAAGCGTTTTACATTGCGGGCTCCCGCCCCTGGCCCTCGCACCTGCAAGCAATCACTCACCTGTGGTTCATCACCCCGTCTGCTTATCACTAATTAAGGCAGTGGCTGTGAGCATCCCGTCGCTGGACTATTGAGTAACCCTCGTTCGTGAAATTCTGGCTTGTATTATTCGGAGTATTCCTGCGTGTTTTCCTAGTATTAATATCTGGTCTTGTATATAGATTCACCCCGTCCCCCTGAGCCTGTACGTGAGTTTGCCTGACTAGTGTGGTGTGTGCGAGGAGGAAGATCCTCATGAGGAGTGAGTGGAGCGAGCGCGAGGAGCTGTGTGCGAGAGTGGTGACCCTGTTCCACTGACCCTTCCCGTGAACCTCGGAACCCTTGGACACCGTCTCTCCCCCACTTGTATATAGAGCGCCTGGTGTTGTGTGAATAAAGAACTGTAATTTGTGATTCGCAGACTGAACGTGAGTCCGTCCTGCCCCTCGTGACAGTTGGCTTGTCTTGGTTCTTTTATCTTTTCCTCTTGTCTCTTTATTGGCGTTTGTTTAGTCCGAGTCGCACTGAAATGAATGACAAAATTTTATACTCATATTTAACAAATCTGTTTTTTGTTTTGTTTTGTTTTTTAAAAAAGTCCGTAACAAAAGGTTTAAACTGCTACTGCTTTAGGTAATAAAACAAAGAGTGTTTGTCTTCAAGATAGATAGCCTACTCGCTCTGCGGTTCAGCTATAGTAACAACCAGCTATTGTGGAGGGAGTTTAGTTTATGTTTTTCATATATCATATTTCACCATTGAGCCCCATAACAAACGTTAAACGGATTATTTAAAATCACTGCATCTTCTTTTTTACGGCTGAATGCTCACTGACACTATCGACTGTCTATGAAACCGGATGTGGTAAGAGTGAAGTGTTTTATTCCGGAAGTGAGTCTTTGCTCTAACGAGCAAGTTCCTGGCTTCTCAAAACAAAAACAGCAAACAGTGGGTAGCTGCTGTCAGTGAAAGCTGAGAGAAGTGTTTAGCCTTCTACTGCCTCGTCATGGTGCTAAAGTCATGTTGCGTTTACAGCGTCGGAGTTGTTTCTGTACTGATGCTGATTCTCGGCATTTCGTTGGTTTTGACCAGCGTGTTTCCACATTTAGTACAGTCGATGGTTAAAAAGGTAAGCATCTAATTTAGGCTAGCCTTTGTAATAGGCGTTAACCTCAGATAAGCTAACATGAGACATTGTCATAGTAGCTAAAGTTAGCTCATTTAGCGTCAAAGAAATACATCGTTGATTTAATTATGGAAGTGTTTTTAACAGTTTTAAGCGTTTGAGGTTTGAATGTTGAATGTTTTACAAATGGCTCGCCTTAGGATAAAATTTCAGACCTGTTCTGTCACCCATTTATTTAAGTAGCAGTGTTTATTTCTAGGGTTGAAAAGATGAGATCACATAAAGTGTACATTATGTATCCTAAACATGCGGAAATCTTTTGGTAGCACAGCTAAAACAAATACAGCTTGTAATAGTTTAAATAAGTAGAATAATAGATCAATAACAGCTCAGTAAAAGCAAACATAATATGACAAAACCCAAATGTTAGTATGGTTCAAACCTATTAAGTAATTGTAAAAAAGCGAAATGGCGCAAATTCAACGAAGTATTACAGAATGTAACACGTCTTACTAAATGTAATAAAGATCAGGATAGTAAATCAGATGATTTTAAGCGGACACAGACAGTGCTGTGCAGTAAGAGCTTTGAGTTTGTCTTAACTGTTTTGATTGTACAGGGTCTAAAAATATTTACATGAGAGAACAGATGATTATCTGCTAGACAGATCTGTTGTATTGTGGACAGTTGAATTAAATTAAATTTTGTGTGGATCAGTTGGAAAAAAAAAAAAGTTCTCCACTGCTTATTCGACAATTGGCGCAGAGAGTATTGTATACTTTTATAACATTCATTGTTAAATATAGTTTAACATGTGACATAGATGCCATCTCAGTATTTCACATTTGATCATTTTGCCTTTTATTTGTGCTTTGTGATTCTCACCAAATATCGTGTATCATATGTGGCATAAACACTCACTGGACACTTTATTAGGTACACATTACTAGTATCAGATTGGATATCCTTTTGCTTTCAGAATTGCCTTAATTCATCATGGTCAAAAAAGGTGCTGGAAACATTCCTCTGAAATTTTGGTCCATATTTACATGATAGCATCACACAGCTGCTGTAGATTTATCGGCTGCACATTTATAGTGTGAATCTCATGTTTAACCACATCTCAAAGGTGCTCTACTAGATTGAGGTCTGGTGACTGTGGAGGTCCTTTGAGTACAGCGAATTCATCGTTATGTTCAAGAAACCAGTTTGAGATGATTTGTGACATACTGCGTTATCCTGCTGAAGCAATAGCCATGGTCACCAACAATAATCAGATAGGCTGTAGTATTTACATGATGCTCAACTGGTACTAAGCAATGACTGTAGAAAACTGTTTTTTACAGTCAATGGTACTAAGAGGTCAAAGAACATATCTAAACACCATTACACCATCAGCTCCAGCCTAATCCTGACCCTGCCACCTGTATGTTGTAGCAGAAATCAAGACTCCTCAGACTGGGCAATAGTTTTTCAATCTTCTATTGTCCAATTATGGTGAGTCTGTGTGAATTGTAGCCTAAGTTTCCAATTTTATAGGTTGTGTTGATGTGTTATGGGTTTAGAGATGCTCTTTATCATACCTTGGTTGTAACACGTAATTACTGTTACTGTTGCCTTTCTATCAGCTTGAAGTGGTCTAGTTATTCTCCTCTAACCTTCACAATCAACGGGGTATTTTCACCAAGAGAACTGCCTTTCACTACATATTCTTTTTATTTTCACACAGTTTTCTGTAAAATCTAGTTGTGTGGGGAAAATCCCAGTAAAACAGCATTTCCTGAAATACTCAAACCAGCCCATCTGGCACCAGCAGTCATGTTCAGAGTCACTTAAATCACGTCTCTTTCCCATTACGATACTCAGTTTGAACTTCAGCAGGTCATCTTGAGAATGGCTACATTGCTAAATTCTTTGAGTTGATTATGTATTTGTGCCGAAAAGCAGTGGCCTGTGTGTGTGTGTGTGTCATGACAACAAATGATGATTTCATCTGTTTCAGCAGGTTCATACCCTCTGTAATGTGAAGTGAAACTGCATATCATCAGCACAGTAGTCATCTAAAATAACATTTTTAACCCCACTGCCCTTTGTCCCCCATTAGCAAGTCGTTCTGAAAAACGATACATATGCGTTTGAGGCCTGGAAGGATCCACCGGCACATATCTACATGCAGTTTTACTTCTTCAATCTCACAAATCCCCAAGAGGTGTTGGATGGGGAGAGGCCAGCTGTGGTGGAGATTGGACCGTATACATACAGGTGAGAGAGGAAAAGGAGAAACGCTTAACATTTGTTTCTCCGTTCATCTCTTGACGTAAAGAAAACAAAACAACAAAAAAACTAAGTGTCAAGTTACTGGAACATTTTAAGAGGTGGAGGCAAAGCAAATATGTATCAGCACCCAGAATAGGCGCTTTTAAGATCCAGTGGTGCCAGTCTTACAATGTATATTAAGAATAAATGTGATGCAAATTTATTGACTAGTAATAAATTTGACTAGTGAAGGTGTTGAGTTAGATGAAAAGGGTTTATAAAAGCACAATACATCTGATTTGGAAAATCAACAACCTGATAAAAGTAACAAAGCCAACACTGCTGCACACAAACTGGGGAGCAGTTAAAAAGACCAGAAAAAGACACTACAATAGTAATTAAGCAGGTAAATAGCAGCCAGGTCCTGCTAATCAGATGGACTTGATTAAATGATTCCCAGTATGTGTGAGCGCCTCTGTACAAACAAAAGTTTTGACCGTTTGCTGGTCTGGTGTATTCGCAATGCTACAATCTTCCAGAGAGTGGATGTCCCAGGAAGTTCACCTTGAGGTCAGACTGTGCAACACTCAGAGAAATTACACAAAACTCAAGAGCTACATCTCAGACTCTTCAGGCATCAGTTAGCATCTAAATATTACGCTTCATGACAGTTGGAAAAAGACTGAACAAGCGTGGCTTGTTTAGCAGGATTTCCAGGCAGAAGTCTCTTCTCTCTAAAAAAAGAACATGACAGCACAACTTACGTTTGCAAAGTTGCATCTGAGCAAACCACAAGATTTCTTGAACACTGTGCTTTTTTAAAGATGGACCAAAGAGATGATTGGCCACAATGCACAGCCCTACTTTTAGGAGAAAGCCAAACATGGTGTATCAGCGCAAACGCCTCATACAAATTTTCAGCCAGTTTTGGAGGAGTGATGATTTGTTCTTGTTTTGCAGTCATTGATTAGATCGTGAACTGCTCTGTATACCAAAGTATTTTAGAGCCAAATGTGAGGCCATCTGTCTCACAGTTAGCTTAGCTGAAACTGGGTCGTGCAGCAGGACAATGATCTCAACCACAGCAACAAATCTACAACAGAATGGCTGAAAACAGAAAATAATCAAAGTGTTGCAATGACCCAGTCAAAGTCCAGACATCGACCTGACTGAAATGCTGTTGCAGGACCTTAAGAGAGCTGAGCCTGAAAACCTCAATGAACGGAAACAATGTTGTGAAAAGAGCAGGCCAAAATTCCTCGACAACAGTGTGACAGAGTGATAAAGTCAATACAGAAAATTGTTACATCAAGTTATTTCTGCTCAAGCTTTTGAATCACAGGGTGTGCTTAGATCAGGGGTGGGCAATCTCAGTCCACGAGGGCCGGTGTCCCTGCAGGTTTTAGATCTCACCTTGGGTCAACACACCTGAATCACATGATTAGTTCGTTACCAGGCCTCTGGAGAACTTCAGAACATGTTGAGGATCTAATTTAGCCATTTAAATCAGCTGTGTTGGTTCGAGGACACATCTAAAACCTGCAGGGACACCGGCCCTCGTGGACTGAGATTGCCCACCCCTGGCTTAGATCTCACAGGATACTGTCGTCGCACGAACACTCTCATTTTCTCATGACTGTCTATAGCAGGGGTGGAGGAACTCCAGGCCTCAAGGGCCGTTGTCCTGCAGTTTCTAGATGTGCCCTTGATCCAACACAGCTGATTTAAATGGCTAAATTACCTCCCAACATGTCTTGAAGTCTCTGGACACATGTCTCCAGAGGCCTGGTAAGGATCTAATCATTTGATTCAGGTGTGTTGATCCAGGCTGATATCTAAAACCTGCAGGACACTGGCCCTTGAAGCCTGGAGTTCCCCACCCCTGGTCTATAGTGTGTTTAAGAAAAAAACGTGAATGTTTTTAGAGATACATTTAAAGAGATGCAGAGCAATCCTGTGCTTGGATACCTGTAAGCAGCAGACAGCATTTTTGTACTAGAGCCAGTTTTTGTGCTGAGACTTACAAACTGTGACACGGAGATATTTATTTTTCCGAAACCACATTTTATTGTTTTTTTATTGTGTTCATTCAGTGTTATTGTGCCATGAAAGGTCAATGTGCAGTTAATTTTCTACCCAGGCCACACCCACAGTATCTCGACGTTCATAAAACTGGCTTTTGATTAAACGTGCTTTACAGATATTATTTACTTTGTTTTACATTTTTAACTTACTGTTTGACTTGATGTTATTTCATTGTTTTCCCTTTTCAGATCTTTTTATTTTTATTCGCTGATAGGTTAATTTATTGGTTTAATCATCTGGCAGTTTGGTTTTCCTGTTTTATGTAGCATTACTTTTTTAAAATTAATTTTTATTGGCCTTATTTTGTTCACTTGGTGTATTCATGTTCTAAAGGTTATTCTGTTTAATTTTCTTTTAATATATGCCAATTTTAATTTGCCTTTTTTTTAATCTGTAAAGCACTTTGAACTAGATATATGTATAAGGTGAAAATAAAGTTTATTTGATTCTTATTATCTATATACCCAGTGATAGTATAATATATTGCTGCACACAGCTGATAACCATCTTATCTCTTTTGGCACTGACTTGTTTTCAGTAGCACTGAAAGCTAACGCAAATACTTACAAATGTTATCTGGGTCACCAAATCAGTTAAAATAAAGCAGTTTTGGGAAATTGTTATTGAGTTATTAAGAAACAACTCACCATTGACATGTTTCGTGGTTTAAAAAAAAAAGCTTCTTCTTTTTTCCCAATAATTGCATCACAGTCACATGTAACAAACACAGTCACAAACTGCACAGATGTCTGTCAAGGGAAATTGAGCCACAAAAGAAGAACAATCTTCAACCCACTTTCCATGTAGAGTAAATGTGACATTATCAGTCATGTGAAGAACTGCACCTCTTAATATCCCCACACTTTTTTCATGTATTGTGCTTTATATAACATGGCGCGTTAAAGAGTGCAGATGCAAAGTAGGGAGTTTGACGCTACGCTATAGCTTTTTTTTTTAATCACAAACAAAGCTAGTTATTATATTTGGCTGCAGCTCTGTAACAAAGAATCTTTTCTCTTGTCTAAAAATGTTTTGCTTTTCCTCCACAGAGAGTACCGGCCTATGGAGCAAATTGACTTTCAGGATAATGGCACTAAAGTAACAGCTGTCAACACTAAAACCTACATTTTTCAGCGTAACATGTCCCGTGGTCCAGAGAGTGACCTCATCAGGACAGTTAATATCCCTGCCATGGTGAGCAATAGAAGTCTACAGCACCGATCTGATCTGCCACTCAGTTACAGTATTATAGTTTTCTCACATAAGGATGAATATTAAGGTTTCTCACATGTGGGCATTGCTCATGTATATTCCTCAACTGGTTGCTGAGTGGTTCCCAGGAGTTGCTGGTTATCGGTTGCATGTTGGTTGCAAAGAAAGTGCTGCACCAAAGACCTCTTAGTGGTCTTGCTCTGGTTGCTAGTAGGTTGCCCAGTGCCTATAGCATTTCCTGTGGAGCATTTCCTATATGGAGAAGGTTTGTCTTCAAAGTAAATGTTTTGCCTCAGCACTACAGTCAACATGTTTCAAAGGGGGTAGATTTCTGGTTTGTGCTGCGCTTCCTACGGTTTCACTACAGTTTGGAGAGTAGTTGGGTAGTATTTGTTGACAAGTCTATCACTTCCATTCAGACTCTAAATGGAGGTTAAATGGTGATTCCAAATGGCCCATGGGTGTGAATATGAGTGCGAATGGTTCTGTCTTTCTGTGTTAGCCCTGCAACAGATTGGCGACCTGTCCAGGGTGTACCCCACCTCTCACCCTATGGCAGCGGGATAGGCTCCATCCACCTGGTGACCCTTAATTGGGTAGGCAGAAGAGGATTGATGGATAGCAGTCAAATGGAGGTTTTTGCTTGGAGATTAGATGTTTTTCCCTAGCAACTGGTGGTTGCCAGAGGATCAATATCTAGGTCTGTGTGACTGGGGGCTTAGTCACTTGATCCACCATGATTGTCACTTGTCCAAAATTGTGGACAAGTTCATGTTACATGGTTAATGGGCACATGGGCATGTGGTTTGTGTTCACATGTCTGCAAAACCTCAGTCAATCAGCAAGATTAAATAAGGAAGTTGTTTTCCCTAATATTTTTATATATATACCTCAATATTTACTTACATGGCCTGCTGTATGCTTTATGTTTATTCAAACTAATAATCCTGTAACAGCGTTCTTCCCTTTTTTCTTTTTTTTTTCTTTTTTTTTTGTCCTGGTAGACAGTGATGGAAAGATTCAAGGATAAATCCATTGTAGCCAACGTGATCTCTGCCTACATGAGGGGCACCGGGGAAGGCCTTTTTACCACTCGTACAGTAGGAGAGCTGCTGTGGGGATATGAAGATGGACTTCTTAAAGCCTTGAAAACCTTTAGCCATGATCTGGATGATGTTTTTGGACTTTTCTATAAGGTCTCTTTAATGCACATAAATGTGTAATTGTGTTGTTTGTGTAAACCAAATTTTTTCATATTTAAAAAACAAAAAAACAACTTACAACGACAACAGTTTTTCTTTTTTCCCCATCTTACAGAACAATGCTTCCAATGATGGAGAATATGTGTTTTTCACTGGTCAGCAGAACTATAGGGACTTTTCCAGAGTGGACATGTGGAAAGGTGAAAGGTAATTTTTTCCTCTCACCTGTAGCACATGTTGGATTTACAGTTTAATAGTAAAATTGTTCATCAGTGAGTTTTGTTGGTGACATGAAGTTAATGGATGCACACCAAATGATTTGTGTCATATGATCTGTGTTCCTGTTGAGTTTTCGTTCTCTTTCTTATATCACCGCCGATAGGACACTGAAACTGAGTCTGTTTACAGACATGTGACCAAAAAAACCACTGGCTGCTAGTTTGGCTTATATACCTTTATAATTATCATTTCATTTCATAGCCATTAAATGAGGAAAGTCAAACCATGTTAGCCAAATCCCCCCAAGAGCAAAACAGAATCACTCACTGCAGGGATCAAACGCTGATGTTTCTCCCTTTAAATTGACATCATTTTAAAAAATGTAATCAGTAATGAAAAAAATACTTAAGTAAAGCACCAAACTCACTTATCTTTGTCACAGAGAAGAACAGCCAACCATCGGCTCTGCATCTGTACTCAATAAACCCCCAAAATATGATCATCTTTCTTGCACTGCCTTTTATCTCTGCCTGTCTTACAAACCTAATTGTTTTAAGACTAGGCTGTTGTACCTTAAGCAGCAGTTTTGGGAAACACACTTATTTTATAGTGTGCTTCCTAACCTACAAATATATCCAGTCCTCTTTGCCCAGCAAATGGCTTTCCATGGCTTTTAGCTGGGCATGCTAAATGTCTGAAACATTTTTAAACCTATGAACTTTGTAACATTTTGAATATCTGTGCAGCTCCTTGAATTGGTGGACGTCTGATGAGTGCAACATGATTAATGGAACCATTGGAACAGCCTTCCATCCTGTAATCACCAAGAATGATATGCTCTACATTTTCTCGTCTGACCTGTGCAGGTGAGTAGAGCAGAAAAGCTGTACCAGTGAAAGATAAAATCTTTTGATTGCATATACAGTACTGTGCAAAAGTGTTGAGCCACCCCTCATCTCTTACTGTTGTGCTAGTAAATTGGGAAATAATTGCAGTAATTTAATGAAACACATTCATGATTTGAAAAAAAAAAAAAGGTTTTCGAATTCTAAGATGCTTGAAAGTCCATATTTGGTATGACCACCTTTATTCTTGAACACAGGCTGAACTCTGTCAAGCTTTCTTGTAATTTCTTGAAGTAGTCTTCAGGAAAAGTTCTCCAAGTTTTTTGAAAGACATTCAAAGCTCTTCTTTGGATGTCGGTTGCCTTTTGTTACATTCTCTGTCAAGATGATCCCACACTGCTTCAGTAATGTTGAGGTCGGGCTCTAGGCAGGCCAACCTCCAAAACCTTCAAATTTGGATAGAAGCCGTGTGACTCAAAATGTAATTATTCTTTTTTGATTATTTTTAAATAAAATAAAGAACAGTTCTGTTCTTTATTGAAGAAAGACACATTTAATACGTCACTTGAATTTAAAAGGTTGTGTATTTTAAAAAACAAACAAACTTAAATGTAAATTTAAAATATTTGAATTTAGAAATGTATAAAACATTCATTGTAAATGTTTGTTTCTATTTTAGTCATTGTAGCTGAATATGCTTTTGAGCTGAGCATCTGGACTTTTTTAGTTTCATATGAAGGTCATTTCAGTTCAGTTTCAAGCCATATTCTGCTGACTCATGCAGCATTTGCTGTATTTTGCCTCTTGGCTTGAGCTAGTGAAATGGCTCCCCCCACAGCCTTCCTGAACCTTTCCCTGGTCTGAATATTGGATTAAGGATCCTAATTTAGTTTGGCTGGTTGCAAGGCTGGTCAGTGTTAGCCTCCTAAATGAGGCCACAGCCTATTTAATGCTGCTTAAAACAACAAATGTCAGTCCTCTGTGATTGTTAATATATTAGAATCAGAAGGCACATTTACAGGTCATCTAACAGCTGTTAAGAGGTGTCAACACAACCGTTGAAAAACTGGTGTAACCAGTTTGTTCAATGCAGGTTTTCTGTAAATCAGCTTATCACTGTGCTCATGAATTCAAACCATGTGTCATTGTCCAGTAACGCAGTGCATCCAGAGATTAACAAGCATGTAACTCTCTTTCTAAGGTCTCTGTACACAGTGTATGAGGAGGATGTGACAGTGAAGGGGATCACTGGGTATCGATTTGTTCCTCCCAGCTCAGTGTTCGCCAATCTGACTGTGAACCCAGACAACGCAGGCTTTTGTGTGCCTGCTGGTAATTGCCTGGGGTCTGGCCTGCTGAATGTGTCTGTATGTAAAGAAGGTAAGACAATGTTTTACTGTGTTAAACATAGCCAAATGATCTTTGATATGCTGCTTTTTAAGTTACATTAGTTCAGACTGATTTCTTTCCCCCATGGTGTGATTTGTGTGGACAGGTGAGAACAAAGAAATTGTGTTTTAAGTTTAAAAACAAAATAACTAAACCAATGAACTCTGGAAATGTTTATTGGTGGCAAAAACATGATCTGACCGAGTTGTACCAGTTTGTACCAAGTTTCAGCTAACGGCTCCTTTTGTCAGGCGTGTGTCGCAAAAAAAAAAGAAAAAAAAAAGAAAAAGGAGTAATGCTTGCTAGCCAGAGACCGTCTCCATTACAAACGCGTCCACTAGTCCAAAGCACGAGAACTTGTTCCCATATTTACTTTCTGGCTCCTCGGACACAGTAGATGAATACGTGAAGTGAAAGTTCTCTTGTGGTTTGTTGTGATGCGCTCTGGTGCATCTGATTTAAAGCAAACAAACTATGGTTGTTAGTGCTGAGTAATAACTTGTATCATTTCCTCATTGCACTGTAAAGAATATGGAGTCGACACTTTGCAAAAGACTCCCTGAAATTACTTCAGTGAGTGTAATTTCTGGGGCCTACTTTAGCAGTGTCCCTGACAAGTGTACGCTGTGTTTATTACAAGCCATAGCATTATTAGAATATTAAACAGCGATGTTTTACACATGGCATATTTTCCTCGTGTTGAGTGAGATGTTGTCTCTTCTTTGTTAATACCTTTTGTAATGTTTTTCCTGCTGTTTAGGGGCTCCTATCATAATGTCTTCACCACACTTCTACCAGGCAGATGAGAAATTTGCTCAGGATGTATTCGGAATGACGCCAAACAAGGAAGAGCACCAGACTGCCATTGATATCAATCCGGTAGGAATCACAACTTTAAAGCTTAAATGTTTAATTCGTTCTCATGTTGTTGTGAATCTCTCTTCAATTTATAATACATATTTTGTCTAAAACAATTATGATTTATATAGTATTTTGAAAAATTGTAAATCTTCAACACTAGATGGAGTAGTGTTTCAGCTTTTTTTTTTTTTGTCACGACTAGGCAATAGTTGAGCTTCTGTTTAAAATAGTGGTTAAAAATTAAATCAGAGGTACGTGGTACGGGGCTGTCACGAAAGATAAGCTCTAACTGCTCTTATCATGATAATAATACTCTAATTACCTGGTTGAACTTGTAGTAAAGTCTTGATAGCGAGAGACAGACTGAAAAAAACACCTCCAGCAGCACAACGTGTAGCTGAACATACTGTGTAGTGCTTAACAAATGTATTAGACCACCATCCAATGTACGATTTATGCCACAGCAGCCAAAAATTAACAATTGCTATATGATATAATTTTCTGATCATATATATATATATATATATATATGGCTTCCATGGGCACTGATGTGCCCCCATACCATCAGAGATGCAGGCTTCTGAACTGAACACTAATTTACAAGCCAGATGGTCTCTCTCCACTTGAATCTGGAGGATGCAGCGACCGTGTTTTCAAAATTTAACAGAAAATACCACAGAGATTTCTCCAGATTCTCTGAGTCTTTTGATCATGTTATTAGATGATGAGATACTTAAAGTCTTAGCATTTTTACATTGTGGAATATTTTTCGGATTATTTTTCACAATTTGCAGATGCGATATTTTGCAGATTGGTGTACCTCTGCTCGTCTTTACTGCTACGCCCCTATTAAGATGCTCTTTGTACACCAGTCTGACCAGTCTAACACAGAACTCTTTCTTACATTGGCTCTCATGCTTTCGTACAAAAGTACATGTAATTATTTCACACACCCACATATAAAGTGGTGGTTTTACGGTTACAAAAGTATTGAATCCAATAAACAAGCTACCGTTTTTCCTGTTTATCCTTCTTGATCACTCTGCCACGGCATGATATCATTAGAATTGATCAAAGTCCTGTGACTTTTATCATAAGTGCTGGGTTGTGATGCCCTCAGCCATCTTCCCTGCCAGCTTCAGAGCTGTGAAGTTATTTTTGCCTACAGTAAAGATATTAAAACTGCAGGCAGTACTATGCAAACAGTTAGGGGTAACTTTAGATAAGTACATGATAAATCCTGAGATTTTTTTCTCTCTTTTAAGTTTTTCAAAATGCAGAAAACTGAAGAAAGAAACGACTAAACCCCCAATTAGGTTTGTTTGACAGCTGACATGTCTCACTGTCTTCTGTTTTTTCACATAATCTCAGATTAACTCAGTTTATTTCTTTGCTTTTCATTGAAGTTACCTTTTTATCACTCTAGCTGTATGTTTGAGGTCATTCTCAAGCTGCATGAGGAATCTGGGACAGAGCACATGCCTCCCTGATGGTATTATGTAATGGATGAAAATCTACTATACCTAACTAAAAAGCTTTAGTGCTGTGTTTTTCTATCCAGTGGTTTGTTGGTTTACAAATAATGTCAACATGTTACTATAAAGATTATGGCCATAATACAGTGTGGGCAGAAAACAATTATTTAGGTGTTTAGGTATACGTGTTCATACATCAGGAGTGACAGGAGTTTTTCCCACATTCTCTGTCTCCCTAACAAAATGAATTTGTGTTTTACAGCTAACAGGAGTGGTTCTCCAAGCAGCCAAGCGAATCCAGATTAACGTCTATGTAGAGCAAATTCCCACCTTCAGGTAATCAGCAGCTCTTTTCATCAGTTCAAGCAGCTGAATAACCTGAATTTTCATAAATTTCACTTTCACTATATTAGTATAAAGAGTGAAGCCGTAATAGCTGCATGAGTACCCATATCTGTGAAGGGCTGCCAGTAAGCTAATTGTAAAGCAATAATGCCACCATCATCATTATGGGTGGACTTTTGCACAGACCTGGCTCACTTGTTACGTGTTTACCTGACATCAGAAGGAACTAGCAGCAAGATAATGAGACTGTATGTGTTTAGATAGTTACACATTACTGTTATTTTTATTTGAAATAAAATAAAATAACAAAAGCTATATTAAAGTGGTGAGTCTCAGCTTTAATGTGAATAGGTTTACATCAATATTTTAAAATGTATAAGGTTGGAGCCCTCAAGACAACATTAGTGGCCAGAATTTATTATACTGAATAATGTTAACAATGTCTCTTAAACGTACTGACATCAGTAGATAATTGGCTCTGGTTATGAGGTTTGGCTTTTTTTTATGTACAAGGAAACACATTGGCCTACATCCTGGAGAATATTTGTAATTTGCCATAGAGTCATGAAGGGGCCTTTCTTTCCCATGCAAATCATTTTGCTTTCATCTACAAGATTTGTGCTCTTCTGTCCACCAGGCTATTTTGGATCTGTCCTGTGCATGCCTTCTGCTTTTAGAATATACCTCTTTATTTTTGGCAAACTAACTTTTGTGAATCCATTCATTTTGTTCCGCTTATCCGGCGCCAGGTCGTGGGGGCAGGAGCCTAAGCAGAGAAGGCTAGACCTCCCTCTCCCTGGCTACCTCCTCCAGCTTATTTGGGGTAAAACCAAGGCGTTTCCAGGCCAACTGAGAGATCTAATCTCTCCAGCGTGTCCTGGGTCTGGACACCTCACCCAGGGGGGATCTTTGTCAGATGCCCGAAACACCTCAACTGCCTCCTTCCAGTGTGGGGGAGTAGCAGCTCTACTCTGAGCCCCTCTTGGATGGCCGAACTCCTCACACTATCTCTAAGGGAGAGGGCAGCCACCCTTTGGAGAAAGCTAATTTCTGCTGCTTGTATTTGCGACCTCGTTCTTTCAGTCACTACCTAAAACTTGTGACCATAGGAGAAGGTGGGGACGTAGATGGACCAGGAAGGAGGAGTTTCCCTTTTATGCTCAGCTCTCTCTTCACCACGATGGATCGGTACAGCGTCCGCATCACTGCAGCCGCAACATGAACTTTTGTATCATTCTAATAGATTTTTATTCTTATTTTCATTTGCACAGTCACTTTATTTATGACTCGGAATGACAGAAAACTCTTAACTTCAAGTAAGCTAACTGTAGGTACTGTAGTCTCGAATGGGTGTTACACAGTCCAAACTTAATTTTGTGAATGCAACAACCACAGTGTTGTGCATTACAAAGAAAATGATGCCAATCAGTGAAGAAAACCTCTTTATACTCTCTTTCTTCACTGTAGTTAAACTCGGATAATAAAAGTATTTATGCTGTTGGTAAAAAACTGTTCAAATCTACTTTTTTCCCCATGGAACAAATGCTCATAAGCCCCCAGTAACTGAGGCTTAGAAACCAGTCTCTGGTCGCTAGGGAAAAATGTGTTTTTCCTGCTTGGATGACGAGCAGTTCCTGGAGGTTGCTCGCGGTTGCTGTGAAATAGATTGCAAAATCTTTAGACAAGTAAAAGTTGTGCCTTACTGCAACACACCAGCATGTTTCAAAAGGTGAAGCTTTTACTTTAAAGTAGTGCTGCCAGCGTTAATCTTGTTAAAATGACGTTAACGCCATAACTGCATTAACGCGGCAAATCTCAGTTTGCGAGTTAGCGCAGATCGCCCCGTGCGCGGGGCTGCACAGTACTAACGCGTTGACGAGCTAACCGCGCTAACGCGTTGACGAGCTAACCGCGCTAACTCACACTGTTTCTAATTTCACTACCACTTAGCAAGTATTTGGTGAGTGTTTTGCACATGAGTTGGTGCAAACTACAGGCAACTGCTGCTATCTGCTAGCAGCAAAAGCACGCACAATGGTGAATACTTTGGTCAGAGAGAGGCTGCCCCCTGTCTCTGAGGCTTAAGGGATTAAATATAGAATCTAACTTATAAACAGAACTGATGTTGGGGCTGATATCAGTAAAATCTTATCAAATTCAATCCCTAGCCAAGCGTCGGCTCTTTTGTGCAATATTGAACTTTGAAAGGAAAGTTTGTGCAGTTCTTTTGATGCCAACAAGCCCAGATATGGCACTTTTATGTTATATCTGTTATTCTGTTTCAAATTAAAGGTGCTAGAGACGGAGCTTGAAGTCCAAAAATAAATTATGTAACTCTCCAGATAACTTATGGTGTGAGATTAATACGCAATCAAGCTTTATACAGATAGTATGTATTTACAGAACATGCCCAGGAAGATATTGTATAAGTATATTTATATTACACAACTATATTATAATGTGTTTTCCAAATTGCTAATTTTCGTAACATCATAGTTAAAGATTATCATGTCATTCTCTTTCAGTCAAACGGGAAATGTAAGGACAGTAGTCTTCCCTGTGGTTTATCTGAATGAGGTACAAACTCTCTCTCACGCACTCACTCTCTCACACACACACACACACACACACACACACACACACACACACACACACACACACACACACACACACACACACACGTACGTGTGGTTTCCCTAGCAACTTACCCTAATCCTAACCATCAAAAATGAATGCCTAACTCTGACCGTTACCCTAAACCTAACCATAACCTAATTGTAACCCTGACACTAAAACCACATTTTGAGTCTCAAAAATGCCTTCAAACTCATGGGGACCGGGATTTTGGTCCCCACAAGGGCTGTCCGTCCCCACAAGTAAAGTAAACTTCCAATTTTTGGTCCCCACAATGATGTTAATACCCGTACACACACACCACAAAAGTTGTCTGAGCTCTGGTTTATATACATTTTCTGTTATAACTCTCAGTTAAATACAAATGATTCAAAGGGGAAAGACTCCCTTGAGTACCCTGTAGTTAAAGGAGTACCTCGCGTTTTTCTCTTTAATGTATCAAAGCATTGTGTAATCCTGCTCAGACAGACTGCAATTAGTAAATCTAACTTGTGTGGAGGCAAAAAAAGAAAAATACAGAGGTAGATACTATGATTCCACAAAATCAAAGCTACAGAAGACTAATCTAATATAAATCACTAATCAGTAAATTTAATAAAATTAACTTGTTTATAAAATTCTTATGGTCTCAGTTTCTTCATAAACTTGAACACAAAGATGAACAGACGGTAAATGAAAGGGCCGCAAATTTACCATTTACTTTTGTAGGGGCTGTGTTTTGTGTTCTTATGTGCTATAACACAATCTTTTCTCTCTTACCTTCTTTTCAGAGCGCCACCATTGATGACACAGCAGCCAAGAAGTTAAAGGCGATTGGTGTTCAGCAGAACGTTGTGGAGAACATTCCCTTCATGCTGATTGGCCTGGCCATCATTGTGGGAGGAATCTTCATGTTCTTGGTGTGTCAACAGAAAGTCCCCGAGGTGAGCTTGTGCAATAAGCAACTGTGTGATGTCATTATGTTGGGACAGATGGCCTGAGCCTGGTTCTGCCAAGTGCTTGCTCATACAGGATGGCTCAATTTTTTTCATTCAGATTTATGATGGTGTGTGTGGTCAATTTAAAATAATCTAAAAAATAGTTCAAATAAATTGATTTATTTTTCATTATCAAGCACCCTAGATTAGTCCACAACATGCCCCAAAAGCCCTATAAATGCTCAAGAAAAATAAACTTAGAAAATACAAATCAAACCTGTTTAATTAATGCTATACTTTGCTCCACTCTAAAGAACTACAACTAAAAAAAAACGAATTAACTGAAATCAGTTAATGGGTGAGTCTATTCAAATTAGGGCTGCCACGATTAGTCGACTAGTCACGATTACGTCGACTATCAAAATCGTCGACGACTAATTTAATAGTCGACACGTCGTTTGAAGCTTTGTAAGATCCCAAAAGACGCAGGAATAAGTAGTAGGATTTAAGCGTGTAATAACAGACTGAAACAGAAGATGGCAGCACTGCATGTACAAGGATGCCAGCTGCCATTAAACCCTGAAGAAGAAGAAGCAGTGTCCCAGAATTCATAGCACTGCCCTGCTCAGTTTTCAACAATGGCGGCAGCTAGTTAGTTTTAATATTACTCTTATTATTCTTTCTGGGTCACAAAATAAACGTTTAACATATTTTCAGGCGAGAATGTAGCTGTGTAAACTTCAAATATCTGCTCCGTTTATCAAGACACCACCTATTTTTTTAAAAGCGCTCCGACGTTTTCGGAGACGTCTGTTACCCACCAGCTCGATAGCTAGCTGGGGTTCAAGGCTCACTAGAGCCGGTGAGAACACCGGACTCCCGGCAAATCGTTTTCAAACCCACCGCCGTCTTTCGCTACTCAGGTTAAACATACATAAGTCACTTAGATAACTTAAAAATGTTATTGTTTGGCTTTTTTTAGTATTTTATTTGTTCCTGACTAAATCGGTTTGGCTGAGATTAAAGTTATAGTTTTTACACAGCTGAATAAACGTCAAGCAGACAACTGATTATCAGAAGTGTGAGATGGTAGAGAATATACTCCGGTGTCCTGTTATATTTTAGATAGCAAGGAGCAGACGGCTGAGTTTATTAAAATTTCACCAAAACAATCTGCAAATTTCATTAAAATTTAATAAAATATCATCTTGTCTTTATTTTTAGTTAGCACATACCTTAAACATGCATGCTGGTGCAATAAGCTTTACGTCCAATTGATGCATGATCTGATTAGTCGACTAATCACAAAAATAATCGGTGACTAGTCGACTATCAAAATAATCCTTTGTGGCAGCCCTAATTCAAATATTGTAGTAGATTTTAAGACTATTCAGAGCAGATACTGTTGCCTTCCTGTGAGCTAGCAGCAGTCTGGCCATTTTTTTGGCCATCCTCTGGCATCAACAAGCCATGTGCACCCAGAGAACTGCTGCTTACTGGATATTTTCCTGAAATGCCCAGTCCAGCCCAGCCCCACTGGCACCAACAATCATGCAATGTTCAGAGTCACTCGAATCACCTTTTGCCCCCTTTTGATGTTCAGTTTGAACTTCAGCAGCTAATCAATTGCTGCCGTGTGATTGTGTGAATGTGTAAAGCGCTTTGGGGTCCTTAGGGACTAGTAAAGCGCTATACAAATACAGGCCATTGTCTGATTAGATATTTAGGTATTTGGATCATCTGCCTCCATCTGACCTTATCCTTAGCATTCTCTCCTGTCACACCAACCCTCTGCATGTCCCTCCTACATTATATCCTTGTGTGCGGTTTCCCTCTTTTCCTCCTGCCTGGCAGCTCCATCTTCAGCATCCTTTGTCCAATATCTCCACTACCCTTCCCCTTTAAATGTCCAGATCATCTCAGCCTCGCCTCTCTAACTTACTTAAACTCATTCCCCCTAATTAGCTCTACTTCTTGCATCTTTATCGATCTATATGCATCTGTCTCATTCATACACATGCATTTTGTCCTCTGTGAATTTAAATCCCTCTTCTCTCCGTTGCATATCTCCACCACTCCAGGATCTCTTCCATCTACTCCTTACACACATGTCCTGAACAACCCTCACATACTTCACTGCCATTCCTGACTTACTCATGCAGCAGCACAGTTCCTCTCTCAGTACTTTAAATTGTAATATATTTGCATTTTATATATATTTTTTAATATTTTTCTTTTTCAGAGCACTGCTGCCGAACGACAGCCCCTGCTCTCATCGTAACAGCAAACAGAACGTGGAAAGAGGAAGATTGCCTTGGTTGCAATACAATTCAAGGGGTTCACCCATTAATTCTCAAGTAACACTAATACAATGGTTTTCATATTTTAATCTATTTTCGCATTCATGGTTTTAAGAAAGTGGGAAAAACTGTCTTTTTGTTGTGTTTGTTGCTGGATTTGGAGGATAATGTCTTCATTTCAAGTTGTAATGATGCTGAAATCCAGATTTTCCAGTCAATCTTAAATTGAGCTTGTTTTTATTTTAACTCCTAACTATGGGATTTTTGAATTGGATTAACATGAGGTTAGTTAACCCCCTTAAACAACCCAGCTTTGAATTAATCAAACATCCTGGAAGTGGGAAAAACACTGTGCTGCAAAGTGGCCATATATGTGTGAGCTGTTGCTGCATTTCTATTCAGAAAAAAGACGTTGTGTCTATCTACAAGGCAACTGGCTAGAGCTTGAACAGTTACTAGATTCCCAGACTAGTTTGGGAGTCAGAGTTAGTTTTAAAAAGCAAGAAAAAACAGTATTAAGAAGCCAGGTTGGTTGTATGTTATAATGAAGTGGATGTAAAAAGTCAGGCTAGTAGTGCAGCCTGTTCGAAGTGCAGATTACTTTGGGCTTGTCTTTCAGCCTTTTGGCTTCAGATGCTATGGCGATGTGGTCTTGTTCATTTTAAAATGATGTTCTGTGTTGTAGCCAAGCTCAGTAATCTACAGTGTATATATACATGTGTGTCCTCCTTGTGATCCAATCAGTATTAACCCAACAATGACAGGATGGCTTTCTGCCTGTTGTAAATGTCTAATACAATATTATTTCATTTAATTCCAGTACTGTCATAAATATGTTAATATAATTTCTACTGATTTACATTGCTGAAACCGGCGTATGAAGCTTTGTGGTAGTGACACTGACAAACACACAAAAACTTTTGAAGCACTTAGACTGATTTTGTTTTTTCCCCAGTTTAACTTCTGTAGCATTTTATAACTTTATTGAAGCATTTTTTTTTAATAAACACATTGTTTTCCTATTGGCCTATTAATTTTTAGAGCACTTATAACTAAATGTTATTTTTCTGTCCAATGTTGCACACAGTTTCACTATAATATAGATGTTTTTGCCATTTCAGTCACTATTTTTCGCTGACAAAATCTTTTGTGTTCAATTTCTTTTTTTGAGTGTGTGTATGTTTGTTTTGTACCTAAAAGAGAACATTGTTTACACTACTACTACTCCCTGGCAAAATCAGTACTTAACTATAATCACGATTTATACGCAAATCTCTCATTAGGTCACACGTCTGACAGTTTGCACGTTGTCATTTGCTATGACTCAACAATAAACTTTCTATGCTATTCCCTGAAGGTGTGTTTGTAGTTCCTGTCTGACATTGCAAAAGTATTGAATCATTGCTCTGCAGATGACCAATAAAGCATGACTGGCTTTATGCCAAACTTTAGAGCAGGGGTCCCCAATCCCAGTCCATGAGGGCCGGTGTCCCTGCAGGTTTTAGATGTGGCCTTGATCCATCACAGCTGATTTAAATGGCTAAATGACCTCCTCAACATGTCTTGCAGTTCTCCAGAGGCCTGGTAATGAACTAATCATGTGATTCAGGTGTGTTGACCCAGGGTGAGATCTAAAACCTGCAGGGACACCGGCCCTCGTGGACTGTGATTGGGGACCCCTGCTTTAGAGGAAGGTCTGACTAATGCATTGTTTGCATTTCAGTGTTGAAACTTTGTTATTCACAGCTACATTACTCGTGGCTGACACCTACAAATCTGCTTAAAGTGAACAAAACCATTTCTGGTAACAATCTAAATGCCCAAAGGTCTGGACTCTGGGCCACCTACACATTGCACCCATAGGAGGTGCTCTGTTACAGAAATGCATGCATTTGAAGCTTTGTTATTTTAAGTTTGCCATTTTAACATGGACTAGCCTACGGTGCTTTTTCGCTTCTTTAATATAGCGCTGTATGTAGGCTGATGACCAAAACGTCTTTTTTGGTTGTAACAACAATATAAAGATATATTCAGTCATTGTCTTTGCAAGCTTTTGAGAAAACCTGATTAGTTTTTAAGGAGAAAAAAACTTAACCTGTAAACCTTGGGTTTTAATGTTTATGTGGAAAACCGTAATACCATAATGTTGGTGTGACCGGTAGTAATCATAAAAAAACCCAAAAACAACCCACAACCCAAGTGTATCTTCTGGATTCACATCATGGCTGTTGATCTAAGTTTGCCCACAGGCTGATCATTTAGATTAAAATGCTGCCTTCACTGTCTTTCATCTATATTTTAAATCGGTATATCGCTACATGCAGAACAGACATGTGTAATATAGGAATGAATAACAACAATTAAAGGTTTACATAAAACTTAGCAGTACTTGCCGTAGCATTCACGCAAGTACTGATGGTCGTCGTAAACATATTCAGCATCGCCAGAATTTGAATTTTTGTCTGTTATGTATCTGTGATATTTAAAGACTTTATTTCTAATTCTTCATTCCGAGGTCGAACAAAATTCGTCATGAATACAAATATTAGTGACCATTGTTACATATGGGCAACACGTGAAACAATAAATCTTTTTTTTTTTTTTTTTTAAACATATAGATGTTAATAATCAATGTGTGGTGATGGTCATGAAGACTTTTGTTCAGAATGGCCCAACAATTAAGGAGGATGTAGTAATAATAATAATAATAACTTTATTTGTAATATTTATGATGCATAAAGACATCTCTACATGCATACGCTATAATCATCATAGCAAGAAGATATTTATCAAATCATTTTTATTTATTGCCCCAAGTGGTCTGTCAGTGAACTGCAGTTTAACCCCTGATATTTACGGGTGCTTATAAAGTTTTTTGACATATATGGTGTAATTAATTTTTTCCTCTAACTAGAAATATTAGAAATGGTTGTTTATATCTGCATTAACTGTTAGTTTCTTTTTTTCCAGCTTCATGGAAACTTCAGTGCACAAAATCCTAAATTCTTGAATATTTTGCATAATTTGGGGGAATTGCATATTCATATCTGAATGATTTTTAAGTTATGTTATTAGTTATCTTAGCTTAAAGTCTGGAAGCAGTCTCTCTGTTCAAAGTTTTGTTTGGGCAGAAACTAAACTGATTGTAGGGAAAGGGGGAAATTCAGGGAAACTTCAGGAAGTCACTTCATCAGATCTTGGACATCTGATGAAGCAACTTCATTTAATTTTTTAAGTTCCTTCTGGCAAGACTCCATGGGTGGAGCAAATGGCTAAATGCATAGTAGTCTAAAGTCACGTTAGGGTTTCACTTAGAAACCTCCGACGTGGAGTTGTCCTCATTTAGTAGGTTGAGGTCCAAAGTGTACTTTGGAGTCACGTAGATAAACTTTGTCTTCAGCTGTGTGATAAGTACCACCGTGCAACAGATTCCCATCGGTGACTTTGACTTGACCTGCTCAGTCTGCCAATCCTTACGCCTTAGTCAATAAAGTAACAAATTAATGAATTATTCAGAAGGTAACTCCTCCCCAACCCAATTAAAGCCTTTAATACAGGCGTAGCTCACAAACCAAGCCTGCAGCAAAACAGCCCTTGTCTTGAGCGTCATCTGCAAGCAGCATGAGGACTCTCCAGGAAAAAATTATCATCCTTTCTGTTTTTCTGTCTTTGTTATGTGTCGTTCAGGTAAGTTATTTATTGTTTGTTGAACTTTCATGGAAATATTTTTTTTCTAATCAGTGTTTTATATGACAAAGCTAAAGGATCAAGTATTTGCCTTTACAGGTTCATTCATTGCCTGTGCCTGACGAGTGGCATGGCTTAATTCAGCGAACCAAACGTTCACTGTTGTGGCGCTGGAACAGTCTGAAGCCTGTCGGTGCCAGCTGCAGGGATCACCTAGAGTGTGGCACAAAATACTGCAGGTACAGCTGAAGCTTAAATATTTCATGGCAGTCCATCAGTTTACCTGTCTTCCTGATACTCCTGATCATTTTTTGACTATTTTACATTAACTCTGTGTAGCTCTTAAATGTCAAACTCAGCATCATATTCTTTAAAAAAAAACAAAACAGTTTTCACAGTGTGTTCATTACTATTCTGTACATAGGCAGTGTGAAGGTGTGTACACGTGTATTTTGCATGCATGGTCTGGACAAAGTCAAAGGGTAATAATGGTGCAATCATTCTTATCTTTACAGGAAAAATATCTGTTCTTTCTGGATCACCACCTGAAGAAGAGATGCACAAACACCATCAGAATCTACAAAACAGACATCTGCTTTATGGACCACAACTGCCTGTTTTGTTTTGTTTTCTAAAACCTGCTCGCTCCTTTATTCTGGCTCCAACATTCATTCTGAGCAATCAGATCTTCTTCCACCGCGCTGCGTCAAAAACAAAGCTGTAAAATCCAGGCATGCATAACCAATCAAATGGCGCCACCTTAAGTGATTTGTCTAAAACACTGCTGCAACATCACACAAGCTGTGTAATCTGAATGTGTTTTATAAGAAAATATAAATATCCATGCAAAGTTTCAGCCGCTCTGGGTTTATTGGTTCAAGGTTGTTGCTGTTGTTTTTTTTTTTTTAAAGAGATTTTTTATGTATTTATTTGTAAATATTGTAAATAATGTAAAAATTCAAATATACTATACATTTTTTTTCAAGAGGTTGTACTGCCCACATCTTCATTTTCCTTTTTAGTAGTAAAATAAATCCAAAACACATTTATATATTCCTCACACTTCCTGCTACTCTTTCAGTCAAGGAGCTTGAAAAACAGCTTTCCACCCAGCTGCTGCGTAAGCTGCGTTACTCATCCAAACCACGGCGCTGGGAATGTTGTTTTAACTTTTCCAGCATTCCTAAAACTTATTTTAAGGAAGAATAAGAAAGATTATAAACGCATATTCATAGCCACTTCCTGTGTTAAAAGTGCCAGCAAAAAGCTTACAGTAACCCAGACAAAGGCCACTTTTATCCTAAGAGAAGTAGTAGTACTGAATTACAAACCCTGAATGTACTCGATAACAACAGCAGGGGTGAAAATGGCTGATCTTAGGGCTCAGTAGATGAGAGAAACTCTCATCATTTTGCATCTACCTAATCTAAGCTTTGCAGGAAGGAGAAATAGTCATAAAACAAGCAGTCGCTGACACTGAGGTCGTCGAACCTTTTCTAAAAAAGAATTTGGGCTGGAACTTTGTGCCAAAATCTACTGTCATTACTCATACCTGCAGTAGTACTTAGTACTTATGCCTCTGTAGTTATTCTGACATGTTTGGCAGCTTTTTAAAAATACCACAAATACTGCCTGAGCCCATGACCTCACACCAATGAGATTTGAAGATACCTGCCCTAAATGGTTTATATCTCGCGTTAATGAGGAGAACTGATTTGGCCTCTGAGGTGGCCTTAAAACTGTAGATTCAGAGCTGTGTCCTCACTCTTATTATGCTTTGATAGATGCCCAATTCTCTCCTTCAAAATCTGGCTTACATATGAAATCAGAGGTGGCCATATTTCCCACCAGTTGGGTTTACATGGGGTCAGCCAGCAGAGCGACAGCCAGTATTACAGAAGGTCTTGAACATATCACGTCTCTTACTTGGACTGAAGCTGTTATTGATACTCTCACCTAAAAGGGGTTTTAGAGCTGTCAATCACGCGAGAATGGGAAGTGAAACACATCAACAGCTGAACCCTAAATCCTCAGTTTCACCGCTAGAGGGCGAGCTGGGGCTGTTTAAGAAGTGAATATGCTATGGCAAAAGCACGTTTGACACGCACAGGCCTGCTGTCCGCCAAATATTAGAGTATTTTATAATAATCACCGCAGCAAGGGCGTATAGTTTTGAGACCCAATGGATCATGCCTTCACTGTTTACTACACCCACCACTTATATAGTTTATTATGAGTGTGGATTGCCCCACCCCCCGCCCTTTTTTTTTTAAAATAGCGTAGATAAAATGATAATAATAATAATAATAATAATAATGTTCTTGAGTAAGAAAAATAGATGTCAGCAATCAGACGAGGCACTGAACAGCATGTTTATTTTTATCGTTTTCACCCCCCCCCCCCCCCCCCCCAAAAAAAAAAAACCCAACAAAACAAAACAAACAAAACAAAAAAAAAATCGAAGCATTTTAGGTTTTACTTGCTTCCTACCGGGTGTCTTGGATACTTGAGTAACAGGAACTTCTCCCTCCTCATTGGCTAACCTGGTCGTGACGCAACAGCCCATCCATCCTGAGCGGTGGAGAAGCGGCGGCGTGGGGACCGCTGTGTCTGTGGGGGACTTCAATGCCGGAGCGGTTTCATATTACCCTAGTGTTTATTAATAGTTATAAATAAGAGGTTTTAACCGGAGATATCTGATAACGTAGATGAAAACATTAGCTTTCATAATACGCCTTTGACGGCTGTAGTGCGTCGAATAGTCTCGTCCGTAATAATAAAAAAAAGTGCATGTTTTTGGACCAAACTGCATCCACATGAAGCACCTGCATGGATGGAGATCACCTTTAACTGACGGCTGTTTTCAAGTAGGTGCTGCTTTGAATGCGTTTTGCGCTCCTGCTATGTTGCCTTTCATTAAGTGCTTCAGCTCCTGTCTTGTTCTCATATTTGGTCACTTCACATTTTCTTGTGTGTGGGTTTGCTATTTCTAGAAGCTGGCTACCTGTGTGCCCTGCCTCTTGTTGTCTAACGTGTCCCACTTAAGCCACTTTGAATATTTCTTTGCCATTGTGTAGATGCACACAAACACCTGGCCGCAAGGTAAGATGCAGGTCAGACATCATCTCTGATTCTCGAGATCCTCGTGAAACTTTCCCTTCACATTAACTGCAGACCACTATGAGCAGTCACTGATGTTGTCTAGTTACAGGGCATCATCGCTCTTAACAAGCACAAGCACTGTCTGGGCCTCTTTGCTTTCAAGTAACCACAACTTCCATCCTTCAGGTTGATGGCTGACTTGACCTGACAGACATTTCCAGAGAAGCAGCTCAGTTAATCAGAACCATGTCCATGCGCTCCAGTACGCAGAGGGCCGGTTTGATTGGCATAGATATTTGAGATGCAAGTTAGGAGGACTACCAGCAAAGATGAGGAGTTGTATCCACTTTGCAGTGATGTTGTTGCAGACAAGTAGTCTGAGGTTCTGGCCTACATTCCTGTTATATTATAATACTGAAAATAAGGTGACTCAAGGGAAACTAAACAAAAGGACTGATATTTGCGTAAGGTTCCAAAATGTTGGCCAAATAACTTAAATTGATTTGTTTATTACGACTATGGATAATACTTTAAATAATAAACATAACAATAGTTAGATTTTTATAAGCAAATCCTTTCATAATATAAGGTAGACAAGGGTTAGAAGTCAGAAGCAGCATGTGCTGAGGTTTGGGATGCTGACACTTGATGTATAGATGTGACTCGTGATAATTCAGGGGTTCAGTGGGATTCTGAGACCTTCCACCATACATACCTGGACTGAAATTCATAAATGCCTTTGTTTTCAGTATAGCTGTTGATACTAATGTCAAATTTAGCTATAATATCTTACATGTTCCAAGACCATCAGGGAATGATGGCCCATGAACAAGGCTGTTATGCAGTTGGGAAGTGGAAAAGCTTTCATTTCTAAATTAATCATGTCCTCGTATCTAAGGAGCCAAAAATGATCTGGAACAAATGAAATGAAGAAATAAAGACAAACATAGAAAAACATATTCAGGTTCATAACTTGTTGGACAAACATTGTTGAAATTTGCCTCTGTACACCACCACAGTTGGTTTCAAATCAGACAATCAATATGTGACTGAAGCTCAGACTTTAAGCTTTAATTCAAGGGGTTTACTTTTTTAATACACAGTCCTCTTCTCCAGAAGCTCAAAGTTAATTGGACAAATTAACATCATTTTAAAAATAAGCATTATTTTTAAAAGTTTGAAAATCCTCTGCAGTCAGCGACTGCCTGAAGTCCCCACAAAAACACTGTTTGTATTTAATAACTGAAAAGCTGAGATCAGGTTACAGACTTGGCCATTGAAGAATATCTCATTTCTTTGCCTTGACAAACTCTTGGGTTGCTTTTGGAGCTTGTTTTGGGTTTTTATCCATGTGCACAATCAAGCTCTGTCTTATCAGTTTTGCAGCATTTAGTTGAATCTGAGCAGAGAGTGTAGCCATACGCACTTCACAATTCATGCTCCTACTTCTATCAGCAGTCACATCATCAATAAACACCAGTGACCCAGTTCCACTGGGAGCCATATATGCCCATGCAATAACATTGTCTCCACAAAAATTAGACAGGTGATGTGGTACGTTTCAGATAATGAGCTGTTTCTCTTCTTCTCCTCCAGACTTTTCTCTTACTATTATCATTCTGCTGAAAAATTCATCTTGGTCTGTCCAAAATGTTTTTTTCCAAAACTGGCACTTTCAGATGTTTTCTGGCATGCATATTTTAATAACATATATTTTATATTACCTGAATTATGATAATTGTAAACTGTGTAATGTTGTTTTATGAGCACTGCTGTCCTGCAACAGTTATTTCAGTCCCCTAAGTGAATCTTTGCCATAATATAAAAATTTAGCTGTCAAAAAAATTAGCAAAACTCCTACAAGAAACAAAAAAGTGTACGATTGTTATTTTAGTATGTATGTGTTGAATTACATTACAGTTACATTACAGTGTTAAAAAAAAAAAAGCGTCCGCGAAATCCAAATCTGCGTAATCTGTCCCAATGGATGGTTTTGGAAAATGTAAAAATTGTAACGAACTCATTAATTGCTTACTTTTTTTAGTAATATGAACTCCTGTTCCTCTTGTGGTGATGATAGGATTATACAGGTGTGAAAATGGTTGGAAAATTGAAAGTATTTCTGGATGTAGACAAGATACTTGACTATAAAACATTAAGGTGCAGTTACAAAATATCCACATGTGGAGGATTTATCCCTTCTTACTGGGATTCCACTGTGTGTTCGTGTGTGTGTGTGTGTGTGTGTTCACTAGGGCTGCCACGATTAGTCGACTAGTCACGATTACGTCGACTATCAAAATCGTCGACGACTGATTTAATAGTCGACGCGTCGTTTGAAGCTTTGTAAGATCCCAAAAGACGCAGGAATAAGTAGCACGATTTAAGAGTGTAATAACGGACTGAAACAGAAGATGGCAGCACTGCATGTACAAGGATGCCAGCTGCCATTAAACCCCGAAGAAGAAGTGGCTCTGTCCCAGAATTCATAGCGCAGCCCAGCTCAGTTGTCAACAATGGCGGCAGCTAGTTAGTTTTAATATTACTCTTATTATTCTTTCTGGGTCACAAAATAAACGTTTAACATATTTTCAGGCGAGAATGTAGCTGTGTAAACCTCAAATATCTGCTCAGCTTATCAAGACACCACATATTTTCAAAAGCGCTCCGAAGTTTTCGGAGACGTCTGTTACCCACTAGCTCGATAGCTAGCCGGGGGAAAGGCTCACTAGAGCCGGTGAGAACACCGGACTCCCGGCAAATCGTTTTCAAACCCACCGCCGTCTTTCGCTACTCAGGTTAAACATACATAAGTCACTTAGATAACTTAAAAATGTTATTGTTTGGCTTTTTTTTAGTATTTTATTTGTTCCTGAGTAAATCGGTTTGGCTGAGATTAAAGTTATAGTTTTTACACAGCTGAATAAACGTCAAGCAGACAACTGATTATCAGAAGTGTGAGATGCTCGAGAATATACTCCGGTGTCCCGTTATATTTTAGATAGCAAGGAGTTTATTAAACTTCACCGAAACAATCTGCAAATTTCATTAAAATTTAATAAACTATCATCTTGTCTTTATTTTTAGTTAGCACATACTTTAAACACTTAAAGCTGATAGTTATATAAGAGCAGATGCATGCTGGTGCAATAAGCTGTACGTTTTACGTCCAATGGATGCATGATCTGATTAGTCGACTAATCGCAAAAATAATCGGTGACTAGTTGACTATCAAAATAATCGTTTGTGGCAGCCCTAGTGTTCACCTCTCTGGTTGTTAATCAGGTTTTGTTAATAGATCACACACTAAATGACACAAATATTTTAAGAAGACTTCGCTAAGGGACGTCTTTCACCTGTTCTTATGGTGTCAGCTATTTCAAAATTTTGACTGTGGTAAATTGAGTTTGACACCTCTGATATATAAAGCCTGTATCTGAGCCAGAATCATAAAAATGGTATTTTAAATATATTTTTCTGTGAACCTGTGCAATCAAATTTCAAATACAGAAAATAAGAGATCTAAAAAAAACCTTAATAGTTAATCAGTAACACATTACACATTTAAATTTGAAACAATCATATCTGTAAGTTCTTGACTCTTGAAAGTTTTCACTGTGCGTGTTATATGAGTCAGGATAGGAATATAAATTGCAGGCTTTATGGGTTAGTGAAGGCCTATACCTGCAAGACGGTAATCATAGCCACTCATCCATCAACATAATCTCCATTACTGACTGAGCTAATGTGGGTGAGGAAAATCAGACACTTGTTTTGTTTTCAAGAAGCTACTTCACTTGTTCCCAAACCTCTATTCTACTTTGTTCTTTATTTTTCCAATTTCAGTCTGGTTTAAAGTCATAAAACAACACTAAAGCTTTTCTTCTGTGACTGAACATCATTAGCGCTCACCACTGGATGAATATTTTATATGTAGTTTGCACTTGCTTTGTATTTATGTTTTTTTCTTGTCCTCGTTATTTTATTGCATGAAGGGGAGATGGCCCTTGTTGTTCTTTTTGTGCGTGTTTTTTTTTTTTAAACGAGTGTGTGCAAAGTCAGCGGCACTACACGTGAACATGATGGAACACTTTCAATTAACTAAAGTGATGTGAAAGTGTATTTACTCTTAGGAGTGCCAGCGGAGCAACTCTGCAGTGCAGCTGCCCTAGTTACAGAGCAGCCGGATGACTGTGAGCGACTGTGGTTGGCCCAGGCTGAGAGAGGAGGAGTTTGTTATGGTTGACTGAATTATGGAGTGTAGGCTGCTAGAAGCAGACTTGGATGGCAGGACCGGTGGGGTAAATTGAGGGAGAAGACTGTGACAGCAGTAGCTTGCAGATGTGTTTTAGGTTTTTATCTTCTTTTTTTTACTCCAGATTTGAAAATGCATTTTTTTTAATCTAACACTAAAATGTTTAAGTAGGCCCCTGAGCTGCATATACAGTTGGAAATTCACTTAATAAACTGTACACTCTCGCTTTTCTCTTTAATCTGTTCATGTCATAAAACATTGAGCTGCAGTAATCACTGAGGTAAGAAAACAGAAAAAATGAGAAGCACGTATGCAGTAATAGACAAATCCTCATGCAAATGGCAACAGCAAATATATTTTCTAAAAGATGTAATTGTGCTTTGCACAAAACTCTAAACTTTTTCTGTTATGATTAATGCTTGTCAGTGTTAGCTGATGGCTGTACATAGAGACTGAGCGTTCCATCAATGTAGTGTACTTAATACTGATTTTATCTTCACTTGTACAAGCTTCCTGTTGTATAATTCTGAATGAATTTCTGCAGAATCCCCCAAATTTAATCTATTCTATGTTACTCTTCCAGGATTAAATTATAGGAACATGGAGACAGCTTTCGTTGTCCAGCCTTATCCAGAAGTATGATTGGAGCATCCAGTCTCTCTGGGGACACCTTGATAGCCTGCCATTTCCCCGTGGTGCAGCTTTCCACTTGGCAGCTTCCTGTCCAGGCCCTGTGCAGCTCTGCCAAGAGGCCTGGCCGGCTGTGCTCAGCAGGCCTGACTCGGGCTGTGTCCCTCCCAGAGCAAGAGTCGATAAACTGTGAGCATGCCTTCACCGGTGACCGGAGACATTTTTCCAGCAGCTACAGCAGCCTCAACGAGGACCGGACGGAAGAGGAGGGAGGCAGCGACGGAAGCTGGAAGTGCGAATCCACCTCGTCGCCCGAAGAGACGAGTTCCCACCAGAAGAAGGAAAGCTCTGTGCCTAGAAGCAATGTCCGGTCGCGCAACTCCTTCCTTCCCTGTACAGAGCTAAATGAGGACGAGGAGGATGAAGACAGCGACGGAGATAATCTGCACAGATATCACGAGGACTCTTCGTTTGTGCTGCATGGAAATTCCAATTGGCCACTAAGTAATGTCGCCACAAATTACCCAATATACCCAATGCCCCACGGGAACCTGGACAGTGAATGGGGCAATGAGGGAACTATGCTGGTTAGTGAGAGTGATCAGGAGTGGCTCTCTAACCAGTCCAACCAGATGGACTCACTGCCACCTGAATGCCAGTGCTGTCACATGAGCAGATCTGGCATCACGATGTTGGCTTGTTTGGAGAAGGACTCAGACAGACTGGAGGATAACATGTCCTGCTGCCTCCACGGCCAACGCAAATGTTCCCCAGAGCTTCTTTCCAACAACCACACAGAGTATGTCAGTGACTCTTCCTGTAACAGTTCTGACGGCGTCTTGGTTAACTTCTGCACTATGTACAACAGGAGCAACAATCCTGCCACACCTCATGATCTCAGCAGTCCTGCAGCTCACCCCTCTGGGTCATCAGAGGGATGTGTATTCCTCAACCTCCAACCTGTCCCCCAAAGTCAGAATGAAGAAGTCAAACTTGATAGCATGACGGTTTACTCTCCTCCGAAAGAGGAGGTTGACATGCTGCTTTCTGCTTCCCGCCTGTCCCCTCGGGGCCTTGACTCTAACTGCAATCTGTACTCACTAGAGGAGCTACCCGCGGGTCTCTCCTCTCTAGAGGTATCAGACCTGACTGCCTGTCTTCAAAGCCAGGCCACACTGGCCATGGGGACCAACCAGAAGTACTACAAGCTTGTGACTTGTGACCTCTCTTCCCAGTCACCCAGCCCGGCCTGGTCCAGTGTCACCGGCTGCCCCGAAGGTCAGAGCAGAGGCAGCCCCTTCCTTCTCAGTTTTGATCAGAAGAAAGAAGGACAGCAGAATGAAATTGAGAAGGTAAAAAAAAAACCTTTATGTGTTTGGATGATTAAAAAAAAAAGATTTAGAAGTACTGTTTTTAGATCTATAATTTTAATGTGATTTGCAAATAGAAGAAATGGCAAATGACTCAATTAAATTATGTACTAATGTTTTATATATCAGTTACACAGCTTTGATGAGAGTAATGAACTTTGCTGCTGCACACAATGTTACCTTTTAACAATCTGACCACCTTTTGGAACAGCATTTATAAACTTGATAGATTATTGTCATTGAAACTAAGCAGTTTTTCCTTGCTTTTTCTCTTCCCGTCAGGAGAAAGAGGACCAGCAAAAGGAGACGGGTGTTCAGTTTGACTGTTCTCATTTTCAGATCCAAGATTACCAGGTTGCAACCACCTCCACTGACAAAGCCCTCTGCAGAAAGAAACAGGCAGATAGCATCCAGAACCTCTCCCACACGCCTTGCTCGCTGTGCCCCAGCCAGTGTGGCCCACATAGCAGTAAATGCCAAGACACAAGAGTGGCAACCACACAGCCATCTGTGATGCAGGACCAGGAGCACAACTATCCTTGTGATACTGAGAAGGGTAAGGCAGTGGCTAATAGAAAAATCCAGTTCTTTTGCTTTGTGTCTGTGATTTTGAGTGAAAAATCTTTATCTTACATGTCCTTCTCAGGACCAAGTCCAGATGTGGTGCGCTACAGTAAAGCCCAGAGGCCAACCTCGCTGCCCATCCAGCCCTTTGTTCTGGTTCCTGCAGGAAAGCCGCAGCCGCCGTCCCAGCCCCTCGGCTGCCTGCTAGAGCAGTATCTAAATAAAAAGAGCAGTAAGACTGCTAACGCGCAGCCGGCCTTCAGTTTCAAAGGCAAAAGCAGCCAAAGTTTTTCAGATTTTCACCCATCACTGACAGACAACCACTGCTCCATCTTCCTAGAGGCTCCTTCTAGCTCTGATACCTGCTCCACCTGCACACCAAGCCCAGAGTGCTTCATCCGCACGCGTTCATGGAATCAGTTGGGTGAAAGCCAAGACTGCACCGGTCCATGCACGTCAAACAGCAGCCTGGATTCACATCATACTAGTTGTCCCACAGAGGCTCAAGAACAAGACAAAGCAGGCCCACATTCAGGCCAAACTCAGGCTAACACTTTGCTTAGTCTTGTCTCGGCTCCAAATCGATCCAGTCTCGTTAGGATTCCCACCTACCAGGACTTGATCAGTCTCACCTTTGAGCAAAGCCAAGTGCGCGCTGAGCCTAAAAGTGCTAATCATTCCCTTAACTACACCACCTATCATTCAATATTGTCTCAAAACCCACCCACTTTAACCATCACCACTGACACCCATCACCCAAACTCGCAGGTGTCTGTTTCTCCTCCCAAAACCTCACTGCCACAGGAAAAGCTCTCACAGTGTGGAGCCGCACCTGCAGCTGACTCAGGCTTTTTTCACTCTAGTTTCACAGCTGCCCTCTCCTCAGTGGCTCCTCTCTCCTCTCTGAGTTCTCTCCTCTCCTTGGCCGCTTCAGGGCTGCAAATCCAGGACTCTGCTGGACACAGTTTGAAGCCAAATCAGAGTCATCACAGTGAGTCTCTGATCCTGAGCGACAGGCCGCCCACAGAGTTCAACCTCTCACCCGATACGTCTTATGAGTCCATGTCTATCAGCCATCTTCAGAGGAGAGGTGAGCCTCAGCTGACTGCTGATAAATGATGTGAAATACTGTCAATATATTATAATTGAAATGTAATAAAAGTGACTAGATTGTCTAGCCGGTGATGAGTTGTTAAGAGCAGCAATAAAAACTCACAGTGCTGCAGCAGTGCTTTGAATACCCTGAAGGGGCTTCCTCTCAAACATGACCTATTTTTAACTCTCCCAGCACAGGATTGGCTGAGCCGTCCTCTCTGTAGCCTATGTGTGCGCGACTGCGGGACAAAAGAGAGAAGGATGCAGTAGAAACAGTGTTAATGATTTATATCGCAATCACTTTGTTTTAGTGCTATCATATAAGTCGCTTGGTGTAAATATAGTTATATAAATGTAAACCATTTCCAATAAGGTAAAGATTAGTAATAGAGGAGGCATTTGCACAACTGCAAAAAGTCTATGTGGTGCAGCACTGCAGGCAGCATCAACATGCATAAAGAATTTACTGTGACATTTGCAGAGGCTAGCCAGTATGAGAGATGAAGAAGAGAGACAGGGTGAAGCAAGTCATTGAAGACCGCTGCTGAAATGGAAAAAACGACTCTTTCATCTTTGGTTCCCTTCGACATTTGCATTCCTGAAATATGATAATGAACCCCGAAACCCTGCTCTCCTATGACTGTGTATTGACCCAGTTAGTGAACGCTTTCTTGAAACACACGCTGATAGTCTAGTGTCATGATTTTAATACTAGGAAAGTCTCAAAACAAGCTGACCTATACCAAAACCTACCTAGAACTATCCATCACCAGAGTTTTATTCATCAATTAAAAGAAGATAGGGCTTTTTGGAAAATAATCTACATAGAGAGACAGCAATGCGGCAAATCAGTCGCACTAGGGGGGAAACAGTTGGCCAGTATAAAATCTGAAATTGAGGACTGAAATAAAAAAAAAAAACTCCAGCCATCCATTTTTCTTTTCCTTATCCAATTCAGGATTGTGGAGGGGTTGGAGCCTGTTCCAGCTAAGAGGCAGAGGTCACCCTGGACAGGTTGCCAGTCTCTCCAGGCCAGTCCCAGTCTTACAGGGCTAAAGTGGAGCTGTGTCTAGCTGTTAGAAAGCTTAAGCTTCCTGAATTAGTTTTTGAATTTCATTTTAATACATTTTGAACACTGTCAGAATCCTTAACTTACAGAAATACGCTCACTGGCCACCTTATTAGTTACAGCTTGTCAGTACAAGGTTTGATCGCTTTTGCCATCAGACTGCCTTTAATTCTTCGTCTCATAGATTCGACAAGGTGCTGGAAAAATTCCTCTGAGATTTTGATCAATATTGATATGATAGCACATGCATTTACTGCAGATTTGTTGGCTGCACATCCATGATGTGAATCTCCAGTTCTACCACATGCCAAACATCTATTGGACTGAGATCAGGTGACTGTGGAGGCCATTTGAGTACAGTGAACTTACTGTCATGTTCAAGAAACCAGTTTGAGAAGCTTTGTGACATGATGGTGTCATGGTCAGCAACAGCGTGTGACAAGAAAATACCTCCAATACATTGCACAACCAGCAACAGCCTGAATTGTTGATACAAGGCAGGCCAAAGTTTTGGCCAAATACCCTACCTTCTGAATATCGCAGCAGACCAGGCAACATTTTTCTAATTTTCTGTTGTCCAATTTTGGTGAGTTCTTGTGAATTGTAGGCTCCGTTTCCTGTTAGAAACTGCTATTAAAGTTGCTATTTAAGTTACTGACATTGTCCATTTCCACATGTCTGAATGCATTGTTGCTGCCATGCAACTGGCTGATTGGATGGCAGTCAAAAAGTTGCACCAAAGTGTCCAGTGAGTGTATATCAGCCTAAAACTGACAGTTTCTGGGTGTTACTCATAGGTTGGTCATGCATCACACCACACATAAGCTTTAACTAGCAATGAAATCAACAGAGACACCTTAACACCACACCAGTTCATGCTCTTGAACAAGTATAAAGTATAAAGTTGTCAGATTTTGTATCTGAATAAAATTCATCCTGTCCAACTTGCTTGTTTGGTGTCTCCAGGGTTGCTGAGGTCTGTGAGCAGGGCGGTGGATCTGATTATGGCTCATTTTGGCAGCAGCAGAGATCCTGAAGAAAAGGTATTTTGCTGACCTTATCATTGTTATTGACATGTCACAATATAAATGTGCCAGCAGGTATATTGTGTAAGCAAAAAATATAATGTATAACATTTCCTCTGGCTCAGATGCGCCTGGGGAACAGTTCTTACAGTCCTACAATCGCTGGTCTGGTCCTGGAACACTTGTGTCCAACGATCCAGGATATTCTAGAGGACGGTCTTAGGGATCACAAACTGGATTTTATAATCGGACAACGCCGCAATCACGCCTGGAGTGTGGTCGAAACCTCTGCTAGGATTGGTAGGCTAAAGGGTCTCATCAGTTTGCCCAAGCAGGATTATGTGCTGTTATTGGTTCTGTGGTCTTTGATATAGCTTTTATAATCTCTGTTTAACACAGGTCCATCCACCAGAGTTCTTCACAGTCTTGTTTCCAAAATCAGACACTGTCCCCAGCTCACCAGCCACTGCATGAAACTGAGAGCCTTCATCATGGGCCTGCTTAAGTAAATACCTTTGATGTTACTAATGAGGCAAATAAAGATGTGTGAACAACATAACCTTTGATGTTCTCTTGGTTGTTTCTTCTCTTACAGCTTGAGAGCTTTGGAGTTCTGGCTCAGTCATCTTCAGAGTCAAAAAGGTGAGGCGACAGGCAATTTATAGTTCTTTATTACTGCCTCCAGGGAGCCATAACTCAGCTTATGCACCACTTTCGCTGACACTCAGTGAGCTTAACAACTAAATGGATTGCAACGACTCTTGAAATAACATAATCTCCCACCTGTATCCTGCTTTTTTTTAACTCCTCAATACTTTCAGTCTGTTGGCTGTCTTCTTTGGATTTAGCACCAATTAGGGAATGCTATCAGTCTAAAAACCTAAAGTCAGGTTAACCAGCTAAACAGCTGTAAGCTTATCAAAAACGTGTCACTAGTTATCTATAGTACAGGAGCTGGAAATTTGCTGTTAAACATGTGCAAAAGGAAAAGTCAGATTCACCATTATTACCACTGTCTGTGTGATCATGTTTGCGTACCAATCTTAGCTCCTGTCACTTTAAGGCTGTCTCCCTAGAAGTTCAATTTTTCTGACTGGTTGTCCCTCGCCAGGAATGTCGGGTCAGTAGAAAAAAATGTTGGAGAATTTGTGTTTGGAGTCTTTCTGAAGCATACCAGGACTAGATTTATCTTATTATTTGAAAATTTATACATGAAAAATATGAGCATCCAACTTTAAATAAGGTAACACATATACAGCTTTTTAAATGCTCTAGTCCAAAGTACCCATGATAAAAACTGAACCCAAGCTATCAAAATATTATTGCTTATGTGTGGATCTGTGTGTGATCACTTCCTTTACTTTCTTCATAGATGTTGTGACAACCTACTACCATTCTTGGGGGTTCCTGTCTATTTCCCTGGGTCGCTGTCATCCTTTGTTTCAGGAGCTGCTGCTTCTCCTGCAACCACTCTCTGTGTTGCCCTTTGACCTCAACTTGCTTCTGGAGCCCCGACTGTTACGCCACAGACAGCTGTGTTCAGAGGAGCAGGCTCTCTCCCCACCTCAACCGTGCTCAGCGCTTTTAGCAACCAGCTGGCCAAGACTGCAAGGCGACAAAAAGGAAGGCATCAGCTACTACAGTCAGATTTCACACCAGATTGATTTGCACCGCCAAGAGTCTCTCAGCTCTCACAGTTCAAGTTGCTACAAGCAACAGTGTGGTTGTATGCAGACCAGCAGGAGTCCAGTGTTAGCTCCTATTCCAGAGTGGTGCCCTAAGGAGCCTGACGTTGTGGATGGAATGGAGGACTGTAGCCAAAATAATACAGATACTTGGTTTCAAATAAGTATGGACAACAAGAAAGAAGAAACAAAGGTGGAAAAAGACTGTGGCATCTCAAATCCACCTACTACCGAACAGGCACAAAGTCCTTGTTGGGGTGGGCTTCGCTGGGCTAAACTGTTTGGAGCAACTGGTACTTCATCCACACTGGGAGCAATTTCTCAGAGTCACACAGGAGCACAAACCACAAAGTAAGAACCAGTGAGTGAATGAGCGAGTAATCCTGAGTAGTTGTTGTTGTAGTTGTTGTCTTTGTGAGGATACTATCCAGACAGTGTGTTACTCTACTCATGAGCATTATCTCTTTATCATTTGTTTTGAAGGCACAGGCGACCATCACAGTGGCTACATTTGGACCGATCACAGCTTGGATTCTTGGCTCAATCCATCAGGTCCATGAAGCTAGGAGGAGCTCAACCAGACAAGGACTGCTGAAAACTAAACCCTCCATGGGGGAGAGCCAGACTGCGGATTATTTACTGTAAGAACAAAAGTCTTAACTGGATGAAAGTGCAGCGCTTAGCCATGCTGCAGAACTGAGAAGAAAGCACAAAAACGCAAGATTAACAGCTTTGGTTCTTACTCAACAAGCTTTGCATTACACCAAATGTTGTGAATCAAAGCAATGTTTTTGTGTTCTTGCTGAGTACCTGTTAAATATCAGCTTATCACCATGTTGTGCTTTTAAAACAAATTAGCGCTATGGACAGGGGAGGGTGTAGCATCACAAAGTGTAGCATAACAGCAAAAAAAGACTAGTTTAAGTGGCAGATCTTCACATCAGACTAATAATGTGTCAATGTATAAATTAATTATCTATGTATGCAGAAACATGTGTTACATATAGTATTCATGAAATTATAAATGACAGGAAGAGACCTAGTGATGCTGATATAACAGCTCTCTAACTAGTTACTCAAATTGGAGTTAGATATGCACTCACTTCATAAGCTAGACCTGTTCAACTGCTTGTTGATGCACATCTAATCAGTTAGTCACATGGTAGCAACCCAATGCATTTAGGCATGTATACAAGGTCAGGATGACCTGCTGAAGTTCAAACTGAGCATGAAAATAGTTGCTAAATGGGCTAGGCTGGGTAATTTAGGAACCGGTTTACAGTTTCTAAAATACAGAGAATGGTCAAAAAAAGGCCAGGTGAGCATGGCCATACTACTTTGAGCTGATAGCAAAGTAACGGTGACTCAAATAAGCATTCGTCACAATCAAGGTTTGCAGAAGAGCATGAATGCACAGCACATCAAACCTGGGACCTTGACACTCCTGTCCGCAAAATTGGAAAACAAGATCTGAAAAACACTGCCTTGTCTAATGAGTGTCGATTTCTGTAGGGTCAGAACTTGGCGTAAATAACATGAAAGCATGGATTCATGCTGCCTTGAATCAACAGTTCAGGTTGTTGTTGGTGTGATGGTGTGGGGGATATTTTCTTAGCACACTTTGGGCTCCTCAGGAGTAACCGAGCATCATTTAAACACCACAGCCCACCTGAGTGTTGTTGCTGATGATGCCCATCCCTTTATGACCTCGTTATGATTCAAATCATGGATGTGCAGCTGAAAAATCTGCATCATAGTCATGTTGATATGAACTAAAATTTCCAAGCAATGTTTACAACAACTTGTTGAATCTATGCCATAAAGAATAAAGGCTGTTCTGAAGTCCAGGTCCAACCCAGTGTAGCAAGGTGTACCTAACTGTGTACTGAATGGTTTAGATTCGGTTTGAGCATGTGCAGTGACAAACCTTCTAAGAGCCTGTTAGTGCGTTTACAACCTGCAGATTGTTTCTCAGTAGGTTGCTTAGTCTGAGGTTTCAAAAAGGGAGTACAGCAATTGGTTCTTTTATTTTCTGTGGAGTTTTGTAATTTGTGCCATTAGTTGTCAGACACGACTTGATAAATATGATCAGGCTAACAAAAATACAAATCTATTTCTAAAAAGATGGGAAGCCATGTAAAAAAAAAAAAAAACAGGAATAAAATTACCTGCAAACATTTTAACCCATCATTTACCAAAAAATAGAAAAAGACAGCATCAAATATTGAAAATGGTAAGTAATTTTTTTAAGCTAATTTTTAATTTGATGCCAGCAACACTTTTCAGAAAATGGGGGACAAAACAAAACAAAAATAAGCACTTTGTGAACCATCTTTGCAGTCTAACGTGATTAAATGATAAAAAGAGCATCATAGAGGCGCTGTCTGTCCGAAGTAAAGATGGTAATGGTGATCTTTGGGCCCTTGAGGGGCAGCATTCGCTCTCGAGAACATCTTGACCGTCATTTTCTAGGAAGATTAAACTGATATCAGGACGTCAGCACCTGAACACATCATGCACATGTTCCAGCATCATGGCTGTAGTAGAGACTGGGAGGTTTCTGTGTAAATACAACATATGACACAGGGCGCCCCCAGCAGTCGAGCAGCTGAAAAGCAAACAAAAAACAAAAAAACCAAACTGCTCTGTTCCCAAATTCTTAAAAATGCTGTAAAAAGAAGATATAATGCAACAGAGTATAGCAAATCCAGGTGTCATCTTTAAAAAAACTTAAAAAGTGTCACTGGCGTTAAATCAAAATCCTCTGCAGCATTGCAACGTTTAATATGCTGGCTTTGTACCTAATACCAAATTTAAATGATGAGCATGTTATTGGATTCTGGTTTTTGTTTACATTTTACTCACTTTTTTTCTCTTTTTTTTATAAACAAGAGAAGTGTGTTTAAGCCAAAATCTTTTCCAGGAAATTGTTTGATGAGCAAGACAGATGAGCAAGGGCCACTGCCCCTATCTGATTTGTGGACTAACCGTGATTAGGTGATTATGTTTCTCCTGCAAGCCGATGCCATTCATAAAATGTGAATCTGTTGTAGACAGATGTTGTTCAAAACTTCCTGTTTCTCACATTACTTTCCGTCACTGCTTGGCCTTGTCATTTTATTGATGAAAAAAAGAAAAAAAAAAGAAATAGATGCTTATCAGTGCCAGATACGCCACACACACACTCACACACATCAGCCTCCTGTAGTAGATCGTCAGTGATGGTTTTATTCCCAGTAACTTGCCTTTCTTCTCCATATTCACAGCGTGGATTTACTGTAAATGCATGTCGAGTCAGCAAAAGTACAGAAAGTCGTCCTGTCTTCATTGGATCTCTCAACTTCCTTTCGCTGCTTTTCTCCCCTTTGACGTTTTTACAAGTGCAGATTTTGTTCTGGACATTTTCTGGCATGGAACTTTTAAATGTGTAGAGCTGTTTGGTTAATACTGTAGCATGTCTTCAGGTCTTCCAGTGACGTTAACCACATAAGCCACCTTGTGGCCGTTTCAGGTATTTAACTGTGTGTTGGGTATACTTTCATTGACTGGTATTGAGATAAGATGGAAGAAAATGGAGGTAAATGTGACTTTCATTGAATAGTATGAGGTCTGTTTTTTCCTTCTTTCTATAGTTTCTCTTTCCCCCCGAATGCTTCCTCTAATTCCCAGTGACAATCAACCTGTTAATAAAGACTTGACATCTTCACATGTATTCACCCTTTTCTTTTTTGTGTCTTTGCATTTAACTGCTTGTGATTTGAAAGGATTTGACTAATTTTACAACTTCATCATGCTGGTTACGATCACTTTATTGGGATATGTGGTATTTTTTTGACTTGCTGCTCTTTTCCAGTGCAGTCTGGGAAGGTTTACCAAAGGTATGTCCACACAGGAAAAGGTACCCTGTAGGATGGTGTAGGAATAGACATATCCCGCTTGTGGGAGCTGCCATGTTGCACTTTTGGAGACAGAAGGGGGGGTGTCCGAATTCATAGGCTGCATCCTCCTGAGGTCACATTTGTAGGCCTATTATGTCACAGGGACGCGACAAAGGCGGTCCAAATTCATAGACTCCTCCAAATGCGGCCAACAAATGCACCCTCCTTTTCCCCAGATTTGAAGGATGGGTCAGGTGTATCCTTCGTGGCCCACAATATAACAGAATTCATAGCGCGGCCCAGTCAATTCCAGTTTCCAACAATGGCAGCAGCTACTTAGTTTTAATATTACTCTTATTACCCGTTCTGGGTCACAAAATAAACTTTTAACATATTTCTAGGTCTTAACTAGGGAGCATATATATATATATATATGTATATATATATATATATATATATACATGTGTGTGTGTGTGTGTATATATATATATATATTTTGTGTTCTGCTTACTGCCTCGTCTGTTTTTAACAGTAGTCAGTGATTCAGTTTGTGTCTCCTTTTGTCTTCATTCTGTGTTTATGGTTTGGTCCTTTTGTCTTTACTCGTCATGTTTGACTTTATGCCTTTCTGTATAGTGCCTAGGATGCCCAGAACTCAAATTGCACTGTTGGAAGTTTAAACTGGTGTATTGCAAAAATAAAACTATGAAGACACTATTTCTCCATGTGGAAGCACACACAGGAAGCAGCGCTCGGCCCCTATGGGCTCAAAATGTGGTCATAAATATTTTGTACTTGTAAATCAGTTTTGTACTTGCAAATCAGGATTTGTATGTGTAAAAAGAATTTGTGTGTGCGTAAAAAAGATTTGTATGTGTAAAAAGAATTTGTGTGTGTGTAAAAAAGATTTGTATGTGTAAAAAAGATTTGTGTGTGCGTAAAAAAGATTTGTGTGTGGCCAAAAAACCCCCTGCAAATTACACGTACGAATTTTGACCCTATTTTTCTTCCTTTCGTCTGATTGGTCAATGTCATGTCAATCACAAATGTAATAATCCAATCAGAGAACAGATGGGTTTGGCTGTCGGAGGGGCACTTTTTTGAACTGCAGGTCTTTGAAGGGAATAAATGCCCTTTTACATGCCAACCCAGCGTTTTCCTTCATCACCACGAAAGAAAACAGTCTGTGGTCGTCTGAGTTTGGTGATTTTTGTGTCACAGGTCTACGTGCTTAATACAGGGACTTCCACAGCCTTTTCAACAGCGCTGCGGACCGCGGGGGGGCGGGCAGTGTTTTGGAAATGACAGTCTTCATTACAAAGCTTTCTTCGTTATGAATTAGCATACATGTTTTAATTGAACATTTGAAGAACTAGCAAAAAAACACCCCGAAACTCTTGTAGAGGACATAAAGTCAGAGAGAAAGGACAAGGAGCAGGTGCATCTAGTACAGGTAGAGCTGCTGCAAAAACCCACAGAGCCCAGCAGCCAGCGCAACAAATTCTTGATCCTTTGCTTTTAGTTAGCAATTAGCATTAGCAGCACATCCTGCATCCGATGTGAAAGGACTTTTATGCTGCGCACTGTGACTCACAGCAATGGTCCCGGGTCAGCCCTGACTTTGTGCTAAACTAATCCTAAAGTAATGATGGTATTTCTAACCACTGACATACCACAACTTTATCCTTTCAACAGCTGCGGAAAGTTAGGGGACCTAGCTGCTATCAGATATTTATATAAAGATCCTCCAGCTTCAAACTGTATTACCCTTCAAGGACCTGCAGTTCAAAAAAGCGCCCCTCCGACAGCCAAACCCATCTGTTCTCTGATTGGATTATTACATTTGTGATTGATATGACATTGACCAATCAGATGAAAGGAAGAAAAATAGGGTCAAAATTCGTACGTGTAACTTGCAGGTTTTTTTTTGGCTAAGTCCACACACAAATCTTTTTTACACATACAAATCTTTTTTACGCACACACAAATCTTTTTTACACATACAAATCTTTTTTACACACACACAAATTCTTTTTACACATACAAATCCTGATTTACAAGTACAAAACTGATTTACAAGTACAAAATATTTATGACCACATTTTGAGCCCATACCATTTATTCCCCCACCAAAAAATCTTTGTAGTCGAGTAAGCAGCATTTCATCTCAGAGAGAGTTTCAAATGATAGCTTTCTTCATATAAGTAATATTTTATACAAATACACACACCAAAAACAATAATAAAATAAAATTCTGGGAAAACGCTCAAGGGCGACCCCTAGTGACTGTCAGCTGGAAGGACACGTGACATGATGAAGATGGGTGTGAGAAAGTTTCACAAATTGTTTTGAATGGAAAGAAGATGAACTGTGGATATGTTATTCTGGGAAGAAACGAAATACGATTAACTAAAACTCCTTAGAGGAATTTTTCAAGAGACTTACTCAAAAGGGATCATAAATTATATATTAAGCAGTAACACTTTATAATATGACCAAGGCTGTAATTAAATAGAAATGTCAAAGTATTTTATTTCAGATTAGAATTTAATTATATTTGCCTACAAATGCTTAAAAACAAGCTAGAATAAGGGAGCAACAAGTCAGAGTTCTATGGGAAAAAAGAATTATACTGTAAGTACATTTTAAGTAATGTCTAAGTAATTTTACTTAGTGCACGAGTAATTCTAAATATTATAAGTATTGCATAACCTCTTGTATTTTACAGGAAAGGAAGCACACAGTATTGTGTAAGTAACTGTAAGTACTGCATAATTTTGTGGTTCTTTTGCAGAAAAACAAACATTATTTCCTCATGTCTTACATTGTTAATGTGTACTTCTCAGGGTGCGGTTCATGTTATGGGGCGCATTAATCTTGCCTTTTTACATCTGTATTTAATAATCATTATGTTAATGTGCATGATGGATGTTCTGTTATTGAGTTTCCCCCACTTTATATTAGGCATTTAGCAGGAATTTGGAACAGTTTATTGTTAATCTGAGAAGTTCAGTTTTGGTTTCGATTATAAGTAAAAGTAAATATAAGTATTACTTAGAATGACTTACGCTGTACTTAATTTACTTTAATCTAGTGTACCTACCTTTAAATAATTGTAGGTAAATATTATTTACTTTTGAATTTCAAATAAAACACAAAATTCAACCCTATTACAGCAGAATTACATGCTTAGTCACAGGCTGTATTATAAAGTGTTACATTCAGTGTCTTACCAGAGGATACTTTATCCTTGGAAAATGGGAAATAGTTGCAGTGATTTACTGAAACATGCACACATACATGGAAATACAATATGCAAGGTAAAATGAGAGTTTGTACAATTAAAATAAGCCTAAAAGTCAACATGTGGTATGGCAAACTTTATTCTTCAACACAACCTGTTAGGGTACCTGGGTCGTTGAGCCAGTGGTTTCAGTTTTGTACCTTTATTTGTGTTCTCATCTTAGTTTATTATTGTGAAGGTTTTGGTTTCTGTTTTGCATTTCTATTTTCCCCAGTTCTTCTTGTTGTGTGATTATGTAGTTCTTAAGTTTTAGTTTCCATACTCCCTCTATTCTGTGTCCAGTCAGTGTCTGTGTCTGCCCTGGTCCCACGTCTCTGTTCCCTCTGTTGCAGTGCCTGCTTGTGAGTCTGTGACTGTAAGTTCAGTCTGTGGTTCCTGTTTTACTTTGAAAGTCCGTGTCTCATGTTAATGCGTCTGGTTTTGCTTCCTTTGTCTCGTCAGCCCTGATTTGCCCCAGCTGTGTTTCCCTCCTGTCTCTCATTCCCTGATTGCTCCCTCTGTTTATTTAAGCCCTGTGTTTTCTTTGGTCTGTGTCGCAATCTACCCTCATCTTGCTGTGTGTTCTGTCTGTCTGTGTAAGTTTATTTTGGATTCTTAGTTTTGTTACTTTTTGAGTTCAGCATTAAAGTTGTTTTGAGTTCACGTTTTGCCTCCGAGTGTCTGCACGTTGGGTCCTCTATATCACCACTCCTGCCTGCACACAGCCTTCACATGACACAACCTGAATACACACACTTTTGCTGGATTGGCAGTGTGTTCAGCATCATGGGCCCAAAAAATGAAACTGCTGCTAATCTGACACTTTCAGGTGATACATAGAGGATCAAAATCTGATACATTTTTGTGCAACCCAAACCATGACAGAGCCTCCACCATGTTTTACAGATAGCTATACATACTAACTCCTGTACCTCTTTGAACTGAAAATTTAAAGTTTTAGATTAATCACTTGGACAGATGGAGAACTGGCTGAGGGGAAATGAGCCTGAGGACCAGGCTGGCATGGGCGGTCAGGAAAAGCTGAAGATAGCTCGGGCCCCGCCAGGTGGGGGGCGCTTCCAGAGGAAGAAGCAGAGTTGTCCAGTCCAATGGAAGGCGGGTGGCCACGGCGGGGGGCCTGGGCCGGCACCACCTGATCATCCAGAAGAACATGTGCCGGTTTAAGTCTGTCATTGGAAACAACCTCCTGCTGACCCCCAAAGTCCAAAAGGAAATGCTTCCGGCCCGGTTGAATAACCCTAAACAGGCCTTCATACAGTGGACGCAGCGGAGGCCTATGAGCGTCATGCCTGACGAAAACAAACTGCAACAACCTCGGAACAAAAGTGTCGGGCACACAATGGTGCACTGGGCCAGGAACAGAAAACGAGTCTCTTGGGGGACAAAGAAACAGCACAGAGGGATCAAAGCACGGGGGCAGGCTCTCGGGCAAGAATTCCCCGGGGACCCGGAAGGGCTGGCCGAGGACAAGTTCAGCCGGGGAAACTCCGAGGTCTTCTTTAACCGCACAGCACAACCCCAGTAAAACCCACGGAAGGCGGTCAACCCAGTTGCCATCTGTAAGAGAAGCATGGAGCATGGCCTTAAGTGACCGGTGGAAACGCTTGCACATCCCGTTGGCCTGCGGATGGTACGCAGTGGTTTGGTGGACCTTAACCCCCCAGGCCGTCAGCCATGGCAGACCAAAGCTCCGAAACGAACTGGGGGCCCCTGTCTGAGGTGATGTCGGCGGGGGGACCGAAACGCAAAACCCACGTTGACAAAAATGCCCTGGCCACCGCTGCTGCTGTAGTGGACACCAAAGGCACTGCCTCGGGCCAGCGGGTTGTGCGGTCCATTACAGTCAAAAGGTGTGTGAAACCTTGTGACTGCGGCAGAGGACCAACCAGATCCACATGCACATGATCAAAACGCCTCCCTGGAACACGGAAGGATTCGAGGGGCGCCTGCGTGTGGCTATGGGTCTTAGCGCGTTGGCATGGGATGCACGCTGCTGCCCAGTCTTTCACCGATTTACGCAAAGCAGGCTAGGGCCGCCGTTCCACATGGGTCTGTCCTTCAGTACAAGGCCCATTTGCGCAGACCGCAGAGCAAGGACGTCCGGGTCGGCACGCTGGTCAGCGGCCATAGCGTCAAAGTCTATGCCGACATAAACGGGAGAAACCAGCGCACGGGACAGACAGTCAGCCACGCATGGGTTTGGCTGTCGGACTTACCAGCCACGTGCTGAATGTTTGTTGTAAACTCCGAAATGGCTGCCAACTGGCGCTGCTGGCGCGCGCTCCATGGGTCAGAAACCTTGGACATCGCAAACGTCAAGGGTTTATGATCGACGTATGCGGTAAAGCTACGACCCTCAAAAATAAAATGAAAATGCCGCTTCGCGAGGTGCAGGGCCAGCAACTCCCTGTCAAAAACATTATATTTGCGCTCACTGTCCCTGAGCGTGCGATTGAAAAAGGCGAGCGGTAGCCAGACACTGGAGACCCGCTGTTCTAACACCGCGCCCATCGCCACATCTCACGCGTCGGTGGTCAACGCAATCTCCACCGACGGAAACGGGTGGGCCAGCAGGGCAGCGTTGACCAGCAGGGCGGCGTTGACCAGCAGGGCGGCGTTGACCAGCAGGGCGGCGTTGACCAGCAGGGCGGCGTTGACTGCAGGGCGGCATTAGCCAGCGCAGCCTTGGCCTCAGAAAATGCCTGGATGCATTCAGGGAGCCAATCAACCGGGTCCTTAGCTGTTTTGCCTTCAAGGCAGCATAGAATGGCTGCAGCAGGTGCGCAGCTCTGGGGAGAAAGCAGTTGTAGAAATGCCGTGCCCCAAGAAATCCAGAACCGGCAACCCGAACTGGCACTTGGAAGGATTGACGATCAGGCCATGTGCCGCCAAGCGCTGAAAACCATGACGCGTGCTGACTCTCAGAACAGCTGGCCACCAATATATATCGTCATGGTACACGAAGACGAACAGCAGCCCGCGCAAGACAGAGTCCATCAACCACTGAAAAGTCTGGGCGGCGCCTTTCCGGCTGAACGGCATGCGCAAAAGCTCAAACAGGCCGAAAGGGGTAATTACAGCAGTTTTGGGAACGTCTTCAGCGCACATGGGAACCTTCGGATACCCCCGCACCAAGTCCATTTTAGAAAAAATCAAGGTGCCAACGAGGTGGACGGAAAAATCCTGGATGTGGGGAATGGGGTAACGGTCGTTCTCCGTGACATTATTTGAACGGTGAAAATCCCCGCACGGCCGCCACAGATCGTCTGATTTGGGCACCATGTGTAGCGGAGAGGCCCAGGCTCTATTCGAGCGCTGTACAATGCCGAGGTGCTCCATGGCCGCAAACTGTTCCCGAACGACGAAGAGTTTCGCGGGGTTGAGAAGGCGCATGCTCGCGAACACCGGGGGACCGACCATCGGGATATAATGTTCAACCCCGTGCTTTGTTGCCGTGTTCAAGAAATTAGGAACAGTCAGTGAAGGGAACTCCAAAAGCAAACACTGAAAAACATTACCTGAAGTTACTAAATTAGTCCGATTCAGGGGCTCGATGGCCCGAGGGACAGAGGTCCTGTCCACGAGGAAAAGTGTGGGATACTCCAGGGCAGGTCGGCAGGGAAGTGTAAGGTGGAAAGTCCGGGTAGCCAGGAGAATACAATCTGCTTCCTCGCGCCCAGAAGTAGAGAGTTGGTGAGGCCGGCTTTCACGGCCGCTGGCAGCTGTCGGAGGAAGATGTGGGCGAAGAGGAATCCCCTGTCATCCGGTCCGAGCAAGGATAGCATGTGCTCCATCAGTTCGAGAGCTGTACTGCCACCCAGGCCTGAGAGGGAGAGGAGCTTTTCAGCTCGCTCTGCGTCGGAGAGGGCATAGTGCAGAAGAAGCATCTCCTTAAGGGCGGCGTATTTCCATTGGGTGGGTGGGTCCTGGAGGAGAGTCAACGCACGACGGGTTCGAGATGCTGTGAAGGGCAAACTGAGCCTCCACGCGCACAAACCACAACGGGGGATCATAAAGCCAAAAGTCCGGAAGCTCAAGCGCCACAGCAAACGCAGCTGCAGCAGGAGGCAGAGGGCTGGCGGCGGCTGATGCATCCAGGGCAGAGCTGGTGCCACCATCGGGCTGCAGCATGTTCGAGTCAGGGGTCACCAATGTGGAGGTAAACACAGACGACACAAGAACTCTTGATTAACACTCCTCGTTTATTACTCATCACCACACAACTGAATACTTTCCCCTCCAAAACACAGCAACAACACTTCCTGAGAACTGGGTGTGAGTGGAGCCCTCCAGTGGTCCACCACAATGTGAAGAATAATTGGTGAAAAATTGATTTTTTGCTAAGTTGTTAGCTAGTTCTACTTTTTTTGTCCTCAAATTAAAGCAAACAAAAAACAAACAAACAGACAAGCAAACCAAGTATTCCTCAGAGTGAAAAATAAGTAAGAAAAACTTTGAAAGACCTTCCAAAATCTGGAAAATTATTGCTCAATTGCTAAAAAAAAAAAAAGGATAAGAAAGTCTGGCAAAATAAAACGAAATGAGAGGTGGCTCAATACTTTTGCACAGTACTGCATTTAGATTAAAAATGTACTAATACAGAATACAATGTGAGAAACACAGATTTTTGAAAACACACACACACACACACACACACACACACACACACACACACACATGTCTGGTTTGCTATCCTCGTGGGGACATCCCATTGACATAATGCTTTCCCTAGCCCCTTACCCTAACCCTAACCATTAAAAATGAATGCCTAACCCTAACCCTTACCCTAAACCTAACCATAACCTAATTGTAACCCTGACAGTAAAACCGCATTTTGAGTGTGAAAATTGCTTTCAACCCCGAGGGGACCTGGATTTTGGTCCCCACGGTGCAGAAAGTCCCCACCAGGATAGTAAAAGTCAGATTTTGGTCCCCACCAGGATAGTACGAACCCGTACATATATATATGTGTGTGTGTGTGTGTGTGTGTGTGTATGTAAAATCCTTTGAAAAGACTGAATAAGTATCCTTAAAAGTTATTTACAGAGTGGGATGAAGTTTTGGAGTAAGGAAAATATTTATCAAGATGACAACAAACACCACTGTGAGAACATTATGTCTGTTCAGTGTTTCCAGAATTGCGAAGGAGCCTTTGCATTTGCTCAGATGATCCGTGCTGTCACCGCTTACCTGGGGAATGCAGCAGACATGACCGTCCGTGCTGCACATGCCTATGGGATTAGATAAACCTGAGTTTTGTGAAGTGACGAAGCAGCGTTTATCAGTCAAGCTCTTTTGCTTTTCCCTCACATACCATGACTCTTTGTATCCACTGAGGAACGTCAGTATGTTTCCACTTTTATCTCGTGGGAGTAACATAAATGGCAGCACTTATACGATTTACCTTAAATATCAGCATTCCTTCGTTTCTACCTCACTTTCTTAGAAGCTCAGTGCATGTTATTATTATTATTATTTCACCTGTAATTACACACGATTCCCAGGTTGAAGATGTGTGGCCATGCTGTGGCTTGCTCATGTCATTTTCTGGATGTTGTTACAGGTGTGAGGACAAACGCAACATTTCAGCTGCATTGCATCTGAGTCACCTTCTTTTCCAAGTAATTAGCGAGGAAGGAGCAGGTATCAACATGCAGCTTCAAGCTGTGACCGGGATGGGCGTGGTGAAGGCGCACAGGCGAATCAGAAGGCATGTTGTGAATTCTAGTTCATCTCTGCAAATGACTGCGTGGGTTGTCTGAGCTGGTGCCTCGCTTATTTTCCTCTTTCAGCCTGGCAGCACAGGTGCAAGGGACGAAACAAGCATGAATCTGTACAAGAGCTTTGGAAACCTCATGGAGACTTGGGTAACTGATGACACAAGTCCCGACTCAGAGTGGTTTCAGCGCAATGCTAAAGACCCTCCAACACCTTCCTCAGAGATGGAAACAAACGGGCGCTCAGAATCAGTGGACTCTGGAGTGGAGACGGCCAGCTGTGACACATGTTTTCGTGCCACATCCTCCTTTGCCTCAACAGAAATAGAAGGAGAAGATCTCACTCCAGCATTAACATCGCAGTCTCCTGTGTTCTCCTCTCCCAAGCCCACCTGCTGCCCTTCTTCATCCCTGCTTCTATGTTCCAGCAGCACTCAGAAAGACTCTACTGCCTTGCACCTTAAATTAGAGCAAGCGTTACAAAGGACTGATTCTATGTATTCAAAGGGCAACTCAAAGCCCCTGACACCAGAGGAAATGCTCAGTCGGCGACCTCAAGCGTCTTTTCCGATCAAACGGCACACATCGGAGTTAGTAAGAGGTCAAAGATCAAACAGACTTGACGGAAGAAGGACAGTCAGTCCACCTGTTTCCATTCAGCCAATGTCAGAAATGTGCAGACGGACTCAGTCTATGATTAGTAACAGGCGGACATCAGAGGTGAGATGCTATTCTATCATGAACCAAGCTTTAAATCTCTTAAGATTTTGTGTTTTTTCCATAGTAATACTCTATCACTTAAATCTTGTGTCTGGTTTCTGTTTGTGCTTTTCTGGGGCCAGTTTCGGGATGACATAATTTAGTCACGGTTACATGTACCATCTTGCACGGCACAAGCCAGACATTAGAGGAACGGTTGATAGACTGTACAAGAGGTTTAACAGGCCCTCCACTTTTTCCTGGAGGGTTGCAACACAGAAAGCTGCTTTCATATTCAAAGTAAGGCTTGCATGTCATTAATCAGACGAGATCTCTTTCAACAAACTTTCACAAGACCGTCGGCGGCGCATGGGCTCATAAACCAGTCTGCCCAGTTAGCAGGCATGTGAAGAATGGGTATAGGACATGTGGGGAGCAGTCTGTGGGTCTTTTTTTTCAGAATGTGAGACATATTTCGTTAATCAGAGGGCAGAAAAAATGTCTTTGTTTTGGAAAATTATTTTGGGTGTACAAGATTGAGATGAATGGATTAAATTCTCAAAAAATGTGAAAACCAGTTCACGCTGACAGTGCACAAAGGTGAAGAAACAACTGGATTACCTGAACCATTTGAATGCATCTAGTTCACAATGCTTTGTTTTTAGCCACTGGGTGTGTGTCATGAGTTTGTTCTTGTATTCATTTGTCCAAGCTTAAATAGCTTTGGGTAATGCAATACAAGGAAGCTGCTTAATGCCAAGTAGTCACATCTACATAACTATATACTTTTGTAATTACATGCAATCAGATGTGTATGAATGTGTCAGTCAGATGAATGTGGATATTCTAACTAAACAGGTTGTGATTTCCATTGTTAGGTTTTCATCTCAACTCATCTGAACTTAATAAGTTGAAAAAGTAATATGATATATTGCTTCATTTAACATGCTAACACACTCAATTAGCTCCAAACACCACAGGCATGGTGAAATTAGGCCCCTAAGAAGGCGCTATGTAAAAACTTTGCAGAGAATCGCATACATTTTGCACAAAAAGTGGGATTTTCGTTAATCGGCAGGACTGCAGGTTAATCAGTTTAACTCTGACAGGAACTGTCAGAGCCAGTTCTGCTGGCAGTTAGCCACTCTGCCTCGTGGCCAAGAGGAAGCATTATAATGTAAAATGAAAAGGTTGATAGTATGACTGCCGCGGCTGTTTCATCTTTTGACACCTGTTTTAATAAAAGGTACTGACTCAAATTTCTGGCATGTGCAAATGTTGGCTTCACAGCTGGTAATCAAGTTTGCAGGCGGTTGCGGGACAGAAAATCCAGTTGTTGTTGGGTTTTTTTTAATAAAGTGTTGAGATGTTTTAAACAGGTCTGTTTCATAGTGGTGCTAAATTTTACAAAAGGGGAATCATGGAAGAGTTTCCCACTCCCAGAAGTAATATCTGCACAAAATTTCCTTGCATGTGTGAAGTGTATTTGTAACAAAACAGCAGGATTTTTAAGTTAACATTTGATTTGCTCTTTGACATTTGCAGGGCTTTGGTTGCAATGAGATAAAAGAACTGAGTCCTGGGTTCATCTACCTGGAGCAGGTGTGTCAGAAGCTAGAAGATATTGCAAGACAGCAGATGGAAAACCGAGCGCTACAGATGGAGGCAGACGTCCTCGTGGAACACAAAGTCTTCCAAGTGAGCCAGGTAACGTCATTAATTTCTTAATGTATGTATGTAATTCAGTTCAGTCCAATTCAATTTTATGTATATAGCGCCAAATCACAACAACAGTCCCCTCAAGGCTCTATGATGTCTCACAGTTAAGAACTCGTAACAGTTTCAACAGGTAATAAAACTGACACGAGTTTGTCAAATTAGTGATGACAAATTATCCTGCAATCTGGAGACCTATATGAATTAAAAAGCTCACTTTTTTTTCTTTTAGACTCCTGACATCTGTCAGACTGACTCTGTAACTGCAGAGAAGGACTTAACCACTTGTCAAAGCCTTGAAGATACAGTAAATGCAGAGCATGTTAGCAGGGAACCCAAGCAGCGGAAATACGGACATTTTCGGCAGAGATCAGCTTCAGATACAACTCTTGCCATGATGCATTTGAGTGAGTTATCATCCTACTGTTGTTTTTAAAAAAGCCTGATTACTTCTTGTGGTTGTATTTCTGTCCATTTGTTGAATAGAATGTGTACTTTCTGTGATCATGAAACCTTATTTGTGTTCCTGCTGCAGAAAAAGTGAATGCAGGCTGGAGAGGGCAGCATATGAGTACACATGACCTGCTGGAGGAGCTTGAGAAAGACCAAGAAAATCAGGTAGAACATCAGAAATAAATAAGAAAAAATACATGTGTATATCATGAATTATAAGTGATAAGAAATATGTTATTTTATTAATGTACTCTTAATCTTCTTTTCCTCTTCAGGAATCCACAGAGGAGGAGACAAAAAAACCTAAAATGAACTGGAGGAAAAAAATCTTGTCCTTGAGAAGAGAGGGGTCTAATGCTTCATATAAAAGGAGGTGAGTTGTGTTATTTATACACTGATGCAGTGGTCCACAGGTAATGGATCATCGATAAGGAGGCTTTGGTGAGATTTTTGGTGTTGATTTTCAGACGATGCGTCTGCTCCTCTTGAACATTTTGTTCTTTTTTCATGAAATGCAGCACAAACGCAACCTCCACTTTCTGACGTTGACTCGTTTCATCTCTTTCTAATGAATTTTTTAAAGCCAACAGATGCAGCCATCTGAGAAAAACTCGACCCGTCGAAGGCTGAGCCAGCTGTTCAAAAGGAAAGACAAAACTGTATAAATGGACCACAGTGTCTGGCTTGATGTTTCGATGTTAGAGATTCTGAGGAGAAAAGGCTTTTCTGCAAAACTACAAGCACTTTAACTGCTTTCAAAACTACTTCCTATTCATCCCTTTATGCACCAGTGTGCTGTGTTATATAAATGTAAAAAGTTTACTTGCTTTTTAAAAATTTATATTGACAAATAAAGGCAATTTCAATACTGTTTATTTGACTGGGAAGTAAATGGTTAAGTGGTTCTCTCATTATTTACAATTAGCACAACAAAAATGTCCTATGTTACTGTTTTTAACAATTAAAGCAGGCTATACTGCAAATGTCAAATAAAGGACTGATGAAAATACTTCACAGAAGTTCCAGAGTTTTGTCTTCTTGTAATTTGGCAACACAAAGTTCATGTTGTTCATGTGTATAAGAAGAACCATGATTACATAACACAGAGTTTCTGCTTAATGTGAAAACCTACCTTAGACCGTGCAGTTTAAACAATGTTGCTTTTTTTCCTTCTTATCATTTAGAATTTTTAATCATCAGGAGTTCAAGAGTTACACTCAGTGACCACTTAGGTACACCTTTTCATAGGCTCAACTTATTCATTTCTTATCAGTTAATCACATGGCAGCAACGGACTGCATTCAGGCACGTAGACATGGTGCTGCCTGACATGGGCAGACATGGTGAGCCTGCTGAAGCTCAAACCAAGCAGCAGAAGAATGGGGAAGAAAGGTGATTTAAGTGACTTACGTGCATGGTGTTGTTGTTAGTGCCAGATAGGCTGGTCTGAGTATTTCAGAAAGTGCTGATCTATTAGGATTTTTCAGCACAAACATCTCCAGAGTTTACAGAGACTAAAGAGAAAATATCCAGTGGTCAGCAGTTCTCTGACCACAGGATATGGCCTGTTGATTTTACAAGTCAAACAAGAATGGCCTCATAGGAAGACAACATAAACAATCACATATTAATACCAAGGTGTGCCGAAGAGCATCTCTGAACATACAACATACGGAACCTTGAAGCAAATTTACTACAGACCACTGGAAAAATGTTTCCTGGTCTGATGACTCTTGATTTCTTCTGCAACATTCAGATGGTAGGGTCAGAATTTGGTATAATCAACATGAAAACATGGATCCATCTTCACTTGTATGACTGGTTCAGGCTTTTGGTGTCGGTGTAATAGTGTTTTTCTGTATTGTTACAGAAATACAATACAACCCACCTGAGTATTATTGCTGTCCATCCCCTTATGACCACAGTGTACCTATCTTTTGATGGCTGCTTTAGCTGGATAATGAACCATGTCCCAAATCTCAGACCACCTCAAGGGATTGGCCTCCAGACTCCTGATCTCATTCCAGTAGAACACTTTTAGAGATAAGAAGCTCGTGGATGCGCAGCTGACAAATTTTTAGCAGCTATGTGATGGTATCATGTTAAATGGAACAAAATCTCAGAGAAATGTTTACACCACTTTGTTGAATCTGTACCACAAAGAATAAAGGGTGGTCCAAACCAGTACTAACATGGTATACCTAATAAACCGTCCAGTAAGTTTTTGAAACTCAGAACAGACTTGAACCAACTCATTACAGTATGTGGAAGATTTTAACCAACTGCCAAATGTATTGTTCATCAGTTCCTGTTGGACTGTTGAACTTAATGAATCAGCTATTTCAGATTTGGAGTAAATTGATTTTCCCTACTTAGAAACTTTAACTATTCAATTTAAGGATTTCATGGGCTAAAACTGCCTTTAAAATTTCCTTGCTTATCAAAAATTGTACATTTTTTAATCCAATTTTGGGGTTTTCATCTGAATGCTGTAAGAAAATGGTTTAGTATTCTGTAGGTCTTTTTTTTTTTTTTAACTTAAAAGTCAGTATTGTGAGTACACTATGATTCCCACCCAACAAGTGCAGGCCACACAGAGGTACTTTTTCTCATTTAGATAATCTTTATTCACCTAGGTTGGGGGAGATGGACCTCCCCAGGCATTCCCATGTAAAGAGATGTCAAAGACAAACACGTCCAACCAAACGAGAGAGGGTGAACAGGATTCCAGTCCATACATAAAATACATTTATTTACTATTTATTGAACCACCGGCATCCATTAGTCCCACACAGCATCCATCTGTGCTATTAAATATATATAGATAACATCTATGGAGGGCTTTATTTACTGTACGTGTGAGTGAAGGGGGGAATTGGCAGAACAGGCAGAGCTTATAGACGAGGAGTGGTGGTGGTGGTGGTAGAGCAGCGTCAAGTCATGCCTGCAGTGTCCGTCCTTGTCTACATGATGCCACAGGAAGACAAGGGGTTGGCAATCTGGCAGGTGCAGGCTGACTGGCAGTACTGACGCACAGTCTGGTAGCAGCTGCGGTCGGCGTCCCCGCCCCACTGCACGGGCCCATTGGGGTCAGAGGGCAAGCGGCTCAGGATGCTGGTGTTGATGGCCAGAGCAGCCAGGCCATAGTCAGTGAACAGCACTGTCTCGCGGCGACACGTGGGGCAGGAGATGAACTTGTACTTGGGACATGACTCGTAGAGGATCTGCAGGCATTCCTCGCACACCGAGTGCAGGCAGGAGAGGATGCGCGGCCGCTTCCCGGCGAAGTTGTATGTGTGGCCGCAGGTAGGGCAATCCAGGGGCTCGCAGGGCATTACGGGTCCCGAGGAGGAGGAGGAAGAAGAGGAGGAGGAGGTGGAGGAGGAACGTAGCACGTACTGGTTGACTATGACGTCGTCCATCTTGTAGTGGAACTGGTGGTAGCAGATTTCATTGGCACTGGTTTTTCGCTGCGCCAGGAAGCTCTGTTCCCTGCGCATCACAGGGGCCGGGGGGGACACCATCGGCCTGGGAGACCCTGCTATGTCCAGAGTTAGGTCGCTGCAGGCCTGGTTGACGATGATCTCGCCCTCACCTCCACCGTCCCACGCCACTCTGGGGGGCGGGGCATAGCGTGGCTGGGTGACGGGCACAGGACACTCTCTGGGAAACTTCTCAGACTGGATGATCTTGACGGTGTCCATCGGGATGGTCACGGGCTGACGCCTGAGGCAGGACATTCGCACGGTTTTGGAGGTGGGAAAGAGAGGAGCTATGGCTCTTATCAGCGCTAGACAACTCTGCCTGGTTCTGTGCGAGGGCAAAAAAGATTAGACTCCTTCTTTGAAGTCAGCCATTAGAAGGGACATGGGGACGGATGGTTCCCTCCATGTTTCCCTCAGAGATCCCCCACACCCTCCCCTTGGTGGGCACTGTTGTCAGCCTGAGTCTTTATGAGGTGGAGACAGATAGGAGAGCTTTGCCAGAGCACCACAATCTGTAGCTCTTATTCTGTCACAGCTAATATGTACAGATGACTTAACAGTCCAGCTTACAGTATCGGACCAGTGTTGACTACTTAAAGGTAGTTTTTTTTTTTGTTGCTGTTTTAACTCACTTATGCTGATGGTTCTGTGCTGTCTCTGATGGCTATTCACTCACAAGAACTGCTCAGCACAGAGATAAACACCGATAAATAATCTCATATGCACACAGATTCTCACATGTACACATACAGTACAGGTTTAGTGGAGGGTTGGATTACAGGCAGTTCAGAAAGGTCCACGAGGTATTGTCTGAAACGATATCCTGTGCCCTGCTAAGGCTTAAATATGTTTCTTGCTCAGCCCCACTGCTTAGCTTCCTGTTTTTGCCTGCGGATGTGTTACACATCAACTTGAGTGTGTGAGAACGAAAGAATAAATTCTTGGTCCAGGTTGGTCAGCTGACCCTGTGTGACCCTTGCAGTAAGCGCCTTGAGGCAACTGTTGTTGTGATTTGGCGCTATATAAATAAAGTTGAATTGAACTGGCTCAGTGATAAGAAGTAGCGAGGAGGCCTTTTATTGGAAGGTGCCATAAAATGCTCCAAAAAAAAAAAAAAAAGCTGTTGCAATGACTCCTTAAATCTCCAAGGCTCCTGAATTCCTCAGAGGTGGGAGTGAAGGGTGGTTTATTTGGACTTTCAGATAGTCGTCCCAGCTAAGCAGAAAGAGTGGTAACAGTTTGGTGCCTCAGTCCAATAACCGGATTCCTTTGGTCCATCCACCTGTGATCAGAAAGAAAAAGAGAAACAAAATAGTTTTAGCATTGGTTCTCGAAAAATCCACGGTTGCGTTCTCTAAAATGGTGCCAAATATGTGCGTGTGACCGACCGGAATTTGTTCCGCTCTATCTGTATACTGATTGTTTTTCATTCTGATGACAGAGGATATCACAACAGTTCATTAAGGGGTAAAAAAAAATGGTCCTACTTCCTTCTGCATCTTGACATTTGGCTCAGGTGAGTCGCTACAAAGACAGATAAATATCAAGTTTCCAGACGCTCTGGGGCACAGCACAGGGAGCATGCCTTCCTGTGACTAAACACAATCAGCACGCTGCCAGGTCTGAAGATCGTGCTGATATCTAATGTGCAATGGCGAAAGAATCACAAACACAGGGCCTGGAATGAGCCTAACAAAGTTACCACTCAGTGTATGCCTTTCTTTATTCTTTTGAGCCTCTATCATTCAGTGTAGTAGACTGCACTAATGTTCTGGTAACACTGCAGCAAGGATTGAAGAAGCACTGAGTCATGAAGTGCCTCAACATAGTGCCGATAATCTTGACCAGGGGCATTTCATCAAATGTATTTTTTAATTTTTGCCTTCTTATTTTAGGCTTACATGAGAAGCTTAAAGATAAACTGAACATTTGTGCCACCCCAAGCAAAGCAATCACCTCTAAACTCTTCTCGCAGTCTTCAAAAACACTAGCCGTGTACCTATATCTTCTACATAAAGTAAACGGTGCTGGGAACTGGCTGCAACCCCCCCCCCCCCCCAGTAAATGTAACTGACATGTACTTTAAGTCACAGCTTGCTACACCGTGTGGTTAGAGCAGGTGATTGTGCCACAAGTTTCAGGCCTACTCTTGTCACTCCTCCTGCTTCCTGTCAACACCCAGCCATCATCTGAGCTGCGTCAGTCCGACTCCAACACGCGTGGGAACGGGTTACAATCAAGCAATGGGGAGCTTGTGTCATACCGCGTGTGGGTTCTTTTTGCGAGAAAGAACAAATGCACAGATGAAATTTTTTTTTAGCTTGACCAAAACAAAAGCTGTCGAAAAGCAGAAGAGGGAGGATGACACATCTTTCATTCTCCGCGTGGCTGTCAGCGGTGATGATTCATTAGAGAGAGAGGGAAAAAAAAACTGAGCAGAGGAGGTGACCTACATGGCGAGGAGGAAAAAAAGACAGAGAGAGAGAGAGAGAAGAGGGAGCACAGCACAGGTCCTGGTTTCTATTTCTGGGTTGTTTATCTATTCACTTCTCAGTGGTTTCCTGCCCCCAACCCCTGCTGCAGATTCACGCTGAATGAGGAAGATGTACGCAGACGGCGGAAGTCTTTAGCTCATTATTCTGCAGCGAGCCATTTTAGGCTTTGTTTCTCCCATTTATCTGCTCTCTATTAATCTCTTGTCATACTTGCACAGAGGCATAGGTGTGGGCAAACATCATTCATAATTACACCATCATTCAACACTGCAATGCCACAACACTCCTCCCAAAAACAGCCTTTCTCATCCTCTTGCGCACACAATCGACATTAATAAAATTTGTATATTTCACAAGGCTCGGTGGTGTTGGCAGTTAAGACAAAGTGCCATCTCATTTTCATTTAAAATCCTTGATTCTCTCAAAAAATATTTACGTGGGAATTCTCAAAGAGATAAACAACAAGAATGTATATGATACAGTTTACAGACTTTTATTTGCGCCTGCTTTTATACGATGTTAATGCTGTGGGACACGTTTAACCGATTTCACAATTCGCTTAATAATTGGCATAAAACTTTTGTTAAAGACAAAATATTTGTACAATTTTTCTACTAGATATCAAACTTATTTCATGGATTCAGTATATTTAAGGTCAGGTGCAAAGACCAACTTTTTTGCTTTCTATACTTTATTCTTCGATCATGTCTCTGATCACTGCTTTGTTAATTTCCAGCTTCATGTTTTAATGTTTGGATGTTGTGACAGTAGCTTTACATGATTCAAAGTTTAAAATAATCCTTCTTTATATTATACCAGGCCTTCATGGAACTCTTTCACTGATCCTCTGTCTCTCTCTGTGCTCTTACCCACCCACCCCAGTTAAAGCAGATGTACCTCCATGAGCTAGCTTCTATCAGATATCATTCCTGCTAAAAAGAGGTCTTTCCTCCCTACTGTCACCAAGTTAGTGGGACTCTTTCTCTAATACTGCAGTGTCTTCGTCTTATAATACAAAGCACCTTGGAATGAGTGTTGTTGTGCGGAGGCATTATATACATATATTTATCAAAAGAAAGCAAAAAAGAAGGTGCTGCAATGAACCATTTGGGCTCCACTTTCATGCCACTGTCACTTCAGGCCCTTCTTTTGACTGGTGGCCCCTCTGCCCCTCTCCAGCAGCAGGTGGGTGGAGCTGATTTGCTAACAGTGAAAGCAGTGTGCTTAACATGACCATATTTAGAATGTGCCCTTTCTTTGACATTATACAGAGCCACTAACAGAAAAACAACCTGAAACAAAAGTTTACAGCAGCCTGAGCCCTGAGCTCATCATTCACGGGGATCATTTGTACTTCAGCTATGTTTGACATGAATAGACACTAATGTAGCATATATACTGTATGAGCAAAAGTAAATAATTTAATAGGTCTACTTTAAATCTCGTTTTGTCCATTTTAGACTGCATTTTACTTAGACAAGTTTTTTTTCTCTAATCTTATAGTCTTATCTACGTTTTCACCAAATGTAGCTTAAAACACAAAATCTGTAGTAGAGCCTTAAAAAGATGAAAACAACAACAACAACAACAATGCACCACAGCAGCACAAATAAACTTTGTCATATGTTCATATAGATAACACAGAAAATATCATTATCTAAAAGTCTGAAATTTCTATTTGGATCAAATGATTATTAATCAAAAAAGATCTTTCATGTCTAGACAGAGCTTGTAAAAATAACTCTGTCTGACAATGGCAAGGGTCAATTTGATAAAGTATCTAGACTGCATGAGGATCCTTTGAGCCTGGGGGAGCAGAAGAAGCTAAAATTACCCTCTAATTTGGTGACAGTGTTACGAAAAGGGCTGATAATGGATGCGGATTGCTTGCTGATGGGCCAGCCTTGGCGCAGCCTCCTCCTAACCAACGGAGCCCTCTGCGGTTATGTAAGGAGCTCATCTTCTACCAAGACACCATATTAACAGTGCAAACTGCCCTACACAGCTTTGACACTGTTTGTGTGTGTTTGTGTGTGTACATAGCTGGATCTTCCTGCACAGGAATTATTACACTAATGAAATCATGGCAGGCATTTGACCTCATCATCACAAGCACGAGGAGGAAGAGGAGAGCTGACCACAGAGATGTTAGAGGAGGCTGCCTCAGCAGCACATTCCTCATACCATTAGAAGACACACAGAGCTGCATTCACATTTCTGACACACACACACACACACACACACACACACACACACACACACACACACACACACACACACACACACTCACACACACACACACACACACACACACAGAACATTCTCACCAGCATACTCCCCATCACGTACAGGGCACCACCCTTTACATTCCTGGACATACAAACAAACCAGATAACCGGCTGATAACTGCTGCTAAAATTAGGATTTTTAAACGTGTCGTATACTTAGTGGTGGATTTATTAACACACATTTACGTAGCGCTCTGCTCTGGTCCTCCTGATCACAGTGGATAGATTCCACCTGTGCACATCGGAGTGCAGGAGAAGGGCACCATGTTCTGAATGAGTCATAGAGACGATGCGCGAGTCTCCATGTCTGTCTGTCTCATTTTCTCAGTGAAAATCTGCCCGTCACCGTTTCTGTCTCCCATATATCTGTCCGGATGGAGAGAGCAGAGGATTGGGTCATCGTGCCCCGACACCTCATACCAGTAGTATGTCAAGTATGCCAGCTATGTTGAAATTCGCATCCACATTCGTACCCCGACTGGTATAAAAAAAACAAAAAAACAAACTGTCCAGTCGGACCCGTGTGAAATATTATGCTCTATTTTGATTGCATAACGTGTGGTGACCTTAGCGGGCACTGAGGGCAAATCCTCAGATTTACTGTATGTTTGCTGGCTGCAGCTTTTCTCTGCAAATCATGGAGTTGCTGATTCGAAAGGATGAGTTACTCCTGTGGTTTATTTTACAACTGGAATCAAATTGTGGTTGCTAATTTATAAAGACAACTGAGCTTTTCTCCTGTTTACATTCCTGTTTTTCTTATTATTTTTAACCCCATATATGCGACATATAGATATCTAATTTCCTGGCTTTGGACACTCATTCATTGATAATCCATTAAAGTGCTGTCAAGCTAATAGAATTTAAATGACAGCATTTAAATACATCTCAATGTTATTTGCTGGATTTTTAGGCACGTTTGTAACCATCCATCTGTCATGTTTACAGTCAGCTGACTAACTGGCTGAATGCAGTCTGATGTTTGTGTTTTTAGATGGGCACAGAGTGCTCAGAGCATGAGCGGCGAGGTGTTGTTTTTAATAATTAAGCACGCTGTCATTCATGGCAGACATCGGCCATTTTCCCTCACAATTTATTACAGCCAAGTGCTCTTTGTTCTCATCTGTGTAGCTCCCACAGCAACATGGCAGAGCCGCACACAGGCAGTAAAATAAAAGCAACAACCTGAATGTCTCATGCCTCACACAGACCTCATACAAGATTTATGGGGGGGAGAAGAGCCACTGTTGGTGAGCTCTTCAACATCAGTGGCTCGATTGAGGCAAATGATTTTTTTTTCTCTTTAAAGAGGCTGTCTCGGCACATGTTTAAGGCTGATGGCACTGATGATGCTCCGGAGGGACTAATGTGCGTTGGCCAAAATGTTCGGACTGTGTGAGATGGGCTCGCTTCAGTGTGCTGGTTGCATGTGGGAGGGGTGCGTTCGGGAGCAGCAGTTATGCAATCACAGCATGGTGGTGTACCGCTTTCTCACTGCGGCGCCAATGTATGGCCAATACGGAGATGCTGACAGCTACAGAACAGCCCGTTCCTGCCCCATCGCTGCTACCACTACCCTCCCTCCTCCTGCCCCCGTTGTCCATCCACGCAGAGGTCTGTCAAATGTCAAAACCAGAGACAGGAAAACCTGAATATACTGTTAACACGCAAACTCACACATGCTCAGGCTCTGTTCACAGTTTCCAGACAATGTTTGTTTGTGCTCCGTGCAGATAAATACGCAGGCAGGTGCAGGTCCCATTCTGCAGACACACACACGTGTGTCTCCATTCATACATCCAGGTGGGTGTGTGTGTCTGCAGAATGGATGGCCATGATGCAACACTCATACAAATCCCAGCTTAATGTAACAAAGCAAAAAAATAAATAACAAATAAAGCAAAGCCTGTCTATTTCATTCAAGCACTAAGACAAAAAACAAAAAGTGTGTATGTTGCTATGAACACAACATACACGAGCCACACCTCTCAGAGCCTAAATGTACAGGTCACACAGATAATCCGAGGAGCAACACAGAGCAAAAACCTGAGCGTCTTCACCATGAAGCATACACCGAGCCTCACCTGCCTGTCTACGCAGTTGTCTTGTTTCAGTCCTGTCTCGCCGCCACGTTCCTGTCTTTCTGTTTTTGCTGTGATATCTTTCGTTCTGTGAAGGTAAAACCAAACCGTGTGGTCTCTTTGTCCGAGGGAGGACGCTCTCTCTCCTCTCAGTCTTCTTCTAGAAGCATCAGCGACTAGCAGCAGCGAAGGGAGGCATCAACGGGGAAGTAAGATGGAGGAAGCTGCTGCTATGTGGATACATCACGTCTCTGGGCTGCATTCATCGACCTCCACATCCCTTGTTTCGTTTCTCTGGAACCTTTCGTCCTTCACTCCACTAACCCTGTTCCTTCTCCTCTGAGCTGCGGCTGAACGTCTCCCTCCGGTATCCTTTTCTCCATCCCTTTTTTCCTCTTCCTCCTTCAGATGATACAGCTCGTTCTGTGCACTGATATGAACTTCTGTGCTGTGACTCTCATATGTCTCCTTCCCTTTCTTCCTTCCTTCCTTTCTTTCCTTCTTCCCTCCTTTCTTCTGGTTTTCAGGTAAACCTCACTTCTCCTCCCTTCCGTCTCCTCTGCTGTTCTCTCTCCTCTTGGCTCCACTGCCGTTCATCGCTGCTCTTTCTCCTCCTCCGTCTGCTCCCGTCAGTGCACCTCACAGTCACACATGCGCAGTGTTTTCACACATATACACTCTCTCTCTGTGCTTCTGGCTCCCTCCTTATGCATGTGGCTTATTTTGCCTGCCTACCCCCTTCTCTCTCTCTCTCTTTCAGACACACACACACACACACACACACACACACACACACACACACACACACACACACACACACACACACACACACACACAGGCCTCTCTTTTCCTCTTGTTCACTCTCTCGCTGCAGCACACACTGCAGTGCCTCTGCAGCCAGCATCACGTTTTCTGGTTGTCAGAGAGAAAAAAAATCAGCCAATGAGGAGCAGAACCACACTCCCACCCCCACTCTCATACCCCCATCTAAGCACACAAACGCATATTTACACACAGGCGCACACGCGGCCTTTTCAGATATGAAAGCACCAGAAGCTATGAATCATACTTTACATGCACAGACTCAAATGAATGGTTCAGTGCACCAACTGGGCACAGGAAGCTGGTATAAACAGATCTGTAATCTACAGAGTACAGCTGATACACGAGATGAGAAAACAAAAGACAAACTGACCCACTGATTTACTGCGTACCTGACTGGAAACTCTGGAAAAACAAATCAGTCACTGCACGTCAGTTTACAGGCTCTATAAACACAAAGTGGAGCAGGGAAATGTTATTTGTATTAATTCTTCTTTAAGACTTTTAATTCGATTTTTTCAAAGCTAAATCTGAGACTGCAGATTTTTCTGTAAATTCACTCAAAAACTTAAATGCACTATCCTAAGCCCTAGGCCCACATAAGCAGGGATGTTGCATAATAAGTTTCTATCTGCTCAAGCTTTCATGCTGACCAATAGATAATCCTCAGATCAAAGTAGGAAAAGACAGCATGCGAATTTTCTATTAAAGGAATAGGGGTTTGCTTACATAATGTGGGAATCAAATGCATAATATATGTGAGGTACAATGACAACTCTCCATACCAATTAGCTCCCTCTTAGCATATTTTGTTCAAGTTTCAAATCATGCAGAATTTCCAACATTCATGGCGCCTGCTACAGATACAGGACTACACCATTCACAAAGACAGTCACATTTAATAGCTGGATTTTAAAAGTCTAAAAACTGCAGTACAACTGCGGATTGACATGTTCATTGACAAACCTAACTCGGTGTAGCAACAGAATAAAATAAGTCTTCAACTGCTGACTACAGTAAATCAGTGCTGCTGCATAAAACCGACCAAAATGTGAACCGAAACAGTTCAGTGACTAACTTGAAGATATTTTCAGCAGACTTTTTCATGTAGCATTGTCTCCCTGAGGGCAGCATGCTGTAGGAAAAAATGAAAAAAAACAAAAAAAAAAACAAGGAGGCCTACTCCCTTACCTTACCTTAGAGGCCATGAATCACCTGGCTTTATTCGGAGCTGGAGGGAGTGCATGTGAAATCTGTGGCTTGCTGCTGAGGGCTAGACAGGATGTCTGGAGAGCGTTCAAGGCTAAAGTTAAACTATCTGCTGATTAATATCTCAAGCTGAAGGTAAGCTGGCTGCTTGATGAAATGTTTGATTTCCCATTACACACGTGTCAAAAAATATTGCGCAATACACGCTGTTACCAGCACCAATGAGAGAGCGAGGTAATTTTTTTTAATAGCTACTAAGTAATTATATCTTATCAATTAATTAGCACCTCTGTTATTTTTATTTACTAGTGCATGCCCATGCTACAGTAATGTTTGGTTTGTTTATGAGCTGAAAATGATGATTATTATAAGGCATAGGTGCACAAATACAAAAAAGTAGGTCATTTGAGACCATGGCTAGGTGGTTGCTATGCAACATGATGAGGTTAAATAACACAGGGCCTGTAATTCGGCTTTTCTGGTTATAGATGAAGTGTTGCTGTCTTGAAATTAAAATGACAGGATGCTTTCATAAGGTGTCGCAGGTGCAAAAAGGCAGAAAACAGGTAATTTTAGCTGTTGCTAGGTGGCTGCCAAGTACCTGCTGGTGTTATGTATAATCAGAGGTGGCCCATATAAACACTTAAAGCTTTTTTTAAGAGTATCATACTAATATCAGGTTAAAAACAATATTAATTGGAGGGAATATAAACTTTATTTCATCCCAGAGAAAGCAGAGAAAAGCAAAGGGAATAAAAGAAATCTAGCTGTATTTGCTGTTACCTGCATTGTAAAGGAATGACTTAGCCTTGGCACCTACAGAGAAAAATGAGTAAAATCACAAGTTAAAGTGGGATTTGGCAGGTAGGGGGCAACATGGGGAACAGAAGTATTTAGAAATAAGTCACAATAATTTGCATTGTGGGTGCAAGTACAGTTTCTGTACTGAGTCTTGCCTATATAAAGCTTGTATGAAGATGATATTCAGTGGAAGAATTTAATCAGTATCATCACCTTAATAAAATTATGTCTGCTAAACTTAACGTAGCCTCACACAGACCATGAACACCACAGCTCATCTACATCTGTCCAATATAGTGTATCGCTATAAACAGCACTGCACACCATCCAGTGTAGCCAGGAATAAACTGCCTGGTATTTTTAAGTAACCCTTTAATAACACAAAGTCAGTATAACTTTTATATGTTTTGCAGGATGTTTTACACTATGAAAAAAACACAACTTTAGGAACATATAATGCATAGATCCATCATTTGTCCATCATGTGTATTTGTATTGATGTTAAAATTCTCCTCCCTCTTTAATTTCATTGTGTGAGATGAAACTGATTCAGTTGGATGTTTGAAGGACTGAAGTGACAAGAAGTAATAACTACTTTTGAAGAAAGGAGAAAGAAAAACTTTTGAAGCATTTTTAAACTGACTTGATTGTTGGTTCTTTACATGCAGGTTTTGACCATTGAAATTCACAGTTAAATTTAATAATACTTGTTTTTCAAATACATAAGAAGAGGTGGGCGTGAAATGATGTCGTTCCTGGTACAATGTCTCTGATTTGTTTGGTAACTCAGAATTGAAATAATTTTATATAAGCATGAAAGATCAAGATTGTTTCTCCTGATGATTTTGTAGTTTTATTTAGAAAGTAGGATATCATCCAGCACACACATCAAACTCATTAGAAAGCACTTCCACTGGTGTCAGTTTACAGTCAAATGAGTGCTGGGTGCGAATACAGCCAGTGCCACACCAATTACAGAATTAAACTGGAGGTGTAATACCACATATGTCATGTTAAACCCCAACCCCAATCTTCTACCACTAGATGGCGCCTGTGTCTAAGCCACCTTTGTGTTCTCCTGTGTTCTTCCTCCTGTGTCAAACGCTGATTGGGATCTTTACAGAACAACAAATATGTACCGTTTTCACTCAGTATCATTTGAGTGTTGGTCACAGATATAGCTTCCTGTTATAAATCTGTAAAGATTCCATAACCAGACATAATCATTTAGTAGCTTTGTGAAGCTTATTGGGAGACATTTTGTCGTCCTCAGTATCAGTTAGGTACTGATTTATAGAGAGTCATAACCAGTGCCTTTTATTGCATAAAGGTGGCACTGTGAGGGACCTTTAGGCTCACGTCTCATCAAACTCGCTGCATAGTTACTTAATCACACAACTTGTGTAAGTCTTGTGCTGCACATTCAGTCCTCAAGGGCTCACAGTGCTATTAAGCATTTGTTATCACAAGCCCTTTCCCCCTTATTTTAAATGGACATTAGGCTGAACACACTGAAGATAATTTATTTCATTTAAGCTTTTTCTTCTTTTCCTTAAACAGAGGCACAGTGTCATACAATGCTGCATATCACAATACACTCAATGTTTTGTTTGCAGCTTCGAAATAATGTCAAACACTTCCAGTTCCTCGTCACAGACAGGCAATGAAGCTGATCTACAGACAGTGTTTGCACACTAGCAATAAAATGAAAAAAACAAAACAAAAAACCCCTCTTCTCCCCAGGGGGAGTAATATAAGCATATATTTTGTCTCAGGTTGTTGGTTTGTTTTAGGGTTTTTTTTAGGTTTAGTTACTGTTTGGATCTGCCAGAGATTAGTTGCAGGGAGCTATAAAATAATATACACCTGGTGAAGAGTAAGCTGGAGGTAAAAGATATAAAAGTTAAGGGAACAAAGCCTGAAGGTCCAAACAATCATAAATGATTCAACCGTTCATATGCTGGTGGTCTGCAATCAGTGCACATTAACTACAGAGTTACTGATAAGATAGAGTTAATGGAAATGACTCACAAGCTTTCTGGTAAATTCAAAAGTAGTACTACATGTTTGTTTGAAATTTAACATTTGTTTACCGAGCAATACGAATGAAATTCATCCTCAGTTAGAGCAGAAAAATTTAGCCAAATGACAACAATCAGAAAACAAATATTTTACATTTTGTTTAACAGAAACAAGAATAAATCACTAGAGGGCGGTAGAGTTAGTCAGCCATTACTATTGAGTGATTCTCAGCCCTTCATCCCTGAGATGCTTTTATTCATTAACACCTAAAACAACACAGAGTAAGGTGTGTGGATTCAAGAAGTGACAGCACTAATGGACTTTGAGCACACATAATCAGGAAACCGAGCTTAAGTGGAATGAGGTAGCACACACTGTAATTCGTGGAATTTTAAAGTGTCTCCCATGCTGTGCTTTGTTGGTTTTATATAACAGATCGCTTGCTGGTGTATGGCATATTGTCTCCCTTATTCACTGACAAAAGACAGCATCCTGAATTTTAAAACAGACATGCTCTATTCCCCTTCGCCCCACTCATGTGTAAACTCGAAAGTACAAAAGACACTCATGACGTTTTTACAATTCCTTTAGTTGGAAATTGGCTTTGAACTTGCAGATTAATCATTAATTAAATAGATTACAAGCATGTGCTGCAGCTCATTTTATCGTGTTGTGGTTAATATGTGTTGCAAATGAAACCACACATTTACATAACGCTTACTGCGTGAGAGTGGTCTCTACAGGTGGATGCAAACCTGCAGCTCCAGCTGTTTAAAAGTTTCTGTTAAGACGAGGAAGAAAGCTCATAGGGACAATGGGTAGCATGCAAATATGAATATACACAACTTTAACATGTTTTACAGTAAGTGCAATATGTGTTCATATATTACAGTGCGATCTACCAGGACGAGTTAATGAAAAGCACAGTGCTTTACAAAAATATATTTTACATCAAAGGCTAAACATTGTAATATAGTTTGCAAGTGCATGATTGTGTTTTAGAGTGTTGAGGGCTACTGAGTGGTGTGTTATATTTATATAAATTAGAGAGTCGGCGAGCAGTTGAAATCAGCTGACTCTTAGCCAAAATAGCCATGACAGAACACGCACACACACAGAAGGATGATGGCGTTGGCATTGACCACGTTCCTCCACAGAGGCACCTCTGAGGTGTCTGTCAGCTTCTTCTTCAGCTCTTCCTCCTCTTCTTTAGTCAGCTTGGGGGCTTTCTTGGTTTCCAGGCCGCAGAAGCACATCACCGCCTTCTTAAAGAAGCCAGGCTCATCATCCTCTGCAAAAGAAGAAACAAGAAAAATGAAAGGGTTTTGCATGTATCTGTGCATGAATGCATATTTACTCTGTATGTATGCTGGGTACGTCAGCTCCTTACCGTCTGAGTCCTCACTGCTGGAATCTTGGTTATCAGCCCAATCATCCATCTCAAGGTCAACCCTCTCCTCCGTGCGGTTTCTCAGGCTCCAGCACAGTCGGTACAGCTAGTCAAACGACAAAGCATGTGGTCAGAAATAGATTATTTGTCATTTTATTTTGGGGTGCTTATTAATAGCTTACTAAATGTTGGTTCATGCAAAGACTTGACTAGATGGCTATGTGGTTGTAGAGACTGGTGATGACTCACTTTGTTATTATGAAATTACTATTCAGACTGCAGTACGTTTTTGTGCTGTAGAAACATCAAAGATGCTGCATAGATCACATGTTTAGTTTGTTTGCATTGAAGTAATAATATAGTCAATAAATATTAATATAATAAGATACAAAATGGGAATTTGCACATATCTTCTTACCATCAGCCAAACATACAATTTTTGCGTAATGCCTAAATGATGTCAACAACAATACTTTGTCCTCTCGAGTTAGGCGTGGCAGCTTGAGGAGATGTGAAGGCCACCAGTAAGGACTTAAGCAGTTTTTCATGTGTAGATGCTGCCGTTTAAATAGCTAGTTGCCTGTGGTTATTAGCTGCACTCCTCTTTTTACTCCTCAGTTGTTCTTATGTTGCTGTTGTACGGCATTAACTTTTGTCTGCTCTTCCTTGTAGTTTGTACTTCTTTTATGCCTTTTCTTTCCTCTTACCCCTGAGCTGCTGACTGCCACTCCCTGATCTTGGTTCTGCTGTGCTATTAAAAAGGGAGTTCTTCCTCTACACCATTGCCAAGTCCTCACTCATCTGATCATTGGGGTTCTCAATTTAATATTGTGTCTTCTTCTTTCAGCTGCTCCCTTTAAGGGGTTAATGCAAAGTTCTGTAATCGTTTTGAGTGAGTAAACATAAATGTTCTGTAAAACATTTGTTGTAACATGCCTAGAATTTTACTGGTGTTTTTAGTAGCGATGACGTGTGTATGTGTGTGTGTAAGAAAGTGAGGGTTTAATTTTTATTCTCACAGATTTATTCTCACTATAATAATAGTGAACTCGAAAGAAAAACCAAAATGTGTAACTACAAACCAAGTGACTGCTTATTGGCTGATCTATGGCTGCCTAAAGTGCTGTGGGCAGGTGAGCTTTGGCGACAATCATCCAAAACATGATAGTTATGTTGGAGTAAATGCTCTACCCTAATTTACATAATAATAATAATAATTTATTACTTACATGTTTGTCATCGATGGGTTTGGTCATGAGAGACACTGTCAGAATGATGACGCAGGAAATGACAAACAGGAGGATCCCAAAGTAAAGGTAGTGAACGCCACATATGATAGTGGGACAGTTACTGGGGACAGCACAGCTACCTGTCCCATAAACAAACTCAGCAATCATCCTGGTCAAGCCAATAACCAGTCCAATTACCAGTCCAAAAAAGGCCCCCTGTGGAAAGAAAGAAAAAGGACAAAGGTCAGTCTAAATCAAGCAAAGTGAGTGATATTACCACAATATTGTATTTAAGGGAATAATTTTGGATAGATCCTTCTTGCTGTACACTTGATCACGTCCACACCACTCTTTGCTGCACAAAAATTAGGAAGCTATCACCATGACATGCTCCTACTAGCATTTGCAACACTTTTGGACTAAAGTAGGACCAGGCAGAAAATTATTGACCTAAAACTGATTCTCCCCAAAATGCTGGTATTCTTAAGGTCTGCACACACCAGAAGTGACAATTGGATGACCTCAGAACTCAGCAATTTAGTTGTGAATGCAGAGCATCAAAGTTTGGCCTCACAAGCTTTCTGACTTTCAGGTTTTTAAGCAGGAAATTTCAGAAATGATACACAAGGATAACTGGCTTGTGTGTAGAGCGGCTCTGACAAAAAGCACTCTAAAGGCTTTCCTTTATTTCCAGTCCATATACTAAGCTAACATAAGCTAACCAGCTCTTGGCTCCAGCTTATTTCCTGTACAGACATGAGACTTGTACCAATCATCTCATTTAACCCACAGCAAGAATGGAAACAAATGTCATTTTTCAATAAATCTCAGAGGTATTGGAAAAATAATGCCAGTGCACAAAACCACACTGAAAATCAGATTTCAAAAAGAAAAAAAAAATGAACATTGAATCAAAGGAGGCAACTCACAGTCTCATTGACACGTTTGCAGAAGATGGCAAGCAAGAAGACAGCTGCAACAGGTGGAGTTAGGAAGCTGGTGATGGACTGGATGTAGTCGAAGAGCTGACCACTTTGGGCTGCCTGCACCACTGGAATCCATGCTATGCTCACACCAATCAGGACCAAGATAAAAACTCTAGACATTTGAAACAAATCCAGTCAGTATTCAACAATTTAGACGATGATTGTATCAGACACAGCGACGAAAATCTGTTTTACCTGCCAGCAATCATGAGTTCCTTCTCACTAGCAGAGCGACGGATTTTAGTGTAGATGTCCATGGTGAAGAGAGTACTGGCACTGTTGAAGATAGAGGTAAGGGAGCTCATCAAAGAGGCCAGCATCACAGACAGCATAAGACCTCGCAAGCCTGAAATAGAGTAACAGATCAAGAAAAGGAAAGATAAGCAAAGAAGCCTGTAGTTATTAATAACAGCTCATAAGACAAAGGTCACCAACCATTAGGCATGAGTTCGACGACCAGTTTCGGATAAGCGATGTTGCTGCAGCCCACCCTGGTCCCACAGTATTTTTCACATTCATCTGGATCCACACATCCTACCACATCTAGATTAAAGGCAAGAAAATCCACAGTGCGTGAGGTTAGGACTGAATAATTTTGTGCATGAACTACAAATATAATGTTAACCAATAAGCTTGCTACATAAGTTACATGTAACACACATGTAACCACACTCACCTGTGTACAGGATCCTGCTAATCATCCCGGGGAAAACCATGAGGAACATGGGCAGCAGCTTCAGGTAACCACATAGGATACAACCTGCTTTAACGTGAGAGAGACTCTTGGCAGAGAGGCAGCGCTGCACAATCACCTACAATTAGGAAACAATGGTAGTACAATTCAGTGGTCATAAGCAACTAAATACATTTACTCAGGTATCACAATTATACGCACATTTACTGTACTTTTAAACTTGGTAGTAGTTGTTATTTCTAGTTCATTGAGATTCGATGCGAAATATTATACTTGTAGAATAGTAATGTCTTTTACATTCAAACTAAGATTTCACAAATCACATGATATGTTTCCAAATTATAAAGTATAGTTTATGGATGTAGAGGAACATCTATGAACGTTCAAGAGCAAAAGCTTCAACAAGACTCGTTTTTAGAAAATAATATGTAGAATATGTGGTCATGGAAAATACTTTGGGTACTAGAAGCTTTTATCTGCTTTCTAGAGCTCTCTTGTCCAGTCACATTGGAGCAGGCTTCGTGTGCATGGTGTTAAATAAAAGCTTATAATTTCGAAATCATCAACTATCATGAAAACATGGGTTTTTATGGGCTTGTTTAATTTATCTGTATCCACACAGGATACACCTTTCAGAGACCAATTTCTCTAGCATTTGTTATGTATTGCTATTTACTTGTTTAATTTGTATTGCCAGCAGGGATGTTACAGAGTGCACTGTAATGTTCTTTACTTTTTGAAATTTAATTCATCAGCCTTATAAATGCTGAAACTGTTGGAACAGCCAATAGCTAATTTTGGCCCCCCCCAAAAAATATGTCAGACTCTCATGGTTGCTTTAAAACGCTCACCTTAAAGATGCTAAAAGTTTAATTTAAGATCCAACCACTTTGGGTCACCAGTGTATTGTTCTTTTTCTCTTGAAGTCATTGGCTCTCTATTGATGCATGTTGCTTCCTGTTTGGAAGCAGTTTGCTTGCATATATTCCAGGGTCCTGTTGTCTGGCTAACACTCTTATGTATAAAACAACAGTAGTATAATCACTTATAAATCCAGACATAAATTAAGATCCCTTTTCTCAAAACACAATACAGTATTGATTCAAAAAGTCCAAAACACCAGGAAACAGATCCAGAGATCCCAACAGACAGTTAACTTGGGTCCGCTGCAGGTACTGCAGTGTAGTGGTTCTTGCATTTGTGCAACAACTCCAAAATCAGAAAAATATGGTCTCAGAGTGATGTTAGTGATGCTTATTACTTCTAGGTGGCATTATTATCAGCTTGTCCTAAAAGCTCCCTGATAAGGCTTCAGCTGACCTGCTTGCGTTGTCAATGGTTAGTTTAGTCATTGTTGCTTGAGAATACTGAATTTCATTGATTTGTTACAGTCTCTGGTTGCCACATTGCCAGTCTCTTCTGTGTGTACACCTGTTCATAGCCCTGCATTAATTGACCGCAAAGCCTATACAAGTGGCTGACACTACATTTTTACATTTGTACTTATGAGCTGGTGTGAAAAAAAAAAACGGACTAAATTTGGAACGATCATGGCTTTTGCTTGAACTTGAAGCACGAATTGTCAGAGCTCTGAAAATTAAAAACACAACATATGGTGTTCGTATTAGGATTGTGAGCAAACTAGATACAATTGCAGTCTCTTTGGTTTAGTAGATGTATTATCCTTATGCTAATTGATATACCCTATTTACATGGCATATTACTACCATGCAGACCTATCATAGTTGTTGATGTCTGCATTGGTTCAACGTGTATGAACATTTCTAGAAAGCTGAACGTCAGGCTGTAGTAATACAGTACTATAAATCAAGCTTAAATCAACAGTCTGGCCAATTGATTCTGAGCATAAGGGGGACTTGGCTGAATGATAGACTGGGTGGGTAAGTGGTTGTCATGGATTTCAAACCACTTTCAGTCTTTGTGGTTGAACTCAAAATGTTTGCTGAGTAAACCAAAGAAGCAAATCATCTTCTTCTGTAACGGAAAATAGATATACCATAATGTTTTGTTTGTGTGTGCTCTATGTCACATGAATTGGTGTCAGGCTCTTGCTGAGATCCAGCGTCTAAACTAAAAGCATGGTTATCCTCTCACTGCAGACTGTTTTTTGAATATTGTTTTTAAAAAAATTCTGTATGAACGGGCATGAATGTGCATGAACATGCATGTGAGTAAATCAGTTGGCTGAGTCAGTGTTTACGACCACCCATTTGTTGTGAATGATTGCTAAAAACTATTGACGTGCCCAGCTCGATCCAAGACTCCATCTGCATTTTCAACACCTTGAACATAAATTTCTTCCAAATTATCTCTGTATAGAAATTGAGTCTAGTATGAATATGTGAACACACCGAGGCAATCAGTTGAACGTGTCTCGGTTTTTCACTACAGACTGGTTGCTAAAAACTGCAGTTGAGCTACTCAGTGCTCATTTCTTTGCTCACCTGATCAGTACACCAGTACCAGGTAGCCTGAATGGTGAGTCCAAACACAAGACCAGGCCATGGGAGGTCTCCTGTAACTGCATTTCTGAAGATATGGAAGGAGTCTGGCCGGGGCTCATAGCAGTTTGCACTGATGTTACCCGTGACTGAGGGGATAGCTTGCATGTAGAGTTTCTCAAAGTTTACATAGCCTCCCACCTCATGGAAAGCTAAGGAAAATCATATGGAAATTAGACTTTTTTTTTTAAACTTTCAAACAGATATGTGATATATGATAAGTGTCATATTACCAAAGCCCATGAGAATGAATGATCCAATAACCATGATGATGGTCTGTAAAGTGTCTGTGTAGATCACTGCTGCCAGTCCGCCTGAGATAAAATAGGATTATCAATGTTATGTCAATGTTATCAATCTGTAAACATTTTCACCAAAAATCTTGACATTTTATCACAACTAACAGACTACACTTGTTTGAAAGAACAAAAATCAACTCATCATATCATTATGTAACTACTCATTCTGTAAGACTTGTAATTGTGGATGTGTTGTTACAAAACAGCAACAGAAGGCCAATTCAGGCTTATCATAGTCCATGGGCAATTAACCACAGCAACTCAGCAAAGATAAACCAGCAATGAGGAAAGAAGAGATTGTGTGTATGTGACGTGTGTCTACATCACCACATATGGGCTTGGGAAGACTTTACCCCCAGTCATAATATAATTTTTGTAGATAACACTTCTTGGGTAGTTTATGAGGAAAATGTAAATCTATAAGTTCCGTAGAAAAGGAAGTGTATTTCTCCCGTGTACAAACCTGTGACAGTGTACAGTGCCGTAATCGCTAGAAGTGCAATAACAGCGAGGTAGATGTTCAACCCAAGCGCCTGCTGGATGAAAATTGCACCCGAGAACATGTCTGCCTGTATGGGGAAGGGTAAAAAATGCAGGATTTTATTCAAGATCATCCACAAATGGAACAGTGTGTTTTGCATCTCTTGGAGGGACTCACTGAGATTTTGGTGAAGACATACAAGAAGAGGGAGAGAACAGAGAGATAAATGCGAATGCGCTGTCCTCCATACCTCTTCTTCAAGTACTCAGGCATGGTGACGATCTAAATACATCGACAAGAGATGAGATTTTACTCATTATTCGCACTGTAGATAAACACAGTGGTTATGAATGCCCATTTGGATAGGGGAATTAATACATATAAGGAGCTTTCAGGCCAGTGTGTAGCATTAGTATTCTGTTTACCCCAGCTTTAATGTAGATGGGCACAAAGAGCCATCCCAGAATGACAACCACAACAAGAGCCTGAAAAACACAAACATAGAAGAAATAATCAGATATCCTGTTTCATTTCATCCTCTTGAGGGCGGAGCTCTCATAAAAATCTATCAGTTGACCTGACAAAGATAACTGATAGAGTATCAGGGACAAGAAATACATGAGAAGTGATATAACTGGCTCAAGAACAGTTACTCACGTTCCATTCAAATCCACCAATGGCTATTCCTGCAGCTGCGCCAGTACCAGCGATTCCTACAAAGTGGCCACTGCCAATATTGCTGGCAAACAGCGATGCGCCAATCTGTGGAGAGCACAGTTCAATCTGTCAGTAGCTCCTTTTAAAATTCAATCAGAATCCATTATGGGTTTTTTTTTGAAAGGTCATATACTCAGCATACTAAATAAGTACTAAATGGTTTTACACACTTGATTGCTCTAATAAAAATATGACAATTCATAAAATTCTTCTGTTATGACACCCTTAATCACATTATATTCCATCTATTAGAACAAAGCAATAAAAACTAATTACTTCACATGGATTATAAAGTAAAGGAGCCTTCCAAGGAAAGATACTCACCGGCCACCAAACCATACTCCTCCCTGCAAGGAAGAAGCCACCTACAGTGGATCGGTTGGTGCGGACCATAGCCTGTCATAGAACAATTTTTGAAAATGATTAAATCTGTGCAAAATAGCAACACACTACTCTGATAATCTGTTCATAAGCATCACATACAGTATATGGGCAAAAGTATCAGGCCACACCGCTTAAGTTTTCAGTTCCATTGCCACAGGTGTATGAAATCAAGCACCTAGCCACTGTGCTTTAAAAATATTTGTGGAAGAATGAGTCATTTTAAAATAATAGGACTGCAGTGTAATAGAATGCCACTGTTGCAACTAGTCCCTTAAGTGTCTTCCCTCCTAGATATTACATTTACCAACAACTCAGCAACAAAATAGCAGACCATGTAAAGTTACAGAGCTTGGGTTACAGTTTGAGTCCTGATGCATAACCCTCCTGTGGCACTAACATCAGAGTAAACTGGGCGCTTCATAGGATGTATTTCCATGGCCTGCCAACTCCTGTAGGTGTGATGGCTACGTGGCTCAGAAATTTTGTTCGTATGGTATAATTCTTATGTTTAAAATTGTAGGTGATTTCACACAACGTAAAGATATCACAGTAAAAGATAGATAAACATTATGAAATGCGAAATATGTGTCTGCGATCTGCTGTGGAAAGCTATTGTGTACCAGGTTGCTGAGAAAAATGATTGTGTCAATTGTGCAAAATGATTATTAGTAAAGAATGACACCTTTGTTATTTAGTAAGTTGCCTCTCAAATTAACATAAAAAGAAATGCTATTTTTTTCTTTGGCAATGTAATTCATTATTACTATTAACAGAAAATTTCATAACTCAAAACAACTTAAAGCTATAAAACTGTTAGGGAGCTGCAGAGACAGGGGGTTTAAAGAATGATCAGGTGAAGGATTGTAAAACTTACCAATACTCCGACCCCCAGGACAACCAGAAAGTAGACCACAATAACGGAGATATCTGCCGCATTTCTAAGGGCCACCGTGTTGCCTGTGTTGTTTTCTGCATTTCTCTTTATGTAGGAAAATCCATAATATGAATAATCTTGTGACATTTTGGCTGTGATGGACAACGGCAGTGTTGCTCGAGCTGCCCCTGTTTGTCTGAAGCATTTACACAAAGCGATTACCTTTATAACCTTTGGTGTGTGTGCGTGTGTGTGTGTGTGTGTGTGTCTGGTTGTGTCTGTGTGTGTGTGTTGGAGAGATAGTGTGTCAAAGAAGGAGGCATAGATGTAAAAGAGGGTAATAAAGAGTGGATTTAATCATTGATCGTGATTTAATCATCTAAATCATTAAAACACATACGAGTTGAAAGTGGATGCATGTACAGATTGGCATGTAAATCGTACGGTTTCACAAATGTTGGTTTAAAAATGAATGTGTTAAAATATGTAACTGTTTAGCAAATAATATTGTTAATTATAAACCTACAAGGAAATACCTCAAATGAAGATACTGGGGTTGCCCAAACACAAAAAACTAACAGGTAGTATTTGTATCGCAGTGGGTTATAGCTCAAATTTAATAAAGTATAATCCAGTTTAGGTTGTTGCAAGTGTGTACATGACAGCTCTGTTAAACTATAACCATTTGCTGTGTCACTGATAAACTGATTTTGACAGCTTTGTTGATAAGTAAAACAAGAATAGCCGTCAAACACTGCCACTGATAACTTGTCTCACTCATGTCAAGGAAACAAGGAAATATTTTTTCTCACTTACTGCAAGTCTATGACAACTAATACTCACAGGAAATAATATTGATAAAACATGTTTTATTTCCCCTTTCTAGGTTATTTATTAGTCTCACTGCTGTTTGAGGAGGTCTGTAACAGACTGAAAAATACATGAGAACCAATGTCAGAATTAAAAATGTTACCTGTGATATTCAGCCAAACTAAACAGCAACACCAAAACAACAAAGGAAACACATCAGAGGGTGATATGTATGATTTTTATGAATGTATGTTAAAGTCAATGGATGGATACAGTTGATGTTGTGAACCTTTGCATGTTAATATAATTTGGATAAGACAGTCTTTGTTATTCCAGCAGTTGGGAAATTCACAATATTACAGTATCAGAGTGGACAGAGCAGGAATAAATAGATGCAGCACAAGCAAACAATATTATGAGGTGACTAAAGACGCAAGTACTATCAGCTGCCACTAGGTGTCCCTACAGTAACAGCTTTATGAGCCAGATGTCACTGAGCTCTGACAGGTGAAGAACAGATTGTGTTAAAGTTTCTTTCCTTATGCTTTGTTTCCAGTTACTTTGCATGACACCTCATAAACAAACCACATGATAAGTGTTCAAGGCTCTGTTCTCACCTGTAATGCTCAAAGCTTGCTCTTAGCTTGTAGTAATTATTTGGTTGTGAAGACACGGGTGTGGTGTAGGTGTGGTTCCCAAAAAGCAACACCCTGCATTCCATGATCGTATGATTCACCAAACTCAGCGACCTTTTTTATGGCATCAGCATAATAAAGTTATTATTGTAGTAACTATTTGGTCAGTTAAGGTTTTATTGCTTTTATATTGTCTCTTTTATATTGCCTGAAGGCCAGAGAAGATATAAGTAAAAGATATGGCATCAGAGTGTTACTCTATGAGCGAGTTCTACAATGGAAAAGATGGAGGTAGAAGAAACGTTATGATACATTATTTGAGGATAAACTTTTGAAGTGTTTTTGTCTGATGTGAATAGTGATTTTATACACATGTTTTTTTTTTTATGTCCTGGTGACCACTGCAATGAAAGCTAAATGTAATAATGGTTCAGAATACACAAACAAGAGCCCAAAGGTGATCACAGATCACAGTGCTGGATTGTTCTTTACAAGTGAAGGCTAACCTGCAGCTTCATTCACAAAATATTTCAAATTTACTATTAAGATAAAGAAGAAAATTCATACTTAGCCCAAATGATCTTCAGACATTTTAGAACGATAAATAGCATACAAATGTGTAAATATTTATGCACTTCTTCAACATTTTTTAAGTCTAATATGTATTAATATATTACTGTCTACTGGTTCACTTAAACTTTTAAATACCAAGAAGCGATAAAGAAAAACACAGTGCTCTAAACATATAAGGTTTAAACAGGGTTTTAGGGCTGAGGCCTACTGAGCAGTCTGTTAAATTTGTATAAATTAGAGAGTCGGAGAGCAGTTGAAATCAGCTGACTCTTAGCCAAAATAGGCATGACAGAACACAGCCACACACAGAAGGATGACGGCGTTGACATTGACTACGTTCCTCCACAGAGGCACCTCTGAGGTGTCTGTCAGCTTCCTTTTCAGCTCTTCCTCTTCTTCTTTAGTCAGCTTGGGGGCTTTTTTGGTTTCCAGGCCGCAGAAGCACATCACCGCTTTCTTCAAGAAGCCAGGCTCATCATCTGCAAAAGAAGAAACAAGACAAACGAAAGTTTGCATGTATTTGTTTATATGTACGAATGCATATTTACTGTGTTATATTTTACTCTGCTGCGTATGTCAGCTCATTACCGTCTGAGTCCACACTGTTGGAATCTTGGTTATCAGTCCAATCATCCATCTCAAGATCGACCCTCTCCTCTGTACAGTTCCTCAGGCTCCAGCACAGTCGATACAACTAGTCAAACAGCACAAAATGTGGTGAAAAATATTATCAGAAAATGTATCATTTTATTTTACTTCTTAATAACTGATTAAACACAGTTTAACAAGGAGACTCAGCAGATATGAAGGTTAAAGCAGGTTAAATTTCCATACTAGGTCAGTCTGGTGGAAGCTGGAGGATGAGGACAGAGGGAAGGTGTGTTAGGAGGCAGCAAGATAGAAGAAAAAAACAGGAGTGTAGAGGCAACTTTAAATGTAGGCTGGTAACAACCATGGCTGGTAAAGGGAGAGAGCTGGCTGATATAATGAAGAAGGTAGATGTATTGTGTGCAAAAGAGTAGATGGAATAGAAGCAAGGCCAAGAGCACTGGAGATGGATTCAAACTCTAGAGTGGGACCAATTTCAATGGTGCGACTAAAAAAAATCTTAGGTCGCACTGGTGCGACCAACTGTTCGAGTGAAAAAAAAGACTCCGCAACTCTGAAAGTCTCTGTGTGGTCAACAACAGACACACATTATGCCTCTGTGGTGGCCTAAACCAATCAGGGATAGTCAGGGGCGGGACCTCTCTGATTGGTCCAGATATTCCTGTAGCCTTTCGTGAGTACGTTTGAAAGTGCAGGCGGATAGAGAGAGGTGAGTTGCTTGAATAAAGCGATATCGATTTATTAAATCTGAATCGACTTTTAAATATAAACGTATTTTGCCAGAAATGCCAGAATCTCAGGTTAAAGCTCACAAAACAATTTCAACAACCACCAAACAGCAAATGAGAGCAGGTACACAGAGCTGCAGGTTTTGTCTCTCTCCAACCAAAATTCACTGAACCAGCAGCAAAAGAAGATCCAAACTACGATTCACATTTGATAAATGTCGTCATTAATTCGCTCTTACTTTTGCTGTTTTTTTTTTCTTCCACCACGATATAATCACACTTCATGCACAGCTCTCTCTCTCTCTCTCTCTCTGTACTTCAAGAACAGTTTCTCATCTCAAGTCTCTGTTTTCGGTATTATTCATTCGCTTATTACCCACCAGTCTACCGTTGTTTACAGCGCTGTCGGCCGCTGTCTTTTATTTTTTTTAATTTTTACTTTACTTAAATGACCTCGGACATAAAGCCTAATTTCTGCTGGTCAATACTGAAGAAATTTAAACTTTTTAAAATTATGTAAAATTGCAGAGTATTGCAGAATAATTTTAAATTTAAGTTTTCTTTTAAGTTTTCTGTTATAAAAAGCCAGGCCAGGAAAATCTCCTTCATGTTTTTCTGTGTTTTATTCTCAGTTACTTTGACACAAAGGCATCTGCTGTGATGCTCACAATTCTGATGAAGTCACACATGTATCAGTACTGATAAATGATCAGAATTATAATATTTCTGACTGTCTGAGGCAAAGTTGAATCGAATTGAATGGATTATAGAAAACGGTGATGATACCCAGCTCTAGTGAGTAGCCTAGGCCCGACAGAAGTGGATGTAGCTGTGGGTAATAAGAAAAGATGAAAAGAATGATTGACAACTTTTTTGTTAAGTTAAGGCCTGATCCGTCTGAAATTCATAGCCAGTGCTCTGACACGGAGCCATCAGTATCTAAACGCTGAAAAAATACATATATCCAGAAAACACATTATATGCTGTGATAAATGCACTGCCCAAGAGTCCCCTCTCCCCACTGCCTTTCAGTGGCAGGCAGCAACAAACAGGTCGTCAGAAGAGGCCGATGTGATGATTAAGTTTAATTTTGTCTACAATATTACCAAAGAATGCCAATGCACTTTAAGAACAACCACTTTTTCAGTAACTTATCTTTCTTGTACAACTGTGCTCCAAATAAAGAACTTTGTGTTGACAAGATTGTTAGTTAATCATTTACAAATCAATATTGTCTGTATGGACAGCAATTCCCCCCCCCCCCCCCCCCCCCCAAAAAAAAAGTGCACATCTAAAACTGTGGTGTTAAGCAATGCGGTTGAAAAATTTGGGTGTGCCTAACTTTTGTGCTGGTGCAACTGGCGTAGAGCTAGTGTAGAGCCCTGTAAGAGTATGTGTATACTGTTGTAGAAGTGAAGAGAGTGTCAGACAGGATCATGAGAGGTCAGGAGGTGTTGTAGATGTGGAGAAAATATATGGTAGGGTGTCATCAGCATGAATGGAGCAACAGAGAAAAATATATGGGTGCATTGGTATTTTGGTGTCTTAAATTAAAAACTTACATGTTTGTCGTCAATAGGTTTGGTCATGAGAGACACTGCCAGCATGACGATGCCGGAGATGACAAACAGAATGAGCCCAAAGTAAAGGTAGTGAACTCCACATATGATAGTGGGACAGTTACTGGGGATAGCACAGCTACCTGTCCCATAAATAAACTCAGTAATCATCCTGCTCAAGCCAATACACAGCCCAATTATGAGGCCATAAAATGCACCCTGTGGAAAGAAAGAAAAAAGGACAAATATTACTTTATATTGAAATACTTTTAAAAAGTTTAAAGGTTTTAAAAATGGTAAATAAATACAATATAGTAATATAGTAATAGATAGCAACATATATACGTATATAATATTGTATTTGAAGAAATAGTTTTGGATAAATGCTCCTTGCTAAAAGTGAGATTGAATCAGCGCTACATTTGGATGCATATTAAACAGGAAGCTGGAATCATGATTCTTACAGTATATTAACATACCGGCATTTGTAACTCTTGTTAGCTAACATGCATCCTGTGTTTAATATGTACACATCCAAAATATAAAAAATGTGTCTACAAAATTTAGTTGGACAGTTCATGAAGGAATATTTACCACTTTTGCCCAAGTGTAATACTATTTTTTGGCCAGGACCTACTGGGATGTTACGCAAGCTGATTCTCAACACATAGAAAGTGACTATTTATATGGAAACCAGAGATAATTATAAGACAATTAAATTTTGCAATTTAATTATGAATACAGACTTTGAAAGCAGGGGCTCACAATCCTTCTGACTTGCTGAGTTTTAAGTAGTAAGTGTCTGCCAAGATACCACGGGGATGAATAGTTTGTGGTGGCCTAGCGCTTACAGCAATGTTGCATTTTAATCTGTTGGTTTTACATTTCAATCATGATGTGGAAAATTTTGTAATAATTAAACAACTTATTAATAATTGAACTTTTTCAGTGGTTGTGGGTGGAAATAACTACCTTTGCCAAGAAGCACTCTGACAGCTCTATTTTATTCCCAGTCCATCTACTGAGCCGAGCTATGAACTACTTGGCTTATTTTTCTCTACAGACTTACAGATTGGTTTAATCATTTATCCCTAACACTCAGCAAAAACGTAAACTGTTTTTCTTAAAGTGTCAAATGACAAAAGCTTTGCTCTTGATAACATTTTCCTGACTAAATCCCAGAGGTATGTGAAGGATTCTTTCACTGCGCAAAACCGCACTGAAGAACAGATTTCTTTTTTATTTCATGAAAAAGGCAAGCAAACATTGAATCAAGGAGGCAACTCACAGTCTCATTGACACGTTTGCAAAAAATGGCAAGCAAGAAGACAGCTGCAACAGGTGGGGCAAGGTAACTGGTGATGGATTGAGTGTAGACAAAAAGCTGACCACTTTGGGCTGCCTGCACCACTGGAATCCATGCTATGCTCACACCAATCAGGGCCAAGATAAACACTCTGTACATAGTTGAAAAAATGCAATCAGTATTCAACACTTTAGACAATCATTGTATCAGACACAACAACAAAAATGTGTTTTACCTGCCAGCAATCATAAGTTCCTTCTCACTAGCAGAGCGACGGATTCTAGTGTAGATGTCCATGGTGAAGAGAGTACTGGCACTGTTGAAGATAGAGGTAAGGGAGCTCATCAAAGAGGCCAGCATCACAGACAGCATAAGACCTCGCAAGCCTGAAATAGAGTAACAGATTAAAAAGTAGAAATATAAAAAAATCTGCAATTATTTAAAGTTAATAAAACAAAGGTCACCAACCTTTAGGCATGAGTTCGACGACTAGTTTCGGATACGCAATGTTGCTGCAGCCCACCCTGGTCCCACAGTGTTTTTCACATTCGTCTGGATCCACACATGCTACCACATCTAGATTAAAGGCAAGAAAATCCACAGTATGTCTGTTTATCACAACTTTAAATATACCAGTAAGCTTGCTACATAAGTTACATACAACAAACTCTTAAAACCACACACCACACTCACCTGTGTACAGGATCCTGCTAATCATCCCGGGGAAAACCATGAGGAACATGGGCAGTATCTTCAGGTAACCACATAGGATACAACCTCCTTTCACGTGAGAGAGACTCTTGGCAGAGAGGCACCGCTGCACAATCACCTACAATTCAGTGGTGGTAAGCAACAAAATACATTTACTCATATACCCAGATTCAATGTGAAGTATTGTAATTGCACAATATTGCAGCAAGCTGAGAAATCAAAAAGCAAGAAACTCACAAGGAGGCACTGAATCTTCAAATACTGCTGTAAACCCTACAACTCCAAAGGCTGTTCTCTTTTTTTCTGCATTTAAAAAGCATACTAACACTGTGCTTCCAGCAGGTTACTATCCCTGTGCATAACTTATAACATATACGTCTCTTTTCCATCATAAAGAACACGTATAAGTCTAAACAGACCTGCAGCATGGAACAAACTATAACAGCTACATAACCATAACAGTAAACATAAATTTCTTAAATTCAATATGAAACACAGTGTTCCAGAGGCATGATGGGAAATTAGATTTAGACACTCCCACACTCCACACAGCCCTCACCTAGGTGGTTAGCTGTCTCCAACAACCCACATGTCTGTGTCAAAATCTTTGAGATGTTGGGGGAAGTGACACTGTCGTTGAGTCAGATTAGAAGATTCCTCAGTGGTCTCTCAAGTTGGGTTGAGAGTCTAGAGTTAGTGCTGGAGCCCTGAGTGCATGACAGTCACGATGGAGCACAACCACCCTTTTCTTTTTGACCAGCCACACCCTGTAAACCACATCTGACAGTCTGTCATGCACATTGCAGAGTCCAACGCACTGGCTCATCAGTTTAGGAGAATGGCTTATCTTTCTCTCCGGGTTGAAGGCCCACACCTGCTCCCCAGGTACAAGACCTTTCACCCTAAATCATACAGTAAGCATGTTTCTGCTGGGAACTTGCATCAACGAGGGCCTACCTCGTCAGCTTATGAGATCCCCCAACTAGGTGGTTAGCTGTCTCCAAACCTCACATGTCCATGTCAAAATCTTTGAATTGTTGGGGGAGATGACACTGTCATTGAGTTGGCTTTGAAGATTCCTCAGTGGTCTCTCAAGTTGGGTTGAGGGTCTATGGTTGATGATGGGGCCCTGAGTGCAAGACAAGGAGTGCTCATCATGGAGCAAAACCACCCTATTCTATTTGACCAGCCGCACCACTCTTTCCGCTCTGAGTAAGGTTGCTACCTCTAGGCTAGGCAGGTGGTGCTTCAGCAGCTTCACAAGGCTTTGTACCTTGTCTTGTTATGATCAGCATTAGCCTATTCTTCTTAAATTCCAGCATCATGCTGTATCCATGTGTTTTCTCTCTTCATCCATGTCTTCTTTATCTGTGGTTTCTGCTCCTCATGTTAAAGTCACTCAAATGTTAAATTCTTGGTAAGAAGACATACAGCGAGTTTTAGCCTTTTTCCACCTTAATTCAAATTTCTATTACTGTTTATAAGTACTTTGTTCTCTGGGCTTCATTAGTCTACAATCTTTTTGTAGGCTCTCTCTCTGCTCTCCTTGCCTCAAATGGTTTTCCAGCATTATTGCAGACTCTCTTGTATCTCCTGACCATTGTCAATTCTCAGCCTTTTGCAGGTTCTGTGCTCTTCCTCCTGGCCTCCATTGGCCCTTGAGCGATATTGTAGGCTCTCTCTTCTTTCCTGAACTCTCAGCCTTTTTGAGATTTTCTGCTTTCCGTCCTGGCCTCTGATGGCCCTTAAGTCTTAGCGCAGGCTCACACTCTCTTCTGGCCTCTGACAGGCCTTGAGCCAAAATTCTCTCTCTCCTCCTTTCCTGACCTCTGTTACATTGCAGCCTTAATGCAGGCTCTGGCCTGGCCTCCAACAGCTTTCCAGCCTTATTACAGGCCTTTTTTTCCCTACTCACCTCTGTCAACCCACAAATCTTATTGCAGGTTCATATCACTCTCTGCTGGCCTCTGATGGCCCTTGAGCTTTTATCGCAGGCTCATTTTCTGTCCTGCTTCCCTTTTTCCTGTTTGCTATCTGGACTTTTTCATCAGTTGACTATATTCTGTTCCTTTGGTCATGTAGCTGCTAATTTTAATGTGCTTTATATTATACAAAACTGATCTTCCCAGGCTCTTATGTTTTTCTTTTGTGAACTCTTGTTTTAATTTAAATCATCTCTGGATTTGTAATCTGGTATGATGGGTCATCTGAGTCTAATTGCCAAATAACTTAATTGAATTCTGTGTCTTAATAAATCATGGATCGGTTCTTTCAAATAATCTTTTGTTAATGAGATAACTTTACACATAAGATTAATAGGGAAGATCTATAATCACTCATCTACCTGCTTTTCTATTTGGTCTATTCTTTACATCCACTTCCCACATCAGACTCAGTCCTGACATCCTTGCTCTTGTCCAGCCATTTTTCCCTGCCCTCTCCTATGGTATTATTTTTGTGCCACTATTCTGAGCGCACGTAAAAAAATTTGCAGGTGCAAGTGTTGCATTTTGAGGAGAAATTTATTTTGAGCGAAGAAAAGCTAAATTTGAGTGAACAAAATTCATTGCTGCGTGCAAGAAATGCATTTCAGTGTTTGCTATTATCCACACACACACACACACACAATAGCAGCCCCTCTCGCTCGGTTTTTGCATTTGCGCTTGCTCGCAATGTGTTGCTTGCGCTCTCAACATTTCTGCCCGTGCGCGTCCAACTCTTTCTGTACACCGTTATATTTGTGCCACAAAACCAGCCAATCACAGACTTGGATGCAAAAAAATCTGATTGGCTGTTTTGGTCTCCAATCAGCTCGAAATGACGAAATGCAATATCCCAGAATGCATTTCGTCCAAAACTCAAATGAGGCAGTGGCGGAGCAACACAGAGTGGCGGAGTTTGAAATATTACTCTTTCTGATCACAAAATAAACTTTTAAGATATTTTCATGCGAGAATGGTGCTGTGTAAGCTTCAGATATCTGCTCGATTTATCAGGACATCACATATTTGCAAAAGTGCTCTAATGTTTTCAGAGATGCCTGTTACCCACTAGCTGACCGGTGGTCACTCGGGTTTAGTGATGGGATTACCGGCTCTTTTTAGAGATCCGGCTCTTTCAGCTCGACTCACTAAAAAGAGCCGGCTCTTTCGGCTCCTAACCGGCTCTTCAGGTTGTTTTGTTGCTTTAATTAATTTATTATTAACAATAATATGAAATTATGCACAAAAGGAATTACTAATGTAAAAAAAAAAAGTGGTTTTATTTATATATGTTTATATATAAATATATACAGTGGCCCCTAGAGACAAAACGCCTACAAACTCCAAAACACATTTCTAGTGTTAACTGAACTTCCAAAACAGAGCTACCTAGATCACTTAAATTACACAATTGAAAGCATATGCGTGTTGTTTGTGTATTTATACACAAGCACACATATATATTCAAATAATTTTTAAAAAAATGTTCATTTACCTGTTACTACCACACACCAAATCCGGTCGTTGGTGCTTGCTGGCTTGTGTAGCCACTAAGTAACAAAAGCTCAACACTGCGCATAGCATCCTGGAGCACTTCTTTTGTCTTTTGTACGTGTTTTGGAGTTTTTACGTTCTTCTGGATTTATGTGCTTCTGAGTTTTTACGTGTTTTGGAGTTTTTACGTGTTTTGGTGTTTGTACGTGCTTCAGGGTTTGTACGTGCTTCGGAGTTTGTACGTGTTTTGGAGTTTTTACGTGTTTTGGAGTTTGTACGTGCTTCAGAGTTCGTACGTGTTTTGAAGTTTGTACGTGCTTTGTCTCTAGGAGCCACCGTAAATATACTTTTATTTATTCACTCCACATAAAATGTAATAAATAAATCATATAATACAAAAACCAACTATTCACATTTCAACTTTTAACTATTTAAATTTTCAGCTTTTTACTTTTAAACAAATTTAAAGTGAAACAACACAAAACACTGCAAACCACAACACAATTAAATATAAATTAAAATATGAAAACAAAAAGAAGATGCACTTTCTCTGTCATATGGGCCTGCATGAATACACTTTCTGAATCCTTTATCATCTGCAACTGAAAATAGTTGTGGATGATTACTATACCTTTCTAATGTGACGTTGTTGTCCCTGGCTCTCTTTCTCTGTCTCTCCCTCCCGCTCTGTTCCTGTGCTACTGAGTGTAACTACCGCCCCTCCCCCCTCTTCCCAGTGCAAAGCACAAGGCTCGCATGCGGAGTGAAGCGGAAAAAAAGTGCGAGAGAGAGGGTGAGAGAAAGAAAAAACAAAAACCCCACGGCTCGCGATAAGGAGTCGGCTCGTGTCGTTCACTTCAAAGATGCGGCTCTAAGAGCCGTTTCGTTCGCGACCGACACATCACTACTCGGGTTAAACAGGGCGATCGTGGCTCAAGAGCTGGCAGTTCGTCCTGTAATCGGAAGGTTGCCGGTTTGAGCCCCGGCTCGGACAGTCTCGGTCGTTGTGTCCTTGGGCAAGACACTTCACCCGTTGCCTACTGGTGGTGGTCAGAGGGCCCGGTGGCGCCAGTGTCCGGCAGCCTCGCCTCTGTCAGTGCGCCCCAGGGTGGCTACAATGTAGCTTGCCATCACCAGTGTGTGAATGGGTGGATGACTGAATGTGTAAAGTGCTTTGGGGTCCTTAGGGACTTGTAAAGCGCTATACAAATACAGGCCATTTACCATAATATATAAGGCTGAACTGACAAAAAATCGGCCGACTACACCACCAGGTATTATAGGAAAAACCATAAAGCCTTTGAACTAAAACAAACGCTGTTGGTATATATGTATGATTTGTATCACCTTCATGTTTCCCTCTCACCACATATCCAAACCGATATCATGAGCAGCAGCTTTACAGCTGTGGCTCCAGCAAACATCAGCTGTTGTTAGAAAGTAATATTAAATACATTCTAACAACAGCTGATCAAGCTTGAACATGCTGCTGTTGTTTAGCGCGACATCCGCTGGTTTCCTCTTTCTGGCGCAAAGTGGAGAGACGGGACTTGTGGCAGAAAGGCCGATCAGCTGATCATTGATCAGTTTCATGATTGAAGTAGCAACAGGAGAGGGAGGGGAAAGAATGAGAGAAGAACAGGCAGTTGTGCAGCAAAAACACAGAATAACTCCAGCTTTGTGTCTTTTTGTCATTCTAGCTGAAGTACAGGACAAATCGCGTTCCTTTTCACCTCAATACGGATGTATTGTAATTGGTCCAGCCCAGAGTTGATCATGACCAAGTGGCTAATCCACCACCTTTCATTGTTTATACCGTTTTAAAAAAACAAACAAACATAAAAATGAAAAATCACCATCGGCCCACCGGGCAAATTCCCGGTATGCCCAATGGCCAGTCCAGCTATGCGGTCAGCTGGTGGGTAACAGGCGTCTCCGAAAACATTAGAGCACTTTTGCAAATATGTGATGTCCTGATAAATTGAGCAGATATTTGAAGTTTACACAGCACCATTCTCACATGAAAATATCTTAAAAGTTTATTTTGTGACCCAGAAAGAGTAATATTTCAAACTCCGCCACTCCGTGTTCCTCCGCCACTGCCTCATTTGAGTTTTGGACGAAATGCATTCTGGGATATTGCATTTCGTCATTTCGAGCTGATTGGAGACCAAAACAGCCAATCAGATTTTTTTGCATCCAAGTCTGTGATTGGCTGGTTTTGTGGCACAAATATAACGGTGTACAGAAAGAGTTGAACGCGCACGGGCAGAAATGTTGAGAGCGCAAGCAACACATTGCGAGCAAGCGCAAATGCAAAAACTGAGCGAGAGGGGCTGCTATTGTGTGTGTGTGTGTGTGTGGATAATAGCAAACACTGAAATACATTTCTTGCACGCAGCAATGAATTTTGTTCACTCAAATTTAGCTTTTCTTTGCTCAAAATAAATTTCTCCTCAAAATGCAACACTTGCACCTGCAAATTTTTTTATGTGCGCTCAAAGTTTTTTTTTTTTTTTTACGTGTGCTCAGAATAGTGGCACAAAAATAACGCCATACTCTCCTTGCTACTCTCCTCTCTGCATACTTTAAATCTCAGTGCTTGTCTGTCATTCTGCCATTATGATTCCTATTCATGCAACCCAGGTCCTCCTCATCTCTGCTTCACCCTGTTTATGCATAGCTGGATCCAAAACTCATTTTCAACACCTTGAACATGAATTTCTTTCAACTGATCTGTTCATATAGAAATAGTAGAACTTAGTATGTGTCATGACCCTGTGCCTCCTCGGCGGTCCCTGTATGGCTACAAGTATGTTGCGTCTCTCTCTCTCCCCTCCTGTGCACTGCGCTCTACGGGGCGGAGTCATGACGACTCCAGCCCCTGGCTCAAACACCTGCGACTCATCAGCTCATCACCACGCTCACTTAAGGCGGCGGCTGAGAAAGCTTCTTCGCTGGATTATTGAGTAACACTCGTCAGTGTCACTGCAAATCAAGCCTTCGTCTCGAGTTTCTTTTGTGCTGCGACTTACCTGTTCTTCTCTCTGTGCCAGATTCTCGCCGGCCTGGGACCACCACTGGGTGAGCTAGCCGGAGTCTAAGCCAACCTGAGCCACTGCAAGGATCTTGTACATAGCCCCTTTCCCTTCCGTGCCTGTGTTCTCCGGAGACCCTCTTCCTGTGCCCCCTCCTCCTCACCTGTATATATTCGCACCTGGTGTCTGTATTGTGGAAATAAATTGTGAACTCAAGTGACGGTCTGCCTCCGAGTCTCTCCAGAGCCTGACAGAATAATCCAGCCATCGTTATGGACTCGGCAGACCCAGCCTCGGCCGCGACAGCCCCCATGTCCCTGGAGGAGCTTCTGCACCGACACGAACAAATGCTAGTAAGGCTTAGTGGAGAAGTGGCGTCGCTGACTCAGGCTTTCGCCCAGCGGATTCCTCTGGCCGACAACCCGCTTCCTGCAGCCCCTCCCCAGGTAACACACGCTCCTGCCGTCACTACTGCAGCCACTGCTACTCCGGCTGCTAGCGCGTTAGCTCCAGTAGCTTCCGCGGTGTCGCTGGATAAGCTTTTGCCTTCACCTGAGGCCTTTTCTGGGGAGATGGGAAAATGTGCGGGATTTCTGTTGCAGTGTTCCATGCAGTTCCAACTATTACCGCATGTGTTTGTTACTGACGGAGTTAAGATTGCTTACATCACCCAGCTACTACGAGATCGGGCCCTGGCCTGGGCCCAGGCCCAGCTGCAGGCTTGCCCCGGAATGTCTTACGATGACTTCCTGTCTCGTTTCAAGTCGGTGTTTGACAAAGGCTCGAGTACGGAGGCTGCCGGCTATCGTTTAATTAATCTGAAGCAAGGTAAGCGAAGCATGGCTGACTTTTCTGTTGATTTCTGGACCCTGGCGGCACAGACCAAGTGGGGACCTGAGGCTCTGAAGACCACTCTGTTAAATAATATCCGCGAAGAACTCAAGGATGAGATAATGTTGCGTGAGCTACCTGCTTCTCTCAACGCTTTAATGTCCCTGTGTATTCAGGTGGATGATCGCCTGCGGGCGCGCCAGAGCTCACGAAGACAGCCGTTTCGCGAGCCGCTGGCTTCTCGGGACCCCCAGCCCGACGCACGGGAGGCTAGAGCCTCCGGAACCGAGGAGGAGGTGCCCATGCAGCTGGGACGCTCTCGACTCACTCCTGCGGAACGTCAACGCCGGTTCTCCGCGGGTGAGTGTTTGTATTGCGGCCGCAAGGGGCATTACATCTCTGCCTGCCCGGCGCTGGCAAAAGGAGGCGCCCGCCAGTAATGGAGGGGGTACTGGTGGGCGACCTGTCCGGCAACAAACCTCTTCCCCGTCTCTTGCTGTCTGCGAAACTCACCCTCCGGTCGATGTCCCATTCCCTCTCTGTGTTAATTGACTCCGGTGCCGAACAGAATTTCATTGATGCGTCGCTGGTCTCCAAGTTCTGCATTGACACACGGCCACTGCCTCATCCTCTACGCGTGTCCGCCCTGTCCGGCCACCGGCTGCCAGACATCACACACATCACCTTACCTGTCACACTCACTCTGTCCGGTAACCACGTTGAGAACATTTGCTTCTGTGTGTTTAGAGCACCTGTGACCCCGCTCATACTAGGTTATCCTTGGCTTTCACTACACAACCCCCACATTGACTGGAAGAAGGAGCAAATCATGGGGTGGAGTACAGACTGCCACATGACCTGCCTGCGGGCCGCCTCGCCGTCTGTCCCTTCTTCCATCCCCGTGAGATCTTCAAAGGCGCCAGAGTTATCTGCAGTTCCTTCCGTCTATCATGACCTCGCAGCCGTTTTTAGTAAGGATCAGGCGGGCTCGCTTCCACCACACCGGCCCTATGACTGCGCCATCGATCTTCTCCCTGGGGCTCCCCTGCCCTCTGGCCGTCTCTACAGCCTCACACAGCCCGAAAGGGAAACCATGGAAAGATACATCAATGACTCTCTGGCAGCTGGGATAATCCGCCCGTCGTCTTCTCCAGTGGGGGCGGGTTTCTTCTTTGTTGACAAGAAAGACAAAACACTCCGGCCGTGTATTGATTACCGCGGCCTCAACAAGATCACAGTGAAAAACAAATACCCTCTTCCCCTCCTGAACTCTGCGTTCGAACTGCTCCAGGGGGCCACAGTGTTCAGCAAACTAGACCTGCGAAACGCATACCACCTGGTGAGAATCCGTGAAGGAGATGAGTGGAAGACCGCCTTCAACACACATATCGGACACTTCGAGTATCTCGTCATGCCCTTTGGCTTAACCAACGCGCCCGCGGTCTTCCAGGCTCTAGTTAACGATGTTTTGAGGGATTTTATTAATCGATGTGCTTTTGTTTACCTTGATGATATTCTCATTTTTTCTAAGTCTCAGGCTGAGCACGAGAGTCACGTGAGGAGGGTCCTGCAGCGCCTCCTGGAGAACCGACTGTTTGTTAAGGCAGAGAAATGTGAATTTCATGTGGACACGGTGGCCTTCCTTGGCTATATCATCTCTCGTGGGGATCTCGAACCTGACCCTGAAAAGGTCCGGGCTGTGGTGGACTGGCCCCAACCACCGAACCGCCAGCAACTCCAACGGTTCCTAGGATTCGCCAACTTCTACCGACGCTTCATAAAGGACTACAGTAAGATCGCTTCACCTCTCACAAAACTTACCTCTCCCAAAGTTCCTTTTCAGTGGGATCCCTCGGCCCAGGAGGCCTTTTCCCTGCTAAAGGAGAGGTTCGCTACCGCCCCCATCCTCCGTCAACCCGACCTCAGGCAACCGTTCGTGGTGGAGGTAGATGCTTCAGACACTGGAGTGGGAGCTGTTCTGTCACAACGATTCCAAGGTACACTCCATCCCTGTGCGTTCTTCTCTCATCGTCTCTCACCTGCAGAACAGAACTACGGCATCGGTGATCGGGAGTTGCTGGCGGTCAAACTGGCTCTGGAGGAGTGGAGGCACTGGCTCGAAGGTGCAGAACACCCGTTCATCGTGTGGACCGACCACAAGAACCTTGAGTACATCCGGTCCGCCAAACGCTTAAACTCCCGGCAAGCCAGGTGGGCCCTCTTCTTCACAAGATTCAATTTTTCCATCACCTACAGGCCTGGGTCCCGCAACGTGAAGCCCGATGCACTCTCCCGTCAGTTCTCCAGTACGGAGGGGGACCCTGATCCTGAACCGATTCTACCAGCTACCTGTGTTATTGGAGCAGTCACGTGGGAGATCGAAGCTCTCGTGCGAGAGGCCCAGGAAACTGATCCCGACCCGGGCACGGGGCCCCCTGGTCGGTTGTTCGTCCCTGCGGCCGTCCGCGCCCAAGTGCTGCACTGGGGCCACACTGCCCGGTTCACTTGTCATCCCGGAGCCCGCCGCACCATCACCTTCCTCCGGCGATTCTTCTGGTGGCCCTCCTTGGACAAGGACGCCAGGGAGTACGTTGGAGCATGTGCCACATGCGCCCGGAACAAACGTTCCAGCCAACCACCCGCCGGGCTTCTCCAACCGCTCCCCTCGCCAGGGCGGCCTTGGTCCCACATAGCCCTGGACTTCATTACGGGGCTTCCACCGTCATCAGGTAACACCACCATCCTAACTGTCGTTGATCGTTTTTCTAAGGCAGCTCATTTCATCGCCCTCCCGAAGCTTCCTACGGCCCTGGAGACCGCCCGGCTGCTCACCACCCACGTCTTCCGGCTTCACGGCATCCCTATGGACATCGTCTCTGACCGCGGGCCCCAATTCACCTCTCGGGCTTGGAAGGACTTCTGCACACAGATCGGCGCCAAGGTCAGTCTCTCTTCGGGCTTCCACCCTCAGAGCAATGGACAGACTGAGCGTACCAACCAAGAGCTCGAAGCAGCACTCCGCTGTGTAGTCTCTCACAACCAGACCACTTGGAGCGAGCAACTGCCCTGGATCGAGTACGCCCACAACTGCCTGACCTCTTCTGCCACGGGACTATCGCCGTTCGAAGCTTCACTAGGCTACCAACCACCCCTGTTCCCAGCCGTGGAAGGTGAGCATACCGTACCTTCAGTACAACATCATTTCCGCAGGTGCCGCCGGGCCTGGCGGTCCACCCAAGCCGCTCTACTACGGACGGCGGAACGCAACAAGGTGCTCGCCGACCGCCGCCGGATCCCTGCACCGGCCTATACGGTTGGGCAGAAGGTATGGCTCTCCTCGCGCTTTGTTCCCATTCGTGCTGAGTCAAAGAAACTTTCCCCAGCATTCATCGGTCCATTCGAGATCGAGGCCCTAGTCAACCCTGTGTCAGTTCGTCTAAAGCTGCCTCGCAACATGCGTATCCACAATGTTTTTCATGTCTCCCAGGTCAAACCCGTGCTCTCCAGCCCATTGTGCCCTCCTTCCAGGCCCCCTCCGCCCGCCCGGCTCGTGGGTGGGCAGGAAGTGTTTGACATCACCCGCGTCATGGACTCTCGGCGGCGGGGGAGGGGCGTTCAGTACCTGGTGGACTGGGAGGGCTACGGGCCAGAGGAACGTTCCTGGGTGCCCCGGTCGGCGGTTCTGGCTCCTGGTCTGCTCCGCGAGTTTCACCGGCGGCATCCGGGTAAGCCTGGTGGGTCGCCGAGAGGCTCCCGTTGAGGGGGGGGTACTGTCATGACCCTGTGCCTCCTCGGCGGTCCCTGTATGGCTACAAGTATGTTGCGTCTCTCTCTCTCCCCTCCTGTGCACTGCGCTCTACGGGGCGGAGTCATGACGACTCCAGCCCCTGGCTCAAACACCTGCGACTCATCAGCTCATCACCACGCTCACTTAAGGCGGCGGCTGAGAAAGCTTCTTCGCTGGATTATTGAGTAACACTCGTCAGTGTCACTGCAAATCAATCCTTCGTCTCGAGTTTCTTTTGTGCTGCGACTTACCTGTTCTTCTCTCTGTGCCAGATTCTCGCCGGCCTGGGACCACCACTGGGTGAGCTAGCCGGAGTCTAAGCCAACCTGAGCCGCTGCAAGGATCTTGTACATAGCCCCTTTCCCTTCCGTGCCTGTGTTCTCCGGAGACCCTCTTCCTGTGCCCCCTCCTCCTCACCTGTATATATTCGCACCTGGTGTCTGTATTGTGGAAATAAATTGTGAACTCAAGTGACGGTCTGCCTCCGAGTCTCTCCAGAGCCTGACAGTATGAGTATATAAACACACCGAGGTAATCAGTTGAATGTGTCTCAGTTTTTGACTACAGACTGGTTGCTAAAAACTGCCGTTGAGCTGCCCAGTGCTTATTTGCTTAACTCACCTGATCAGTGCAAAAGTACCAGATGCACTGAATAGTGAGTCCAAACACGAGACCAGGCCATGGGAGGTCTGCTGTAAGTGGATCCCTGAAGAGATGGAAGGAGTCTGGCCGAGGCTCATAGCAGTTTGCACTGATGTTACCCGTGATTGAGGGGACAGCTTGCATGTAGAGTTTCTCAAAGTTTTCATATCCTTTCACTTCATTAAAAGCTGAGGAAAATCATGTGCAAGTTAGATCAACATTATTATTTATTTTTGTAACTTTCCAGCAAATAATTTTTATGTAAAATATTTCATATTACCAAAGCCCATCAGAATGAATGATCCAATAAGCATGATAAAGGTTTGTAAAGTGTCTGTGTAGATCACTGCTGCCAGTCCACCTGGGATAAAATATATGATGTTATCAGTCTGTGAAAATCTTCACTTAATCACTTGAGGTTTTATCAGCACTAATATACATTTTAAAAAAAGTCCTCTTCAATAAACTCATCATGTCATTATGTAACTACTCATTCTTTAAAACTTGTAATTGTGGATGTGTTGTTACAAAACAGCAACAGAAGGCCAATTCAGGCTTATCATAGTCCATGGGCAATCAACCACAGCAACTCAGCAAAGATAAACCAGCAATGAAGAAAGAGAGCGATTGTGTGTGTGTGTGTGTGTGTGTGTGTGTGTGTGTGTGTGTGTGTGTGGGGCGTGTGTCTACATATCCACGTACGGCCTTGAGAAGACTTTACCCCCAGTCATAATATAACTGTAGATATTACTTCTTGGGTAGTTTATGAGGAGAATGTCTGTTTGTAAGTTCAGTAAAATAGGAAATGATTTTTCTCCCGTGTACAAACCTGTGACAGTGTACAGTGCCGTAATCGCTAGAAGTGCAATAACAGCGAGGTAGATATTCAACCCAAAGGCCTGCTGGATGAAAATTGCACCCGAGAAAATATCTGCCTGAATGGGGAGAAAAAAAAATTAGGATTTCATTTAGTACCATCCAAAACAGGCACAATAGAAATATTCTCTGCTTTTCTTTCAGGAACTTACTGAAATTTTGGTGAAGACATACAAGACAAGGGAGAGAAGAGAGAGATAAATGCAAATGCGCTGTCCTCCAAACCTCTTCTTCAAGTACTCAGGCATGGTGATGATCTAAATACATCCACAAAACATGAGATTTTACTCATTAATCATTGCTTATTTAGAAAGGGTTAATAAATATATATATGAGGGCTTTTGTTTACCCCAGCTCTAATGTAGATGGGCACAAAAATCCATCCCAGGATAACAATCGCAAAAAGAGCCTGAAACACACAAATATGCAATAATCAGGAACCCTGTTTACTTTCATCCTTTTTTCCTCTGCACAATGGAGCGCTCATAAAAATCAATAAACTATGAGCTGACATGAACTGATACAGAATCAGAGGCGAGAAATTCTTCTATATAACAAGTGATAATGGATGAGTGGCTCAGGAACAGTTACTCACATTCCATTCAAATCCACCAATGGCTATTCCTGCAGCTGCGCCAGTACCAGCAATTCCTACGAAATGGACACTGCCAATATTGCTGGCAAACAGCGATGCTCCGATCTGTGGAGAGCACAGTTAAATCTGTCAGTAGGTACATTTGTAAATTAAGTAGATTTAAGAATTCATTTAAGACTCCACTTGGTTATGCTTTTTATTAGGGGTGGGAATTTAACTTGTGAATTGCGATTAATTAATTTCAAAGTGGAATCAAAGGGGAACTTTTACCAATGCACGGTTTCCTTGTATACTGATTACACTGATGCACACAGTTACAAAAATGGAAGAATCAGAAGAAAGCGCAAAAGGGACTTTGCATACCACCGAAGCACTTCAACCTTACGGTACCATCTAAATGCAAAACATGTTGCAGCGAGCACAGAAACCGTGGGAGCTGTTAGCGCTAGCAGTTTGAGTACCAACAAAAGGTGTCGGCAGCCCAAAATTGATGAAATGACAGGTTTCAGGACCAAAATTAGTAAGTCAACATCAGACAAACGTACAAATTCTCTCGCAAAATGGATTGCTCTGGACTGTAGACCACTATCAGTGGTAGAAGATAGGGCGTTAGAAATTGTGCTCCAGATTCAGATGAGGAAGCCCTGTGTAACAGGGCCCTGAGTTTGTACAGAGCAGAAAATCACCATCAGCGAGACAGACTGGTGGTCAGGTCGAGCAGGGATCAACCCAGTGCTGGCCTGCAAGTATTTCATTAGTCCTGCCACTTCTGTCCCATGTGAGAGACTGTTCTCACTTCCAGGTTACATTGTAACAAAAAAGAGAACTGCTTTGAGCTCTGAAAACGTAAACAGGCTAGTTTTTTCTAAGTAACTGGCTGATAGAGGTGGACAGTAAATAAGCATGGAGGTATTGTGAGTCCAGTGAGTTTGTTATTTTTTCCACTAAAATGTTCGATGACCACACTGTTTTAACCTAATGTACAAAATAATGTTGGTTAAGGTTACTCAGAGTTTAAAGGTGAAGCTGGTCAAATAATCCTTATGTTTCTGCCTTATTTTTTTTTAAGAATTAAAACTCCATTTTATGTTGAAATTGTTGTTATTATTATTTAAAGACAATACCTTTTTGAAAAATGTACTTAAAGTACTTAAAATAACTCTACTTTTAAGTGTGTCCAGTTTTGGCCAAGGATATTATTATTTTTTCTGTTTTGCATTTAAATACAGTTTAAATCCCTTTTTCCCATAAATTAAAAGAGCTTCAGTTGACAATATTCATGTCAATGTCTAATATTTATTCTGTCGTCCACTAAAACCCTTTAAAATTAAAAAACATTTGCACTTCTTGTGCGATTAAATGTGATTAATCAAGATTAATTAATTACAAAGCCTCTAATTAATTAGATAAATTTTTTTAATCGACTCCCACCCCTACTTTTTATGCTAGCCCATATTCTCAGTATATTGTGTAAATATTAAATGATTTAAACATTTGATTACTCAGAAGTAATTAAGATAGTTTGTTAACCTCAAATAACTCCATAAATCATATTTATATGGGACTTTACTGTTCTTAATCTCCATTCAAAACTAGACTAGTAACCTAACCCATACATCACATTTATTGACCTCACATCCACGGTCAGTATAGAATCACTAATGAACCTAACATGCATTTTTTAGGTTTATGAGATGAAACCAGGTGCCTGGGAAGAACCCCGTGCATTCAACATGCTTTAGACTTGCAGTCATATTTTAACCACACATTCATACAGCACATTATCTATCTCACATCCATGGTTCATGTAGAATGATCAGCTATCCTAAATTGCATGTCAGGATTTGAACCTGGGGACGTTCTCGCTGTGACGTGACCATGATAACCATTCCACCACCGTGCCATAAAATGCTTCTTTTATGATAGCTTACATCACATTTTATTCCACCCATTTGAACACAGCAATAAAAAATTGTTAATGGCTCTAAATGCAGGAAGAATACTGTAAAGCATCTAATTCTAAATATAAAGATACTCACCGGCCACCATACCATACTCCTCCCTGCAAGGAAGAAGCCACCTACAGTGGATCTGTTAGTGTGGACCATAGACTGTAACAAGACAAAGGCACGTTTTAGAAAAACATGGCTTGTTAACAGCACTCAGTCACTCGACGGTATGAGGGTGTCTTACTGCCTATGCCGTTGCAGCTTGCACATCTGTAAAGGAACCTTTAATGCTGCAAGGTGTTGTATGTGCAGATTCTAGAGCAACATATGCTCCCATCCAGATGACATCTTTTTCAGTGAGAGCATTGTATAATCCAGCAAGACAATGCTCATTGCATCTATCACAACAGGATATCTTCGTAGTAGAAAAGACTGATCTGCCCTGGCCTTAATCCAGACCTTTCACCAACTCAAATCATTTAGGCAAAAATATGAGGAACACCCAGGAGTGTTGAGCAGCTAGAGTCTTATATTATTAGACAAAAATGGGACAAAATTCCTCCATCCAATTCATAATTAGGATTTTTTTTTAAAATGGTACATGTTTTTTCAGGTTAATTTGAAATTTCCACTAGAAATAAAATATGAATTTATGAGATTTTCAAATCATTACATTTAGCTTTCATTTACATTTTACACAGTGTCCTGACTTTTTGAGAATCAGGCTTGTAAGACACATTAGGACACATTAACATACAAACTATCCTAAATCTTCTTAGCTGGAAACAGTTTATAAAATTATTGAGGAATTGCAGAGAAATTAGTTTTAAAAAGTGATTGCAAAACTTACCCAAACTCCAACTGCCAAGACGACCAGGAAGTACACCACAATAACAGAGATATCTGCAGCATTATTAAGAGCTGTGGTGTTTTTTGCGTCATTTTCTGCATTTCTGTTTATATAAGAGAATCCAAAATAAGAATAATCTTGAGACATTTTGGCTGAGACAGACAACAGCAGTGTTGTTTGAGTCGGCTCTGTTTGAAGCGTTTACAGAAAGCGATTACCTTTATAACCTTTGGTGTGCATGTGAGAGGGAGATGAAAGCAGGAGGCGTAGATAGTGTAGATGTAAAAGAAGGGAAAACAAAGAGTGGACATTAACACATACTCCGGTTGGCTGAAGGTGGATGCACATATGAATGTTACTGATTCAACAATGTTGACCTGAAAAATGTGTTAAAATGTGTAACTGTTTACCAAATAATATTGTTAATTATTAACCCTACAAGGGAATACCTCAAGTAAATACACCAGGGTTTGTTAAAACAAAAACCTACAGGTAATATTTGCATTGCAATGACCTATAGCTAAAATTTAATTCAGTCCAATTGATCCAGTCCAATCTGTTTGGATTTTGGCACCTATGCCCATCAGTAAAATAAGCATTGCTATTAAACACATTCACTGATAACTTGTCACACTCATAATTTGCAAATCAAGGACAATGTTTTATTATGGATTTAAATTAGTTTCAGTTAGTTATGATATGATCCACAAGCATAAACTAAGATTTATAAATCTGTACAATGATTTGTGTTTAACTCTTGAGCACTCATAAATACATGTTCCAATTCACACACAAATCTGAACCCATGTGAAATTATTTTACAAGTGCAGATAGGAAAACCTGAACAGAGTTGGAGCTCAGCTTCATAAATCTCATTAATTTCGCTTTAAGAAAGCTTCCTGACAAGTGTCTAAATATAGTTGAAAGACTGTTTGCTTAGAGATCATTACACGTGCACGCAAAAATCACCTGATACCAATAAATGTGCTGCTGTTACATGCTGGACATTTTTCTGCTGCGAAAAATAGTCAGTGTGCAGCTGTAAACGGGAGAACGTTGTGGCCATAAAGTTCTGTTGCACAGCATCTCAAGCGAGCATATGCTAAATAATCTCTTATATTTTTTAAGCATAGATATAATCCAGGCCACCTTTAAAAACATTTGACAAAAAGTTTTTCGTTCTCAAAAGCTCAGTGTCACCGTTGCAATAAATGAAGCTTAAGCTTAAGTTCAATTAGGAAAGATCTGTTATCACTCATTTGTTTGTATTCCCGTGTGTTCAATTGCAGTTGCATTCTTTACATCACTTCCTCTTTCTCACACTGCCAAACTCAATGCTTGCTCCTCTAGTCCATGAATATAAACAGTTATTCTGTTCTGCTGTGTTGGGTCATTGGAGTCCAATTGCCGAATCAAATGGCTTATTAATTGAATTTTTTTTATCCCCATAAATCATGTTCAGTTGGTCTATATGATCTCTGCTTATTGAACTAATGTCTTATTTATTTTGAATGTCCATATCATTCAGATAATGTGGGATAACACATTGTTGGAGGTATTTCCCCTCTTTGCTATGATCGGTGTTGGGAAAAATGAGGAGTACTTCACTACACTACTCGCTACATTACTTTCATGTTACTCTGTAAAATAACTGAAACACATTGTCTCATAATTATCATTTAAAAATATATAACCCTGAGGCTACAGTCTCACCCCACACACTTGGTAGTGTGTGGTGTGGTGGTGATTCTACTGTGGAAACATGAATAGGTAGAAATGGAGGCAGCAGCCTGACTGCTCATCAGTGTTTTACACATCCTGTAAAAAACAGCAGATGTTTGCAAAGAACCAGTTGTGTTGTGTTGGGAGCATAATGCAACTGTTTCTTTCTTGATTCCCATCCCTAGTGTACACTGTTAAATGCCAATTTACAAATCTTGTAAATTATACATCAGGGAAACAAAACAACTTGTGTTGAAGAGGGTTACAAACACAGAAGAGCTACCTCGTAGGCTCAAGTGAACAAAAACAAGAAACAGAGCACTGCAAAGTCAAACACTGGTGAGGTGCAAGGCTGTAAAACAGTTATGGGGCCTGGACAGCGTCAGAGATGGAACTTGACTACGGGTCAACTTCGGCGGTGATGGACCACCTCAGGAGGATTGGCTGTAAGCCGGCAATGTCTGCCGTGTCTCTACAGTAACAACCTGGTAGCTTGGCTGGAAGCCAGTGTGGATAGAGATGGTGGGACAGCTCAAAAGGTTTTTGTGTAATCAGCTCTCAGTTTGGATTCAGGAGACAGACGCCCTCCCTACTTTCAAAATTAGACTTGAAACTTTTCTTTTTGATAAAGTTTATAGTTAGAGCTAGACCTGGTGAATAGACTGTGGATTAATTCCTGCTGTAAATAGTTTATCTGCTAAATAGCTTAATTTACCCTGTTGTCAGAGTCCTGCCTTTGAGTCCAGCCTGCCAATTGACAGACTGATAGATGTCAGTTACTGTGCTTCTGATCTGTTTTTCAGTTTCTTTAGGTCATGGCGTGATGTTTGAGATCTTTTAGACTGCTTCATTTTGTCAGACGGGTTCTGTTTCAGTGATTCCTTGATTTAGAAGGTCTAGCAGGTGTAATGAGGCTTGGTTGTGGCTTGTGATATTGAACTTGGATGTTTAATAAACGTGGTTAATGAATTAAAAATTACATTTTTATGTTTATTTGTATTTGAATATAAAAAAATGTTTTTAATGATCTGAAATATGAGAGTCTGATAAATATTACAATAAGAAAATCAGGAAGGGTCTTTGTTCACAACATTGTTTACCTACAGGTGTTTTACCTTCTGATAAGTGCAATAAAACAGTCAAGTAAAGCATACAAATCCTTCATCTTATCATTCTCTGATAACAGTAGGCTAACATAAAGCTGTAGCAGCAAAAAAAAGTTTCTTATTTAAGTGTAAATGTGTAACCATCCATCTATTTGTTTTCTAATGCTTATCCAATTCCAAAAATGATTTTATAAATTGAGTGATAGATCTATCGATCTCTCTCAAAACATCAAAGACAGATGTTCATCTTTTTCCATTAAAAGAACATAAATATAAATTTGTAAGTAAAAATAAAGCCCTAAAAAAGAGGGAGACTTATGCAGAACAAAATAAATATCTCTTACTTTGTAGTTTTGCACTGATCTCCGTCACAAAGTCAACTTAGGGATATGATCTATGAAGTGAACCTCTGTAAAAAGGAGCAAGTACTATCAGCAAGCAACAGGTGTCTCTAAAGTAACAGCTTCACGAGCCACATGACACTAAGCTCACACAGATGAAGAAGAGATCGTGTTAAAAATGTTTGTTTCCTTGGTCTTTGTTTGCAATTACTTTGCATTAACTGTAAAAGAAACTTTATGAAAGTTTATTTTGGGATAAACTTTTGAACCATCTTTGTGGTGAATAGTAAATCTAAACATGCACAGATTGAGAGACCTTTTTTAGAGTGGCTAAATATAAAGCTCCATTTAAAGTTATGTAACAATTCCTTTTACACACGAGCAATAATGAAGCATTTAAACACAAAACTTTCAATTAAATTATGTCTGAAAACGTTAAATCCATCTCATCCATTATAATTCATGAAAAATAAAATCATAGATTTCCACTAATTGTTTTGGAGTGAAGACAAACCTGCAGCTCCATTTAAGATCTGTTGTAAAGTTACCGTTAATATAGATAACATATAAATGTGTAAATATTTATATATTACCTAAACTTGTTTGAGGTCTAATATGTGTTATTATGTTACAGCACGGTTTACTTCACTTAAGCTTTCAAATACCTAGAAGAGTTAAAAAAAAAAAGGACAGTGCTTTTCAAATATAATAATTGCAACACTGATACAGTAGTAATGATACAGAGTACAGAGATTTATAAGTGCAAGAGTGGAGAGCCTTTTGAATTAGCTGACAGAGGAGGGTGATGGCGTTGGTATTGACTATGTTCCTCCACAGAGCCACCTCTGAGGTGTCTGTCAGCTTCTTCTTCAGCTCTTCCTCCTCTTCTTTAGTCAGTTTGGGGGCTTTCTTGGTTTCCAGGCCACAGAAGCACATCACTGCTTTCTTCAAGAAGTTTGGATCCTTCTCATCATCTTTAAAAGAAGAAACAAAAAAAGATTATTCTTCCTCACTTTCCAGTGCAACTTGCACTACCTTCTGCCATTAAATATGGTCTTGGAAGGGTTGTCATACGTCCTCAATATTTTGAATGACATGTCCTTTTCTATATCTGCAACTTTCAGCCTTTCACAGACCCACTGCTCTGTTGGCCATCAGTGGCCCTGAGCCTTAATGCAGGCTTCTCTCCTGTCCCCGCAAGTCTTGTTCTTCTTATCTTCCCTCACCTTTCTGCTGCCGAATGGCCTCCAGTGACCTTAAGCCTTAATGCAGGCTCTCCTTTCTGCCCTCCTAGCTCTCCCGTTTCCTTTGCCAACTTTCAGGCTTAACTTCACAATCTCTGTCTCTCTCCTATTATATATCAGCTCCAAGCCTAACAAACATCCCCCTTCCCTATCTTAGCTCTAATCTGACCTCGCATGTTATTTCAGTTTCTCTCCACCCTCCACCCTCCAAGAGGCCCTCCAGCCTTGTCTCAGACTCATTCTCTTGCTAAACAGAGCCTTTCCGCAGTTTCTTACTAAAATGGTGCTTATACATGTTATGCCTTGCCCTGTGCCATGTATTACTGCTAATGTTCATGTGATCCATTCACTGTAGGTCAAATCTCCCTCCCACAATTAGGTCCTGCCCTAATCTCGATCACTGCTGGGATTCTGTTCTGCTGTTCTGGGCCATCAAGGTCAAACCTCAGAAATCTGTACTTTAATAAATCATCTCATTGAACTGAATTTAGAGTCTTCTAGATCTTTATGTCTATAAGACATTCCTGCAGTTTAGCTAATTAGTGTGTGTCATCTGGCTTCATGGATAGATGTAAAGCTGGTTGTCATCTGCATATCAATGAAAATGTATGCTACACTTTTGTAATGATACTGCCTAAGGTTGTCATGGTCTGGGTGAGTCACAGTAATTTTCCACTCCTCCACTGCTCTCCTCCTCTGGGCGGAGTCTTAATCACTCCAGGCTCACCACCTGAGACTAATCAAGCCGGCTGTATTTAAGACCAGCGTTCACAAACAGCCTTTGCCAGTCTGCTAACCTACATTAGTGTATGGCGCCATGATGCTCATGTTTCTCATAGTTCATGTACTTACCTCTGCTCTCTTGTGCCTTCAGTGGCTCCTTGGAAAACTCTGTCACCCTCGCAATAACCTCACTCACCTGGACGCTGGTCCCCCTCATGTCTCTACAGCTGGTAAAACTCTCAGTTTGTTTTCTCCAGTCCCATCTGCCAGTTCTCCCCTGCGTCTCTGTTTGGAATCTCGGATCGTTACTCCTCTGCACTCACCCAGGCCTCATTTCCTCGCCTCCCCCGCCTGTTAAACTCCACCTGAGAATAAGTAAGGCTGTTTCATGCTTCAACTGTGGATCTGTCTGTCATTTTCCCAAACCAACTCTGACTCAGCTCTCCCTCTGTTTCAGTGCCTCTCCACCATTGGCTCCCGTACCCCTGCTCCCCTTGCTGAGCTTCGGCTATCATAGTTCATGTTCAAATTTCACAGTAATCTCATAGATCTAGCTCAGTATTTTTCCCGTTCACATTCATAGCATTGAATTCACTTTGTCTGAGACTTCATAGTTCGTGGTCATTCGCCCTAGCCTCATTCCTAGCTTTTGCACCTGTAAATATTATCACAACACCACTGTAAATAAAACTGTTGTTCACATGGGGAATCTAAAATGTGAGATGTGTGTCTGCAGTCTGCTGTGTAAAGCTATTGTGTGCCAGATTGCTGAGAAAGAATCTACGATTGTGCAAAATGATTATCAGTAAAAAATTACACCCAAGTTGCCTCTCAAATTAACATAAAAAGAAATGCTTTTTTTTTTTTTTCCTTTGGCAGTGTAATTAATTATTACTATTAACAGCAAATTTCGTAGATCAAAACAACTTAAAGCTATAAAAATGTTAGGGAGCTACAGAGACAGGGGATTTAAAGAATGATCAGGTGAAAGATTGTAAAACTTACCAATACTCCGACCCCCAGGACAACCAGAAAGTAGACCACAATAATGGAAATGTCTGCTGCATTATTAAGGGCCACGGTGTTGTTTTCTGCATTTCTCTTTATGTAAGAAAATCCATAATACGAATAATCTTGTGACATTTTGGCTGAGATGGATGTATATGTAACCATTTAGCACATAATATTGTTAATTATAAACCTCAAGTGAAGATACTGGGGTTGCCCAAATACAAAAAACTAACAGGTAGCATTTGTATTGCAGTGAGTTAAGTCAATGTCAGAATTAAAAATGTTACCTGTGATATTCAGCCAAACCAAACAGCAACACCAAAACAACAAAGGAAACACATCAGAGGGTGATATGTATGATTTTTATGTATGTATGTTAAAGTCAATGGATGGATACAGTTGATGTTGTGAACCTTTGCATGTTAATATAATTTGGATAAGACAGTCTTTCTTATTCCAGCAGTTGGTAAATTCACAATATTACAGTATCAGAGTGGACAGAGCAGGAATAAATAGATGCAGCACAAGCAAACAATATTATGAGGTGACTAAAGACGCAAGTACTATCAGCTGCCACTAGGTGTCCCTACAGTAACAGCTTTATGAGCCAGATGTCACTGAGCTCTGACAGGTGAAGAACAGATTGTATTAAAATAAAATGGTGATGGTTGATGGATCCTTCTTAACGTCGTTCGGCTGTCATTCTCTTCTCTTAGCTTGCAGTAAGTTTGGTTGTGAAGAGACCAGTAAACATATCCTGTAGGTGTGGTTCCCAAAAAGCAATACCCTACATTTGATCTCATGACTCACCAAACTCGGCAACCATTTTTTTTTATGTTGGCATAATAAAGTTATTAATGTAGTTACTTTTTGCTCAGTTAAGGTTTTATTGGTTTTATATTGTCTTTTTTTTATATTGCCTGAAGGCCAGAGACAATATAAGAAAAAGATATGGCATCAGAGTGTTACTCTATGAGCGAGTTCTACAACAGAAACGATGGAGGTAGAATAAACGTTATGATACGTTATTTTAGGATAAACCTTTGAAGTGTTTTTGTCTGATGTGAATAGTGATTTTATACACGTGTTTGTTTTTTTTTTTTTTATATCTTGGTGACCACTGCAATGAAAGCTAAATGTAATAATGGTTCAGAATACACAAACAAGAGCCCAAAGGTGATCACAGATCACAGTGCTGGATTGTTCTTTACAAGTGAAGGCTAACCTGCAGCTTCATTCACAAAATATTTCAAATTTACCATTAAGATAAAGAAGAAAATTCATACTTGGCCCAAATGATCTTCAGACATTTTAGAACGTGTTTTAAGTCTAATATGTAATAATACAGTGGTATGCAAAAGTTTGGGCACCCTTGATAATTTTCATGATTTTCCTTCATAAATCATTGGTTGTTTGGATCAGCATTTTCATTTAAATAGATCATGTAGGAGATGAACACAATGATATTTGAGAAGTGAAATGAAGTTTATAGGATTTACAGAAAGTGTGCAATAGTTACTTAAACTAAATTAGGCAGGTGCATAAATTTGGGCACCCCAACAGAAAAATTACATCAACATTTGGTAGATCCTCCAACAAAATATCTCCAGTTCAGTCCGGTTTGATGGTTTCCGAGCATGGACAACCCCCTTTAAGTTACACCATAGATTTTCAATAATATTCAGGTCTAGGGACTGAGATGCCCATTCCAGAACGTTGTACTTGATCCTCTGCCTGGATGTCTTAGATTTTGAGCAGTGTTTCGGGTCGTTGTCTTGTTGAAACATGCAGCCCTGGCGCAACTTCAACTTTGTGACTGATTCTTGAACATTGTTCTCAAGAATCTGCTGATACTGACTGGAATCCATGCGACCCTCAACTTTAACAAGATTCCCAGTCCCTGCACTGGCCACACAGCCCCACAGCATGATGGAACCGCCACCACATTTTACTGTGGCTAGCAAGTGTTTCTCTTGGAATGCTGTGTTCTTTTTCCTCCATGCATACCGCCTCGTGTTATGCTCAAATAACTAAATTTTAGTTTCATCAGTCCACAGCACCTTATTCCAAAATTAAACTTTCTTATCCGAATGTGCTTTAGCATACCTCAAACGACTGTTTGTGGCATGTGCACAGAAAAGGCTTCTTCTGCATTACTCTCACATACAGCATCTCCTTGTGCAAAGTGCGCTTAATAGTTAAACGATGCACAGTAACACCATCTGCAGCAAGTTGATGTTGTAGGTCTTTGGAGCTGGTGTATGGGTTGGCTTTGACTATTCTCACCATCCTTTGCCTCTACTTATCTAAGATTTTCTTTGAGATGTCACTTCCGGCCTTAACTAGAATTGTCCCTGTGGTCTTCCATTTCCTCACTATGTTCCTCACAGTGGAAACTGACAGCTGAAATCTCTGAGGTAGCTTTTTGTATACTTCCCCTAAACCATGATATTGAACAATCTTTGTTTTCAGGTCATTTGAGAGTTGTTTTGAGGCTCCTATGTAGCCACTCTTGAGAGAAGACGCAAAGAGGAGAAAAACTTGCAATTGGCCACCTTAAAAATCCTTTCTCATGACTGGATTCACCTGTATATGTAGGTCAAGGGTCAATGAGCTTACCAAACAAGTTTTATGTTCCAAAAATTAGTGCTAAAGGCATTCAAATCAATAAAACGACAAGGGTGCCCAAATTTATGCACCTGCCTAATTTAGTTTAAGTAACTATTGCACACTTTCTGTAAATCCTATAAACTTCATTTCACTTCTCAAATATCATTGTGTTCATCTCCTACATGATATATTTAAATGAAATTTCTGATCCAAACAACCAATGATTTATGAAGGAAAATCATGAAAATTATCAAGGGTGCCCAAACTTTTGCATACCACTGTATTATTACAGTGCTGTCTACTGGTTCACTTAAACTTTTAAATACCAAGAAGCGATAAAGAAAAACACAGTGCTCTAAACATATAAGGTTTAAACAGGGTTTTAGGGCTGAGGCCTACTGAGCAGTCTGTTAAATTTGTATAAACTAGAGAGTCGGAGAGCAGTTGAAATCAGCTGACTTTTAGCTAAAATAGGCATGACAGAACACGCACACACACAGAAGGATGACGGCGTTGACATTGACTACGTTCCTCCACAGAGGCACCTCTGAGGTGTCTGTCAGCTTCCTTTTCAGCTCTTCCTCTTCTTCTTTAGTCAGCTTGGGGGCTTTTTTGGTTTCCAGGCCGCAGAAGCACATCACCGCTTTCTTCAAGAAGCCAGGCTCATCATCTGCAAAAGAAGAAACAAGACAAACGAAAGTTTGCATGTATTTGTTTATATGTACGAATGCATATTTACTGTGTTATATTTTACTCTGCTGCGTATGTCAGCTCATTACCGTCTGAGTCCACACTGTTGGAATCTTGGTTATCAGTCCAATCATCCATCTCAAGATCGACCCTCTCCTCTGTACAGTTCCTCAGGCTCCAGCACAGTCGATACAACTAGTCAAACAGCACAAAATGTGGTGAAAAATATTATCAGAAAATGTATCATTTTATTTTATTTCTTAATAACTGATTAAACACAGTTTAACAAGGAGACTCAGCAGATATGAAGGTTAAAGCAGGTTAAATTTCCACACTAGATCAGTCTGGTGGAAGCTGGAGGATGAGGACAAAGGGAAGGTGTGTTAGGAGGCAGCAAGATAGAAGAAAAAAGCAGGAGTGTAGAGGCAACTTTAAATGTAGGCTGGTAACAACCATGGCTGGTAAAGGGAGAGAGCTGGCTGATATAATGAAGAAGGTAGATGTATTGTGTGCAAAAGAGTAGATGGAATAGAAGCAAGGCCAAGAGCACTGGAGATGGATTCAAACTAAGAGTATGTGTATACTGTTGTAGAAGAGAAGAGAGTGTCAGACAGGATCATGAGAGGTCAGGAGGTGTTGTAGATGTGGAGAAAGTATATGGTAGGGTGTCAAGAGAGGAACTGTTGTATTGCGTGAAGAAGTCATGAGTGGCAGAGAAGTATGTAAGATTAGTATGTAAGAGAGCAGTGAAACTACAGTGTGGCGTGCGGTAGAAGTAACAGATGGATGCAAGGTGGGGTGGGAATAAATCAGGGATCAGCTCTGAGCCCCTTCTTGTTTGCAATGATGGGGTATTTTCAAGAATGCTGACAGTTTTTCCTCACTATTCTGATTGGACCCGAGAAATGCTGCAAACAACACTTCTCTACAACACTAAATTGCTTATATTAATTGAAGCTGATTAATATAAGCAGTGGGTAGGGAGTTCGCACCAAGAAGCTTAACAACTTCTGCAACTGGACTGAGCAAACTTCAAAGTATTTACTCATCTTTTGTTCATCTTTATAAAGGGAATCACTAAGAAGGAGATCTACAGGGTGGGCCATTTATATGATACACCGTAATAAAATGGGAATGGTTGGTGATATTAAAGTCCTGTTTGTGGCACATTAGTATATGTGAGGGGGCAAACTTCTCAAAATGGGTGGTGACCATGGCGGCCATTTAGAAGTCGGCCATCTTGGATACAACTTTTGTTTTTTCAATAGGAAGAGGGCCATGTGACACATCAAACTTATTGGTAATGTCACAAGAAAAACAATGGTGTGCTTGGTTTCAACGTAACTTTATTCTTTCATGAGTTATTTACAAGTTTCTCTTTGTTCACAGCCATTGACATGTCGAAGAGGTTAACACGTGAGGAGCGGATCGAAATTGTGTTGATATCTGGTGAACGCAATAACCGGGTCATTGCAGCAGATTTCAATGCAAGACACCCTACGAGACCACCCATCTCCCATGCTACAGTTAGCAAACTGCTTGCTAAGTTTTGTGAAACTAGTTCAGTGTTGGATTTGCCAAAATGTGGACGCAAGAAAACTGTCACTAATGAAGAAACATCAGTGGCTGTCCTGGCTTCATTCAGCAAGAGCCCACAGCGTAGCACTCGCCGCATGTCACTGAAGAGTGGCATTAGTCGAACATCCCTTCGTCGGATATTAGCTACTCACAAATGGCACCCTTACAAACTCCAGCTGCTGCAGCATCTCAACGAGGATGACCCAGATCGGGTCATTTGCAGAATGGGCAAAACAAAAATTGGAACAGGACCCTCAGTTCACGCAGAAGATTTTGTTCAGTGATGAGGCAAACTTTTATGTGAATGGTGAAGTTAACAAACAAAACCATCGCTATTGGTCTGACACTAACCCACATTGGATGGATCCCTCCAAGACTGCTGGAACAACAAAAGTGATGGTTTGGTGTGGTATATGGGGTACAACGATAGTGGGTCCATTCTTCATCAATGGAAACCTCAAGGCCACTGGATATTTGAAATTGCTACATGATGATGTGTTTCCCTCTTTATGCACTGAAGCTGGCACGTTCCCTGAGATTTTCCAGCAAGATGGTGCACCACCACATTATGGGTGCCAAGTCCGAGCATTCCTAGATGAACAGTTTCCTGGAAAGTGGATTGGTCGTCGTGGGCCAGTTGAATGGCCCCGAAGGTCTCCCTTAGACTTTTATCTTTGGGGTCATCTGAAGGCAATTGTCTATGGTGTGAAGATATGAGATGTGCAGCACCTGAAACTACGGATACTGGATGCCTGTGCTGGCATTTCTCCTGCGGTGTTGCTATCAGTGTGTGAAGAGTGGGAGAAGAGGGTTGCATTGACAATCCAACACAATGGGCAGCACATTGAGCACGTTTTATAAGTGGTCAGAAACTTGTAAATAACTCATGAAAGAATAAAGTGACGTTGAAACCAAGCACACCATTGTTTTTCTTGTGACATTACCAATAAGTTTGATGTGTCACATGGCCCTCTTCCTATTGAAAAAACAAAAGTTGTATCCAAGATGGCCGACTTCTAAATGGCCACCATGGTCACCACCCATCTTGAGGAGTTTGCCCCCTCACATATACTAATGTGCCACAAACAGGACTTTAATATCACCAACCATTCCCATTTTATTACGGTGTATCTATATAAATGGCCCACCCTGTACTTGAGTCTGTCATGCTTCATAGTCTACGTCACCAGTGGGAAAGGGAGTGTGGCCAGCAAAGGTGCGTGATTTGGTTTGTGTTGACCAAGAGCTTCTGGATCTGAGTTGGGTTTAGTAGAGTGAGATCAATACTATCAAGGTCCACCACAGCACTGGAAGGTGCACTGTAGGTAGGTTCGCCATGATCAATAGTTACAGTGTTGGGGGGATGTGCCACCATTCTTAGTTGGGTGTCGTTGTGTTGGGGTTATGTTGAGCTTTTTGGACCTTACTCTGAATAACACTCAAAAAACCTGCTTCACCACTAGCTCGCACCTAGTTCTTCTAAGTATTTCTGAAACAACCCATTGCCTATGTCTTCCTGAGCCACGGCTTGAGTGGTTGCAACAGACAAGCAAACAGCAGCATCATCAGGGCTTGGTAGGTCACCAAAGATCTGGATCAGCACTTGACCACATCTGGCTGGTTTGATTCATCTGAAATCTTTAGTGTTAGCTGATGAATATTATCAATGTGCTCCTCTGTGTAAATATCGTCAATGTCAATCACATAAACTGAGCATTGGCTATCTTACAAGTATGTCACAAATATCTGTTTCCAATCAGAACCTAGATTCACAAAGGCGACTGGCAGTTACTGCTCTGGGATACCAAGACAAAAAAACAAACAAATGAATAATGGAGTTCATGTGATGGTGGATGTCTGTCAGACTACATAGGATAGCAGTGTGTTCCTCATCATCATGACAGGAGCAACAAAGAGAAGAAAGTTTCAAGGCTGCGCTAGGCTACCGGTGGCGCCAGTGTACGGGTGTGTGAATGGGTGAATGACTGAATGTAGTGTAAAGCGCTTTGGGGTCCTTAGGGACTAAGTAAAGCGCTATACAAATACAGGTCATTTACCATTTTACAGACATAATACCTCTATGTCATTGATGTGTGATCAATGACCATGAAATCTCATACTCTATACAACAATTTATAGGTGCATTGCTAGTTTGGTGTCTTCTAGTGAATGCTTACACTTGGTAAATTAAAAACTTACATGTTTGTCGTCAATAGGTTTGGTCATGAAAGACACTGCCAGCATGACGATGCCAGAGATGACAAACAGAATGAGCCCAAAGTAAAGGTAATGAACTCCACATATGATAGTGGGACAGTTACTGGGGATAGCACAGCTACCTGTCCCATAAATAAACTCAGTAATCATCCTGCTCAAGCCCATACACAGCCCAATTATGAGGCCATAAAATGCACCCTGTGGAAAGAAAGAAAAAAGGACAAATATTACTTTATATCGAAATACTTTTAAAACGTTTAAAGGTTTTAAAAATGGTAAAAAAATAAATAAATACAATATAGTAATATAGTAATAGATAGCAACATATATATGTATATAATATTGTATTTGAAGAAATAGTTTTGGATAAATACTTCTTGCTAAAAGTGAGATTGAATCAGCGCTACATTTTGAACAGGAAGCTGGAATCATGATTCTTACAGTATATTAACATACCAGCATTTGTAACTCGTGTTAGCTTACAAGCTTTTTTATATTTTGGATGTGTACACAGGATTGTTTAATATGTACACATCCAAAATATAAAAACTGTGTCTACAAAAAGTAGTTGGACAGTTCATGAAGGAATATTTACCACTTTTGCTCTGGTGTAATACTATTTTTTTGGCCAGGACCTACTGGGATGTCTGGACAGATTAAACAACTTATTAATAATTGAACTTTTTCAGTGGTTGTGGGTGGAAATAACTACCTTTGCCAAGAAGCACTCTGACAGCTCTATTTTATTCCCAGTCCATCTACTAAGCCGAGCTATGAACTACTTGGCTTATTTTTCTCTACAGACTTACAGATTGGTTTAATCATTTGTCCCTAACACTCAGCAAAAAATAGTTTTTCTCCAAACGACAAATGACAAAAGCTTTGCTCTTGATAACATTTTCCTGACTAAATCCCAGAGGTATGTGAAGGATTCTTTCACTGCGCAAAACCGCACTGAAGAACAGATTTCTTTTTTATTTCATGAAAAAATCAAGCAAACACTGAATCAAGGAGGCAACTCACAGTCTCATTGACACGTTTGCAAAAAATGGCAAGCAAGAAGACAGCTGCAACAGGTGGGGCAAGGTAACTGGTGATGGATTCAGTGTAGACAAAGAGTTGACCACTTTGGGATCCCTGCACCATAGGAATCCATGCTATGCTCACACCAATCAGGGCCAAGATAAACACTCTGTACAAAAAATGCATTCAGTCATGCAATGCAATCATTTCTCTCATTGCAATCAATGGCAAAAATGTGTTTTACCTGCCAGCAATCATAAGTTCCTTCTCACTAGCAGAGCGACGGATCTTAGTGTAGATGTCCATGGTGAAGAGAGTACTGGCACTGTTGAAGACAGAGGTAAGGGAGCTCATCAAAGAGGCCAGCATCACAGACAGCATAAGACCTCGCAAGCCTGAAATAGAGTAACAGATTAAAAAGTAGAAATATAAAAAAAATCTGCAATTATTTAAAGTTAATAAAACAAAGGTCACCAACCTTTAGGCATGAGTTCGACGACTAGTTTCGGATAAGCAATGTTGCTGCAGCCCACCCTGGTCCCACAGTGTTTTTCACATTCATCTGGATCCACACATCCTACCACATCTAGATTAAAGGCAAGAAAATCCACAGTATGTCTGTTTATCACTAAACATTTTTTGCAAGAACTTTAAATATACCAATCAGCTTGCTACATAAGTTACATACAACAAACTCTTAAAACCACACACCACACTCACCTGTGTACAGGATCCTGCTAATCATCCCGGGGAAAACCATGATAAACATGGGCAGTATCTTCAGGTAACCACATAGGATACAACCTCCTTTCACGTGAGAGAGACTCTTGGCAGAGAGGCAGCGCTGCACAATCACCTACAATTAGGAAACAATGGTAATACAATTCAGTGGTGGTAAGCAACAAAATACATTTACTTATATACCCAGATTCAATGTGAAGTATTGTAATTGCACAATATTGCAGCAAGCTGAGAAATCAGAAAGCAAGAAACTCACAAGGAGGCACTGAATCTTCAAATACTGCTGTAAACCCTACAACTCCAAAGGCTGTGCTCTTTTATTCTGCATTTAAAAAGCATACTAACACTGTGCTTCCAGCAGGTTACTATCACTGTGCATAACTTATAACATATACATCTCTTTTCCATCATAAAGAACACGTATAAGTCTAAACAGACCTGCAGCATGGAACAAACTATAACAGCTACATAACCATAACAGTAAACATAAATTTCTTAAATTCAATATGAAACACAGTGTTCCAGAGGCATGATGGGAAATTAGATTTAGACACTCCCACACTCCACACAGCCCTCACCTAGGTGGTTAGCTGTCTCCAACAACCCACATGTCTGTGTCAAAATCTTTCAGATGTTGGGGGAGGTGACACTGTCGTTGAGTCAGATTAGAAGATTCCTCAGTGGTCTCTCAAGTTGGGTTGAGAGTCTAGAGTTAGTGCTGGAGCCCTGAGTGCATGACAGTCACGATGGAGCACAACCACCCTTTTCTTTTTGACCAGCCACACCCTATAAACCACATCTGACAGTCTGTCATACACATTGCAGAGTCCAACGCACTGGCTCATCAGTTTAGGAGAATGGCTTATCTTTCTCTCTGGGCTACACACCTGCTCCCCAGGTACAAGACCTTTCACCCTGAATCATACAGTAAGCATGTTTCTGCTGGGAACTTGCACCTGGTCAGCTTATAAGATGAAATCTGTGAATGAATCAGAATGCAGTTCAATGGGTTGAAGCTGAACGTCACTGGATGCATTATCTACACAGCAAGTGAAAAGAGATCCATTTCACTCTCAACTGATTTTAAGTCCTCAGATCACCTTTAAAACTCAAAGGCTCCTAACATGGAAGAGTACCAGTTGTCATGATCCTGGGTCCTTTTGACCCAGCGTTTTGTGTTTTCCATTAGTGTGATGTTGGTTCTGTTCTTCCCCCTGTTTAGTGTTATTCTGTTCTGCCCATCTGTTCCTGTGCTAAGTCCGCGTTCCTAGTCTGTGTCTTTGTGCGTATGTTTCCTGTTTTATTGTGGAGGTCTGCGTCTTATGTGAGTGTTTTCAGTTTGCCTCCCTTGTCTCGTCAGGTTAATCTCTCCCAGCTGTGTCCCCCACCTGTGTGTAATCTTCCTGTGTTCTCTGAGTGTATTTTAGTCGTGTCTGGTGTCCTTGTCGTTGCTGGTTTGTCTGTGTTCGTTCCCTCCATCATTCTGTGTATTTTCCTCTGTGCTCCTGGTCTTTCTCCCTGCAAGGTACCCTCGTTCGTGTTCTGGTTTTGTGTTAGTTTTAGTTTTCCCAGTTTAGCGTGTTATCTGTTATTTTCCTCGCCCCCCTTTCTGTTGTGTTGTTTTCCACTATTGGTTAATAAAGCTCACCCTCCACTTAAGCAGTCTGCATCTTGGGTCCATTACTAATCATCACACGGCCTGCCTCGGCACCCCGTGACACCAGTGGAGGTGATCGCTTGATGCTATGGTTTCTTTCACTGATGGCATCTGAGTAAGAATGCTGGTCTTTAGTTGGCTTGAGACCTACTGCATATTTCCTCCTATCAAAATGTTCACTGGGATGATGGCCTTGTAGTTTTCTATTAGGTTCATTCATTCATGAACATTAATAGCAAAGGCAAGACCGGCTTTCCACTCGACATCTGTAGGACACAGTTGCAGCAGGGAAGCCCGTTGAAATTGGAGACTCCAGTGAGAGAAGTTAACATTTTAAAGGGAAATAGTTTTAGCCTGGACGGTCGCTTTTAAATTAATCAAATGACACTGGAGGGAGGATCCATTTTAATCTCTTTGATGTGGATTTATTGTGATAAAAAGACTGGTATGGAAACTGTTGATGTCCTAACTTTATGAAGCAAATGCCTACTCTGGAATTAGGAGGTAACCAATGAGACAAAATTGTTCAAGACTTGGAGAGGAAGAGCTCGAGGGTGCGAGCAGCTGGGTGTAGGGATGGGTATCGTTTAGGTTTTATCCGATACCGGTGCCAAATCGGTACTTTTGAAACGGTGCCGGTGCTTAAACGGTGCTCGAACCGGTGCTTAAAGAATGGAGAACACAAACTTCGTCCAAAAACCTCTCATGTTTTTATTTTTAGCAGTCTCTTTTTTTTTCTGCAAAATGATAAGAACCGTAACAACATATAAACATCATCTGTGCAAAGATTTATGTTTTTAAAGTGAAACTGTGAAAAATTACAGCGCTGTCAATACATGAATATCCAGACGTTGTACAAAAATGTCCAATTCTGGCACACAATTGGACACCTTGCCAGTTGATTTTTTTTAGGTATTTAAGAGCAGACATTAATTTTATTAACATGCCTAAAAATGCTTTTTTTAAAAATATGTTTTTGAAGAGTTATCCATACATTTACATGGTAATGGGCCTTTTCTGCCATGGAGCGCTTAATTGGCCTCTGGCCCTTTAAATTCTAAGGGGCTGTAACTTTGGTTTCTTTTGTTCAATTTGCATGATTGACACCTCTTTTTAATTGTTTGAGCCAATAGAGTCACAGTAACGATGCCACGTTCACGTTACTTCAACCAATCAGACGTTCCAAGGCCAAAACCCACGTGGGCCCAAATTTACTGCATGTGACGTCTGTCCAGTCACGTGTCTATAGGTGGGTCTAAAATGGAGGTTGTTGACTGAAAACGACTCTGATACGGCTAGGTAACTGCTGATAATCACATGGCTACCAGCGAAAATAACGAGGAAATCTGGACGGTAAGCCAATTTCTGTCTTAGCACATTTGCGCTGCTGTGTGTTTTTGTGGTCTTCTTTTGCGGCTCATTCAGTGAATTTTGGTCAGAGTGTGGTGAAACTTGGTGTTTGGAATTGGTAATAGCTCTGGAAGATAACCAACTTTTCTTTAGCCGGTTACATGAAGTCTGGAGAATTTCTGGTTCGCCTTGTTTGTTTAGCGGACTTGTGCGCATTTCCATAACTGCTCGTTTAATCATGGCTTGTTTTCGTTGTGTTTGGTGGTTGTAGAAATGGTCTATATGACATTTTAGCTGAGATTCAGAGGTTTCTGTGGATACCACACATGTCTGGACTTATATTTCTCACCCGTGTTATAACCGATTAAACGTGATCTCCTCCTTTTTGCTCGCGGTACCGGGGTGTGGGGCTTAAAGCACTTGTTGCAGGCTGCTGAGTTTGCATCTTTTGCTGTGAAGTACAGCCAGACTTTTGACTGCGTCGCCTTGGGCATTTTTAATCTGTAGCTCTGCTCTAAAAGAACGTACGTACCTGGGCCCGCCTACTATCCTTGTAAAGGTAAAATGATTGGCTAGAATCCAAAGTGTATGACATCTCAAGAAAAAAAAAGCACTGAAATAAAGCACCGAAATGTGCGCTGCTTTTCGGTCTGGTTACTACCGTATATGTCAGAACCGGTGCCATAATGGCACCGGATACCGGTACCCTTCCCTAGCTGGGTGTGATCTGTGTGGCTCCGTGCCTCCTCCAATTAATGGAGGGTATTAATCGCCAGCTTCACTGTCCTTGTATGCTTACCTTGGTATCCTCTCTCCTAGCTCTACCAGCCCACTACACCACGACACCACCACTAAGGTTCACCTTTATGGATTCTGGACACAAAACCCCTCAGGATTCTCAACCACACTCCAGGGAGTACCACCAACCGCACTACCTGCCTGCCCTCCTGCCATCACCATCCCACACAGGGGCCTAGAAAACTCAGGTCATTCCTCTGCCACCCACTTGGACCTCTGCCTCCCCCTCTGAGCCTCAGCGTCTTTCTGCCCAAGTAAGCCACTCCGACACTCCATTTCAGTAGTCACTATAACCTCTGCCCCAAACTATGCACCCACCAACACCTTTTCTCTCTCTCTCACTCTAGTGCGCTCCGCAAGTACCACACCACCAGTCACTGCTTATGAAATGTTCTGTAATGTTCTTCAGGCTGCCACGCAGGATTCTCAGCCTTGTAGTGTACTTTGTATCAAGCCAAGTTTCTAGGTTTTTGTTTTGCCACCACACTAGAGCCCAACCTTATACACAGTACATTGGCACAATGACAGAAACTAGCCCACTGAATGAACAATGGGCTGTGAGGTTAGTTTCTTGATCATTAATATGCAAATTGTCATGACCATTGATCAATAGCCTAATTGCCAAATAACTTAATTGAATTCTGTATCTTTGTAAATTATGTTCAGTTCTTTCAAATAATCTTTTGTTATTGAAATGACTTTACACGTAAGATTAATAAGGAAGATCTATAATCATTCATCTACCTGGTTTCCCGGGCATTCGGTCTATTCTTTACATCCACTTCCCACATCAGACTCAGTCCTGACATCCTTGTTCTAGTCCAATCATTTTTCCCTGCCCTCTCCTTGCTACTCTCCTCTCTGCATACTTTTAAATCTCAGTGCTTGTCTGTCATTCTGCCTTTACGATTCCTATTCATGCAACCCAGGTCCTCCTCATCTCTGCTTCACCCTGTTTACTCATAGCTGGATCCAAGACTCTATCTGCATTTTCTCCACCACCTCTAGGTTACATAACTTAACTGAATTTCTTCCAATTGTTCTCTCCTTATTTAAATTCAGTCTAGCATGAATATATGAACACACCGAGGTAATCAGTTGAATGTGTCTTGGTTTTTGACTACAGACTGGTTGCTAAAAACTGCAGTTGAGCTGCCCAATGCTCATTTGCTTAACTCACCTGATCAGTACAAAAGTACCAGATAGCCTGAATAGTGAGTCCAAACACGAGACCAGGCCATGGGATGTCTCCTGTAAGTGGATCCCTGAAGAGATGGAAGGAGTCTGGCCGAGGCTCATAGCAGTTTGCACTGATGTTACCCGTGATTGAGGGGACAGCTTGCATGTAGAGTTTCTCAAAGTTTTCATATCCTTTCACTTCATTAAAAGCTGAGGAAAATCATGTGCAAGTTAGATCAACATTATTATTTATTTTTGTAACTTTCCAACAAATAATTTCTATGTAAAATATTTCATATTACCAAAGCCCATCAGAATGAATGATCCAATAAGCATGATAAAGGTTTGTAAAGTGTCCGTGTAGATCACTGCTGCCAGTCCACCTGGGATAAAATATATGATGTTATCAGTCTGTGAAAATCTTCACTTAATCACTTGAGATTTTATCAGCACTAATATACATAAAAAAGTCCTCTTCAATAAACTCATCATGTCATTATGTAACTACTCATTCTTTAAAACTTGTAATTGTGGATGTGTTGTTACAAAACAGCAACAGAAGGCCAATTCAGGCTTATCATAGTCCATGGCAATCAACCACAGCAACTCAGCAAAGATAAACCAGCAATGAAGAAAGAGAGCGATTGTGTGTGTGTGTGTGTGTGTGTGTGTGTGTGTGTGTGTGTGTGTGTGTGTGTGTGTGTGGCGTGTGTCTACATCTCCACGTACGGCCTTGAGAAGACTTTACCCCCAGTCATAATATAACTGTAGATATTACTTCTTGGGTAGTTTATGAGGAAAATGTCTGTTTGTAAGTTCAGTAAAATAGGAAATGATTTTTCTCCCGTGTACAAACCTGTGACAGTGTACAGTGCCGTAATCGCTAGAAGTGCAATAACAGCGAGGTAGATATTCAACCCAAGTGCCTGCTGGATAAAAATTGCACCAGACAAAATATCTGCCTGAATGGGGAGAAAAAAAAATGTAGGATTTCATTTAGTACCATACAAAACAGGTACAACAGCAATAGTTTCTGCTTTTCTTTCGGGGACTTACTGAAATTTTGGTGAAGACATACAAGACAAGGGAGAGAAGAGAGAGATAAATGCGAATGCGCTGTCCTCCAAACCTCTTCTTCAAGTACTCAGGCATGGTGATGATCTAAATACATCCACAAAACATGAGATTTTACTCATTAATCATTGCTTATTTAGAAAGGGTAAATAAATAAATAAATAAATATATGAGGGCTTTTGTTTACCCCAGCTCTAATGTAGATGGGCACAAAAATCCATCCCAGGATAACAATCGCAAAAAGAGACTGAAACACACAAATATGCAAGAAATACTTTCATCCTTCTTTCCTCTACACGATGGAGCGCTCATAAAAATCAATAAACTATGAGCTGACATGAACTGATACAGAATCAGAGGCGAGAAATTCTTCTATATAACAAGTGATAATGGATGAGTGGCTCAAGAACAGTTACTCACATTCCATTCAAATCCACCAATGGCTATTCCTGCAGCTGCGCCAGTACCAGCAATTCCTACGAAATGGACACTGCCAATATTGCTGGCAAACAGCGATGCTCCGATCTGTGGAGAGCACAGTTAAATCTGTCAGTAGGTACATTTGTACATTTAGGAGACTTAAGAATTCATCAAGAATCAACTTGGTTATGCTTTTCATGCTAGCCCACATCTCAGTATATTGTATAAATTGTAAATGATTTACACATTTGATTACTCAGAAGTAATGATGATGATTTGTTAATCTCATATAACCTCATAAATCATATTTATATGGGACTTTACTAGTCTTAATCTCTGTTCAAAACTAGACTTTTCGTAGCCCATCCATCACCACAGTTGGCGAGGGGCTATTGCCAAACACATGCACTGTCATGCAGAACTCTGTCACATCTTTTGCAAGGTCATTGTCTCAGTACCAGAGAAAGTGTGAGTAGTTTCGATGATCTTCCCTTACAGTAAAGCAGTAGAACATCTGTTTCACATCTGCAGTTATTGCTATGGGCTCTTTTAGAAACCGCAGTAGCACACCAACCAAAGTGTTGTTCAAGTCTGGACCAAAAGGACATCATTCAATGACATCCCCTCGTGTTTGGCGCTTGAGTCAAAAACAACCCTTATTTGTCCAGGCTTTTGCAGATGGTATACTCCAAACAATGGAAGATACCAGCACTCTTCCTCAGGCTTCAAAACAGGCTTCATGGGCAAAGGTTTCACCTCTACTGGGCACTTGTATCGAACTAGCCATCGAGTGAGAGCCAGATCCCCACTTTTTTTTAACAAGGTTTTTTGCATTGCTACAGTATTTAACTGTCTTCCCACACACATTGCACACAGCATAATTTATATGCTGAACATAAACACAGTTATAATCTGTGAACAAAGTCACGATTGTGTGTTTTGTGGTCTGTTTTGTGCCTTGGGTATCTCACTGGCTCACACTCTTGTGGAGCCTTAGCATACACTTGAATGAGAGGCGGAAGGCGATTGTAGTTCCTATCCAAAGGGTATTGCCAAATGTCCCGCTAATTGTCGAGTTTACTTTTGTCTGTATGTCATATTTAAATTAAAAATGTAAAAAATTAAAAATTAGAAAAGTGTAATCAAATTAGATATTGATATTTTCATATGGGAATTGATCCTGCAACAAGAAACGCTGGCAATGGAAGTATTGATAGTTCAGGACCGCTCCACACATCACTACCCCTCAGTCAGTCAGTGAGATGATATACAGCGGTGAATATGACTGACACCCATAAACAAAGCAGCATCTGGCTGCAGTTTAAAGAAGAAGCAGACACTAACTAAGTGGAGAAACCGCATCAGCCCATCCGAGTTGAGGCATTTGATTTTTCTGAATGTCAACGTGCACTGAGGACAAACTGTTTGGCTATTGAGTTTGGCTCTGTTTCTGTTCTGTGGATTTGTTTGCAGTGTTTTGTTTTTGTGTGAACAAATACACAAAATTAGGCAATTACAAGGTTTCTCATAAAAACGCTCAATGCAAAAGGGTTTGTCAACACACAAAGCATTCATATTTGCCAAGTAAGGCTAAAATGTGAGGCTACAGATGATAATAAATGAAGAGCCATTTGGGAGCCAAAAGAGGCAGCTCTTCTTTGAGAGACGTGCCACAAGAGCCAGGTCTCTGAAAAGGTCTGAAAAGGAACTTCCCATCACTACTAGCTGGGCATAACAAGCTTCCAAGTACCAATTGTGGCCACAAGAGGGTGCCAAATCATACAAAACAAAATCATAATAAGAAATTCCAGCTATAAGAACACAATCACTAATTAACCTAACATGCATTTTTTAGGATTATAAGATGAAACCAGGCACCTGGGAAAAACCCTGTGCATTCAACATGCTTTATGTGTAGCAATATTTTGACCACACATTCATACAGCACATTATCTATCTCACATCCATGGTCCATGTAGAATGATCAGCTAACCTTAAATGCATGTCTTTAGACTACAGGTGGAAGCTGGATACCTGGAGGCAGAGGGAGAACATGCAAACTCACACAGAATGGCACAGCTAGGATTTGAACCTGGGGGACACTCTTGCTATGACGTGACCATGATAACCACCACTGTGCCATAAAATGCTTCTTTTATGATAGCTTACATCACATTGTTTTCCATTTGAACACAGCAATAAAAAATTGTTAATGGCTCTAAATGCAGGAAGAATACTGTAAAGCATCTAATTCTAAATATAAAGATACTCACCGGCCACCATACCATACTCCTCCCTGCAAGGAAGAAGCCACCTACAGTGGATCTGTTAGTGTGGACCATAGACTGTAACAGGACAAAGGCATGTTTTAGAAAATTCTTAAATATGTGCAAAACAGTAACAGACTACACTGAAGGAAACAAAGACATCCAGACTAAAGAGGAGAAGAAAAACATGGCTTGTTAACAGCACTCAGTCACTCGACGGTATGAGGGTGTCTTACTGCCTATGCCGTTGCAGCTTGCACATCTGTAAAGGAACCTTTAATGCTGCAAGGTGTTGTATGTGCAGATTCTAGAGCAACATATGCTCCCATCCAGATGACATCTTTTTCAGTGAGAGCATTGTATAATCCAGCAAGACAATGCTCATTGCATCTATCACAACAGGATATCTTCGTAGTAGAAAAGACTGATCTGCCCTGGCCTTAATCCAGACCTTTCACCAACTCAAATCATTTAGGCAAAAATATGAGGAACACCCAGGAGTGTTGAGCAGCTAGAGTCCTATATTATTAGACAAAAATGGGACAAAATTCCTCCATCCAATTCATAATTAGGATTTTTTTTAAAATGGTACATGTTTTTTCAGGTTAATTTGAAATTTCCACTAGAAATAAAATATGAATTTATGAGATTTTCAAATCACTACATTTAGCTTTCATTTACATTTTACACAGTGTCCTGACTTTTTTAGAATCAGGCTTGTAAGACACATTAGGACACATTAACATACAAACTATCCTAAATCTTCTTAGCTGTAAACAGTTTATAAAATGTTTGAGGAATTGCAGAGAAATTGGTTTTAAAAAGTGATTGCAAAACTTACCCAAACTCCAACTGCCAAGACGACCAGGAAGTACACCACAATAACAGAGATATCTGCAGCATTATTAAGAGCCGTGGTGTTTTTTGCGTCATTTTCTGCATTTCTGTTTATATAAGAGAATCCAAAATAAGAATAATCTTGAGACATTTTGGCTGAGACAGACAACAGCAGTGTTGTTTGAGTCGGCTCTGTTTGAAGCGTTTACAGAAAGCGATTACCTTTATAACCTTTGGTGTGCATGTGAGAGGGAGATGAAAGCAGGAGGCGTAGATAGTGTAGATGTAAAAGAAGGGAAAACAAAGAGTGGGTTTGTCTAAGACATTAACACATACTCCAGTTGGCTGAAGGTGGATGCACATATGAACATTGCTGATTCAACAATGTTGACCTGAAAAATGTGTTAAAATGTGTAACTGTTATGATCCTGGGCTATCTGACCCAGTGTTTTTGAGTTCTTGTGTTTTGGTGTCAATTTTGTATTCTAGTTGGTTGGTCTTTATTCAGGTTTATTTAGTAATCTTGAGTTTATTCTATGTTTTAGTTTCTTGTCTATTTAGGTTGCCCTTGTGTCTTTGTCTTCTGTGTGTTTTTTGTTTATGTGTGTCCAGAGGTCCGTTCTTCGTACCTCGCTAAGTAAGTTAGCTGGATTTGATTGTTGACGATTTTGCGTGATCTTGGATCGTTCGGTTCTCCGAAGCTCATCTGGGACTTGCTGTCATAGCAACAGATCCGTAAGCGTAAACCTGCTTGGGAGCAGGCTTACTTTAGGTAAACAGGATTAGATCGCGGCCACTCAGGTATGTCCGCTTCAGTTATATGAAAGCAACAGCGATATTTCTCCACTGTTTTTCCATAAATAAATATTATCAATGTAACTAAAGATAATGCAGTATTTGATTCTTTTATTGATGTCATACAGATACATACAGGTCATTTCCTAAAAAAAGGGAAATGTACTATTAATCATTCTATTTCATGTATTTGATTATTTCAGATGTAATTCATATGTTAGAGTAGTAATAGTAAATTACTTCGTGTAATCAAGATGAGAGACCACGGCTTTAAAAGCGAAGGTGGATTTGGGAAGTCTGTCGCAGCCATGTCCTGTCCGTTTGTACGCGAGCAACCCATTGCGGAAGGTGCAAGATTGATAAGGAGAGTTTTCAGAATTCTGCGTATATTGCAGGATAGACAGGATCCTTTAGCTCAGCGCGACAGTGTGCTCATAGAGAGATATCCATTTTCCCGTGAGGGTATTATTTACAAACAAACAGGTTATTTCAGGGTCTCTTTTCAAGAGACTAAAAGCAATATAAGTGATAAATATTACCATTCTGTAGAATATTCTTATATTTCACTTTTACTTGTTCCCATGTTCTAGTGGGTCCTGTTGTGGCTCTAATGTGAAAGAGGATATAATGTAATATAATATAATAAATTACTTACGAGTTTAATTTGTCAGCAACTTTCTGCCAGCCCTCTCTCCTTGCTTTTGCAGCCTTTGCAGTGTTCCCTTGCATTTTAATTAAACTCCGAAACTCCTGAAATCCCTCAATCAAGAGTTCTAGCGAGGTACGAAGAACGGACCTCTTGTGTCTTGTTTTCCTTTTCTGTTGTCATGTTCCCCCTCCTTGTGTTCATTCCATGTCTCCCCTGTCTGGCATGTTTATCCATGTTTCCCCAGCCCATCAGCTCTCTCTCGCCCTCTCTCGCCCTCTCTCGCTCTCTCTCTCGCTCTCTCTCGCTCTCTCATCCCTCTCTCTGTCTTGTGTTTTCTCTACCTCTCTGTTGCCCTTGCAGTCTTAGAGGTGTCTCTGTTTTGTCTCCCTTACCTGTTCCAGTGTTTCTCTCCTTTTTTTCCATCTCGTCTCCCCAGTCTGTTTTAAGTTTTCATGTCTGTTCCATGTCCTGTTGTCAAGCTCGTGTCAGTCTACGTCTCAGTGTTTCCTGTTTTATTGTGACAGTGTTTCCACCTGTCTGATTAGTTAGATCATGTTCAGTTGTGTTCCCTCCCATGGTTTGTTCGCTCGTTTTCCCTCGTGCTCATTTATGTCTGCGTCTCCCTTTGTCCTGCGTTGCGATCTTTCTCATGGTTATGTGTTTCTCCGTGCGTTTAGTTTAGGTTCCTGTATTCCAGTTCAGTTTAGTTTTGTATTTTTGGCATCCCAGCGATTAAGGTCGGCACCCTGAGGCTCCTCCCCGTTACTGCCTTCCAGGTTTCCAGTCATCACCCTGCCGCAGCAGCAGGTTTGCCTGTCCTCGCCATGTTTGCACTATGCCTCCCCGGCCATGCTTCTGGCCAGAATGTGAGCTGGGAATGAGGAGTCAGCTACCCAGCGGCTTCCTCTGCACCACGCTGCCGGATCAAACAGCGGGGATGAGTAATGGCGGCTTCTTGCCACCAGCTCTCTTGAGAACCGAGAGAGCTGAGACTAAAATAGTACTGACTATAGATTCCATATCAGTTCCATGTACCGCCAATCCAGCAGAGCTGGATTAGGAGGGTTTTGTTTCCAAGTTGCCTAGTAAAAGAGACTATTATTGTTCTACTGACTCTGTTTCTAAAGACTTAAATCCAGTGATTATAACCCCTGTGCCTGAAAGAACTGTAGCTATGTGTTTAGAGGTGTTTAACAATGGGAACAGGACTGCATGTAGCATGGCCAAATCTGCCATAATTAAAGATTCTCTGGGGTCTGAGACAACTGAAAATAACATTCATTTCTGTTAATGGGAGTTATAATTTAATGTTTCTAAACCTAAAGCTGGCTGCAGTATTTAGTTTCAGGCCTGTTATTGGAAAGATCCATGTACCTTGTTCATGAGCCAGCTTTTCAGCAATGTGTTCTTCAAACTGTGCTTACTGTAAGGTGAGCACAGTTTGTCTGTCTGTTTTTGGACCTGGCCAATACTGTGTTTACTATTCATGAACAGTCCAAGCCATGTGTTTCACAGCGGGTTCTAAGCTGTCTGTAAATACAAATGTCACAAACTGTGGCTTAGTACCCCTTCTTGGCACCTGCAAAGACTGAGGCCTCCCTTTTGGACTGTTCTGCACCCAAGCCAGTTTATTCAGAGTGTGCACACTCTGCAGAGACTGCACCTTCCACATTGGCCGGAGGCTCTGGAGAGCACATCCACACACACACGAGCAATAATAAAGCATTTAAACACATACTCTTATACAGCAAAAATTTCAGTTAAATTGTCTGAAAACGTTACCATCCATTCTAATTCATCACTGTACGACAGACCCGACCATGGTTTCATGCTTTTCAGCATACTTTATTTGTCACTTCAACATACAACCCTTAATGTCTAAATCGCTGGCAACAAAAGTGAGTACACCTCTAAGTGGAAATGTTCAAACTGTGCCCAAAGTGTCAATATTTTATATGACAATCATTATTTCCAACACTGCCTTACCTCTGTTGGGCTTGGAGTTCACCAGAGCTTCACAGGTTGCCACTACAATCCTCTTCCACTCCTCCATGATGACATCATGGAGCTGGTGGATGTTAGAGACCTTGCGCTTCTCCAACTTCCATTTGTGGATGCCCCACAGATGCTGAAAAGGGTCTAAGTCTGGAGACATGCTTGACCAGTTAAGTACCTTTACCCTCAGTTTATTTAGCAAGGCACTGGTCTTTTTGGAAGTGTGTGTAGGGTTGTTTTCATGTTGGAATACTGTCCTGTGGCCCAGTTTCTGAAGGTAGGGGATCATGCTCTGCTTTATGGTTCCTGCAATTAACTGTAGCTCCTCAGTGCCAGCAGCACTCATGCAGCCCGAAACAATGACATCCCACCACCATGCTTGACTATAGGCAAGACACACTCTTTGTACACCTCACCTGGTTATTTGACACCATCTGAACCAAATAAGTTTGTCTTGGTCTCATCAGACCACAGGTAATCCATGTCCTTAGTCTGCTTGTCTTCAGCAAACTGTTTACAGGCTTTCTTGTGCATTATCTTAAGAAGAGGTGTCCTTCTTGGAGGACAGCCATGTGATGCAGTGTGTGGCGTACGGTCTGAGCACTGACAGGCTGACCCTCCACACCTCCAGGCTCTGCAGCAATGCTGGCAGCACTCATACATCTATTTTTAAAAGACAACTTCTGGATATGACACTGAGCACGTGCACTCAACTTCTTTGGTCGATCATGGCGAGGTTTGTTCTGAGTGGAACCTGTCCTGTTAAACTGCTGTATGGTCTTGACCATCATGCTGCAACTCAGTTTCAGGGTGTGGGCAATCTTCTTATAGCCTAGGCCATCTTTATGTAGAGTAACAATTCTTTTTTTCAGATCCTCAGAGAATTCATTGCCATGATGTGCCATGTTAAACTTCCAGTGACCAGTATGAGAGTGTGTGAGAGCAATAACACCAAATTCAACACACCTGTTCCCCATTTACACCTGAGACCTTGTAAAACTAACTTGTCACATGACACCAGGGACGGAAAATGGCTAACTGGGCACAATTTGGACATTTTCACTTACGGGTGTACTCACTTTTGTTGACAGCGGTTTAGGCAGTAATGGCTGTGTGTAGGGGTGGGGAAAAAAATCGATACTGCATAGTATCGCGATATTTTGTTTGCTAATAATGTATCGATACAGGGACAGCAGACATCGATATTTTGTTCCAAAAACTTCCAGTCCACCAGATGGTGCGGTTGAGCTTTTTCTCTAGTGAGGTCAGCAGAGGTTAGGTCAGCACATGGGAAAATTGATCAAACAAAGATGGAGGGAGAGAAAGAGATCAGGAAAGCGCCAGCTGCGTTTAAATCAAACGTCTGGACGTACTTTGGATTTTTTAACAGGGATGGAACAAATGAGATGGATATGACACACGGGATTTGCAAGGTGTGTCGTATGAAAATAAAGTACTCTGGAAATACTACGAACATGAGGGCCCATCTTACACGGCACCATCCAAAAATAGCATTAAACGCGGACGGCAAAGCTAGCTCTAAATCAGCTCAACTGAAAAATCAACCAACGCTGGACACTCTTAGCTTAGCAAAGCTATCTCCCAATTCAGAGCGAGCTAAGAAAATAACACAATCTATCACGTACTTCATCTGCAAAGACCTGCGTCCTTACAACATTGTGGAAAACGAGGGCTTTTCTTACATAATCAAGACGCTGGAACCCAGGTATGTGATACCATCACGACGTTTTTTCGCAGACACAGCCGTACCCAGTCTCTACATAGATGTGAAGCGTAAAGTTGAGGAAAGTTTGAGCACAGCAGAAAGGGTTGCATTAACTTGCGACGCATGGACCTCGCGGGCTGTGGATTCATATGTGACTATAACAGCTCATTATCTCACAGCGGACTGGCGACTGCTGTCTTACGTTCTCCAAACTCGAACATTACATGAAAGTCACACCGGAGCTAACATTGCAAATCTCCTGCAAAATGCAGCACAGGAATGGGGGATTGCCGACAAAAATCTGGTGGTTGTCACCGACAATGCTTCTAATATGACAATTGCTACTCAGCTAGCGGGATACCTGCATGTGAAGTGTTTCGCCCATACGCTCAATCTGGCATCACAACGAGCCTTAAACCTGCCTGCAGTAGCCAGGGTCTTGGGGAGAGTGCGGCACATAACTGGTTTTTTCAATAGAAGCACAGTGGCAAACCACGCTCTGGAGCAAAAACAGAAAATGTTACAGCTCCCGACTCACAAGCTCAAGACCGACGTCTGCACGAGATGGAACAGTGCTTATGACATGCTCCAGCGTTTCCTTGAACAACAACCTGCGATTTGTGCAGCGCTGCTGTCTCCCGAAGTCAGAAAGAGTAGCACAGATATCTTTACTCTAAATGAGACGGATATTGGGAACACTGAAGAAATTGTCCGGGCCTTGAAGTCAATGCAAGTCGCGACTACTGTGATGTCTGAGGAAAAGAATCCTACTCTCTCTCGTAGCACCGCTGCTAGCACAGCTGTTGCATGACACCCAAGACAACATTGGTGACACAGCGCTGGTCAGAAACATCAAGCAAAGTATCAGTCAAGATCTTAAGAAGAGATATGCCAGTACAGTCGAGAGGAACACCCTCTACACAGCATCAGCTCTCGACCCACGCTTTAAAACCCTGCCGTTCCTATCACTGGAGGAAAGACAGGAAACCTATGCCAGAGTGGTTGCTGAGGCTATAACCCTTCAGGTAAGCAAACATTCTGGTGTTATAATTTAAATAACTTACTTACAATATTAGTAGATCGGTGATATTTTTGTCATATTGGTAATATTCTATTTAACAATTAAATACATTAATTATAATTTGCTAACATATTACTGCATACTAAAAGATATAAAATATTTATTTTCTCCCTCTCTCTGTATGTGTGTGGGTTTTCTACAGGAAGAAAAGAGGCAGCAGCCCATCTGTGAGCCAGAAGCCCATGAACATCATGAGAAACCTGACGAGACTGAACAAAATCCCAGACCCTCTCTCATACCAGCCAAGATGAGGAAGTCTTGTGGGTTAACAGACTTGCTTGGTCAGACTTATAGTGATGTTGGAGCCCCACCAAAATCATTATCTGCCACAGCTGAGGAGGAGGTGAAAAGATACCAGTGGTCACGCCACTGGCACTCACAGAAGACCCACTAAGCTGGTGGAAATCCCATGAGGAAGTCTATACTTTCCTGGCCACGCTGGCAAAAAGATACCTTTGTATCCCAGGTACTAGTGTCTCGGCTGAAAGAGTCTTCTCAACCGCTGGAGACATCGTCACAGCAAAACAGAGCACTCTGACTTCAGAGCATGTTGATCAGCTCCTTTTTCTGAGCAAGAATGCTGACATTGCTTCACTGTCCAAATGTGTTTAACTTTTTAGGGCAGCAACAAACAGGAAAGTTTACTTATTTTAATTTAAGAAATGTTTTATTTTATTTAAATTTAAAACTTTTTTATTTAATGTAAAATTATATTTTGTTTTAAGCTATAATTGTACCAGATAGTTACGTTCAGTTAAGTTGGACTAGACTGTTATACAAACCGTTCAGTTTGTCAGCAATAAAACTGACTGACATGAGAGAAAGACTGAGTGTGAGACTTTATTATTAGATAAAATGAATATTGGTAAAGTTTACCTTTATGGACAAAATCTGCAGTAGAAAAAATATGTGATAACTCACAAAATATCGTATTGCAATACTCAGAATATCGCAAAAATATTGTTACGACCCGTCTAGGGCCAGGCCATAACATGAGCGAGGCACTCGCTTCCCCCCCAAGACCCAAGCAGCCACAGGAAACAAATCCGTTCGTTATAGTGATTTATTTACAAAGTGATAAATAAAAGAGGAACAACAAAACGGGAGTGTCAACACTTCAGGGTGAGCCAAGGCCAAAATAATAAACAGAACAAATCTACACAAATCCCGCACCCCTGACCTTACCAAAACAAAGTCAAAAATAAAGACAGAGTCTAACCTCCTTAACTAATTCAAAACAGGAGAAAAAACGGGTGATCAAAAGAAACGGCAGCTCACCCCTACCCACTCCACTTCCAACACTTTCAAGCCACACTGCAGCCAACGGCTGCCACAGTTACGCTGCTGGGTAATGAGGAGAGACGCGAGGCCCTCTCAAGCCGTAGCGCTCCAGCCTCCTTTTAATGGGCGGGTCCTCCAGCTGGAACCAGTCGCGTCGGGCCGGTGTATCCACGCACCAATCGGAGCCGAGCCCTGGCACAGCTGAATTAACATAAACAGATATTACCTGCCCAGAACAAACACATGAAAATACAAGTTCGTAACAATATATTAAAAAAAATCGCAATAATATCGTATCGTGACTTAAGTATTGTGATAATATCGTATCGTGGGGTGTATGGTGATTCCCACCTCTAGCTGTGTGTTGAGTTATTTAGAGGGGACAGCAAATTTACACTGTTGTACAAGCTGTACACAGACTGCCACAGCGGGGCACGCCGGTGAGTTTGTGAAACTGACCCAAAAGCAGAGACTAGAGAGAGGAACTGAAGTTTTAAACAAAAGCGAGCTGTTTATTATGGCTGGTAAAAATAAACACAAACTCAAGCAAAGGTGGAACAGGAGCGACAACTAAACTGAAAAACCTAAAATGGGAAAACTAAATAACCCTGAAAACTGTGACGAGACTGAGGTAACAATGAAAAACAGACATGAACATGATTCTGCCCAGAAATGTGCGAGAAAATGTGAAGAACATGAACACAACCTGAGCAGAATCATGAAAACCTGAAGTGGAGGGTAGGAAAACAGACAAACTGACACCAAACAAAGGAAGTGAGAGGACTTAAATACACACAGGAGGTGATCAGGGGAAGTGGAAACACACAAGGAAACAGCTGACACAAATGAAACTAATGACATCACAGGAGAAGGGTAAAACTAAACACACTGAACAAAGAAACACAAGACTTTCAAAATAAAACAGGAAAAATGGAGAGACATAGACATGACAACACTGGCTTGACAAAATGAAACACGCAGACAACACATACATGCGACTAACACAGACAAACACAGACAACCATGCTAAACTAAACTCAAGGCAAACAAATAATAATCCTATGAACTCAACATGATCTCCAAAAATAACGTAAGAACTCAAAACAAACTGAAAACACTGGGTGACAGACCCAGCCCCTGACACTTTACATTGTATCAAAGTTTCATATCTTCAATGTTGTCACATGAAGTGATATAACAAAATATTTACACAAATTTGGGGGTGTACTCACTTTTGTGAGATACTGTATATATTACTTGGGGCAGGAGAGCTATCTGTCCCATAAATAAACTCGGTAATCATTCTGCTCAAGCCAATACACCCCCAATTATGAGGCCCTATAAGGCCACCTGAAAATAAAAAAAAATAAAAAGGGCAAACAGGAATTAGATACAGTTCCTAAATGGCTAATGAATGCATATATTAATAGATACATAACAAACATATTAATATTATACAATGTTGTATTTGATGAAATACAACTTTTGGAAAAATGGTCACAAAAGCTTTTACCAGTATGTGTAACTAACACACATCCTTTATTTAATCTATGAACATTCCAGTGTGTAAAAACATGAATGTGTGGGATAAAATATTTTACACTTTGTCAGCATACTGACTTGAAATGCTTTGCCAGCAGTGAATCAGACTGCAGGTCAGTGAGTTCAAGCTGAACATCAGTGGATGTAGTATATAAAGTGCAAGTGGAGGGAGACACAATACAATACAATACAATACAATTTTATTTATATAGCACATTTAAAAAACCACAGGTATGCCAAAGTGCTTCACAGAACGAGTTAAGAGGAATAATAAATACAAATACAAAACACAAAATACAAATAAAATACTAACAGGCGGGTGACATAACTAACCAATAATACACCAGGCATAGTAGGCACAACCCGAAAGGCTGAAGGTTAAAACATTATAAACATTAATAAAGCGAAAAAGATAAGTTACAGTACACTAAAAATGCGGGCTCTAGGAGGCGGGGAAAGCAAGGCTAAACAAATAAGTTTTTAATCGAGATTTAAAAGATTGAATTGAATCAGACGCCCGAATAGCTAGAGGTAGGTTATTCCAGAGGTTTGGGTGCGACAGCGGCGAATGCGCGGTCACCTCTGGTCTTGAGCCGAGATCTAGGTCGCACCAGGAGCATTTGGCCTGCTGATCTAAGCACTCTCCCAGGGGTATAAAGGCTGAGGAGATCCGTAAGATAGCTGGGCGCGGTGATATTTATGATTTTAAAAGTGAGCAATAAGATTTTAAAATCAATAGGAAATTTAATAGGGAGCCAGTGCAGGTCGGAAAGAACTGGAGTAATAGACTCAAACCTGCCAGTTCCCGTTAAGAGACGTGCAGCTGCATTTTGAACGAGCTGCAGTTTGTGAACAAGGGCAGAATGGAGACCAGTATAAAGGGAATTACAGTAATCTAATCTTGATGTAGCAAAGGCATGGATAAGTTTCTCCAGGTCCTTACGTGGTATGTAGGGCTTGGCCTTAGAGATTAGACGTAATTGATTGAAACTCGATTTAACTACAGAGGACACATGTTTGTCCAACTTGAAGGAACTGTCCAAGACAACACCCAGGTTCCTCACAGTGTCAGAAAGGGAGTCAGCAAAGGGCCCAAAAATACCAATTAGTTCAGCCGAGAGAAGGGAGTATCAAAGATTACAATTTCAGTCTTCTTATCATTTAGAATGAGGGAATTGCTCAGTAGCCAGATTTTAACTTCATTCATACAATCGGAGAAGTGTTGCAACGATGACGTGACATCCTCAGCTAGTTCAAATTAGATTTGAATGTCATCCGCATAAAAGTGAAAAGAAATATTGTATTTATCAAAGATTCGGCCCAAGGGTAACAAGTATAAAGAGAACAGCATGGGACCCAGCACAGACCCCTGGGGGACACCAGAGGTAACAGGGGCAATGGAGGAGGCATAGGTACCCATGGTGACAGAAACTGACCTTTCTGAGAGATAGGATTTAAACCAGCTAAGGGCACTGCCTGTGATGCCCACCAGATGCTCAAGCCTCATTAAAAGGACATTATGGTCCACCAAATCAAAAGCAGAGGACAAATCAAGCAAAATTAACACCACAGGGTGCCCTGAGTCAGCAATTGAGAGAAGATCATTAAAGACTCTCAGTAATGCAGTTTCAGTTTTTCCCCGACTGAAATTTTTCCCCGATATTATTTGCATCCAAATAAGTTTGAAGTTGGGAATGAACAATCTTCTCTAGGATTTTAGACAGAAACGGGAGTTTGGAAATGGGTCTAAAATTAGCGAGGTCATTCTGATCAAGGGAGCTCTTTTTGAGTATAGGTTGCACTACAGCGTGTTTAAAAGTAGCCGGAACACAACCCGATAACAGTGACAGGTTAATTAATGATAAAATACGGGGCCCGATAATGTTAAACCCATCTTTAACAATGCGAGATGGAAGGATGTCATGAGCAGCGTTTGAGTTTTTTAGGTGATCAATTATACCCTTAAGAGTAGGGAGCGAAACTGGATCAAACTGATTGAGGTTAGTAGAGCATCGTAATGCTGGGGCCTGACTCATCACAGGGGGGTGTGAGACTCTTACGGTGTGTTCACACCGAACGCGATAGAGGCGGCCAGAGCGTCAGGTTTACATGTAAAGTCAATGGAAAAGCGCGATGACACGCGAAGAAAACCACGCGTGTCAGATTTTGTGTTGCATTTTGTGCATACGCGCGTATCGCGCCAACCGCTCGAGTTGGAAAATCTGAACTCCAGCGTCAAATCGCGCCGCGACAACCAATCAGGAGCCTGGTGACGTGGCTCTGACTGACGCGTACTGTCCCGCTATTTTCCCACTGATGTACAAATACCTTTCCACTAACAAGATAATGTGTTTTTTCAGAGGACATCTGCAGGAGAAAGTGGAAGAGCCTCAGGGACACATAATAAGGAGAAGAGGACAGAGAAGGAGAAGAGGAGTGGGTCTGCAGCAGGATCAGGGAAGAGATGGAAGTTCTTCGCAGTCATGGGGTTTCTGGACCCCTTCCTCACCCCGCGGGAGACTAGCGGCAATATGGTGCGGACCGTGGAGAACTTCCCCCCCGAGGACCAGGGACAGCCCGGAGAGACAGCAGGGGAGTGTCAGTCAGAAGGTGTGTTTACAATGAATTAATGTAGGCAGTTAATTTATGCGTGTTGTCATATAGGAATATGTTTTGTTTATTAATAAACAGTATACAGTGGTCCCGCTGTTCATCCGTCACTGCCTCGCCTTTTCGCTGATTTTTTTTATTGCACCGTACAGCTTTCAACAATGCGCATTGCATTCTGCAGCCTGATTGACAAATCTCCTCCGTGTCGTGTCTCCTGCGGTTGCTAAACTTATCATGTTTGGTTTTGATAACCATCACGTCCAATAGAAAAAACAGCACAAGAACACTCATAACTATGACCCTCATTCGGAGACCTGCACCACGAGGGAAACAGGCGCACGAAAGTGGCGGGCAGACGGAGAAAAAGCGTGGCATAATAAAACTTCCTCCCACATTTCTCCCACATTTCCGGTTCACGCGCCTCAAAATTGCATATTTTGACGCGCGATGGATTTTTCTTGGACACGCGTTGAGGTGCGAATGTGCACGCGTCAAATTAGGGGCGTTTGGGGCGTTTTTGCTCGCGTCTATCGCGTTCGGTGTGAACACACCCTTAGAGATAAGATTCTGCCTGTAAAATGAGTTAAAAATTGTTCACAAAGGGCTAAGGAAGCCAATCTAGGCATTTCAGGACAAGGATTGATCAATGAGTTAAAAGTCTTAAATAAAATACGTGGGTTGTGACTATTATCCGCAATGACACCTGACAGAATAGCCGCTTTAGCCAACTTAGCAGATTTCTGAAATTCCAGGCGGGTCCTGCGAAGGATATCAAAAGACACCTGGATCCTATCTTTTTTCCACCGTCTTTCAGCTTGGCGGCAAACGCGTTGTAAAGCGCGTAAAGCAGGGGTGTCCAAACTCTGGCCCGCGGGCCAACTGCGGCCCGCAGTACATTCTTAATTGGCCCGCAAGTAATTTTATAAATAGAATAGAATATGGCCCGCACTTCAACTTCTGCTTGAGTGTATTGCACTTCTTAGTTTTAACACCAGGGGGAGCTACTGTTGATCAAGGCAGTTGCTTCACCAAAAAGGACAATCACAGAAGAAAGTTACCCCAAGTTACTAAACATGGCAGAACCAAAGAAGCGAAAGGTAGAAAGTGAATGCAGAAAATTTCAGACACGGTGGGAGAGTGAATATTTCTTCAAAGAATTCAAGGGGAAGTGTGTCTGTTTGATCTGCACTGAAACTGTGGCAGTTATGAAAGAGTATAATGCACGACGTCATTATGAAACCAAACATCAGGCCTATACATCCTACACTGGTGCTGAGCGAGAGCAGAAATTAAAGCAAAAGGTAGCTCTCCTGCGGGGTCAGCAACAGTATTTTTTTCGTGCTCAAAAGGTCCAGGAAAAGGCTCCAATAGCCAGCTATGAGGTCGCCCAACTCATCGCAAGACATGGCAAGCCTTTTTCAGATGGAGACCTCATAAAACACGGCCTCGTTAAAGTCACCAAAATAATGTACCCGGAAAAAGTGCAGGACTTCAACAACGTCAGCATGTCCAGAAATACAGTTGTGCGACGCATTGAAGACTTGCCAGCCAACATTAAACTGCAACTGTCTGATAAAGCTGTGCTTTTGATTTTTACTCCATCGCATGCGATGAGAGCACCGATGCCACAGACACCGCACAGCTGCTATTTTTTTGCGGGGAGTGGACGAGAGCACGAGCACTTTAGGTGAGTAAAAAATATATTCCACAGTACCCGTGTTTTAATGTGCAGGTACACATGCTTCAAATATCAATAATGCGCATCAATTCTGTCACTACCCTGCTTTTGCGCACCACTTTCTTATATGCGTTTTTCTTGTTAACACACAGAGTACACACCGCTGTGCACAGCGCACGCACATGCAAAGTCAACTGATCTCATCTCATGCAGATTTGCTCCTTGATCAAGTGACATTTGTCCGGATTTTTGGCACGAGTGGCGTACGATCAGCACCGCAGCTGGATGGCCTGATTTACATACCCAGCGCAGCTGATACTCACCAGAATAATTTACTAAAATTATATGCACTCCTGTTATTAAGTCCAGTTCAGTCTGTTAATGTTGATAACGGTTTCAAACGAACGTTAATAGGTGTGTTGCTAAGCCTAATAACTTAAATAACAAACTTGAAATTTATCCGTCCCATTTTCCCCTTTATTGTTTTTTTCTCTGTGCTGTAAATCTTCTGTCTAAGAAGAAATCTGAGGCTGCTGTTCTGAGAATGAGCTACCAAAGCTTTTTCTGAATAAATCAATAAAGATCCATTTATGGAAAGCTGTGATGAAGGCAGGTTTGTCTTTAATTATATTCAACAATATAACATATTCGACCACTTTTAAGTGATTTTTCTAACTTTAATACACTAAAGTTAAGGTTATATACCTAATTTCTAGTAAGTGGCCCAGCCCTCCTATATTTTTATGTATGTGGCCCTCAGTGAAAAAAGTTTGGACACCCCTGGCATAAAGAATCATTTAGCCACGGCTAAGAGCAGCTTCTAGGCCGTTTTACTTTCATAGGGGCCACAACGTCCAGTAAAGAGGAGCAGGTAGAGAGAAAGGAGTTAGCAAAATCATCAACTGAAGAGGGTGTAGAACGATCAAAGTCAGGGAGAACAGATTTAGAGAAAGCAGCCGAAAATCCAGCCACAGTCCCAGGATTGATTATGCACACAAGATGTCGAGGACCCTCAAAGTTCTGGTCCAGTTTGCATAACTCAGCATCAAAGATGACTGGGAAATCAGAGATTCCAATGTTGCTGATGTCCCTGATACAAATGTCCAGTCCATAAGAAAAAATCAAATCAAGGGTATGTCCTTTAAGGTGGGTAGGTGCATTAACCCACTGGATAAGATTAAAAGAGTCAACTAAGGCTAGAAAATCCTTGGCAAACACATCATCTTTACAACAAATGTGAATGTTAAAATCGCCAGTGATAAGAACACGATCATAATTTAGGTAAAGAGATGCTAAAAAGTCACCAAAGTCGTTAATGAAAGTCTTATTATATTTCGGGGGACAGTAAATCACAACATAGAGAGTCAAAGGGGGACCAGCAAGTTCCAGTAGCTGAGCTTCAAAGCTAGGGAACATAGGGGAAGGCAGGTGCCGTACTCGGAATTTATTCCTAAAGACCACTGCCAGTCCTCCACCCCTGCCCGAAGGTCTTGGTGAGCTAAAAAAGGCACAATTCAGAGGAAGGAGCTCTGAGAAAGGGAAAGACTCACCGGGACGAATCCAAGTTTCCGTCATGAATAGTAAATCCAGTCCTGTAGCTCACAATAAAAGTCTTATTCGTCAGCGACCTAACATTTAATAGCGCCATCCGAGTCGAAGACGTCGAGTCGCAGTTGGAAGCACGTCTCGGGCGGCATAGGTTGCCATAGCACACACCGCCTTTAGGAGGCTTAATCCAACATCGAGCCGGCGAGTAAACCACTGGGGCGGCAGGGCGGGCCTGCAACTCAGCATGGCGAATCCATCGATGCTGTGCTCCCAGAAAGTCGGGGGAAGGCGGAGAGCATCCACATCAACGTCGAAGCCAGCCACATACCGTGCCTTTAGGTAAGCCTTAATGCAGACACGGACACCACTCCGTTTACCCCTTTTCCTGTAGCGTCTCCTGTGCGAAGGAAGCGGAGATCGGCGGTACATTCCTGAGAGGTGATCCGTCCGCGGCAGAGTGGTATCTCCTAAATTCCACCACAGGTCCGATCCATGGAAGTATGACCCGTAAGTATAGGGTGGCCGGAGACTTAGAAGAGTAAGCCGGTCATAGGTTAGCAATACAGAGCCACCTGAATAGCATATTAGCAGAAAGGTAAGAAGCAGCAGAGAGCAGTGGAGACGGCCTGCCGAACACACTGGCGCCATCTTCCATCATGTACATTTCACCCTTAACTAATCTGAAGTCTTCAAATCACCTTAAAAAGTTAACATGCAAGGCTCCAAACATGGATGAGTACCAGCTGAGGCGATCAACCGATGGTACAATTTCTTTCACTGTTGACATGTGAGTACGAATGCTGCTCTCCAACTGGTTTGAAATAAATTGCAACATTCTCATAAACGTCATCACAGGGTGTGCAATTCACATATTAGATTCCGGTCTTGTAGTTTGCTATTTAGTTCATTTGTTAGTGCACAAACTAATAAAAAAAAAAAAAAACCCAGAAGATCTGCCTTGCATTTGTCATCTGAGAGATCTGAAATACCATTGCCTTTCTCCTCACATAATGCTTGAGTTTCTGCTCCCATACTCTTTTTAGCACTTTACGCAGACTTAGCCACCTGTCAGCTGTGTGGTAGCCTATGTCGCCATGTTCAGTTTCACGTGCTTCAAAGTCCGACAAACTGTCTATGATTCAGTGCTCTTGCCCGTTCTTTTTTTCTATGGGCCTACTAGCAGATCACAGCCCATCAGCAATCTTTGATAAACTTCCCATCAGAAAATAGCTTACTGTTTTTTGTAATTTTGTGTGAAGTCAGAAAGCTGCTATTGAATGTTCCTCATGAAACTTGGCAAAGAAGTCCTTGTTAATTTTGCAGCTCTGTAAGAAAATCTTCAGATATCCATTCCCACTCTGCATCAGTTGAGTTTTTTCATTTTTCTGTGTGTTTAGTCTTGTAATTTTGACTTTAAACCAAAAACTGTAGAGCAGTAACAAATAAACTGTCCAACAAATAAATTGTAAGTAAAATATTACCAAAGCCCATGAAAGTGAATGATCCAATAACCATGATAATGGTCTGTAAAGTGTCTGTGTAGATCACTGCTGCCAGTCCACCTTGGATAAAATATATTATTTATTTATTGGAAACACACATATTGTAATTATGTAACTACTCATTCTGTAAAATTTTTCAATTGTGGATGTGTTGTTACTAAAAAGCAACATAAGGCCAATTAATGGTTATCATAGTCCACGTCAATTGACTACAACAACTCAGCACATTTAAACCAGCAGTGAAGAAAGACAGAGATTGTGTGTGTGTGTGTGTGTGTGTGTGTGTGTGTGTGTGTGTGTGTGTGTGTGTGTGTGTGTGTGTGTGTGTGTGTGTGTCTAAATCTCCATGTGTAGACACATGGCCTTGTGAAGACTTTATGCCCAGTCATGGTACGATAACAAGTATTATCGTACCATGACTGGGCATAGTCTTCTCAAGTACGATAACACTTGTTATTGTACTATGACACTGTAGTTTTCTAGGAAAATATCTGTGAGTTCCATAGAAAAAAGAAGGACATTTTTCCTGTGGACAAACCTCTGATAGTATAACTATGCAGTAACTGCTAGAAGTGAAATACCAAGGCCCAAGGGCCTGTTGGATAAAAGTTGCACCAGAGAAAATATCTGCCTGAATTGGGAGAAAAAAAGTGTAGGATTTCATTTAGGACCATCAAAAACATGTATATTATAAATATTTTCTGCTACTTTTGGAGGGACTTACTGAAATTCTGGTGAAGATATACAAGACAAGGGACAGAACAGAGAGATAAATGCGAATGCACTGTCCTCCAAGCCTCTTCTGAAGTATTCAGGCATGGTGACAATTTAAATACATCCACAAAGCATGAGATTTTTGTCATTACTCAAAGTGTTGTCAGACACAGTAGTCATTTATGTCATTTGGGTAGTGGAAATTAATAGATTTGAGGACTTTTCAGGTCAATGTGCAGCCTTAGTGTTCTGTTTACCCCAGCTTTAATGTAGATGGGCACAAAGATCCAGAATTACGACCACAATAAGAGCCTGAAACACACAAACATACAAGAAGTAATTCAAGTCCATTAAATGTGAGATTTATATTATAAAGTAAAGACCTTACAATAATACAGAGAAAACACCAACAATCATTTGTTGGCAAATGGCCAGCCCTCTAAGCAAGCACTTGATGACAGTGGTAAGAAAAACCCTCTTTTAACAGCAAGAAACCGGTGGCAAAACCAGGTTCAGGAAGGGGCAGCCATCTGCCTGGATCAGCTGGGGGTGAGGAGAGTTTTTAGCATCACTCTAATATAGGATTTTTCTAATTTTATATTGGGCAAATGCAAGAAAGCAGTCCTACATATTTGTACATACATACGTATATGTCATACCAACATAAGTATTAAGTCAATGTTTAGAGGTGATTACAATAACCTCAGTTTTACATGAAGCTTATGCTTCTGGCTAATCTAAGCTTTACATCATTTCCACTTTCCCACACTCTCAAGCTGATTGTGACACCACAGGTCTAGCCCAATCAGCTTTCTGCTTGCCTTCTTCAGGCCAATCAGCCTTCACTCCATACTTTAAATCTCACTGCTCATCTGTCATTCTTCCTTGCAGTCACCTTTGTGCAACCCAGTTCAAGCCTTCATCTCCATCTCCACCACCAGTGTCTAGAGGGTAATGCCCTGATCCTTATCACCGCTGGGATTCCATTCTGCTGTGCTGGGCCTTAACCACCAAATACCTCAAATTGAATTCTGTACATCAATAAATCACAGCTTTTACTTTTTTATATATATATATTATTTTCCTTTTTTAAAAAAAATGTTCATTCTCCATTGCAAAGTAAATGGATGAATGTATATTGTAAATCTGCATTAAAACAACTATAGTGAGCTAAATAAAGAAGCTAGTACTGTCAGCAGGCAATAGGTGTCTCTACAGGTCCTGGTTGGTGTGTTGCCGAGGTTGTGGGCGGGTGGGTGTATGGGGGCCCGGCCCTGGCGCGGGGTGCCGCCGGTGCATCGAGCCACCTGGGGGGCTCTTCAACTGGTGGGGGAGGTTGTCACATCTTGCAGGAGCTTTCCTCTCTTCAGGAACTCTCTCTGCAGGAGGGGGAGATACAGGAGTGGTGGAGGAAGATCTCAGCCTGGGCGTCTATTGTCTTGTGTAGTCTGGAAGATGAGTGGATGATGGGGTGGGTGCAGTTTTCTCTGTGGTGGGGTCGGGTGAATTGTCCCGGGCTCTGTGGGGCCGGGGGGCGCTGCTGCACTGGGCCCCGGTCCGGATGGGCCTGGGCCCCCTTTCCCTGGCGGGTTGCACAGCATGGGGGTGCCTACTGGGGTCAGCGGGGGAGCTGGCCCCAGGGAGGGGTCACTTGCCCCTCCCTTCCTTCCCTCCCCATCTCCAGCGGCCTCCCTCTTCCCGCTCCACCACAATCACCCACACATGCAGGGCCTTGGGGTAGGGGTGTGTCACCAGGGTGCAGAGGAGACATCCCCCCCCTCTGTCCCCTTCTGGCTGCCTCTGCCTCAATTTTATCCCACAACTTAGACATTCACATTACTCACACTCTCATTACACATACATATAGGATCTTGGAGGTGGGCACGCTACACGGATTCCAAACTACCATCAGGGTGTACACCTCACCCCTGGCGTCGTTGCCCACCTCTCAATTTTAAATACATGTAGACATTGAGGGCTAGCAGGAGGGGCTATATGCTTACCTGCTGCTCTGGCAGGTGGCTCCATGCCCTCCTGGGTTTTAAATGCACCTTAGAACACACGTACATCAACAGTACATATGAGCGGGTGGAGGGAGGTTTGGAGTCTTCCTACACCCCCGTTCTCTGCGGCCTGCTGGAGCAGGGGGGCTAGGAGGAGGAGTTGGCCGTCCGACTGGGGTCTGGTGTATGGGGCCTCCCTGCTGCTGCGGAGTCGGGGCGGTCTGCTTCTCCCCACCGCAGGGAAAAGGGTTACACCACCTGAGTCTGGGTGCAGTTTCCCCCTCCAGGGGCAAGGGTACCTAGACTCGGGGCTTAGAGTACGCTTGGGGAGTGTGATTGTGTGTACAGCGTCTCTCTATGTCTGTCTCCACGTTGGGTGAGTGTTGAGCAATTGTATATGAGAGCATGAGGGTGGGAATAGATGTTTGTATCTGTGTGTGCCTGTTTGTCTGTGTCTATATGTCAGGTTGGGTATCAGACGCCACCTCTCTGAGGACATCTCAGGCCCTCCAAGGTTTGGAGGCCCATCTCCCCCCACCACTTCCCCTGCCGGTGGCGGACGGCCTCAGACATCGGTGCGTTGGTGGTTCTCTGTCTCCGGGGGTGGGCGCCCAGGTACCCACCGGCTCACTCCTTGGCGGCTGCTTATTGGGGCCTGGAGCCTGGGGCTCGCTCGGGCCACTTTGGGGATGGGGTGCCCTCGGCCTCACGGCCCGGGGCTCGGCCACTCAGGCACAGCTGGCTGCCGGCGGAGCTCACGGGCACGTCACTGCAACCCCCCCTGGCTTCTGCTCCGCGGCTGCTGAGTGACCCCTCATCTGGGACTCTCCTCAGCTCTTTCTGGGATAGTGGCGCGGCTGCCCCTCTGTTGGTCTTCCTTGGTCTCTTGTGTTCTGGGGGCCTCTGGATGTCTGGAGTCTTGATCTCCTCCATACCTGCTTCATGCCCTGGAGGTCGGGGCAGTGGCCCCCCACACCCTCTAGCAGATCATTACATGAAGGAACCTTTTAAAAACAAGCGCGTTCATGCTCACAGGTGTACACACGGGTGATCACACACACAAATTACACCCTTTTTGGCTCCTACCTCAAAGCACACTGTGCGCTGTCGATCTCACGTGCTGCACAATAATGTTTAATATTTAGTATTTACTGTCATATTCTCATATATCATTGTGATCTTGTTTATTACTCTCGTTTTCTTCTGCTTGCTTTCTTTTTTCTTTCTCAACAGGTGATCCAGGTGATCGATATATGTATTTTTTGTCTGCTTATTCTGTTGGTTTTTGTTTTTTGCCCTTTTTCCCCGTCCCTCTTCTCAGGTTTTTTTCTTTCCCTCTTTCTTTCTCCACATTCTCTCCTCCAGTCAAGTCTGTCCCGTATTCAGCAAGTGAAAATAAAATAAACAATAAAAAGTTGAATCAAATGGACCATTACGGCAAGGCTGGGATGGTCCATTTGGTAAAGTAAATCCGTTGGGCATCTTTCTTCGCCTTTAGACAATAATTCTGATGGCAAAAGAACCAAACGGGACAGGTTAAAAAAAAAAAAAAAAAAAAAAAAAGTGTCTCTACAGTAACAATTTTCTAAATCAGATGGCTCTAAGCTCGTACAGATGAGGAACTGCCACCAGATTGACAAACCATAGATTAGTGTTCAAGGCTCTGTTCCCACCTGTGATGCTTGAAACTTTTTCAAATGGTGTTGTAATTGATAGCGATGTAGGTGTGGCCTCCTGCATTGCACTGTTGTATGATTCATCAAAATCTTTTATGACATCAGCACAATAAAGTCATTATTGTATTTGCCATTTGTTCAGCAGAGGTTTTATTGTTTTTAAAGCAATAAATACAGCCATATAGAAAGCAAATGTTTACTCAGCAGAACGACACACATTTCCTTAAAGAACCAGTGGGGATTTAATGTAGCTATGCTTTTTATATACACAGGCAAATTAGCAGTGGTTGTTGGCATCTTCAGAAACTTTAAATGTGCTAATTATAATCCTCTGTAATTATAACGCAAATGAACTAACTCCTAAGGAACTGAACAATAACCAACAAATATATAAACAGTTTAAGTTGAAGCTTAAACCAGTGATTACTTTATTCAAGGATGATGTTTTCAACTGAATTTAAAAAATAAAATGGAGATAAAAACAGAAACTGTATTTTATTGCAATCAAATGTTGTAAATGAGAAACTGTAACATTTAAGAAAAAAAGGTAATTTTTTAATATGAATTGGCTCAAAAAGCTTGTATTAGTTGTGCCTAAAAGTGTTGCTGCGGCAAATACTTTACTCTTTTTAGACTCTTCTGCTTACCACCTCCTGAAGACACACAGTGTAGCCTGCACATGATTTCTTGCACTAACATACGTCCCACACTTACTTGTTCGAGTGCTTCTGTACTCCTTCCAACCAGTAAATTTCTGCTTGGCACTTTATCTGTCATCATTATGGTGAGATCTATGTCCAAGGTTATAGTATTCTTTTACTGCCAGCTCCACGAGGAGCGAGCAAAGGAGAACCCATTAGAGCATTGCTTCTCAAACTTGAGAAACTGGAAAAGGTTCACGCCCCACACACCACAGTTTTTTTTTTTTAATCAATCATTAACAACAACAAAGGAACAAGCTGAATTTCAGTGGAATAAATATCTGCAAAATAGCACCAAACTATAATTTGTTTATTTTCCCTGTAAAAAACAAACAAACAAGCAAACTTGTTATTCCATATTTTATTGGGTTCATGCCTCAATTTTAGAATGACTATATTAAGGAAATTTGTCAAACTAAAAATGTTTAATTTTTGTTAAAACACATACATTGCTCAATGATTTTTACTCATATTTATGATCTGATAAAAATCTTTTTAAGGCAAAAAGGGGTCAGTAGTTAAAGTGGGATTTGGGGGAACCCAACCTAAGATCGGGTGTACCGGTGCAGTGTGAGGAAAATATTTAATTAAAGTAGTCACATAATTACTTGTTATATTTTTCTTTGCATACAGGCTATGATCAGCTGACCTGGTCTAATCTTCACAGCTATTTTTGGATTTGCCCAACTGAATTCAACAAGATGAGGGCCTTTCACATACAACGTGACAACGGCAACACTGACTTCTATAACACACTATTTGAATGGCACAAGCCGGCGAGCCGACATGTACCATGGTCGAAGGGGCACTGTGTTAGGTACATTTGTACAACCACTACAAATACAGAATGACAGGAAACAGGTGCATGTGGTACACTTAAAGACTATCAGCAAAAATTACATGGTACAGATGGAACGCTGCACAACCCAGTGGTCAGCACAGAGCATGACAATTTCCTGTTATGATAAGCAAACATTTCTTTGTCATCATGAGATCCAACATCAGACTGCAGCATGCAAAAACGAAACTAATTGAAGAGTGATATGCATTAACCATCTGAGAGGAGCAAAGCGCGAATAGGGAAAAGAAGTAACTAATGACTGTTATTGGGTATCTCAGGTATATTTGTATTTTAAAGCCAAGATAGGTGTACAAAAAAAAAACCAAATAAACTTTGTTGCTCCATAGGTTTCTTTATTATATACATCAGAGACTGCTGGCTCAATTAGGCAATAGCTGATTTAGCACAACACAAGGATTGTAAACAGAGACACATCACTTTGAAAATGGAATAAAAATCACCAAACTTGTGGTCAACGATGGCATGAAACACAAAAATCAAATGTTGCCAAAGTTAAGAAAGTAACACCTGTATTTAGTACAATCTGTCTGCCATGCAGGCTGCAGTTTGTCAGAGTAACAGAAGCTGAGATGTTTGCTAGCATCAAATTAAGAGAGACCGCTGTGTGCCTTAAAGCTTCAGCAGTACGTGAGGGATTGTGCCCTGCAGAGTGAGCTTTAGAGAAAAAGGTTGCTCTGTCTATCTATTAGATTAGGATGTTAGGTAATGATGAGCTAAACACTAGAGTACCCTGGACAGCTCCAGCAGTAATGGCCTGGTAGGGCTGGCATGATGACAATGATTATAATACTATATGGTTATGATACCGATTATATTTATGAGCTCTGATAAAAAGTATTATTTACCTTGAACCTTGTCTGTAGGCTTTTGTAACTATTACACCACAGCATCCTACTGATACTGAATACAGCCAGGACAGCGAGAGGAAGAGGCATAAAGGAGGAGATATCAGACTGTTACTGTTACAAATGGCTGCTTGAACTCTCTGAATGAGCACAATCAATATTCACTTGAATGAGAATCAATCACTGGAATGAGGCCATGCTCTTTGGGGATTAAGGCTCAGTTGCATACGCTGAATTTGGTCCTGATTTTAAAACACAAGCAGAGACTTCAACCATCAAAAGTCTCCAGATGGGGTAGTGTTTTCTTTGTAGTTTTATGTCTCTCGGCTTCTGTTCACGAAGACTCAATCTATAACGTGGCAGGGACATCTTGGTATTTAAAGCACAAAAGATGATCCTATCAGTGTGCTGCAAGACTACAAACAAACACTACTGAATAGTGCCAAAAAGCAATCATTTGTGGGAGGGTGAGTCTAGTGTGAAAAAATAGTCTTGGGTAAATAAACTGTGATCTCCAGCGCTCAATGCAGATGTGATGCCTTATGAGCATATCTCTGTGTCGCTGGTGTCTGCAGAGAGCCCTATTGTGTGGTGACTCTGAGAACAAAGTGGGCTGCAACCTAAGAAAAAACATGCAACTGACGGAAACACAAGAAAATTGAAAATCCAAATATGCAAAATTAAGCTCCAAATATGCACTACTCTGAGTGTAGCCCAAACAACAATGGAAATATTTCCAAATAAGTGATGAACCCAATGGGACACCCACGGTGTTCAGTGCTGTGTGCCTAGAAGTTGTGAAAGTTGGTTAATTGTAAAAAATCCTCTTTCTCGTATAGTGTAAACATTGTGGCTGTACAAATCTCACATTATTTACAGATACTGTCTCTAACTGATCTTTACCTTATCTCCTATTATTAGGAAAATGGGAGAAATATAATCCTGAAGAAGACGTATGCCAACACAAAAGAACTGACAAAATACAAGCATTACTGTGAGACACTGCCTTAATAATATGTAATAAATAAATAATATGCCTTAAAGCTGCCTATAATAGTTAGTTTTAGAAAAGAGAAAGGAAAATAGAATTACTACTTAGTTTTGATGATGTGAAAAAATATTTTTAAAGGCATCAAACTGCAATATACACTCACTGGATGCTTTCTTAGGCACACCTGGTCAGCTGCTCATTAAAGCAAATATCCAGTCAGCCATTCACATCCAGCAACTCAGTCCATTAAGGTAGACATGGTCAAGAAAAATACAGAAGATCAATTCGGTCATCAGAATGGGGAAGCCAGGTGATCTAAGTGACTTTGAGTGTACTAAGATTGTTGGTAGTCTGAGTATTTCACAAACTGCTGACCTACTGGGAATTTTTAGGCAGCCATAGAGCCACAGAGAATGGTCTGAATAATGGGAAATATCCATTGAGTCACAGTTCTGTGTTTGAAAATACTTTGTTGATGACAGAGGTCAGAGGAGAATGTCCAGACTACTTCAAGCTGATAGGAAGAAAGCGGTAACTTAAATAACAGCTTGTTAAAAGTATGCAGAAGATCTCTGAATCAACAGCGTTTTCAAATCAATCTGTAGTTTTAAATCGTTTTACAAGAATAAGTTAAAATGTTTTATCCCCTTTAAGCAAGTTTAAAGTATCCCCAAGTCTTTCATGGGGTCACTCTAAGACACAGAGATAACTGTCTAGCACAGGTTGTCTTGGGACAGAAGCAGGACCTTGCATATTTATGTGTAAAGTTTAAATTATTTTAGTTATTGAAAAAAATAATCATGGCTGAGGTAGTTATGCTAGTTCTAGTTCTAGTGTATAGGTGATATATAGTTATATCACCCACACACCTATAGTGAGTAGTTAATACATACCTTTGTATTTTTGATCATCTTTGTTTCATGATTCTAATTTGGTTTCAGGTCAGCATTATGAGTCTTTGACGTAGGAGTTTTCTTGGAGTTTGTTGTGCTCTGGTTTCATACTTTCTTGTAGTAGCATTTCTAGGTGTCAGTCTAGTTTATGAATCCCAGGTTATTTCGGCCTCCTTTGTGCCTCTGTGTCTGGCTGACATGCCTTAGTCCTCGTCTCAGTGTTCGTTACTTCCTATTTTATTTTGATAGTCCCTCTTCTCGCATGTGTTTTGTTCAGTTTGCATGCCCTGTCTTCTCTGGTCAGATTCTGTTCACCTGTGTTCCCAAGTGTCTCCGCTCTATGCTAATTATCTCATTTAGACCCTCAGTTTTCTTCTGTTCTTTGTCGGGCTCTCACTTATAGTTGTGTCCGCTCTCACAGTGCGGGTTCCTGGAAGATTTGTAGATTTTGGCTTCCTTATGTTTTTGACCTGGATTATTTTGAACTCACTTTAAGTTAACAAAGCTGCATTTTAGTTTGCCTCCCGTGTTCCTTAGTCCTGCATTAGGGTCCTAATCTGCTTGCCACACAGACAGCCTTGATAGTCCAGGTTGCTCAGGAACCAGCCGCTGGAGAAGAGTGTCTACTACTAACTGCCAGTGTTCACCTGCAGGTCAAAAATGGTTATCAAAAAACCATCTATGAGCATGACCCCATTTCATGCAACAGTGAGGCAATGTTAACACCTAGGGAACTGTTGATGTCTTGAAATGTAGTAAACTTGGGTGAAGTAAGAGCTTCAGGGTGACCAGCTGGAGCTTGCAAACAGGATCTGCTGCTATCACTGGAGATGCAGTTCCCCTTTATGTTTAAAACTACAAAGTCCTCTCCATCTGATCACATGGGTGTTCACATGAGCAGAACGGAGGCATATAGCATCTAGTGTTGCTGTTCAGCCCCCTGTGGTAGTATCTAAGTCTCTTTTATCATCTAGCCACTACTCATCCTTAACAGTGTGATGCTAGCGAAAATATAAAAATTAAACATGAAAACTTTGGAGGCAGAATGTGCAACATTGATATTTAAGGGCACAGGGCTGTCATTAAACTTTAAACCTTTATTTTTTACTGTTTTCGACTATGAATATGATGGTGTGTTATGGTGTCTGTGTACTCTGGGTTCCCCTGACAGTCTAAAGACATGCATGTTAAGTTAGCTGGTGATTCTAAATTAGGTGTGAATGGTTGTATGCCCCTCTGTGTTCACTCTGTGACAGACAGACTAGACATGTTATATTATATTATCCACAAGGTGGCATAGTAGCACAACTCTGCAAAAGTGGTGCGTCACTGAACAAGAGAAATAACTGAAAGAACTCTGGAAGCCAAAAAAGGAGATAATATTGTCTACTACTTTATATTTAACAGGTAGTTCAGAGGCGTTTCTTAGCTGGACATCAACGGCATTCATTCAAGATCTATACTTTTCCAGTTTCTTTTGTTTCTTCCTACAGTTTGCTGTGGAAATGTATCCAATTTGTGGAAATGTATCTCCTTTAGCTGGGGCCACATTGTTTAACTTCTTCCTATTCATTTTCTTAAACACTTATCCATTCAGGTTCGCGAGGTTCTTCATAATCTTTCTCTGACATGAGTAATTTTATGTCTGTTTAAATCCCAAAGAGCCAAATAGTTTTTTAAAAAAAGACAAAAAGATTTAAGTAAGTTTATGTGATAGAACACCTTTACTGCTCTTAAGTAGATGAAGCAGATTTAGTAATGTTATACCATATGTAGTATTGTATCAGCCACATCCAATAGTTATATACAAAGAAAGTATTTCTACTTTTGAAAGCATAACCTTCACCTGTACTGAGCTATTTTTACATTACTGTTACCTAAGAAAAGGACAGGATAACTTCTGGAGTCTGAAGGTGACATATAGATGTCTTGAGATCTCAAATAATCACATCTGGGATACAATTTTCTTTCTGCCTTTGAAAGATAAACATTGAGATAGTGGCATTAGCAAAAGTTTTGCTTAAATTTGAAACAGCACCAACATTAGACATGGCAGCAGCTAAAAAAACCAAAGTAAAACCTTCATTACAGACAGAGCCTATGAGAGGAGTACACGGGCGTTTCAGGGAACAGATTTTGACTATGGCTTTGATAAAGCAGTCATAGTTCACATACACATACACATATAAGAACTTTAGACTCTGACTATCTTAAGCAGGACAATAGTGCAGTGAATTATGGGTAAATTAAGAGGAGGATCATAAAACATATAGTGTTGAAAATATATATGAGCTGCCACCTCTGGTCTAGGGAATAAACAGTGGACAGGTTGATATTAATCAATGGAAAAATAAAACACAAGCTAATTTGGATCAGATCCTAATTTGGATTCAAGAGACAGACACCCTCTCTACTTTTAAGATTAGATTTAAAACTTTCCTGTTTGATAAAGCATATAGTTAGGGCAGGATCAGGTGACCCTGAATCCTCCCTTGGTTATACTGTAATACAGGGGTGGGCAACTCCAGGCCTCAAGGGCCGGTGTCCCTGCAGGTTTTAGATGTGTCCTTGAACCAACACAGCTGATTTAAATGGCTAAATTAGCTCCTCAACATGTCCTGAAGTTCTCCAGAGGCCTGGTAACGAACTAATCATGTGATTCAGGTGTGTTGACCCAAGGTGAGATCTAAAACCTGCAGGACACTGGCCCTCGGGGCCTGGAATTGCCCACCCCTGCTGTAATAGGTCCAGGATGCTGGGGGGCTTCTCATGATGCACTCAGTTTCTTCTTTACTCACCTTTTTTTCACCCATTATATGTTGAAACACCTATCTGGATTTAATCACTAGTTATTATGTATCTCTTGCTTTCTTACACAGTGTGTCTCTTGTCCTGTTTTCCTCCCATCACACCCAATCGATCACAGCAGATGTCTGGCCCTCCCTGAGCCTGGTTCTGCCAGAGGTTTCTTCCTGTTAAAAGGGAGTTTTTCCTTCACACTGTCACCAAAATCGCTTGCTCATAGAGTTGTTTAATTGTTGGGGTTTTCTCTTTATTGTTTTAGGTTCTCTAGCTTATAATACAAGGTGACTGTTGTTGTGATTTGGTGCCAAATAAATAAAATTAAATTGAAAAGTTGAATTGAATTTCGCTAATATAATTTATAATACAGCATACAAGGAAACTACAGGCAACTTGCATATCAACAGTTTTCCCTTTTCTTTGTCTTTGGGTACAAATGGTTGGTATATTATTACATTATATTATTATAATAGAGTTAGTTAGTCTGGGGTTAAGGTGTTTCTTTGGCTGAAAATTAGTCCATTGTTGTTTTTGTTAAATGGTCTGACTTCCATTGTGGAAATGTGAGACTTTATCTAACCATACAGACCAGTCTAATCTATCTTTGTAAAACCAGCCCCAGAGGTCCGTTCATTCATTCTGCCAACTACCTTAAACCAATTACGTGATGCTTTTCTGAACTCTTTGAGCTTTAGTCTCCTGCTTTTATGGTCCAACTGGTTTATTTTCTTCTCTTTTTTCTGTGGGGGAAAAAAAATCACCCACTTTGAGAACTATTTCCACGGTGCCTAAAACAGCTATGATATGGTTGTTTTTAGATTTACTTCTAGGCATAAAACACTCAAACCTTCTTGTCACAGTCATCTTCTGATCCCGTTCCAGGAGATAATTTACTTTTATACTCAGTGTACGTGTTCTTAGTTTATGCTCAGCTCTCCTTTAGTAACGACCGGGGTGTGTGATGCCAGATAAGCTACTATGTTCAGACTTATCGAGTCCAACATAAATATTTTTATGTGCGTAAACATTTTGATATCAAAGTTAAAAAGTAAGCACATGTTAAACTAATGCTGTAACCAAGTTGTTGTTGTTAACATGCATTTGGATTTCCAGGATAAGTTTCCAGATAAGTTATTTGGATGATTTGGTAAGTTATTATTTGCCACAAATTAAAATCACCTGTCTTATATTATGTAGGCTCCTTTTGTCCATCAAAACAGCCTGGGCCTCATGGACACAGGACTTCTGGGGTTGTTATTCCTACATAGACGCTGCAAATGTACAATTTTGAGAAGGTGAATGTTTTACATTATGTTTCTAAAATAGCTGTCAGGAGAGGTGCTGTTAGGACGGCGGCTTGGCTAGTATCAGTTTTTCATACGTCAGAGACAGATTAAGTATCATTTATGACCCTGTAGTAGCCCATATAGTGGCATTTGATAACTATTACATGGACAAAGTGTTTCTGTGAATAGATGCTTTTGGCCTATATTATATGGACTTTGAATAAAGACAAATGCTTTTATCAGCACCAAATGTCCTGGTGGATGCAGTTACCTCACATTTTCCTGAATGCGTGCTAGGGAAGTAATCCTGAGCAGGATAAGGGGTTCAGATTGTGAACTTGCATTGGATTAGATTAGTTTGTATTGTCTACCTTTGGATAAATTTATCTTCTCAGCAAAGAAAAGAACATAAATGACTTAGAGCTGCACACACGTGGAATCAACCTGGCTGTAAAACAAACAAAACAAAACAGAAACTAAGTGATTGTTAAAAAGCTATCAGACATAAGCAAATCTTAGTGAAAAGTGCTTTTTTTTTAGATGAATGGATGGATGGAAAAATCAAAGCCAAAATGATCCAAAAGGTTAGGTCAGATGATGTTAGTGATAAGGCATCCGAGGCATTTTTAGACTGGAGGGCAGACTGCCCAGAATTTGGAAACCAGTAAGCCTGTTAATTATAGGTGGATTGCTTCTCTGAACTCGCATCTTTGTGATCTTTGTGAAGTAATGGAACAGATGACAATGAAAGGTCTCAGAGAGGCTGGAAATGATTCTGGTCCTTAAGTGGGGTTATAAAATGCAGGGTCACCATGGAAAGGGAGATAAAAAGAAAATGAACTGGAATATGGTTGCAGCTGCAATCTTGATGTGGATTAAAAACAGGATTTTCAGCAATTATCAATCATAAATTAGCTACTTTTTCAAGTAGAGAAGATTCTTTACTCTGTGGACCAGGTTCAGGAAGAAAATAAGGAGTGTTACTTCAACTTGTCAAAGTGTATCCTTCAAAATCCATCACACTGTCAATCTGAAAGAACCCAAATCCATAGCAAATCAGTTAATTGTACAGAACCCGTGAAAAAATAATAGAAAAATGCTGAAAAGCACGCAAAACACAAACTGAATAAAACATAAAAGTGGGGAAAAAAACACAATGAAAGTTGAATAAAATAAGTTTTAAAGAAAGCTCAGAAAACTCAATGGAAGTGAGTTAGGGAGAGATAAATGTGATGGAACAGCTATGGTTACAACTAATAGCAAATGTATATCTACAGTATTATTGTTCAGTTAAAACACACATTACCTGCATCTGTTTCTATGCTTCTTTTCACCACATCTCAGTGCAAGCCTTCACATGCTTCAGTTTCTCTCACTTTTGCATCTGTTCTGTCGCTGCATTGTGTTAAAAGGGTTATTCTGAGTGCATTAAAATGAGGATTTTTCTACTGTCCACATGAAAATATTAATGTCCACAGCATGCCGAAGCAGCAGGTGGCGATGTAACCCTAATCGCATAGATAAGTTGGCCAACCAAAAGCCAGTCTGATTTCTTTAGAGTAACTCCTCTGGTTGCAAAAAGAAGCTGTTTTGAGATCTGTGGGGAAACTGCCCAGTTTACTGTGTTTATAGTCTCAATTGCTAATTTCATGTTTTATTTAACACAACTTAATTGTAGCCTTCATTAGATTCAAAATGGAAGATAAAGGATTGGCATAAGGGTCCTACTGTCAGATCCACCACTGCTAAGTTTCATAACACCAAGTTACAGTTGAAAGACAGGACTTCATTAACCAAGGCGTGATGTCTTGGTGGTTATGTACATCTTTTATATACAGGCTATATTGCAATAATAGACAGATGTCAATTTTCAACTAATGATGAAAATTATTTAGTGCAGAGCAATCAGCAAATCAAGGTCACAAGGTCAATGCATAACAGACATACTGTTCATTCATAAACAGAGCCTCCCAGTCAAAAACAAGTTTGTCAGCAGTACAGCAAATGAAGGGTGGAGTTAGTATGTTTTCTGACACCTTAATAATGCCTGCAGGCCATTTTGCCGACACCCAAGCATTTAAATGTTTTAGGGGGGAAAAGTAATTGCAACAGACTAGGAGCACATTATGGCAATTAACCGAGGCCGGCATAGAAAATGTGAACAGACAGAGTGTTGTTTCTCCACAGAGCTGGAGAAGTGTTACAATAATAAAGAGCGTGCAGTTCATAAAAGCACAGTGCGGAGAAGAGCTTTTCATAGAGTTTGGCAGACAAATGCCCCCCCCCCCACACACACACACAGACACACAAAAGACAGAAAAAAGTATTTTTAACTGGCTAACAGCATTAGACTATCACACCTTGACCAAAGCTAAACACAGAAGCTACTTCGTCCTGTATGTGTTTTCCTGGAACCAAAATAATAAAAAAAGGAGGAAGTGATTCATTGCAGAATAAGACAAATGGCAAAGCAGCTACTGTGCATCACTATTTCACTGATCAGTTCCTGCTGGCCTTGTGTTAGTGTGACTGTCTCTATATCTGTCAGTCTGACAATTTCTGACACCTCGTCAGTTGGCACTGCTGCAGGGACACGCATTGGAAGCAGAAAGCCGACGAGGGTTGCTGTGGGTTGGTGGTGCTGGTGTTAGTTTTGTGGTTTCATTGGATTGGTGGTGGTGAATTTACTGTCAGACGTCTTTTTTTGTTTGTTTTTTGTCAGAGGTTTTTGCTCGTTCAGTCACTGAGACTGAGGAACCCTGTGAAACAAGTGTTTTGGTGATTTACTGTTGCAACATTAACTGAATAGGAAGTGAAAAGTTCACAAATGCAATCCTGCATTTTGCGCAACAGTTTAACTGCAACTCAGTGACAACGTAGCTGCCAGTGTTTGGCCATTTTGTAACTTTATTGCCCATACTGTGAACATAACTAACGGCTTGGTACAAAGTTAAATATGGAAACCATTTACCGGAATGGATTTAAGCTTCAAATTTAAGACTAGTATGACTGGGCCCTAACCCTCAGCCTTTTTTATGATTCAGTCTATATTGCCTGGCGTTGTGCAATCACAGCCAAACTGCAGCTGAGTGAAATATTATTTTATACCCTCTGCTTCAGCAGAGGAATGTTGGCATATTTTATCTGATGCCCAGAGGCACTGTGATATGGACTTGACCAAGGCCTTCCCCACCACTTCAGACCTGTTAAGGCCTGTTTTCAGTACACCCAAGCTGCAGCAGAGAGTTCTGCTTTTGCCTGTCATACCAGTATAATAAAGACTTGTTGTGCTGGACATTGTTTTTCTTGTGATAGAAACATTTGAACCACTATTAGAAAGATTAGAATTACAAGTTTTTCTTTATAGATATTGATGGTGCATAACCATCCAACTTGATGTACAATTTTTAAGATTGATATTTGGTAATTTAATAATCAATTTATCAGCAATATTTGTTTTCTTTCAGACACAAAATGTAAACTGATTTTTCTCGTACACTTGTGATGTGTAGATATTTATTCACTTGTTCACGCTGCTTGGATCAGCTGGTTGTTACAAACAGGGCAGTTGCATAGTGCCCTCTGGTGGACAAGCTATGCAAACCCATCTACACTCGTAACATCTGAATGGTGATCTCTTCAATCATCTCTTCATTCTTTTTCTATTTTTCCCTTATCATCCCGATGAATACGGATATTAATAGAATGATATCGATAAATAAATATCGATACTGATAGATTAATATCAGTATTTATAGACAGCTGATACTGGTTGATAATATCGGCCCGCTGAGTTCGTAATCCTTTGAGTTTTGTTTTTTAGCCTAAATCTCGGCACACAAAGTTGCGCCTCCACCATGATGCATTGCAGAAACTTTTTGAATTCTGGATTTATTTATGTTTTTAACATCTACCATCATCAGATATTATTATATTACTGTAATTATCATAATTGTGTTCTAGTTCTTGACTAATGCTTGCATAACTAACGCCAATACAATCAACCGCATGTTGTTTCTGGTTAGCATAATTTAATAAAACAAAGCATGCTCACAAATTACTAAATGATAAGCATGCATTGTAGCTGCTTAACCTCTGGATGTTTGCAGTTATAGTGATCCTGGCAGTGTGCTGTAGATCGTCAAAGAAGAGGACCTGCACACTTGCTCGTTCATTTTCCGGAAAAATAAATAAATGTAAGTTCTAAATTTATTACTCTGTAATTTATGATTGAGCTTTTATTGGGCTTTCACAAAATGATGTAACAGAATGTAAATCTTGCTTTTAAATTGAGCTCACCTCTCTACCCATACACTGATAAGTATGCATTATCCACCCATTAAAATCCAGTAGAATGACATTGCTAAAATTTTAAAAAATAACTTAATATTTGGCAATAAGTTATTGTTTTTGACAGCTGATGTCACAGGGTCCAGAGGATGTTTTGTGAGGGTAACAGTAGCTCAGAGAGCTGACTCAAAGGCAGATGGTTCACAGCCAGATGTCAGGGACGGTTGATAATACTCATTAGGAAGTAGTGCAGATCAGCAGCAGTGGTCCGGGACAGCAAGCAGGAGGTCGTTTCAAGAGGACAGAAGTTAAGTCTGTTTTTCAGAACTTCATTTAGGGCGTTAAGCTTGTGTTACAGGGGTCAGAGGAGGAGACAGTGTCCAAAGGTTAGTTTGAAGGATGAGGCTTGGCTGTCATCATTCTTTTTACAAAGCAAACAGAGGAGGGAGGAGTAAGCTGAGCAGTGCTGAGATGAGGTGAGAGGATCGACTGGATTTAAAGTGGTAAATGGCAGATTTGCCACCAGATACAGGCAAAGAAAGACAGAGATGAAATACTAAAACTTCCAAGAAAGCCAGACCTGTGGAATTTTCCTACAGCTGCTTGAAGTTTGTCCATTTGATTCACAAGGCTGTTTACAGCCAAGAAGCAGGTGGGAGCAGATAGGAAAGCTTAGGGGGAAAGAGGGAGAGAGCGCCCTGAGGGAAATAGAGTGCAAGAATAAATGTGGAGGTCAGTGCGGAGACACAGGGAAAAGTCAGCTGAAGTAAGTTAAAAGAGTTGAGCTGAGGACAAGCGGAATCACAAGACATACCTAGTGGGAATGGCGTGAGGAAGTGTACTTATAGAGGTCTGGTTAGTTCTGGTCAACAACATGGAAACAGACAAGACCAGTTAGTGGGAAAGGCTTTGTTTTCCTTCTCTTTCTTTGAAAAATGTCTGAATGATTCAGGAGGCCTACAAATAGACAGGGCTGGAGCATGCCAGGAATTACAGATATTTATTGTTTCAGAGCTGTCATCATATGGCCAAAAATGTCTCTTTCTGTGCCTGTGGTTGTTTTTTGAACTACTTCTTATTTTTAGAAATGCCTCAGTCCTTTTTCCTTATTATATATTGTATGTCCCAATACTGATGACAAACCGGAGGTTTCTGGCCCCCGTTTAAGTCTTAGATTTATGGGCAATGCTTCACAATCTAAAAGTAAAAACAGTCAGAGGTTTTGTTATAAGCCGGTAATATTTTTTTTACAGGCCCGTCAATCTGTTTCCATGTATTTCCATTATTATCACGTAAAACAGCAAAAACCTGACCTTGACCTCTGAATTCATATGAGAACGCACTGACCCATACAGACTACTAGGTGACAAAGTTTCGTGTAATATTTTGATAGATTTTTTTTCATTTTGGGAAGTTTAAAATATAGCAGATCGCAAGATTTTATATTCTTTTTTTTAAATATCTCAAAATGTTGGGAACACTGACCATTAAAAAGTTAGGGAACCTTCCATCATCTTTATTTTAGTCCTGTTACCATCCTAATTTTTGTTACTCTAGATCACTCTTTGTTAATTTTCTTGGGGAATGATTATTTTTGCATCTTTTTACAATGTATATACACAATGTACTGAAAAAATTATCATGTCACATGTACTGGTGAAGTCCTGAGCATTTCTTCCAGTTTCTTCTGCAGGGATGAAATATGCCAGCTATTTTGATCATAGAGGCTGCTGTCTGACAGGTCAGTCCAAAATCTGACTTTGTTCTGGCTACAAATTTTAAGCTGTCATGAGTCTTGGCAAGTTAAACTGTTTGCGATCATTTCTAGCGCTATTTCTTAAGAGTTATTAGACCAAAAAACCCAGATCTGTACACATCACACAAGGTTTGTTGAGTGTGTTGAAACATTTTACTGCTACTTTTTGTGTTATTTTTCTTTAAAAACCTCTGTCAGTGTCACAATGAGCTGCTTAGTGCTACCTCTGACAGCATAAGGCCGACCAGTTTGTACTTCAAATTTTATTTAAACTCCAGTCTCATTTGAATTAATAAACAAATTAATGAAAGAAATGCAGGACTTTGACCTTTTTTTTCTTTTTGCAGCGACTTCTCTCTCAGTTTTCAAAGTTGGCACCAACCACATGACAGTCATAAGGCACAATTTCAGCCTTCTCAGAAATGAATTTTATTTATGTTCATCCCTCAAACAGATTCCCACTGTTGGTTCAATCAGTCCACAAAACAATATCCCCATGACCTGAAGACATTTCCCACACATGGATGTAGATCATGATGAAAGGAGCAGGATGTAAAAGGCAAAATAGTAGTAGTTTTATTTAACGCATGGTCCCCTGTGTGACATACTGAATGCTAAATCAAACACGAAAAAGTTTGCTCCACTTGAGCGTAGTAGGATGGCCACAGGGTCATATCCTCCTATTATAGGTTTGAATACAGTGATAGTATTTTCTAATAGCATATCTTCTTCATTTAGAGTATGGGAAGTTTGAAATGAGTACTTGACTAAAAACTAAGAAGTGCAAAAAGCCAAAAATATTTGTGGACTCTATCAGCCCAGCTGGCAGACCCGTTGGGTGATGCTGGAGTTTATACACTAATTAGAATGAAGTCTGCGTGCTGCTGTGCACCGTCACCCAATCACACGTAGGCCAAGTTCATTCTGCAGTGATTTAATTGCATACTTTAGGTCCGAGTTCTGCTTGGCCCAGTGGCTACATTGTACGAGGAGGACAAACACTTTTTTGTCATCGTTTGGACACTGAAGATGGAAGCAAAGTTTCAGACAGGGTGCTCTATTCCGAGTTGCAAAAAAATCACTCGATGCAGCATAATTACGAAAGAATATGGAGGGCCTGCGGCAGTCCGTCCTCTATAAACATTCCCCTCCCAAACACATTTAAAACACTGTTGACACAATCACCACCCAAAAACACATTTACTACACCATAAAAATTTGCATAAGTTGTTTTATTAATAGTTATTGTCCTTTTATACGTCTTTTTTTGTTTGTTTGTTTCATTGTTTTAGTCTGTTGTTGAAGTGGACATCCTGTAAAGTCAAGCCCTTGGCTGAGTTGTTCTCTGAACTAAAAAAAGAAAGGGTAAGAGGAGGAGTGGAGTGGGATCTTCCTCCTCTGTCTCTCACTCTCTCTTTATCACACTCACAGCATCCCAACTCAACCGTTATTTTTCATGTTGTTTGAACAAAGAGTGTACCTTACAGTATATTTACACATCATACTGACTGACTGGTTTAACAATTTCCATTTAGATAATGCAAGGACGATTGAACTTTGAAAGTTTGCTTCTTTGTTTTCAGGTTCTTCTACAGTCTCCCCTTTCACCCCCAAGCTTCTGTAGTGAGGTTATCTTCATCACCAGTATATTCATCATCGCCGTTAGCATTGTCACCATAAAAATTCTGATCATCATTATTATATTTATATAACTCTTTTCAATAGATTCCTCTCTGACAACTGTACAATCGTACACAGTGTTTGACTTTAATATATATTTTTGGGAATATATTATTTAGAACCTAGGAAAAGAGGAACATAATCCCAAAGAAAATATATTAGTATCCCAAAGTAACAAAATCATGCATGATTTAATGTCTTCATCCATAAAAACTAAACCAAAAAAAGAAAAAAAAATTAACATAAAGGATGGGATCCAGATTTATTTACAAACTGATCTTGGCACTGCTTTTTTTTTTTGTCTCTTGCTGGAAACGGTAATGAAAAATACTTTTGACTCTTCCGAGTGTAACATACTCCTGGTATTATAAGTCAGGGACCTGCTGTAAAAGCTGGTTTGAGAGACATGTTCTTTTTTTCTTTTCTTTTTTTTTTGAAGCGCAAAAAGATAAAAGAAAGAGAGGAAAAGAACAACAACAGACAGCTGATAAGGAAAGAACAGAAATGGTGCGTAGAAAACATATTTCACTTCGACTTTAGACTGTGGCAGTTTCCTCTTTTAGGCAGAAAACCTGTGACGTCATGTTTACTGACTTCTTTTTTCCCCAGAAATACAGGCTCTCTCTCTGTCTCTATATCTGTGTCTCCTCAGGTGCCCTTGCCGTTTACTATTGTTTGGGTGAAAAGCCAAAAGAGAGCATTGATTCTGCAGAAATTATTTTCAATTAAGCAGCATTAACCGACTCAGGCAAACGAAACAAAGGAGACAACGGTAATTGGAAACCGCTATTACAGGTTTCAGGTTTGACAGGCAGTTGGGGGCAGCTTTCTAAAAATTTTCCAGTGTTGCCTTGTCAAACCAGTGTCTGACTGAAGATCGCACGTGTGAGCAAACTATAAGGATGCGTGTTGGTGTGCATGTGTTTGGGTGTCTCTGCATACTCATATTCAGTGCAAACATGTAGGGTAGAAATCCCACCTCAACCATGGAACATCAGCTCTGTTGTTTCCATTGAAACACTTGAATCTACAGTATTGTCCATCCCTCACTGTCTTACTAACTCATTTCCTTTCCAGTCTTCTGTTGCCCCCTCTTCAAAGAGATAAACTGCCCGGCAGGCTAACATGCCTTTGTTTATCCAGCCTCGCGGCAGGCTAACGGCAGCCCGCTTTTCACCCCCTACCACCACCCCACCCCACCCGTGTCAGGTCCTAGCATAGCCCAATGTATTTCAGATTGTTCTGGATGATCACGTCCGTGACAGCATCAAACACGAACTGGATGTTGCTGGTGTCGGTGGCACAGGTGAAGTGCGAATAGATCTCCTTGGTCTCCTTGTTGCGGTTGAGGTCCTCGAACTGCCGTTGCACATAGACAGCTGCCTCCTCGTAGGTGTTTTGACCTTTGTAATCGGGGAAGCACACTGTCAGGGGAATGCGTTTTATCTTCTCAGCCAACAGGTCCTTCTTGTTGAGGAAGAGGATGAGCGACGTGTTGGTGAACCAGTTGTTGTTGCAGATGGAGTCGAACAGACGCAAGCTCTCAGCCATACGGCTCTGTGTGGAGGAGAAAAGGGAAGAAAAGTAGGGGGGGAAAGGGATTAGATCATGAGAAAAATGACTTTCACAAAAAAGAAAATGTAGCATTTAGTTTGTAATAACAGCTCAAACCAGCCCAGATTTTCGCATTGTGAAGACTTAAGAACATAGACTAACCGAACTGGACTCATTCTGGTAGCCCGTGACAAGATTTCAGGTAAATGAGGACATGTTAAGTCTGAAATCATCCAGCACATGTCACAGACATCTACTAGACTAGCCAAAGGTACGCCTTCTCTGTTATGTCAACACAGACTTGAGACTAAGACAGCCGCAGACCTTTGTTTGAACTCTCATGCTCTCCTCTAAAACTGCAGATTATCTCTTCTTCCGCTGCTTGCTTAATCCAAGTCCTACACGGTGAAATGATCAGTCAGGGAAAACGTGTTCAAGTCTTTAGTCAAACAAACTAACTTATTCCCTAAAGAGTAGCTCACATATAAGAAAATGTGAGTGGCTCATGTGGAACACACTTCTATGGCCTTATATAGTTTGTCATAACAGAAACACTGTGCAGCTGAGACTTAGGAAAGCTTACAGAAGGATAATAAGAACAACACTGATTTCTTCCTCTCAGTGCCTACCTCTTTTCCGTTATGGTTCATTTGGATGCTGAAAACTTTTTTTTCCTAGCATGCTATAACTGTTGTGGCTTGATGACAAAGTTCACCTTCAGCCTTAAACTTTAATAAATAACATTGGGGCTTTTCAAAAAGTGGGTCAATTATCACATTTAGCCGTAGGACCACATTAGATGTCACATTCATTTTCTCTAAAGTGAGATAAAAAAATAGATTTCACAACTGTCTGATGGAAATCGCTGATGCCTGCTGTATCCTGCAGACAAATCCGTTAGTCATGAGTTAAAGTAAGGGTTGAGCAGAGAGGACTACTAGCGAGAGAAATGAGACTACCACAGTAGTCATTTTTGATAGCGTGTTGCAGTAATCTTTAAAAACATGCAGGTTAGGGTGCTTAAGAAAAAACAAAAAGCCTGCGAACATGTGTATGTGTGCACTTTCTTACAGCTGTGCTCATGTGATGTTGATTGTATAAGGCAAAGCTAAGAAAGAGAAAGCTGATCTGTTCATGGCATCTGCTGGCATGTGGCGAGTGGCCAGTAGCTTGTGACTGGGAGGTTGTCAGATGAAACGCTGCTGTTTAAAAGGTTACAGAAACAACATGATGCTCTGAGCAAATCACAAGATCTGCACAGCATGAAAAAAGAGATACTGAGGGAAATAGCACAGGATTAGGCAATCGCTGCCAGATTCAAAGTAAACCCTCATAATTCAGTGGTGTAAGTGCATTATTTTTGGATAATGATGAAAAGACTGCAGTTATGAGAAACTTGTATTGCAGGTAGCCCTTAGATACTGCTCCAAAAAATGCATTTAAAGCTGTTAATGTGTGCCAAGAAGACCGCATTCATATGCAAAGACTGTGTTAGTGCATTTTTTATGTTTTCTTATAATTATTTTATTGGTTTCAGTGCTAGTTTTAAGCAATAAAAGCACACTCACTCACATATACATCACAATCTCCATACACTTTAACCAAAGTTTCCTCAGGCTTGATATTTACCCCCTAATTAACCTCTATATATTGTTTATACTTTAGCTAGTTTTATTTTTTGTACATCCAGTGATTATTCATTTTGACTACAGTACCCTTCCTTATGCTAATTGTTTTGCAGTTCACTGAAAGAGCAGAAATGCCACCAGGGGTGTATTGACTGTGAAACTGAAACAGAATTTCTGATACAAACAGTCCGAAGTTTCAGTCCTGGTTCCTTGTACATTCTGCCTCTTCCTGACCAGCAGCCACCTTTTAAGCCTTATTAACAGAGGTGCTGGCACAACAACTGTCTTCATCAAGGCACTGTAAATAGATAATTATGTAATGTTAAATAATAGTACATCAAGCTACTAGTTGAATCCTGAATGGGAAACAATACGTGAATACAATACTTTACACTGGTTTGGTCCATTGCCTGTCGTCCTCTAAGGCCTCAGTCACACAGACCAGTTGACTGCCACCTGGCAACCACTGTCGCTAAGGAAAAATGAGCACTCCGTGACTGTTTGCTAGTGGGTGTGTGGATTGCTGGCTGTTGTTTGGTGAAATTGGTGGCAAAGCGGGAGCTCTACTAAAAACCTCTTTGTGATTGCTTTCATTGCTAGCAGATTACCGCAGTCATCCGTAGTTTGTACGGAAGACGCCAACTTTTTGCAAACTCTGTAACTAACCATGGAGCAGTAATGAAACTTTGAAAAGTGCGACACAGATTGGAAACACAGACCATAGTAAATGCCGTGCCTAAACCATGAAACCATCACATTTCAAAATATTCTAATTTTGCTTTGAGGGCAAAGTTTCACAGTATCACTACCGCTTAGCAAATAGCTGGCTATTGTTTGCACACAACTAAACATCTTCCAATGGGCAATGGCTGCAATCTTCTAGAGACCAAAGCAATTAGAAGGAGGTTGTCGGTGCAGTGCTATAGTGCAACTATTTTCACCTAGCAACAGCAGGCAACTTCCAGCATCCACTCAGCAACAGGAAAACATGTGACTGGTCGTTACCAGGGGTCTCTACCAGGCTGGTCTCTAAGTCTTTACAACTGGGATTTTGGCAATCAATTTCAATTTCAGCCACTGACAGCAACCTCCAGAGACCTTTAAGGAATATTCACTTTTCCCTAACAACCACTGCTTGGTAGGTAGTTGCCAACCAGTCTAACTCTTCTAGCACTCAGTAAAATGTAAAATATTTTGATTTTTCTAACTAGATTATGTTACTAGGTAGCGACATCTTCTAATCCATGTTTAAGGAAGCAGATCTGTGCACATATTTCTGCTTTCCTGGGTTTTCATTTAAGACTTTAAAAATTTCCAATGACCCTCCTTTTACTGGTTATTGGCACAGCTTGTGCCACCCCACTTTAAAAATCCTGGAGGCACCCCTGCATGTTGAAAAAATTAGTTTGAGAAATAGCTGTGATAAAGTGAATTGAGTGGTGATAGTTAGCCAGATGAAATGAAAGCAAGCTAGTCTGGTGAAAGCTGTAATCTTCACAGACTGTAAAGAGTGAACTGTAAAGCCAGAATAATATATGCTTTTTTGACCATAACTGAAATAGTGTAGTAGAAAGCTAAAGAAAAACTCAAAAATCAAAGTATGCACTAAACCATTAACTTTGAGAATCATTAAATGGCTCCCTGGCAGTCATTTTTGCTTTCAATGCAACAGTTTGACAGAGTATCCAATAATAAATGCACCACTGAAGGAAGCCGCCTCAAAAGTAAAAAAGAAAATCTGTTGTAACAGAAGGTGATCAACTCACCGAGCTCTGTCTAAATGTCTTTTTAAAGCCTTATTGTCCCATCCAAAAATCAGCTAATTGCTTGAAAAAATCAAAATGAAACACAACAGGAAGAAGGAAATAATTTTGGCTTTAGTGTTCAATACAAATTGCATAAGAGTGTGTTTGCCAAATCTGCTCTGCACTGAAGCATTTAAGTGCCTTTTTCTTTTATTGTCTGTCTGTTTTCCTTTCTGTTACCAGTCCCATGTCGCTACCTAATCAGATTGAATCACAAGCTCTCCTTCCTTCACAAGTATGCATCCCGGGTGCTGAGACCTAAACATTGTATACCGCACACAGTCCTGTCAGGCTGTTTGAGTTCACTTCTCCTTTTTCCAGGGTGTCAAAACAAGAGCCCAGATGGTAAAGAGAGTATAGCAGAAGACAGCCAGCTGAGCCAAGGGACTCTCAAGTCTCCTCACCTGGCCACCTATCACTTTACAGCAAGTGTTTCCTAACGGGGGGTGGAAGGAGAGCAGGGTTGGGGGGTCCCCAAAGTACGCAGACCCCCTCCTTTGCTTCAAGCACCCACTGATGCAGACATGCTCACACACATGTGCACGCACACACACGCACACACACGCTGCTTTCCCCTCACCTCCTCCTGCCAGAGTACTCAAGAGAGCGGTGTGGGCCTTAATTAAGCTTAAGTATTAATGAGGAAGTTCATCACTGTGTCATTGCTTTGTTTCCCAAATACAAGCCATTTAAGTGTGCAGCCATCTCTCCATTACTCATTAAGGTTAAATTTACATGTCACTGCCTGACAAGAAATGACGCCCTGCATCTATCTGCCAAGGTTACTTTTTTTCTGTCAACATATTTCTTTTTTTTCCCTCTTGCACCTGAGAGTTGCATTATTCAGGCCGCTCCCTTTCTGTTTCCGCTCTCTTTTTAATTACTAATGTTGTTACTGTGGGCAGCAACACTGCAGGGTGTAGCCGTTAAGAACAGGCAAACAAACATAAACACAATGTATTTGTACACATGACCAGAAGCACTTTTTTAAAAAAAAAAAAGTTGAACATGAGCTAAACAAATTTAACAAATTCATCTAGGCTATTTTTTTTAAATATTTTTGTCTGTCACCTTATTATGACAATGATGTGAATAAGACAAAGTTCAAAGCACTCTAAGAAAAATATAGAGGGCATGACAGGTACTAGGCTTGTATGTCGCTATAACAAGGGCCATATATATCTTCTGTATTCTTAGTCATATAATGGAAAGCTCTTTTTCCAAAACATCATTATTTTATACGAAGCAATTCAGAAACATGATGGTAATGCCTTTGATAACCCATTAGCCAGTTAAGAAGCACGGGGCTGGAAATATTTCTGAAAAAAACTATCTGTCTGAAACACATTTAATGCCCGAGCGATTCTGAAAAACAGCCACTGCTATTCAAAGTCACCGATCAGGGAAAATGTTTTACATCCAGGCCCGTTCGCACATCATCTCTGCTGTAGCTCGAAAGATAAGGCACACACGACAAAGGTCCACATCAAAAATGTGAAACCCTATTCGTTGATTTCCAGCCTCCTTTTATGTGACAGGTAATGAATTCCCGTTTGAGAGATTACTGAAATAATAAATGAAACAATAGAAGTAGAGCTGACAGTACAGTCGGTGTCTGTGCTCATGTTTGGCAAACACAAGCTTAAGCAAGCGCTAATCTCATATCTATGCTTTTCATTTTCCCCTCACAGATAAAAAGAATTGACTGCAGTTGCTCGGCGTCAGCTGTTGCATATAAACCTGCGCTACATATTCATAATAACACAAACACTCGAACAGGAACACAATACATGCATGAAACTTCATCTATTCTCTCCAGCGCTGCTGTTTATTGTACCACCAGCCCCCCCCCCCCCCTCCTCCTTTCCCTTCTCATCCTCCCTTCTCTAGTCACAGCTCACTGTCAACAGCACAGGATTAGGAGCATTTGACTGGCCTGTTGCTAAGCAACAGTAGCCGTGGTAACCGATTCATTATGAAGACAGGGATGGGACAGCGAAAATGCATCAGGGAATGGGATGATGGGTAAATATACTGTAATTATTATGGTGTATTTTCTGTCTTGCGCGAGTTGGTGCATGGAAACGGAACCAGTGTTTTATCGGTCAGATGAGTTCTGATTTTTTTCAGCTTGTATGAATCCTGAATGCTGAAACCACTTAAGTGATCACCGGTCACAGCATTAAGGTATCACAATAAAATGGGACCTTTTGTTCTTGAAAGCAGCTTAAATTTATTTGTAAACATGCGCAGAAAAAACTGATGAATGTCTCAAAAGTTCTAATGACTGTTAAGAACACCAACAACGACCACACACCAAATTTGGTTGTGCAATTCAGCTTCCCTTTTCAGTCCTCTTGTGTTGTTTGTCACTATATTTAATATATTTCTTACATATTTCTTACGAAGCCTCAGGGCAAACTTTTCTATTAAACCATCCTGCGATGACTGGGTTCAAACTTACAGCACTTCCACCTTACTCTGAGAAATCAGTGAGTCAGAGATGCACTTAAATGAAAACTGATGAGTCACTCCTGGGTAGGACTATTGAATCAGTACCCTGTTTTTGTTCATGAGAAACTTGTTGTAATGCAAAGTTTTAATTCACACGAACTAATGGTTTTACATGCTGTGACTCAATTGTGGCACTTCTAATGTAGATGTTAATAATCTTTCCAAGAGTTTTCATTGAATAAAATGTTCGATATTTGTGATGCAATAAAAAAAAAAAATGAATGAGTCTACGCAAATAATTTGCATACTGCGCAGTAACCTTCGTGCAAATTTATTCAGCGTTACTGACATGCTTTTAACAAGGTCAGAGATATTTAAAGACCTTTACAATGCCTCATTATGGAGCCAGCTGCTCTAACAACATTATTATAATTCATTTTGCTGCTTTTGATTTCAACTTTATTGCAGATTATCTTGCAAAATGTTAAAGCAAGGATGTGGTCATGCCTTGTTATCTAAATCTTTGGAGTCTACATTGCTGACTCCCTATAGCCTGAGTTAAAAAGATGGAAAATATAACATTTCTCAGAAATGTGTAAAAAATGTTTCCCCTGAACGGAAGCTGCTTGTTTCCAGCAACCTTTGCGATGTAGCTGTGGTGTAATACTGCAACCTGATGATCATGTAGCTTTATTGGGTGTGGTGTGGCAGCTGTACTAAATTGACAGAGTTTTTACCCAAGTTCCTCAATTTTAAACCACTAAGTATCCGATATAAATATCTGTTATACATATGTATTTTATATGTAGCGCTGTATAAACGACAGACTTTGGACATGTATAGTCTTTGTTGTGTCTGTTGTAAGACAAGCCATAGACTTTTGACACTGCTTGTTGTGTCTGTTGTAAGACACGCCATAGAGTTTTGACACTGCTTGTTACATAAGAGTCTTACACTTCCTGCTTCACACACGTGTGCCCTGCATTCTGTACTGAATACTAATTCAGTTTAGTTTTAATGCTTTGAAAGTCACCAATGTTTCGCTTTGTAATCAGCATTTTTGTCAGAATCTGCACTTTTTTTTAATTTTTGCTTTTTTTTAACCACAAAAAGTAAATGACAGTAAAGTACAGAACAACATCTAATGATCTGTAGGCCTCACTTTCCTCAGTTAAGGTCAGAGTTCATGATTCAACAATGAGAAAGAGACAGGGCAAAAGTGGCATCCATGAGTTCCAAAGTTGAACTTTTGGAGGGTTTGAGTCCCGTTACATCGGGAGTAAAACTAACACAGCATTTTGTAAAAAGAGCATCACACTGGCAGTCAAACATGGAGATGGTAGTGTGATGGTCTGGGTCTGGTTTCTGCTTCAGGACCTGGACGAATTGCTGTAATTGACAGAACCATGAGTTCTGTTCTCTACCAGAAAATCCTGAAGGAAAATATCCAGATATTAGTTTATGTCCAACAGCAGCAAGTCCACCTCTGAATGAAGGTTTTTAAAGTGGCCTAGTCTGGATTTAAATTAGATTGAGATGCACTAGCATCACCTTAGAAGAGACCTTTTATGCTTGAAAAGTCCTCTAAGGTGAATGAATTAAAACAATTCTGCAAGGAAGAGTGGGCCAAAATTCCTCCAAAGTAATGTGAAAGACTCATCGTCAGTTATCACCAACACTTGATTGCATTTTTTCAACCAAGTATTAGATTTAAGGGGTAATTACTTTTCACAAAGAGTCGGGTAGCTTTGGTAGATTAATTCAGACACACAATTTCTCTGTGTAACAAACATGTTAACTTGTTCTTCTCTGGCTGTTTTTGAGCAGCTTACCTTGCCTGTATGCTAATGTAGTTTTAAACTTTGTGCAGAGCTTTAGATTTTTAACCAGATTTTTCAGCACTGTAATACTACTGGTTTTGGTTTGTCTCATCACATGAACCCATATGAATCGTGAGATTAGTCTTGCTGATACAGCACAAACCTCAAAGTACGCCTCGTTTGTATGTTAGATACTATCCGCTTTGAGACAACTGCAGTATTTGATACTTTTGGACTGAAAACTACCTGATTATCAAACTTTTGTTTTAAAATGGCAGCATGTATTAACCACTAAGAGATGCTTAAAATGGCACATAAAATATAATGTGTGCCGATGTCATCCACATCTTATAGCTACAGTACAGTAAACAATACAAACTACCATAAATTAGAACATTAGTAATAAGCATTATTTTTTATTAGTTTTCACTAGAGTTAACAAATTATTGTTGACAATGGTTATATAAAGCAATATTAGTTACACGCTCTCATGTGTAATTTTGACGAGTATGATTGATGTGACTCGGTGATTAGCGCTGTCACTTCACAGCATGTGGGTTAGCTGATAGACTGACAACTTGTTTAGCATGTAGCACACCTCATACACACTGGGTTGGCCCTAAGCTTTCACGTAAAAACTTTTTATTTAAGGAATGCTATATGAGGTTGTTCCCATTCACCTGCCGGAGCTCACAATGATCTGTGTAAATTAGAGCTTCTAAAAATGCCTTTTCTTTCTTCTCTTTGTCAAGTTGCCCGAGAAAGATCAAAACTTGCTTTTGCAAAAATGCTTAACGATTAAATTATTACTTTGAGCCAAAGAGCATGGACATCTTTCCTCTTGCTTTTCCAACCAAGAATTCCCCTTGACACAAGTGTGCATTGCATTAATTGTCCAACTAAAGAATAGAACTGTGTATTCATAGTCAACACAACTTTACATTGAGGGCAATGATGGTAAATGGCATGTATAAATACGTACAAATTGTACTAACTGAACACAAATACAGGTTGAATCAGATGAGGCAGCATATCTCCAAAACTAGTTATACACACCAGGCACTTCATTAGGTACACCTGTTACCTGTTCAACTGCTTATTAATACAAATATGTAATCAGTCAATGACATAGAGGTATGTGACATCATCAAGACAGGTAATTTAAGTGGCTTTGACTGTGGCATGGCTGTAGTATTTCAGGTCTTTTGTGGGATTTTCACACACAGCCGTCTCTAGGATTTACAGAGAAAATGTCCTGTGAGCGGCAGTTCTCTGGTCAAAATGCCTTGTTGATATCAGAGGTCAGGGGAGAATGGCCGAACTGCTTTGAGCTGACAAAAAGGCAACGGTAACTGCAATGACCACTTGTTACAGTTGATGTAAGCAAAAGAGCATCTCTGAATCCAAACCTTGTACCACTCCTGTCATCTAAGAACGGAAAACTGAAGCTATCAGTTCGCAGAGGCTCACCAAAATTGAACAAGAGAAAATTGGAAAAATGTAGTCTGGTCTGATGAGTCTCAATTTTGTGATGGTAGGGTCAGAATTTCTTGTAAACAACATAAAAAGATGGATACAGCCTACCTTGTATCAAAGGTTGAGAATGCTGCTGGTGGTGTAATGGTGTGGGAGATATTTTCTTTGTACACTTTGGGCCCTTTAGTAACAGCTCCACAGTCTATCTGGATACTGCTATTGACCATGTCCATACTTTTATGGCCACAGTGTATCTTCTGCCATGACACAAAGTTCCAATCATCTCAAACTGCTTTCTTGAACATGGCGGTGTTCAAGACACAGATCACTGTACTCAAATGGCCTCCACAGCAGCCAGATCCCAATCTAGTAGAGCACCGTTGAGTCGCAATAGAGTGGGAGCCGACTCTGCAACAACTTTGTGATGCTATTATGTCAATGTGGATCAAAATCTTTGAGGAACCTTTCCAACACTTTATTGAGTCTATGCCACAAAGCATTAAAGCAGTTCTGAAGGCAAAAGAGGTCCAACCCAATACTAGCAAGGTGTCCCCAATCAAGTGGCTGATGAGTGCATTTTTGGTTTTTAAATTCATAAGTATACCATGCATTTTCCTGACAATCCATATAACTCACCTTCCTTTGGATTTATACACTCTGATAGCTTTCCTCGCCTTTGTTTGAATAATAAAAGTTGTTTTTCCTTGCACCAGTTAACTCCCATTGCTATACAGTGCCTGCACAATCTGCTAATTCTCACAGGTACAACCTCACACTTTATTCTGTGAACTCAATTAACACCATACTGCATTTTCTCCTCAGACTTTATTTTTAACCTATAAAGCTAATTGATTTCATGTTCCAACCTGGCTCGATGTACACCCTGTTTTATCCGGGTAACCCATGCATTATCAGGCCAGTCCACTTACAGCAATGACCAAGTTTCCTCTGCGCTTGAGCTATTTCTAGAGTTGACTGTAAAACATCAAGGTGAACGTGGATGCTGGGATCGTGGAAAAAGTGAAGCAAAAGACGATCTCCCCTCATAACCAAATACAATTATATTGTTGATCCTCCATTATCCTGGAGGCAGTTAAACAAGAAGTAACTTTTCTAAAACACTCAGATAAGATGATGAATATGCTATGGAGAAGAAATCATTTAAATTCCAAAACCACGAAGAGAAGATAACAAACACAAGCCATTCCCCTCTTTTAGACAGATTTAAAATAACTGTGATTACTACATTAAGGCAAAGAGAATCCATTTCACCATCCAAAACATTAGATAAGGAACTTAAAATGTAGATAAGGCTTTCTAAATTGAAAACTAAAACTATAAATGAAGTTCAGTAAAGCAGTATCATTCAGGATGTGTTTTAAGTAGCCTTGGGTACCATGTCGCACGTGGCTACCAGTCTGAATTAATGTGGCTAAGTTCATTTTTGTTTATTGTGGTAATTACATTTGTTGCACAAGCAGTTATCAGAAATTTCATTGGCGTCACAGCTGTAACAGCAGCACCTGTCAACAGCAGCACATGGTTTGGTTTTGCTCAGTGGTGTGTTTTGCAAATTTTACACTGTAAAGTGGCAGCATTACAAAATGTTCCCACACAGAAAACAAATGCACAAAGTGGACCCACAGTTTACTCTTTTTGGGTGGGTTTTTTGCACATTTAGCCCAAGGTAGGAGAAGAGCTTCATGTTTTAATCGAGACAACTATTTTGGAATCTGGATTTATGCAGAGAATTAAGTAGTCCTAGATCCTTTGCCTGTTGAAAAATAAAAATGACAAAAAATCTTTGTTTTCCTTAGAAGAGATCATGCAACCAAAATTCCCTAAATTTGGATACTGTGCATTTGCTCCCTCCAGTTTGTCTCTATTAAGAGTTGCCTGCCAGGGTTTTCAGGAAAATGTGCAATTAATAATTTTATTGGTTTAGAGGAGACCAGAGTAAACATACAAGTTATGTAAGCCTCAATGGCTTTACTGAGTAATCTTTATTTCTTAATTGTTCCAGGAAACTCAGTAATCAAACTACACAATTGTTACCTTAATTGGCAGCAAATATCTAACAGCACCGATTCTAAAAAGTGTTTTGAACATCTCCCTAAATACTTTCAGAGTGATGTTATAGCAAACAGTATATGGCACGAACTAAAATCACGTGTGTCTCGGTGGATCCATGTGACCACAGGAGGCTTATCTGTGCTCTAGAAGGGGATGCACAGAGAGGAAGTGACACAGCAAAAATGACTTTTCAGAAGCCATTTCTTACATTGATTGTTTCATAGCATGAATATCCAAGCTATGAAACTGAACTACATGGCAAGTGATTATTAGATATCTCTGCTTTTAAGTTTACCTGTCAAAGAATCAGAAGTAATCTTACAGACTAGGATGCTGCTGATAAGATAAATGGTACCTAAAATCCACACAGTAAATCGGATAAATGGTGTTTGTTGTATAAAAGAGATGAATTGTCTCCACTTTAATGTTCTAATCTGATGGTGAGAAACATCCCTCTCTCATGACTGCAATTAACTTTTAACAAGAGATAATAATTACTGAATATGTGCAAATTGGGTAGATATTTGCCTCGTCCCTCTTCACACTACTCTGAGTGGCTGCTGCCTGTCTGCATTTGTTCAGGCATCTGTGCATAAGTGCATTTGCACTGTCAGAACAAAAGTTGGGCCTTTTTAAAGCTGAATTTTCTTACCGTCTGGTTGTCCTCGTAGAGTTTGAGGTCATAGCCGCTTAGCTCAACACAGAAAATGATTGCTGTGACGCCCTCGAAGCAATGAATCCACTTCTTTCTCTCCGAACGCTGTCCGCCCACGTCTACCATCTTGAAGGTGAGCTCCTTGAAGGTGAACTTGTTCTCCACAATCCCAGTGGTCATGTCACGGGATCGTAGGATGTCCTCGACAGTGGGGATGTACTCGGGTGCAGAAATGCGGTCCAGGTCATTTAGGTAGTAGGCAGTGTTGTCCTCTAAGTGGTATTCATTGGATCGTTGAAAGCACTCCTGGACCCCTGAGTCTGCCCACAGACGTTTCATTACCCCTAGCAGCTCTGGAGTAATCTCCCCCTTGCTCTCAGCTGGCCCTGTAAGGGCAAAGAGCTGCACAGCATCATAGGCGCGGTCAGGATTGTGAAAGTCAATTTTAAGAGTGCTGAGAGCACGGATGATGCGGGTGAGAGAGTCGATGGCATTGTACAAGATGAGTGGCTTGTACTCCTTGCAGGCTTCCAGATTGAAGCCTCCACTGTGGATGATTTTCATCTGTTTGACTATGGTGCTCTTGCCAGAGTTGCTGGTGCCCAGCAACAACAGTTTGATCTCACGCCGCTGCCGCTGACTCTCTGAGCGCAAGTGGCGGTCAATCCGCCGCGAGCGCCGCGCCGCTTCCTTCTCCTCCGAGCTCTGACGGCATCCCATGGTCCTCCACCACGTGGTAAACCCAAAGGAACTCGTGCTGCTACTTGATGGGGAAGCAAATAGTAATGAAGTGGTGACTGAATATGTGGTGGTAGAAGGATTGAAGAGGGGATTTTGTGTACGAGCCTTCAGAGATAGAGAAAGAAGATATTTCACAATAGACTAGTTGAGGACAAGACAGGAAAGCTACCACACTGACGAGTGACTCAGGAGTGTTTCATGCTTTTTGTTCAGGGGCAGTCTGTGAGTTCTGTGTGGGCAGAACCCAGACTTGTGGGATGCCCACACAGTGGCTGGCTCTGAGGTCTGACTGCCTACTGAAGCCTGGGGTTCATAGTAGGGGCTCCCCCTGAGGAAATGTTCTGGAGGAAGGTTCGAGAACGTTCAGTGTATGTCAGTAGAGAAAGTGTTTAGGCTTGATGCGAGCAAATAGCAAACCCCTTTCACTCTCTTCCCACATGGCTCTTGCAGTGTTTTGCCCTTCTTCAGCCTCTGAAATCATCCACCAAAGTTTTATCTTTGGCCTGTTTTGCTTGGTCTTCCTGTGGTGAGATATTTCCCAGTCAACTGAAGGCCTCCAAATCTGCCAAGACACAAGACAGAGAGGAGTCGTGAGTTACATGTTCAAGATAAATAGGAACAGTTTTATTAATAACAATTGTGCTGAAGGGACAATTCAACATTATATATGTTTTTGTTTTTCTGGAGGTTAGAAGCTTACTTCAGCAGAAATAGTTACCACTGGAGGAATTAACACTTACCCACTTTGTCTGGTACCTACACAAACAGATCAGCTGACAACAGACTCTCTCCCAGGGGAGTGAGGTTCATATCGTGACCATTTTTTGTGCAATTATAAACAATTTGTTTTCATTTGCTTGTAATGGATTGCATTTTTTTTCTTACTATCTTAAGGCTATGGTTATAAAGGCGAAAGTTACATTTAAAATGCCTCCAACCCCCCCCCCCCCGCAGTGTTAAAAACTTATTAAGCTCCATTTGGCAATGCATTTTAAATCAGTCATAGTATTTACTGTTAAAATACCATGTTTTACATTTTGTAGTTAGACTTTTTGCAGTAAAAACTTGAAGTAATCTTTTTTTTGTTGTTGTTGTCAGTCTGTCACATTGTTGTGGAGGAATTTTGCTCCACTCTTCTTTACAACGTTGCTTCAGTTCATTGAGGTTTGCAAGAATTCGTTTCTGCACAACTCTCTTAAGGTCTTACCACAACACTTCAATCAGTTTGCGATCTGGACTTTGACTCGGTCATTGCAACAACTTGATCTTTCCTTTTGCAAACATTCTGTTGTAGACTTGCTGCTGTGCTTGGGATAATTGTCTTGCATGACCCAATTTTAGCAAAGCTTGAGCTGTCAGATAGATGGCTTCACATTTGACGCTAGAATACTTTGGTACACAAAGGAGTTCATGGTCCATTCACTGACTACACGGTGCCCAGGTTGTGTGGCTGCAAAACAAGCCTGAATCATTTGCCCTAAACCACCATGCTTGGTATGTGGGATGCCCACACAGTGTGCTGATATGCCGCCTTTGGTTTTCACCAAATGTAGAGCTTTGCATCTTAGCCAGAGATCTCCACTCTGGTCTTATCTGTCCAAAGGACATTGTTACAGAAGTCCTGTAGTTTGTTGAGATTCACCTTTGCAAACCTAAGCTGTGCTACCATGTTCAATTTAGAGAGAAGAAGCTTTCTATTAGCAACCCTTCAAAAAAGCTATACTTATTCAGTTTTCTAATTGTGCTGTCATGAACTTTAACTAAGATGTAGTTCGAGTTGGGTTATTTTTATTTTTATTTTATTATTTTTTTTTTTCTGAGCATTGCCCTGGGTGAATTTGCTGGGATGTCCACTCTCAAGAAGATGGTGGCATTGTGTTAACACACACTTGAATGCTCCAGACCTGCAAACTGCCAAAACTCCTGCTTTTATAGAGATGCTAACACTTACTGATGGTCAGTTAATCTATGTATTTTATTATTAGTATCTGGCGTCCTCTTTCCCTCTTCTTTCTATGAAAGCAGTAAGTGTGCTTACTTTTAAAAACGTCTCTGATTGTAACTATTAACATTTTGCTCGAAGACTGGGACTAAGTGGTTATCCAAACAAGCTGCATACTAAAGGCCATAGACGTACTTATGGTAGGTGTTTGAATAAGGGAGCTCTAAAGGTGCTGGTAGATTTATTTCTGAGCTCGAGGGAGTAGGGATAGCACTGCTTTTAGTTTTTATGCCAAGCCAAGCTCTAGCCTAGTATGACGTTATTATCTGCATTTTTATGCAAAACTGAGAAGAAGAAATAAAAAATGAATTCACTATTGATTCTTCCTTGATCTAACAGATAGTTACTGAAAGCATGCTTACTAACCTGCACACTTCCCATTTAAACATTGTCATAATACCCATGTTCTGCCTCTTCAGATTACTTCCCTTAACAGGAGTCTTTTGTTACCACTTACTCTGAGGCAAGCTAACCCTGCCTATCCACTTAACAGTACCACACACAGACTCATTTTATACACAATCAAGGTCAAACATAGGATTGAACCAGGCGAGAGAAACTAAAAAAAAACAAACACTATCCACTGTTTGAAAGGGAAGTGATGCAGTGTAAACAAAATAAATGTGTTTTCTCTTGCAAACAACAGCATCTCATGCTAGTTCCCTCACAAGCCAGTGTCTCTGCCTGCACTCTTTCTGCGCTGGTGTTCAGTAAAACAAGGTGAAATGCTTATTTACTATCAAAGTGGAAAATAACAGGCTCGAGCCAGCAGGTGCCTCTCATGCTTTCATGCTACTGCAAAGCTCTTACTCTTTGCCCAGCCATATGTGTGGCTATCTTTCATATTTCACATGCAAATAGTTTTCGTTCGTCTCCCGTTTTCATACATTATTTGCATATGGCATTACTTTTATTTAAATAAAACAAATACTGCATTGGAAGAAGCTTGGTTGCATGAATTTACATAAATGTCTCAAATGTTCAGAGGCTGACGTGAATAATTAGAAGCAAAAATAACTGTGCTACTGTTGTTTCTATTGGATTCAGCAACAAATGGGTGCACACTGGAACAGACTAAGCAATGGCGGAATATTGGTATCATCTTTAGACACACACAAAGAGAAGGAGAGCACCTTTTTTTACTCTGGTGCGTGGCGTCCACTCTTCAAAAGACAGAGGACAACAAAGCAGAACAAAGCCATAATAAAGCATCATGACACAGACAGAGAAGAGAGTTGTTTCCTGGCTTCAGGCACCTTACTACCCTCTCAAAATGGCAAAGCCAGCCAAACCGGTTAATGCACATCACTGATTTTTAGAGCCTATGAAACACATTAAAGCTGCGTGCGAAGTCATTCCATTTTGTTATTTCACAAATATGCAGCTCTGACATTTCTGCACTTTTTGAAGTTATACCTCTTATTTGATAATTTCTGTGGAAGTAGTGCACTGGTGAAGTAATATTATACACACTGCACGGAGAGGAACGTGGCCTTTTTCTTCCTTACACATGGATAACGAGAGCATATCGCAGCAGGAACCCACAAAATTTTAACAAAAAACAAACACAAATTAATTAGGAAAGTGCCTAGAGGATGAAAACATGCTTACTCTTTGTAACAAATTATACAGTCTAGTTTAAAGTCGAAATAGCTCCAAATGCAAGCGACAGCAAATAAATAATTAGCTTTTAAAGGTCAAGAAAATATCATTTCTATATCAGGATTTCACATCATGCTTACAGTGCCAACTTTACTTTACAAGGATGCATCTCAGGCTTTGGTAAAACTTACAAAGAGTTTGGCGCAAAGACTTAAAATGTAATTGTAACCTGACACAATACTATCACAAAGGCTCCAAATTCATTCCACAGCATGACAACAACCCCAAATATATCCAGGCAATATACAACAGATGACACTGTGACCTGATCTCAACATCATGGAGCCAGTTCAAGAATACATGAAGACAAATGAAACTAAAGGCGCCTACAGACTGTGGGCTTTCAGCAGTCTTGTAAACTGCATGCCGCTGTTGACAAAAAGACCTCTGGAGGACACACACAAGCAACATTTCTGATGTCACAAATGACGTGAAGCCTTTGAGCCGGTTCAAGCAGTCAGCTCGAGTCACACAGGGTCATACATGTAGCGTGCCTCAGTCTCCTCACGCCATATCTCAAGCACACCTCACCAGTTTTTTTCTGTGTATTTAAGCTGATGAATTTCCCATCGTGACATTTCAGCATTGCTGCCTGCAGATTCAACCATTCCACAACCCCAACATCCACCGGTAGGCTCCAGGAGGATATTTACTCATCACTTCACAATTTTTATCAAATTTTTGTCTTCTTTTTCCCTTAGTCTGTGTTTTGCCACAGCTCTCTTTCTTCTTTTCTCTTTCTCTTCATCCACCACCATCACCAACCAGTTATAGCAGATGGTCGCCCCTCCCCGAGTCTGGTTCTCTGGGAGTTTTTACTTCCCACCATTGCACAGTGCTTGATCATAAGGGATCGCTTGAATGTTGGGGTTTTCTCCAGAATACCGCAGGATCTTTACCTTGGGGCGACCGTTGTTGTGAATTGTTACACACCTGAACTGAATTGAATATTTGCACTAGATGGCAAACTCTAACTGTATCCTGCTGCTGTAATAAATCATTTCAAATGTGAGTTAGTAACTTTGTTTTCTTTTTTTGTTGCCTCCACTTATTCCACTTGGGTTTGTTTTTGTATTTTTTTTATTACGCCAATGTATTTTTGATTGTTGTGTGCTTTCATGTCTCGCCCTATAGGTTGCTTAGTTGGCCACAGTTGCACTACATGGACAAATGTGGGACACCTACACATCACACCTACAGGAGCTGTTTAACCATGGAAACCTGTGCAATGAAGCTCTCAGGGGAAATTTGTTGTGCTGATGTTAATGCCAGAGGAGGTTTGTAACTAAAGAAACTGAGTCCACAGAGCACTGGTGACTTTTACACACAATGTGTCACAGTGCTTACAGTTGACGGTGACATATCCATTAGAAGACATTTCACAAACTGACTTGTTGAAAAGGTGGCATCTTGTTCAATTACAACATTGAAATCCAGCGAGCTCTTTAGAACAACTCATTCTTTCACAAATGTTTGTAAAGGCAGACTGCATGGCTCGGTGTTTGATTTTATACACCTGAATTCAAAGATTAATAGGTGTGACCCAGTACTTTTGTCCATATAGAGTATTTTTAGTTGCAACTACCAACTTTGAACCTCTCTCACAGTGCACCACTGGAGCACTGTAAAATATTATAGTGATTCTCTCCTGTTGGTCAGTTTTTGTCTGGGAAAGTGCAAAATTGCTCAGCTTAACACAGCATGAATCCACTACAAGGTCTCAAAGATCATTGGAAGAGCTCACCTTCCAAATGGATTGAAAAACTGTTTGCAAGTCTACAATACAAAGCTTCTCCTGTTTTTTTTTGTTGTTGTTTTTTTTTGTTTTTTTTGCATTGACTAAATACACTAACTATTGATTTGATTTTGCTGCATTTTGCACAAAATAGTTCTGAATATTTGTACTAGAACTATTGCAGACCGTCTTCCAGAAAGTGAGTGTTATGGGTACATCGAACGACTGAGTATCAGCGTGGAGGCCGAGTGATGAGTGAATGCAGAGCCATGGGGGCCAGGCAGAAAGGACAGCATCTTGATGCATCATGAGGGCTGAAGAAATCTGATAGCCATCATGTGACAGAGCCTGGTCACTCTCTTGCCTTTCCTGCACAGCTCTGGCTGCACACGGCCCATCATCTCCCCCTTCACTACTACTCCCAGAGGCTTACCTCTAATTATTAATTCACCATGCTGCAAATAATTACAATCACACGATTGATTCAAGATGAGTATATGCAGTCACGGTGGGTTTCTGTTGTATAACCTCTCCTACTGTCCTACTGCTGTAGTTATTTAGCCCACAAAAATGCTCTTACAATTAGGGTCAGTCACATTAGATTGAGTGGTGATTTTAATCCATTAGAGGCTGAATGGTATTGCTCAGACATGAAATTCGTTCAAAGAAAAATGCATTATGTAACGACTACAGATGACTTACCAGAATGGACAGTATGTGAACAAACACTGACATCTCATACTGATGTTTAAACACACAGGAAGGATCACACCATATAGGTAGGTAGGGAAAGTGTTTCTTTTAGTCACATCAGTTAAAAGCCTTAATTTTTAAACAGAAGGTAAACATTAGTTAAAATTAAACTGGAGTGGTGACCAGATCCTGACAGTGAACTTAGTTTTCCAGATAAGAACAGCAATTAGAAAGCATGTTTGGAAGATCTGATTGCAGCTCAACGCAGCTAATGAAGACATGTTGCTGAAGTCTGTTTCATGAAATGAAACCACTTATGTCAACGGAATAACAAAGAAAAGGCAACTGAAGGTCCAAGACGGTGCTGAGATGTGTAATGATGAGACTGACAAATGCAGTACAGAACTGCTGGTGATATGCAGAATGGAAATTCTACTATTTTTATGAATGAAAAGGAAAAATGTCGAATGTTAAAAGAAAGGTGAAAAGTGCAGGTGTGCTTTTAGTCATCTTGTAATGGTTTATGAATGAGGTGAGCAGGGCTGTGTGTATGTGTGTGTGTGTCAAATCCATGGCCAGCAGGCTTCGGTATCAGTTGTTGTATTGCAAAAACCCCTAACCTAAGAATACTGTCTCCAACAGGTAATAAGCAGGCAAGTTAATTGGCAAAGGTTTGCAAATAACTGCTATCTAATTAATAAACGTAGACAGATTGCCAACTCCAACTCCTATATTAAAGTAAAGTACGCCAACTAGATCACCATTTATGGAGGAGTTTCTGAATTTTGGATTCAAATCTATGAGTTTCAGGCCATTCTTGTGAATTTCTGTGTATGTAGACAGCAACAGAATTGCCATTTTAATCGAATGATTACAGTTAACCATTATCACAAAGAGACTGCATGCAATTTGCCATCTTGACCAGTTCAATTGCAAGGTGATGACAGACTAAATGCAGACTGACTCTGTCCTATTACCATTTTATTGAAGTCTTAGTGCACCAAAGTTGCTTTGAAGATGGCAACTGAGTACGAGTTGTCCCCGTCTGTGAAGAAACCATTTTAAAGTTCATTGCACACATTTGCAATCATTTTGGTCATGCTACAGTCTCCCACCAGATTTCCCTTGTGTGACTGTAATATAAGCAGAACTATCTGGGAAGTGGCACCTGTGATGTGAAACTGCAGCTATTTCATTTAGTGTTTCTAATAGGATCACACAGAAATTCACATGTAATTCTTCTTGATGAACACTTATAGGCCGCAGCATTAAAACCACTGATAGGTGGTGCGGATGACCTTGTGTTGTGTATATCACATTTTTTCCCAATGTAATGTTCCACTGGGAACCACTGGGTCCAGGTAGCACCAGTCAGAGCATGTTTGTAGACCACTCCAGCCTCCTGAAACAGGACAGACTGCCCCGCAAGTCCCAAAAATTCCGCAGGAGTGGGTTGGGAAAGACACGAGAAAGACGAGGACTTCACCCAACTTTCTGGAGCCCAGTCCAGTCGAGCATTTGTACCCTGTGCTGGAACAGTGCTTATGTGTTCTGACCAAAAGGCATCTGTTTTGCTGACTGAAAGCTTGCTTACTGCTCACAAAAAGAAGTTACTGGTAAGTAAGCGACTTACTGGAATCAAGATAAAGAATTTTTTTTCCCTGTTTTTATAGTCATATCTGAAACCTCAGAAATGAAACAGAAGCTAATCTCTAAATATAAAGCAGTGATCAAACCTTTGAGTATGTCATTTTTCACTTCTGCCTTCAGAGTAATTGTCATACTTATATAGAAAAGTCCAGTCTAAAACGAAACTGAGGTGTTCTCGAGTAAGAGATTCTTAAAAACCATCAGCCCTGAAAGCCAGTTGCCCAACCCAAAAGGGAATTCATGTGATTGCCACAGAGGTGGTGAATAATCTGAGATGACTGCAACTTCCAAGAAGTTATGAATAACACCATTTGGTACAGACTGGGTTTTCTTAAGTCAATTTGACCAACAGGTGATGATGCAATGAGTTTAAAAGCTTTCTTTCCTAAATGAAGGTATATATAAGAAAATGCCTTCATCTGTCCGTCTGGCATTGACACATTCATGGATATTATTTGGAGCTGTGCTCATGTTTTTATGTTACTTCTACCATAAATATAAAAAAAACACATCCACATTCATACAGCAAAGACTCTTGAAATAAGGAAGTCTTTTATTTGGAAGAAGATGAGAATTTTATATTTAGCTCGGTAAAAACTCATTTGAATTGAAGGCATGTGGTTCACATCTTTTACAGTATTTTCTTGAATACTTTGGACCACAACATCATTGTGGTTGATGCGCTACACATGACTGAAATTAAGTCTGAAAGCTCAAACTGCCTTTTAGCTGCTCCGGCTTCAGATACAGAGAAAGCGAGTGAGTGAAGTAGATACCATATGGAGAAATATTAGAGATTATTACATTAGCCACAAAATGACTTGCAAACTTTAATCTTTGACAAATGTTACATGTTTATATAGCAGACAAAAGCGGAGAGGCTTAAGTGGAGTGACCAGTGGCGCAGTTGATGTATTTCCACCCCCTTTGTGAGCCAGAAAATACTCGTCTACAAAACTGACATTGATTTTAAACTCAAATGCACTCTTGTGAGGTGTCATGGCAGTCTGCTGATAGACAGATAGCCTTACAAAGTATACAAAGCAGCTTTTGTGGTAATTCCTGCTAAAGTAGGTGTCTCCAAAACCACATATTGGCTATTCATAAGTGAAGAGAGTTCAAACGCAAAAGCCTCGCTCAACGTCACCTTCTTGAAAGAAATGAGAGAAGGCTGTAATATTCAGACACTTTTGTTTCATGTCCCTCTAAGTCCACACACTGAACCTCTTGATCTAAATAACGCTACCCTTTGTCAGCAAAAGCCACTACTGCATGTTCGTGAGGATGCAAATTAGGTCACGTGACATTCATGCAGGTCAAGTCCCATTTATCAGTTTGTTCTTACTCGATGTGACAAACGTGAACTCTTTTTTATAGTTACTTAGTTTTCCTTATTTGTTATTTTGGATACTTCAGATCATTTTATATTAGTTTTATATTCATCAAGTTATTGCATAATATCCTCTGTTTATTGTTTATTTTGCTGTTGTTTAGCAATGAAGTGCGCCTGTCATTTTGTGTGATTGCATGCGGTTGTGCTGTGCAGTTACTGCTGATCAGTTTGTGCAGTTTTTTCATTCTGAACTCTGATTTCATCATTTGTAATGTTTCCAATTGTGCCTTTAGTGGTTTTGCAACAGTTTCCAATGTGGGCTTGGAGGTGTCTGCAAGAAAACGTGCACAAGGACAAGCAAGGACACCGAAGCTTTTGCTGCACGAGGCAATCACATTTGTTAAGAATGAATTGTCTCAAGTTACATTTACAAAAAACAAGACATTTCATTCAGTAACTGATAACCTGTTGGCAGCTGTCTTTTTTAAGTTACAATAATATATTGTGAAAGATGCTGCAGCCTTTATATCATCATTACCAGCTTGATATACTTGAGTGGCTCCAGTGTGGAAACTATGACCCAGATAACCAGGATTTCTTATCACAGAAAATAAGAAAAAGACACTAAAATGGGCCTTGTGAAAAAAGTAATCATTTACAGGCGGCGCTGCTGACAAATTAGCTTGGAGCAGTATGAGCAGTTACATAACCCACTCTTAATTTTTCTTTTGTGTATGTTATTTAATTGTACTGCTGGGTTTGTGTGTTCTCATTTGTCCCAGTGGCATTCTGTTTAGGTCTCCTACCAAGAAGCAGAGCAGGGGCTGAGAGGAGTCTTAAATCAGTGCTGCTCGAGCTTCTGGAAAGGGTGCTGGAGATGTTACCAGTCTGGGAAGGTTTCCAGGAAATCTTACATCTAACAGCTAATACACAGCAAGATAAAATGGAACTGGTTACTGTGGCTATGACAATCTAAATCTCTCAAAAATCCTTGTGGGGAAACAAACAAATAAAAAAGGCTGGATTTTTTAACCATACTGCATTTGTTGTGTAGATAATTGCTGTCACTTTGCTTCCACGGGTAAAAAAACAAACAAACATAGATTGACTCTAATTGATAGATTATTCACTGTTGCGAGTATTATCATGTGAAGCAGCTAGATGAAGCAGGATGAAAGCACAGAGTGTGTTTATAGAGAGCTGCGACGTGTAATAGGACAGAAAGAATTGGTAAATAATATCTGGGTTATCTGAACGCTGCACTGAATGATTTTCATGTTTCAGTTCATTGACTGGCTGTGCTGCAACACAACGATGCAGAATGAGCGACATAAAGCAGACAGTCAGTTTCATGCTTTGAGCTGCAAACTGATGCTAGCTGCTAATACAGATTCTGTAGATAATGGTGGACCATGTGATGCTTTCAGATAAACATGCTGTGTGTCTTGTCGCTCGTGATAACTGAAAGGCATTCTGTTGGTTTGCATATCTCACAGGAATTAAATAAACAAAGTTTTCCAACCTAGAAGGCCCGGTTCTATGTGATGAGTCAGAGCTTTGTGGTCGCCCCACTCTACGTCACATTCACATGACATGCAGGTTGGAGTCTAAGTGATTTTCAGCTCCATTCAGCAGTTTGCACCTCTTTAGATTTAACCATATGGCTTAACCCTCATTTTTTTTCTAATAACACGCTAATAATCCTCACTTCTTATACGTCAGCGTTCTTGAGAGGAGATTGGATTATAGTGAAAACTAAAGAAGCAGTAAGCCTTATCATCCAGGCTGAGAGCTGATAGATAGTTAACAACATTTATACACTGAAGAGACATTTGAATGGGCTGTCAAAGAATAACTAGTCTAGTCTGCAGCCATGTGTCTGAGAAGCATCTGAGGGGAGGCATTCTGAGAACCTGTAATGACCGCACAGTTGCTTCAAAAACACGTGTCAGGAGACCAACCATTGGCTGGTGGTTGCAGTTAAGTGAACTCAAAATCACCAACATCACTTATGTTCCCTCTGTAAACACTCTTGAAACACTGTGGATCAAAAATGGCCTTAAATGCTCTAAAAAAAAAAAGTTCCATATTTCAATCTGGTTATTGTAAACTCATAATTCAGCCCTCAAAATTGTTTCTTTAACATTTCACGTTCTTACTTTCCGTCACGTCCTCACCGCAGACCTCTGAGGAAGATGCCTGCATAGTATACACATGTGAGGACACGACTCATTCATTACTGAAAACAATGATGGGCAGTGTTCTCCTCTCTCTACTCCCCCAAAACAGTGGGCTATTTAGAGGGTGGAGACAGGGTGGGGGTGAGGTCGCTGTATGATAGATGCTTTTCCATGATAATGCTCTGTTTAATGTTCCTCATCTCAGCGGCTGTGTTCCCCCTTCTCCAATCCAGCGGGTCACACTGAATCACAAGGCCAGCCAGCGATGACAATGGCATGTTTGTGCACAGGCTGAGCCTGTATGCTGTGTGATGTGAAGGGATAAGATGGCACAAGGTGGACACTAGAGGCTCGCGTGCACGCGCTGCCGTATAAAAGCAAATAGGGACGCGCATGCATGCTTTTGGATACAGTAGGCATTCTTCGGCTTTTGAACCGTATTAGGTAGATCAAATGCAGGTTGGTGCTATGAACATTGTAATCTGCATTCAAACACTCACTACAGCACAGCATTCATTTGGGTCATGACAGATAAGATAAACGCCTTCTCTAACAGAAGGAAATTGCGGGTAACAGACACTTTCAGGCTTCTACAACCCACAGGCATTATCTGCTGTTAGTGATTTGATAACTGGAACAGGAAAAAGAGAAACATCTCACACTGCAGCAGATGCAACACTTTAATAGCCATTAACCCACCCAATGAGCTCTGTAGAATTAAAGCAGAAAGGACAATGACAAATGAAAAGGGAAAAAAGTGCTACTTAAACTATTAGGCGCAAACTATCTTTGATGTTACAGTGGGTTTCTGGTGCGGAGGTCTTGGAGATGACGATGAAGTATGTTTTTCAATTAGACGAGTATAGTTTAACTGTATGTTGTGTGTTTACATGAAGAAAGAGCCTAGAGCGTCGGCTGTGTGAAAGTGCCGAACTTTATGGAAACAGCAAGGAGTGGAGTGAAGAAGTCACCGAGATACACCACCAGCTTCACGTCATTTTCAGATGTTTTCTTGGAAAAGGCGACCTGCACGCCCTCATCAAAACAAAGAAATGTGGCTGTGATCCAGAAAGTCTGAATTAAGAGTACAGACTGTAAAGCATGCCGCACAGGCACATATGTGCCCCTCTCCTTTTCTCTCTCTCTATATATGGCATATATCAGCTTTCACTTCTTTCACTAAAGATCAACATCCCTCAGCAGTCGGTCGTAGGCCGTAGCCCTCGCTCACCACCACCCTCTCTCTCCACCACCTCCTTGTTGTCATATGACCACTGTTATGTGTGCGCAGTGGAACACAAAGTTGCTCTGTTAGTCCCCTCTGCTGTGCCCTCTCATCACTCAGATTTGAGTGCTGGAAGCAAGGCCCTCTTGCTGGCCTGCCTCAGGAAAACAGACAGTCCCCTGTATGCGACTACCAGCAAAGATTAGAAAGGAGGGCAACGAGAGAGAGAGAGAGAGAAGGATGAATTGAGCTGGTGTTGTTTTATGTAACACCAAAGATAATCTAATCCTTACTCATTCACCGAACCCCGCCCTAAGATTTTGTTCGATTCCACTGACAGCTTTCCCTCATTGATGCTTTACTGTGAAGTCGATTATTAGCCCTCTCTACAATCAGCGGCTGCCTGTTGAAAGTGAGCTGCCAAAGCATGTCTTACAGCTGTTTGTGTGGAGATGACACTTTGTTCCAGTACCTGGCTAGGATTAAAGACCCAAAACAAACACAAATGCTGAGCCAGCTGAACAGAGCGGTGCCCCGCCTGAACATAGTGGCAAAGCAGCTCGAACACACACACACGCACACACACACATACCTTAGGGACACGTATTTCCTTAGTGTTTATTTAACTGTGCCTGCATAAAGATTGGGTTTCATGTTCACTCTCACAACTACCAAGACAAACGCTGTAAGAGTTGTGTGATAATTCTGCTGGTCCCCCTCCAGGAAATAAATGACACCTTAGATTAATCATTTTATTAAGTAGGCTGCTGAGGGAGCTACGCTCAGGCCCCCTTGGTACTTAACTGTAATAGAGCTGAGTTTAATTGTCCAAGCTGGTGGTGTGCTCACCTACAAGGTTAAAAAGATTGCTAAAAGTGCACCGGACGGTGACGCTGGCCTGCTTGGTGTTGCGAGCGACTACCTCAACAGCCGCTGTCACTTTAAAACCAAGTGTGTCCCTGCTGTCCCCTGCCATTATGTCACCCAGTGGAATGGATGTAGCAAGTAACAAAAGAGGTGGAAGGAGGTCAACTCAGCATAGGGTTTGCCACACTATTGCTCTTGTTTGAATATGAAAAGCAGTGCAGTGTAACCGCACACTGCCACGTTAACGGAGAAGTTGCTAGTGAGGTGTGTATTCACACCTTTGCTATCTGCTCATCATCTACAGAGAAAATAAAGTACTATATGATAAGAGGGGCACCTCAGTGCCATATATATATATATATATATATATATATATACACATTTCTTTTTGTGTAAAATATAGGGATATTTATAATTAAAGCTATTTGTATTTATTAAAGCTATTTTTTTATATTGTATACCTTTGTAATATATTGTATTATTTGATTTGGTTTAGTTACTGTCTTGGAGCAACTGTGAGCACATAATTTCCTATGGGATCCTAAATCTGATGATTCTGTTTGATTGATTCTTTTGATTTGGGCTTGTTGTGTATTTAACTTAACAAAACTGCTTGTTTTCTCCGACCTCGCGTCCAAATGATCGGCATGAGGGTATCATGACATTTTTAAGTGTGCGCGCGCGTGTGCATGTGTGTAAGCATGTGATTAACCTTTATACTTCACACTGGACCTTGTCATCCCTCATTTTAAAGCCAAGGTCATTGGTGACCTCTGACATTTGTAACATGTTGCAGGGAGAAGTGGGGAAAAAAAACAAACTGCACAGCTGAAATGAGATGAGATGAATCTGTATTTAGAGCAGCGCACGTTGCTGACTGGAGCTGAAACATGCGAGATATAGGGAGAATGCAGGGAGAATGCAAAATGTTCACTGTTTTGCACCAAATCTTGGTTCAGGCTGCAATGTTACAGCCCACAGTTTCTTTCTTTCACCCAAGACAGGCATCTTCCCTTGAGATAGCATCACGATGCATCTGCAGGTTTTTGTTACAAGCTCTAAACAACAGGTCAGATCCCTTGAAGTCAAACATATGTGGGCAAAATGACTAATACCAATACCTTTTGTTTTACATGGATTTCAGTCATATCCTACTTGAAGATTGCATGTGATTTACAAACAGAACGTTCATCGAAAAAGTGCTAAAAGTCTGGCCCTGTCTGAAAATGCAAAGCATTTAGTTTCACAGGAACACTAGATTGAATTTCCTGCTGCCCCTAATGGGTTTATCTGCATTTGTAGATGCTGTACGACAGTATTTCCTTCCACTTATTTTAATCAATCTAACATTTCTGATCCATCCTGAGATCACTGGTCCTCAAGAAAGAAGAAGAAAGAAGGCGTGGTGGAATTTCCACCATCTTCGCCTTGCTTCACAGATGTCTCAGGGCCTCACTGGCGCTGCTGCTTTTGCTGGTGGAACTATCACAGACACATCCATCACTTTGTCTTCGCCCAGAACGAGCGCTGGCTTTCTACCACCGTGACATTAACACAGTCTTTTGGTCCCACTCATCCGTCCAATCTGTTCGAAATCTTGCCTTTCCTTCTTTCCCTCTCTTGCTCGATGCTGCATCAACCTCCGCCCCTCTGCCACATCTGCCTCCCTATCGTTAAACCCCTGGCCCCTCAACCCCTCCCTGCTTTGGCTTTCTCTTTTTCTCTCTCGAGCATGTAACACAAACACACATACAATATAGACAAATACACATGCTCTCCTGATGCTACACAAAAAATTCCAACTGCCACTTACAATAAATAAATAAATAAAAATACAGTAATGCTCTGTTGGAAATTTGAAATGTTGAGACAGAAAATGTTAGAAATTGCCCTGCTTTGCCTGCTGAGTAATGAACATGCTCTGCTTTCTGCCTCTTTCCCTCTTCTCACCGTCAGGATTTAAAATCATGAGGCAGACACAGACAGCTGGACAGAAAACAAACCAAATAAATCCCTGTTCAACATCCAGATTATTAATTGATGTAAATTTACCTCATGGGACAGCAAGCTCCACACTGGCAAATCCTACAATGTTCCCATGCCACTGTCGGGCCACATTTTGCCTTCCTATCCCACTGTCTGCAGAACCAAGCTCCACAGGAATGGTACACCTCCCACTCCCACACTGCACGTTCACATTCAGTGTCTCGTAAAGCCAGTTGTAAGCACCGAACACCTGATCGTGTGTGTGTGATGGCGGTTTCGCTCATTTCCCCTCTTTCTGTTATACCTTATGGCCTGGACAGAGCATAGAGACATTCATACAAACATACAGCCTCACACACGCACACACATTTAATCCAATCCACTTGCCATATATACAGTAATTAAATTAATTTATCTGCATGCAGATAAAAGCATTCTATAAGAATCGAGGATGCTCTGGGGAGATGATGAGTCAAATTGCAAGCACAGATAGCAGCGTCCGCTGGCACAGAGCTAACAGGGTGGAGGAGGGGACTGGACAGGCTGCTTGCTTGCTTTGGTGCATTTTATGGGAAAATACAGTCTGCCTCAGCAGCAGAACGGCTTCAGTGAAATATCATCTTCCTGTCTCAAAGCAAGCCAAAATAGCGAAATAGGAAGCGGTGTGAGAGTGGCGAGGCTTACCGTGTTCACAAGCCAGCATCCATTTACAAAGGATACTGCAGACAAGCCCTTCCTGGTGAGAAAGGCTCTGTACAAGCCACCTTTAGTCCTGATGCTCCATCTTCATGTCTTCCTCATGTTCGCAGGGTGAAACATTCACATATACATCTCTCTCTCTTCCCGCGGCCCTCTTTCTCTCTCTCGCTCTCGCTCTCATTAACGTCTGTGTTCTATATCCTCTCTTGTTTGCTTCAAGGCAGTTGAGACACTGCAGCGATGGGGGTGGAGGGTGTGTATATGCGTGTGTTTGAGTGTGTCAGAGACGGAGAGGCAGCGAGAGGGAGCGCAGGGCAGAAATGGAGGGAGGAGTCAGCAGGGATAGAGAGAGAAGGGGGAAATGGTCAGGATTAAATCATGAGAGTAACAGAGAGAGAGAGAGAGAGAGAGAGAGAGAGAAAGCAGGCTTTGATGGGGGAGCCACAGCATCCTTGCTTTATGCTAGAAAAACACACATTGGTATTTAAGCAATCCTGAAGGTTAGAATATACTTATATGGCAAGTAGATCTGCCCCTTAAAAAGCTGTCTGCTTGTTGACAGTGCAGCAGCAGGATTGGTTGTGATTTCATTGATGACTGAAAAAAAAACATACAAGATAGGGAGAGAGGGAGGTGGAGGAGGGAACGGGACAGAAGAGGAGAGGAAGGGAGGGGAGAAATGACGACAAAGGAATGGGAGGGGGATTGGACGATGGTGTAATGTGCTGTTTCCGTGCCAACTGTTTCTGTGACAGTGTGACCACTTCCTTTAATGCTATTGGCTATAACAAAGAATTGATAGAGGCTTGGGCAAATGAGGCAGCGTGTCATGCGGGGTGTGAATGGGTTGTTCTTTTCCTGTCTTTCTTCCTCTTTTCGTTTATCTCTGAGAACGACAATAAAACAAACGTGTTTGACTAGACTGCGGCCACGGAGAACACACGCAAGTCTACCCCTAGAGACGTAACGATTGCACCGCTGGAGTGTGATTGCTTTGTCATTACGAATGCCACTAGTGTGTGAAGAGACTCCCCTTATATTACTAACGCACAGATTCACACAGACACGCACACACCCAAATCAGACCGATCAACAGGAAAGAAATCCCCAGATCAGGTTGCTCAGGGTGTGTAGTGTAATGCAATTGCCTGGACACCAACCCTGGTGTCATGAACAATGAGATAATTAATCGGCTATAGGCCAGAGCAAGTGCACATCTGGTGCGGGTGAACAACTTTGCCTCTCGCCAACCTTTCATCTGGGCCTTTTAATCCAGGCCAGCAGGCACGTGTTGTGCTGCTCCCATTCTTTCTCTCTGTCACTTTCCCCCTCGTCTCTCCTTATCCTTATTACCCCATTCAACGTCTACCAATATTTACCTTAAACACCCTGCTCCTTCCTCTTTAGCAGCTGTCAGGTTACAGCAGAAATCTGCCAAATCTCGGTTTCTGTGCAGAGGGAACTGTTTTCTGATAAATGAGTGACTGAAACTAAAAACATGGGTATAATAGCACACTCTAAGTCAGGTACACACAACCACAAACACCCACAGTGGGGAGTCCCTATCCGTATCATCGATTCAACAGGACAAGACTGCATTGAGGCTTCACTGGTGCACAGAGGACGGCACAGACACAACCTGCCTGTTCAGATAAGACGTTTTGGCTTTATACTCAGTCAGTGTTTTCACTTAGGCTTAGTAGCTGTTGTTGACATTTCACCTTCAAATATCAAGCCTGTGATGACATACCTGTTGAAGAAGAGGAGATAAAGCTCCAGGTGTGACGGAAACATTTGCGTCAGGCACGTTTTGATGTCTCTGAATACAAAAACGTTCACACTTACACACACACACACACACACAAATGATATGCACCGTTGCCACCATTTTTTTCCTCTGGTTCACATAACATCTTGACTCATTTAAGTAAACACCTCGCTGATCTTATTTTGGTCTCCCCTTGTTGTACAAGCCGCTGAGGACTGAAGAGCACCAGTGTTTGGCAGCACACAGTCTCATACTGTGTTTTTTCATGACTGTTAACAACCAGAAAGCCTCACGATTAACACACTGCTGTTCCAGCGACATTAAGTCTGGAGATAATCATTTGGATGTAATATTCATATAATTAAATGATAATGGTTTTCATCCTATATTTTCTTAATTTAGAAAAAAAGAATAAAAAAATATCACTGCTTTCATCTTTTTTGCTGCTTTTAGACTCAAAACCGTTCTTTTTCTTCTTAAAGGGAGCTTGTTTTGCTTTTCCATTTATATCGTCACAGTGGTGGACTGTCATACTAAACATGGCTAAAGGTTTAAAATAAAGAGGTTAAAAGGCTATTAGCCAAAAAGTTCAGGCTGCTCTAGACTCTATGTCAGCGGTCCCCAACCTTTTTTGCGCCACGGACCTGTTTATGTCCAACAATAGACCGGCCTTTAAGGTGTCGCAGATAAAAACAACAAAATAAAACCAGTACCAGTACCAAAAAGAAAAGAAAATGTATTCATAACACAGAAAAGACCCAGGGAAACCAAGTTAACGATAAAAAACAACAATAAAAAACAACGATAAAAAACAACAATAAAAACCCTGAAAACCATAAATTTCACACCTGAGCCTCACGACTCCGGTCCGTGGCCCGGGGGTTGGGGACCGCTGCTCTATATGGTCATCTCGGGCACATGGCTGACATGTGGCACAGGGGAGGGTGGCCTTTAGGGAAGAGCAGGTCAAACAGCTTGTTTCAGACACTGGATGAAGAGCCACTATAAGATAAATGAGGATTTATTTTTGAACTGTGAATCATCAAAAGTTAACAGTAATAACAAATAGAATAATAGGGAGCTGCTAAGGAGCATAAAGGCTTCACTTTAAGTAAGACTCAGGTTCCTGTTTATAGCAGCAAGACTGCAGATGAGTAGCAAAAGATCATATCAGCTCCCTTAGCAGCTCCTCAGTGGCTGCCTGTGACTTTTAAAATTTGTGTTAGCACAGCCTGGTCTCCTAGTAGAGCTTTGCTAGTATGAGAAGATACCCAAACTTTTATAAAATCATTCCCACCCAGCATTTAACATGCCCATGGGGCTATTTCTGCAACAGCTAGTGTGTGCATGGCTACTGCAGAGTACAAGATCTTAAAAAGAAAGAGCATCTTAAACGGAAATAGTTCACTTAAAGTAGTATGTAGCAGTAATAGTGGCCCAAAATAAAAATATAAGTGAACTTAACAGATGAGTGATGGTTAAAAAGTGTTAAAAATGAAGAAAATTGCTGAAATTCTTAGCTAACCATATGCAAAGTGATGAAGCTACTTGCTAAAAGTATCTAATTGTTAGCTGAAAATAATGAACACACATTTAAAAGTGGTCACTAAACAAAAAGCTGGGTAGGGGTTTAAAGTACTAAACCACTTGTGGGGTGGTTTGTTAACCACCACTGACATATAGGAAGCTGAATCATACTGCTGAGAGAAAATGGTTAAAAATAGTTCAAACTGACACATTTAATCTTTGATGAAGTTAGTCAGGTAAGTCCAGTAAGGCTAAACTTGCTATACTGTCTTTTAAATCCTAAAAATAAGTTTTGCAGAAAGATCCTTTTATATTTTAATGTTTGCTTTATTATTACTGTGTACAATTATTGGTTTTATGTTTTATAAAACTTCAGCATTCCTCCATCCCTTTCACTCTCCATATTCCTTTTTGTCTCTCCCAGATTGTCTCTGTGCCTCTCACAGCTTCCTGTCTCCCTAATCCTTAATCCTGTGGAAATCGGTCAGGCAGAATGAGCCAGCTTTGATCAGGCTCTCATATCAGGCGTGCTAACAGTGTAAGCGCACCCGGATCCCACAGAACCCCGGAGCCCAGGGGGAGAACTTCAAACAGGCGTTCACCCCCTGACTCTGCCTGAGAGGAAGGTGAAAGCGAGGCAGCAGAGATCCTGTCTCGAGAGACTGTGAAAGAAGCTGTGTCTCTTTCTATAAATTTAGCAAACATTTACATGAGGACGTGTCACCATCCAGCTGTAATGACACACTTTCTTTCCTGCGTGAACTAAACTTGCTGTGGGAACAGAGATCAGTACAGAGTGTAAAGCAGAGACGTAAAAGTCGCTTTTGTGAGCAGTGTCTCTGACACCAAGCATAGAGTCTGTGTCACTGGTGTTCCTGTGTTGTGATTTATGGCTGAGGATTGTAATACTTATCCTCAGCCTTATCATAAAACGACTAATGGACAACCTTTTAAGCTTAGGCTTCTTTAAATGGTTGTACAGAGCACCAAAAAAAAGTCCAAAACAAACATGCACATATGCCATATTCATTTTGTAATTCGGAATGAATCCCATGAGGTACACAAGTTATGAAAATGACATCATCCTTTCAATCATTCATTCTCTTCAGACTTTGTGCACAGGGGCAGGTATTCTAAGTGGAGAGGTTATCGTACATTGCTAGATAGTGATCACATTAAAAAAAAATGAATCACAGAGGCCAGCCTTGTAAAACCAACAGACAGGGTACATAAAGGATTTCCTTTCTCACAACCACATGACCTGGAGGTTTGTGCTCTCTGCAGATGTACAACAATACTGACAGTGTACTCAGACTCTCTGTTTAATCAGTTCAGAAGTATAATCAGGTGCTTTAAATCAGCCAGAGAAATGAAGCATTTAGCAGGGCCAGTGTGAGCGCAAGATGTGCACCATCTGATCTGTGATATGTGACTACCTGCTGCTGTAATAAAGTGAAAATGATAGTGGGAAAACATTTTTTCCTCTTTTTCTCCTTTTGAAAACATCACTGTTGGCAGTACTGGACTTTAAAAACTTAGAATGAAGAGTAAATTCAGCAAACATGGCCTATATAAACTGAATTTTATCTGATAATAACAGCAAATAACAAACAATGAAAAAAATAGAATAGCGCTCTGGTGTGGCATCTAGCTTGTTTTTACTGTAAATGCTGACACCTAGTGGCCAAGCATGTACATAACATGAGGAAACATTTTGAACGTACCAGCTGTGGTGACCCCTGGTGAATAAGGGAGCAGTCGAAAGTTTCTTGTTCTTCTCCTTCTTTTTTGTTTCACCACATAATTATATATCCAAAAGCATTGTCATAGATGCAACTTCACCTGCAACCTCAATCAGGTACAAATGTTTTCAGTTAAAAACATCAAAACATACAGCCTATTATCATGGTTATAGTGTGTGTTTCTCTCTGTGTGAAGACATATTATGACAATGTAATCCATCATATTTATTGTGTGAAAAAGTCCATTGTCGCTGATAAGTGATTCTGGTTCAGCTATATTTTGGTACTTTTTCACTATTTTTAAACCTTGCCCAAGGTCCTCATTTCATTTTTCGCAATATTTATCTATAGACATAAAAACACACATTAGACAAGCATGTGTCACCTCTGAGCTCACGTGTGCTAATTACAGGAAACGGTTCAATATTTTGATGTAATTATGAACTTTATAAATTCTTTTAACGAAGTTCGCCTTTACCAAATACATAATTCCCATTTTTGTGTCATTTGTAGGCATAATTTGCACTTCTTGTTTCATATTTTCACATTTCATTATATCTGGAGGATTTTTCTTGTGGTGTTTGATTAAGTGCTGTTATTCTTAAGCTTCTGACCAAATAAAATTATTTTAGCCATGGGAGAAAGTGGTATTTTAATGACTTTCAAACACCACTTCAACTATGTGTTTCACCCAAAAGATCTCCCCATTTTATCCTCATTCTACCCGTTGTTTAAAAAAGATATTAACTTAAGATTCCTACATAGTATTCATTTTTTTAATTAAACATTCTGCATGTGCTTTCTGTTTACTTTTGGGATAATTCTGCAAGGCCAAACGCACTCATGCACCAGTGGATGCACTGATGGACATTTGGGTATCAGTGCCTTGCCTACAGACACTTTGACATGTGGATTGAAAGAACCAGGGATTGAACCTGTGACCTTCTGTCTGGAGCTACAGTGACCAACTTTTTATGTAAACATTGAAGTGCTTCATCGTGTATGCACACAACTGGGCTATGGTGCATTTCTACATATGACCGATGTATCTGCTATTCCCCTGTTGGTGTTCTTCCTTCGTTATTGTAATAATGTTGGTCCAGGATCAAAATTGCAGCTACCCAATCACATTGTTGTGATTTCATAGCTTTACAATGTGGGGGGAGGAGGGGAGAAAGAAAAATGACTTTTTTATAAATTAACCTGTCTCTTACAACAAATGGTAAGCACTTTTTTGTGTTTTTTCTTTATTAATTTATACAATATAATAAATATATTATCCAGTTAGATTTGCTGTTAGCTAAATTTAGGTCGCGTTTGTTTGCTAATTTCTTGGCTAATGCTAACTGAATGCTCAGACAACACCAACGCAGGGATATCAGTTCATGCCATGTAACCACTGACATTAGTCAATTGTGATCCCACGATTAAATGTTAGACTGCATAATCAGCTCATAGATCCATATGTTCATGTCCACCTGTCGCCATGTGGACAAAAATTAAGCCGCAGAGTCGGAGTTGTGACTTAATCAACAAACTTTGAATATCAGTGAAGCTTAATTGTGATTTGATTATTTGAAAACATGAGTTAAAGGCATTGTATTCATTTAATGCCTCATTTGTCAGGGAAAAAACTAGCAGTGTTGTTCCAGTTTGCTCACACAGCTCTACATGTTGTCTTTATTTTCAAATAAAATTTGCATTACTACTTGGCAGCTTTTTAAAATGTCTTTTAAAGGCTAAGAAACTTCACAGATAACAGGATTATATCTTGGAGTAACACTTTTTTCAGTAAGTTTTTTTTAGATATTTTATCACTTATTCATCGGTTACTGTTGGCTCTGTATCTTTGAGCTAAGACACATATCCTTTAATGAGCTTTTCTTTGTTCAAGAAATGTGTTTGTTTCAAAAAACATTTAATGGTTTTCATATTTTTGTGATGTATTCTTGGATGTTACTGCATGCAGGACCAGAAGCTTTCATTACTAATGTGCTAAACAAGTTCTTGCGTCACACTTGTTGGCTGAGGTGGTTACTGAGGTGGTTAGGAGCTGTGCTTAGTGTTCCCACAGTGCAGCTCATAATTGATCTCAGAGCAGTGACAGCTTGTCTTGCACGCTAATCTCCTGTCAGAAAACAAACAGATGTTTATTTACTATTCAACTGCTCAAACAAGCAGCTTCAACCTGCTTTTGACTGACGTCTCTTCGATAGATTTCACAAGCACTGCATGGCTTGCCTGCCCTGATGGAACGCAACTGACTGAGACCATTTCTAAATTTTTAGTTAATATCTCTTTGGGAATCACCTCGTTGTTTCAAAAATGTTATGCCTGTCAAACTGTGTAATCCTTTTTAAGGTGTAATCTCACCCCAACCGGTCGCAGCAGATAACCGCCCCTCCCTGAGCCTGGTTCTGCCGGAGGTTTCTTCCTGTTAAAAGGGAGTGTTTCCTTCCCACTGTCGCCAAAGTGCTTGCTCATAGGGGGTCATATGTTGTTGGGTTTTCTCTGAAACTATTGTTGTACGATCTACCGTACAATATAAAGTGCCTTGAGGCGACTGTTGTTGTGATTTGGCGCTATATAAATCAACAGTTTGCCCCAAAGAGATATAATCAACACTAAATGGTTTCAGTTCCTCCATTGGATGGACTTTAAAATACAGTATTTTCAATATTTCTCTCTATTACTGTCCGCACATAGAGACGTTTGCTTTTCAATTGTATGATCAACATGTTCATGTGTCTTTGCTCTAGATATTATTTTTACAAAATCGTAGAGAAAGTTTATGTAAACATCAGTTAATTAAGAGCATTATTTGACATGTAAGCACATGGATCTAAAATGAATAACCTGCCAACTGTGTTACAGCCACGTAACTGACAATGTACCTGTCACAGCCTGGGCCTCTGACCCAGCACTCTGAGTTTATTTTTGTATTTTTCTCATGTTAGCTTTGTGGTCATGTGTTATTCCTATTTAGTTTAGGTTAAAGGCAGCCATTATTTATTGTTTCCTTGGTTTCAATGTTTGAATTCTTGTCTAATTTATCATGTGTTTTAGGTCTGTGAGCTTAGTGTTGCCATGTCTAGTTTCTTGTTTTATTTTGAAGTAGATCGTGTGTTCTGGGTTCATGTGGTTAGTTTTTCTCTCCCCTGTGTTGCCATTATGTTTGATTCTAGTCAGCTGTGTCCTCATGTGTCTCCACTTCCCCTGATCACCTCATGTGTGTATTTAAGTCCTCAGTCTTCCTGTGTTCACCGTCGCGTCGTCTGTTATCTCTCAGTCATAGAGTGTCATAGGTTTCTTGTCTTCACTGTGTTTCATAGTTACTCAGTGTTCATGGTTTCCTCATAGTTTTTTCACTGAGTTTCATAGTCTTTTAGTTACACAGTGTTCATAGTCCTCTTTGTTTTCTTAGTTTCATGTTTTGTCTGCAACCAGCTAAATAAAGCTCGCTTTTGGTTAAAGTCACGTCACGTCTCCTGCAATGCCTCTCTCTCTGCATCTGGGTCCTGAAGTCAAAACACTCCGGCGCACCCCGCCGTGACAGTACCAGGGTTTAAGCCCATTGTCATAGTGTTTGATTTTTTTTAAACATTCCTTATTATTATTAGTAGTAGTACTAGTAGTATTGCCTCCACAAAGAAGATTGCATGTGTGTTATTCTGTCTAAAACATGATAGTTCAAAACGTTTTGAATTAATTCTGATAAAACTTTGTAGGGGTGTAGAGTGGGGTCATGTTAAAATTGGGCTTACATCCACCAAGGTCTTCAAAGTTGACATAAAAATTTATTGGTCAAAAATTGACAAAAAGCCTTATGACTTAGCTTAACTATGATTCCTACAGATGTGGTACACACTGTCAACATATAGAGAGCACTGTATAAAGATTTCAAACCAACTGTCACATTGACCTTTGACCTCTCATTCAAGGTTAATAAATTGATCTGAATGTCATAGTAATGCTAATATAGATCTATTTAAAACTGCCACTGTTTGTATTGACAACATATAGGAATACAGGGCATGGTATATGGCAGTTTTAAATAAAAGATTACTTTGGACCTCTGACCTCTTCTTCCAGGTCAAATAAGGTCACATTTCTTTAAAACTATCCTTCAAACTCTGCTGCCTTTGTTTGTTTTGGCAACTTTTAACAAATGATATGGGTGAATAGGGATTTTTTTTATATACCATCATAGTTTGGATCCAAATATCATGTCATATTTGACCTCTGACCTCATTTTTACTTTTCACGTCTGCCTTTCTTTTAAGTTGACCTTAAAGGTGTTATTTTTTTTAAAGAAAAGGTTTTTTGTTGTTGTGACTTGGGAAAAAGTAATTTGCAAAGTAATTGCATAAAGGGTGTGCTGTGCATGATACTTTTATAATAAATTAACGTAACTGATCTAAAAACTATGATATGGTTTAGATACAGCATATATGAATAAATCCCTACACTCTAACTAGACTTCACTGTCTGATTACATTCACAGGGGTAAATCTGCAGTGTTATATGCATTATTATTAAACAGAGTGTTTTATGTTTCAGGGAGATGAGATTATCAGATGCTGATTCTGAGAGAAGAGAGAAAATAAACAGTTTCTCTTTTTCTCCTAATGCGTCATGTCAGCTGTGTTACTTTGTCTGTCAAAATGTAAGTTTTGTGTCATAAATCTTTTAAATGTTGGCTGAAGTGCAATAAAAATGTTTGACTACATTAATGTAGAGGCAAGTCTCATGTAAGGACCTTGAATAAGCCTAAATTCAGTGTAATGTGGATTTATGTTGCAAAGGATATTCATCCTCGGCGATATCCCTGCACAGAAAATCGTAGCGAGTAAAACAGAGCTGTTAAACTTCATCACTATAGTAAAGATAATTTATTTACCCCTTTCCTTGCTTGTCCATGGCTCAGGTCCCTTACCTCACTTCCTGTCTTTGTTTTCCCATCGCTGATTGGCTCCTGTTTTTTCTACGTTCCTTAATTGACTCACCTGGTACACATAAGACGACTGCACTTCCTTCCACTCTCACATGGCACGGCAGCGAAGGGGAGCTTATTTTGGTCTTCTCTTGAGTTTACTGAATACATTTTTCTTCAAGTTAATGTCTAACCTTCTAAAAACAAAATGAACCTTAAACACTGGAGAATCATTGACATCTGTATTCTTTACAGCAGTCCTTTCATTTGAACCCCCTAATTAAAATGGTACTTTGAGCTGGAGTCATGTTACTGTCATCCACAGGGAACAACTGAAACCCTCAGATGTTCCGGTCACGAAAGTCAACACTTTGCTTACCTGCAAGATGATAACGTTTGGTATCCTGGAGCTAAAGGTGCTGCATGTGAAACAGGAAGCCAAACAGTATGTCAGCATGTTGACACAGACACACAGTGGCTGCAGGATAATAAACAAGACTAGCAAAGCCAACAAGATCCACACCCTGATCCTCTGCTTACTAATTATTATATTTATGAAGGAACTTTAAGCGACAATGAAGGAAGCTGGTTTATGATTAACTCATCCACTCCCCATTCTCATTGATTCTTCAGATATCCAAATCTGGATCAGGAGATATCAAACCCTCTGTATGTAAATAACCAGCAGTTTCCCAAATACAAAGGCAACCTGATCAGTACCCGGTAATTAAACCACCAACCTTTCAGTCAAGTTCTTGTCCGCCGCAGGTTAGCCATCACCCTACATCTGTTTCCTCTGCCATGTCCCAGTTACAATGATTTGTCAGTCCTCGATGCTTCAGCTAGTTTACTATACCAATCCTTGCTGCACAAGATGATGAGATACCTTCTAGTTTTCTTGCATCACTATTACAGGGTCCCCTACTGAGTTGTTGTGATCAGCTTTCAAATTCTCTAGTTGCAGGCTCCACTCAGCCTCTTATTTCCATTTCCTCTGGGCAGAGGCAGTGTTCTACTTTAAGGCCATAATCACCTACATCTCATGCCTTGCAAAGGCAGCCAGTACTACGACCACCTACTAGTAGAGCACGTGTATACAAGCTTGAGCGCCCTTCTTTCCCACACTTTACTAAAGATGAAATGCAGTGCCGGATATTGCAGATGGCACTAAGTAACTTACTTGACCCTAATGAGACAGCACTTTAAATATCAAGCTAAGTGACTAGCCCTTGCCTTTTCTATTGCTTCTCCCTATAAATTCAAACTATTAAAGGCAGATATTCTTTATCTCCTTTTATCTCTCCATTCTTTATCAGAGTAGGTGAAGGCCATGCTCTTAATAACTTTTCTTTGTTGTGTACAAACTCTTCTTTTTGGCACCAAGGGTGATCAAGGACATCCAGAACTACGCTATGGCTGCGATGTTGTTCTTCTCCTTCAAAAACCTGCCTGCAGAATGCACTAGTCACTTTAAACAGCATCTCTATAGGGAACGACGAAATAAAATATGACTTACCATTTTTCTCATCTTAGTTGGAAACTGTATCAATCAAGAAAAGAGATTTATACCATCCTCGTTACTATAACTCCATACTTCCCCCTAAAACAATTCTACATAGAGCAAATAAACTTTGTGTTTTAGTGCAGCCTTCAGAGCCTTTTGCAATGTGTACAAAAAAGAGCAACTTGTACATATTGTTGCTTCTCTGAACAACACATTAGTAAATGTCCTGGGTTCACTGATGTATGAAAAGATAAAAAGTACTAGGACTCACCAGGCTGCTTCAGAGAACACCTACAAGTCCTGTGAGAGTTAAATCAGAGATCTAACAATGTTCTAGCTTTATAGTGCAGATATTGTATTTTGATACATAAAGTGACTGTGACAGCATACTTCTCAAAGTTGTGAAATGTTTCTGCATAATAGCAAAAGAACCCTTGAAACATGTACTGTTCTTGTAGTTTGTCCACCTAAATGGGAAAGCTGAAAGTTGTCACTCTTTTCTATTTACCAAGAAGTCGAAACCATTCAAGGTTCTTTAAGATTCCTGATCGCTCCTGTCCTACACCTAGATAAGGTTTTCACCATGAATGCTTTAACTGCAGGCCAACTAGCACTTTCAGACCTCACATATCTTGTATTGTCTCTTCATAGAAAGTAAAAGCATCTTCAAAGCATCACATTGTCATCTATTAAGGCCTCTCTACTGCTTCTTTGACCATACCCACCTTATTACTCCTATTGCTCCAGTCAGATGTATTATCTTATGTCTTATGGGTCTCTGCTGCAGTCAAAACCCATTTAGGATGGATACTCCAAGGCCCCATCACAGATCTCCCGTCTCATAACTGTTCAGTGCACGTCCAGTTCTGCATGGGAGTGTTGAAAGGTTTTATAAACTTGACAAAGTACCAATGTGCAGTTAAAGAAAAAACTATCAAATCCAACCAGGACCCACAACAGAAGCCTTAGAGGTTCAAGTTGGCAGTTACCATTATGCCACTCCCCTTGCAAGGCCAGCAAGCTCCCCCCTCATAAACACACCTTAGTCTTCAGAGGAGTCACAACTCCAGAAAGATGTGAAGAGACAAAGTATAAATACTTTGTTATGGTACTTGAGTATGTATTTTTCTGACAACTTGTTACTTTGACTTCCTTCCTTTTTGCACAACTATCTTTACTTTCTACTCCTCACACTTTCAAAATAGGCTTGTTACTTTAGGTTTAACACATTTGAGTGAAGCTTTTATTTCTGATTGCTGCACGCTTTGAAACATCAAACTAATTTGAGCCTAAATGGAGGGAACAATAATAGAGTACTATTGGTGTATTGATGACAGAGGCTTATCAACAACACATACTTTTATAGCATTTATAGTTCTATAATCAGGGCTCTATAATTGGGTCAGAACAATAAGGAACTGTGTTTTTGGTGCAAATGTCCATAAGCTGTAGTGCAGTACTTTGGCATCTAGCTAGTGCTACAAATGAGAAGTGAGCATAAAAGGAGCAATGTTGAGCGATCAGCTCAACAAAGATCAGTAAACACACAAAGTGTGTGCAGTTTGTCAGTCTGCTAGCTAAAGGTGCAGCTGCTGTATTTTTTCCAGAATGAGAGACAACTTCACTCAAAGATGGAGAAAGATTTTAAAAAAAAGATGGGCCAGGAGAGGAAGAAGAGAGGTTATTTTTAAAGGTACGCTTGATAAACTGAAAATTTAAAGCTTCCATGTAATGTCATAATTATTTAAATCAGATATTGGCTTTTTAAATGATATGAAGTTATGGGTTTGTTTTTGTTTTTCACTTTGTGAAACGTCTTGCAAAACAAAATTTTATATTGCTTAAAGGTTGCATGAAGCCATGCAATGGTCTGAGTTAGGTTACATCAAGTGCAAAGATGAATTTTTATTTAAGCTGATGATGCTTAGATTCATTTGCTGAATTCAACCTTTATACCAACGTTATATGGTCCATTATAAAGTTAGTATAAATGGCATACTGTCAATGTAGGGAATGGAAATCAGGTAAATCCACAAAGAGCAATAAACCTCAAATCAGCAGCAGCAGCACAGTTCACATGAGCCCTCAGTAGAAATTATTGTGTTATGATTCTTTTCGATCGGCCAAATCCCACTTTAAGCCCCAACTGTTCTCACTTTTCTTTGTAAGCATGGAGGCAAACTTAAAAAAAAAAAGTTTTTCAAGTTCTTTCAATTTTCAAGTGTTAATATTATTTCATTATTATATTAATATAACACAAGGTTTATTTAGCTTTATGCAAAGATAGGTGGTAGCTATCTTCAAAGAGCTTCAAAGAGCTACTTTCTTACTTGGAGTGCATTTCAGAGCCTGCACTTTTTCACATTTAGGTGAGTAAAGAAGTTAAATCAGTTTTTTAACTTTTACTGGGGAAAGTTTTTAACACAAATATTTGTATATGTACTCACGTAAAGAATGTGCAACTGCTGCATGCCCTCTCTCTTATCTGTAGATCCAATCAAAGCAATCTTGTCTGCAGACTGTTGTGAACCCTAGTTGATTGCTTATCCTAGATTAGTGACTGGATCTCCAACAATTACCTTTAAATTTTAACAAGCCTGAGGCCATGATTGTATCTCCACATGAACTATATCCTTAACAGCAGTCAAACGCTCACTTCCTTTTGTTCAACTGTCCAATGTTCATAATCTTTATGCATTATCAGATTCCTCACATATAAAAAAAACATTTCACATCTCTGTCTTTTATTTAATGAACATTTTGAAATTGCAATAATTGCAATTGGTCTCTTTGACTGGACTGGGAAAAAAAATATCATTGTTTTGTGATCATAATTAAATTGCAAAGCCCTGTTTACTGGCTTAGATGAATCATCTGTCTCTCACCTCCATGCTACACTAAATGCCCTTCCAAACTATTAACAATAAGTTCTAGTAACTCAGCTCACCTCGACCCTATTATATACTCTTTATTGGCCCACAATTTATTTTAGAATTGATTTTTAAATTCTTGTAATCGCATAAGGAGTATAAACAGACAAGACTATTTATCTTCTTATTAACCTCCTAGAACCTGGCGTCCACATATGTGGACATCACAGTTTGGGTTGTCTAGACCAAAATACAAAGTTTTGATCTACAAGGGCCTGATATCCACTTACGAGGATATTATACTGTCACTGTTCTATCAAAATTTAAAACAAATGTCCTCATAGATGGCGCTGGCATGGCTGGCAGCCTTAACCCAATTTCCCTTGGGATGAATAAAGTATCATCAATCAATCAATATGTGGATCTCATTTTTCTCAGAAACAAAAATCAGGTAAAAAAAAAAAAAAAAAAAAAAGCAGGTAATTCTTTGTCTTTACATTCATCAGGTCCCAATCAGCCCAAATAGCAAAGAGAAGTTAAAAATGCATGCCATGAAAGAGTTTGGGTCTTAGGAGGTTAAACACACTGCTGCTCACTCTTTGTGATGCTCAGAATTTTTTGGTTGCTCCACGTATGAAATTACAGACTCTGTGAAGAGAGAGCCTTTCAACCTGTGGCACCAAGGATCTAGAGTAAACTCCCACTGGATTCTTTTAAAGAGCAGCTAAAACCTTTTTTGTTAAACCACTGATCACTGACATGGTTAAACAACTGCACACTGGCAAGGCCCCTGGGGATAAGATTTGCTCTAAGTTCCTGGATGTTGTAGAGCTGTCCTGGCTGACACATCTCTCCAACATTGCATGGAGGTCTGCGGCAGTGCCTCTGGAATGGCAGGTTGGGGTGGTGGTTCCTATCTTTAAGAAGGTGGGACCGGGATGTGCTCCAGCTACAGGGGGATCACACTCTTCGGCTTCCATGGGAAAGTCTATGCCAGGGTGCTGGAGAGGAGAGTCCATTCATTAGTCAAACCTCGGATTCAGGAGGAACAATGCAGTTTTCGTCCTAGTTGTGGAACACTGGACCAGCTCTCTATCCTCCCGAGGTTTACTTGAGGGTGTGTGGGAGTTTGGCTAAGGGGTCTACAAGTGCTTTGTGGACTTTCAGAAGGTATTATGGGTCATTCTATCCCTGTATAAACATAACAAGAGTTTGGTTCATAGTGCCGGCAATAGGTCAGACTTGTTTTCGGTGGGTATTGGAAGCCGCCAGGGTTGCCCTTTGTCACTGATTCTGTTCATAGTTTTTATGGATAGAATATCTATTCTGGGTATGTCCTACCCGGGAGAATGCCGCGGTGCAGTCCCAGGACTCGCTGGAGAAGATATATTTCTCGGATGGCTTAGCAATGTCTCAGCTCAATATGAGTTGGAGGAGTTGTCTGGGCTGAGGGAGATCTGGGCTTCTCTGCTGACTGCTGCCCCCGCAACTTAACCCCAGAGAAGTGGCAGAAAATGGATGGGTGGAGGTGATTTAAACTTTACTTACTAATAAATCAGTTGTCCAAATCTTTTTCATCATTGCCAGGTTCAGTGGATTGAACTTTGGAGCAGCCATTTGATAGGCGTGGTGGGCCACTGGTTCATCTGTTTGGGCTGATAAGATTTGACAAGGATTTGTCTCTTGTGTTATCTTTACCAGCATTATGGGTTAGAGGAGAACTGTATTAGGCTTCTTTAGTGCTGTGATCCACTTTAGGGGTTAGCTTAGCCACATATCCAGTGTACTCTAGGATTGGAAAGTCCTGTAGAGTAATAAATCTGCTAGTCGTCTAAGTTTCAACACTTGGATATCACCACCAAATCTCTCCATTCCTAACAGTAAAAATCTTCCATTTAACCCAAGAGCAGAATAAGAAACTCCCCGTACACAAATGGGCAGCTTTAACATTCTGGATCCAGTCCTAAAGGAAGTGTGAGTCACTTGCCTTAGTGTCTTATCCTGGCTCTGATCTCTTTGGTCAGCGACACTGGCAACATGGGCAAATACTAGCAGATCATTTGTAGGAACAGTTTATCAAATTTCTATCAGGCCTATAGCCTGTCAGCCCTCCTTGAAGATACTTCCAATTACGGTTTCTTTAAACATTTTTCTCTCTAAAAAAATGGGAGTGTAATAAACTTCTCTATTTAGCCTTTTCCTATCCATGCCTCACCACCCTTACCTCACTTCCTGTCCTTATTTTTCTCATCGCTGATTGGCTCTTGTGTTTCTTTATTTCTTAATTGAGCTCATCCGGCACACATAATTCAAAAAAGGCGCTCCCTTCACCGCCACATGGGGTGGCGGCTGAGTTATTTTGTCTCTGTCAGAGCTCAGCGTGTTGTGCGTGTGTTCCCTTTGTTTAAACTACCTTTAATAAACCCATAATACTGGAGTAGTCATTGATGGATGTGTTCTTTGCATTTTGACCAGATGTTCATGCTGATAATAATCTCTTTCTTTGACCCTTGTAATTAACAAAAAAGAAGAAGAGTGCATTTTCATAATATTTTCTCACTCATTGTTTGATGTCTCATAGACATACAGCTATTTAGTTATCTCTTGTCATGAATCTAGAAGTTTTCTTGCATGGTGAAAAGTGACTGGAGCTGCTCCGAGGCAGCCGGGAGTTCTACATAGCCAGGATGTCTTTACCTTAAATGGCTTCATTTATACTCTAACATCGGTAATCAGGCAAATGGTATCAACTTGATAAGTCAGCCTGAGGTTTATCAATATAGATGTGAGCATGTTATTATAAAAGAGGTTTATTAGCAGCAGAATGATATTTATTTCAAAGTAGTAGCTTAAAGTATAATTTTAGAAGAATACAAAAAGCATACAAAAAAGCATAAAAAGCATATAGGTTAAAAAACAGCACAGCTACTGCAGACAAGAAGCAGCGGGTGTGAGTGTGTATTCTACGATAAGTGATGTACACTGGCATTGTATTATTAAAAGGCACTGTATTAATGTGTGCACTTTAAGCACTGTGGTCAGTGAGACTTCACTGTAAGCTGACAGACCTCTAAGTAACACAGCTGAGACTGGGACTCCAAATTCTGTTTTTAATCAAGTTAGCAGTCTATGTTGCTTAATGTGCTAAACTCATGGCCTTATTCTTTCAGCTGCAGACCTGGAGGTGTTAAATAATCAGAGAGTAAGAAAATTATTTCCAAAAAAACTAAACAAACAAGCAAAAAACCACATCTCCATATTAAGGATTATAAAACAATACAACTGTACCACATCCTCAATCAACCAGTTCCTGGGACCCTCTAGGAATAGTGACACTAATATACGGGGAATTTATCAGTTAGTGGGGGTTGACATTGTACATTCCTCCCATCTTGAGCATAACCTGATCCAGAGCAGGTTAGACCTGCAGGAAAAGTTACCATGGCAATCTGAGGTGTGATGTAAAATGTGAACCACATTAATTAAACTGAGAACCCCACAGTCAAACCTTGTGGTACCTGATAAGTCCCAATTCTTGTTGGTACACACCCATGGTGTCCAAAAGTTTAACTGTTTATGCAACAACAGTGTTAAACCTAATGCTCAGCAATCCTACAGCGTGTTCAGTGACTGCACCAGCTAAACTGCAGAAAGGTAAATTACCATGAAGCTTTGCGGTTGAGCGCAGCTGCTCGGCTCTCGTGAGCCGGTGCAATCTCGTGCTGCGTTTAAGTCCCAAAGGTAATTACCAGTTTCACCATTTACAAATAAAGTTCTTTGAAGTTGTAAACACGAGATCTTCCCATCAGTAACCTGCAATTCCCACATGACATCAATGCAGCATCGTGGGTCCGACCAATAAAGTGCTGTGAAATAATTAGCGACAGGACGGGGCACTTCAAGGACCAATCAGATCTCAGTTCTCATTGCCCCCGCCCCTGGACCTGCCCATTATTTACCAATAACTTTGCAGGTAATTCTTAGAAATTGTTATAATTATAGCCATTTTCTTGGTATTTTGTCACTAATAGCAACCCTTTTGTTCCAGGAAGCTTTTGACTACAGCTCCTGATTTCAAGGAACACAGAGATTTTTATCACAAGCACTGCACAAAGCAAGATCTGTTTGACGTCTGTCTCAGTAAATAAGCACGCCATGGTTACGGGCGCCAAAATACATAATTTAAGAGTTCTGACAAATCTAAAGTTACTGTAACTATTGTGCTTGGGGTTGCAAAGGTTATTTAATATCACTTAACATTAATTCGCTGAAAGGTTGAGTGTTACAAGTCTTACGTAGTTCCTTCTTGCCTCTGTCATTCCCGATCTGAAAGCGAAACCACTCCAGCTGGTGTCTAGAAAAAAAAAAAACATCCTCTCAAACTAAACCAGCAAGTGGTTTCTAAGAAATGAAAGGCTAAACTAGCTCTCACGAAAGACTGAGGTAATCTCGTGTTTTATTTCACGAGGCAGTTGAATGTAGGCTGGTCGATTATGCCCTAGAATTTCAGCTGATTTTTTTTAATGCTGATTCTGTGACTATGTGTCTTTCGTGCTGAGAACAGATTGTACATAATCTGTAAGAAAAGCAGCTCTTTATGGACTTTGGTAATCCCAGCACTCATTGGCAAGAGGGAATCCTACTGCCCCATTTATGACCCCTATGCTTAAAAATCTTCTATTTTCAAGCATCTTATTTTCCTCTGATGAATATATGTACAGTCAAAACTAAGTATTTTGACAGCTTGAATGTGGGTGTTACAAATAAGCAAGAACTAAATAGGAGACTTCTAAGGCATAGTTTAGAGGTTCAGAAGTAATTATACTGATCTGCATGACGCTCAAACAAAATTATCATCTGCAGTGCTTTGTTTAAAAGCTGTCTGCAGTCATGCATAAACTATAGACACATGAGCAGAAGGCCATACTCTCTCAAGCGTTCTCTGCAGCTTCTTTCAGCCTATGTTGTTGTGAGGTGTTAGGATTCAGCCACTTCACGTACGTGTATACCTAATATTCAAAATGGAATTAGGTGTCGACACTGGCATAACCACAATCCTCAACTCCCTCTTCACATAGGAAAAAATACTGATAACAACAAGTTAGCTTTCCAAGACACACTACTAAAAATGAACAAGCCACACACAGATTTGGTTTACTTCAAATAAATGTTGTTTAAGTCAAACTGAATGGTAGACAAATGAAAATATAGAAAAAATTATAGTCAAACATGAAAGTTGCTCACTTCGAAATGAACAAAAATCAAATCCAAATGCAAATTCTTAGTGATAAAATCAAAGACAAGGAAATTTCAAGCTTTCGGTAGACAATATGTACATCTGCATGCATGAATGTATTCAGATTAGGGGAACACTGTGTATGACCTTGAGAGTGTCAGTGAATGTTTCCAGAAATTCGTATGAGAAGAGTAAGTGTGTATTTGTTAGGGTTTTAATGCCCAAGAAGTTTAGAAGATGAGAAACATTAACGTGAAACAAGGACCCACAAAGACAAAGAGGTCACTGCTGTTTCCCAGCAGGTCAGACAGGTAGTTTCATCCAAAATTGCTCCAGGAATCAGCTCATTTTCCTCTTTGTCTGTGTGCCAGGAAAATTCAGACAAGTCTGTGAGCTCTCTGTCACACTTATGGGGTTGGTTACAGTTTCTGAGTACTTCTGCTGCTTTTTCTTTCCCTATCTCTCAGTCTGGTTAACCTTCCTCTCTTCCCATCATCAAAATGGAAAGGGCTGTTCTGGAAAGATATTCTTCGCTGCGTCTTTGGCATTGTTGTCGCAACACTTCTGTCAGCAGTAAAATCATCAATGAAATTAATGTCAGTGTGCCAGTTTTATTGGCAGCTGTAGATGCTCACTCTGTTACTGAACCAACAACATGTTTGACAGATTGCTTTATGATCTGGGTCATGAGCCATTCCCCTTTCTTTTCTTTCATCAATCCATCATTTTCTTATATTAAATCTGGTGAATTACACGTTCATGTGTCTTGTTTTGTTAGATAAGGTCAAGACCTTGTTTATATGCTTATTATTATAATATAATGTAGTTTTGTTTCCATGCACTCATCTGAATACAATTTGATCATCCAAAGTATAGCTATGGAAAATTCCTAGTGAATATCAGACCCCTGCCATGACCCTGCCTAATGCCAGGACTTTTCAGCACGACTGCTCGTGACAGTGTATCTCAAAAAAAGATAGTGTCCACGAGATATGTCAAATATATTGAGTCATTGCCTAATTCTTCTTTCATCCCCATCAAACCAACATTTCCACCGTAGCACAAGAAATCTACTGAGCAGATTACCATCAAATTTCCTGACCACACCCATGATGCCTAAAGAATACGCCAGTTCTATTTTGGACATCTGTCCTTTAAGACCCCATCTCATCAGTTTGTACATTTTGTGTGGCCTTTGATGGCCCTCCTGGGGACTGAGTCCTTAATGGTTTTGGTGACCCCCTCTGACCTTTCCTCTCTTACCACCATCTGGCCAAAATATCCACTTGAGGACTTCAAAGTCTAAAGGGCAGATTGTCATTCAGTTTACTAATATATGCTATCCAGAGGATAAAAGGTAAAATTTGCATTCTTTTGTGCACCTTTGCTCAAAAACGCATCTTTATCAGATTGGCGTATTGACTGTGAGAAACTCTTACAAAGCATTTGTGTCATTCACAGAGCAACAAACCCTGGCTTTAATGATACATTGATCTTTTAGATGTGTTGTGTACTGATAAGGCTTCTTTAAAAGGACAAACAGTCTATAGATGTGTCACTGCAATTGTGAGTGATGAGAAAAATAAACTGTTGCAAAACCTGGCTACAGGAGAAATCAGGTACAGAAACGAAATTCCAGAAATTCACAAAAATCTGCACAAAAGCAGAGAAATTAATTCAATAACTGCAAATCACACAAAAATAACAGCCACGGGTTAAAGAAAAGACCCAATGTTCATCCTTTACACAAGACTTTGTGGCAGTCTGTACAATTATAAAGCCTGGACCAAAGTCAGAGACCGGCAGACAATGCCATCACTAGAGCCATAGATTTAACAGGACTGATAATAATTATTTTGTGGTCTTTGGGTGCCACTTGGGCATTAGTCCAGTTGGGTATTGCAGTGTTTTTATTCCCATAAAATCTCCATTCCATGTTCACAGAGGGAATCAATAATCTATTAGTGGGTAGGCTGTGGTATCACTACTAGGAAAGGACAATAGAAGGCAGCAATATGAAGTTACACAATGGCACCCGACATTTACCGCTGCATGACTGACGTAAAACATTTGGAAATTAAAGCTGAGCCAGTCTTAACTTTTCTTTCAGTGCTCCAGTGGTGCAGGCAAGCATCAACCAAACATATGCTTCCATTGTTTGCTTATTCACAGTGGATTTATGCTTCTGTGTTAAGTCTGTGCTGTAGTTACATTGTAATTGCAAACCCTATGTGGTAACTGGACATTTACCTCCCTAGAAGTGTAACTACATGTTGCCATCGACACAGAAGCACTGATATAAATGCAGGAAATGGCGTTGGCCACAGAACTATAAATTAAGCTACGGATAAGTCCGCCCATGGATAACGTCACTGAGTGTTTGAGCAGAGATCTTGTAACTTGGTCAAGCCCAATACACGTTGACCTTTATTTCACCTGCAAAATCCTAATCCTTATATAGAGTTTATGTTTTTTTACCACTAAAAGCGGAATGACAGTGAATGCCCTACTATGGTTATTACATCGAGGAGCCAGAGGGGGCGACACAACAAATGGCTTTATTTACGTAATCATCATCAATTAAAACACTGAGAAATAAACAAATAGCTAGGCCTGATATATTTTTATATATATTTGACTTGATTATTTAAGTAAATATTGCTATGTTGCACCCTCTTTTATTTATATTTTGATAAAGGGCATCTATGGGGTGATTCACATTTCCAGTCAACATATTGTCCTGAAAACTGATAACCGTACGACATTTCTTTTATCGGCTTTTGGTCCTTTAAAAAAAATCACCAAAGGAGTCACATTATGCAAAATAATATTTTTAAAAATCTTAAAACGAATTTATTTTTATAAGTATACACAGGTATTCAATTTAATTTGCTCTGAAAAAAAGTTTTTTTATTTTTAATTTAATTTAAACTTTTATTTTTTGTCATAATACTAAAGTAAATTGGTTAAATATTCATGCACGGCCCGTTTTTTCCGTATTTTGTATGTCACATAATTCAGCAATTAATTGCAACAACTCGTTGCCTTTCACAATCGTTGTGTATATGATAGGCTGCAGTGCTGCCGGGAGGGGAAACCATTACAAACGTTTTCGATGCATGAAAGCGTTTCAGTGCACGTCCTATTTGTAAACCTCTTCAGTAGGGCGATTTTGCGCGCTCCCGTGGACTCGCCATAGAAAACAAAGCTGAACGTCTTCCATAACAGCTAGGGGTGCAGACTTGAGGAATATCCGAATTTAGTCTGCATACAGCGAGCTGAATATGGATTTACTGTGGGTGTAGCATCGTTGGAGACCGAGCCTTCTCGGTTGGGGTGACAGCAGGACATTAGCGAAACCACTGAAAATAACAGCTGTGTCTTTTTTTCTCGGGGTGCTTTGTCTAGTCCACATAACGATAGCAAACCATCACTGTCGTTTTAACCGCAAGATATTCAGCTAGTTCTTACTAGCTGCTGCCGGGATGTATCACCATGTTGTCACCAAAAAGTAACCGCTAAGACGTCGGATTGTGAAAGAAACGCAAGAAAACATCTCCCGGGTCCCGACGGGTTGTCACTGGGACCTGAATCTGTGTTAGCCACAGTCGCGGAACCCACTGTTTTTGGCGATATGGCGGAGCAAGGCTACTCATCCTGGTGAGTGCGTACAGGCATTGCGCTACCGACTGGTAGCCGCTGTTGCTACTGCTAAACCAGATTGCAATAGGTCATTAAACCAACGAACCGTATTTCTGTCAGTATACAGAAACCTTTGTCTCTTCACATCGACACTTTCACATGCATTTATCAACGTCTTCAGAGCAAAAGGTCACTCATCCAGATATTTTTCCATCAGCTTGATTTTTTTTTTTTTTTTTTTTTTTTTTTTGCTAAACCGCTAACTTTGGCTAGCCGTAGCTAACGAGCAGCCCCAGCTGATGCCGTGCTAACATTGTCCAGCATCGGTTAAATCCAATGGTGGCTGTTGTAAGGAAATGCTAACGAGTTAGCTGCCCTGCTAATGGCTAAAGCACAATGGGGTGGTCATTTTGCGAATTTTCGTTCGCTTTTTGGAGTACGGCTGGCTTTGTTGGTAAACGCAGTTGTGCACAATAAACGCAGCATTTCATGACAGTGTTAAAAGGCTCAGTTTGTTGTCCGTGCCAAAAAATTAGCGCTAGCTGGCATTCGTCGTCGACCTGCTGCTCACACAATAACAAAGGTTCGGCTGTAGCTAAGCTAGCATCGGTGTCATGTCACAAAAATGCAGTTTTTCCATACAGTGACAAGCGATAGGCGGTCACAGATGGCACCATCAGGTCTCGAGGTATAGAAACCATATATAACTATAGTGTCATAGTAATTTTTGTGGTCGGCGAAAGTATAGATTGCACGAAATCATTCAGAGATTATGTGATAAGTGAAATGCGTTGTCTCCGAAAACGACCTCTTTCTTATGGCCTAGTTAATCTATACTAGGTTATACTTGTCTGATCTATGAACTAAAGATTAAGTGTTTGTGTCATGTCTACTACAAGATTGTTTTGAGTCTGAGAAGGCCGAGCCAACCGGGTCTTCCCTAAGAGAGTGCATTCATTGAGTTGTACGAGTCGACTGTGTTTATTTCATAGACTAACCTTTATTTAATGTCACACTTTCTGTGAACCTTCTGCCTCTGAAAATCCCAGTATTCATGCTCTTTAAAAAAAAATCCCAATCGAATATCTTTCATCAGTTTTAGATCAGTGAACAAAAGCCTTTCCCGGTACAGCGATATCTGTAAATGCAGATAAAACAAAGTTTTTCCCAACGTTTTTGCCAGCAGGATGCCACTGTGTGCTTTTAGCTTCATAAGCGATCTATCAAAAAACTGTTTGTGTTGTACATGTCTTGTATAAAAAGTCCAAATCACTGTAAAATGTGAGGCCAAAGAAAGAAAATCGTTTGTATATATTTTTTAATGCACAATTTTTATGACTACACCCAGTCCACAGGCTTTTACAATGAAACTTGATATTTGAAAGGGTTGTTGTCATTAATTTTGTGTGCAATGTGATTGGATCTCAGAATGTAAATTGGTGTCCAAAAAAAAACAAGTTTCATGATCCTGTTTGACTTGTCAACGGCTGTGATATATCAGAAGATAAGGGAAGCACTGGTGAGGATTAATTAACATAGTAAGCCTAATTTATGTGACACAGCAGCAATAAAACCCACTGCCGATCAAGATGGATTTACACCTCGATGAGATCGGATCAAAGCACAAGCAAAACTACCTCCAGATGTGGTTAAATCAGTGGATTGATTCGTAATACAGCACATAATGTCCATTTATTCTTTTGCTTTAAATGGGGCTAACATTGAAATATGTCTTCACAATATTACAGCCCCATCATTTTTCTTTTTTTAATTAAATTTATAGGACTGAGATCATCTCTGCCTGGGAGGGGAGGAGGGTTAACTTTATGTTTGATTATTTATTTATTTTTTTAAAAGGTATGAATAGAAACATTCAGGCATGCCTTATATGCCCCAAACAGCTGTTCTGACTTTGACACACAGTCTGCAGTAATGTGGGTGGATAACACTCCATCAACCTCACAGCCCAACGTCTTCATAGGGCTGATCTTTTTTTACTTCCACGTTTGAATATGAATTTTCATAATCAAATATAATTTTTTTTTAAAATTTATATTATATGATCAAATTAAGAATATTTTCCAGGAGCACTGTTATCTATACTGTTTTACAAACATAAAAAATGATTTGGGGTTATTTTATGTGCACTCCTACACATGACCATTTTGCATGTGTCGGTTTTATATATGCTGATATTAAAGTTATAGCGAGGCAGATTAAATCAAGTATGAATCAAAAGCTAATGATGATGATTTAATGTTATTGGGAAAACAACCTGTAACAATCCTCTTGATTGGTAAGCTATCTGGGATTGCTCTGAACATATTTATTATCATCTGTCCCCAGGCCTTGCTTTAATAGTGTTAATGTATTGTTCATTGTCAACTTTTTAACACTTGTTGAAGGTAGCTTAGTACAAAGGGAATCTGAAAAACAGATAACCTCCATCCAAGAGAGTGAAAAAGAGGAATCAGAGACATTATACTGGTTGAAATTTATCCAGAACAGCAAAGATGGTTATGAAATTTTAACTTAGAGGGGGGGGAAAGGAAGAAAAAAAAACCCCTTGCTTTTGGGGGGGAATCTGTACATAATTTAATAATCATTTAAAAAATTTCATTTAGTTATTTTGTGAATGCAGTTTGTCTCAATTGCCGCTGAAGTTGGAGTTCATTAGATACTTGCTTTAAACTAACTCCCCAAACAAGTGCCACAAAGCTTTACCCAGATGGCTGCTCAGTGGCAAGACTTTCTTCTAGAAGGACTTTGGGGAAATTCAGCCACTTCAAAATTCTCTCTGGTCTAATTTGCATACATTAGTCTATTTTTTTTGAGAAAAAAGAGGAAGAAAAGAACCACACACATCCACAGAGGCAGTTTATAGAGGGGAAAAAAAGAAAACATACAGAAACACAATAGAAGCACTGATAAGAACATGCCAAGTGGACAAACCACAAAGCCATGTCAGCCAATCAGAACCACAGGCTCTGCGACGTCAAAAACTGTCAACCCTGCAAATGCCTTTTCTGAATTTCTTGACCCATGATTTCCAAAAGGCCAGTTTCAGTGACCTAAAACTGCGTGTGTGGCTAAAAGGCTAAAGTCCAGGGAGAAGGAAAATCTGTTTTGTTTTTTAAACACGTAGTGTCAACAAGGCCTTGCACATTTTGTGACTTAATGATTTTGTGTTAAGCATGGCTAAAGAGCTGTTGATATAAGGATTCCTGCTTAGAGGTGTATTTATTGTAATATTTATGATTTAACTCAACCTCCTCAAAAGAAATTAGTCTAAATGGGGTTTGGATGCATAGTTGCTTGTGTTGATTTGCAAGCTCAGCAGAAAAACATTAGACCGTGACTATCTATTGTGCTTGAAATAGCTTAAATGTCACTGAGGAGCTTCAGAGATGAATAATGAGTGAATATGGAATTATAGTTGAATCTCAGAGCTTGTGTGCTCGCACTGAATTTTTTTTTTGCTTTGCAGCCAACCTGAGATTTATTTTAATTACTACAGTGTGCACAGCCAACCATCAGGGCAGAATATCACAGTGTTTGTAGACATAAGCTGTTTTCAAACACAAATTTAGGACAGTTTTGGAACAATCTGGTTGAGATATTTTCTGCTTTTCTCACTTGTAGTGAACAACAGGAAATAATTCGCAAACCCATTTGCAGTGTGCTGGAAATGTTAGATTTGCTGCAGTATTAGGTGCTCTGTTCAAACATCACACGGACCCATGAAGCTGACAGGTTTAACACCTCCCCTCCCCCCCCAAAAAAAAACAAACAAAAAAACAAAACAAAACAAAAAAAACCATCCGATCCAGTTGCGTGGGATATTTGCATTCTGCCCTGCACTTCTATCAGATTACATCTAGAGAAGTTAAGAGTACATGCATGAAAATGGCTTCATATTTTCTACATTTTTGTTGGTGTTATCTAGTAAGTAAGTGATGTTTTCTCTTCATATCAGCATCATCAGGTTAATATAGTTTAATATTGCACTAGATGATCTGCAGTAGTTTCTGTAGTTCAATTTTAAGTCATCTTGTTACAGTAGAGTAAATGATGCCACTTTTGTCCTCACCTCAGTACCCGTTTGTCAGAAGAGCAGCAGCTAGGCTAACCCCAGTGCAGCTACCTCGCACACTGAGCCACTGAATGCAATGTGTTCCCAGTAACTTTCAGAAGACACCAGAAAGCACTACTGTTTTAAATCACATGCCTAAGTTTATTAATAGTGTTGACAAAGAGCAGATATTTGAAGACCGATCTCTCACCGCAATTTGTAGAGACATTTGTTAAATGTGCACTTAATTTCTGTTGTGCGCAGCTAATTTTATATCAAGTGTATTGCTGTCCGGAGCAAACGACAGTGAGCCCCTTTCAACCTCACAATAACCAGCTGACCAATCTTTCTGAAGAGTATTCGTTTGTTGCCACTATCAACTCTTGCAATAGCAGCAATTTGCTTTAAAGTTAGATTACTAACCACTAGTAGTTGTTTTGTTCTAGTTTCTCTTCCTTGCTTTTAGTTGTGTAGCTGACAGTGCATGCAGTGTAAATGAGAAATTTTCAACTGTGACATTTTAGATCAAATTATGAAAGTCACACTTCCTGAAGTGAAAGCACAGAGTAGCAGAACTATTCAGTTGTGTTTTTGTTGTATGGCACTCTTTCTGACACACTGATGGGGCACTGCCCTATTTGTAATATACTGAAAACTTTTTTTTTTTTCCTAATATAACTGTCTTCAGCCCTGCCACCACCAGAGAGACCCAGTAAAGATATAAAGCGTTGGAAGATTTGACATAACCCCTGCCTGCTGACATGTTTAGGCTAGTGATGGCGTTTACACCAGTTACAGTTATCAGTTCATCTGCACAGAAAACTGGGTTAAGTAGCACAATAGCAGAGAAGATGACGTTGTTGTATTTTATGGTAGAGCTGGAGCCTCACCTTTGTGACACAGCCGTGAGCAAAGAGACAGCGCTTGGGCTAAGACCGTTAACTTTCTTTCACTTAACCTGGACTTTAATTTTTTTTCTTAAGTTGACAACAACAGTGCTCGTTTTTATAATCACAATCAAGACCTATATTGGTAAAAAGCCATTAAGCTTATTATTTTAGTTTAAGCAGCCCAGTTGTGGGTGGGAAGAGTGGCAGCAAAAATATCCAAAGGGGGCAGTAAAACTGTATTGGCCTTTTTCTCTGTGTGTGTGTGTGTTTACGTATATCACTACTGTATATCCTTTGGTATAATGTTTCTTTCTGTCAGCAGTACTATACTGCTGCTGAAATATGACTGCAAGAAGAGTACTACATCTCATTCCTCTGGAAACTAACGTTAAATAGTTTTGTGCCATCAGCAATTGAATTACTTGTAAATTCACATATTTTTGAGTGAAGTTGTTTAAAAAAAAAAACTTAAATAATAATAAGCTAAAAATTACAGATCTGATTAGATAAAGCAAAAGTACCGATGGCAACAGTGCCATCTTTGCCTCCAGTCAAATCCCTTACCTCACTATTTGCCGAACACATGACCACTACACAATGCTCAGCAACACTTTATTGCTGAGCATTGTGGAATTTTGAAAGGACAGCAAAGTTGCCAAAGTTGACAGCAAAGTTGCCATTTCAACAGAATTGTTAAACGGTTTCATAAATGTTAACATAGCCAGAGATCACATTAACAGTAGCAATTTCACTATTAGCAATTAACCAATAGCCACAGTAGCCAACATCATTAAGCTAGGAACTAGCAGCTATGGCTAATAATAAAATATTAGGAGGATAACACAGTTATTTGTGTCCAGTGTCAAGTACTCAAAGGTAATAAGTGGCATTTTTTCTGTTAGAGCATTAAAGAAAACAAACTAATGCTATAGTGATATATATGACTGAGTATGATTATGTCTTAGGTTATCAGTTTTATTGTAAATATTCTGTATTTTTATATAAACTTGTTCTCAGAAAACATTTTAAACTAAAATCATCATTCAGTCCAGCAGGCATCATTGTGTTGAGTGTTGAGACCCAATACACCTCTTTCTGAGAAGTCAAATCCAATGAAATGCAGAGTGGCAAGGGACTGATGTTTGGCTTCTTGGTAGTGTTTGGCTGTAACTACTCCAAGTTCCCAGCAATGTTCCCTCTAAGCTGCGCACGTGCGCAATTGCGCACTGCTGGCACGGTCTCTGCGCACAGAAAATCTGCGTTGCGCACAAAAAAAAATCTAACCTGAATTGAAATTAAAATTAATACTTTAACAATTCTGTTTTGCAGTGTTAGTCAGTAAGTGACTGGCTGCTCCACCTTGGGATTAGAACGATGCCACCTTATCCCATAGTCCAGCCAATCACGCGATTCACATTCACGTATATACGCAGCTAATCAACGTCGTTGACAGGCTATGACAGCGTCCTTATGTGCCGACACCGGTGTTTTAGCTAGCAAAGCGGCGTGGCTGATGTGGAGTGAAGCCACGTTAATGACAACGTGTACAACCATTGGAGATGTGAGCAGGACAGACGGAACAACTGACGGAAAAAGTGTGGACTTTATACCAGTTTTCAAATTGTGTTGATAGGCCACGTAAAACCAGAGTTATGATAAAAACATATGCAATGTTTGGTTTTCTTCCTGAATACCATCGTTGTTTATATTTACTGCGGGAAGAAACGGTGAAAACGGCGTTTTATAAGGAAAACGATCGAAAGCACTCTCCACCTGTGAGCAAAAACACCCCCCCCCCCTCTCTCTCTCTTTCCTATTTGTCCAAAAAAAGTACCATGTCGACCAATCAAAAAATGATATGGCAGCGTGGCATCTAGTTGTTAAGAAACTGGGGGAAGTTTTAGGAGTGACGGCGGTGTTTTGGGATGTGAGAGATTTGAGACGTTTAGCGCAAATCTTGTGTAGTTAGTGTGTAGTGTAGTCAATAGTTTTGTTGTGTGTGTCAGAGCAATGAGGCGACTGCTGAATGTTACAGGTGTTACAGGAGTGATACATCTCCTGTTGTCAGGCCTGCAGGTATCAGGCTGTTGTTCTCCTTTATGTGGACAGAAATTATTTTTGGAGTGGCACCAATGATTTGTATGGCATCAAATTTGATGCAGAACAGCTGATTGTTCTGTAAATAGTTTGAAATGTTTATTTAAAAATGCTTAGGCTGCATTTAACAAAATAGCTGCAAAAAACTTTGTTGTTTGCCAAACTGAGTTACTTTTTTGAGGAGTAACTATATAATTAATTGCCCAACATTGATCATTATATACTGTATTTTACAGACAGAGAGTCACAGGACTCTCTCCCAGACCACAGACTCATACTCATAATACAAGTCAGAGCTTTATAAAAAAAAAAAAAAGAAAGTTGTGTTTTCGAAATTGGAGTTCAAGTTATTTTTACTTCCAATAGTGTTAACATACTACACAGGCCAATGGCTAGATTTTTTTTTACATTTTCATTGTAAGTGGGCTAAAGCAGTTTAAAAGTAGTCTAACATAAATGTAAATGCTGTAATTTGATTACTTTAATAAACCATGTAACTTGGATGGATTAGATGCTGGCGTGACCACAGTGCACACGTCTGATGTCGCTCACAGTGGTCCAAGGTATCGCTCAGGGAGTTTGTGTGTTCGCTCAGACACATGAAAAATTAGAGGGAACATTGGTTCCCAGTATGCATGCGTCTAATATGTTCTGAAGTTCATTGGTTGGCTGCTCTTTGTTTTTTCAGTGTAAGCTTAACCATTGGGCCATTCAAGAATACAGATTACTGATGTTGTACTGTAGTTTAGTTTATGAATTGTTTGATAAGGAACATTTTACCAGTATGTGGATGGGTAAAATATATCTGAAATAGTGTTACACTGACTGCATTTACCAACATCTTAAGTTTCCTTTTAGGTGACGCCAAGTATGATTAGGTTTGCTTGCCTGAAAACTGTGTGCAAGATTATCGCTGATTGTTTGCGCTCTTTGAAATGATAGGAGAGGAGGCATTTCAGTGATTCCACTCAGTGATGGTTCAGTTTTTAAGATGTGCCAGTGTCTGTTAATTATGTCCCTGGGTTTCTGATGATAGTGGTTCAATTCAGTGATGAAAGTTATTCTTTCTGGGGTTTTTTTCTGTTAAGGTTTTAAGGCTTAAGCAGTTAATATCTTGAAGATACTAAAGCATGGATGTAGGCCCTGACGATTATGGAGGGATGGCACTTTCCTTAATTAAATCATGATTTCATCTCCTTTGTCATGCTTTTGAATTCTTCCAAGTCTGAGAAATTTCTCCAAAGGCATAAAAATTGCTCAGTAGGTATGTTTTCCTTCAGATGACTTGGATGGTGTTGCAGTGAAGAAGAGTGCTATGTTCAATGGGTTTCCTTTAAATTGAAATATGTAGGCTTCCATCTTGGTGTATAGACATGGGTAGATTACAATGAAAAAGTGTATAAAAGGAAATACTTGAATTTACATGTCAGAAACATTTTGAGTTCTCCAAGAAAGTACCATCTCTCCATAATTGACATAGCCTACACCCAAGTCATATGTCGTTTCTGTGTCAGTGTGTCTGAAGGGTGGAGGATGTTAAGGATGATTCAGGTAACAAGTAGTTACCTGAATGCCAGCGTATCATCGGTAGTGCAGTGCTGTTTATGCATAACAAGCCTGTGCAGTCATGCAGTCAAGTTAAACGGTGTGAGTATCTCAGCAAGTTAGTTCACTTGAGGAATTTAACTAGCTAGCCACCATGCTAAAATTGAATCAATCTGTCTAATCTTTGAAACACTTCAGTTAGTTAAAATACATTTCTGTCAATTCAGATTGTGGATCAGGCTAAAATGTTAAAATATAATGCTATATATCTTGACGCATGTCCAATCATCCAGGTAAGTAAATCCCAAAAGGTTGAATCAACCTTTTGGGATAATGCCATATAGTTTCAAGGTTATATTAACAGGTTATATTATATTTCAAGTACCCATGCATTTCCTTTTTGTTACTGACAAATGAAAGTAAAAAGGCTATAAAGGCTCAGGTTTTTTAGAAAAAAAAATTAATGTTGGACAGGATTAGGAAGCTGAGGAAAAATGAAGAGAAGATAGTGGAGCTCGTAATAATCATAAGATTTAAGTTAGGTTACTGCGCAGTTTAACGAGCAAAACTGAAACAAACAACAGGCTCACTTACCACAGAGATACATTTGCGGTAGAGTTAAGAGTGCCTGCGTGTTTTTAAAAATATCAGTATGTCTGAAGTGTAGCTATAATTGTATAGCAAGATGGGGCACTATGATATGCAACATGAATATTTTATTGCACATGTAATTAGTGTGTCCTTGTGTAGAGATGCCACAAGACCCGATACTTGAGTGGAAAGCCAGTACAAATAGTTAAGGACCTGGTGGTACTTATTTTTCTATTTTACTGTAATTTATCATAATTGCAAGAACTACGAAGTTTACTACAAAATAATAACATAATGCTACAGCATGTAGGTGTAAAGGGATGTACAGCAGAATCTTTGTAGAGAATTATTTGTTTAAACTAATAATTTTGGTGTTTTTTGCTTTTTGTTGGGGCTTTTTGTTCCTAAAATATTAGACTTTACATTGCATATCTGCTGACTGTCATATCCAATAAAATTTACAGCATATTTAAAAAATAGAACTTTTCTTTTAGTAGTGCCAATCTGACACATTTAATAGTTGACAAAAAACAAAAGGAGAGAAAAGCAGAGATCAACTTGTGTGTGGATTTATGTCAACATATGTTCTCTCTCAGAACAAACCTGTAGAACAAGCTTTCTACCTGACACTTCAGGTTTGGCATGCTAACCTAAAGTCTTATAGCCCTTTTTCACTACTACCTGCTCGACTCGACCCTACTCTGTTTCGGCCATTTTCCATTATGATCAAGTATCACCTAATGTATGTGGGGGTCATTGAAACTGACAAATGCAGACTTGACGTCACAGCTCCAGGGTCAGGGTGCCGGTACTTTAAATGCTTGTACATTGCAGTAGTGCTGTCGTGGAAGGAAAGCGCCGTCTGCATTTAAAACACATGCTCTTGCCGACTAGCAAGAGCAGCAATGTTTAAACATCTGGTCAACTAGATGTTTAAACATTGCTGCTTTTGCTAGTCAGCACCAGAAGTACTTGTCAGGTAAACAAGTGATTCTTATTTTATTGATATCCAAAATTGCCCATTGGTTGTAATCTCTTGTCTTCCGTCTAAGGGCAGGCAGTGGTGCTTGCTCCCTCTTTGTGATGGAAAGTAGGCAGACAGCTGAGAGAACTAGTGCGGTTCTTCAATGCTTTGATGTAGAAGATGAGTGGTTATGTTAGATATTACAAGAGTTAACATAAACAAGACTGAAGCTGTGTGTAACCACATTCTGCACAGGCACATATGTACAGGGTGGGCCATTTATATGGATACACCGTAATAAAATGGGAATGGTTGGTGATATTAAAGTCCTGTTTGTGGCACATTAGTATATGTGAGGGGGCAAACCCCTCAAGATGGGTGGTGACCATGGTGGCCATTTAGAAGTCGGCCATCTTGGATACAACTTTTGTTTTTTCAATGGGAAGAGGGCCATGTGACACATCAAACTTATTGGTAATGTCACAAGAAAAACAATGGTGTGCTTGGTTTCAACGTAACTTTATTCTTTCATGAGTTATTTACAAGTTTCTCTTTGTTCACAGCCATTGACATGTCAAAGAGGTTAACACGTGAGGAGCGGATCGAAATTGTGTTGATATCTGGTGAACGCAGTAACCGGGTCATTGCAGCAGATTTCAATGCAAGACACCCTACGAGACCACCCATCTCCCATGCTACAGTTAGCAAACTGCTTGCTAAGTTTTGTGAAACTGGTTCAGTGTTGGATTTGCCAAAATGTGGACGCAAGAAAACTGTCACTAATGAAGAAACATCAGTGGCTGTCCTAGCTTCATTCAGTAAGAGCCCACAGCGTAGCACTCGCCGCATGTCACTGGAGAGTAGCATTAGTCGAACATCCCACGGCGGATATTAGCTACTCACAAATGGCACCCTTACAAACTCCAGCTACTGCAGCATCTCAACAAGGATGACCCAGATCGGTGCACAGAATTTGCAGAATGGGCAAAACAAAAATTGGAACAGGACCCTCAGTTCACGCAGAAGATTTTGTTCAGTGATGAGGCAAACTTTTATGTGAATGGTGAAGTTAACAAACAAAACCATCGCTATTGGTCTGACACTAACCCACATTGGATGGATCCCTCCAAGACTGTTGGAACAACAAAAGTGATGGTTTGGTGTGGTATATGGGGTACAACGATAGTGGGTCCATTCTTCATCAATGGAAACCTCAAGGCCACTGGATATTTGAAATTTCTACATGATGATGTGTTTCCCTCTTTATGCACTGAAGCTGGCACGTTCCCTGAGTTTTTCCAGCAAGATGGTGCACCACCACATTATTGGTGCCAGGTCTGAGCATTCCTAGATGAACAGTTTCCTGGAAAGTGGATTGGTCGCCGTGGGCCAGTTGAATGGCCCCCAAGGTCTCCCGATCTGACCCCCTTAGACTTTTATCTTTGGGGTCATCTGAAGGCAATTGTCTATGGTGTGAAGATACGAGATGTGCAGCACCCGAAACTACGGATACTGGATGCCTGTGCTGGCATTTCTCCTGCGGTGTTGCTATCAGTGTGTGAAGAGTGGGAGAAGAGGGTTACATTGACAATCCAACACAATGGGCAGCACATTGAGCACGTTTTATAAGTGGTCAGAAACTTGTAAATAACTCATGAAAGAATAAAGTTACGTTGAAACCAAGCACACCATTGTTTTTCTTGTGACATTACCAATAAGTTTGATGTGTCACATGGCCCTCTTCCAATGGAAAAAACAAAAGTTGTATCCAAGATGGCCGACTTCTAAATGGCCACCATGGTTATCACCTATCTTGAAGAGTTTGCCCCCTCACATATACTAATGTGCCACAAACAGGACTTTAATATCACCGACCATTCCCATTTTATTACGGTGTATCCATATAAATGGCCCACCCTGTAGATGCTGGCCAACAGGAAAGGTGGGTAACTGCTGCTAGCAGTGCTAATGTAACACTTGGCAAACTGATCTAATACTGCACGTGTGTATTGTTATACACAGCACACAATCTTCAGCAATATTTAAAAGCACAACGTCATTATTACATGTCATTAATGGAATGTTAAATGCAAATGCAGTGATTGTATTTGCAATGTTTAAGCTCATCTATTAGATGTTTGGAGTGCTTTCTTCAAGACTTGCATATTACCCAGAAGCACTTTTCCTGCACCATATTTTTTTTTAATAATCTTAATACAAATTATTTTTAATATATTAATAGAGCTGGGCGATAGAACGATAACGATATGTATTGCGAAATAACTTTTTCTCGATAGAAAAATTAAACTATTGCGATAGACCTCATCTCTCTTGCTCTCTTAAAAAAAAAAAAAAAAAAAAAGAACAGCCAATCCAAATTAAGTAGTGCAGAGCCGAACCAATCCCAGCCGCAGCGTCACGTCACGTGACTTGTTACGTACAGCACAAGTGCCAAGCCACACATGTGTATTTGTTTGGGAAGCAGCCAGCCACTGTGCCGCCCGGGTAATGGAGTAAATGAGTGTGCCGACTAGAGAAAAATCAACCGAGAGCGTGACTGAAGGTTACCGAAGAGAAAACAGATGATGGTTCCAATTCCGGAGAGATTGTCGAACGGAAGGGCCATAGAAGTTCCGTAGTGTGAAGGTATTTCGGCTATTTCAAGTTTGACAAAAAACAGAGTAGCGCGCACTGTAAATTGTGCGGAAAGCAAGTCTGGAAATACAATAAACCGGTGCATGCTCAATCTCTGACGGAAAGCGCTAATTCGTCATTGGGCTTTTGTCAGACTAAAGTTTATTTATTTTTATATTTATCTTATATATATATATATATATATATATATATATATATATATATATATATATATATATATATATATATATATATATATATATATATTATTAGGGGTGCAACGATACACAAAATTCACGGTTCGGTTCGATACTTTGGTGTCACGGTTCGATATTTTTTCGATACAAAAGAATGTTCATGCTTTTTTAATTTGTCATTTATTAAAATTATAAATATATATTTTAACTCAAAAGTACAATTTTTAAATTTAATGTTGCTGAAACGACAAAGTAATAAAAAAATAAATCTGATCGAGAAATCCCTCATCTTTGGAAAAGAGAGTTTATTACAGAGAAATGGCTCTTTCCAAAATAAAAGCTATACTATACGCTTCTTCTGGGGTATACTCTCAGCAGCATATTAAACATATCAGGTCCCCATAAGGAGAATCATGTGCTAACGGCTGTCTAAATGACTCGGGTAAAGTTTGTAGCATGCGTGCTTGTTGTTTTTGTCTGCTTCCACTTGTCTTTGCACTAGGATGACGTCGGAGTAAATGTGCAGTCATATTCATTGTGTTCCCACTAGTGCTGTCAGCGTTAATCTCGTTAAAATGACGTTAACGCCACAACAAGGCAAATCTCCGTTAACGCCCTACCGCGGATCGCCCCGTGTGTGGGGGCAACACGTTAACGAGCAAACTGCACTAACACACTAGTTCCCACCCATGTAATTGAGCATTGCGTGGCACATCCGACATACTGTTTTACTTTTGTCCATGACGCGCTTACCTTCAGGGTCATACTTCACATGAAAACCAAGATAGTTCCAAACGCCAGATCTGAATGAGGGTGGGGGAGGTTCAAGTTGCCATGTTGCAACGATTAGCTTCTGTCTTGCTAGCTTGCGCTGCGCTCAGTGGATCTGCGCTCGACAGTGCAGCCTAGGCGGAGTGGTCGAACGCAGATCCACTGAGCGCTCAACACAGACAGCATCGTCAGAAGAAAAGTTGATAAAATAAATTAAAAATTTTGTATTGTTCGATACATATGCGTACCGAACCGAAAGCACTGTATCGAACGGTTCAATATCGATACGAGTATCGTTGCACCCCTAATAAATATATATATATATATATATATATATATATATATATATATATATATATATATATATATATATATATATATATATCTATCTATATCTATATCTATATATATATATATCTATATATATCTTTAGTTTAAAACTGTTTGAAAAGCTAAGCTATACAACAAGGAGAGATTGAGAATTTCCTTTTAGTTCTCAGTGTATTTGATATTGACAAAAGTTTGTCTGTTCTTCTGTAAAACAAACTAAGATTTATTTTTAGAATTAATATTTTGTTTCTAAGTGGAATTGACAATTTAGTAGTCTGTTTTGTTTGTTCTATTTTGAAACCTAAATGCTTTAGCGGCTGCCTTTTGTGTAGTCTGCAATATTTGCCTATTTATCTGAAAAAGTCTCATGTTCCTTAAGTACATCTACCCTGTTGAACTTATGGGAAATAAATATTTAAATCAAAACAAGCTGCTGATTATTTCACATTTTACTTGTGAGCAATGGCACATTTAAATCTTACAGATATAGTTATTTGGCTTATATCGTGATAAATATCGTTATCGCCTGAAATGAAAAAAACATATCGTGATGTGAAAAAAATCTTATATCGCCCAGCTCTATATATTAAATATTGTACGTATGTACACTGTTTATTTTAACCAGGAAGTCTATGAATACCTTAGTAGAAGTTAATAGAGTTAATAAATTAAAGAAGAAACTTTACACCTGGAAACCTGGTTTTTAAAGATATAAATACAAAATCCTGTGAAGACTTATCTACAGTACAAGTCGATGACGCTTAAATGACTTTTGCACTTTTTAAATAATCCTGTTAAATCTTAAGGAGTTTTGAGGGCTTCTTCAGTAGATCTTACAGCTGTATAGACAGAGCTAATCCTGCTGAATTCTCTACTTAAGAGCACACATTGACCTGTTTGAGTTTGGCACACTGCTAAGGCACCTGTTGGATGTGTCCTGAACAGAAGCACCACTAAGATAACCTCTCAGAGCTGAAAAGCTCAATTTGTTTTAATTTGGAGAGACAGACGCCTAATCGAGCTTAAATTTTAATGGTGGTCATCTGTGCTGAATAAATGAGCAAAATCGTTACATGTTGATCCCAGCCTTAATAGGTATGTGCAACAGCTAGTATTATCACTGATGTCTTAATACAAACTGATAGGTTAAATAACCAACTAACCAAGCATCTATCTTTTCATTAACATACGTCATGCAGTTACAAAACTTTAAAGCATGTCTTTTTGCAGGAGATTTTCTCTTTTTGTTTAAAAAAAAAAAAAAAGATTAATTCGAGAATGTATTTTTGACCTCACTATTATTTTTGCTTACTAGTCACTGGACTCCAAAATTGTAATCCCATCAGTCGCACACCCCTCCTAGATGCAATCTTTGTTACGTTAAGATGAACGATGGGCTGTGGGATTGTAACACCAGAGATAAAGCCTGACCAGAACCGCCTGGATCTGACCAGGATCCATTTCAATGCTAAATTCTCACACAAACACAAAATAGAAAAATACTCATTACAGTACCAATGCAGAGGAAATGTGTCCTTTTATATTGGGTGTAGTCCATCAATGTCCATAATTGATCATAAAGGTGAGACACTAAATGCTACCTAATTGGAAGTCAAACACTCAGTGCCTCTTTTAATGTAATTGATGGGAAAACTTGTTCGCAAGATTAATGTTAGTCCTGGAAGACTTACCTTTTTTCTATTTAATTTATGTGTCTGTCTGTGTGTATTAGACCAGACCTGAGTAAGATGTTAATTTTGCATGCTTGAATCTTTAACGCCTATACCTCACTGTAGCAAAAGTCTTTATTGTGGCCTGTTGACCTGGCCTTTAGTGGTCAGGGCTGCATGCCACTAGGACTGGACGATATGACCCAAAATTCATATCTCGATATTCTTTAGCTGGATGGCGATATACAATATATATCTCGATTTTTTTTTTATTTTTATTTTTTTAAAAGCCCTAAAGTAAGAACAAAAAGAGAGTTCTTAGTCAAAGCTGTGTCCCAGATCTCACACAGGCACTTTTATTAACATACAGCGTGGATGTACATGAAAAAATTACTCAGAAATAAATTATCAGCATTTATTAAATAATAATTCTCCATAAATAAAATAAAACAATGTTGATTTTGTGCATAACAAAAAGCTCACAATTGTGCAGTCAAAATGTAAACTAAAAGACGCTGAGCATAATAACAAAGACGGATTTCGCAGCTGCTCTGTTCCCAAGTTCTACTACTAACAGCCTTGAGTTTGAAATCCTCTTTGTAACCATGTCTCTTAACAGGTGCCATTTGTGGTCCTTACACACACACAATGCGGTAATATTACGTTGAAGCACAGTAGGTATTACTCTGCGTGGCTCCTGACTACGGTAGCCGTAATGCTCCAACAATCCATCAAGCGGTGCGGCTTCATAGCTTACAGATTGCTGAGCGCCGTGTACCACATAAAATCGGTTTGCGGTCAGTAAGCACAACCAGAATTCATACATAAGGCGCACTGTCGATTTTTGAGAAAATGAAAGGGTTTTAGGCCGGGCAGCCCCCGTGCGTGGGGCTGCATGGTGTCAAAGTGTTAGCCCGGTTAGCTCGTTAATGTGTTGACGCCGTCCAGCCACGATGACGTGTTAATGCAGTTATGGCGTTAACGTCATTTTAACGAGATTAATGCTACCAGCAATAAAATAGTAATCTCCAAATGTTTTCTTTTTACCGACCAGCTCCTCTTTGATAGCTGCCGTGTCCATCTTGTTGTTGCCTGCAGGTGAAGCGATGGGGAGTTGTGTTCAGTGAAGGAGAGAGGCGAGGCAGAGTAATGTTGCGTAGAGACAAAAGTGGACAAAAGAGAGGCAAACTTGCGGCTCCTCAAGTATAATTATAACTTATCGTTTATATGGATATAGTATATGTTATTGTCACATCTCATATCTTGTATAAAAATATATCAGTATATTTAAAAACTCGATATATCGCCCAGTCCTACATGCAACTGCTTTGATTAAGAATGGTATTGGAATTGTTATTGAAAACCTAGTCTGTCAGCGAACAAGGACGTCTTATGGCACTTCGGGCTACCGTCCAGGCCTTAACAGTCCGGGATTGTATTTTGTTTTTAAATGTTCCATTCATCTATCTCACCCATGTTCTACAGGCTTCTGTGCACAGAATTCAGACGAACCAGTTCGATGCTAGAATATGAATTAGGTCTGTGGGAGATTAAACTAGCTGTCTGTCTGCTTGCTGTGTTGACAGTGGAGCAGTGACCTCATTGGTGTGTTGTAAAACAAAGTCAGCTTTCCCTTATCACTTTATGAATGCTCAAAACCAAACTGACCATGTTGTTTTAACCCGCACCTAGAGTCAAATATGCCAGCCCCCATTGTAATGCTGTATGATGCAGTGCTGTCCTAGTGTCCCGTTTCCACAGTGAACTGTATGTTAGTGTTCCAGACTCAGAGACCCAGTAGAAGTTTCTGTACCACTGAATAAATGAAAGCGACAACGGTCTTGCTTTTTTTCACTTTTGCAGAGTAAGAACTAGAGCAGGGGGATATGACCAAAAATATTTATCATGATATACATTTGAAAATTTGTGATAACGATATAACTGATGATATAATTGACACTAGACAAAATACTTTATAACTCCACAACTTTATTAGTGCAAAAAAAACCCCATCAATGTATTTTCACTTAAACAAGCAGGTGTTTTATGTACATTAAAGTTATATAAAAATTTAACAGTGCAAATGCAAATTCCTTGCTGACAGTTTAACTAAAAGGCATTTCCAGTGGAAATTGGCCGACATACCCTCAGCATAACCATGTATAATATCCACAAAACTTAAGAAGTTATACATACACAATACGGTAATATTATGTTGAAGCACAGTATGTATCACTCAGCGAGGCTCCTGCATATGATAGCCGTAATGCTCCAAAAATCCATCAAGCGGTGCTAAAACATTTGACAGATTTTCGAGCGTCGTGTACCACATAAAATCGTTTTGAGGTCAGTAAACACAACCAGAATTCATACATAAGGCACACAGGATTATAAGGGGCACTGTCAATTTTCAGAAAAATCAAAGGATTGATGTTAAAAAGACCAAAAAAACACGGTAATAACGACGGCCCGCTAGCATGCTCTAGCAAAAATAGTGCTTTGTTGTGTATCTGACGGACAAAAGCTAAACCAGTTCCACACCACTGAAGTTGCAGCATTTTTACAAACCAATTCTGGTTCATCCGTTTCATTCAACGATCCGCTTTCACCCTTCTCTCATTCTCCGTCGCCGCCATGCTTTTTCCGCCATGTGCGTATGAAAACAAAGGCACTGCGCATGCGCGTTTTACCCATATTCTATCATGATATTTCATTTTCTTATCGTTGCCCAACATTATACCGGTATTACCGTGAACGGTGTGATATGGCCCAGCCCTAGTAAGAACTGTGAAATCCTGTATTAAAGCACCTGCCAGAATGAAAAATGACTTGAAGTGGCAAGCCTTCTTATGAGTTTCTTAAATTCACCAAACTGGGCACATAAACAGTGATGCCACCACAGCACTGTATGATTTATAGCACCACTCAGGGTGCAAGTAATCACTTCACCCAGTTTCTTTTAATCATTGGGTGTCGCCACCCAGATAAAACCTCCAAATCAGCACTGGTATAGGAGGAGAAGGTAAATCCAGAATAAACCCTGTATAATCTGGGAATCTCTGGGCTAAGCACTGACGTATCATAAAAATGGCAGTAGAAATCAATACAATCGTACACTTATCTTCAACTGGGCAGCAAATAGGCGTGGCCCTTGTGTGAGGTTATAAAATTTGAAAGGTGCACAACTGGCCAAGAGAACACCAAAGTTCAGCTTGTGCCAACGGAAGTGATGTCACTTCTGGCGTCCGGTGCAACTCGCAAGGAGGAGAACTGAGTATAAAGGGCCCATTATGCTAAATGTTCTATCAGTGTTTGGAGGAAAAATAATTATACAACCCAACTGCATGCCAGCAGAAAATAAATCTTTGTAATTGCACAGCCAAACTAAAAATGCATCCCTTTTATATCATGATAGTGTGTGTGTGTGTGTGTGTGTGTGTGTGTGTGTGTGTGTGTGTGTGTGTGTGTGATAAGCTTTACATTCGGGTCAGTTCAGGCCTGTAAAATAAAGTCAGCATGGGCCAAAAACAGCAGTTCCTCTGCCACTAGAACCTTGTTCCAAAAGCAAGTCAGCTCTCATAGACTCCCATCTTAAAATGTCCATCTTTCCAGCAGGATCAATTTTACATCCCCCAGTTTTAATAGCTGACCTGTTTGAATTGTACAAAATCTAAATTCTGTTGGAGGTGTGGCAGCCTAGTCTGACAGGTGGCTGCCGAGACATGTGGGTGTAGCCAGTAGATATTTCCTGGGCTGGACCTCAGCTAATTAATGTCGCTGAACTGGATCTCGGTTCGTGTACATGGTGCTGGAGTATTTCATCTGTGTTGACACAGTGTGTATTACGGTATATGTACCAATAACCAATTCAAGGAAACTGTTACTCATAACATTCAACTACCTATGGAGTTGCTCTCAAACTTATCAATATTCTGCTCAAATTTGTGTTCTAAATCTTCTACTGGCTTTAATTAAAAAACAAAACAAAAAAATAAACAAAAACATACCCAAGGATTGTTTGATTTAATTAAAGCTGAGAGGCATTATGGTGCACACTACAGAGATAAAACATCCATGATTGCATTTGTTCATTGTCGCTCTTGAAGTATAGCTCAAGAAATTGGCTTCAAAAATGCAGATTTTCAGTTAGTCATGATTGCTATATATTATAATATAGCCTTCACATTTTGCTGGTGCTGTCAACACAAACGGAAATGTAATGTGTATAATACAGGATGTTGCAAAGGAAATCATTTTGCATCCATTCAGTGTTGTTTCATAATAACCTAAGAGGATGTAGCTGCTGGCATCAGGTGTCATAGTGTGAGAAACATTTGAAACACTACGAAGTGATACTATGGTATATTAGTTTTAAATGTCGTACATATAGTCATGCATATAGTTTCTGACACTGTGTGTTTGTATGTTTTCTCTTTTTTAACACCGTATTTCTTTCTCTTTTTCTACTTTGTAACAATTTGTATATTTTTATTTCATTTATTCTTTAGTAAACATTAAATTCAACAGCACTTTTAAATGCACTCTGCAGTCCTCATCCATGACCAGAGTTTGACAGGAGACACACGGGGCAGGATTTGGGTCAAATTTGCACCTCGTACTAAGGCAGGCAAATTACAACACCAGCCTAGTTTTTGACTGAATAATAAGGTTGCATGTCAAGGATGTGCCGTGTTATGACGCATATTGATATGGGACGAAGATCAGTCAAAATACAAGCCTGAGTAAACATTTGTTTAAAAACAGCTGCCACTGTTTAATGTGCAAACATCCAGATTAGATGCAGAACTCTAATCATGACTGATTAACAAACTGAAATGGATAGATGGATATCTGAAGTTTTAAAACCATGCTCATCTTTTATCAAAGCAGTGCAATGCATCTGTCATTGTGCATAACTAAGATTCCTGCTGCTTTCAAGCTGAGTTGTGTGGATCATCTTTTTAATAGTGACTGAGCAGAGGGCTGTTGCTCTGTTCCTGGGCTATTTAATAAAACTGAAAAACACAAGTGCTATAGCATATGGGGATACATTCCACTCCAGAGGCATTATTTCAACAAGATCTGCAGATGATCATAGCTGGCAATCCCAGACTATAGAACATTTTCTATACAATCTTTTATGTTACAGAGTATTCCAGGAACCAAATGCATGATTTATATTTTCTATCTGGAGTGTTGGCTTATGCATTTCAGTCCGATCAGGAATTGTTATACACACAATGAGATTTCAGATGTTGATGGATCTTGACAGTTCTTTATACATATGCTGCCTTGAAAGGGCTTTGTTACACATCAGATGCATACACTAATATAGGTGCAAAGCTAGTATTCAGTGCAAGCTCAGCTTTTATAAAACGCCAATGTGCCTATCATTTGCTTTTAAACTACACCAGTAAACGTAAGACCTAAAACCTGAACTTAACATTAGTACAGTTCTTTCTTTTCTTTTTTTTAAATTCACACCCTCTTCTTTAGTATACAGTTTCCAGTGTGCCTTCAACTCTGTCCCATTTGCCTCATTGATTTTCATAATCGATAGCTTGCTTTTCCTCAGTTCTCATTTTAACATGCAGCAAAATTAGCAATTCAGATTCTGCTGTCGAATTGGTTTCATTCGCTGCTTTGGTGTGTGTGCATTATGAGGTCCGGTCATCTCAGGGGAACATATGTTCATGGTTGTGCGGCACAACAGTATTGTGCAGCTTCAGTGGGATGTAGGGTGGTCATAATTAATTTATTCAGATTCTTTTCCAGTTCTGTTGCGTGTTTGGTTATGTAGTGATTTTTTTATTTTTTTTTATTTTTTTATTCTTATTCTTTAACAGGCCACTGTGATGGTTAACTGAACTCTGCTGACCCAGTTCCCTTTGTATGCACAATGCACAATGCTGTACCTTTGTATGGAATGGACATGCTGCTCAGTTAGTTTATGCTTCCTGGTACAATCTGCAGACTTCATTATTTTATTTCCAAGCATTAAACTTGCTCCACTCAGTTTATCATTTTTGTGGTTGCTGTTGGTGCCGCACTACTTTGCTGGGACAAATGTGTCTCATGGTGATAAAATTGCCACAGCCAATTTTTCCATTGTCAGGTATAGAGTCTGAAAGGAGTAACACAAATTGCCATTTTCAGCTAGAATCTGTTTTTGTTGTGTTTAGAGTATGATGATTTAAAAAAAAAATGCTCCATGGAAAGAACAGCATAGCCATAATTTATTCGGACATCACCAATGGTTTGTATGTCTCTATGGGTGAATTGATTACAGAGTAGAATCCAGCAGGAAAACCACCTTTATTCTCAGAGAGAGGCTTATTTACACAATTCACCACAGTCTAGCAAATCTAAGGGCTGAACTTTCTTCCCCTGTAATATACCAGCTCTGAAGCTCATATTTCCTCTTCCATAATTGAACTTTGAGTAAATTTGACAGTAATCACATGCATCCTGACTCACTAAATAATCCTTGTCAACTCAACATATTTTGTTTCATAACTTTATTTGTTTTGCTGGTGTGATAGTTTTTTGGGTTTTTTTTCCCTTTTCTTCTTTTTGGTAATGCTTGTATTTTTGTGAATATTTTCTTCTCCTTTAGCTAAAAAAGAAGAGGCTAGGAAGCCTCACAAAAACTAAAATCACTTTTAAGCAATTTCTCTTTTGGTACGAGTTGTCAGATCACATCAAGTGAGAATTCAACTTGTGCAACAAACAAAAGTATATTAAAAAACTGAAGAGTGGGCAAATCCTGAGTTAAACTTTTCTAAACTTCAAGGCAAGCAAAGCTGCCACTAATGAAAGTACGGGATAGCGCTGATTGACATAAGAGTGAGTGGTGCATTTAGAGCAGGGGTTGGCACCCGTGGGCACACGTGCCACAGCTGGCACGCGAAGGGTTAGCTGATGGCACAACCATAGCAGGACTGATGGGCCGATTGTGATTTTTCGTTTTTACGGGCCGATGTTGGTTTTTTGTTTTTGTTTTTTTTTTTTGTATTTATAAAGATATAAACCATGAAAGGTGGTAGATTGGCCAGATGCTGGCTGATGTGTAAAAATAACTTAGTTGTTTGGTGGTGGCTATGGCGGAGCTTCCACAGAGGCCAGCAGGTGGATGAGGGAAAGGGGAGGCAGGAGGAGGAGAGACCCGAGGCGGCTGCCGGTCCGAGTGTCAGGTGAACTGAACTTCAGGTAAGAAGTTATGACCTGCAGTCTATGTGGGTCAGATATAAACCAAGTTTAGGTGTAGTTTATTTTCGTTGTGCTGACTTTTTACAGTCAGTTACTATAACTTGTACTGCGTACTAGCTAGCATGACGGAGTTTCTATACAGCTGGGTGGGTGCTATGATGTTACTGATAGTGAACTATTTTATTCATAAGGTTTGTTAGCAGAGTTGGCAACCGTCCCGTTAAAAAATGGAATCGTCTCGTATTCAGAGAAAATATTATTCGTTTCATATGGAGCTGAAAAGAAACACAGTTTGTCCCGGACTTCAGCTAGAATGGAAAAAGACACAAAGCTGGAGTTATTCTGCGTCTTTACGCTGTCAGCTGCCTCTTCTTCTCTTATTCTCTCCTCCTCCCTCTCCTGTTGCTACTTCAATCATGAAACCGATCAATGATCAGCTGTTCGGCTTTTCTGACGCAAGTCCATCTCTCTTGTTTGTTTATCGCTCACTTTGCGCCAGAAAGAGGAAACCAGTGAATGTCGCGCTAAACAACAGCAGCACGTTTAAGCTTGGTCAGCTGTTGTTAGAATTTATTCAATTTTAATTTCTAGTATCAGCTGATGTTTGCTGGAGCCACAGCTGTAAAAGCTGCTGGTCATGATATCGGTTTGGTTATCTGGTGAGAGGGAAACATGAAGATGAAACCAGGAGATGTCCTTACTGAATCATCAGAGCTGAACAGGTGATGGAGAAACAGGTTTACCTTTTAGGTGGCATGAATGACTTGAAGGGAAGTTATGAACTGTTTCTGAGAGACAAATAACACCAGGATCCTTTTCTAAGTAGCTGACAGCTGGTAACTGTGCAGGGGCGGGTCTAGCAAAGCTTTGCCAGGGGGCCAGGTAGGGCATTAACAGGGAAAGGGGGGCACAAAGAAATACTTTTCTTTCTTATTCTCATTTAAAATGTCTAGCTTTGAATAAATAATTATCTGAATCTTACAACCAAAGTTTTCATCTGATGTAAAATGTATAGAAATCATACATATACCAACAAGACAGTGTACATCACTGTCACAACAGCGTTTGTTTTCATTTAAAGGTTTTATGGCTTTTCCTATAATACCTGGTGGGCTGGTCTCTAGTCAAAATGCCCGGGCCAATTTTTTTGTCCAAGTCCAGCCCTGGGCACGACATGCAGTGAGTTAATCTGAAAAGGTGCATTAAAAAATAAATGGCAGGGCCAGTGGTGCACATCGCAAATTAGCTCGCATAGAAACATTAGTTGTGCCTCTTCTTAATGACGGTATCTTAGCTAACAAATCCAATTACCAGATTCAACTTGTAATTGGCTAAAAATCACTTAGCCTACCAGTGAGAGGGACGTTGCTAGCTGGCAGTTTTTTGTTTTTTTTTCAAGCGATGCTGAAATTTCCACATTCCGACACTTCAAATGCTTCAGGAGCTGTCCGCTCAGCACAGCATCAGCACCACGGAAATACACGGATACATCCGAAGACTCGATGTGTTTTCGGGACTTTCAGGTGTATGGACCAATGTTTTCTGATCAAACCAGAAAGCTTTAATGAGCAGCTGGATTTGTCTCGCATTAACTGGCTGGACACAGAGGACATCGGAATGCAGCTGATTGAACTGAAAACCTCGACTTTGAGCGGGTCAAAGTTTGCAGAACTACAAACACAGCTGGAATCCATAGGTGTGCGTGTTCATGGAGCTTGCATTTTCACCTGCTGGACATCACTACCTGACAAGGTTAACTGTCTTCAGAACATTGCAGAGGCCTTATTGACAGTATTTGGCTCTACATATCTGTGTGAGCAGATTTTCTCTCACATGAGTGTCCTCAGGTAGCTGTCTGAATGCTGGACACTCGGAGACCTGTGTCTCTGAGTGGGAGACCAGAGATCACATTAACATGTGTATCCCTGTATCAACAAACATGCCATATTGGCTCAGTTTATTTTTCTTATCATTGTTGTGAGGAGACCATAAAAAGCATTTGCATTTTCTGTTGTACAGTTCATTTGTTGTTCTTGTTATGGATAAAAAGTGTCTTTTTTTTGTTTCAAAATAGCTGATAACTATTCGCTGATAGCTGCCAACATCTGCGAACAAATATAATTCTATAAAGTTGTTCTATATAGTGTGTAACTGTTAATATAGAGTGTTATTAAATTTATTGCTAATGCAATCATATGGCACATTGTCTTCTGAGGAAATTTTAGATGGCACTCATCATCAGAAAGGTTGCTGACCCCTGATTTAGAGGGTTACCTAGGTAACTAGAGTTTGGACCAAATTTGAACCACAAAGCATGAGGTTTCCTGTGTGAACATACCTTTTATTGATAGTGATAGTCCTTATTTATACTCTAATTACAACTACTACTATTCATATTTTGTGGTTAAATCAGAGACCGTGTAAAATGTGGACCGTGACAATCACTATTTGAACACTCAAAGGGCTCTGTACAACATGCCTCATCCACCCATTCATTTATATTTTTGGAAAGCTTTTTCTGCCTGAGTGCTTTTTATCTAACATTCACACATATCCCCAGTCTAATGGATGCATTGGAAAGTAACTTCTTCTTAAGTTCAGTATCTTGTGTTACTGTGGGGTTAAATGTAAGCTGAATATTTGTCTCTTTCTGTGTTAGTACTGTTTTATACCTGTCCAGGGTGCACTTTGTATCTTGGTGGGATATTAAGAAAATGTATTTATGGACTTGAAACTAGTGATTTAGCCCATAAATTCATCAGGAAAGTATCTTTATCTTAAAACTTTCCCCCATAAACACAATATTTGACGACATTTAACAACCTCCCCTGTACCCTTAATGATGTGTTTGACATTTCAGTATATATCAATAAAGATGTGGTTCAATGACCATTTTTTTTCCAAGAGTAGCTGCATAAGCAGAGACCACCTTCACTAACAGCCCTGAAACATTACTGAAACTGTTCCTCTAAGGCTTTCAAGGGGTAAAGAGTTAATATTTTTTATTTTGTTGTGTAACACTGTTGTGTAAAACAGAGTGTCAGTGGGCACATAGAAGTTCAGAAAATGTTTGAATTTCTTTGACTTTTTCTGTGTCTTGTTTTTTATATATATATAAAGGATTCTAGCAGAAGCATTTAACCACAAAGGTTTGATTGCTTTTACAGCAAAAGCAGTACCTAAACTCTTAAAAAAAATGTTTTTCACTTGAGTTAACTCCTCCACATTGTTGTCTCCTGCTGCAGAAGAGAAACTGCATCACTGCATCATCCTGACTTTTGTTGTTAACCTTTGTGGTTACAAAAAGAGAGACTTTGGTGTTTGTGAATTTGGTGTGTTTTGTTTTCTTTTTGCTCATACTTTAAAGCATGTGACACTTATTTTCAGTCTTCTTTTCCTGGCTGCTGCATGTCTTAGCACTTATTAAAAAAACGTTTAAACTGATGAAATATCAAGTCTAATAATGCCAAGTGTTAGAGTCCAGACCACTGTATTTTTAGTTAAACAAATCCCATCAGCATCACAGTTGTGAGACTGCTCTCCAGTACAGCAGCCACTTTGCTATAGCAGTGAAACTCATCGCATTTCCTCATATTCTTAGCAGTTATGTTTGTGAGATGTTATTGAGGTTGCTGGCATTGGTCTGTTTAATACCTTTTTATATGCTGTATTATTCACTATTGAATGTAGTGAATGGAGCCCAGAGTTTTGCCCTGACAGCTGTGACCGGAGAGTACAGAACATAAACACACACAAACATCAAGTATAATCGCTTGACAACAGCATCTGAGTGTTAGGAATTTGAAAACTTAAGCTGTGGTAAAATAAATATCGACAGCAGCACAGTTAATTATCAGATTAATGTGTCACTGCTCTTCAACAGTACATAGCAGTAATGTTGTGTTAGTAATGAGACAGTTGTGCTTTTGTTGTTATTAAATGTCCATACATAGTCATTTGTGCAGTAAGTAATGTTTGTATGTCTCTCTTTCTTCTATAGGGCGTACTCCCTAGTTGACTCCAGTCAGGTGTCCACCTTCCTCATTTCCATTCTGCTCATTGTCTATGGCAGCTTCAGGTGAGTGTAATAGGAAAAAGAAAAGGGGTTTTAGTGTCTCTATTACAGTAGATGAGCAGTAAAATGTAGGCATTTTTTTTTAAATTAATTTTTTTGTGTGTGTTCAAGTCAGTAAAAATGCTCAAGTTCTAGTTTAATTGTTTGGATTAGCAAACAGCAAAATTACGACATCTCTCTAATTTACATTTCGTGATTTATCTGTATGAATATATTATCTTCTCCCATCCCAGTAATAACAGGTGTAATCTATCATTAAAACTAAACATAATTGAATTGATGATCAAAATGATGATAACATTTTCACATAGTGTTTTACCAGTGAGCCCACAAAACAGTCCCTATGACTTTTCACGTAGTCTAAATTTCTCCTTACTTGGTACCTGAGGGGCTTTACTGTTGACCGCGGCAGTCTTTATGTGACCAAAGCTATCAAAGGTTTTCAGTTAGCACTGTATAACTCTTTGTGACCAAATTCACCTAGTGACAACAAGCAACCTCCAGCAACTACTCACAACCACACAGGGAATATTAATGTTTCCCTAGAGAGCAGTGGTTGCCTGGGGGTGGGGGAATGGGCTCCTGTTAGACTTGTAGTCAAGACCGCCTAAACCAAGACCAAGACAATACCAAGACCAGAGGGTATCGAGACCAAGACCAAGACAGACTGAGTCAAGACCAAGACAAAGTCGAGACGAGACCGAGACAAAAAAGTCTTTAAACTGCAGCCAGATGCTGCTTCGTTTACGGGTGTCAGGCATATTTGTGTTTTTGCGATGCACTCGCACAGCCCTCCTCACCGCTGTCTACTGTCTCACTCACTTACTAAGAGGACAGACGCACGCCCCACTTGACTGTCGCGTCTCTCACCCTCTCTGTTTTTCACATAATGATATTATCCTATATCCTCGCATGTGATTGGCCACAATATGGATGGATTGGAGCATAGCTGAGCCACTGTGTGAGAGCTGAGCAGCGAAAGGAAATTAAGTGAAGAGCCGGCTCTCGCTCAATGGGTGTCGACTCTTCTGATTCACTACAAAGCACTCTCTAAGCACGGCTCTTAGAGCTGATGCTTTTGCGCATGACACATTATTGAACCATACATTGTGTGTCATGGATGCTGTTGACTCCAAATCTCCCGACCACTATGTCAATCTGAGACAGCAAGACTGAGAGAGCGAGACCAAGACAAGACCGAGTGATCCGAGACAAAGACAAGACCAAGACCAGAGTCCGTCAAGACCAAGATAAGACCAAGACCACGTAAAAGTGGTCTCGAGACATCCAACTCTAGCTCCTGTGTGCCTGGTGCCTTATTCACACTTCTAATTATATGATAGAAATCAATAAATCACACTATAATCTGTGAACAATAAACAATTTGTAACTCTAATAACTGCACATTTGCAAAACTACACACATGCTGGGTAATATTTGCTAGCTAGGTAATCTGACAGCATTAACATCTGCCATGGAGTCCATCATTGCATTACACAAAGAGACCAGGAATGTGTCAAAAACATACAGCACTCTGCTGTCTGACTTTGTTCAATTTAAAAAAAGAAAAAAAATTGTGCTGAACTTTGACTGTGGGTGTGTCTCAGGCAGCTTCTTTACACCAAGTATCAGGAAACCAGTTGAGGCTATCGAATGTTCTTCCTGATAACAGGATAGTTTGTGCCACAGTTTTAGAATAAGTTTGTTTTAAAGTCTTAGTTCACAGCTCTGCTATGGAAATGCTAACCTGATTTTTAACTTTTTCCTTAAAATTGGGCATCTTAAGGGAGCCTCTCTTGCCCTTTGTTAATAGAGCTTAAGAGTTGATTATTTATTGCTGTTTTGTCTTATTTCATTTATACTGCATTTCTTTTTTCGTTTTTTTTTTTTTTTTTTGACCTTAAAATGTTTTATATACTTTGTGGTACTGAAAGAAGGTTGAAACACTTCAAACATTCATATAGGCCCACTTGCACAGAAATAGCTGTGATTATACCATGAAACTGCCACTCAGCCATCACTCCAGCAAGCACGGCAGCTTGCAAAGCATCAGACAAAATTTAGTTGGTTAATATTATAGTCATTAGTGGACTGCAGTCATTATTTGGAAATGACAGCTAAACAGAGTGCAATAAATTACACCTATTGCACTCAGCTCATTCTAGTCTGAGACGGTTGCTGTTGGGAGGCATTCCATTTAATTTTGCACAGTATAAATCTTTGGCAGTGATGACAAAAATAAATCAAAATGTAAAAAAATTCCAACTTGGCTAAGGTGAAATCTTAATTAGAAACAAAAAGTGATAAAGTGCGTTGTAAACAGATGTAGAGAGTAAATTCTCTCTCTCGTTGTGAGAGAGACGTGTGTATGTGTGTATATAAAATTATATTAGAAATGCATGTGACATAAATGTCAACTGCATTGAAGAGAAAACGTGACATTCTGTTTTACTCGTTAGAAATCAGAAGTCTTTGTGGCTGATCTGGGTGGCCATATTTAATTCTGCAGCCTGCCATTATAGAGAGTGCGCAGATATGATGGTTAAATATGGGGACGGCCACATATATTTTCCAGACAATCCATCAGAGTCCCTGCAGATCCTTAAATGAAAGCAATTACACTGATTAATCTCAAATTAAGAAAACACAAAGAATACCCTCTCACTCTTCCTCGGAGGGAAACAAAACAAAAACTCCACTGTATTAAGGACAGATACATTTCAGCCATAAGCTGTAATCAGCGTAGTTTAAGAGAAACAATAATTACGATATATAAAAGTCAAATTCCAATACCAATTGGAAAGCAGAGCTCTAATCGCATAATAAAAAACATCTGCAGACAGAACCACTGCAAATCAACTGGCCATGTGGCAAGAATCATAATCATAGTATAATTTATACAAAAATAGGATCAACGTAATACCATTAAACACAATTATGTTAAAGACTCTGGAAATAGAAAAATAAACACAGAAAGATGTACACAGGAAGAAAGACTTCCACTAAAGTTGATACATTAAAAATAAATGAACATTTTCTATGTGAAAACACCTTGTATGAAATAGCACAAGAAAGAAGCACCAGAAAAACCCAACAATAACAACCTAGTAACAACTTAATAGTAAATAACAACTAGTTTGTTATTCAAGGCTTTAGGGCTGTCTGTATGCATTAATTGTATTAATCTAAAATGCTTCCCTTGGTCGCATTAGTCTTTATCATTAACCTCCTCTTTTAGGAGGAGGTATCATTTTTATACCTTGGAATTTCAAGGACCTTGCAGGATGGCTAGCCACTGAGGAGCTTTATTTTATTTTTTGCTTAGAGACTGTTACTCTGTATTTTGGGTAATCTTAAATGAGGCCTTAATTGGTGTTAAAATGTCTTATTTCAGTCTTTCAAATGTCTACATAATTGGTAAATTCTGTATTTTTTATTTTTATTTTTTATCAAACACAAGTATACTACAATGAGAAAACCAGCAGCACTCATGTGTGTATATTAATAGGGACAAAAACAATCTGTCAGTATGAAAACTTGAACAAGTGCTAATTAAGTGATAAGTGGCCTCAAACTATTTTTGCAGGATCTCCAAGGCAAGATACGTTTTTGTGTAGGAAGTGTTTGAAATGCGACTTGGTGGGAACTGATGTTCCCAAACTTTGGAATTTCCCAAATTTTCATGTGTATTTGAAAAGATGGTTTACATTAGCAAGTTTGACTTACTCATGCATCTCAGATCAGCTTGTTGCAGCTGTTGACAAGACTATCTAAAGAACCTCAGCCAAACCACAAACAAGTGGCACCTTTAAGTAACTGATATCAGGGGTTTTTTGGTTACTGTGTTGTTGGGCTTTAAAACTTTCTTTTTGTCTTTGAATCAAATCTGGTTTGAACTGTAGGATCCCAGCCTCTCTAGTGTGACAGTAATCTTGCTGTAATCTTGTACTTTATTAACATGAAAAGTGCCATAGATGTTAAAGAATGCAAAAAAGAGGGCTAGAGAAGGCAACGAGTTTTCAAAGATATCCAGTGAGCATTTTTCTGTCTGTGTAACAATAAATGGTATAAAGTCTGCTTATAATTGTTTAGATAAACATGCATCCATACGTAATTTCCACTGTTTCTCCACATTTTCAGTTTGCACCCTCTTCTGGTAGTATGGCTTATAGTACCAGAATGGAAAATTGGTATCACAGTATGACTTAAAAAAAAGCTATTATACATAAGCATAATTAATTCAAAACATGCATCAAGTTTAAATTTGGTAATGTTTAAGGATTACATTTTTTTGAACTCAGTGTTTCCAGTCACTGGATTTTTGAGTCAGGCATTCTGACTCAAAGAAAAGATGTGCTTTTTCAGGCGCAAGCTTTACACTCTTCTGCCCACACTCTTTATTAGCAAGTCATCAGACTGGCCTGCACAATATGAAGAAACTCAGTATTGATTATCTGTTTGACATGTGACAAAGAAATATTAAAATATGCATATTTGGCGGTACAGTTCTCTTGTCTTTTTGCTTTAATAGATACACTGCTTATGTAGAAACCAAATATTAAAAAAATCTATGCCTAGTAAATGAAATAAAATTAAAAGCTTGCATGCTAAATGTGAAGGTCTTTTGCAACATGCTTATCATGCAAAAGACCCTGAAATTGAGCTGCTAGAGCATCCACAATGAGATCTGATTTGCAGAGATTGCGTTTTCACCTCATACTAGTGTACATGCTTTTGAGGAGCTAATTGTGGAAGCCAGAATCACGCATAGGTTTTCTTTCCCTTCCTTGTGCAGGTCATTAAACATGGATTGTGAGAACCAGGACAAGGATAAGGATGGAAACCCTTCAACAACGGGGTCTTTCAATAACAACAATACAAACAACAGTAAGTATTACATACACGGCAAATTTGAACTGTGCATGCTAAATGTTTTCTTGGATTTTCAGGTAATAACTAATGAATGATTAACTTCTCTGCCCGTACCGTTGTTTTTAAAGTCACATATAATATCCATTCCTGTTTTGTGCATTTTAATCCATCTTACATTAATGTTTGAATTCTTTTTCAGGCATTCAGACTATAGACTCCACACAGGCCCTGTTTCTGCCCATAGGAGCCTCAGTGTCTCTGCTAGTCATGTTCTTCTTCTTCGACTCTGTACAGGTGGTCTTCACCATCTGCACTGCAGGTAACTACCAGTCTTGAACATACCACAAAAAAATAAGCTGTAGAGTTATTATAAAGCTTCCAAGTTACTGTTGTGTAATTACGCACTGGGGAAACATCTTTACTGCATTGATTATTATAACTGAAGGCATTAGCTGCCCCGTTAAACTGACAGGAACCACTGGAACAAGCAGCGGAGGTGAACTGAGCTTTGGATTTAACTGCTGTGTTTTGTTCCTCTCCTCAGTTCTTGCAACAATTGCATTTGCATTCCTTTTGTTGCCAATGTGCCAGTATCTGACCAGACCCTGCTCCCCACAGAACAAGTAAGAAAAATCATGTTTCACTGTCTTTCTGGCTCTTGCTCAACTGCTCCGTGCTGTTTTGCGTTTCTTCCACAAAGTATTCAAAAAGGTCTTTTACTACTGCTTATCAGATGTCCTTGTCCTCTCAACTGTTCCCGGTATGGTGGAAATGCTTTGCATTATTTTCACAGAGTAGAACGGAAACTAGGTGCAAAGCTCAATACCACTGGGAAATTTATTTTGAATGTTTGGAGGTAGTAAAAATTAAATAAATTCTCTTGCATTGCCTTGCTCCATATAATTTCCATTTAAAAGTTCAGCATAGCCTCTAGATTAAGACATCTAGAATAATCAACTATTCTATTCCACCAGGGAGTTCACACAGAGTCACCAGGAGAGCCCATCTGCTCAATAAACTGACACGGAAGAAAATGCTTTAAATAAAAACGACTTTGTTTAAACATTCAAATCCCCACATCTAGTTTTCAGTAAATCTTTGTCTGCTTCTCTCACCCAAAAACAATTCCATACCTACCCAGAATCCCTTTAGACTTTGTTGGGTTTTGTCTGTGTCAAATAAATTCTGTGCAAAGGCTGTTTCCATATGTTGGATTTTTATTATGATAAAATCCATATATGAATTAAGCCACAGCATTAAAGCCACTGACAGAGGAAGTAAATTACACTGATCCTCTTGTTTCTACAATCTGTGCCAAAACCTTGCTGTGGGTGTTACTTTGAAGTAGTCAGCTTAAGCAATGTTATCATTAAAGTATGGTCATGATGGCAACGGCTTCCCACATGCCAATTGACAAAAATTCCTGACATCACCCTCCCAGATCCCAATCCATCAAAGCATCAGCTGAATGCCCCAGAGCAAGCTTGACCCACTGAGGCTCCACCCTACAACCCACACAATGTAATGGTTTCTCTGCCAGTGCCACACCCCAGGGAAAACTCCTCAGCTGAAAGATGGACACCTGCACGCTATTTGCCACAAAAACTAGTGTTAACTTGATCTGTAAAGCGGTTTACAGGCTTACCTCCCACTCTCACTCATCCAAACATCAGTTGTCTCAAACATAAGTTCTTTGTACAGCAGTCGATATGCAGCAGATCCTCAGTTAAGAAATATATCCACCTGTAAAAGTTTTTGTGCACTGCATTTTACCCCGAAGTGCTCTGTGAGATTTAAGTGGATCACTTCTGTGTCTTTTTGTCTCATTGCAGGATTTCGTTTGGTTGCTGTGGGCGCTTCACTCTGGCTGAGCTCCTGTCTTTCTCACTCTCTGTTATGCTGGTGCTCATCTGGGTGCTGACTGGACACTGGCTTCTCATGGACGGTACATTGCTCTGCCTTAACTTTTGTATGAATGTTGCTTCAGTTCATACTACAAACAGAATGAGAATCCACAGATAAGATCCGCAGCAATGAAATTTAAACACAAAGTAGTCAGGTTTCAGAAATGTAACTGCAGTGTGTGATTTGGTGTTGTTTTAACATGCCCTGCTACACAGCATGCTAAAAGTAAACATTTTAACATCTTCAGCTTGTAATGATTCATAGTTTTAAAGATGTACTTCTCCTAATGGTGGAAAAGTACATGCTAAATATTAGTCATTGGTTATATATTTTACCCACATGACTAACCCATGAGCTGGCATTCCAGTTCGCTGGACTTTGAAAAAGGTAATGACAGACTCCCAGCTCAATATAAAGGTATATGTTGGTATTCATCTTCAGTTATGCAGCCCTGAGAAAATCAATTTCAAGTAGGAAAATAATTTGAACAGCTTTATCGTGTTGCTGTTTTCATTCATTTCTTTTGAAAATGTGAAATTATGTGTTGTCCTCTCCTTTCAGCTTTAGCCATGGGCTTGTGTGTCGCCATGATAGCGTTTGTGCGACTTCCCAGTCTGAAGGTGTCTTGCCTGCTGCTGTCAGGACTGCTCATTTATGATGTTTTCTGGGTAAGAGATGCTCCCAACCCAAATTAAACCTGCAACACGGCGGACATACAAGCAGCTTCCATGAGACGCAGCAAACAGAGTGCGATATATGAAGCACACATTCAAAGAGAAAATTTCTCTGTTTATAAAAAAAAAAACAAAAAAAAACAAAACAAACAAACATGATGATTCACGATTATGAAAGGCTTTGTATTTATTCCTCAAACCTGCAGGCCGGTGTCTGTCATTGCTGATTAAGTGAGGCACTTTACATTGAACAGTAGTGAGTTTGGGGGAGAACTTGATCGCATTGACTGCTGTGCAGAAAGTAAATAAATCATGAAAAATTAAAAATTCATTTGGCAGAAAGCAAAACTGATCGAATTAACATGTTAAATGAATCATGAAGGTGATCTTGCTGCAGAGGGTGCTAGACCAGGAAACACTAGATCACTAATTCACTGAGACATTGAAGCATCTAAGTCTCGTTAGCATTTTCTGGCAGACTTTTGGTATGTCTCTCTTCTTTGTTTAATAACCTCTAATTTTACAATGCTACACATCTTTCAACAGCCCCATGTCTGGTCAGTTAAACAGTTCTTCCATTTTGTAGGTAGTGTGTTGAGTACTGCTTAGAGCTGTTCAAAACAGAGGAAAAAATATATTTTAAGACACAAAAAAATAGTTGTGTATCTGTGTTTACATGCACAAAAGGTTTACGTTTTGTGTCTATAAATAACAGAGCGATATTTAGCTGTCTCTGCAGTAAGTTCATCTCGTGGATGGTCTTCAGCTCCACTGTCTTAGACCGCTCGTTCTGCTCAGCAACCTAGATGAGCTACAGCATCACAGCAGCAGCCCTTTACCTACTGTGGGTTCAAGTTGTCCTCCAGCTCACAGCAGATCTCCAGAGCAGAACAACGACTGTAATAATGACAGAGACGGTTTTAAAAGTGTGCCGTCATAAAACCCCCGTTTCATTTCTTAAGTCCTGATTGTGAAGCCTCAAGTTGAGGCATTTCTGCTCTCTCGCTTCCTTAATTGTAAAAACCCCACAAAAGTGACAAGGACAAGTCTGACTGTGAAGCCACATGCTCATTTTCTAATGACTTGTGATTCATACCACAGAAATTCCTCTATTTTGAAACATGCCATGACGAAGATTTACATAACAGGCTTAATTTTTTTAATTATTTATTTTCGTATTCAAAATTACCCAAAATGATTGACTGCCCTTGAGCTCAAGGAAGGTGTATACAGGCATAAAGTCAGAAAGCAGTTTTTTCCCTTAGACCTCTATAGGACCAGAAGTCTTTTTGAAATTATAGCCATCACTATCTAGTCGCCTTCAGATCGATTCCAGGATTAAGACACTTCCCACTTCTGCACTGGCTTCATTTTTCTGACCCGGTAGCTGCATCCATATTTTATATTAGACAGTTGTCTATCAGAGACATCTGCAGTCCTGGCTTCTGCAATGAGAAAAAGAGTCAAGACATATATAAATAAAAATATATATGTGTATGAAAATGGCAGTGATTTCTAAACAGACGATGCAGCACTTATTAAAATCTCTTGAATTAAAACTTATTAAACTACGCCTCTGGTATGCAAAGACAGAACTTACAAACAAGTGTCTTATGATCGAAATACTTATGGACGTAGTTGTATACCTGGGTGACATTCGGTATATCTAAGAAGAGAACCTGGCCAGTTTATTGGAGGGCCACTATTAAAAATGTTTCAATCCGTCAGTATATAGATTTAAATGAAAAGGAAGGGACAGAAAAACCAACCTTCAACCATTTTATGAAATCTGTTTATGTTTCGTCTACCTGGAAGAAAAATAACGGTCAATATATAAGATTGGGGCAGCACAGTGGCACGGTGATTAGCACTGTTGCTTCACAGCAAGAAGGTCATGAGTTCAATTCAACCACCTGTTCGAAGCCTCTCTGTGTGGAGTTTGCATGTTCTCCCCGTGTTTGCATGGGTTCTCTCCAGGTACTCCGGCTTTCTCCCACAGTCTAAAGGTTAGGCTATTTAGGCAAACTGGTGAATCTAAATAGCCCATGTAAGTGTGAATGGTTGTCTGTCCCTATGTGTTAGCCCTGCAAAGAGCTGGTGACCTGTACCCCGCCTCTCACCCTGTAGTAGCTGGAATAGGCTCCAGCCCCCAGTTCATGTTCAGGAAGAATTCAAAATTAACTTGATGACAGCCCTATGATTTTTTTTTTCTCTTTGTTGATTTTATTTTGTAAAGCAATAAGGAATGGGTTAAAAGTGGATGTCTGCTGTCCACTGATGAAGCCGTTTGCTTTTCCCAGAACAACCAGCATTTTGAAAAGTGCTTAAAAATGGTCAATTGTATTTTGCGCTAAGTACAGACATTTTTACACCAGTATTGAGTGTTACCCTAATTTAAAGCCAAGTCAGTTGCCTTTGAATTTGACAAATCCCATAAGCACCAGAATCGGAAAGCAGTACAGCAGCAGCTTTGCAAACAAACATGCCGCTTTCCTTCAGATTTATAGAAATTTGAATTTCACATGGGTAAAAAGGTAAGGAAAGCTGAGTGCCATATACATTTCATTTATGGCATTCAGTAGAATTTCCATTAAATACATCAAAGTGAGCACACGCTCTTGAAGAGTCTGCCCTGTCAGCTATGACTGAAGAGCACATAATGCAAACACACAGTAGTCAGACATAATCTCCTGAGACTGGTAGCTTTGTCTTTATTAAAGAGCTGTTATGAGTTGCTCTGTCAGAGTGAATTAAAAGTGCATAAATACTGATGGTGCCTCTTATCAAAACTTGGGCATTGACAAATTTATAAGCCGTCCCTGCTGTGGAATTTCCGTGTTACTTAATATCAAACTGGCTGCAGCCACCTTCTTTTAAGTGGGATTTTCTTGCTTTTCATGACATAAACATTGTGTTTTGAGTTTTATGAGAAAAGTAGCAACAGTCACTTTGGGTTGTGGTGAAGCCTGATAAATGTTAACGGCCGGCTCTCTTTCTTTCCAGGTGTTTTTCTCAGCATACATCTTCAATAGTAATGTGATGGTCAAAGTAGCCACTCAGCCTGCTGAAAATCCCATAGATGTTCTGTCCAGGAAGCTCCATTTGGGGCCGGGGATGGGCCGTGACGTACCCCGCCTCTCCTTGCCCGGCAAACTCGTCTTTCCCAGGTAATGCTGCTCTCAATCATGAAGCAGTGCAGTGTGTGATTGGTACACATTCATTCGGGATCACCGAGTCGTTTGCTTGTGATCAGCCTCTGTGTGTGCATGATGTGTGACCTTTATTTAGTCACTGATGCTCACTTCATCACTCCGCTCAGGTTTTTGACATTTAAGTTTGCTAAATGTTACCGACCCCTGAAAAGACATCTTTCGGGTCCCACGAGGTGAATCCTAAAGTATTGTTATCTCGCGGCTGTTGGTGTCACCAACAAATTTACAACACCTTCAGGAAACAAAGGACAAACATTTTAACTACCTCTTAAGATCTGCCCCAAGATTAATGCTAAAGGGTACATCCTAATAGCTGACAGAGCTGAAACTGTCAGTGAATTAGTATACCAGTTTGTGGGGGTTTTTTTTGTTTGTTTGTGTCCCTTTGTCACAATGAAGATGTATTCTTTGTGTTGGATGACACCCTGAACATGAGCTTAGACACCGTCAGACAAAACACGTGCTTGTGCTTCAGAAAGGTTTGGTGTGTTATGTTTTCCTCATACTCTGCTTTGGAGTTATATTGATTAATTGAGAAAACAGCTGTTAATGTTTTATTTCCTGCCATAGAATGAGTTGCAAACATGACCTTGCTGATTCTCTATACCTCCATTAAAGGATTGAATTGCATGAATCGAGTCCCTGGATCAATATTAGTTTAATATCTTTCCTTTAGTTTAATGTTTTCCCTTTTCCTTTTTATTTTTTTTTTTTGAATTGCATATTTTTCGGGATATGATGTGAAATGTTTTTCCCCGTCTTCCAATGGTAAACAGTCCTTACAAATGGAAACTTGAAAACCGAATCTAAACCCAGATTTGGACCAACGCCAGAGGTTAATCATCTAAACTGTAAATCCAGCTATAATTTTGTTGCATGATCCTGCTAGCAAACTAAACCAGTCACATATTCTATCTTACTCTGCATAACTTTCTTTACCGAGGTAAAATCAAGTGAAGCTCAAGCCTCAGACTGCATTAAGTGCTCCATTTTGGACAGTTTTTTGACTCTTGTATTATGTCAGAGAGGAGATATACTTAATATGGTCATCTCCAGCGCAGCAGGTCAGAAGAAACTAGGCTTAAAGGGAGAGGAGACACAAGTGTCTTCCAGGTGTAGGTTGAATTATAAGTTAAATAAGGATTATTATTATTATTATTATGATTATTATTATTATTATAAATAATAGCTGGTAATAAGCAGTTCTAGGTCCCCTTTAAAATTAGTATGTTAGTAGCACTAACAGAGCTGCAGTTAACATAATACAGCTGAAGCTGACACCTAAAGCTGTCGATCAGTTCCTTTTCTGTTTCAGTGAACGTAGTAACCACAGTGCGGCTACCACGGCGACTGACTTTTGTCCGATTTCAGTTTGATATTTGCTCAGGACCTTGTGTTGGCTTTAGCCAAGTAGTGATGAAATGGAAATAAAAGACACAGGAATTGATTTGCCATCATCTCTTCTTTTTTGCTCTTTGCTTCTGCGCAGTTCCACAGGAAGTCACTTCTCGATGCTGGGAATAGGAGACATCGTGATGCCAGGGCTGCTGTTATGCTTTGTCCTGCGTTATGATAACTACAAGAAGCAAGCGACCGGGGAAGTCCCAGGGCCCGGTAACATGTCTGGACGCATGCAGCGCGTCTCCTATTTCCACTGCACTCTCATCGGATACTTTGTAGGTAAGCAATCAATGAAGGGATGGATGTAAAAGGTCAAGGTTATATTGTCTCAGTGTTAGGCAGTGGTGAATTTTTATTTTTTTTAAGCTGTGACCTTTCAAAATGTTTTGTCTTAAGTATTTGTGACATTTCTGACATGTTGTTGATGTTTCCTCAGGACTGCTGACTGCCACCGTGGCCTCCAGGATCCATCGTGCTGCACAGCCCGCTCTGCTCTACCTGGTGCCCTTCACCCTGCTGCCTCTGCTCACCATGGCCTACCTGAAGGTATAATAACAGCCATGGACTATGCCAAAAATCTAGCTGTTGCAGTTCTGATTTAGAAATAACAGAAGAAAGAAAGAAAGAAAAACTACGTGTGGGGGAAAAAATAAGCTCTTTGCTTTGTGCTGCTTTTAGAGAAGTGTGAATCTAATTGTTAAGTGAAACTATAAACTGCACTCAGTTTCTATAAATGGTAACATTTTCTTCGAAAGTGCTAAAGGCTTGCCCATGTTGCGCACAAGTGTTTAATAAACTGGTTACTGGGACTTTAAACTAGGGAAAATCAGAAGACAGTGATAAAATGTCAGCATGCTTTTTCAACGCACATTCATCTGACTTCAACAAGAAACTCATACTTGTGTATTTAAAGGTTCAGTCAGAGTTTATTTAATAAAAAAACTTGTCATACTCATAAATATACAGATCAGTGTGTGTGTGTGTGTGTGTGTGTGTGTATGCCTGCCTTCCAACAAACCAGTGAATACTCTTAAACTTAAAATTAGTCCATTTAAAAAAACAAACAAAACAGAACATAGAAGCAGGCGCCACTTTGTGGAAGCCACCATGTTGGCCTGCCATCTTGAATACAGTGTTTGAGATGGACATCGCCATCCTGCCGATAGTCTTTTAGGTATGTTGACCTAACCCAGCAAAAATGGCAGCGCTTACTGAGAGAAAGGTTCAGGATATCCTCGATAACTCACCTCAGTATCACTTTCATGAGACAGAAGTGAGCTTCACTGAGTCGTTGCCTCGTATCAGACTACTTTCACAAAGTTTTACAGCCTCCTCCTAAATAGAGGTGGACACCTGGCATATTGACAGCTGAGGTAAACAGCGGACTGACCATCTGCACTCACTACGGATGAACAGCAGCGAGAGTTGTTTGTCCTACAGGGGCCACCGTAGCTTACGCAGTTGAATTGGGAGGGGTAAGAAAACAGAATTCAGTTGACTGCTGTCTGCAATCTACTGACATCTAGTGGTGAGATTTTATACACTGTACTTTTAAGTAGTGAAGAATAATTTTAGGTGCTGATTCATCTGCCAGTGACCACTTACAGCTTATGTGCACAGCTGTATGGGGCAGAGATATTTATTTTTACTTTTTCTGTTGATCATCATCTAGTCAGTGTCAGTTTATTAGGAAACATTTGAGTGATTCGCTTAAAGACTCTTAACTTGTGTTTGTCTTGGTGTTTGTGGCCCACAGGGGGATTTGCGGCGCATGTGGTCTGAGCCTTTCCACGCTAAGTCTAGCAGCTCTCGCTTCCTAGAGGTATGATACAACTTGGGACAAGCGACCAGCACGGAGAAGTTTTTTTTTTTTTTTGTTGTTGTTGTTGTTGGGTTTTTTTTCTCCCTTAATTCGAGGGAAGGAGAGAGGGCACACTCACAGTGAGGCCATGTTGTCATCACTCGTTCATGCTTTCCACCAATCTTCTGAGAAAACCCTCTGATGGGACACCAGTGTGTGGATCACAACGCCCCGACACAACTCATCTTTGGTCCCTATATCCTCCCTGTTTCATCTCTGCTTCCTCTCTGCTGTTTATTTCCTCTTCACTACAGCACATCCTGCCCATGCTGTTTTTGTTCTGCCCCTCCCTGTCTTTGTTTCGTTTTTTTCCTCCCCCCCCCTCCTTTTTCACACGTGTATAGTTGGTCTCATTTGCCACTTCCCTCACATGGCCTCGTCTCATTCGTCAGGCCTCTTCTCTGTCTGCAGTTTCCTCCTTTTTCTACGTCTTTAATTTCCTCTGCATCTCTCTTTGTCTATGACTCAGATGAACTCGAGGGCAAGGCCTCCCTTCCCCCCTTTTTGTGGACTTGCAGTTGTGAGACATAGCAGGGGTTTATATATATTTTTTTAGCATTGTCGTGGTCATTATTATTAATATTGTTGTTATTATTATTATTATTATTATTATTGGAACAACTGAAAAAAAAATGGAGAAGAGGTGGAGTATTGCAGCAGCACAGGAGAATGCCCATGAGCAGCGACACGGTAAAGGAGAAGAGTCTTCCCCTTCCATCCGTCTGCCCTCGTTCACCTTCGCTTTCTCCCATCTGTTCCACCATCGCTCCATAATGGCTTCTCCTCGGCGCTCCTGCTCTCCTCTGACACTCCCTGTGAGCTCCTCCTCTCTGTTCATCTGCTGTCCTCATTCCCCACCCTCACAGATAACTATGTATTTTATTTAGAAAAGTTTTATTCTTGGCATATACAGAAATGATGCATTATAAATTGTTAAGCTGCCTCCTCCCCCCAGCGTTGGCGGGTGGGGGGCGCTTCTATTTGTATATATGTGTACACATGTATTTGCAGTATCTTGAGTTTGTATTTGTGTTTGGGAGCATGTTGAACAGGGTGGGAAACTGACGCCAGCCAACAGCCGAATTTTTGGTGAATTTTGACTGCCAGCTGCGTCGACAAGCGAGTGTCCATCTATTGGAGACAGTTTTCTAAATGTTTGTCGACTTGTCCAATAGAATCAACAGATGGATTTGTGTGTGTGTGTGTGTGTGTGTGTGTGTGTGTGTGTGTGGTTTAAAAAACAAAACAAACAAAAAAACAATTTCCTTTGTTACTGATCAATGGCAAAGTTAGTTTCCTGTTCTAGTGTTAAAGTGTGTGTGTGTGTGTGTGTGAGAGAGAGAGAGAGAGAGAGAGAGAGAGCGAGCAGAACGAATGAGTGAATGGTTGTTTTACATGGTTTTAATTTGAAATCACGAACACTGACGTTTAGAAACAGCGACAATAGTCAGGTTTGCATTGAGCTGGATGTTCAATCAAAACTTGCATGAACTTTTACACAGAACTCACCGGAGGTCATTTTTCTTCAGACAGGTGGAAATGTAAACAGTGTTGTTTTTGTTTGTTTCAAATAAATGAATGTTGAAGTAACTTGAAGGTATGCTACGTTACTTTTATCCTGAAACTACATGTTTCAGTGATTTTGCACATCCCAAATTTACACCTTTTATATATGGCCTTGAAAACACACTTCTTTCCAGAATACACAAGTCTTTTTGTGTTTTGGCAAACAAAAGGAAGAAAGAAAAAACAACAACAAACCACAAAAAGAACAAATCAAACGAGACATCTGATCTGAACTCTGTAAATGTCAGTGTTTGACCTCAGTCGATGAAAACCTGACTATTGTGAGAGTTTGAAATCAAAGCCTGCTGCAGAGGAGGGTCATTGGATATGAAGGCTTACTGAGATTAAAGTAGCTACAGATTAAAGGTTTTGTGGATGGATGGTGTGTGTGTTTGTGTGTGTGTGTGTGTGTGTGTGTGTGTGTGTGTGTGTGTGTGTGTGTGTGTGTGTGTGTGTGTGTGTTTGGACCTGTTTGAATCCATTGAGCTGAGTCATGAATCAGTCACACCATTCAGAAATCAGTGAAATAATTGAGGTTGAAGCTAACCCACAGGATGTTTTTACTGTCACCATTAACTGACGTTTTTTTGTTTTTTCTTTTTCTTTTGGTCTTTCCACTGTTTTGTGGTGCTTGTCAGTTAATATCTAATGTATACTGGAAAGTGTGTGATTGAAGATGTCTGGATGCATTTTGCTGGCTTTTTGGGTTTGGGGTGTTTTTTTTGTTTTGTTTTGTTTTTTTTGTTTGTTTGTTGTTGTTTTTTTTTTTTTACTTTTTTATGCTACCTGGCCGTGCATGTTAAGTGTACAGTGTATCATTTCTCAGACTGCATTAAACAGGGCTACTGCAGTGCTGAGCTCTGCTGGCCAACACGGAGACATTGGACCTATGAACTCCTGTCAGTGGGTAGGACAAAGGCTGCAGGTCAGAAGGACTCTGATTGGTCAGCTCTGACTGAAAGTTTTGACCTGAGTACTGTCTGCTTCGGGATTTCTGGCAGTTTGCTCATTGCAGTCGTCATAACTGACATCATGGATCTAGAAAACCCCCCTTCACCTCTTCATGGACAAGGCAGAAAATATATAGATTTATATACACATATACATACGCGTGTGTGTGTGTGTATGTATATGTGTATATATGCATATATAAATAACTAATGATGATCATGGTGGATTTTTTGGGGGGTTTTTTGTTTTGGGGTTTGTTTGTTTTTTTGTTTTTTTGTTGGTTTTTTTTTATAGAAATTTGTTTTCTTTTTAGCCCCTCTGTATTTTTAGTTTAGTGCTTTAGGTTTTTTCTTTTTCTTTGTTTTTTTTTTTCTTTCCATCTCTCTTCCCCTCCAGCAGAGCACACGAGCTCTGTCGGTTGAGTTGATATTACGGCTGAATGGATTCTGTATAGAAAAATGGTGAATAAAATAAATTAAGAACTGTGTAGTGAAACATGAATCCTGAAGCGCTTGATCTAAAAACACTTTGTCTCCTTTTAACCCCTCTTCCCCGCCCCCTTTGCTCCTCTCCCCCCTCATTCAGGATTCTGCTGTAAATAAACATGACTCTAACTGTAACAAGAGTGCATCTCTTTCTTTGGGTCACCTGTTAGTAACACGGTCGATTGCACTCCATCTCCTGTGTTGGTTTGTCATACATGATCGGTAATGCCATTGAAGAAGGGGGGGGGGGGGGAGGTTGTGCTTCTACTTAGGTAGCACTTGATTAGGCACACCTTATTAAATACTGGGTTGGTCCTTTTTGACATGAAAGCATCACACAGTTTTTGCACATCCATGAGGCAAATCTCATTTCATCCCAAATGTGCTATGAAACACTGAGGTGGTTTGAGCTTTGTGAATGGGTGTGTTATCCTGCTGGAAGCAACCATCAGAAGATCAGTACACTGATCCTAGTGGGATGAACATGGTCACCAGCAATACGTCAGGTAAGCGGCGGTGGTTAAATGATGCTCGGCTGGTACTAAGGGGCCCAGAGGGTTGCAAGAAAATCTCCCACACTATTACACCACCACCAGTTTGAACTGTTGATGCAAGGCAGGATGTATTCATATCCCAAATTCTGATCCTACAGTCAGAAAGTTGCAGAAGAAATTGAGACTCATCAGACCAGGTGAAGGTTTCCCAATACTGTCCTGTTGTTCATGCGAGCCTTAACAGATTGTAGCTTTGGTTTCCTGCTCTCAACTAACTGGAGTGCTACCCAGCGTGGTCTTCTATGGCTGTAGTCCATCACCTTCAAGGTTCGACGTGTTGTCCATTCAGAGAGGCTCTTCTGCATACTTCGATTGTACTGAACGGTTATTTGAGTTACTGTTTCCTTCCTATCAGCCTGAAGCAGTCTTGCTATTCTCCTCTGACCTCTGATAATAAACAAAGCATTTTGTCTCAGAGAGCTGCAGCTCACTGGATATTTTCTCCTTTTCAGACCATTCTCTGTAAACTCCAGAGATGGTTGTGTGGGAAAACCTCAGTAAATCAACAGTTTTCTAAAATACTCACACTTGCCTCATACAAAGTTCAAAAGTTACTTAAATCACCCTTCTTCTCCATTTCTGATGCGACCATTTGAACTCCAGCAAGTGATCTTGACAATGTGTAAATCCACTGAGTCGCTGCCATTTTATTAACTGATTAGATGTTTGCTTTAAGGAACAGTTATACAGGTGTGCCTAATAAAATAGCAGGTGAGCGTAATAAACTTTTTCGTATGCAACAATTTTACATGACATGCTAATATTGACTAAATAGTGGGTGTCACACTCTTCATCAGCTCTGTGGTGTAAATCATCAACTCACACCAGAGATGGATGATGAAGGCATCAGCAGTACAACCAAGTAAAGGTAACAGATATCCAACAAAGAAAAGACTGTTTTTGAAGTCACCCCCCGCTGAATTCCAATATACGGCGTTTAAAAGAAACCACTGGAGGAAACGTGTGTGTCAGCATCCTGTAATATCCACAAGCTCCACTGGCAGAACAGAAGCCAGCTAGAGTTTTGGTCCAAGTAATATACCACGTATGTGTGTCGGAGACTTCACCCAAGCCTCTGCTCGCGTTTATGCGCACCCTTCAGTAGGCGCAGTGATGTGGTTTGCAGGTGTAAATTGGTAGAAAGAAAATAGTTCCCATGTGAAACTGCTCACAGTAAGAATAGTGGATTATGATTTCTATTTTATGATGTACACTGTGGAGAAATACTTTAGCTAACAAACCTAAAAAAAAAAAAGAAAAAAAAAAGAAAGAAGTAAAAATAAACTTACAGGTTTTCCCATTTACGTTAGATAAAAATGAAGAAAAATATATTGTCAGCCTAGAAACAGAAATTTCAAGCCATTTTTAAGGTAGAATGTATGCACTGGTAATAGATTCTGGCGATTTTCATATGCAGCTACAGAATCGAGCCCATATCTTCCTATCGCAGATGAAATTTTCCATTAACTATCAGTTGCATAATTCTCTGCAACATGAACATCGCCCAGCAGATGGCAGCAGAGCACAAATATCTGAAAACCCTGTGACACAAGTCAGTTATGAAAGGTTTTTACTCTTAAACTCAGCTTGTGTATTTTCACTTATTGGCCGATGTTATAAGCTTGTTTTCCAGTGTATATGAGCAGCTTTCACCCAATGTATCAACACGCAGATGAGCCGCAGCGTTATACAGTTCACATTTTCACAGCCAAGCTACACTGGGAGAAGCGGAAAGCTGCAGAATCAAACAATCAAAGAGAGAAATCATCCCTTGATTAAGCAGTTAACAGAAATGAAAGGTGTGCTCTCATCAAAGTACAGTAATTAGTTTCTGCAGGGCTCCGTAGGGAGATCTTAATGGGGGGAAATGGCTGCCTCAATGACAGACCAAAGACGCTGAGTCAAGAGTTTACAATAATGTTGAGATCTTCACTCCATGCTTGTATCTGTAGTGGATGTGAGGCATTTTGTCTGATTTGCTGTGGTAGATCAGCACTAAAATATTTGAGTACAAGCAGGGTCAGGATTGAGCTCCAACGTTTATGGAGAGGAAGCCAATTTACTCTAGCAGGGACCAGTTTAATGAAAAGATGCTGGTGTAACATTTGGCTGGGGTTTCGTGCTGAAAGAAATGGCTCCATATTGAGTGCTCGTCGTTGCTTAAAGACACCCAGAAGACCTTCAAACTGCCATACAGATGAACAGGCTGACCCACTGACTGACTGATTGACTGGCTCGGTGGATAGGTGGATGGTGTGGATGGTGAGGGGGTGGATGAAGGGCAGGACACTGAGTGCGTGGCTGGGGGAGGTTTTTTGGGGGGGAAGGTCTCTGAGGTCAAAGCAGGCAGGGTCCATCCCCCTCCACCTATTGGCCAGAGCAATCCACGATTCCTGCACAGCTTTGAAGCCCTGAAGTGGACAGAATTCCACCACAGTCATGGGGATTGTAGCATGTCATTTGTAAGATATTTTGGCGAGATGGTCCTAAAACTCGGGAGGCTGGCCCTTGCCTGGAATGCAGGGTTTTGTATTTAGAGGCGCTCGTACCGCTCTCTCCTTTTGATCCTAAAATTAGAGACATGCAGGTCAAGACACAGTCCCAATTAGCCAGCAACTGCTGTAGGAATCAATCCTTTGTTTTAATTTATGGGGACAGAAGATCAATAAAATCCAATGAACTTTCAGGATATTTGTCTAGTACTAAGTGTGAAAGCTGCACATGAAATAGAGACAAATGTGGATATAAGCCTCGCTGGTGTGTCTTAAGGAGTGCCAAACACAATTCATATGAAAGGTTTTCCAATAATATCAAAAATATTTGGATGAATTCTGCACAAGAGTTTTAAAAAACAATGCAAAAGTCACAAAAAACAGATTTGATTGGGCATAACTAATAAAAACAGCAACAAGCCTATATTAATCTATGCAATACTGTCAGTATGTATACTAAACTGAGTATAAAGTCTATATGTATTCATTGTCCATCTTCAGAGCTTCTCTGTTTCAGAGGTTGATTGCACTTCCTCAGTCTGCACGGCACATCTGAGCACACATAGTAATTTCACCTATCATTACAGGAAGACTCATCTAAGCAGTAAACATCTAATGAGGGAAAGCTCGTAATAAATTTCAGAGTCAGTAGCAGATGAACTCATCCAGTGCGGGTAATTTAAAAAGTGCTGGTATTCATTGGCAGTGGCCCCTTAACTCATTTTAATGGCATAGAGGTTCCTTCCCCTTCTTCTTCTCCTTCTTCTCCTCTCCTCAAACCAGGCATTCCTGGCTTGTTTAAATAAGGCCTGCCTGCCTGCCTGGGCGGGGGTGGATTCCCCTCTGGCCCTTTGCCCTTTGACCTAATGTGCATTCCGTATGTAAAGTGAGGAATTCCTCTGAAGTTCAGCTAATGGGGTTGAGTTTTTTCATCCTTTGGACTCTGCTCCTGCACTCGCCCGGTGGAAGTGAGGGGGGAAAACCAAGCCTGACGTAGCCTTCGCTGTGAGTTATGGACGAGGTTTGTTGTTTGTTGGTCGTAGGAGAGGAATCAGTGTCTCCCACCCGCAGGTTTTGAGCTTCAGTAAGTTTCTGCAGTGATCCTCATGACTAATTGATTTAATGGAGGGTGCTGTTGAGTGAAGGCATGAAGGTCTGTGGAAGCTGAAGGCTGTTTGGTGCTTCCACTCCCTGCTACCACTACAGCTCAGCTGTTGGGTTAATATGATGACAATAAAATTATTACTGATGCATTTGAAGTCAAAGAGGAGTTTTTTCCCCGTTATTTATTCCAAGGGGGGCTGGGAGTCTCTGGGTAGAGGGGACAGATTGAGCCCCTTGTGGCAAATTTGTGACACTGAGCTGTATAAATACAAACAGAACATGTGTCAACAAGCAAAATCAGAAATTATTAACCTGCGCTGACATGATTCATAGCAGACTGGTGAACAGTTTCTATAATTTTTAGTTGAGCAATGAAAGGCATTTTGTTTATTTTTGATATCCCCTTTACTTCTTCATAAACTCCACTCATCTTTTTTAAAAACTACCAACTTTACTAACTTTAATAACCCTCACCCTAACTTTTATAAGACCGCCATAAACCTTCGATCACTGGTTTGTGGTGCATGATAATGTAGTTGTGACCAGCTATAAGAACATTTTTTGTAGGGTTTGTAGGTCCCAGTATCCAATTTTGTCATCTTGATTCCTGAAGCTGAGTAATTTACATTAACGACGTTATCATGATCTCTATCAGAGAAAAAAATGATGGTTCTGCCTTCAGTCAAATTTCTATTCACCAACTTTTATTGTGTGTTTTGTCTATTTTTTAACAAACGAATTACACTCAAAACAAAAGTATAGTGAAGGCGAGGGAGTCTCTGACCGTAAGAGTACAAAAGGTGCAATTAAACCTTTGAGCGACTTAATACATGTGCATGCGCAATGTTAATTCACTATTTCCTTCCACTAAATATCATAGTTATTGCCATTACATGTATATATGGAGAACATTTTTGAGGTGAACTGAAGAGCAAAACGAAAAGTATTGTGATTACACTTACTAAAGATATAGTTCAAATGTTATATATGATATGGAAATGTATTAAAAATATGAGCTTTCTTTAAACACAAAGGTAGGTTCCAGACAAATGTACACACTGCTGTAGATTCTGCCTTTACTTATATGACATATAACTGGCTATTAAAGGCTTTTAAAACTCCAGTAATGGAAAAGCTACATATTAATCACAGATACAGGGCACATGAAAATCTTTCATATTAAATTGTGTATTAAAGCTGCTGCCTACAGCTATTTCCCAAAACATATAACTAATTAGAAAAATCATGTTTATAACAAAAACATATTTTTAAACAGCCATGAGGTATCAAGGTGATAAAACAAAATTCCAGGAATGCTTCTGAGCTCCTTAAAGCTCTTAAAACACAAAATCAGGGATAAAGATAAAGAAGAGGGGGAAAATGTGCCGCCTTGTGACTTATTCTTTCACGTGTCCTGCCCTGTGAACTTTTGGGTCATCAGATAACGAGCCATCAACATTTGTGATTACATTTCTCAGGTAAAACCGCGGCACAGAGCTGAAGTGATGAAGTGTAAGTGAAGATGGATCGTGGGCTCCTTTGCTGTTGTGCTTTAGGAGCCATGTGTACTGTTGGAGAAGCTGTAAAGGCTGTGCCACCCACACAGCTGGAATGTCATGTATGCAGTCCATAGAGTCTGTTTCAAGAAAGAGGAGAGAGGGGGGAGGTGAGGTGGGGAAACCTCTTTTAGGAAGGGAGCCGGTGCTCGAGGTGGGGTCTTCTACTACTACGTCTTCCACTACTACCACTAATACTACTGCTGCTACTTCATGAAAAAAGATGAAGCAGAAAACACCTCTTTCCACCGACCAAAACCTTCTCCATTAACCTTTTTCTGTGTGTGGGAAATTATCAATGACGATCCATCACTGTTGTTTGGTCTTCAGCCGACGAGAGGCGAGAGGAAATGTTGAGGGGGAGAGACACGTAAGATGGAGGGATAGGGGGTTGGTAGAGGTTAAAGGGCAGAGGAAGAAAGGAGGTACATTTTCGGAGGATGGGAGGTTGGGAAAAAGAGAGGGAACAATAACTCCCATGTTTAAAAGGCTTTTCTCAGCCCCCATGACACCTCACACAGGCAGCAGTTTAAAGTCAGGCCTTTTTTTTTAGCTTTTAGCTGGTAATTTTCTCCCAAGCTCGAGCTCAGAAGAAACATTTTGTGAAAAATGAAACATTTTTTTAATGTTTAAAAATATGTTTTTTTGCTTCTGTTATTTGCTTAATGAAAGGAGGATTTGAGTGCACCACATCCTGTTTTTCTATAGGTGTATTCCTTCTTTAGTGTCCTCTAGATTAACCAGTTTAATTAAAGTGTAGCTATCTCTGTTTTGTGAAATACTGATCTTCTAAATGTTTTTTAAAGTTAAACCAAAGAAGAAAAATATTTGAAAAAATCTGATAAAACTGAATTGTTTGATCCTTTTAACTCATGGTTTATTTATTAAATTATATCAGATTTAATTAGCTCATTTGGTGTGGAAACATCAGCCCTAAATGTCAGAACTGTAGATAAAATGTCCTAAAAGGTGTAAAATTAACTGATAGATGTGTCAGGAACTGCAGTATATATATGCATAAATGAATGGTGACATTATTGGCGTGTTTTCAGTGATAGCTGCTTTATCAGAAACTGTAAACAAATTTGCTTTATTAACAGTTTATAGTTTAAACCTAAAATGTAAAGGTTGAATTGTGGGATCCTCGTAAATGTGAGTCAAACACTGCATTTAAATCAGGAAACACATGTTTGAAATAATCATAAAACATGTGTTGTTTTAGTCTTTGTTATTTACAGAATAAATTATTCAGTTCTGTAAATCTCTTAAATTACAGTTATTGAAAAAATCCAATTGGATTTCCCTGAACTGAAGAATGCAAATCGTCATATCTGAATTAAACACAACTGAAAGTCAACCTTTGGTAACCACAAACCTGATTTGAGTTTAGCTGTAAAATGGTTGAAATTGTCCAATCAATAAATGTCTTTTATCACCTTTTGTTTGATGTTATTTTATTTCAAAATATAAATATGTAATTGTGTCACATTTTAAATGAACAAATCTGAAAAGAAAGTATCTCTTTGTACGTTCTAAATTTGATTCCTTTTATTTTACCAAAGTAAACCAAGTGTGAACAGAGTCTAATGAAGTGTATTCAGTTTTATAATCTTAAAAAATATATACATATAAATTCATTTTAACAAATAATCAAGTCGTATCATAGATTAGTCGTTGCTGTGTCTTTGAAACAGTAAAATGGGTTTTTTGTAAAAGTAATTATGTCTCAATCCTGTTAAATACTCATTAATCTTTCCTCAAACATTTTTGAAAATATGCTTATTAATAATGACAATAATAATAATTCATTTTCACTCCTTGTGAAACCAGATTTTTATTTTAAATCCAGCCTGAAGCAGCAGTGAATCAGCTCATTTCTCCAAATTGTTTCTGAAACTGTCTATTTCCTTTTAATAAATTATTTTTTTAATGTGAAAAACAGATCCATTTCATACATCCACCTAATATGGATCCACTCATTTTCACATATTGCATGTCAGTGTTTTTTTTAAACAGATTTCCAGTGTTCCTGGTGTATTTATCAGATTCATTAAAACTGCTTTCCTCTCTGTCTGTTTCTATTGGGTTATGAATGAGGACAGAAACAATGTGTGAAAATGGGCTTCAGCAGCAGTGATAAAATCAGAATATATATACCATAATTGGTCTTTATGATCAGTTTCAGAGGTAGTAGTAAACGTTGACAGGACTCGGTCCAGCATGCGGACAGTCACAGGAGGGGAAAAAAGCCTCTCTGTGTGGATTCAGATGGGACATCACTGGCCCAAACCTTCACCGGATCCATCATGCCTCGCCTTACATCAAACATATTTTGCCGACTGGCTGCACAATCAGATCCCTTTTGAGTGGGCTAGAGTCGGGTGGGTGTGTGGGGAGTAAAAAGTGGGCCCTCTCCCACTGGATAATGCCATTATTTCAGCTCCTCTGGCCAGGAATGCCAAATTTCACAGCCCGCTACTCCTCTCTGTGCGTCAATCAAAGCTCTGCGAGGGGCCGAGGCGCCCAGTAGGTCCGCCTCCAGCACCGTGTGATCCGATCCAAGCATTGATCCCTCACAAGCTGATCCATACAGGCTAATTATGGATATTCTTTAAAAGAAAAACTGTCGTAGTGGTTTAAAGCCTGTCCAAGTTGAATTTATTATTCTAATTTCTTTTAATAAAGGTTGCATATCGGCGTCCACAATGGACTACATACTACTTCCGCCTTCCTGTCATAATTATATTAAATCGATTATTTTAAATTTTGGGTCACTCCTGATGGTCTGATCCGAGCTATCCAAGCCGTGAGAATAAGCTGGACTTAGTCCACATTTTAACTAATGAGAAGCTTACTGTCCCCTCAGAGACCAATTACACACCAACCATAATCTCCTTTATAAGCGCACAAAAGGTTTGTGCGCCACGCAGTAAACGCAATAATTAGTGATTAAGTATCCAGATAATGTGCGGGGCAGATGATGAGAAATTTGTGAATGGGAAACATTTAATCAGGTATTCGTTGTACGCTGTGACGCTTCCACGCCCGCAGCCAATCCCGTGCGCGCTGAAAATGTCGAACACGCCGAAACCAAACCAATGGCGCATCATATAGCAAAGACTAGCGCAAGAAGAGGCCAATCAGCGGGAGGCATGCAAACGAGGAATTTGCTCCGGCAGGCTCTGAATGTCAAGTAGTCAAAGATGGAGTCCGGGTCTGCGAGGCCGTGTGCTTGTGCATGGAAGACTTGCGATTTTTTCTGACTCTCCGAGCTCCGCAGATTTGATCCGTATCCGCCCGCAGCCTCGCAGGATAACGGCTCGAATCCTCAAACTAGCGGAACGCGAAGTGTGGTTTGTGGAGAGGGCTGCTTTTCTTTGTTTTATGGACAACTTTTTTCCCTTTTCTCCCCCTCTCCCCCCCCCCTCTCTCTTTTTTTCTTTTTTTTTTTGCCCATAACGGATTGTCCCTCCCTGGCTTGATACTATTCATGATTTTGGAGGAGGAGGTTATGGAGGTGGAGAAGGTGGAGGAGGGGGAGGTTGGCCACTGTGAGTTGTAGCTGATTTTTTATTTATTTATTTTTTTAAATTCTTTTCTTTTTTGTGTGCGTAAATTGTCAGGAGCTCAGTGCAAACTTGGAAGTTGCAAAGGTCGAGATACGAAGATTTTCCTGTTTCTGTGACCTAAAGGAGCAAAACGGCGATAAGAGTTGAGTGAATCCCGCGCGCTGCGCATCTGGAAGCTCGCTTCAAAACTTGATCAGGACACGATTTAACGCCTTGTGGACAGACACCCCGCGTCCTGCACCTTATCGCGCCGTTATCTTAGTGCGGTGGGTCTCTCCGAGGGGGGTTCGGTGGGTGGGGGGACATTTTCACGGTGCTAGCGTGTGCGTACGTTTAGTGCAGCCTATATGCTGTTGTGCAATCTAACAAGTCGTCAGTATGGTTCTGTGGGTTTGTGAGAGCTGGCCGGAATGGCTCGCACAGCAAAGCCAGCGCTTCTAGAAGGCGTATAGGCCGCTCACAGAGATGTATGGCGGATAAAGCTCCCAAGAACAGGTAAAAAAAAAATTAAGAAAAAAGGGGGGTGGGGGGGAGAGGAACACCTTGAGGTGTATTTATAGGAATCGTCAGATGTCTGAGGAATGAGGAAGCTTCGCTGTGTTCTGGACGCTTGCAACGCCTCTTTCCTGTCATGCTATAGATTCTGTACGTTGTGTAACTGCGCACCCATTGTGTAAACTTGCAGGATTTGCTTCACTTTTATTTCCAGGGATTGCTACAGTTTACTAATTTTTTCCTGTATTGATGCAAACTTTATTTTTCAGTTTGAATATGTTAAATAATTTAGCTCATTTCCCCCCCCCCCACCATTTGTTCGTTTTGCACAAAACTAATATTTATTTATTTATTTTTAAAATGTGTTTTTATAGTTTGGCATTATCAGCCCTGGCTCTTTGAAACCTTTGAGAGAGTGTGTGTGTGTGTCTCTGTGTGTCCCCCCTCCCCTGTTTCCAACCTCCCATTTCTCCACCAAAATTAGAATGCATGTCATTCACTGGAGAGAATAGTATGGGCCCACATGCTGGGAAATTCCCATTCTCCCAGGGTGAGAGTAACCAATGCTGTTTAATTTGGGAAGTTCATTTAACTCCTCAGCTGAAAAGCTATACTGTTAATCTGTGACATCCTAACTTTTGTTTCCAGGACATGCACGCTTGCAGGGCTGAACTTTTTTTGAGCTAAACCCATGACTTTGTGCAGAAGTAATAATTTGTTTCTGGTTTAATTTAGTTAGTTTGCAAACTAACTTTCCTTTTTTTTCCTCTTTTTTTTCTGATCCAACTTTGTGTGTGTGTGTGTGTGTGTGTGTGTGTGTTTGTGTTTTAATTCATTTGTGTGATTTAAGCGACTGTTTGTTGCAGGGCTGAGAAAACAAGGTGGGTAGTTGAGTCAGTATGTGCAGTGGAGGCTGATTGTGTCCATGTTGTTGTCCACTGCCCTTTTTCTGTTGCACTACTGGACACTGAGATGAGCAGTGCAATATTAAAAGGGCATTGGCTGATGAAACAGACACTCAAACCTCCCTTTACTGCCTTAACTCTTAACCTGCGTGTGGAGCGATTTTTTTTTTTTTTTTTTTTTTTTTTTTTCCCGGGTGTGCTTAAATGTGATGCAACTGTGTCTCCTGCTGCACGGAAACCTGTAGACTTAAGTCCACACTCGACAAACGTTATCAGCCACATGGAAGAAGAAGACAGGTAAATTTGCATTTCAACACCCACCTTCTTGTTTTGTTATAAATAACACCTTTGCTTCTTATTTAAGCGTAATTGGAGTTTGGCTGTGAAGAATGGCTGTAACCCCCCCACCCCCCACCCCCACCCCATGTCCACGTGCTGACACATGCTGAGGTCAGCTGCTTTGACAATGTTGCACTACTGTACCATCCATTCTAGCAGTGCAATAGTATTGTCATAGCATTTGGCCTCAGTTCACACTAAAACTGGTGCTTAAAGGGCTCGCTTCACACGAGCTTGTGTAGAAGTAAAGCCAGTGTCTGATAGCAGGTAGTGGCAGAAAGCCTCCTAAGCTGTTTGCCCAGTACTGTATTTACAGAGCAGAGTTTACACACATTTTCTAGGCTGACATAAGTCCTTGTAACCAGAGTTTTAGGTAATGGTACACAAATAAGGCACATGAAGTGAAGAAGACACACATATGGTACAGTTGGGTTTTTCATTTTTAGGAGGGGTCAAGCTTGTGATGGAAATCATCACATATTCCCATCAGGCGCCAAACAAAGTGTGACTTTAACTTTAAAAAAAATAAACACACACACAACTGTAGATGGATTTGAAGTAAAAGCAGACACTGCAGTTTATTTATGTTAAAATGATTAAATGATCAAGTTTTTCTCTTCTTATCAGACTTCTACCTTTTTTCTTCATGGTGTTCTGTTGTCAATGAGATGGTGAGCATGGATGATGGGGTAAAATAAGCAGATGAAAAAAAGGAGGAGGGGTGGGAGGTCAATGTATGTGGGTTTGTTTTTTTTTTTTTCTTTCTTTCTGAGCATCCTCGGTGGTAGCAGGTCGATGGGGGGAGGGGACGTTTGTGAGGAATGTAGGGAGCAAGGCCCTCTCACCCTCTTGCCTTTTGCCTTCCCTTTATTTTCTTTCTTCCTTCTCTTTCCGTGTCGAGATTAGGTGTCACTGCTCCTGTGTGTGTGTGCGTGTGTGTGTGTGCGCGCGTGTGTGTGTGCCTCGTGTTTGAACCCTGAAGTAGGAGAGCAAAGACGTTTGTTTTGATGACTGTCAGCGGACCTTTCTGGGTGGAAATGTTTAACCACAGTCCAGTTGCTGTTACAAGCTGCTGCAGAAGGACTCAAGGCATTATTAAAAACAGACAGGAAGCATATTTTGGGGCACAGATTGCCCCGCTGCAGTAAAAGATTTCAGGTGAAAAGACGGATTGCTGCGACTGTGTAGTAAAGCTGGTTTATAGAATCTCATTAGGTCTCTCCAGAAAGGAACAACAACAAAAAAAAAAAGACAAAAAAGAAAACGTATGATAGTAATAATACATTTTAAATGGTGACAGAGGTGTTTCAGATGTAAAGGTGGGTCTAGGTGATTGCTCACTAGAGGGAAAGCAAAAGCAGGCTTCAGTCACTTGACTGTGTGAAATTCTTCCTGAGTAAAGAACGTGACTTGTTTAGGCTTGCTTGCAATGCTTGCTGGGAAATCCTGGAATGTGTGGAATGGGGGACGGTGGTGCTTCTGCAGTTAACTGACTGCATAGAGCAGCAAGTATCCTGCAGTGAAACCCAACATGTCAGCAGTGCTTTTTGAGCAGCTTAAAACCTCAATCAGAGAATGCACGGTTAAACTCCAGGCAAGAGAAGCTAATTAAATGATTACATGAACTCAATTACAGAGCAAACGCTGTGCTTATTTTGTTTGTCATTTATTTTTGGAGCTACTGCTCATGAGTTAATGTGTTTGATTTAGTTTTTGGTAATGTACATTTTTGAAAAGGGAAAAAAAACAAGTTAGATTATATGAAGCATTTATATAATTGATCTTAAACCAAGTAAATATGTATTTCTTTTAAATAATTTATTTAACAGGTTTATGAAACCTTTCTCATTAATCTGCTGTCATGTTCCTCTGTCACCCTCTCTCTAAATAAAGTCAGTTAAATTTACATCTTTGTCTGTTTTTTATTTTTCTTGCAAAAATATGGGTTTAAATGAAATCACACGATTACACAGCAGATGCAGCATTCTCATAAAAATATAAATTGCCCTTTATACTCCAGTGACAAAGTCTAAAAAGTAATTAGAAAGTAGAGGGTGAAAAAACAAACAAACATGAAAATTGGCTGTTTTTGTACCTAAACTTTGAAATCCCTGCAGGCCTTAAACGGACTGTTTAGCAGGGTGCACTCACAGCTCCGACAGTTTTGATGCACAAACAGATTTTCGCTCTGGATCTTGTTGCAAAATTGTGTTGCATTTATTAAAAACATTTTTTTGATTTTGATTTTTTTTGCAAAACTTACAGAACTCCATTTTTAATTTGAGAGGAAACTAGAAAGTTTACAAAGATAGCAAAAATCCTGCCTTAAATAATCAACTATTGTGAGTACGTGTGAACCGTATCGGTGTTATTGTTTCGTGGAAAAAATAAAAGCATATATTTGGGTTTAAATTTCACTTGGTGTAGACTATCCAGTCAAATGGAAGACGGGGAAAACACTCAGAGCTTCACATGCAGTGACGAAAAATGTTTGTAAATGCAAACACAAACAATGACACAGCAAAGGGAAAGGATCAACCAAGTGAAAATCATTAGGTTTGAAATTCATATGGCAAACATTAGGGGGTCAAACTCATCTGACTTCATGGGCCTTATACAGCCCAGTTTGACTGTAAGTGGGCCGGAGCAGTAAAAACCACCAGTAACTTTCAAATTACACCTCCAAGACTTTCCATTTGTTTTAGTGTAAATAAGCACAATTTATTTTTAAATGTTTATATTCACTGAACCTTCCATTTGCAAAGTAGATGATGAACAAGAAATAAAATATGATTTTTTTTAGTTTGTTGTGAACAATAGTATCTTATTTCTAGGCTCAGATCTAAAACCACTTTGGCATTCCATTCATTTTCACTCACGTGCAGTGATGCTGTTTTCGCTGCATAACAAAGCAAATAACTGGAATTATTAACGATTTCTTTGGTATTTTCACACTTTGCAAAGCCATTCAGTGTGGTGACATTTTTCACGTTCTAATAAATGCAACAAACAGTTCAGAAAGGCCTCCAACCAAAAGCACATTAGCCACTGTGTTTAAATCAAACAGCAGGTTCTGGATGCTTCGACGGTGTGATGAGCTCTCTGGAGAGCAGACATGCTGTCATCGTTCAGCCGGGGTGCCACGTTAACCCTGACTGATGATAAAATACATCTAAACTGTGGCAGTAATACACATGTTGCATATATTGTAAAATATTTGCATAATTGTCCCCATTATATGCTTTTAGAAATTCATAACCACAGACTCTTTCACCATGTTTGTGCACTTGGATTTTGAGTCACATTCATTTCCCCCCAAAACAGAGAACATATACGCGTTTTAATGGATTTCACCAACAGTATTATGGCTACTTGTGTTTCAAATTCTCCTTTAATATCATGATAAAAATCATTGCTGTGAATTTTGTTTGCCAAAAATAATGCTGGTGTGAAACTCTATTAATGTCACGGCCCTATTTTGGATCCTGATGGCACTCCTCTTCCTCCTCTATTTAAGCAGTTAGGCTATTAAAGGAGTGATCAGACGCTACATTATTTTAAAGACAAACAGTTATGATTCACAGTTCTTCCATCAGAGAGCGGTATGGTGGCTATTGTGTGATGCATAGGGTAGATTTGTATGTTAGTCTGATTTTTGGACAAGTCTAAAAAGGAAATTATTGTATATTAGGCAGGGAACAAGTTTCCTATTTTATATAATCTCTTCTGTATTTCAGCAACTTTCAAAATATTTGAAACAGGAAGCAATGCTTTATTTTCAAATTAAAAATGGGAGCTGGTACATTTGCAAAGAAAAGCAAACTTGTCGTTTCTCTCGGCTCTTTTCTTTGCCGAGAGATAAATGAAGATGCACAGCCTCTCTGCTGATGTGCTGACCGTTCTCATCATTTAACCCTCTTCAAAGATTCATCCCTGCTGCAGAGAGGCAGTTTAATGCCATCCAAAGGACAGGCGCTGTAGTGCAGAGGCAACTAGTGAATCTGACACAATCACAAAATGCTCGTTATGTGCTGATGCGATAAATAATTAATGATGAAATGAAAATTTACCACAGCGACAAACTGATCATCAGAGCCTGCTTTAGTTTCACTGAACATCAAATAGCAGCGGACGCCGAGTGTGGTTTATTCTCACAAAATGCATTCATTCAAAAGCAGATTAAACAGAAGCAATGAGCTGATTTGTGCAGGTGAGAAAATACAACAGGACAAAGCGAACACAATGACTCAAGAAACAGCAACAATAAACACGGGTGACCAACAGACAATGGGCAGGCAGAAATCCAAATAAACCAAAATAGCCCCGATACAAGAAGTGAAATCATCGAGGAAATGTTTATGTGCCTGTTTTGACAAGGAGGAGGAGGAGGGATTGAAAACTGAGCATTGGATTTACCTCTCGTGGCTTATCTGAAAACAATCTGAAGCAAGCAGCGAAAAAACGCAAAAAAGTTCAACTGTGTTAATCTTGAAGCAGCTGAAAGTTTGAAATATTTTTAAAACACTGATGACTTTAGATTAAGTTAGATTCACATTTAATCTCCTCACACAGGAGATTCCATCATCTTTACTAATGCTCTAAGTAGTTAATAAATTAAATAATAAATAAATAAATAAAATAACACGATCAGCACATCACTGTGAAGCTGAAGTTTGGCTCCAGAGTGAAGTGTCACTGATGGTACAGGATTTCACCATTTTCACCATCGTGACACTCTGATAGAAAATTCATCCGCAATCACGCATGAGCGCTGAAATCCTACAGTAACAACGGAGAGAAAGTGTGTGTGTGTGTGTGCGTGTGTGTTCCTGAGATACAGAAGGAGAACAAATGCTAAATGTTCAGGTGCCCTGTGTCCTGCAGAGCCACACATATTTGTGAGTGTGTTTAGGTGTTTGCTCATGGATTGCATCACATCTGTTTATGTTAGTGCTCTCCATGATGAATGCATACCCGGATGGAGGCTCCTGATATTAACATCTGCTTCTGCTTTGATGTATTCAAAATAAATGTAACTTATTTAAGTTTAACGATCAAGACGAGCTTCTGCAACAGCTGTGAGATAAATGTTTCTGGTATAAAAGTGATGAGAGCTTTTTGGAAGATTAAATATTTGTTTAAGCAGATAAAACTATTTAATATGTTTGTTGTGGGTATAAAAATAAACTCATTCAACCACACAAGAATCAATCCTCAGGTGGGCTGCAGAGGTGATCAGGCGCCACCCACTGGACAAAACATTTAATGCGGAAAGTAAAATCTTTAACTACACGTTATTTTTCCTAAAGTATGCTATATTGCTATATTTTTAAGATTTTGCCTCCTAGTTTAAACGATCTGTTTCTGAGCTTTAAAATAATAATACTTATATTTTTGTGTGAAAAATCACATCTAAAAACTGTCATTGCAACTAAAAAAACTACAAAAAAAGCCATTCTGAATATTATTTCTCTCTCTTAGACAAAACTGATTTATATGCTTATTTAGGAGCTTTACTTCACTGAAAACAATAAAAACTGATTTTATGAATGTTTTCTTGAACCAATTCAACGGATTATGGAGTAAAGCTCCTTTTGTTGAACATTTTTTAAAAATAAACCATTACATAACCTTTAAAACTAGAAGTAAAAACACTTAGTCTGTTTCTGTTTGAAATCCTAAACTGTCAGCGTGTTTGAGTTTTCCAAAAGTCACATTCTGCATGTGGAGCAGTAAGTTAATTTCATGCTAATGTGTGCACCTTAGGTTTACAATAAACCCTTCATGTGTGCACGGGTACAAGCAGCCGTCTTCAGTGTGTGAAATGTTAATGACAAGAAGATGCACATTACTCTGTAGCCTCTTCATCCCTGAGTCTGACTCTGCCGTCACTGCAATGGAAGAAACAAATGAACTACTCATGAACTTTTTAACATGAACACATGTAGAGCAGAAATATAGTTTATCATAAAGATCTGTTACCTCAGTTTTTGTTTGTGAGAGGATAGCTGTTGAGAGTAAGCGGCGATGACACAAAGTCTGGAGATGCCTCAGAAACAACCTCGTGGGGCATCTGAGAGAGAAAAAAAGACTCTCAGGATAAATGATGAAAGAGACAAACATCTCCTTTCTGTGATGTTTGACCAAAGAAGAGGGCTGACCAGGACTGGAGGAGCCATGAAGAGGTAATTGACGGGGTAATGCATCAGATTCAGGCAGGAGGAAGAGTACAGATCTGCATAGCGCATGAGCTGGCTGGCGAACAGCGTCTGCCTGGAGCCGCTGCGCAGGAGGCTGCCCATCTGGCCATATGACATGTCCATCCTGTAAGTCAGCAACTGCAAGTATAAAATAAACAATGCAGTGGCTTAATGGCACACATCACATCGAACGTCCTAGATTTTAAATGTTGATGAGTGAGAATATACCAATCTGACTTCCTGCTTAGTCCAATTTAATTCTAAGAAAGTTTACTTTTTTGGGAATAGACTTCTTATAGACAGAGGGAGTCAAATGTCATAATCTACCTCTGACGTGTTGATTTAAGGAGATTCGTGTTACGCTCAGGAGCGTGCAGAGGTTTCCCTGCAGTCTTGGAGACCACAGATATTATCTGTTACTCGGTCATTAGTGTTACTGTCCTTCTACAGTTTTCATAGCAGAGTGCAGTTGCTGATGAAATCATGCTGCACCATGAGTGTCCATGGATGGTAAATTTCCACAGAGGAAATGTGTCAGTGTACAGTTCAAGTCTCTGGCATGAGAGACACATTCCAGGAGCATGCTCATTCTTGCTCATTCAGGGATAGTTTCTTGTTCAAAAACAGCTTAATTTTAACCATAAACTTTTTTGTACTGTTTTCTTTTATTCTGTCCTTTTTGCAGTAGACTGTATATGAAAGCTAGACACAACCTCAGGGTCTGAAAACTAAAGCCAATTTTGAAGTGCCTTAAACCTGTATTTTTTCCAAAGGCCAGCAGGGGGCATCACCACCAGCTGGCTACAAGTCAGAATGTATAAAAGTCTATTATAAAATGACTCCCCTGTTCACTTGATTTATGACCTCAGCAAACACTTTTATTGTTAACACTCTTGGTTATTAGTTTTAAGTCTTACTGAATAGTTGATTTTTGTAAATTATGGCCTGGTTTGTGGAAAGATTGGGTATCTTTTAGTATGACACATGAATGAGTTATATCCTCAGGTTTTTTTTGTAGCCAAACTCACCTTTTGCTCCTCACTACCACTTTTGAACAGCCTTTGGTGGACTCTGTTCCATCTTTTTCATACAGTCTATGGTACTGGGCGTGTCAGTGTAATCGGGGATTGTAAACGGACTCCGAACAGTTTCCATAAAATACAAATCAGCACATGATTTCAACATCGAAGGCAATTTTATGTCTTCCGTACTGTTAACATGCCAACACCTGTACTTACTATTAAAAATACACTTATTCTGTGAAGCTTAACACTATGGGTGACTTGTGCCAACTAGTGCTGCAACTCTGTGACTGTGGAAAGTTACTCTATACTTGTAGTGTAGTTTTAACCATATGTAGAGCGAAGGAATAGAAACACTGTCAAAGTGGTGAAGTGAACTGTAATGGTGCTGAACGACAGTTATGCTGCACAGACACATTTGTGTTTTCTTCTGCTACAATAGTGAAGCATTGCTATCGTAGTGGTAGATTTTAGAAGTGCATTTATGCATTTAAAATGACATAAAATGTATTCCAGGTATATCCCAGGACATATGAGACATATTTATTTCATGGTGGTGATAATTTAACTCCCATGCAGGACTTTGAGCTTTCAACATACAGAGAATGAGGCAGAATTTGAATCCAAAAAAGCATTTCTAACACCAGCTGAAGGTACAGTGTAGGTTGTATGAATGCATTGAACTTTACGCGCATCCACAACTAAGGTGTGGAAATCTTTAAAATACTGTGTTGTGGTGTGCAGAGCTCACCTTCATTCTCATATGAATGGAACCGATGTCACGATACTCTTGACTGGTGGTGTCTGGGTGCCTTCAAAAGACACATATAGAAAAATGAACATGTGCTATGTCACTTTATCTAACTGTGTCACATGTAGGAAATGAAAAATCAAATGCTAGTCTATCAGCATTAGTGTTAGTGAGTAAATAAGCAGCGAAGAGTTCTCTTGTTTGGAATCTCAAGAGCTGCAAAACATCAACAAACTTGTTTAATTTCCAGTAAAATGCATGAATTAATAAAAATTATATGAGACCGTTCATTCTTTAATATCTTACATATGGTTACTGAATAAAATGCTAGTCTATCTCATCTATTCATGACACAAGATGGGATTTTTTTCCAAAACTGGGGCTTGTGTGTGCTTGTGCTCCACCTGCTAGCCCTGCACCTTATGAGAAAATGTTGATTATTTCATTGGGTTTAACTATTTTAAATTATAGTAATGGTAAGGCACACCGATCTAAAAACTGCAGGTCTGAGTGCGTTTCAAATCTAAACATATCTACAGGAAATATACCGAAACAAAAAATAGACTCACTTGTTAAGTTCAGCTAAGTAGAGGTCAAGACACTTGAGCTCCTCAAAGATATCTGAAAAACCAAGTACTGCATCAAAACCATGACACCACAGTAAAACAGCACACAATGAGTGGATCATTGTTCTTACTTTTCCTTTCCTCCCACACTTGCAGCTCTTTGGTGAGCTCAGGGACGACCAGGAAAGTCTTCCAGCCCTGTCGCTTCTTAGACTTCAGGATGTCGCCAAAGATGTGATCTCCGACATAGAGGATGTCCTTGCCTATGACGCCCAGCAGATCACAAACAATGTCTGAGGATCCTGTAACCAGAAAACACAAGTTAAGCAGCTGAACTGAACAGAATTGAACTTTACTAATGAGGACAAAATATTCTTGCCCAATTTGAAGGAAAACTCAGTGCTGTCTCACCTCCTGAGTAGACTGTTCCATGCTGGAGGTCACCAGTGTATGTCCCGATGCGAAGCTTTCCTGTGTTCTGTGTATAAAAATGAAACAGATTACTGGAAACTGTTGATGCTCAACATTGTGATGCAACTCTTCAAACACTCTTTCACACCGTGTCCACTTGTCTCAGCACAGTCCCCTCTGCAAAGAACAGCGGCTTTTTGGTGTCCACAACGACAAGGTCGAAATACGAGCGCCAGCTCTTTTTGGGGCTTCCAGGCTGGAAGGAAAAAATTTTAAAAAATGTCATTCTCATGATTCTCTTTAGAGGACAAAAAGTCCAACCACAGTTGAAGATGCCTTACCTTCACATTACTTTCCAGCAGGTATGTCATGATGACCTTGATGAAGAAGGTAAAGTGTAAAATATACAGTTAGAATGATTTATAAGGCAGAATTATCATTTACAATGATCTCATAAACATTAACAGGCCGCTTCATTAGGTCTACCTATTCAACTGCTTGTTAATGCAAATATCTAATCAACCAATCACATGGCAGCAACTCAGTGCATTTAGCTGTGCCAGAACCCAGAGAAGCCAGACTACTTTGAGCCATAAAGGAAACAGTATCTCAAACAACCACTCATTACAAAAAAGCTATGTAGAAGAGCATCTGAATGAACGCAGTCTTGAAGCAGATAGGTTGCAGTAGCAGAAGACCACACAGTGTGGCTCTCCTGTTAGGAAACTGAGCCTACAATTTACACATTTTCCACCAAAACTAGACAAAAGATCATTGAACATTGCCTGTTCTGAGATTTCTTGATTTTGGCTTCAACATTCAGACTCAGAATTTGGCATAAACAAGCGTGGGTACATCATATCGTATATCAACTGTTCAGCCTGCTGGTGGTGATGTAATTGTGTGGGGGATGTTTTCTTGGTACACTTATGCTGCCAAGAAAACATGATTTTCTGATCATGTTCATTCCTTTATGACCACAGTGTGCCTATCTTCTGTTGGCTGCTTCCAGCAAGATAGCGCACTATGACACAAAGCTCAAATCATCTCAAACTGGTGTCATGACAATGAGTTCAGTGTACTCAAATGTCCTCCACAGTAACAGTATCTCAATCCAATAGAGCACCTTTGGGATGTGATGGAATGGGAGATTCCAACACATCTGCATTAACTGTGTGATGCTAACATGTTCATATGGACCAAAATCTCTGAGCCTTGTTGAATCTATGCCACGAAGAATTGAGGCAATTCTGAAGGAAAAAGGGGTCCAACCTAGTAATAGCAAGGTGTAGCTGATGATGGGGGCATTGATTTTCCTTTGTAGTTGGAAGGTTTTAGTCATGGCACACTCACCTCGGTGTAGTAGTAGTCACTGTTAGTGGCGAGGAAAACCTTGGCCACCTCTTTGATCCGGGTGAGGAGCACAGGGAGGTTTGGCTGTAAACGTTTATACTTTCAGTGTTTCAGTCTGCTAACAGAAACTCAGACTGATAATCTTTTCAGTTTACTCACATCTCTGACAATGTATTTCTCCAAATTCTTGGTAGTTAATTCTTTCAAGGTTCCCTAAAAAACATTTTGAACATTTTGTAATTTTGAGAAGTCCACACATTTTCTTTGTGTTTAATGTTGCACTTTGGCGGGTTTTGTGAACTCACCGTATCATGAGTGTAGTCCACGGCATCTCGAACATCCTGGAACATGCTTCTGTACGACATTAGCAAGTCACCGTGCTGGAAACCTTTCAGAAGGCTGGAAGAGTTTAACACAGATATGGAAGGGATTTCTCCAAGTCTTGGTGGGATGATAGTATAATATAATATGGATAAAATATGTGACTTACTTTGTGTATCTGGTACATCCAGTAAAGAAGTCAACCAGGCAGGCGTAGAGATAAGTCTCTGCAGGGTGCATATAAATTGTAAATTGTTTATAATGCATAGGAAAATTTGAAAAATTGTAGAAAAGCAAAGACGCTAAACAAAATTTACACAAAGTATAGCAGAGTGCAGGATTTTATACCTGAAAGATTGAAGAGAGTGTTCAGGATGTAAAAGCGATCGGTGTCGTCTCTCTGGATGAACATGTTCGGGTAGTATTTGCGAATGTCTTCACTGTGGCACAAAATGATAACATGAATCAATGTTAACAACCCAGATGCACTGACTGGCTGCGGAGAAACAAAACATTTTTGCAAACGTGCGTGAATTTACATCTAGTTTGTGTAAATTCTTAGTTCTGAACTCACTTGCTTGTACTGACTGCTGCGATTTACAAGCAAAAAAGAAGAAGTTGACAGCCATTTCAGTGAGACAATATAAAGGCCAAAACAAAACTACTCAATTTTGAGATTTTTTTTCTTCCTTGTCTGTTGGATATCAATGCAAACCAGTGTTTGTTCAGTGAGGTAATATCTCATTTTCATATTTAAAATGAAACCTGATGTTGCTTTTTTATAACAACAACAAAAAGGTGGGACTTAATTACACAAGTGAGATAACTGATGTTGATGTTGTTTGTTGACATTGTGTCAATATCTAACAATTTTATGCTGACTTGATTTTTTTAAAACAAGTTTTATGGAATTACAGCCATGTTCATACACATTCCCCCATTTTCAGAGGCTCAACAGTAATTGAACAAATTAAAATTATTTTATATATAAGAATTGCTTATAATACTTCAATAAAAATCCTTTGCAGTCAGTAACTGTCTGAAGTTTAAAAGGCTAGAAGAATGGATGTCACCAAGTGCTACGTTTCATCCCTGAAGTTTATTTGGGATTTTCAGTCTGATGATGGCCTTCTTCACTTGCACTGACAGCTCTTTGTACCTCCTGTTGAGAGTTTCAAATATAGTTATGCACTTGGACCAGGACCTCACCCGGCTATGAAACTGTCAGTGAGCCCTCTGTCACAGAAAATAGGGGACTGTGTATAAAAATTACTGTAATGTAATTTTTGAATTAAAGCTGAAAGTTTATAAGTTAATCACAGCTTGATTGTTTAATTGAAATTTAACTCTAGTGGTATATATAGAGGTGTATATTATTACTTCATATATATATATATATATATATATATATATATATATATATATATATATATATATATATATATATATATATATATATATATATATGCTGTGTTGAATCCAACTGGCCCAGCCTTGCTTGGGTTTTAGTCTTTATGTTTCTGTCTCTTTTTCTCTCCCTGTCCTCACCTTGATGATCTCTATCATACCAAACAGTACAAAATAGATTATGCAAACATTTTTTTTACTGTATTCACTTGTTTCTGACTTTACCCTTTGAGGAACTTAAAGCCATGACTGCAGACTAAAATATTCCCATTTGAATCCACCTTCAGGAGGTTCCCATATGTAGTGTCAACCACTAAACCACTGAGGGGGAGAAAAAGGGAGAAGGTTTATCAATAATTGACCAGAACAAAAAAAAAATATAAGAAGAATTGATTGGCTACTTCATTGTGGTGTAAATCGTTAGAGAGACTTGGAACTAACCGAGTGGGGAAGCTGGGGTCGTACTTGTAGCGCAGAATCTCATGAGGGTATCCAATGGACACCATCCTGTCTCTTATCAGCTCAAAGCCCAAGCTCTCGTAGTCGGGAGACTTATACGCTGCAAGCAGAAATGCACATAGCAAAAGCATGAATACACAATCATCCACTGTTGTGCAGCTTGTTTGAAAGGAAAGTCAGAAACTATAATGAAGAATTCAGCACAGAGAGTTCAAAATTATGAATGAAGACAACATGTAGCATCTTCAGGGTGATTAAATATTTTATACACACAGTGTAAAAAAATATGATAAGCTAAATATAGTTTAAAAATGAACTAATATAGATTAAGTACCTTATACTTCATTCTGCTCAGGCAAGGGTTTTATCCTTTGTTAAGTAATAATGACTTTATTGGTTTATGCTGTAAAACAGCTAGTAGCAACTATGTAAGTTTTTTTCCTGACATTTTTTATTGCTATCAGGTAAAAGTATACCAAAATAGTTTGGAGAAATTTAAAAGGCATCCCAAACAAGAGCTCGGTCTCGGAAGTTTAACATGGCAAGAAATACCACCTAACTTGAAGATTTAAAAAAAAAAAACACTTCATAAAACTTGGCGGGGACTAATTTTCTAATAAATAAACTAAAATGTCACTATTACCTCAATGTTTTTTTAGGTCAAAATTGTTTTATATAGTCACTCACTTAGATCTTGAGTGTGCTGGAACAGTGAAACTCCCCTTTCTATCAGTGTAAAGAAGTTTAAAGTCACAATCTCTGAGATATGAGGACATTTCAGTTTTTCTACATAACATAGAAAGACATGAAATCTAAAAACTAAATGTGTAAAATTACAAAAAGTGTTCTGGTGGTGCAGTGCCCAGACGGTCCTGTTATTATAAAACAGAAAGTTTTTCTTAACTCAGAGAAAATTAAAATGTTTTAATTACAGTGGAACTAATAATTATTTATTTTGTATGTCTGTGTAAAAAATGAAAAAAAAATTGAAAGTGAATAAACAGGACAGTTTCTGACAGTTAATTGTTCATCTGTTACTTTGGTGTTATATGAATGGTCATCGGGACGTCTTTATCAGTAGGAAAAACTCTAAAATTTATGAAAAAACATTTAAAGCAGCAACATTTATGCCCACTTTCAATATTTTCCAAACTTGTCCAGTGGGCTGCTAGAGTTTTTGCAAGGCAGATTTTGAGTTTAGAGTACTTGTAAGCAGTACTTCAATTATTTTTTCTTAGACATATTCCTCACTTGCTGTTGTATTTATTCTTGTGCCCCCAAAACACCTCATACTTACAGAAATGTTAGTTTTACATTTCCAGCATTTGAACATGAACAATGAGAAGGAATAATCAATAGAGAAAGTTCAGTCATGGTATCCTGTTTGTATCTAGACCATTATACACTCTATATATTATACTATAGATTAATAGGTGGCAATTTTTTTAAAGTGTGCAGTAAACATAAATTAAACAACCAAGTTAAAGTAAAAGTAAAAATGACGTTATTACACAGTTATACATAAACTGTACTGTTCTTGGCCACAAAAACACAGCGAAAGTATATCAAATGTAAACATTGTATAGCTGGCATAATCACAACACTGCAAACTTAAGGATTTGTAGGTAAATAATAATCCCATGACTCTCTGTGCTAGACACAGTCATGTTGCTCAGTAAGCAACTCAATGTCAAATAGAATAAATAAGGACGATGAAACTTTTTTTCTTTTTTTTTGCTTTTACTTACTTGCTAGCGTGTAGTCCATGTCGAAGCCATAGCATTTAATATTTTCCAGCGTCAGGCTTCTGTTGACAAACACCCTGTGATCAAACAGAAACACAGCTGAAGGCACAGGGTCATAGAAATTAATTTTTTATGCACTAGGGTCAATTTGATATTTTCATTTATCGGAATGGGTTTCCTAAGGTTCAGTTTGCGTCTTGGCTTTTTGACATCAGGTCTGCCATGAGATGTGGATTAAATGAATCTTCAAGGGGCAGAAGTCATTTAGTGTGTGAAGCTATGATTTAATTTGTCTTTTCCACCACAGAAATTCAGAGACTTTGCATACTTAGTTTGAACCTATCCTGCCCTTGAAGTCCCTCGAGTCGGGGTGGTGCTGGGTGGAGGCTAAAGATGTTATCAAAACCAATGTCATCACAGATGTTTGAAATGACTGCCAAATACTTAACATGGTTTTGAACAATATATTAAAAATAATCATGATGTATTTTTAACACTGTCATTTATTTTCTACATCACTTGCCCCCAGATGCTACTTTTTAACCACACAGAGCAACGAGGCCTGTCTGCAGCACCAGGATGGCCCAGTCTCAACCTTTCCTGACAGTTCATACATATAGAGTTGCTGTAAATAATTAATCTGCAAGCTCTTGTTCTGTGAATGTGTTTCTCCTGAGTTCCATCCAGAAAGTAAAAGCTGTCAGCGAGGGAGTGTTTCTGATGCAGGAGCACTTACTGACAGGAAGCAGCTGAATAAGCTGATGATTCAAATAGTCATACAGGGTTAGAGTGCAAACTTTCAGAATACAGAAATAGGTCAGGATGTCAGAAAGCACTGGACGTTGTGGAAATGTACCAGTGGATTTTTTAAATTTATCTTTTGCAATTCATTGTCTAACTTATTATATGAGCAACAGTATTCTTATGATGTATAAATACGCAATTAACTTGTGATCTGTAATAACGTAAAGAAAGAGCAAAACTGAAACTGACGACTTTTCTTTTCTTTTCTTTTTTTGTTTGTTCTTTTTTAAAAAATATATTGTAAAACCTTAGAAATTCTGATCGTGTAAATTCATCTTTAGGTTAAAAAGTGTTTCAATTAACAGCAGTTTACATATTAGTGTGCAATATTACCCCAGTTGAACTTACTTTTGTTCAAGGCGCCTCTTCTTCTCCTCGGTGGAGATGCTTGTGTCCATTGCCTCCATGGTCCACACCTGCTGATGTGCAGCTCCTCTTTTCAAAGAGGTATTTAAATTCTCAAATGTACCCAAAACTTTGTAGGCGTGCCGCTGAGCGTCTTCTCTGTTTTTGTGCACATGTTGAAACCCCTCCTTTTGACAAAGTGCTCATTAATGACGTAAACGGCCGTGGGACACGCGCACGCAGCCTGTCGCCCCCTTGCATTGACACCCATGGTGCTGCGGAGCTGAGTGGGTAGATTGTGTTATCAGAGGCACACACATGTGCACGGGCTGCATGTGTGCGTAATTAATGGGAGTTTCCTGATGGCTGTCAGTCCCGCTGCGACTCGAGCAGCTCAAGTACACGCTGCATGTATCAAAGCAAAACATTTCGTATATTTGATTTATGAATCATTTGGTTTGCGTGTCATGTGCAGAGGCGTTATCAGCAGCACGCGCTCAAAGTAACAGCAACAAATTTGGAGACATACTCTCCAATTTCACCCAGAAACACATCCTCATCCTCACATTTATGCACAAAGCAGTCTTAAGGGTCACCAGGAAGAGAAAAACTGTATACAAGGATTCATACTTTGCAAATGATTTTAATTTCTCTTTCAGTCTCCCTCTCCCCGTTTTTACACTGTTAACGTCTTCGTAGTTTTGTATTCATATATATAGTGTCACACAGGTGGTTTTACGTAACTGAATGTTGTCATTTTGTTTATGCATTGTGAATGTAAAAGCCCAACAAGGGAAACGTGTTGGAAATAGGCAACAGCTATATACTATGTGCCGCACATCAATCTCATGCTCCATATTACATATGTTTAACATATATGTTAAACTGCATTGCCCCTTTAAAAAAAATAAGAAGAAAATGCGTTTTCAAATATGCTTTTAAATCTCTTCACCTTTTAGTAACTTACATCAAACTTGAGCTTCGCAGTTTTTGGTTTTTGGTTTGTTTTGTAGCAAATATTATTTGTAAAACTCATGTTTTGTACATTTGTGGTTTGTGTACTGCGGTTGTTTCACTATGTGCTGTACTGTAAGTCCCTTTGGGCTGGAACTTATCTGCATGACACACCACCATGACGTAACCAACCCTCTTTTTCTATATATAGTGTCACACAGGTGGAAAAACGTCATCAGTATTTAAACAGCACTCCAGTGTTACAACTGGTCAGGGTGGAAAAAGACTGTGGAGCAGTTTCAACTATAGAAATGCATCATGTTTCAGAAGAGTTAAATATTATTGTGTAATTTATTATTGATTTACCACATTTGAGGAGAAATTAAAAATCATAGCTTATAGCAAAAAGCACAATAGCAAACAAATAAATATTTAAGGTCTGATATTAAAGTTTTAAAGTAAAGTAAGAAAACGCGAATAGAAACAATGCTGCTACAAATCACTTTAAAAATCTTTTTTTTAATGTCAAACAAGAGTGAAAGATCTATAACGTATCAGTAATGTCAAACTCACAATATGGGTCACGGGCCATATGCAGCCCACTTTGATCATAAGTGGGCTGGACCAGTGAAACTCTCCTTTCTGTCTGTGTAAAGACATTTAACTACACACTGAATCCCTAAGACGTCTTAAAATAAGAAAAAGAAGTGCAGTTACAACAGCACAGCTCAGTTTTTCTACACCATATACTATACTGCAGTAAATGAAAGAAATTTCGGGCTTAAACTGTCAGAAAATGTGTAACAGAAATGTTAAAAATTACAGAAAAAGTTCTGGTAGTTGGTCATTTGAAAACAGAAATAAATTATTCATTGACAGAAAATGTCCTATTTTATATTTTGTTTGTTTGTTTTTTATGTTACTGTGTACCCATTGTAAAAAAAAAAAAAAAAAAAAAATACTTTTTTACAGTAGATAAAATGACTTTTCTGTCATTTATTTGTTTTTTGTATTACACAATTATTTTGGTGCATTATGAATGTCCTTCATCAGTAAAAAAACAAACAAACAAAAAAAAAAACACCTCTGTGTTATGTCCTTGATGACCAGTTTAATCCTAAATATTTATTAACGCCATTCATATCCTGTCAGTCTGACATACAGTGAATAATTCAAGCTGCACATTTAACAGCATATTTAAATTTTTTTAATAAATCTAATCACAGTTTGGTTTCGTATGATATGATTCTATTGCCGTTCATCTCAGTGACGTCTTTTCTTTTGGGTTTGCAATGCATCTTATCAAATTCTGCAGCTATCTCCAGGGGTGTCTTATTTTTGATCTCGGGGACGTTGAACTTGAGATAAAGCCCACAGATGAAGCAAGAAAACAGAAAAATGAGAAAGCAAAAGTAGTTCAGTTCCTCCTGGAAATAAAGCATTTGGAAGCAATTTGTCAGTCCTTGTGCTTGACGCATTTCAAATGATCTTAAAAATATGCCACATTTTACATACTTTTAACATACTTACCACTAGGATGGGGAAGACCATCCCAACCACAAACAGGCCTAACCAGTTGAGGGTGCAAGAGATTGTGTACGCAGCTGATCTGAAAGGCTGAGCAAAGAGTTCCCCTGGAAGACTAGGTGTAACTCCAACTTCGGGGAAAATGTACATGCTACAATAAGTTCTCCTCATTGTTTGGTCAAAAAGAAAAACTTGTTGGTGTTAATTTTAGTCTTTAGAAATATTAGCTTGAGAGATAAACGTACCTGGACCAATGGCAAAAAAGACTATACAGAGGAAAATGAGGACCATGCTGCAGTACGGCATCCAGGAGACCTGACTCTGAGGAAAACGAAAGGGTTTAAGTTTGTTTATTTATTCAAATATGCAGATGCATACACTATCTGTCAAAGGTTTCAGAACACCCCAATTTTTCCAGTCATTTGTTGCAATTCAAGTCATTCAAGTCCAGTGAATAGTTTGAAATGGTACAAAGGTAAGTGGTCAACAAAAAAAAAAGATAAGGTTACCCAAAACTGAAAAATAATGTACATTTCAAAATTATTAAAAAAATAAAAAGGGTCTTTTTCGGGGAATACAAAATGGGTTAACAATTTAAGTTGTCCTTCAGCAATGGAGGTTGATCAACCCTTGAAAGCTGGTGCTACTAATTGCTACAGGTGTTCCAACTTTTCTGGATTACTTACAGCCCCCTCTGTCTGCATAAAAGCAGTGGTACCATGCCCTCGTGAGCATCAGTTGAACAGTATTGTACTGCAGAAAGTGTGTTGCTACAAAAATGGCGAGAAAAATGGAAGAGAGACAGACCATCATAACACCTAAAAATGTAGGTCTTTCCTACAGAGAAATTGCAAAGAAAGTAAAGGTGTCAGTGAGTACAGTTTCCTTCACCATCGAAAGGCACTCAGAAATTAAGACAGGAAGAGCTCTGGCAGACCCAAAGCCACAGCTGAATCAGGGGACAAGTTTCTGAGAGTTAACATATTGCGTGATAGGCGGCTCACAGGACAACAGTTTCAAGCACAGCTTAATAGAGGTCGTAATAAGCAAGTCCCAGTTTCAACTGTGAAGAGAAGACTTTGAGCAGCAGGTTTAACAGGACAAGTAGCAATAAGAAAGCCATTGCTAAGAATGCTCAGAATAAGACAAAAAGGCTTGCCTGGGCCATGAAACACTGCCATTGGACTACTGAAGACTGGAAGAAGGTATTATGGACTAATCAAAATTTGAAATCTTCGGTTCATAACTACCCTTTTGAGTAGGCGAAAGGATGGTTTCACAGTGTGTGGTATCAACTGTCAAACGTGAGGCAGGAAATTTGATGGTCTGAGGCTGTTTTGCTGGATCCTGGTTCGGCGACTTGTACGCAGTGAGAGGCACCCTGAACCAAAACGGCTACCACAGCTTTCTGCAGCCCCATGCAACACCCTCTGGTATGCACCTAGTTGGGCAGGGGTTCACCCTACAGCAAGATTATGACCCAAAAGATAAGTCCAAGCTTTGCCAGAACTACCTCAGGAAAAAAGAATAAGATGATAAGCTTGAAAACATGGAGTGGCCAGCACAGGCTCCAGACTGAAACCCCATTGAGCTGGTTTGGGATGAACTGGAAAGAAGAGTGAAAGCAAAGCAATCTACAAGTGTCACACATTTATGGGAACTTCTGCAAAAGATATGGGAAGAACTTCCTGAAGAATATTTGATTTCTATTGCAGAAAAAATGCCATGGGTGTGTTCAGCTGTTATATTCAACTAATCAAACACACACAAATCCACACATCTGCAATAAGACTAAGTGCAATACTTTTTTCTGACAAAGTTGTATTTTTACTCAGTTGTATATAGAATTTGTGTTCTATTTTTATCCTATTGTATATTTTATTCTACTGTATATAGTATTTTATTTTATTCTATTCTATTCTGTACAGTTGTGTACAGTATTTTATTCTTATTGTATTCTAATTTTTGCTATATAACTTTTGCACCGTCCACTTCCTACTGTGACAAAACAAATTTCCCACGTGTGGGACTAATAAAGGTTATCTTATCTTATCTTATCTGACAAAGCTGGCTACTTTGATAAATCAAAACTTTAGAATCCATTTTTGTCTATAAATTGATTCCATGATTTCTCTTTTAACTCCAGCAGCTTATTTGTACTATGCTTTTGTTTCAGAGTGTAATGAGACATCCATCCCTCCATCCATTCGCTTCCGCTTATCCATTTCAGGGTGTAATGAGACATCCATCCCTCCATCCATTCGCTTCCGCTTATCCATTTCAGGGTGTAATGAGACATTAAACAGCATAATTTTCAATTAAAAAATGGAAAAATTAATGTGTCCTAAAACATTTGACTGGTAGTGTATATGTAAATATATTTTTAAAAGTGGCTAGTTTTGCAGTGACTTACTTGCAGGTACAAAGTGATGGTGAGGAAAACTAGTGTCACAGACATTCCTGCGTAGCTTCTGAAGAGCAGGACCGTTTTTCCTGTTCTGTTAATAATCATGAACTGCAACATGAGAACAGATTTAGCCTGCTGCAGTTAATGTTTTGCAATAATGACACAGAATTAAACAGCCACATGGGGGAGCTACAATTACACATGAAAACAGCTGCCACAAGGCATTCACATCACTGGTGAGACCTCCAGACGTTTTTTCCCTTAAATGATTTGATACATCAGCAGGAAGTAAATAAAACAAACATTAATAATGAGTGTTTACAGGATGTTAAACATAAAGTTTCCCTAAAATTGGCTTGTGCTAAGTGACTAACATTTCAACAGAAGTGTGAACAAAGAAATAAGGTAGACAATTATATTCAGTCCAAATCAGGTGTACAATGTATAATTGTTTGATTAGCATTTTTAATATATTGGATGATGAGTCAAAGGACACAAGTCGCCCTTGTTAGTTTTTGTCCACTCTGGCTCCACCTGCTGAAATGCTAGTCTGTTTGCACAAGTAAACACCTTTGGATCAGTCATTGTGCTGCACTACTTTTTGTCCTTTAAAGTTTGTCGTCCTTGAGCTGAGCACCTATATTTTGCTGGACAGCCCGTTTTTTATTGGATATAAAACATGATTGGATATCAGTGAAAGAGTACTTACACAGGATACAGCAGTGGAAAATTCACAGAGCCCTGTCCCCAAGGCAGCATATCGCAACTTTAGTTCTGGGATTCCCGCCGCACGAAACACATCAAAAGAATAAAAGTACACCTGTAGAGAAGTTAAACATACACAGATAAGAAACTGTATAATGTTTCTATTCATTTTACTGAAACCGGCAAGTTTTACTGCTGAATATTTCACTGTTATTGTTAGTTATGTATTTATTACATTTTATTATATTTAGACATTACAGGATTTTTTTTGAAAGAACATAATCTAAAAAAGGAGATTACAGAGACTGGTGAAAGAAAGACTCCTCTGTTTCTAGCATATACACTCACAGCATTGATGCCACAGAGCTGCACTGAGGCGAAAGTTAGAGAGACGGTGATCAGCTGCCAGCGGACCGTTTTGTTCTGAATCAGCTCCAACACTGAGTAGCTGCGGACACTCTGCAGGGCAGCTTTCTCCTCCAGCATCTCCTCGATCTCTCTGCTGTAGTCCTCATTGCCCCAAAGCCGCTTTAAAGCTAAGGTGGCATGAAAAAACATGAGATTTAAACGGTAAGTTAACAGTGACTAAGTAAAAAAATCCTAAAAAAGGCTAAAAATGTTTTTGCACACCATTTTCACAGGCCCGTTGGTCTCCTCTGTCCAACAACAGGAAGCTGGGAGATTCTGGCAGGAAGAACAGGGTGAGGAGTTGAAACAACCCAGTGAAACCAATGAAACCAAGCAGCCAGGGCCACAGCTTCTCTGTACCAAGTAACTCACTGCAAGTATAACATCAATAGTCAAGTTATCACAGGTTAATATCTAAAATAGCAACATGCTTCCAAAAACACAGTTATGAAAAGTTTTAAAGGGCCAAAGTTTCATTAATATTTAATTAAATATTCCTTAATTACAGATTTTTGCATATAACTCTTTCATGCATGGTAACAAAGTGCAATAAATTGCAATTAAATAAATTGTAAATAATACAAACTATAAAGGACTGTTATTCAGAAATACAGTTAAATACTATAAAAACCTTAAAGTTGTGATGTTGTGTAAAATGCAAATAAAAGCTGAATGCAAATGATTTTCAGATTTCAGATTTTGTTCAAAATAGAAAAGATATGTTGTTTAAAATTTCATGTAAGATATTAGCTCATGATGAATTTCATGGCAACAACACAGCTCAGGAATGTGCAATGAAAGGCTGGAAAATTAAGTTTTACTAAGGAGTTGAAGGAACATTTTGCATCTAATTAGGTTAACGGTAACAGGTCAAAAGAACATCTTACAGAGAAATGGGCAGATGAAATTTACCAATCCACAAAAAAATGTCTACAAATATGTGAATATGTCCCACATTGTAATGCCACATGATCTGCAAGACATAATATTATCATAAAATTCAGAGAATCTGGAGAAACACGCACACAAACACTTGTGCACATGCACTGATCTTTTCAGTTGTAGAGTCATTGGGAACAGTTTTAGTCATCTGAAGTGATTATATAAATAATAGCTCTGCCCTTTTTTAAATTAAGAATCTGTATTGTCCATGCAAAATTGTACATTGTAAAATGAAGGTTTAATGATCACTGTAAAAAATTACAGAATGTTCTTGTTCAATGCTGGAAAATCAAGATACTGTAAATGAACAGTGACATTCCTTACAGAGTACAAAAGGTCCTTTGTTGTCTATCCAGGTGTGGGCAGTCAGTTAAGCCTACCACACTACCTGACGCTTACTCCACACAAAAGAAACTTTGCAACAGGACCCTTTGCAGTCCTGTTGCATTGGCTGCAGTGACTCAGTCAAAATTAAGACCTGATTGAAATGCTGTGGTGAGCTCTTAAGAAAGCTAAATGAATGCCCAAAGCAGTGCTGTGAAGAAGAGTGAGCCAAATTTCCTCCACAATGAGAGAATGATGAAGTTATACAGAAAATGATTAAGTCTGGTTATTTCTGCTGAAGGTGTTAGAATCATGAGATGTACTTAGTTTTTCACAGGACTGTGAGATACTTTCATTTTCACATGTAGGCTACCTCACCTGATCCCCAGCAGTTGACCAGAGAACTTCCCCAAAGACATGAAGGAACCAATGGTCACGCCAACAATCCCTTTCAGCTTCCGAGGAGCGATTTCCATGAGGTACATTGGATAAACTGCAAGACTGACTCCTAAAGTAACAGGAAAAATCAACAACACCCACATACACAATCTGACCAGATTCAATGAGGTGACAAGAGAGTTTGGACAGCCGGGAAACCAGCTCCAGTGAGTTTGCTCAAAAGGTTACCTGAATTAATGCCAAAGAAAAAGCGTCCTGCCATGATCATCTCAAAGGACATGGCTGTTTTACTCAAGAGCATCAACACACCACCAAGTATAGCCACAAAAGTGTTTAACAAAAGGCATCGCTTTCTGTGGGACAGGAAAACAGAGACTTAGAGCCTGAGGCCAACACAGAACATCTATTTATATATGTCTTTGACAGTGCCATGTTAATAGCTAAACAGAATATGGAATTTTTATGCTCATGTACACCAACCTGCCGCATTTTGACACTAGTGAACCAGCTGCTAGCGATCCCAGTAAACCCCCAACACAGAAAATAGACACTGTGAAGGACCAGATGAGTGAGAGCTGCCATGGCTCCAGGGAGAGACCGTATCTTTGCACGCATGTTTGGTTCACCAGCTCCTTTATAAACTACAACAAGGTGAACAGTTATAGACTTGTCTATGCATGTTGAAAATACAGCTTAAGGTTGTTTGTATTTTAATTTAGTAAAGTATCTCACTTACAAAAGAGGGGGAGGTCATCACAGACACGCTGTATCCATAATGAAATGTCCCACCGATACCACACACAAAAATGGCAGCAAATACAACAGGATAACCTACCTGTAAAAATGTTTTAAAAATTAAGCAAATGTTTTTATGGAAAATGTAGGCACATTTTGTTTAACGTCAATCATGCTAAATAATCAAATTTTAATTTTTCAATACCACATTTCCCCAAACTTACATTTCTCAGTCTGTATGTTCAATTATTTTTATGGATTGTGTCAATTCTGCATATACAGCAGTCATTTAAATATCAAATAATTCTTTTGTTTTCCTTTCATTTATATGCTTGAGCTAGCCATTCACAAGTCAAGAAACATAATGTAGACATAAAAATAGTTTTAACTGTTACCTACCAGGAGTCCTAAGTGCTGTATCATTGCTGTAGGTCTGTCGCTTTCGGGTGAGAAGTCTTTTCAGATCATTCACATGGATGCAGCACACATTTAACTGAGCGCTGAAATTATTAACTTTTTTGTGGGCCAAAGAATAAAGGTGGACAAAAACAACAACTTAAAAAGTTATGTGTCTGATGTGGAATAAGTCATGTGGGCATGACTTTTGTTTGCTTAAGGATTCTGCCCAATGATCATGAAAGACCCTTAACAGGCTGCTCTAAAGAAAAGTTATTTATTGTCCTTCAATCTGTTTAAAAGTCTGAAAAAGTTACACAGAGAGAGACAAAGACGTGATTATGAAGTTAAGCCAAAACTTTTAACCTCTTTTTATTTGGCTCAAAGCTTAATGGAGAATTGCGTCACAAAACACAATAGGAAAATCATCTCATGGAAGGGACGCAAATGTCACAGAGGACAGAGCCATAACTCTCAAACGAAAGGTTACATTTTGGAAAATGTATTAGCTATCCAGACAGTGAAAACCTCAGTGTCAGTTGTCAGTAAACATTAAGCTACAACCAACATCAAAACCTCCTTAATGCTTGCACATACCTCATTCAGTTATACAAACAGTGAACAGGAGAAACTGGATGTTGCTGGAAGATTCTTCTTCAGCAAAGAAAGAAACACATTGGTCTTGCACTTTTGTACATATAAAATAAAAGAAATATTGTGTGGGCGTTTCTTTTTATTCTAAATCCTTTGTTAATTGTGTATAGTAATCTGTCTTAGAAAGGCACAGGGAGATGTGTATTTATTCAAAGTGCTGCTTCTTAGGTTTGATACCCAAATTAAGCTGTTTCAGTCGTTTCCACTAGAAAAACAAGAGTGGCCCAACACACCTATTATTACAAAACTCTGGTTCCAAAGTCAGAATCACAAATATAAACTATCAACGAATGATCAAAAGCAGCAGTAAGAAGCTTCACTGTGAAAAGCGCAAATTTCGTTACATAACATCTGGTTCTCAAAAGTAAGCCGGTCCTCCAAAAAGGACAAAAGCTGTGCACAACTGTCCCAAGGAAACAGTGCGTCTGTGTCTGGCACATGATGCAGCCAGATGTTACACAGCTGACCTCCAGAGAGGAAGCAGAGTCAGCTTCAGACTAAAAACACTGTCAACAAAGCACTGAGAGACCAGAACTTCAAAAGAAAATTCCTGCTGGTGACTGAAGCTTTTGCAACTGCCAGGGAGGCTGTATTTTCAGCTTGACTGAAGGAGAAATGGCTGACACTTTATGAGAAAGCTGTTAGACTTTTCTTAAGGAGTCGTTACTGCGAACTGAATGTTGAACCAGTGTGTTTTTCTTTCTTTGGAGAACCACACATGCACCTTCAGATCAAATTATAAAGGTTTCAATCTCTAACTTGGGTTCCAAATTGACTCGTTGTCAATAGTGAAAAGGACTAAAGAAACAATGGCAATAAAGGGGAAAATGCTCTTCATCTGAAATCAGTAAATCAAACATAAATATATATTTCACCAAGGAAGGCAAACCTACATACACACGAAAAAACCCCCACAATATTCATGGAAAACCTACTAATGCAGGGCAAAAATAAAACCATCAGTATCAATGTTGTACAGGTTGCACACATTGCTGTTCAATTCTCTGACTTTGTTGTTGGATAAAAGTTATTTTGAATAGCTGTGAGTCTCTATGTCAGACTTCCCACTCTGAGAAGCATAGGCTGATCTTCTTTATAAGCCTGTAACTGCGGCCACATCCACCAGCCCATCACTCTCCTGTGTGAAGAGAACATTCCTGTCAAAATACTGTGATGATCTATCAAAACAAACAACTAGATAACTTAAGTACAATATACTGGTTTTAAATGGTGTTGGTGAAACGTGAGCAAAGTTAAACCATGAGCAATCTGTGTTGTGTGCTAACTGAGACCAGCTATACCAAGCAAACATGGCTGGAGCCCCAGATGGGTCCCAAGCCCATACTATGTGCCCCATGGTACACTATCACCGTGACCTGGTGTGGCTTTGTAGTATGTTTGCTGAGTACTACAAAGCCACTTCAACATTATGATGCTTTCTTTGTGCTAGCTATCCTCAGAAAACATAAAAACCCCATCAGCAATAATAGGGGTGACAACAGCGGTTATCGACTTTCTTTGTTAACTCGTGCTCTCTCCTTTAGGCTCTGTTCTGAAAAGTTCTGAACCTTTAAGCTGGGTTTATTTAAACATGCTTTGCAGTCTCCCACTGGGGAGGTTTCTGACCAAGTCTTCTAAGCACTTACACATGATTGTTAACTCAGTTGCACTTGCTCCCCATCAACATCAGAATCTACTTTCATTCAGTAAAAGGACTAGATGTTACAATACCTGGTAATGCATTGCTTCAAATGGAGAAAGTCTTGAGGGATGGCTGTTATGAGGAAAGGCAACCCACAAACTTTACCAGCGAGACACATCATTGTGTGCCTCAACTTCACAGGGTGTTTCAGTCTTTTATCCCAGGCTAATCCACCATTTTTTTACCTTCCTTGGTTAGGTTTAGGGATTAGAGATCTGATCTACATTATCATATTAAAATTTGGGACACATCGTCAGTAGTGGACCTTGGATTCATCGGGTGTTTCGGCCATTATCACTAGACACCCTCATCTAAGGAGGCCCTGCCAGGGTTGATCAGGCCCCAGAGTGTGTCAGTGTGTCAATTTAAAAATAACTTTTAAATTGTTATTTCTCTTCTACTTTCTTCTGTTTAGTTTTCTACAATTTATTTTCTTCTATCAATTCACTGCAACTGAGAAATAATACTTACCTCTCTAATATTTATGGAGCCTCACTTCTTCAAAGGGATAGAAAAGGTGATAGAGAGAAGTAAGACAAAAGAGATAAGATAGGAGAGAGCAGAGAGGAGAGCCGGAAGGGGGACGCCTGGCATCCCACACCTCCCCGCCGGATCGGGCTGTACGCTCTACCTCCCCACTGCCTCCCAGAAAAGGGAAGAAGAGCAGAGGGGAGAAGAGCAGAACATTTTTTTCTTTTTCTTTTTTTCTCTTTCATTCCTCCTTTAGGTTTCACTTCCATGAGGTTAACTGCACAGCCCCCAGTAGGCTCTTAGCCAGCTGTATCAGTCAACCAGCAGAACTTCTAGTGTTAGGTTTTATACCCTTCTGACACCCTCTACTGAAGCAGGCCCACCACGGGTTGATCAATCCTGGGCGTGTGTCTCGCGGTTAGCAGACTGCCTTAGCTACCCAAGTGATGTCAGCCCTCTTTAGCCATAGCCAGAGACTGGTCCTCTCAGCAGTGTTAGCTAGTTCTCTTAGCCTGCTGTTGTGCCTGTCCTCTGATCCCAATCTCTCTAAGCAGGTTTGCTGTTGTACTGGCATCAAAGCCCCTACACCCCACTTCCACCGTGCGCACTTTGATCTTCCAGCCTCTGTCCTCTGCCTCAGCTGCAAAGTTGGCATACCGCAGCTTCTTACGCTCAAATGCTTCTTCAATTGCTTCCTCCCATGGTACCATCAGCTCAATGACGTGCACAAACTTTTGGGAGTTTGACCAAAGGACGAGGTCTGGTTGCAGAGTAGTTCTTACGATCTCTGTGGGAAAAATTAGCCTCTGATCCTAGTCCACTTGCATCTGCCAATCCCTGGCGACCTTCAGCGGGCCCAGGTCTGAGGTTGAAGGGCTAGTCCTCGGCTTGTCCCCCTCCCAGACAAATGCTGATGAATACTGACGCTTCTCTTGGTTCATGAAAGGTTGAGCGTTGATGTATTTTATCTTGCTCTCAATTTTCTCAGCTAGACACCTGAGGACCCGATTGTGTCTCCATGTGTATCTGCCCTGAGTAAGGCTAGTCCTACAACCAACCAAGATGTGCTTGAGTGTTGCCTGGACTGTACACAGGGTGCAAGATGGGTCCTTTCCAAACCGCAGCTGCAGATTTATTGGGGAAGGTAGCACATCGTATGTCGCTCGGATGATGAAACTTAGCCTATTGGACTCCATTCCCCAAATTTCACTCCATGTGAGTTTCCTCTTTTCAACACTCTCCCAATGCATCGAGCAACCCTGCTTGGCCAGCGCTATGGCTCTGGCATGTCTTACTGTTTCCTCCTGTCGACGCACCTCCTCCACCACCATTTTTTGACGTTCGGTTACAGATGCCTGTTGCCACAGAGGTGTTACTGCTCCAAGACCAAATCCTCCTCTGCCAAGTTGGCTGGGGTCCACTTCCTCCCTGTTGCTAGGGTGGGAGCAGTGCCTCTCACTATTGGGTCCCGGAATTCCGTGAGCGAGATCTCAAGCCTCACTTTGCACACATAAACTCCTCTACCAGGCTAGGGATAGGCAATGACAGTATCTGTTCACTGTAGATTCCAACGCTGCTGAGGAATTTGGGAAGTCCAAGCCACTTCTTAACGTAGGAGCTCATTAGCCTCTCTAGTTGATTGGCATGATTGAGTGAGACCTCGTACATTGTCAACGGCCACAGTAGTCTGGGTAATAACCCAAACTGGAAGCACCAGAGTTTCAGTTTCCCTGGGAGTGCAGTGTTGTTAATCTGCCTGAGGTCATTAGCCATGTTCTGCCTTAGTTGTTCAAGTTGCCACATCTCCATAATACCACCGTCCCAGATGAACAAAAGAGGAGAAGCAGAATATCAAACTGAAGATATAACCAAGCCAGTCTGAACGAGAAACTCAGAGAAACCACTAAACACACAATAGGTGTGTCTCTTGATGGACTTCTCTAAGACTGTTGGAATTGGTTCGCCACTGATATAGAATTGCTCGGCTGTCAGTTTCCCTTTTATGATGGAGGTGCTGTGTTACTTGGCTTAAACGCCATTCTTGCCCATTCGATGTTTTCCTGGGGCTTCGGTAGCAATCACCTAGTACATGGTTTTGTTGTTGTAATGATGGTCATGTCATCCATGTAGGCTCTAATGCGAGGAAGACGAAGGCCACTATTGAGTCTCCCCCCCCTGCTACCCACCAAGATGCCCGCATGACCAACTCCATTGTCATGATAAATGCCAGAGGGGAAATCGTGCAGCCTGCCATAACTCCAATTCCCAGGTGCTGCTAGGCTGTGGTGGTGTTCTCAGCTCTCACACAAAACTGTAAATCCTGAAAGTAGGTCTTGCCCAGTCCTGTGATGTGGTTTGGTACACTGAAATAGTTGAAGGCCATCCACAAGATCTCATGCGGAACTGACCAAAAGTTGTTGGCAAGGTCTAAAAAGACCACATGAAGGTCTCTTCGTTCTTTCTTGGCAGTTTGAATCTGGTGCCAGATGACGGTGGCATGCTCCAGACATCCCGAGAAGCCCTGGATGCCGGCCTTCTGCACTGATCTGTCAACATAGTTGTTTCTTTGCAAGAAAGTAGATAGTCTTTGGACCAAGACGCTGAAGAAGATCTTTCCCTCTACGTTCAGCAGGCTAAACTGACGAAACTGGCTGATGGATGAAAAGTTCTTCTCCTTAGGGATCAGAATATCTCCTGCTCTTCGCCAAGCCCTTGGAACCACTCCTTTCTGCCATGCTACCTCCATCAGAAGGTGAGAACTGTTTCTTTTATCTGGCAGGGTTTGCCCTGGGATGTTATGAGAGAGAGAAAGTTGCCACTGAAAGAAAATCAAACTGAAATCTGTGCTAAAACAGCAAATACAAGGATGAAAGTACAAGTTAAAATAGGAAAGCTTGTTAAACCTTAATTTGAAGCAAAGTCAGCAGGTTTTAAGCTGCATTTATCAGATTGAACTGGTGATTGTACAAATGTACTTTTTATGTCTCCATTAAAGTTTTAATTAAGGTTCATTTAGATAATGCTTCAAAATAACTGCTCAAATAAATGTCCAGAGTGGCTTTGAGTGGGTGCAAAGCAGTGAGACTCTTCTCTTCTAATATTCAAAGAACTTCAAATTAAACTGTGTCAACAACTACCAGATATCCATAAGACAAACCCTGATAACCCTGGTGATCCCTAGCCCTTTTATTTAGCATCACCAGCAGGACAAATGTTCACTTAATGGTAATGATAACAATAATAATATTATTAATACACACTCTGTATATAGAGAGCCAAAGTGTCCCCGCACAGAGATGGAGGCAAAACTCATTCTTGTTTTAAGTGGTCTCTTGTGAGCCCTCCAGTTTAATAGAAGTGCAAAATGAATCAGTGAAGAGCGCCTTTAATGAAGTCAGCCTGAGAAGCTGCTCCAAACCGAGGTGTCACTTAGCATTTTCATGAGTGCTGTTATTTTTCCATTGCATTTATCAAAACTGTCTTCACTTTTATCCAAGCAGTTTCGGTTTTTGCAAACTTTTAACCACGGCAGAGATTTCGTTTATATGGTGTATGGTGTAAGAATGTTTAGTAACACAAATGGCAAAAGCAGCACGGTGGTGCAGTACTTAACACTGTCACCTCAGATGAGTTTGCATGTTCCTCCCATGTATCTGTGTGAGTTCTGTCCGGGTCCTCTGGCATCCTCCCACAGTTCAAAGACATGCAGTTAGTGGGGTTGGGATAATTATTGATCCTAAATTGCCTAGAGGTGTAAACGTGAGGGCAAATGGTTGTCTGTCTCTTTGTGTTGACTCTGTGATAGTCTGGTGTTTTCTCTTGTCATGTGTCAGTGACAGGTTTTGCATCTTCCATCCCTTGCACTGACTTTAGATTTGGAACAATGTGTCAGTTTCTCCATTTATATTCCCAGGAAATAACTCTGAACAAACACTGTGCCTGTATTTCTGAGTCTGGACTCTTTGTTTCAGGCTGTCTCAGAAACACTTGGCAGTAGAAACTGACACTCAAGGCCTGGTGCCAAACTTGTGAAGTCCTCCTAAGTAGACGGAGACCCATGGCAACGCTTGATCACGATAAATAATGAATGCCTAACAGGTTCACTTTACAAGGAGCTTTTCAGGTTCACGCACACACCTTCTATATCCTCATTAACTCCAGTCTGGTCAGGGTGACTTAAACTGTCTAACAGTTTTATAACCTCTCCTCTCGGCTGATTATTTCCAGAAACACTGCACCCTGCTTGGCAGGAATCAACCCTTTCAGCTAAAATGAAAGGCACATGATTGCAATAAATTATGGGGAGGGGGGTCTCTATCAGAACTTCCACGGACTCTGTGGAGAATCAGACTAAAGAAAACTGTTGAATAGGCTTCCTTAGAGCACACACAAAGCAATCACAATCCTACTTCTATTCAATGAATTTAAACTAAAATCACTTTTTTTATAGTTCAGGGAGGTGAGGTTGTGATAATCACTTAATTAAACATACAGATGAACAAAAGAGGAGAAGCAGAATATCAAACTGAAGATATAACCAAGCCAGTCTGAACGAGAAACTCAGAGAAACCACTAAACACACAATAGGAAGTGGAAAAACTGGCTAATTGATCAAGACTGGAGGAAAGCACAAACAAATTTACACAAGGGAGGCCAGGGTGAGCACAAACAGTTCACAGCAGAGCAGGCCATCACAAGGACAGGAAAAGAACAAAGACAGGAAAGAGGCACAAAGAAAAGGATTTACCAAAATAAAACAGGAAGAGCAGATAACTGGGACCCAGAAAGGACACACACACACACACAAAAAGAGAAAGAAAGACCGACAAGAAAGTACCCAAAACACAAATAAGGATTAAAATAAAACTGGAACTAAAACTCAAATACTTAAAAAACAAACAAAAAAAAAAACTATGAAAATTGACTGGTGCTTTCACCGATCAGGCATAACATTATGACTACCTGTCTAACATCATACTGGCGGAATAGACTCACTAGACCCCTAAAGGTGTGCTGACGTATCTCCACCGAGATGCTAGCAAGTGCTCATTTAAATCCTGATACAGAGAATTTGGAGGCTGAGTCAACACCTTATTTTTTTACCCAGTAAGAAGCGCACAGGCACCCAACCATCCACATGATGTAAAAGAAAATGTGATTCATACGACATGACCGCCTTCTTCCATTGCTCTGTGGTCCGGTTCTAATGCTCATGTGCCCGTCTGCAAACTTCTGCAAAGTGCTTTCTAACTGTTACTATCACTCAATCAGAGTCCAATAGATGCATGAGAAGCAATTTAAGGTTCCGTATCCTGCTCAAGGACACTTTTAGCCCTTTTCCACAAGTACCTACTTGGGTGGGTTTGGCTCGACTCAACTCGGTTTTCAGAGTTTTGCATTAGGTGGTAGTACCTGGTACCAAGCAGGAAGCATACTATCACCTCTACACCCTCCATTGTTGTGGTGTTCATGTCTCATACAAATGCCGTCACTGGTTTTTCAGCTGCATTGCTATAATGACCTCACACATATTTGGTGGTGCTCAATTGTAATGGAAAACATTAGAAACTGAGATGTGTCAAGTTGAGCCATGTCAACCGAGTCGAGGCGAGTAGGTGCTAGTGGAAAAGGGCTTTTCGACTTGTGGACCCAGGTGCTGCACCGCCAACACTCTGAATGACACACAACCATCTCTGTCCAACATGTCTAAATACAACATCAAACAGCCACCAACATGGCTTTAGATAGCATAGTCCAGTTTTGCTAATGTAGTCACTCCTCAAAATTAGGCTCCATCCATTGTTTCCACTTATCTTATTAGGTTAGTGAGAGACTGGAGTGTATCCCAGCTGCCTCAGGGTGAGACACAGGGTACACCCTGGGCAGGTCGCCAGTCTGTCACAGGGCTAACAGACAGACAACTATTCATATTTACAGTCCCAACTACATACAATTTAGATTCTCCAGTTAACCTAACCATGCTAACTGCATGTCTCTGGACTGTGGGAGAACATGCAAACGCCACACAGAAAGGCTGAGAACCTCCAAACCCAGCATCTTCTTGCTGTGAGGCAAGAGTACTAAGTGCTACACCACCACGCTGCCCAAAATTAGACTCTCCAGGCTTAATTCAGAATTATTATTCCAGAGAAGTTTCCTTTTGTTATCTGTAGGTGGGGTTATAGAAGTGATCAAAGAACAGCAAAGGGGAACGGCACAGTTGACGTCAGACTTTCGGATAACCCCTCATTTAAGTTGCTGTGCTCAAAGCAGTGTCCTATTATGTACTCGAGCGATGCTGCATTTCTGTATCCATAATTTGTACAAAATGACAAAGAGTGGTGCTTTCAGGTTGTCAGACACACACGCACACACACACATAATTTGAAGAAAAAACATGCTGAGCTTGTCAGGGTTGTCCTCAAAGTGCCACTCACAGTGGATACATTTTCTAATCTCCAGTGGCAGGAAAGAGACAGATGAAAACAAAGCAAGTTTAATAAAAGGATTTTGCAAGTACTGATGTTAATTATGTTCAGATACGTAAAATATGTCTTTGTGTTTTACTACTAAATCTTCATTTCTTGATGCCACATGCCGCAGTCAGAAACCTCACTCCTCACTTTGTATTTCACATTCATCTTCAGTCTTCTTGCCATAAAACACACGAAAGTCAGACAGACCAATTAGGCTGCGAATTTCTGCCAATGCATGCATGGCTGCTGCCCATTCTCCAGATTACAAGTGACACATTTACAGATGAATCAGCACAGCAGCACTATATCACTCTTCCTCATGGAAATAAGCTTGAAACCGAGAGTCAAAATCCCAGGATCCATGACACGCCATCATGCCCTTGAAGGTGCCACTTAAATCAGATTGCCAGTAAATCTGCGTCTCAACACAAATGGCTCTTCTGTCAGGTGTGACGCACCTAAAAGCCCTCCGGATTCAGGTATCAGCAACATTAGAGGAGGAATTGTAGTGAAAACAGATGCAAAATGATGCTGGAGTTAAAGCTTCTCACTCAAGTCAGGTATCCAGTGTCCATATGACTCACAGCTAAATAAATCATGTTTAATTCATTCCCAGCACAATGGAGGCAGGTGACATTGTTCTTGAAATGCCTCAAGAAAGTACTTTCCTTTCTTTATCTATCCATCTACAAAATCACAATGTAAATAATTGCGTACACACATTTACATTGAAATACGAATCATTTATGTGCAGATGGACAACAGCAGGATACCGCCCATTATAATACCAAATGATAATAACAATAATAAGACTTATTTGTCATTTTACATAAGAAATATGCACTTAAACATTAATTAACATTAAATGGTATTTAAAAATAAAAATAAAAAATATTAAGAGCAGACACTCGTATTTGTACATGTTGGACATGACTGGGCTTAAGAGATTATATTGAAGGCAGTATCACCTTGAGCTATTTTAATATTGTTTTGTCACAAACTGGGTTTTTCAATCAACAGGGGAAAAAGCAGTCAGTTAGGCCGGGGCTGTATGTGAGTGCATGTAAGACTGCTACGCTTACAGTTTAACGCAAGGACACCAGCCAGGCACAGCAAATGAGTTCAAAGGTGTTTTGTGGAGCTCTGGCACACAGTACCAAGGTGTCGTCAGGTGTCGTCAGCTGACTGCATCAAACCAAGAACCACGTGTTTTGCTCTTATTGGCTGCAGTTTTCTCTGCAATCAAGAAGATGTCTCAATTTTTAAGCCACAGCACCAGTCGCAATAGAAAGGAAAGGTCAAAATAAACAGCATTTAGATCTGCTTGCATGCTTGTAATGTACCTGCGAGTCCAAGCATATATTGTAGAGGGGGGGGGGTTACTGAGCGATACTGATCTCATGTTTTACAGGTATATGGGAAACATTTTTAATAATGTAAATAAAATGATACCACAGCCCTGCTTAAATGTGGTTTCGCAGGACCAAACCTTTGATCCTTTGTCATCTGAAGTCACCTGAGGCTCTGACATTACATATCCGTTGAGTAAAACAATAGATGTGTGCCTAGCAAGAATGTATTAAAACTAATCAGCAACATTGAAATTTAAAAGCCAGCAATGCTTTTTCAGCAAGCAAAGCGTCTAAATAAAGACGTTCGGGAATCTGTTTTGGTGACACTGGGTTCAGGTGCACGACTCCGTCAGATGTGCTTTGAAAGGAAGGCGCAAACTATACTGCTGACTAAGCAGGCTGTTAACTTTGCAGCTTGCTTCTCTCCTCACTTTTTCCTAACCTACTTGTCAGTATGATCAAAACACAGTCCAGTAGATAAACACGTGGAGTTGCGGAGCAAACTGGTGCTGACTCTGTAATTGTGTAAGGAAGCATTATGTTTCTCTTTCAAGGTACATCAGAGGCAAGAATGGAGAAATGGCACAAAGGAGGACAGACACAACTCTGGTGCAAAACTCATGAATCTAATCCTGGAAATTTCAACACACATTCCTGTCGACGGAACCAAAGCTACACACGTAGCACATGACTCCATGTAGTCCTGTAAAAAACTAAGTACTCCATTGCTGTTTCTAAAGAAATTAAGAGGGTAAGTTGCAGCCAGGTGCTGCTAATCAAAGGTACTTGGTTAATTGATCATCAGCAAGTGTGAGCACCTCTGAAAAAGCATCGGTTTTGGCAGTTTGCTGCTCTGGAGCATTCAACTATGTGTAAACACAATGTCACACTCTGTGCAGAAGTTGATGTCCTAGCAAATTCACTCCAAAGTCAGATCATGCGATGTTCAGAGAAACTGCAAAATGTTATATCTCAGACTCTACAGGCCTCAGTTAATGTGTTAAATGTTAAAGTTCAGAAAAAAGCTGAACAACTGTGTCTTGTTTGAAAGGATTGCCAAGAAAAGGTCTTCCATGTCTAATAAGAGCATGACAGCAAGGCTCAGGTTTGCAATGTTGCATCTGAACAAACCACAGAACATCTGGAGCAATGTCCTGTGGACAGATGGGACCAAAATGGAGATGTTTGGCAATAATTCACAACACCATGTTTGGAGAAAACCAAATACACTATATTAGCACATATCAGCACCTGGACACCTTGCAGACATTGAGTCGACTATGAACTCTTCTGTATATCAAAGTATTCTATAGTCAAAGGTGACTGACTGAAATGCTGCAGCTGGATCTTAAGAGAGCTGTGCATAGATAAAGCCCACAAATCTCAATGAACAGAAGCAATGCTGTAGAGAAGAGTGGACCCAAATTCATCCCTAACGATGTGACAGACTGACAAAGTCAAACGAAAACCATTATTTCAAGTTATTGTTGCTAAAAGTGCCTCTACAAAGCCCCAAAGTTTTCCATGGGACTCCATACAGTCCTGTGAAACACTTTGGTTTTCATATAACTGGATGTACATTATTCAACAGGAGAAAGCAAAAGAGCAGAAATGCGTGAATATAAAACGATTTATCTGGGTTTATTCTCTAGCTTAGAATTCACATTCATATTTATCCTTCCTTGTTTGGTGCACGCCATTTTGAAAGAATAAAATGTACACCATCACAGCTGCCAGCATCTCATTAGAATATGTGCTTCTCGTCTCTTTGGCCACTGAAATCTCTCTCTCCCCTTCTGTGCGACCACTAGAAGGCGCAATAACTAGTTCCTCTGAATATTAGTGAGTAACTCGATCATAAATGTGTACCTGGGTGGGTTAGCCAGGCTTTAGCAGTTTTCAAATACTATTTTAACTAAATATAAATAACCGAGAATATCTGATTTTATAACTTCCTGTTTTTCCCCATATTATTGTGCATATGATTGTTCTGGATCTTCTGTTTTTTTCCTAAGATCTGGAATTCCCTTACAATTAGAGCTTCTCTTTTTTGTCTTATTACAAAATAGAGTGTTGTGACATTGCAAAGTAAACATATTTTTAAATTACCTAAGAGGACAAACATGTTGCTGTTCTTACGGAGTAATTTTAAAACAGCGCTCAAAATGCTTTTAAGGACTAAAATGCTCTGCCCGTTTTGCAGAGAAACGAAGGCTAAGATATCTGACAATGCTTTCTATTTAAAGTGGGGGGAAGAAATGACCATTCAGCTTCAATGAAGGCTGTTTTATCTGCCTTACAGAAAAGAGTCCATAGACTCCCATAGATTGTGTGCGATTTGTGGCTTGAATTAACGAGCACGGCTCTCATTCACCGGACTTCACAGAGAGAGAGAGAAGAAGCTTCCGGCTCGTCAAGGCGAGAGATGTCACGTGGCGTGTGCATCAGCCAATCAGGAGTAAGTGCGCATTGCGATCCTGTGCTGAAGGATTGTTTTATTGAGGGTTTGGTAGTGATCAATGGGCGAGTGGAGCAGTCCACGGAGCCGAAAGTTTCTGATTTTGAAGACTCAAATTTTCTGTCTGTGAGCTCCAGTAAACAGCTCCACTTAGATAACTGCAGGAAAACACGTGCACTTTAATACTTTACCACGCACTCTCGTGCAGTTCAAACTTTTGCGCCCGTTTGGAGCTGTTTTGTTGTTTCTGGATCTACGCTTTATGCTTAATTTACATATTGCATAGAAGGGCAACTTTACGACTCCACTGCAGATGAAGCAAAGAAATCATTCCGAGCAATCAAACTGCGCAGCTCGCACTCAAATCCCACCGCAAACACAACAACATAACTCCAATAGCGCCAAACGGCCCTGTGACTAAATTTGCTGCTGCTGCTGCTGTTACGCCGCGATGTGTGGATGATTGGGTTTCGGTCTTTGGTTTATGCCACAGCTGCTCAATCTCGGACAGTTGGTTGTATTTCCTCGGGGTGATATAACTCTTGGACTCCATTAATAAGGCAGCCACCAGCGCTCACATCAATCTGTGGCTGCGGAGACACAGGACCCTGCTCGCGAAGGCGTCACGCGCTCAACGGCCAATGAGATGAATGAAATCAGCACCTTGTTGTAAATCACGGGTGACAGCGAGCTACTTGTGTTTCCTCTCAAGTCAAAAAATTGGAAATCAGTCCGGGTTTTATTAATAGGAGGTGCTGATGTGTTGTTGGGGGCAAAAGCTAAAATGCACCTGTGGGAGTGGCGGTGTCTCAGCAAAGCAGAGCTGCACTGATCAAGTGACGTTTCACAAATCAATAGAAATAATGAGAAGTAAAAAACACACACACCTTGAGTAAGTTTTTCCTGTGTGTCTTTGCAAAGGTGTGACAGTGCAGGTGGGGGGAAGCAACAATTCACTCGCTTATATTGATGAGAATGAAACGAGGCTGGGCTTCAGTTCCTGTGGTTGCAACCTTTTCATGACGTCGAGACAGTTGTTTTGGTCCCCTCTGCCCAATCGGAGGCTCCTCTCACACATCTACCGGAGCCGAAATGGATCTATTCATGCAGCAGCTCTGTCCTCCCGTAAGGACCGTGACGCCCTTTGTCGGGGGCTCTGTGGCGCCTGGTCGCTGCTTTAAAAAGCAGCACTGACATGGAAACCCCATTACAGCTGCAGAACGATTTCTTCCCAGAGCAGCAGCTCCAGCACTGTAAGTACCAGCACTAGTGCGGACGCGAGGATCGCCTCGGCAAGCAGCACGACCAATGCTGCACCTGCAATAATTGCACCTGTGATGCGAGAAAAAGCCTCGTCTTTCGCGGGACGTCGCCGGCCACTGTGGGAACTTTAAGGGCACCTTCGGAAACGTCTTCGAGGCAAGGCTGCCAGTACAGCGTCTGCGAGTTCACACCTTCTAGTCATGGTAGTTCATCCAGACATCATCATCATCATCCTCACCATCAGCAGCAGCAGCAGCATTGCCGCGATAGGCAGCGGGGCAGCCTGGGCAGCAGCCACAAAGACAGTAACTCCTACAATGAAATAGCCATGAGCAGCTGCAGATACAACGGCGGCGTAATGCGGCCGCTGAGCAACTTGAGCTCGTCCCGCAGAAACATACACGAGTTTGATTCCGAGTCCCAGCCTTTGCAGCCCATCTCCGCCGCAGATGCGTCGGACACTTTAGTATCCAAGCCGGAGAATAATTCAAGCACCCTGATGCCTTACGCATCGGGAGACGGAGGGGGAGGCTGCAGCCACAGCGGGGCCAAATCGGGTAAAAAGAAGAACCAGAACATTGGGGAGAAGCTGGGGCACAGGAGGGCCTTGTTTGAGAAAAGGAAACGGCTCAGCGACTATGCTTTAATCTTTGGGATGTTTGGGATCGTTGTTATGGTTATAGAGACTGAACTCTCATGGGGAGCGTATGGAAAGGTGCGTATAGCCCACTCAAAGTCCGTGCCTCGCAGTCCCATGTAGGCTAGAGTTGATTTAGGGGACAGGTGACTCACGAAACAAGTGTTTTTAACGTTAAACAACTTGTGGCAGGATAAAGTGTTCTCACTGCACAGAGTCCCAGGCACGCAGGCCAAAAGGCCCACAGCTGTCCAGCCATGAAGGGGACCCCCCACCACCACCACCTCCAAAAAATGAATGGGAGAAGAAGCTGCAATGTTAGAATTTGTTGCACTGTGTCCTCAAAAGCTAAATCATGCCGTTTTTACGTACTTATTTATTTATTTTGGCACATTAGTAGGAGTTACTCCAGCATGTAAGGTAAGATCTTCTGTCATGTTGTTGTGTCTTCTTTGGCTTTACTGTCCTTGCTCTTTTGCAGGAATCCCTGTATTCATTAGCTCTAAAATGCCTGATAAGCCTTTCTACAATCATTCTCCTGGGGCTGATTATCATCTACCATGCAAGGGAGATACAGGTAATGCTGATGCACTCTGTTGTTTTTTTGTTTTTTGTTTTAATCAAAGAATGTTTTATCAGTTTTATGTCTAATCTGCTGTATTTCTGCACACTTTTTCTTCCTTCTTTTACAATGTTACAGGTTGATTTTAAAGTCACTGCTGCTCATTTAGTGTCAGATTTAAGTATTGTGTGCATTTAATGCATGAACATTGTGAAACGTGTGAAATGTGTGCTTGTTTCTTTGCCATCTTTTTTTTCTTTCAAAGAAACTGTGAGTGTTTAAATGATGGGAGAGGTTGTTGCACTGGTGCTGTTGTAGGCCTAATCATCATCTATTGAAGCCGCATTAACAGTTCATTATAGATATTGGGAAGATTAAGGAACTCTTCACAGGGTTGAGTGGATGAATGATTATTAGCCTGAGATGCTCCAACATGACAGTTTTATGACGATGCCTCAGAGCATTGTTGCATTACTGTGCTTCAGTACTCGTGTCTTTGCCACAAATTTTCACTTCCTGCAGTATGGACCTCCGTTGCATGCCAGACGGCTTTCATGTGCCTGATGTGATTCTGTCTGTTTCTTTTTAAATTCACCTAAATGGGAAAAGCTTCACCTGAAAAGAAACACCACCCAAGCATTTTCTCGAATCCTAAACGACGCCATGTTTAATCATGTTAATGGAGTTTCTTACCTTTGCACAAGAGGGTGATTTTAAAAATGCCTTCAGCTGAACTGTAAAAGCTGATCCAGCTGTTTTCATCTGACCTTATTTCTTCACTTTGTTGCCATTCTATTTAGTCTCAAACTCAAGACGTAGCCTCATTTTGTTTATGAAATAGTGCATTGCACTTTGATAAAACATCACTTCTTACCTCTTGCATCTGGCAAACAGAATCTTCATCAGCTTTGTTGGTATATTTAGCAGCTACAAACCCCAGGAGAGGCTCAGTCATTAAAATAGCCCAACAGTAAAATGTGTCACTGCCTTGAGATCTCTCATTGTAAACCTTTCTTCATAAGAGATGGTAGAAAGGCATCATTATCATATTTCACCGCACAACAGAAGCTGTTTCATTTCCCCTGCAGATGGTTCCCAGGAGCTGTGTATAAATTAGAAAGAAAATCATAAGTTGGTATGAAAGTATCAAACCCATTTTTTTCTTCTTCTTCCTCTTTTTTTTTTGGCCATTGGACATTTCTGCTAAAATACAGAGTGAATAAATAAATCCATAAACAGAGCTGTTTTTCACCATTTGCTTATACGGCTGCCGACCGGTGTAACAATTTAGTTTTGATGTAAAGAGACATTCTTTGTACACAGTATGTTTCTATTTAGTTAGAGGTATTAAATTAGTCCTGCATCAGCCGCGCGGTTATTGTTCCCATTCACAGGAAACCAGTTTGCTGAGACGCTGAGACTACTTTTATGTATATATATCCTTGCTGCAATGTTACAGCAACACATCTGTATATTATAAACATGGATTCAAGAAGTTTAAATCTCTTTTCTCTGCTTATAATGACTCTGAGGAACCGCTGTTTCCTGAGCTCAAGTGATTATTTTAGCTCTAAAGCAAGGCCTTCTTTCCATTCCTTTAATTGTCAGCAGATGCATATTTAACACACAGGCAGGCTGCTCAGACATCTTTGATCAAGTCCCTTCTGACAGTCACGTCAATATCCAAAACATTTTTCACCCCACATAGCTCTCTTTTTGCTATAAAAGACATTTCCTCCTTTGTTGACCTAGAAAACTTTATTAAGGCAGTTGTTTCTTCACAGCTGATTATTGCAATTCGCCACATATTCACGCTGACTGAAGTAGAAGCTGGAACACTTTGATGAGTCAGAAAATATTATCAAGTCACCGCAGTCTTACTCACTAGACCTGCTCTGTAAATATACAAGTTGATTATAAGGTCTGTCCTCTAATTCATCACATTCCCTTTGGGAGTAACCAGTCCCTGGAACTGACTCTGTCTCACTATTTAAATCCAGTTCACACTGTTATACTCCAACATCCACCACACCAGCTGCTCCCGTCCCTCCTTGCCTGAGGCTCTTTTGTGTCAGTTGTTGCTGTTTTTATGTGCCAGTTGTCGCTTTTTTGGTTCCTGCAGATTGACATATGTGCCTTCAAAAACTTAGACATGCACATGTGTAGACGGCTGAATTAATTCTGAATCTGTCTTGCTGATGGTAAACACAAGTACACACAAGCACACAGAACAGAGAGAGACCGGAGAGAGCTGTTAAAATGTGTTTTTCTTTCTCATTTTCTCTGTCCGTATGCTGCCTGCTACTCGATACACTTGTGAAAGAAACAAAATGATTGTTTTCTTTCTGTTTATTTTTTGTTTAAGGAAGATAAACTGAAGCAGACTCCAGATTGAATCCTTAAACATTTAATTACCAGGACTAAATAAAGGTGTAATGCCCCAAATTGAAAATCCTGATTGAAGGTTGACTTTTTTATTAGAAGTGAGGTGCTACGCCAGGTGCATTAGGAACGACATAAACTAGTCCAATGAAAATTTTACCATTGCCAATATTTTGATAGATGTTTAAATTGGGGTGATATAACAGTTAGCACATTCACTTCACTTCAAGAAGAGTTGGGATTGAACCTGGTCATCTGCAGGCACTGTGCTGAGTGCAAATGTCAAGAGGCATGCATGTTAGGCTAACTGATGATTCTGAACTGGTTTGGGTGTAGATGTTAGTCACGTGATGCACTGGCGATCTGTTCAGTGTGTATGTCCAGTTTCACCTGGACTTTAGTGTCTTTGCAGTTAGGATTGATGGAGATGGATGGATTTAAATGCGCATTTTTCTGCGTGACATGATATTACTTCAGATTTCATATCATTAAGTCTCTACTATATCGCTAAATAATCTGGTATCGTTTATTGGTGCTGAATTAGCCTTTTTTCCATTATTAAATGCAGAGGATTTTGTTCAATACTTGCAAACACTGACAGTGATGTAATACAAACAAAAACCAGCAAACTGTCACACCAGACGAGCTGAAACAAGAGAATTTTTGGGGGGAGGGGGGTTCTTGATTTTTAATTTGGCGTTTAATTTTTAACTTGATTATCTGCTTAACTGGCAGTTTTGGAAACTCTTTTGAGAAAAGCTTCTCCAAAGTCAGAAACATTACTTTAACAGGTGGAAGAATACGGCTACTGACTGGTAAATATTCAGTGATTCGTAAATTCACACAGGTAAATCTGGCAGTGGCAAAGAGGTTATCAGATGCTATACAAGTATTAACAACTAAGTACAAAATCATTATATAAAGTCAATCATTTTAAAAGCTCAGAAAGTAAAGCTACTGAAAGTGTTTCTTATGTATCTAGAAATGTGATTAGGAAGTTTACCTAAAATATCAGAAGTAGAAGCTTTCGCTGCAAAGAAATGAACAACGTAACATCTAAAAACTCGTGTTTTATCAAATAGTCTAAACCTAAAGAGGAATCAGTTGCCAACTAACTTTCTGATAATTGAATCATTCTGTCTTTGACCATGTTTTGTTTACCTCACATAAAGGCTGCCAAGTAGTAAGTGTAGCAAAGCAAAAAGTACAGTATTTTCCTATGAATGAAGTCAATGTAAATGTGCACTACAATGCAAAAGCCAACGGCAATTTCTTCATATTTTCTTTCCAAGGAACAAGACGTGTAATTTTTTAAAGTGCTCTTGAACAATAGCTCTCCAGGATGGAGGTCTTTTAAAGATTTTATTTGGACATTGGCCATTTTCAGAGGAATATTTTTACCTACTGCATGAATCATTCAAGTATTAAAAAACACCTAACTCAAGGATCAGCCGGTGTTGTGTCTACACATAACACACAACTTAGTAAAGAATGAATATTGAATTGAGTTGTTAGACACTTTGTTGCTAGCATCCTGTCACAAAAGCTCATCCTTTGTTCCCATTTCTTTAGCTGAACCAGTTTGGCAGACATAAAATAGGATTTTTGTAACAAAAGGTGATTCCTAAAGAGCTATTAATCGAAAACTTGGCATAACTCAGCATGCTGTGGAGTGTGTCTTTAAAATTTTGAGGAAACAGGGCAGTGGAGGACAAAACAAGAAGTGGCAGGTCTAAAAAACTCTCTACAGCTCTGAAAGTTATGTCCTTGACAAATTGGAAAAAAAAAATCCAACAAAGACCTGACGCAGGACCTGAAAGACGCATCTGACGCTCCAGTTTACTCATGTACAGTTCACTGAAGACTCATCAGAAATAGTCTCAGTGGCAACAGGTCTGATGCAAAGAGTGTCTACAGCCTTTTGTAAACACAGTGGAGGCTCTGCCATGTCAGCATCCAAAGAAGCGCTTTAACAAGAAGCCTGGAAACTATTCCTGAAGACAAAAGTAATTATGAGAAAGCTTGTCTAAAAGAGTTCAAGCTCTATTTCTATATTTGTTTAGACAATTTCTGCATCTATTTCCTATTTTCCTAACAAAATGTAAAGAAATGAGGGGTGGCACAAGACTTTTGCACCCTACATTTACTCCAAATATTTGACATTAGAGCTTGAGTTCAGAAACTCATCGCTTTAAATGGTAGATTTCCCACGTAGAGCTTCACCAACCCAAATATTTTTATTTTCTATCTGCAAATGACGTCCCCTGGAGAAAAAGTTTGGAAACCACCGCGCCCACCAAAACACAAACCCACCCATCGACTGAATCCATATTTAGCATTACTGCATCAGCACTCTGTCAGCTGTTGTGTTATTCGGTTTTATGCAATGTTCTTAGGTTTAACACGCCCTCCCCATCCACATCCCCCACGCTTCATTTTTACGCCTCTACGAGAGCCTAATGTGTTTGCAATGTTGCAATATGAATTGCTGTTTCTAAAGTGCACTTTTCCATGTGGGAAATGTTGTTCCTGCAGTGAAGTAGATTATGCATGCACATCCATGTGTACTCACAGATGCCTGTCAGATGTAGAGGCATAAGTCAGGGTGATGAAATGGTTTCCCCACCACTTCTAGCCCCTTAAAACTGATTTACTTGTCAAGCTCGGTAAAGTCTGCGCTCTCTGATTTCCACAACACAAAGTTTGTTCTGCGCAGAGTGACTGAAAACTCAAAAAAAGGTCACTCTGAGCAGGCAGGACAGAGGTTGGACACAGGCTGTCATTTGTTTAGGGATACAACTGCTGTGCTGCAATGGCAGTGAGGAGTGACCTACTGAGCTGAGTGTGCTTAAAAAAAAGAAAAAGATTTGTCCTTAGTTTTTTTTTTCAGTGTCCACAAGGAAAATTATATGTATTCCTCCCTCTACACACCAGCTTTGATAAAGAGCCGGAAGCATGAATCTTATTATACGTCTCCTTAATTTTTCCAGATGAGTAATTTTTAGACTTTTTAGTTAAGCAATGCAGCTGTGTTGTGGAAGTTAATAAAGCAGAGTGTGTAGCTCTTTCCTAACTTTGACTTGTCCTTGTCAGAGTCTGATATGAGCTGCAAGCTGCTGAGGTGGTTGATGAGTTCTCTCTGTTTTTCTAAGTGAACAGAAACTGACATTTTGCAAGTTTCCCTCTTCTTCTCACATCAAAGTGTTGTGTTAAGGCCATTGCTGTGTCACTCTACCTTGTGATGACAGTTCTGCTGAGTTCTCTTAAACTAATGCAAAATGCTTTGGGGGCTGGGTTGTTTTGGTTTTTTTTGTATTTGATGTGTACTTTTGCGATAAGAGTCTGCGCTGATGTTTCGCAGTCGCACAATATTACATTTTTCGGTTCAGCAGAAAAGATAAAACAACAACGCGTCACCCAAACTGTGCCAGCAAAATCCTGCCAAAGCCAAACTTGGCTGCGCTCTTCAGACTGCCCCTGAGTGCTGCGTATGTGTCAGAGATATGGTGTAACTGCAGGAGACGCTCTGCATTGCTCCCAGTGAAATCTGTCCTCTACCTGAGACTCCAGACTGGAGTCAGATAACCACCACTGGCTGGTGACCTCAATGTTTTCACTGAACGTACCGCCTTTCAAGGGCAGAGATACCAAACCACCCATAGAGCTGAGGCTCCTGAAGATTATTTATGAAATTGCGCTGTGTGTGTGTGTGTGTGACTCCAAACATGCAGCTGAATGTAGATTATTAATGTGTGGCGACTTGGCTGCAGCCACAGCACTTTAAAGAAAGATTTATACGAGCTTTTACTTTGGCTTGGAAATGTTTCACTTTGCTCGAATGGAAAAATTGCACATGCAAATGTGAGACTTAATCTCGGAAGCGAAAGCAAACAGAATTTGCGAAAGCTTCAGATTTATTCTGCAAACTGGCCTCTTAGTGGCTCACTTTGATATCATAAATAAAGCATTGCATTAATGCCTAATTGGACTGAACCTCTCAACCTAATTCACTAATGAGATTGAGTGATTTCATTCTCAGTGACAAGATATATGTTCCCATCTCCACATTACACAGATTAAATATTGAGCTGCACTCCATTAGTTATATTGAGAGTAGTGAAACCAGTAACCAACCCAGCTAGCAGCGCAGGTGAGCTCCTCCGGGGCTGCACGGTGCAGACGCAGGACATCGGCAGGCAGGGAATGAGCTCAAGACATATTCGGCTGTGCTGTCTCTCAGACTGACATGAAGAAGCCTTTTCGATGATGGGAAAGGGGCATGCACTCTGAGTGATTAGACTGTATTTTAAGTCCACCAGAAAACAAGATGAATGTCAAAGAGAAACTGCTGATGCTTTGATTTGCCCCGAGTTAGAAACAGGCTGGCGCTCTGTTCCCTGGGCTCTGTTGTACATTGCAGGGGATTAACGTTTGTGCTCTTGAACTGAGTTTAGGTTTTTTTCCTAAGGTGGGGGTTTTGGAGAGAGCTGTTTTAGAATAAAGGCACACAGTTAAGGTTAGGACACATATATAGATACAAACAAATGTGTCTTTGAATATCCATGTGATAAATATAGATTGTAAGAACTTAAAGGCCTGTTTTTTATCAATTATTTTTGCAACTACATTTTTAGCCATTTTACTATTAAAGGAACGACCATGAAATTTTATTATAGCCATTCATACTGAGCAGATAAGGATAAATCCTAATCTCTTGTGTGATCCCCAGACTTGTCTTCTTGTGTGACCACACAGTTCACATTCAAATAAAATGTCTGGGCAACTATTGGATGGATTTCCATTGAATAAGGTGCACATGTTTGTCTTTCCCCCAGGATGTACTGAAATATATTTAGTGACTCCGTAGCTTTTAATCTAATGCCATTAAGGTCTTCTTCTTTTTCTTTTTTTTTTTACCTGATCCTTTAGTTTATAACCTCACAGACTTAATGGCATTCCCATCACTCTGAGCTGTACTTTGTGCTAATTAGAAATGTCACTGGCCACTACATTAGGTACCAGGTGCTAATGCCAGGTTAGATCCCCCTTTACATTTAGAACGTCTTTAATTCTTCATTGTACAGGTTCAACAAGGTGCTGGAATTATTCCTCAGAGATTTTAAACCATACTGACATGACAGCATCACACAGCTGCTGCTGATTTTTCAGCTCCACATTCCCATCGTTGTGCTTTATTGGATTGTGACTGTGCGGGTCATATGAGGCCACTGTCATATGCAAGAAACCATGATCATGAGATGATTTGAGTTTTGTGATATGGAGCCTTATCCTGTAGGAAGCAGGCATCAGAAGATGGGTGCACGCACTATGCCCATTAAGGGATGGACATGGTCACCAAGATACTCAGGTAGACCGGCGTTGTTACTAAGGGGTCCAATGTGTGTCAAGAAAACATCCCTCAAGCCATTACATGATCGGCAACCTGAACTGCTGATACAAGGCAGCATGGATGCACACTTTCAACTTGTTTATGCCAATTTCTGGCTCTACCATCACCAGACAACATTTTTCTAGGCTTCTGTTATCCATTTTTGGTGAGCCGAATTATAGCCTTAGTTTCCCAGCAGGAGTGGCACCCATTGTGATCTTCTGCTGCTGTAGCACATCTGCTACAAGGCTTCATATGTTGTGCATTCATAGATGCTCTTCTGCATCCCTTGGTTGTAACAAGCAGTTGTTTGAGTTTTTGTTGCCTGTTCATCACCCATCTAGCACCGATAACAATGCCACATTCAGTGTCACATAAATCTTCTTGCAGTCCCATTCTGAAGTTCGGTTTTGACTCTAGCAGGTCATCTTGACCTTGTCTATAAGCCTAAATGCGCTGAGCTGCAGCCATGCAATTGGCTGATGAAATATTTGCATTAACGAGCATTTGAACAGATGTACCTAATAAAGTGGTTAACAAGTGTACGCTAAGTAGCATACACGTGTAGCGTTTGAGCAGATTAAACAAGTTGATTTTAGCAACTAGGTTGCTAAGTGACACCTGATAGAGTTTCTGCCACTTTTACAAAAGATTAACTGAATTTAAATGTCATATTTCCACACAGTGAACACGACAAAGAAAGTCTATGCACAAGATTTTTTTTGAGTGAAAAGAAAAATGATTTGTTGTATTCTAGCTGTGCCTCTGTTTCATCTTCAAATCTTAATGATCCACTGTGTACGAGGTCAAGATGCGGAGCTCTTACCGCTTTAAATAGATTCTTTTTACCTTCTCTATCTTAAAAATAAACTTTCAGGTATCTTTCTCAAGTCACAGGCCTTTATTTTAATCTCATGTTAGGTTAGACATATTTTTAATAATTATGTCTCTGTGGTTATAATGTTCAGATTTATGTAATTGTCTATATGTAAATAAAAAACAATGTAATAATAATTTAATGATCACCACAAAATTTACTTGTGGACTCATTAGTTTTTTTTGAACCTCTATTAATTGTTTCATATTTTCATTCTTAACATTAAAAAAATGTAACTATGATGTAACTGGAATTATTATATTTAAAGCCTGTTTTTATAGTACTTAAACCATCTGTGCTGTAAATAATTAACCTTCTCTTTCTCATCAGGGCTTTTGTTTTTCACACTGTTAACATAAGTTTTTTCTTTTTTAAAAAAAAACAACCTCACAGTTGAATATTTTTCATCCATAGATGCAGTTTCTTCCGCCTCTCTGTCATAACTGCTGGTTTTCCAGCGAGTATGAAATATTTCATGCTGTGCGGTTAAAGCCCCATGAGTATTGTATTTCAGGTCATCCATTACCATAATTGCTTTTACTCACCAAGTAGGCTTTCCTTATGCAAGCTCCTGCTAAATGTTTAATTACATTGTTTGGAGGTAACAAACTTTGTAACTGCTTTTGACACGACCGGTTTGTTGTTTAAAATGTAAAATAAAACGTCGCTTGTGCCGCGTACAAACAATAGATTTAGTCTCTTTCAGAGAGCTAATTCTGTAAGTAAGAGACCACAGTGTGAGTGGAGACACAGCTTGTGTTTCCATGTCTACATTACACTCAGCTGGAAAGCCGAACAGGACAAGCTGTGGTTAGAGTTACACACTTCTTTGACAGATGTCAGTTTGTTAAAGGAGCTCAGTGTCGCTCATTTGATAGGAACAACCACCGCTGAAAATTTAATTCACGTGTTTTCAGTGTTTGGGGGAGGGCGGGGGACTTTGATTGTAGCTTCTAAATAAATACAAATGAGCTGCAGAGGCTACGTGGGGTTGTTGTACCATTTATTCAGGGACTTGTTGCTGTTGTTGTTGGCTGGTGTTGTACTGTGCCGGCTTGTTGACAGCTGATATTTCCTGCACATTTCTTGGCTCAGAAGCTATAATAAGCGTGCAGTGTGCCGTTTCTGCATTAAAGCAGCTGAAGCTGTAGTCTCGGAGTGCCTTTGAAGCTGTCAAACTGTAGCATGTGGAGCACTCATACACGTCTGTAGTGCAGTCTTATTGATTTCTGCGCGCTCGCTTTGTCCTTGGGATGAACACTTTGAATGGGGAGCTTTATTTAAGATGTGAGAAACATGACTATTTCAGCGATTCCATTTTAGGTAACATGTCACAGCTAAAATTACAATCTAGGTCAGTGATCCCATTAGCCTTTCAGGAGTGGGACAGTTTTCTTTTTGCTTCTATAATGAGAAATTCCAAATTAAATGGAGAGTAGCTGGCAAACTGCCGAATCATGATGTATGCCTCCAGAGTGTCCTGAAAATTATGACCATATGATTTGTCATAAAGTTAAAGACAGACTGATTTGCAAATCATATAAGCCCTATATAATTGATTAAAAGTGCAAGGGCAAAGTAATAGATGCTGAAAGGGAGGCATATAATTGTTTTTGAAAAATAAACCCACATTTTTAATGCTAGCTACACATTTTAAAAAGGTTAGGATCAGGTTTTTCTCTGTTTCTAACAACACACTCTTTAAATGTTTGGGGATCGAGGAGACCAGCTGCTGCAGTTTTGTAAATCACATGCTTCTTGCTGCTTCTTGTTGTCTTTTTTTTTTGCCTATTAATCCAATGTTTTCAATAGGCGACAGGTCTGAACTGCAGACAGGCCAGTTTTTCACCCTGACTCTCTTGCAACAGAGCCGTGCTGTGTACTCTGCGCAGAATGGGGTCTGGCATTGTCTTACACAAATAAATAAGGCCTCTCCTGACAGCAAGACAACAAGTCGAACGGTCCCTCTCCTCTTTAGCCTGGTTAGAGCAGCGCGCATGAATTCAAGCATGAATTTAAAATTTGATACATAAGACCACAGACAGCTTTCCACTTCACCTCAGTCCATCTTACACGAGCAGAGGAGGCAGCAGCATTTCTGTATCATGTTTTTTTCTTTGCCAGTCAGTTTTGTTTTTCAGTGTTGTCCTTTGTGTGTAGGGACTTCTTCAGATATAATGTTTACTAACATTATGCGCTGCAAATGATGAATTATTCTAAAAATGGTCATCTAATTTTCTTTAAAATCTTTTTACTCCTATTCAGTTCAATTCAGTTTTATTTATATGTTGCCAAATCACGACAACGGTCACCTCAAGGCACTTTATAAGGTAAAGACCCTACAATAATACAGAGAAACCCCCTATGAGCAAGCACTTGGCAACAGTGGGAAGGAAAAACTTCCTTTTTACAGGAAGAAACTTCCAGCAGAATCAGGCTCAGGGAGGGGCGGCCATCTGGCGTGACCAGTTGGGGGATGGGGACAGGACAAAAGACATGCTGTGGAGCCAGGCATCAATAATAACTAATGATTAAATGCAGAGTGATGTATAAACACATTAACAGCACGTTAAAACAGGTGAGTGATGAAGAAACACTTAATGCATCATGGGAATCCACCAGCAGCCCAGACCTAATTGTAGCATAAGTAAGGGATCACTCAGGGTCACCTGATTCATCCCTAACTATATGCTTTATCAGTAATTAAAGTTCTAAGGCTAATCTTAGAAGAAGAGAGGGTTTCTGTCTCCTGAATCCAAACTGGGAGCTGGTTCCACAGAACCGGGCCGGGCTGAAAGCTCTGCCTCCCGTTCTACTTTTATCCTAGGGACCACAAGTGAGCCAGTGGTCTGAGAGTAAGGTGCTTTATTGGGATGATACATTAATATGAGGTGTTTAAGATAAAATGGGGCCTGATTATTCAAGATCATGTATGGGAAGAGAAGGACTTTAAATTCAATTCCAGATTTAACAGGGAGCCAAGCCAAGCGGGAAATCAAAAGGGTTTTTTGATGGCTCCACCTCTGGAGTTATATCACTGACAGGTTTAAGCTGACCTGACTGCTTGTGAGATGTTGCCCCTGCAAAATGTGCATTTAGGAACAATAGAAACTCAACTACATAGTTGCAGACCACATAAAGTTACAGAGCGGCATCACTGAGTTAGCGAGTAAAACTCGCTAACGCTCTGCCCACTCAGTAACTGCAGAGTTTCAGTTGTTCTCTCACATTAAGATCAGCACAAAAACTCTGCAGCGAGCATCATGACTTTTTTTTAACTATACGTTTTTTGTGACTTACAACATAACCTGAAACTAATCCTTCCATTAAATATCTGGGTTATTTTTTGATTTTCATTTCTTACCATTGAGCAAGCAAACAAATACTTCAGTATTATATAACACATTAATAGAACGAATTGTGAAGATGTTCCTCTTACTTTAATAATTCTTGTACATTTCTGAGCTGAAAGATGAACAGAACTGTGCAGGATGTTGTTTCAGAGGGCTGTAAGCAAAATCATTGTACTGTATATCATAGTTAAGCCTGAGAAGTCAATGGACACCCCATAATTTATTACCGAGTACATTAGGGAGGTTTCTGACGACACGTAATAGTGCAGTTTTTCTTTTCTTTTTTTCTCCTTCATAAAGGCGTCTGCTCTCATGGCAAAAAAAAGAAGCTGCCAGGAAACCTCGCTTGGATTTGCTGACAACAACATTTTGTGAAAAATCTGCTGCCACTTGTGACAGCTTGTACAGGCGGAGGACCTTGATGTGATTGAGTGGATAGAGCGGGCGCATTAGAGAAGGGATACCAGTGCGAGGTGTCAGAGAGAGGAATACGGTTTGGAGCGCTTTTTATCTACAAACCTCACAATATAAAGTAACAGGTATAAAATTGAGATCGCCTGTTTACAACCTTAAGCGTGAGAAGTGGAGACCGTGAAGGAGCTGATATTGGTAGTCGTGTGAGGACACGAGTTGAAGATAGCTGTAGAAAGTGATAAAGAGGAGCGAAGGGACATCAGCAGGAGTGACCATGTGAGAAAGCTGCTGCGTATATGACAGAGGATAGGGTGGAGAAGAGCGATGGGAGGTGTTGAAATCCACTCACACTGAGGTCCCCAGTGAGACCGCCAGCCTTCTGGTCAGGGTGGCCAGGCGATCAGCACCTAATGCTAATGTGGAGGTGGCAGATGTTCTCATTAGTATACTGTTTAGAAGTTGAAAATGCTTACTGCACACCGCTAATGTATTGCCTGATGTAATAATATTTTATTTTAATGTATTTTAATGAAGAAGTCAAAATCTTCAGTCATCTTCAGAACAATTTATTCTATAGGCACTAAGATGCTTTACACTAAGACTTGTCATTTATTCCAGAAATTTCAATAATTTATTGTATGCAGAATCTGTTTTATACAGCATTGATGAGTCTGCCGTTTTCTGGCTTTCTTTTTCTTTTTACATTATTTAGTTTTCACGTCAAAGTAGTTTTAAAAAGTCCATACTGCCCTGAAAATCTTTGAATGTCTCAGTTTTGTTGAAAAGATAAAACCTTAAAGAAAATTGATTTACAATCATAAGTGAACATCTGGAGTCTTCGGACTATTTTGTTTTTTAAATTTGATGAAATAACCGTTTACTGTACCAACAGTTAAGTTGTCCACTGCCACAGTGGATTTTAAATCAGGCAATCGAGATATGGGTGAAGTGCAGACTTTCAGATTTAAATCGATGGCTGTAACAAAAGTATTGCATTAACTGTTTAAGAATTGCAGTCGTTTTTATAAGTAGTCCCATTTTCAGATGCTTTCAGATCAAAGAAGATAAACACACAATTCCTCTCTGAACCCAAGCTCATTTAAGATGGACTGGGGTGGAAACTAACTCTGCTGTGGTCAGAACAACCAAAGGTTTCCACATTTTCAAAAGCGTCTTTAATGCTGAATGGCATACGCAGCCTTTTAGAGGAACATATTGCCATCCAGAAGTCTTTTTCAGAGGTTTCCAGTGTTTTACACACATCGCAACAGTGAGTCTGTGTTGAAGTCAAACAGCTGAGCAGCTGAGATCCTACATCAAGCAAAAATGGGGAAACGTTTGACTTTCAAAGCTTTAGTTCTCAAATGCTTTAAGATTGTTGTTAGGGGGGGGTGATGCAACACAGTGGTAAACATGACCCTGCCCCAGTCTTATTTTGTTACAAAGACCTTTGGCATTAAAGGAAATGGGGAAAATAGCAACAAACGTTCCTTAAGGCATTAAAACCACCTGGTGTGGTGCGCTCACAAACACAGATATGACATTTAAGCCATGCTGAGGTCATTAGATGTTGTATATATCTGTAAATATCTGAAAGCTTGTAACATCCTCCCCTTGTCATGAAATCTTTTCCTTTTTCTTTGGCTACACTTCCTTCAAATGTTGTTCTGAGCACAGTTTCTTTTTTTTCTTTTTTTTAAATGTAATTTAATGGCTTGAGGCGATTTGCTGTTTACTCTTTAATGAGTTTAATGATTTCCTGTAGTGTGCTGTGTCAACATGATGAAAATTTCAGCTGTTTTCTTTTGTTTGATTGGTTTTTCTACCCTTCATCACCCTCATGGTGCACTCTCCTTGCAGCTATTTATGGTGGACAATGCAGCTGATGACTGGAGGATAGCCATGACATACGAGCGCATCTTCTTCATCTGCCTGGAGATCCTGGTGTGCGCCATACACCCCATCCCAGGCAACTACACCTTCACCTGGACGGCACGCTTGGCCTACTCCTACGTGGCATCCAAGACGGACGCAGATGTGGACATCATCCTGTCCATCCCCATGTTCCTGCGCCTGTACCTCATCGCTCGCGTCATGCTGCTGCACAGCAAGCTCTTCACCGATGCCTCGTCCCGCAGCATCGGTGCACTCAACAAGATTAACTTTAACACGCGATTTGTGATGAAGACTCTCATGACCATCTGTCCCGGCACTGTGCTGCTGGTCTTCACCATCTCGCTATGGATAATCGCTGCATGGACAGTGAGAGCCTGCGAGAGGTGCCTGGATCAGTTTTCTCATGCTATGCCGCGCTGCTCAGCATGAAACATAGATAAGGCTTAAAAATAGATAGAATACTCGCTCTCTGTCTGAGCATCAAGATAGAAGGATTAACACAAGCTGTAAGAAAAGATTATGAAACTGCAGAGTCCTGAAACGTTGGATTTTAGGCATTACAGTGGCTAAAACCTCTTTTTTTAAAAAAGAAATAAGTAGCAGTCGTGAGCATCAGTTTGTTCAGGTGCATGAAGGTGTGTCAGTCTGTTACATTTATTATTCATTACAGGTACCATGATAACCAGGACATAACCAGCAACTTTCTTGGAGCCATGTGGTTGATCTCAATCACGTTTCTTACCATTGGTTATGGGGATATGGTCCCACATACGTACTGTGGGAAAGGAGTCTGCCTCCTGACTGGCATTATGGTGAGATTATGATGCTTGTTTTTTGTTTTTTTTTATCAGCTTGTGAAACTATTGAAAGACCCTTATTAATTATGTAAAAGCAGCCGATCTCCTGCTAATTTATCGTGACTGAAAAATATTGACAAGTAAAGTAACCCTGTATATTTTGTCTGGCTCCCCAGGGCGCTGGCTGCACTGCCTTGGTGGTGGCTGTGGTGGCAAAGAAACTGGAATTAACCAAAGCTGAAAAACATGTTCACAATTTTATGATGGACACCCAGCTAACAAAAAGAGTAAGTGAAAGCTCTGCAAGGTGTCATAGATGCTTTATTTCTTTACAGTCTTAACCAATTTTGTTTTTGCACCCTAAGGTGAAAAACACAGCTGCGAATGTTCTCAGGGAGACGTGGCTCATCTACAAGAACACTAAACTGGTGAGGAAGATGGACCACGCCAGAGTCAGGAAGCACCAGAGAAAATTTCTCCAAGCCATTCACCAGTAGGTGCCGTGCTCTTAACCCTGACCTCGCCACTTTTATCCAGCAATTTCATTCACCAGAGCAACACAAACCTGAAATCTGAATTGTTTGACACCTGTAGCAAAGTTATGTGCTCATAGATTTGGAGGATCTTGTATTTTTATAACCATGCTTTGACTTGACTGATTTCACAACTTCCTCTGCTGATGTTTGAATGTTATGTATGTATATATTTATATATACACAATGACTCATTGGAGATTCCTGTAAAAGCATTTACCAGTTTTTAAAAAGGCATAAACTAGCATCATGAAAAAGAAACTCTGTGTAAAGTTCATTTTACCTCAAAATATGCAGGTTTTACAGAATTCACAGGAGTATGATATCGATTTCTCCACCTTTTGCTGTCAGGTTGACTCTTGTGTGTCTTCTTCGCTGTGAGTCAGATGTCAGGCTGACCTCAGGGCTGACACATTTCGGTTTCTACTCCTCTAGCGCTTGCTCAGACACTCACCTGTCAGCTAGTGTTTTAGTGGTTCCCCAAGGACCCCCAAAGTGCTATCTCACTCCAAAACAGTATTGATTTTAACCTCACCTCACTGTTGTTTTCCTTCAGCTTACAGTGCTTACCAGCACAGCCACACTGAGGCTTCTTTCATTAACTGGCAATCACCTTGGCGCTTTATTAGAATAAATAATAGCAAATACGCTGGTATATTGTTCATACTCAAGTAAAAATGTCCTCTGTTTGTATGTTTGTTTTGCTTTCTGTGGTTTTATTCACACACGCATATATATATGAGTCTTCGTGGTCTACTGTGTGCAACTTTGCTTTGCTCATGAATCTTTTGGACACACATTTAAGTTTTAACGGCATTCGGATGTTTATTGGGAAGGTAGGGAGACACAAATATACACAAACTGTCTGCTGCTGCTGCAACCCACATCCAGACTTGCAGTTTAATAGCTTTCTCTCATTGTTGCTGCTTTTCGAGTCATTATGCCCTTGCTGTTGGGTTCAGGTGATTCGCGGCATTGATGACGGCTTCTCATGTCCACCTCCTGTTCTCTTGGACAGCCTAATAATGGAAATGGCTCAGAGCTAAAGTGCAATCTATAAAGAACCAGATTCAGTTGGGAAAAGTCACGTTGCTCTGTGTGCTTGGAACGACCACTCAGCGTGGTATCAACATCTCCCGGTCACATTCTTTGTGTTAGAGAGATTCGGTCTCGGTTATGAGGCAGAGTGTTCACGGGGTTCGTGTGGGAGAGTTTTAAGTAGGGCCTGTAGCCTAATCGCAGGGTGTGACAGACAAACTCTGGCGTACAATTAATATAGAATAGGAAGTGGATTAACAAGTGGAGGCTTTTAATAGGCCTACAGCAATCTTTGACTTCCTCTACTGGTCAAAGTTGTAAGACAGTGAGAAGACTTTGCTCACACATCCTTATTAGTTGATGGGGGTAAAAGCTGTTGTTAAACAGACACTTCTGGTTTGCCGGCATTAACAGGAAGATTGCTTTTATTCACTGTCTTTCTGATAGGACCAGAAAAGGCTAAATTAGATTCAGAGAACAAAACCAGCTGCAGCCACCAGAAGCGGTCCACGCAGGGTGAAATGACAAACTGGTTTCAAGATGAGGGAAGTCAGGAGAAGCGGTGGCTGCTCTTCACAGGTGACAGTGTAGCGATGAGGGTTTCAGCAGCCAGACGTGAGCAAACAGAGTTTGCCATCTGACTATGTTTATCTGATATTGTAATAATTCATTTGTCTACTTCATGTTTCCTTTTTGTTCCTGTTTTGTTTTTGTTTTTCCTGTTTGTGTCGACACAATGCAATAGAGCTCGAAAGTAAGTCTTCGCCTCTCATGTAGATACAGACCTGTTGTGTGCATGCTAACGAGAGCTTGTCCTTGAACCCAATAACTACTAAAAAAAAAAAAAAAAAATTACACTCCCTCATTTGATAAGTGAAATTCATCCCTCAAAAATCTTTGCTTCACACAACCCAGTCACACCTGCTAAAAGTGTGTTTTTCTTAGTTGGCATGTCAGTTTGACGAAACACACAGCATCACATTTTTCTTTGTCTGATTTAAATCACCGGTACAGGCACCTTGTTAGTGAACAGACATGTGCTGCACATTGTATACACACCCACAGATGCAGTTTAAGTGAATTTCAATTATCAATGATGGAGGGTGTTTTTCTTTCCATTTCTGCATGGATGTGATGAGACTTTTGATCTTTAATCAGAAAGCAACTGATTAAACTCCAATCAACTGTGCTTTCACCTACCGAAGGATGACGACCAGAGTGGCATTAGCCTGCAGACGTGTACGTTCTGTGATACTCCAAAAAGTCATGCGATACGCCCGAGCGGCCACGCTCGCACAGATCAGGGCTCAGGGTCATCTTTCGGCAAGTGGAACCATTGTTACGCCTGTTACGACATTTGCAGCTACATTTCCTCCATTTCCCTGTTGGATGACACAGTAGCAGAGATGCCAGTCCATTGTTGTTGTCGTGGCTGGTAAACAGCATAATAGCAACGACATGCAGCTGCCATGCAAGAAGAGTTTGGAGACACAACAACACTGAGGTCATTTGGATGACACGTGCTAGAGGCACGGTATCACACAAGTGCTAGCCAAATGTCCTGCAGAATGTTTTAGGCCATAACGGCTGTGAAATCAAATGTCTCCCTTTGGGGAGGCCGTCTTTTTCCATGCGCAAGGCTGAAGGAGGAACCATAGTGGGGGCAAAAAAAAAAAAGCAGGACAGTGAGCGCTTGTTAGCTCAGAGATCAGCGAATTGAACAAAGAGGGAAGTGACCTAAGAGGAAGGTCAGGGTAAAGCCTTGAAGAAATCCCGTTTGTGCTCGAGAGGCTGCAACTGTGACCAACAGTGTGAATGGTCAGCAGGGACAAGGGCGACGGGGGGGTAAAAAAAGAAGACGTCAGACCCATCCATTACTTTGAAGAATAATTTGCATTTCTTTTCACCATGAGTTTAATGGAGGTCATGACAAATAAAGCAACTTGAGAGGGTAAAAAATGTGGAGCGGCACTAACTGAGATTGAAACGCTTAGCATAGCCGTTTTCCCCCGATGAACACCAACCGCATATAAAGTGCCCGTTCACAAAGGGAAGTGCCCATGAGCAGTGACTGATTGTGGAAAACATACTTTGAATGTAAAATAGAAGGTCAGCAGGCTTTCTCGCCCTCACCTCAACCTGCCCTCTGACAGCTATTGGTCATCCAATTGTGAAATGTATATTTCTAACAGGTCTCATGTCAACTAAAACACCGTGTAACCCCGAACACCTATTATCTTCTGTAATTTAGAGCAGACTGCTGCTCTTTTCTTTATTTTTTTCATTATAGCTAGAAGAATATAAGAGTGATGTTTTGAAATTTGTTCTGCATTTGTCTGAGAGTCTTCTTTGTATGAAGCATTATGGGGCTAAGGTGGCAGGACATTTTTGCCCCATGCCTGAAGTTTTCTTTAGTGGCTTCTGTGGCACTCTCTGGTCTTCGCTGCACATTTGGGAGTTTCTTGACGAAATATCCGTCTCCCTCAAAGACTCTTGAATTTCTTCGTCTTCAGCAATCTTAAAATTTGACCCTCAATCATCATCTAAGAGTCAGACTGTATTAACGGTGTATTATTATTTTTAAGCAATTCAGGAGGAAGGAAAAAAAACCCTCTTTAATATGTTGAAGCCACATGTGGCTAATACTCTGCAATAGTGCACATTTTGCTGTTTTTAAGTCCCCTGAGAAGAAGAGTTTAAAAAAAAGGTGCTTCAGAAGCACAATTAAACAGGAGCTGTAAATTATATAAGCACATTTTATAAAGTAGGCAATTTTCAGTCTTTGCAGGTAGGATTTTGGGGTGATAGAAAAATTAGCGTTTTGCAGATTTTTTTAGCCCACGAGAGAGTTTCTGGAAAAAATCTTTTCATTTCCTGCCCGCAATTAACAATTAAAATGATTCTTTAAGTTGTCATGATGACGCGATTTTCTCTGTTCTAATGGGAATATTGGAAAGTCTCAAAAGGGAAGCAGGCTCATAGCTGCTGTTTAAAGGTTAAACTTTACCCTCTGTGTTAATACAAAACAGTGTGTGATGTTTTTGGCTCTCTGAGTGACTAAATAGGAATAGTAAAGACAAAAAAGTTAACCAGAAGGGAACTTTACAGGAACAACAGCTGACCTTTTTTCCCTTGCTGTTGATGTTTTCTAATCTCATATGTCAAGAAGACATACAGTAGGACTTGATAAATGCTGTTTACACTGTACCCAGATATGACCCCCCCACCCCCATTCCCTTGTGGTGTGTATTGGTTGAGTAGGACGCAGAGCTGATTTCATTCACCCCCCGTGGCAGCTCCCTCTCCTCCCCCCACCCTTTCTTTCTCTGTGGTCTCCTTTCCACTTGCATGCAGCTCAACCAAGCAGACTGCCCCTCCAAACCCTGCATTCTCTACACATATCCCATGCATGTCCTGGGAGTGTTCTCCATGTGTATGCCTTGTGTGTGCACAAATTTACAACAAGAACAAAAAAGAAAAGAAAAAGAAAAAACATATCGACACTAATAGCGTTAATTTATTGGGTTCTGAATGGTCTTGTGTTCAGATTGAGAAGTGTTAAAATGGAGCAACGCAAGCTGAATGACCAAGCAAACTCACTAGTGGACCTTGCTAAGGTAAGCTAGACTAACAGTACACTGCTGCCTTTGTAGGTTTCCTCCCTCTGTGTGGCTGAATCCAATGCATGCTAGCTGACTGGTTGAATTAGTTGTGTTTTCTAATATAAATCAAAGTCTACAGGTGTCAAATAAACAGACAGGCTTTACAATCTGTGTGTTGATTGCGGTTGACTGCGCTCACCTGGAATTCAATTTGCTTGGGGTATGAAATAATAACGCATCTTTATTTTGCAGTGTAAATCACTGTCCCCGGGACAAAAAAATTACTGAATGGGAGTAATGAGAAACCCGGCACAGTTTTTCCCTCTATGTATTCTCTGATGTTTGTCTCCAGATGCACTAAACAGAAGTCGACAAACCTTAGGGAAAGACCAGGCAGTGCGCCAGCCTGACACAGCAGAAACAGTAACCTGGAAAGGGAGACACACTGTGATCTGATGATTCAGCCAGAAATAAAGGCAGAGAAAAGAGGAGAGAAAAGCAGAGCACTCTGACATTCAAAAGTACACCACAGTCAAACTGGATTCAGGCCAGCATGTCATGAAAGGTATTAGTTAATATTGCCTAATCACCTCATGCTGTAAAACAGCACCGAAACCTGCGACATGACATTGAGTAAGGTGGCTTATGGCCAGCGTTGTACGAGTCTGCAGCCATAGGAGGGCAGTGTGGCTTCAGTCTTTTCACGCTCTCGGTGGAAAGACGGAGCTAAATAGAGCTGAACATATCTTTTTGGAAGATGCATTGCCACTGCAGTGCACAGTGAAATTCCTCAGATCACAACGTATCCCCTTATTTCATTATCTCCTCCAGAGTCACTTATACAGACCCTGTTTATTCATCCAGCGTGACATAAACGATGTAACATTGGTTGAATGCAGTTTCCTTCCACAGGATTTTTTTTCTTTTTCATTTTTTCCAGTACATATCCTTAAATTACAAAACTGCTCGCTCAGGTGGCTTTAACAACCATCTCTACCACTCTGCTCGCTCTTCTTCCCTCGTCTTGTACAGAAATTGGTTTATAATGTCAATTTGCGGTTTTACATTACAGCCCAAGTAGATGTCTATTAACCACCTGTATTCTTGCTCCATCACATACGTTCCTCAATGATCTACTAATGGTTTTCTTGCTCTCTATCATCCATTCCACCATATTTGAGCATGTTCTCCTTTCATTTCACGGTTTGAAACTTGGAGGCCTGTGCCTGGATGCAATCATTTCTTAATTACACTAAGAAGAAAAAGACCTTTATTGGATTAATTTGATATTAATAGCACAACCCTAACAACAGTTGTCAGGTTAAGTAATGTCATGGCTTCCTTAGTCCTCACTGATTCATATAAACAAGCTATCCCATCATCCCCGCCTCAAATCAGAAGAGGACAAGGTAAGTGATGGATGACATCGCCTCTAAGCTGCCAGGGGTTATTAGTCCTGCACTGAATAGTACCTCAGAGATCGCCTTCCAGCAGCATCACCACCACCACTCCTCATCTGGAATGTGACATGAATTTCTTAGGCTGTTGTTGACTATTTTGGAAGCCCAGACCGTTTTAGAGAAGAGTAGTTATAGTTATATAATTTTCATGGAGGTTTTTTGTTTGTTTGTGTGTTTGTTTGTTTTTCTTTTCTTGTTGTTGTTTTTTAATAGCCTGTTATGAGATGGCTGATGCATCAGAAGAGCATCATGTCAAGTCAGCAGGCACCTTTCCTGTCTCCTCAAGGTCACAAACTAATGTACTCTGGTCTGCATGAAAACATAAGCTCCTGTAAACTGTCCAAATAAAATTCACCCTTCTAGATCAGTTTACGGCAGATACTGTGCTCCCATAATGTTCCTCTGACCTTATTTTGAAGGATGGTGAAGGTTTCTCTGGGTGAGACACCAGCCATTGCAGACAAGATGGATAAAATGGCAGTATCATAAAGCATTTACTTTGAGTTTGTAAAATCTGAACTGTTGATTCAGCTCAAGAAGCCTGCGCAGGAACGTCTCACCGTGCAGTATTACGACAGCGTTCAGCCTGACACATAAACTGAAACATTGGTGCAATCACCACCCTGTCATGTTATGCAGGTTCTGTACAGGCTGATCTCGTGTGTGGCGTAAGGTGTATACACTCACTGGACACTTTATTAGATACACCTTGCTAATACCAGGGTGGACCCTTTTTTGCCTTCATAACTGCATTAAGTCTTCGTGATACAGATTCAACAAGAAGTTGGAAACATTCTCCTGAGAGATTTTGATCCATATTGACATGACAGCATCACACAGTTGCAAATTTGTTGGCTGCACATAATGGAAATCTCACATCCCACTACATCCCAAAGGTGCTCTATTGGATTAGGTTGTGGTGACTGTGGAGGGCATTTGAGAACAATTTTGATGATTTGAGAGGCATGACGTGGTGCACTATCCTGCTGAAAGCAGCCATTAGCAGATGGGCACACTGTGGCCATAAAGGGCATAAAGAGATGGACAAGATCCGCAGCAATATTCAGTTAGGCTGTGGCATTTAAATATTCATTTGGTACTAAGTGGCCAAAGTGTATCAAGAAAATATCCCCCACACCATTACAAGTAAATTGTAGCTCCGTTTCCTGTTCTTAACTGACAGAAGTGGCACCCAGTGTGGTCTTCTGCTGTAGCCCATCAATATGTTGTTCATTCAGAGATGCTCTTCTGCATACCTTAGCTGTAACAAGGAGTTGTTTGACTTCCCATTGCCATCCTATCAACTCAAAGCAGTCTGGCCATTCTCCTCTGACCTCTAGCACCACCTTTCTTTCACATTCTGATATTGACTTTGAACTTTGGCAGGTCGTCTTCACCATGTCAGACGTGCCATGAGATTGGCTGATTAGAAGTTTGCATTAACAAGCAGTGGAGCAGGTGTACCTAACAAAGTGGCCGTTGAGTGTATCCGTGTCATTACTGCACTCAGTCATGAACATTTTTGTTGTTATTTAAGAGAAACATGAAATCCTAAAATACTTTGAATGTGATGGTGAGTTTTTTTCTTCCTTCTATCTTGGTTTAGCAAGCAAATATTGTGCAATACAGTGAAAAAATCCTGTAACATCTGAAACTGTGAGCTTTATAGAGCTGACTCAGACTGTGGAAGCATCACATTAGCTGAACTTTTATTGCACTTTTACACAGCATAGCGCCTTTGATGTTTATTCACGATTTCTGACATTGAAATTGCAGGCAGAATGTGAGTATTGTTTTCAGACAGACGTACAAATAGATATACATCAGTTTATTATTTTAAAGTCATTCTTTACTTTGACTTTGATGTGTTTGAACAGTGAATCTTTAGCACTCGTAGCTTCTTGTAACCAGTTTTCTTTCTTCTCTTTTCAGAACTATCAGTGCATCTTGATGTGATAAAAATGCATTTTCCCTATTTTTTTTAATGTATAATAAATTTTCTGGTGGTCCACCAAAAGTAACATCGGTTTGAAAATGTTAACAATAAGCTTGTTTTATCTCTCCTATTCCAGACTCAGAACATCATGTATGACATGGTATCAGACCTGAATGAGAGAGGGGAGGACATGGAGAAAAGGATTGCCCTGCTGGAGACGAAGCTGGAGACTCTACTGAGTAACTTGCAAGCTTTGCCCGGACTCATCAGCCAGGTCATCAGCCAGCAGCATAGGGACTTCCTGGAGGTGCAGCTCCAGCCTTATGACAAACACAGCCCTGAGCGCTCACAGTCAGTGTCCCGGCGGAGGTCGTCCTCCACGGCACCGCCCACCTCCTCCGAGAGCAGCTAGAGTCCAGGGGGGACGCCTCCACTGGAGACTTTTGCCATCATATGGCCAAGTTGCATTTATCGTAAAGCCTTATGGTTTCAATAAGTATTATCCAAATTCTGATGACAGAATCCAAGATACTGGGGACAATACATTTTAATGGATAACTTCATGCTGTTATTTATTTTTTATTACCTCAAAAGATGTTGTTATCCTTGCTCTGGTGACATAAAAATAATGGCGCTTCCCTCAGTAACAACTAAAAGGCCTATCGATGGGGCTGTGATAAGAACTCTTCTCCATCTCTATGCAGAGGTAGCCAGTTTTAGGTAGCAGGGTTACCAAGTGTGAAACTATTGCACTAAAATAGTGCTTCTCACAGACTTTGTGCTTCTGCTGGCTTGATTCGGTCTCTGTGTTCCTCAAAGGAAACTGAGAAACCACTGAGAAATCAGTCAGGGAGCATGGCAGTGATATTGAGAAAAAGTGCTGCGGTTTACGGACTGGAGTGAACTGACAGCAGAAGCCAGATGAAAATCGCTCCTACACACTGTCACTCAGAGATAACTTTAAAAGCTTGAAATGAGGAAAACAGCATATATCTTTTAGGTTAGAAACAGCATCAACTATAGTGGTTTTCCTTTGCAGAGTGCCCCTGTAGAATGACTATTTTTTGGGGCCACGTTGCAAATAATTTAATCCTCTAGTAAAAATGAATGCATCAGAACCTGTACTTGCACTTACTTTTTAATCAATGCACTTCAATGCTGACTAAGATATGATATAAAGATACGTTGCTCATTAAAAGAAGAACATTTTGAATGTTCGGGCATGGGTTTATTATTGTCAATTATCGAGTTGTGGCTAGTGTTAATGATTCAAATCGAAGCCCCCTTTCTGTTTCTCACAAAGAAGCATCATCTTAAACCTGCAAAAGTCTTTAGAAACTTACTGAGTGATCATACATTTACTAATTAACCCCCGGTCTCGCTGTGTCTCACCTCCTGTCCTTTTTTTTTCTTTTGCCTGTGCTCTTTATGCTTGCTGCCATCCCAGCTGGGCAACAACAAATGCTGAACAACAAAACCGTAACCATATCTACCTTTTAAAAAGTAAATGCCTATTTTTATATACTTTAATGAGGAGAAGCACACCTCTTAAAACTAAACAAACAACAACGTGGGATCGATTAAGAGGCAGATTCAGCGTAACTAGCACACGGTAAAGATATCTCGGACTGGAGTTAAGATACATAAAACTGTCTGTGAGACTTTTTCCTGAACATAATTAACAAACAGTGTGATTTAAAAACTGTGGTATTCTTTACACTTCATCTATCGTTTACAGCATACGCTTTGGATGATACTGCTGGATGAGCTGGAAGAGCAGGGCTGGTAAATGTGATTGGCATTTACTACACTTGGAAATGTTACGGTCCACAATTGATTTAACATATATTCTGATTTTATTCATATATCCACTTTGGTCATTAATGCACTGTAGCTACATATGAACTGTGAGATCTCCTGATGTGTCCAACATACCCTTTTATGCATTATTACTCAGTATACGACCATAATGGTTGTGTATTTTTAAAACAGCCGTTCCAAGGTTCACAGAGCATCGCATGGGTCAGAGGAGATCCATCACAGGTCTTGTTCAACCAGCTCACTCATTAAACAATAAATCAATCAGAGAGTTGACAAAACACAGATGTTCCGTTCACAAACTTTAGCAGCATAGAAACCAATGACAGACTATACTGTATGCGACTTAAACGATAAAGAATTAAACAATAAAAATATACAATTTCACCGGTCTCCATCCTTTTTGTGTGCATTTAAATGTGGGTTTGTATCTTATGCGCTTTTGTAGAAAGATGTTACACAGTTCAGTGCAATAACCAGTGTTGTAGACAATGTGCTCATCAGTATGTACGCTCCAGGTAAAGTGCACCGCAGACTTTGTAGATCTTCTAAAGAAATAGGCTCGCTATGACATACATTAGGTTATTTGATATAGTCAGAATTGCCATTCTGTTGGCAAAAGTAAAGGGATAGTCCTTAAGTATATAACAAAGTTATAAGATTTTTCTTATTTAGAAGCAGAAAGGTAGAATTGATTATTTCTTAAAAGTTAGCATGCAACAATTTTACAATTATACACCAGAAATCCAGTTACAGTATTTAAACGTCTACCTGAATAAATGTAATTATTATTAAACAAATGTGATATTATATTAATCTTACCGAAGTATCAGTTTGCAATACTTTGTGTGCATTCAGCTTTGACTTTATATGCAGTTATACACTCACTGGATGCTTTTTTGGTACACCTTTTCAACAGCTCATAAATAACACAAAAACCCATGTATTAAATAACATACACATCACATGGCAGGTAGATATGGTCAAGACAACCTGCTGAAGTTCACACGGAGGATCAGAATTGGGAAGAAAGGTGATTTAAGTGACTGAACATGGCGTGGTTGTTGGCGCTAGACGGGCTGATGGGTGACATGAAATATGATACATGAAATATAAACAAATTTCCATAATATCTGTTATGTTATTTATGAGTCCTTCCAATTCAGTTTAAAAATAATCATATTTTATTGTCAAAGCAAGTCCTGGATTACTCGTTTATGCTCTGCCTGACTCTACTTAGATCTGTTGTGTTTGTGCCAACCAATAACAGTCATTGGTGCCAGCAGGGACGTTAAAGAGTGCCCTCTGGTGGAGAAACTATGCAACATGAAAACTGATAACATTACCACTCATAACATAACTCATAATATCAGCAGTGCCGATATATCGATCGGTCTTCAGTATGATCACAGTGTGTCCATCTTCTGATGGCTGTTTTCAGGAGGATTACACATGATGTCACAAAGTCCAGATCATCTCACACTGACTGATAATGAGTTGACTGTACTCAAATGGCCTCCGGTGTCACCTGATCTCAATCCAATAGAGCACCTTTGGGATGTGGCAATGGGGGATTCTCATAAAGGGTTGTGCAGCTGCAAAATCTGCAGCAACTGTGTGATCATTTCAGCATGGACCAAAATCTCTGAGGAATGTTTCCGGCGTTTCGTTGAATCTGTGTCACGAAGAATTAAGGCTACTCAAAAGGCAAAGAGTATTCTAACCTCATACCACTGAGGTGTACTCAGTGAAGTGGCCCACGAGCTTATTTTTTCATCAAGATTTTCTTCTATAGAGGTGTTTTTTATTCATAACCTAATTTAGGAGACGATAATTTAGTTCATGTGTAGTTAAATAGTTTTGTTTTATACTGAAAAGCACTTCTAATATTTAACTTGTGGATTATTTCATTAAAAGAGCAAAAGAAATAAAAGCGCACTATCCAACCTGAGTAAATGTACTCATGCAGTATTTTAGGTACAGGTGTATGACTTTTGTATGAAGCTATAAGACAACAGTGGTACATTCTCAGCTAGACACTGATTAAATCTGATGTTTTACAGCGTAAAACAGTTATTTAAATCAATTTAGAGCGACGATGTCTCCTCACAACTCAGAAACATCCGAAACTTGAGAAAAGTACAAGCCAATGCTCATCTGCACAGGCACACAGGCCTACATTAATTCTTAATAAAATATTGTGTTTAATAGCTTTATTGTACGTTTTGACGTAAAGATTTTTTTCCTCGAAGAGCTAACTGGGATTTATCAAGCAAGTTAACTAAATGGGGTTTTTTCTGATATCCAGTGAAGTAGAACAACCTTTCCAAATGAATAATGGAATTTTCCATTATCCATAGCCGTACTATAGCAGTACTTGTGTTTATACATTTTATTTGCAATTTTAGTTGTACTAAATTCCACCTTCCTGATTCGCAAATGAAGCATTTGCACTTATGGAAGCTCATGCTGCGTTTGCGTTTCTCTTTTTTGTTCAGTGAGCAACCTGTGAGTGAACGCGGGCTGTCATTGGTCAACGCACCGGGTATCATGCCCCGCCTCTGTCCGGGTTCTCGCGAGATTTCCCTGGAAACACCGCACAACCGCGTTTGTGTGGTGTGCATGCTAAAGTACCCCAATAACTTTGCCAACTTCCATGTAAAAGATTTTCAATTTCAATCGGTAACGTGAATTGTACACGGGGAACACCGTCACCATGAGTATACTCGCCAAAATAGCAGAAATTGAAAATGAGGTAAGATGGAAACAGCGGGCGGGCTAACCCGCTGACAGTCACGTTTAAGCTAGCCACAAACTGTTAGCGTTAGCAAAAATATTACAGCCGGGCTTTGTTTTACTCTCAATATTTCTAACTCACATTTTTTTCTTTTGGCCACAAAGTGCATATAAAGTTGCTTTACCCAATCAGTGAACTTGTGAATCCATTACTAATCATATAAGACAGTGTAACGGATGTGCTAGTGCAGGTTGATGGTGGTAACAAGTAACAAGCTCGCCTTTACATAACGTGTATACTTTAACTGTTCAATACAAGTTAACTTAAAACGACAGTGTTGTCTTTTAATCCACACGTATCCATATATTATGATCTTTGTATGGTGTGCCGTCTGTTGTTGTATTGAGAAAGCCTCAAATTTGAACATAAGAGTTCGTACCAGCAGGGGTACTTGCTTTAAATTACACTGAATGTTTTAGTTTAAGTTTTTAGTTTAGTTTAAACTTAACTTAACATTCAGCAATTGTTTCATTTCAGCTCAAAACATTCAGCTTCAGCTATCATCAGCTATCATCACATTGCAGTTTCTTCAGAAAAAGCCGTTTCTAGTTTTTAATGGAAACCTTACTGTATTATCAGAGGCAGTAAAAGGAAACCCTCCAGGTTGCAGTGCAAAGACGACTTGTTTCACTGTCTTTTTTAAGGGTTGCCACAGCAGATCATTGCTTCCATCTGTCTTCTCTGTGGTCTTCCTCTTATCTCCCTGCCTGGCAGATCCATCTTGAACATCCTTTCCTTTGTTAGCCATCTCTCTCACTTTACCAGCCATAATTCCTACATTTAAAATCTTGCCTTCTATTTTGCTGCCTCCAAACATGCCTTCCCCTACTATTCTTTCTCAGTCTTTGGCCATTAGCAGCCACCCTGCTGGTCAGTTGTACCGGTAGCAGTTCTTGTAAGTCACTAGTAACATTTCTAGCTAACATGTTTGATTTGGCAAAGACTTTACACCGGACGCCCTCCCTGTCACAACCTACCCATTTATCTTTAACTTGAGACCAGCACTAGGTGTACATTGTAATGTGCAGAGAAACACAGCTGTGTTGATCTTGGCCAGGACTTTTCCTGCCTATTAAAAATCTTTCCTCCCACCTTAAATGCTTTAAACTGTATTATTTATCAAATGGACAGAAAAACTAAGATTAAATAAAATGAATGAATATCTGTTAATTGAGGTTAAAAAAACTCTTTGCCTTAACTATGATCATTCAAGTATGTAAGTTAAAGTTGCATGTCAAATGTAAGAAACCCTTGCATTTAAGTTGGCATAAAGTAAAAACTGTACAACATGAGAGAATGGGAGCAGGTTTATAGTGTTGTTACTGCACTGACATTACAGTAAATCCAGATGGGCAAAATTAAACTTTGAATTGTAAAGGATAAGTCTATTCTGTATTAAGTTTCACCATGACTGTACCTGAGTGCAGTCAGTAAAAACTGCTTACTCAATGCTTTTTAGAAAGTTCTCATGCAGACTGGTATTATTGTTCACTGTAGATGGCCAGGACGCAGAAGAACAAGGCCACAGCTCACCACTTGGGTCTGCTCAAAGCACGTCTTGCCAAACTCAGAAGGGAACTCATCACACCTAAAGGAGGCAGCGGTGGTGGGACAGGAGAAGGTGAGATCAGGATACTTGTGTCCTAATGATGTTACCAAACTTTTATTTTAAATATTTATTTATTTTTGCCCGGCCATGAATGCTAATGCATATTTGATTTTTTTTGATATGTTTCCTCCAACTTTTAGGTTTTGATGTAGCGAAAACCGGTGACGCTCGTGTCGGCTTTGTCGGCTTTCCTTCTGTAGGAAAGTCTACACTGCTAAGTAACCTTGCAGGTGTATACTCTGAGGTTGCTGCCTACGAGTTCACCACTCTAACAACAGTACCTGGAGTCATTCGGTATAAAGGTGCTAAAATTCAGGTACAAGAGTTTCTGCTTTCGTCAAAATCTGGAATATTGTTCATGCTGTGGTAAGGTTTAAGTTATTTGCTTATATTTTTCTTTTCCTGACTTCTTCCTTTTTAGCTCCTGGATCTCCCAGGAATCATTGAGGGCGCCAAGGATGGAAAGGGCAGAGGCCGACAGGTCATCGCAGGTAATGATTTGATTACAGTGGAATCTGCTTGGAGGGAAATACAATGGCAGCTAGAGCAGGGCGATATGACCAAAAATATTTATCATGATATACATTTGAAAATGATCGATAACGATATAACTGACGATATAATTGAAACTAGACAAAATACTTTACAACTCCACAACTTTATTAGTGCAAAAAAAAAAAACCCATCAATGTATTTTCACTTAAACAAGCAGCTGTTTTTTATGTGCATTAAAGTTATATAAAAATTTAACAGTGCAAATGCAAATTCCTTGCTGACAGTTTAACCAAAAGGCATTTCCAGTGGAAATTGGCCGACATACCCTCAGCATAACCATGTATAATATCCACAAAACTTAAAAAGAGGTTATACACACACAATATGGTAATATTATGTTGAAGCACAGTACGTATCACTCCGCGAGGCTCCTGCCTACGATAGCCGTAATCCATCAAGCGGTGCGGGTTCGTAGCTCAGCAAAGTCATACTAAAACATTTGACAGATTTTCGAGCGCCATGTACCACATAAAATCGTTTGGAGGTCAGTAAACACAACCAGAATTCATACATAAGGCACACAGGATTATAAGGGGCACTGTCGATTTTTAGAAAAATCAAAGGATTGATTTTAAGTGTGCTGTATTTTCCAAAAAACACGGTAATAACGACAGCCCGCTAGCATGCTCTACCAAAAATAGTGCTTTGTTGTGTATCTGACGGACGAAAGCTAAACCAGTTCCACACCACTGAAGTTGCAGCATTTTTACAAACCAATTCTGATTCATCCGTTTCATTCAACGATCCACTTTCGCCCTTCTCTCATTCTCCGTCGCCGCCATGCTTTTTCCGCCATGTGCGTATGAAAACAAAGGCACTGCACATGTGCGTTTTACCCATATGCTATCGCGATATTTCATTTTCTTATCGTTGCCCAACATTATACCGGTATTACCGTGAACTGTATGATATGGCCCAGCCCTAATGGCAGCACAACTAATAGTGCTACTGGAATTTAGTTTTCTCCTGTATATATTTATAGACAGATTAAATCATAAGATGTTGTATTTGTAGATGCGAGAACACTAAAATCAATGATTTTCAGTGAGACAATGATTCACATTGTTTATCTAAAGTTTGCTTAAAACACAACTGCTGATGCTCTACAGATTGACTGTGGCCTTCGGCCTGGAGCTGATGTCATGCCCAGGCTTAACCTGGCGTTTCAACCCTTAACTGCAACACCCTCCATCTGGCGTGTCAGCAGCGATGGCCAAATCACTGCCCACCACCTCCACACTTCCAACCCTACACCTCCCTTTTATACCAGAGCCCATAAGAGGCTCTTTCTGCTGCTTCCACAATCCTGCATACAGCTGTCTTCCGCTCATTTTCTGAAACTCTGAGTGTAGTGAGTGCCATCTACAGTGACTGTACTGGGAACCTTCCACACCCCACTTCTAGAGGAAAGAGACATACTTGCCACCCTTTCACTCTACACTCTTGGATAAAGTCTTGGTATTTTAAGCTCTTCTTTTCATGAGCCTCATCACTGCCTTCTTCCCATGGCACACTTATATCGTGTATGCAAGCACGTTTTGAAACTTTTCCACTTCATTACTGTTACATTTTCTCTGGCATCAAAAAGTGCAAGCCTGCTCAAAGATTTCTTTTGACCATTATGGGCAGGCAGTGAACCTCAGCTTTATCCACTCACTGGACAATTTATTAGTTACGCTTTCCTTGTACCAGGTTGTGGTACTTCCATTAGAACTGCCTTCATTCTATGTGGCACAGATTCAACAAGGTGCTGGAAACATTCCTCAGATATTTACATGATAACGTGACACAGCTGCTGACAACTTAATGTCATGTTTACAGAATCTGTTTTAAGATGCTTTGTGACATGGTGTGCTATCCTGCTGCAACAATACCTAGGTAGGCTGTGACATTTTAAATAATGCTCAGTGGTCTATGTAGATTTTACAGGTCATGGTAGTCTTAAGTGCTTGAAAAGAAGGTAACTAGATTTCTTTAGGTTTGTGAAGACATTTTTTGCACCTCATATGAGCTATCGAGGTCACCTGAGGCAAGGTGAGAGTGGGTGTTGAAATGCTTGGGAAAGTTTCTCAAATTTGCATTGTAGGTGGCTGATAACTCGTGTCACACCCACCACCTCTGTTTAGTGACAGACATTCACAGTGGATGTAAATGGACTTCTTTACTCGTCTCTCAAACCGTCTGTGTTCTTGGTCCAAAATGTGAACACTGGCATCCTCAAAAAATGTGCTTTCTCCTTTAAGTTTATTTGTTTTGTTCTGTTGAGCTTTCCCTCCTGTATTGTGCCATGTGTTTATGGAGTGGTCATTTGGTTTCCATAAAAAGCACTCCTCACAGCACTCTCTGGATATTTTCCCTTTTTCAGACAATTCTCTGTAGATCCTGAAAGCTTTTTCCGAAATGCAGACCAGCTCATCCTGCATCAAAAACCAATGTCACTTAAATCGCCTTTTTTTCCCCGTTCTGAGGCTCAAGTTTGAACTTCAGCAAGTCGTCTTGATCCATATGACCTACCTGGCTATATGTCTAAATATTGCCTTGTGATTGGCTGATTTCATATTTGCATTAACGAGCAGCTGAACAGGTGTACTTCAACTGGGATTTCTTTTTACACATTTCTGACTGATGTTATTGTTTCTTTTTCCGCTCTCTCACAGTGGCTCGAACCTGCAATCTGATTCTGATAGTGCTCGATGTGTTGAAGCCTCTTCTTCATAAGAAGCTAATAGAACATGAGCTGGAAGGCTTCGGCATTCGGCTTAACAAGCAACCACCAAACATTGGTTTCAAGAAAAAGGACAAAGGAGGCATCAACTTTACCGCTACGGTACGTCTCATATAATAAACACACTAAATGAAACTTTGCACTTACAGTTTTCACTTTAGAATTAATAACTGAAGTGAATAATTACACTGATACTTAAAACATCATTTACTTGTCATTCTCAGCCTCTACATTCAAGTGTAATGTGTTCTCCAAGCTAAGTTTTTAAAATCTCACAGTCCCAGACATTTTTTTTGTCTGATATTTTGTCCTTTTTTGGTGTTTATCTTCCCATCCGGCATTTGTGTCTATCTGTACTTTCGAGAACAGTTTAACCCTCTTGCTACATCTTACCTGCGCTAATGTTAGCCTAACAGTAGTTCTGTAGCTCATCATGAGGTAGCAGAATGTCAACTATCCCGTTTTCTCTAATCAAACAAACATGGGTGGTATTTAATTTTCCCTTTTTTGTTTATGTCCAGAGCTGAATGTTTTTCATATTTTGCAGTTTATTGTAACACCTTGGAGAGCAGCCATTTTTATTAATTCAGCAGAGCATTTAGATGCAGAAATGGGTAGTGATGCCACATGGATTAGAACATATGGATTTTTATTGTATTGCTGACTCTAATATGTAATAATTTATTAATACAGATCTTTAAATTGTGTGACTTTTTTAATGACTATTTTCTTGCTTTTTTGTGTTACTTTAAGTCATCCATCCACATGCACTCTCTCTTTCTCTCTCCAGTGTGCACAGAGTGAGCTTGACGCTGAAACAGTTAAGAGTATCTTGGCAGAGTACAAGATCCACAACGCCGACATCACTCTGCGCAGTGACTCCACAGCTGATGACCTCATCGATGTGGTGGAGGGAAATCGGTGAGCTGCTGAAGTGTCACAATGGGCCTTTCTTAGTCATTCTCAGTGGGTGTGGCCTGCCGGTCTGAAATCCCATTTAACACTCCCATCATTCCCACTACAGATGGATTTAAATATGCTGTTTATGTGCTAGGCAGCATCTGGGAGAATTCCTGTTTGAATCTTACTTAGATGACTCAAAGGTTTTTATCTTAACATAAGAAGTCAACAAATATGGGATGTGGAGTTGAGCATGGTCCCTCCTCAGAAAAAAGCAACTAGGAGAAAGACCACAATACAGTAAAATAAAAACTACAACTTCAGAAAAGAAACAAATTTACCAAACACTATATCTATAGAATATTTTTTAAATAATGTCTAAATCCTGTACACCCCCATTGTGGATCTTAAGACAATCAAAGTCTGAAGTCCGGACTTTCAGCTTTATTGTAAGGGATTTGGCCAAAAAATGCTGTGAATCCTAAACAATCCTGAAAAGTAATTGGACAAACATAATTTTAAATACAAGGACTTTTTTTTTTAAATTCTTGCAGTGAGTGCTTGAAGTCACCCTTGGACATCACAAGATGTTGTTTCCTCCCATGAGATGCTCCACTAGGCTTTTACGACAGCTGCCTTCAGCTGCTGCTTGTTTGTGGGTTTCTCTGCCCTCACTTTTGTATTTAATAACTGAAAAGCTGCTCTACTGATTTGAGATCAGGTGACTTGGCCACTGAAGAATGTCTCATTTCTTTCCCTTGAGAAACTCGTCATTGCTTTTGCAGTATGCTTTGGGTCATCATCCATTTGCACTGCAAAGCTCTGTCTGATCAGTTTTGAAGCGTTTGGCTGAACCTGAGCAGAGAAGGGTTGTTTTTTTTTTTTGTGAAAATCCCTTGAATTAATGATGAAATTCTGGCTTCCATTCACATTTAATTGAGTTAAAATCCACTGTGATGTTTCAAGGCAAAATATTTTTAAAAATTCTCATAATTCAGAAGCCTATGGGCCTATGAACTGTAATTGCATAAAGCATTAGGTGGGGCCCCCTCCTTGTCTGTATACTTACAGTATTTATTTGAAGAGAGGTGTCTTAACAAAAGGATATGTAGCACTACATATTTTAAACATGATTAAAATTACTTAATATACATATATTAAAAAACTAAAGTCAAATGTTCCTGTGAAAAGTAAACACTTTTTCCTACAAAAAATCACTGAACTTTGGGAGGAAAATGGACACAGTGGAAAGTGTAACCACCTAAAAGTAGAAGGCTTCACTTAATCCACATGCTGTTATACAATTTAATGAAATATGCATTATTTATTCCATCCATCCAGCCATTCTCTTCCACTTATCCGATTCAGGGTAGCAGAGGGTTGGAGGCTATCACAGCTACCATAGAGAGGTGGGGTACACCCTGGATAAAACACCAGTCTGTGGCAGGACTAACACGGAGAGACAGACAGCGATTCACACTGACAGCCAATTTGCAATCACCAATTAACCTAAACCCACTAACTGCATGTCTTTGGACTGGGACGAAGTACAGCGAGAACCCAGGCGTGTAAACTCCACATCAGGCAGTAGTGCTTAAACAGTTTATAGATCGATAAAATAAGATATGTCAAAAGAAATAAGGCAGAAGGTAATTTGAAGTTAAAAAAATAAATACAATAAATTAAGATAAGTTTACATTTAAATGAAAATATTAAGCTTTATATGAAAAACAAAATATCTCAAATTCATTAAGCAGAATAAAGGAATTTAAATGTCTTACTAAATGTAGTAGAAACAGTAGAGCATGTCAGTGACTCAGAGTATAGTAGAGTGTTAGTTGACAATGCAGTTCAGTTTTATTTATGTAGCACCAAATCATCACAATGGTCTCAAGACACTTAATATTTTAAGCTAAAGACAACATTATAGAAGAACCCCAGTGATTCAGCGATTTCCTTATGAACAAAAACTTGGCATCAGTGGGAAGAAAAACTCATTTTCAACAGGAAGAGGCTTCTGGCAGAACGCGGCTCAGGGAGGAGCAGCCATCTGCTGTGAGGGGAAAGGGAAAAGCACAGAGATGGCAAAGCACAAACTGTGACAGAGTGCAAAAAAAGGACTTACTCTAGTCGCATGTAAGTGCGAGAGGAGTGAAAGAGGCAAATGCATTATGGGAGGTCGTGCATTATTCTGAGCCAACAGCAGCAACACCGAGGGATAGTTCAAGGTCACCTGATCTTACTTTTACTGCAAGCTCTATGAATTTATAATGATATTCATTAGGAGTTATTCTGCCAAAAGTAATTGATTTGTAAATCTTCTGTTTGAGACCGCGTGCACCCTGTGCTAGGCAAATGGCATTAGTTGTAATATCTAACATTTGCGTACCAGCTGACATGTTAGTTAACAGGTAAATGTAGTAGAAGGCTTCATGCGGCACCAAAATATACTCATTTATTCACCATTTTATTTCTTGGATTATTTAGTATAACTGAGTATGTAGTGGTTTCACTTACAGACTCTGTCCCTGTCCCAACAGCGTCTACATCCCATGCATTTATGTGCTCAACAAAATCGACCAGATCTCCATTGAAGAGCTCGACATCATCTACAAAGTGCCCCACACTGTGCCCATCTCAGCCCACCACCGCTGGAACTTTGATGACCTGCTGGAGAGGATGTGGGACTACTTAAGGCTTGTGCGCATGTAAGAATTTCCATCAATACAATCTGCAAAAGATGCTGTGAATGCGGCGAAAGTCAGTTATAGATTTAAAGCAAGTCTTTGGAAAATTGAAGTGTTTGTGTGTTCAGACTGGAAAAAGTTACTGAGATGATACATTTACTTACAGCTACACCAAACCCAAAGGCCAGCTTCCTGATTACACGTCTCCTGTTGTGCTCCCCAATGAACGAACTTCAGTGGAGGATTTCTGCATGAAGATTCACAAAAACCTCATCAAAGAATTTAAGTAGTGAGTATAGTTGCCTTAGCTAAAATGCTAATATTTTAAAAATATTTTTGTCTTTCGTTTATTTAAGTTACTGAAATAAGTACACCCTCTCTCAATTTCTAAGGTTTTACAGATGAGGATAAAATAAAATACCATGTGATGAACAGCATTACATTGAATATTACACAGTGTCATTATTTATTTAACAAAAGCTTGGCTGGATTTTTGTGAAAAATATACAACCCCTGATTCAACAGCTTGTAGAAAACCACCTTTAAAGGCAATATTATAAACTAATCATTTTCTGAACGACTTCATCATTCAGTGACATTGTTGAGGAATTTTGCCCAACTCTTCTTTATAACGTTGCTTTAGCTCAGGCTTCAAGGGTCGGTGTCCTGTAGGTTTTAGATATCACCCTGAGTCAGCACACCCGAATCACATGATTAGTTCATTACCAGGTCTCTGGAGAACTTCATGAAATGTTGAGGAGGTAATTTAGCCATTTAAATCACCTGTGTTGAATCAAGGACACATCTAATACCTGCAGGACACCAGCCCTCGAGGCCTGGAGTTGGACACCCCTGCTTTAGTTTATCAAGGTTTTCGGAAATTTGTTTATGCACAGATCTCTAAATGTCCCACCACTGCATTTCACTTGAGTTTAAAGGTGTTGCAATGTCCCAAACATTGCAACACCTTTTTTCTCTTGTTCAGTGTTTTTCTAATTGTACTGTCAGGAACTTAAACATTTATCATGCTAACTGAGGCTTGTAGATATGACATTATCTGACCTTGTGCTGAATTTGATGGTACGTTCACTCCTGAGAAGATTGGCAGCTGTCTCTAATGTTTCCAACTTGTGAATAATCTTTTTCTCTGTAGAATGATGGATTTCAGATTATTTGTAAATTACATTTAATAACTGTTAGCATTTTGATGAGCAGCAACAATTGGGCCCCGTCATTAACACACCTGAATCCTCCTGACCAACAAACTGCCAAAATTTCTTTTTTGAAATGCATTCTGAGTAGCTGCATCTGGACACCACTTACCCTCATCATTATTATGGAAGCAGGAACAGTGTACTTTAGTTTTTCACACATCGTTTCTTCATTTTTGGCTTAATTTTTGTTAAATAAATAATGACACATATGTAATAGCTCGTTTTTTGTTTTGTTTTGTTTTGTTTTTTGGGGGGGGTAGTTCATCTGAGGTTGTATATAAGTGATTTTAGAGCGTGGTATTTATCAGATTATTCTTAATGTGTTTTTATGCGTCAAAACCTTAAAACTAAAACTGGGTGTACATTATTTTTCTCATGACTCTATCACCTCCCTTAATGGCAACATTTACCAGACTAAATGTTGCCATCACTGGAACGTTTGATTTTTAGACATGTGACCGCGTGTTGCACCACCATCTCCAAATGGCCTAGCCAAGATAACATCGTCAATCATTCATTATGTTAGTGCTGCTGAGCATTAGCCATCCTCAAGGGAACGGACGGGTCAAACTGTGACACATGCAAGCTTTTGCTCCTTAAGGATGTCACATACCCAGTAGGTTCCTTTATAATAGAGCTGTAGCAAAGAATGATTTGTAGGGCTACTTTATAATGGCCTGATATATTTTCTTTTCACACTCTTGAACGAATCATCAGTCAACCAGGATCAAACTCTTTTTTTCTTAACTCTTTCTTTCAGTGCACTTGTTTGGGGCTCCTCTGTAAAGCACAACCCTCAAAAGGTGGGCAAGGACCATGTGATGGAGGATGAAGATGTTATCCAGCTGGTGAAAAAGTAAAAAAAAAAAAAAAAGGAGTCTTAATGCTCACTGCATGACCCATGTTATCACAAAGTGTTCTGTACAGCTGCTCAATAAACGACCGGACATGTCTGTCATTACAGCATCTGTTGTTTTTGCTTTCATTGATTTAAAACAATGGCAGGTTAAAGTGTCATATTTAAAGTAACACACAGTACTTAACACCATGAATAGTTCATATTGAATATTGGTTAAGGCTTCCATTGACTCCTAAAAGAACTGTACAATAAAATCACAGTGGAATCTCAATGTGTGTATTCTTGTGTTTTTATTCAGATAATAGATTTATTACTTTATCAAAAAGTGTAACCAGGAGTGCTCTGTGTTGTGCTAAATTTGGTTTGTTAGGAAAAATCCCACAGAAATGTTGCAGATACGTACCCGCAGCCGGCATTATGGCAAACATTTAACTGTGGCTCAGAGGGGAGGGGAGATTTATATGACATTGATGATGGGGATAGTTATTCAAACTGGTGGCCCACCCACTCCCCCGCTCTCTGGTGGGGACGGCCACTCAGGTTAATAAGTTCATTCACTCAGATGCAGTCTGAGGGTTGTTGGGATGTTCACAAGTAGCCAAACTCCACAGAGCAAAATAAAGCTGCTTTTTATTGGCACTGGGTGCACTCTTGGAAGTTGGTGTTATTTAATGTCCGTATGTTACAACAAGACCACTCTGAGTGCGAGTACCAGATGCTAATGAATGAATGCGATGGATGACACCAAGCATGTAAACTGTAGTATAATATGGCTAGATTAGAAATTTGAAGAGTGAAATCAAGCAGTCCAAACGTGAAAGATGCTCATGTTTTGTTTTTTAATTATCAAGCATGTTCGCAAAACCCATGCAAAGATGTGTTGCCAAGCTAAATAAGAGAGCCTTACAGTATATTTAATATGTATACATAAAATGCAGACATTTTATCATATATTGGATATAGTATTGCAAAAAAAATGCATGCTTTTATCTTCATTTACTAAATGAATATGATATGGAACCGCAAAGAAAAATGATTCCAGTTTGCCAGCGAGAGAAATCCACTGCATGTTTCTACAAATCTTTCTCTGCTCTTAAGTAAAAAGCCACTTATTTGTTAGAAGTGTCATCAATATTGTCTTTTCTTCTAAAAAAAATTGGTTACAGTGTCTAATTCAGGATCATCCTTAACACTTTAGATTTGCACAGATGTGTTTAGAAAAAAAACAGATGTGAAAGCGAGACAGCATGACCGACAGGATAACGGTTCATGGAGTGTATTTGATATCTTTTGACTCCAGTTTTTTTAGCCCAAAAGCCGCTTTTTAGTAAAAGCTGCAGTGGTTGAAGGTGATGCCTGCCTGTCCAGCAGAAGCAGCAGCAGCAGGATCAACCCTTCCCAGACACCGCCTCTTCCCCACCCCCTTTTACCCTGTAAATTATAGCAGCACTTTAGCTAATGAAAGAGTTGAACACTGGGCACTAATAAAAGCCATTAAGTGAATAAAGCACTTCCCCCTCTAACAAAATTAAAGAATCTACCCATTTGGAGAGAGAGGACTCTGTATTAATATTTATGAAATGCGGAACCGGCGCCCCCCCATTCAGACTCCCCAACCTACATCCAATCCCAGCCTGACCAAGTCCTCCTTGCCAGTGCACCTATCCCAAGAGAACATCACCAACCCCTCCTAGCTTGAAGGAGGGGCAGGAGTTGGGGACTTGAAGGGTGCTGAGGACGCAGTCAGGACAGTCTGTCTCCAGTAGAGCAAGCTGGCAGACCCCAAGACACAGCTCAGAGCACCCAGCAGTCTTCACCACCCCTCAACCACCTGCGCCTTTACGTTCGCTTTGAGGCTAGCGAATGGAAAGGTGAGTTTCTTGGAAAGACAATGTGTAGAGGAGACTTTCCAATGAAAGCAGCTGGAAAGTTGTCCGTTAAACACAGAGTAGGTTGAGACCAACTGTTTTCAGTGATACTGTGCTGGTCAGGTTTGAAGGACAGTTGCTTTAGGTTTTGTTGCTTTAGCTCAGAAAGCACTTTTTTTTCAAATACTTTTCTTAGTATTTTAAGCCATGTTGATTTCCAGAAGAAGACTGGAAAATAGAAGGTAAGTAAGCGTAATCATGTATCACAATCATCATCTGTGCATAAAACCCATTAAACCATCCCATCAGCTGCGCTGCATCCCTTCAAACATCCTCATTGTTCTGAAAAACAAAAGTCTGTTTCATCACCGCCGCCCACCATCTTCACCCAAAGTACTCCAATTTTCGTGCCATTTGGTCACTTCCAAATGCAGCTTTTATCCTGTTTGGTGCATTAATATGCGTTATGGTGTAATTTCATCACACAAAGTGGTTTCACTTGCTGAGCCCTGTAAGTTGATTATTGTGCCGTGCCTTTTCATTGTAGTAAAATGTCCTCGGGGAGCTAGAAAGAGACACAAGGGAAGGTAACAAGATTGTCAAACCTTTTGGAAGAGAAGCTCTCTTAGCCTGATGGTATCACACCACAGGAACACTTAACATAGTTAAGACTAAAATGTTAGGAGTGGTTTTTCTTTGCTCTTAGTAGATGGCAGATGCACCCCAGATGGACTACAGAGAAGTAGCTATACCTCTAATTCTTAATTCAATAGTGTCCAGGGAGCATGATTTGTTTTTAGTCAGTAACTACTAAAATTTCAGGGACTTGGACTCTATGAGATCTTGCGACTCTAACAAGATCACAGATGAATTACCCAAACTCTGTTTCCATTGATCACTTTGGGAATGCCCAATGAGGAAACAAATTTAATCAAGCCAACATTTTTCAGGCCTGCTGCAGGTCCTTTCTTAAAAATGTTTGAGATTTGAGTTTTAAAAGAGTGAAAAGTGATCAAATGGTGACTTTTTTCCTCTGTTAGAGTTGGGCGTGAAGGACGAGAGGGTGGGGTTTGACGCAGTTCGTGCGCAGGAAGGGTGTAGCCCTTTTTTCCCGCAGTGAGCATGACCTGTGAGTAATCTTTCCCTTTTTTAATTCTGCAGATCTTCCTAGCTGCAAGTCTCTTCATCTTTTTTTGATCGTAGAGCAAACAGTAGCATTTCTTTTCTTTCTTTCTTTCTTTCTTTTTTTAAACATCCCCATGAGATCAGATCACTTCTCTCACACTTTTTGGATTTTTCTGAAATTTTGCATTGCCGACAGCTCCGACTGCAGGACCGTCCTTCAACAAAACCCATAAAATATTCTAACAATGCTGTGTCTTTTTTTCAGGAACAAAATAAAACCTGCTACTTAACATTTGCACAAAAACCTGGTCGATACGGCATGTTGCTTGGTCGATTTGTGCAGAGTTGCATCTGTGCGATATCTGTTGGACTTTTTTTTTGTCGTTGCTCATGACTCCATTGTGCTTGATCTAACCATGCAGTGCATCTTCTGTCCATGGTTGTGCCAAGCACCTTGGAGTCTTGTGTGCACTGTCTGCCTCAGCTATCTGGATATCTATTTCAATGTCTCTGCATTTTTCCAAATATTCATGTATAAATGAAATGATCACGAAAAATAGGGCAGTAAATAAGACTGGACGACAGCGGTGGTGTGTGGTAGAAAAACACAAAGAAGATCAATAACCACAGGGTCAATTTTAATAATATTACAAGTGTTTAGTTTATATTTTAATAAAATCTCATGATGCAGTAAGATGTGGGGCTATGTCTCATTAATACCATCTAAATATTCTGTGTATTTTTACTGGTTATGTTGAATAAAGTGGAAAACTTAACAGTGAAAGCAAGCAATCGGGTTCATAGCATTCATATAAATAAAGTGGTTTTTTTATCTATAAGTTGGATAGCAAAAAATATGGGAGGTTTGTGGAAATGATCAATTACAATAAGTGCTCAGTGATTTTGAGCATGTCCAGTGATTTCAGCCTGGTAGAGGTCATATATTAAAGCAATGTGTCGTCTGTAAGGACTGCAGACTCATCACAGATCTGTAAATCAAATGACGAGACTCTTAGAAACGCCTGAAACTTACAAGCCAATATGTCTCAGCCCGAGTTTATGTTCTTGAAATGATCATCAAATTATATTATTCCATTTTCTCCGCAGAGGTCGGCTATTTCTTTTAAAATTCAGTCTGTGTTGTCCAATCCCAACTAATGCATCAAACCAATAAATCTGAAATATGAAAACCAGACTCCTCCTTTCTTTACGACTCTTATTTTAATCAATCAACTCATTACGGATGTGGTGCCATGCCATTTGTTATTCCTCAGCTGTAGCTGCTATTTTAAATACAGTGATTGTGTAAGTGTTACTAATACATTCTACTCAAATGTCTCACTGAGACAGTTTGCAGTGACAGAATCATCCATCCATCCACTTTGTTAACCACTTACCCAATGCGAGGGGGCTCAAGCGATTAAGAGAGAGGTCGGGTACATTCTGGGTACGTGGCCAGTCTATAATAGAGTTAACAAATGCACAGGGACACAGAAACATAGCACTCACAGTCACGACAGCTTCAGAATAAAGAATGAGCATGCTCTGAGAAAACTGATGGAGGCAGCAGAATAACATGAAATATCAACACAAAGACAGCCACAGTCAACAAGCAGCTTTGGACGTCTGTCAGGCGACCTCCTAAACACTGCACTGCCATGCTGATTGCAGACTGTAAAGTGAAAAATAATAAGACCTCACCATCTGCCGTTCAAAGCAATGATTACGTAGCCCTAAATTCTGCTGTGAAGCATAAAAAACACTTTAAGGTATAATATTTGATAAACCTCTCAAACTAAAACTAGTTAGGACTGGATAAGCAGGTTCAGTAAGATTAATTCACTAGATACACACATCACAGTGGACAGTTTTTATTTTTCAAACTAGACTTGACAAGAATATTGTTAAATGAGAACAACTATTCCCATTCCCGTGTGAAACTACTCTTAGCTTGAGCTATTCAATCTTCAGATCTCTATCTATGAATTTAAACTGGCAGATTTGTGTTTGTAGGTCCTCAGTCTTCAGTGCTTGTGTTGAAGGCGGCTAGGCTTCTTTCTGGTCTGTGAGGATGTTTCACGTTTCTTCCAAGTGGCGGGTTCAGCTAATTGCGTGTACCTGGTATTTAACCCTGGGAAGTTGTCATCTTGGAGGTAGTCCTGAGGGTTGTTTGCCAACTTAAAGTAAAGACTACACAATGTCTGGTGTGCAGTGCAATGAGGAGTGCTTGTACATATGAAAGACCAAACATCCACTCCAGAGATGCAAAGAAGAAACACCTCATCAGAATAAGAGCCAGTGGTACGTCTGCACTTAAAGGAGAGGGGACGCTCTTGTGAGAATCCGAATGTTCCCATTTTGGACAAAGACAGATGGTTTGAGAAAGGAGTAAAGGAGGACATCAACAGCCAAAGTGAAAGATCATCACTGAAGAGAACTGGTGTGCTACAACACCAGCTATCAGCCACCTACAATGCAATCCAGAGATCCCTTCCCAAGTGTTTCAACCTCTGTGACCCTTCTTTGTGTGTGTGTGTCCCTTTTTCGCCTCTTTTCCCTCCCCTCAATGCATTCATAAATGGTCACGGCAGACGGCTGCCCCTCCACGATTCTGGCGCTACTGGAGATTACTTCCTGTTGAAAAAGCGAGGTTATTTTTCCTTCCCACTGTTGCAAAATCTTTATTCATAGGGGGTCCTCTGATTGTTGGAGTGTTCTCCCTATTATTGTAGGGTCTTTAATCTAAACTATAAAGGACATTGAGGCAACTGATGTTGGGATCGACCCTACAAAAGGTTAAAGATTGATTTGACAGGTAGAGGTCAAACAGAGTGCTATAGTGCAATGTGAGGAGCAGAATTACTTAATAAGTGACATAATAGCTTATTTGGAGTTCCAGTAGATCTTTCTCTGAGTAGACTGATCAGTCACCTATAAAAGCAGCAGCTGACCTGTGCTGCTGCTTTCTGTGGATTAAGTCAGTCGAATTAAAGGTTGCAAGATGTTTTGCAAAAACATCTGTTGTGCCCATTAAGGTCTCTCTCTCTGAGAAATACAGCAACTGCACATTAGCTAGCAGAAAACTTTTTTGTGACAAACTGTGCAGAAATTATGTTTGCTGTTATTTAGTAAGAAACTTTGAAAAGCTGCATTTCAAATTTCCTGCCACTTGAAAAAAAGACTACTCTGTTTAAGTTGTCTCCTCTCTTCTTCTGTACAGGGACTGCACCTTTTATTTACATCTGCACCATGAACACATCACAAAGATAAGAAAAAAAAGCATCCTCTTAAATGCAGCTATGGATTAAATTTGGAAAGCATTGGTAATTTTCAGAAATTATCTAAGAAACCTCTGACTTTTAGGTTATGGTCACTGGGACTTTTAACGGATGGACCCAAGGTATCAATTGGAAAATGCTACGTCACATTGTCCAATTATCACCTTCACAAACTTCAGCCACATGAACTCATTCAATACTATTATACATAAACCTATCAGATTTAAGTGCTCATTAATTGCACCTGGGACTCATCATCAGTTTTAGTACTGAAGAAGCTTCTTGGATGAGAGGTAAAAGGTCTTCATGAACCTAAAAAGATGTGAAGGTAACTTCAAGTCAAGCACTTAAGACAAAACTGGCAGATATCTTTTATAAATGACATGCAGCTATTTTAACACTTATAAATATTTGATGCTAAAGTAGTACACTGTGCTGATTATCTGCAAAGAATCAATAGTCAGCATAGACATAGCAGTGAGTGTTATCCAGAGCAGACAAATTAAACAGTGTGTGTGCAGTAAAGCTTATATGTGCAGAGTGTCACAGACCGTCTGACCAGACAGCCTATTGGATTTACAGATTATCCCATTAGACTGGACGACGGTGGCCCTTCAGTACAAACACTATGCTAATCAATCATGTCCCCGAGCAGCACAAGTCAAAGCCAATGCTTTCTGCATCAAAAGTTGAACCCACAATGATACACATAAAGGACTGTTTATTTCATCAGATTAATGTTTCTTCCATTTCAGAAATTAATTTGAAATCACATGGATTACAAGTGCACCTGCTCATAACCAACACTTTTCCCCTCTTTCTGTTCCTAAAATAGTTTAACAATGGAGAGAGAAAAAAAAGTTACCTGCAAAACAAAAATAAGATGTGAAAACTGGTTTTAAATACTGCAGGTGGCACAGAGGTGTCTTCAGTTATCAGATCATTCAAATGTTACATACACACACAAGTTAAACATTAGCAAGTATGACATACTGTTTAATTGGGTTATAATGAGAGTCAATTTGCACAGTCAACCCATGAAGAGTATCTCATCTTACACTGCCATTGTTAAAAACACAAACAGCAGGAAAACACTTCACAACAGAATATAATTACACACACTTTTGATACACTGGGAGCATACGCGTATCCACACACAGGACCTCCCTCACACAAGTGGAAACCACCATACAGAATTAGCCGATTCACTCAAATGTACCATTTATGGAAGTTATAGCACAAGCTTGCGCTACAAGATGTGAGGGTTTTTTTTACAACATAAATTATTTCACGATTCTTGTGCCAGTCTGTAAACAGTGTACTTCGTTAGGCGATGTTATATATTCTGTGGCATGTGCTGCTATTTGTACATTCATAGCACCCCCTGCATGCAAGGGTGACTTGGAAGGATGAATTCAAAGGAGTTTCAGTAGGACACACGAGAACAAAACGGTAGCATCAAAATTTAGGAGAAAGCCGTGAATCTCACTGCACCCATTGACACACACACACACACACAAAAAAAAAAAAAAAAAAAAAAAAATCCAGTCCTCCAGATGTGACTTTTAGAGTATACAAGATCTACAGCAACACAGAAATATCCAGACCTCCAGGAGTGCAAACTGTGTTGATGAACCCAACAGTAACAAAATAAGTTCTGAACTGAAATTGGACCACCTCTTAAAAAAAACAAAAACAAAAAAAGACTATCACATGAAATGCAAATGGCTTGGGATGTGGCACAAATACCTAAAACTTTACACCACTGTATCTGAGGATTTATATGGTTGTTATAAGACACTATGCCCCTAATGCTGAAGGACTGGTTTATCTTCAGAAGGCTGGAAGCTTTAAACACTCGCAGGAACACAGTGAGACGGACCGTCTGATACCTCAACAGGGCGGATAGTAAACTAATGTCGATAGCAAACGAAAAGCTTTATTTTTAAATTCAGTAATTGTATCATTTTTCGGCCAAACTCATAATTTAACTTGTCATCTGTCATGCTTCAAACAAATCGAAAACCACTTGCTTTAAATTCCCAGCAGGGGGCCTCAGTTCTTCTCTTAACGCATAATTTGACCAAGCGTCAACTTCTTAGTAAAAATGTCCAAGCCGGGTGTAGTTGCAGTTCTATGTCATACTCATTTCCGCCACAACTTGTTGAAATCACACTAAAGACGCTAATACAGTCGTGAGCCCACTGGCGGGTCTGAATAGAGTTTAAAGTCAAGCTTTGTCTAAAAACATAAGACAAGCCATTAAACATTAAAATGAGTAAAACTGTGTGTTTGGCAAAAACATGTCTACGGTTAGGAAATTTGGCTCAACTGTACAATTGCAGGAAAACATCAGGTGGCATTGACTGGCTGAAGAAGAAAAATGCCAAAACCAGCAGTCTGAACGACAACTTGCATTGCAACATTTTCTCCAGTGACAACAACGCCGTCACTAATGTAGTCCATCGTTCTTGTGACATCTCCTCTATAAACAGCATAAACATGTCTATGGATGGACACGTGCCACTAACATAGATCGCACCTTTCATTTTCAGTTCTTCTAATCTACCCCTAAGTTTGGGGTTGGAGGGTTATTTTTCCTGTCTCGAGTGCAAGTGAAAACACACCAAGAAAACCTCTGCTCTCTATGAAATCTCCATTTCAAGCGTAGATCTGTCCAGAACCACCTGTATGGGCGTTTTCTCCAGTGAGGCGCTCCTGGCTTGACGGCCTGTTTGTGTCACTGGATTTAATGACACTCGTGTAGTCTTGAATTCCCACTTCCAAGTTCTTGGCCCGCAGGGCAGCAGTGTGCAGTTTATCCAGAAAATCGGGCATACCTGGACAGGTTTTAAGAGGGAGAACATTCTCAAAATCAGGCTGGAAAAGGCATAACATGATGGACCACTCTCTCTGAAAACTAAATTTTACATTTTAGATCGCTACATTTCTGTCCAGACTTCTACAAAATGTAGTATTATTCAATTAAATATGAATATATGTGGTTAAATATGATGTAAAATATGGTCAAAATCTTGCCTTATGTCCCTTAGTTATGGTGTTGATTAACAACATCATGACAAATTGCACTGCCACAGTGTAGTCAACTTTTTAAATATTGTTTTAAACTGTGTTTGCCCCCAAACTTGTTAAAGCATCCCCCACCCCGTCAAATCTGCTCCTTCCACTGAGACTTTTAAAACTAGACTGAAAACTTATATTTATTCACTGGAATTTGAGTCAGTTTCCTTTATCCTCTTTCTCTATTTTGTGTTTTGTACAGCTCTTTGAACAACATTAGTCATTTTTAAATATTCTTTTTTGAATAAATTTCAGTTAATCCTTTCGTGATTAGCGTATGACTTTTTCAGTACTCACCACTTGACACCATCCAGCTCACACAATAGCGGGGGAAGACGGTCTGAGGGTCATCACTGTAAGTCAGCAGATAATCAAATCCATTCTGTGAGGAGATAAACAAAACTATGCTGAGCAACTTCAAAAAAAGGACACAGTGGTTTAAAATTAAATAATCTGTGCAGCATGACATTCATCACAAACCTCATCAAAGGACTTGTGTGGGCGAATGACCATCTTTGACTGGTATGAATGAACTCTCACATATTCCTGTGTCTCTGGTACTCTGGGATGCTGCACAGCTCTGCACAGCCAGATTATCAATGCACAAGATAAGATACAGCATTTAGTCTGATTATATAAATACACCCCAAAATAAACAAATTAACAAACATCTCTTTAAGTCTGACCTGGAGACCAAGATCATCAGGTTGTTGTTGAAATCAACATCATAGCGGCGCACATAAACATAGTCCCTCGAATACATGGGATACTGTGAAGGACATCAAACAAGATCAAATAACAACTGAGTGTACGAAATGCAACCTAACCTTACTTGGTTGGCAGTTGCTCTTGATCAAAAGGTAAATGAAGGTTATTCATACTTTGACTGATAACAAAAAAAGTGTCACAGGTGAATGCAGGGTAGGCTGAACAAATAGCAATCTACAAACTCACAGGAAAGTGTGTAGCCCAGTGCACAACTTCAGAGCCAGTATTGGCATCTCGGTCCACCACTTCAAGCTTGATAACGAGAGAATCCCACTTCTTCCTGTACTCTATGTCCAACTGGGGGGAAGGGAAAGGCAGAGTGTTATTGTTGTTAAAGCATTCCTGTGATGTGTAATGCGATTCCAAAAATAAATAAATAAATAAATAAATAAAATCCCATAAACCCACCACCCTGAAAAACCCACTCCAATTAATATTAATCTATAACCAAACTTGATGTGTCGATTTTAAAAGGTTGTTTGAGTAAACAGTGGTTCAGAAGGTCAAACTTCAAGAGTAAAGAGATTGCTGCACACCTAAATCCCCAATAATGGATTAGGAGTGTAGCCTAATCGTACATCCTAATCATTTCCTCATGTATGTCAGCACTGAAATAGAATAGGTGATCAGCTTCACGCAGTTTCCTCAACGACTTAAACTTTTGAGGTAGTCAAAATTGCACATAATTAGACTGAACTTAAATATACCTGTACATTGAAGAATTGTCTTGGTGTGACATCGTCATAAGAGCCCAATACTGCAAGTAAAAGATAACAAATCAGACCAGCTCAAAGTACCTTCAATTACCTGCTTAAAATGCAAGAAAAATCTGCAGAATCCTTTAGAGCTACAAATATTTCTCCCTCTATGACAAAACTGGACAAATATGAGAGACTCTGTTAAACATGTGTGTGACTAGCTGACCTCGATATTCGTAGAGGTGACTGTTGGGAATAGGTCGCTTCCACACTCTGAAGTCCGTCTTTTCCACCACAATTTCCCAGCCAGGTTCCTGTTGCCCAGTTGCAGTCCCCGAAGACACACTTAGTCGTTTTGCTGCCTGCAGCGTCTGCAGCTCCAGTCCACACCTTCACAAAGATGTAAATATCAAGCTTAGATTACTTACAGGTTATATTCAGATCATAATGAAATGCTGAACTGTGCATACAAATGTAAGAATAAATTTAACTGCACTGTTTACTCAAATTTTGAATCAAGACAGGAATGTCAATGCTGCTTTGTTGAGAGTGCCAACAGAGTAAGCGGCATTTTTACATCTATTCCTTTTTCTTTTTTTTGCATTAATATATGCATTTATAAAAAGTTGTCCCACCTCTGAATTTCCTCATCTTGGATCTTCTCATTCTCCCACATGAAGACACCAGCCAGGGCAGCCACAAGTTTCCCAGTAGGGGCGTGCTTGCTCTGTAATCTGCGCCATATGTTGCCAACCAGGGTCCACTTGGTGCGCTCCGAGTACAGGTTGGAGTAAAGCTCTCCAACCTGGCATGCACGCCGGAGTCTCTGGCCGGTCACAAAGCCGCAATGGTCCGCAAATATGGACAGCAAACCCTTCCTCTTGGGACCAGAGGCCGCGGACTCGCTGGCACCCACACCTGCCCTCTGCAGCCAGGACAGCAGCAGGCCCACGTTCCTGCCTAGCAACGGGAGCTTCTCAAGCTTTCCCCTTCCCTCCTCGACAGTGCGTCGAAATGACCAGCTGCTCTGAAGCCTCACTGTATTTACACCGATCTCACAGATCGGACGGCGGGGCACCGAGTGAAACATGACAGCTGTGTCCGTGACACAAGTTCACAAAGACAACGTGAATTCCAGAAGTAGCAAAGTGCAGCAGCAAGGTTAGCTAACAAACTTTGTTTCCAAAGCTAATGCGCTGCGAGCTACCACTGCGCATTCCCTCTCTACCTACGCAGATAATGATGCACAACTATAGAAAGCAAAATTCATAACTTACTCTAGTAGTGCCACTAGCTGCGGAGTTGTCTGCAAACAAGCGACATGTAACGTTAGCATTAGCTAACCTTATCTCTCTTCACTAGCTTCTAAATTAGCGGAAGTTACCAGCACAAACTAAAATACACCGAAACCCCCCCGCTCCTGCCTCTGAATATAATATCTAATAACTTCACTATAAACTGAACTGTTATATTGTAGCTTTCCACCTGTGTATCTGTCCTGAAACAGCCTCACGTTTTCACTCAATGCATTTGACCTCCTCTTCCTACTCTCTACCTTACGCACGCGCTTTTTAAGCCCGCCCACAATTCGCTATACGCCCTGTGATTGGATGTTTCTTGCTTCATGTCACTTCTTATTGGACAGGGCCACACTCCGTTTGATTTTGAGTAGTTTAATCACCAGCATGTCTGGTTGTCCAGCTTCGTGTGTCTACTAAAGCCCATCCTCCTCAGTTGCAGCGCTTAAGCGATGATCTGGGTTAAAGGTGAAGAGAAGGTAAACTGCAGCTGTAGTCCAGGATAAGTGTTTACGGAAAGTAAAAATCATGCATAATAGAAAGGGGAATGCTGGTACTTCGTGAGATGGAGCGTCTGAGGAAGAGGAAGTCAAGTCGCCCTCCAGCGGCGCAAAAGTCGTAGTAAGAGTGGTGACTCTAACCATGACCATAAATTACGCGCAAAACGTGACTTAATAGAGCGGTGATACTTGATTGCTAAAGTATGGTCCGTGGCCACATGGAGGTCCTGGAGATACTGCAAGTGAGGAGTAAAGTCATTTTAACTTCAAACAGGGGAGTCAGATAAGTCGAGGAACATACTCCTCGTCATTAACTTTTAATAAATGTACACATTAATTTGCAAAAGTCTTAAGCCACCCATCATTTCTTTATATTATGCTAGGAAAAAAATAGAAAAGGTGAAAGAAATTAAAAAATAATGTGCAGTCATACATGAAAATACAATATGGAAAGGGAAAAAAGTTTAATTCTAACGAGGTTGAAAGTCAATATTTGATACAACCACTTTTATTCTTTCTTTGCTTTTGTTTGCTGTGTTGTCTGTTATCTACAGACACAGAAATGGTTCATCCTTTTAGTTAGATATTTTGAATGATTTCTAAGTGGCCTAAAATACAAACAAACTGTTAAGTATGGAAGCCCGTTTCCGCCACTAAAAAAAAAGGATCCATAACTCGAAATTTCGAGCTATCTTTCTCGAAATTTTGACTTATTAGTAGTTCTAAAATGTTGACTTACTTTTCTCAAAATTTTGAGTTAATAACTCGAAATTTCGAGTTAGCGCTGCCAATCAGTAATCTAAGTGAATGATGTAATTTCCTTGTTACCCGGAAGCTGAAGCCCTCAGCTACAAATGCTACAGCTAAGCTACCAGCATTATAGCCAGTCATGAATGCACAAATTGCTGATTATTTTCAGTGTGGCTTCACAAATGATGAAATCCTTGTGTTATTAGCTGAATCACATGGCGTTACTATCAGCAAACGTACTCTCGAAAGCGCCAATTTGTTGCGATCCGGTTTTAAGTGCACATACCACGTAAGCTGTGTCCCAAAACGTAGGCCGCGTCCTACGTTTTTGGGACACGCAACATTTCTCAACAGGCATCTCGGAAAACGTTAGAGCACTTTTGCAAATATGTGATGTCTTGATAAATCGCGCAGATAATTGAAGTTTAGACAGCACCATTCTCGCCTGAAAACATCTTAAAAGTTTATTTTGTGATCAGAAAGGGTAATATTTCAAACTCCGCCACTCTGTGTTCCTCCACCAGTGCACCACAGATTTTTTGCATCCAAGTCTGTGATTGGCTGGTTTTGTGGCACAAATATAACGGTGTACAGAAAGAGTTGAACGCGCACAGGCAGAAATGTTGAGAGCGCAAGCAACACATTGCGAGCAAGCGCAAATGCAAAAACTGAGGGCGAGGGGCTGCTATTGTGCGCTTGTATGGATAATAGCAAACACTGGAATCAGTTTTTTGCACGCAGCAATGAATTTTGTTCTCTCAAATTTAGCTTTTCTTCACTAAAAATACATTTCTCCTCAACATGCAATACTTGCACCTGCAAATTTTTTATACATGCCCTCAGAATAGTGGCACAAACATAACGCCATATAATACCTCTTCAACAGAACACCATTGATTGCAGCTGGAAGAGCTGCTGCAAATTTTTCATGTGTTTTAACAAATCTGCAAATTTGAAAGTAATTACATGTTATTACATTTAAAAATTCACATGAATGGAGACAAGAATATTAGCATTTAACTTTTATTAATGTTTCTATTGTTTTGTTGTCTCTCTGTCCTTTATTTGTTGTTTCTTTGTTCACTCAATTTAATCGAATTTCAATTCAGTTTTATTTATTCAGTCATTCATGTTTGCAGGTGGAAAAGATTATAGGAGTCACATCTCACAGATTTCTTTTTGGGTGTTTTCTGAGTCTTTCATTTGCTGCTATGAATTAGTGACTCTGGTCATGAAACCGTCTGCAAAGTTCTCATCCTCTTTCACATTCTCCTGGTCTGGGATCTACAGGAGTCTGAAGATCATTTGATGCAGACACAAGTTCTTCACTTACAGCTGGAAGTTCTGACACTGGTGCAGTTTCTGCAGAGGTCTCTGCAGTCTTCTGTCTGCTGTGCTGTGACTGTTGAAGCTTGCTTGTGCATAGCCGCAGGTTTTGGCTTGGATCTTTCAACGTTCCGTATGAACAGTAGCCCAGAACTTGTGAGTAAAGCTTTCCACTCACATGTTGAAGCTGTTTCAGGTTGTGCAGGGGGCTGGTCAGGTTCCACTTGATTCTCAGCACCTTGTGCTAATGCGTCCTGCTGTGTTACAGACAGTTTTCTGAGAACACTTTGTTTCAGCTGCTCTCTCTCATTTAAGAGAACAGATATTTCTTGCTGTAGTCTTTTTATATGTTTTGTCTTTTCTTCCAAGGTGTAACTGATTAAAGTCACCAGTGTTGTTGACATGCTGGACAGCAGGCTACACGCTGGATATGGTGGGTTGTGCTTTAGGCACCAACATGTCTTTTGGATTTTCGTCATGTGCTTTCAGCTCTGCTATCTCCTGGAGTAAGAAAGCCTTTTCTCCTTCTAGAGCATTTATGTTTTTCACCTTGTCATGAAGCTCTTTATGAGAAACCCCAAATTTGCCATCTTTACTCTGGCTGGCGTTTGTTGCGTTACCATACAACAGTTTCAAAATTGGATGTGCTTCCTTTTTAACAGGCGGTGGTGTAGATACCATTTCAGACTGTATGAGGATTACTGAAGTCTGAGGTGTCTGGGAATTAAAGTCTCTGACAGGTTTTGGATCACAAGATTCACCAAGGTTTGCATGGGTAACTGCAGGCTGTGAATTATTGCTCACAGTAAGTTGCTTCACGTGCATCATAGGGTAAGCCAAATATCATACGTTGAGTTGGTTGGTTAGTCCACAGGATAGAGCAGCTCATTATGTCAATCTTAATTTGTTACATTTAATGTTCTGCATGTTTCAAGAAGAACACATCCGGGATGATTGTTGCTATAGAAATTACACACACTAAACACAGTTCTGCCACTCTTTTTTTAAACAAATCCAAAATCTGCTTTTCACATGACAGAACTTCCATGATAAAGGTTAGTTACAGTTATGTATTTACACTGGTTTGCCTCCACATGGTTTTTTTTCAGACAACTCTTTAACTTGCGCAACTTAGTGTTTTGTTACTTTCTAGTGTAATAAAAGTCTAGTCTTTTTATTATTATATCCTGAAACTCAATGAGACTGTTTTCGCTTCACTAATGATGCACAAAAATTGAGCTTCTCTTGGAAGGAAAAGTACATGTATTAGCATATATGACCAATACACATTATTTGTCATAAATCAGAATCAGAGACACTTTAAAGTGTTTTTAAATATGAAGTGATGAAAACAAAAACCAGCTGCCAAAACAATTTTATCATCACCCAAAGAGTCACAGAGAGTAGAGAACAGACTTTTAGTAATATGACAGTTCCTGGGATGATGATGAGGACTCAAGTAGTTTGTTGCAGTTTGGAAAGATATCCGCTGGAGAAATGTCCAGTATTTCTATCTGTAGTGTCTTTGTAACACCCAAATTTCAGATAACAACAAATAACTTCATGTGTGTGCTACAAGGCCATTTTCCAACTAATCTGGATGTGACAATTGCATGTTTGACATGTGTTAGGAAGATAATAAAAGATAATGAAAACTTGTGTTTTACAAAGTGTTGTTTAAACACTGTTTAAACAATTTAAAGGGTTTTTTTTAAATATGAAGCGATGAAAACAAAAATCAGCCCCAAAAACAATTTTATCATCATCCAAAGAGTCACAGAGAGACATTGTAAAATGTGGTAGAAAAAAGAGTTACAAACAGCCAAAAAACACATTTGATCTTGGATGAGAAAAACCCATCTCCCAGTTCATTGGTTAGAAGAACACCAGGTGTGTAATCTAAAATCAATATATCAAGTCTAAACATCATGACCCAAAAGCTCCTTAATCTAATGCTCACAGGCTGATGTACAGGTCCTTCTCAAAAAATTAGCATATTGTGATTAATTTCATTATTTCCTGTAATGTACTGATAAACATTAGACTTTCATATATTTTAGATTCATGACACACAACTGAAGTAGTTCAAGCCTTTCATTGTTTTAATATTGATGATTTTGGCATACATAACTCATGAAAACCCAAAATTCCTATCTCAAAAAATTAGCATATCATGAAAAGGTTCTCTAAACGAGCTATTAACCTAACCATCTGAATCAACGAATCAACTCTAAACACCTGCAAAAGATTACTGAGGCTTTTAAAAACTCCCAGCCTGGTTCATTACTCAAAACCGCAATCATGGGTAAGACTGCCGACCTGACTGCTGTCCAGAAGGCCATCATTGACACCCTCAAGCAAGAGGGTAAGACACAGAAAGAAATTTCTGAACGAATAGGCTGTTCCCAGAGTGCTGTATCAAGGCACCTCAGTGGGAAGGAAAAAGTGGGGCAGAAAACGCTGCACAACGAGAAGAGGTGACCGGACCCTGAGGAAGATTGTGGAGAAGAACCGATTCCAGACCTTGGAGGACCTGCGGAAGCAGTGGACTGAGTCTGGAGTAGAAACATCCAGAGCCACCGTGTACAGGCGTGTGCAGGAAATGGGCTACAGGTGCCGCATTCCCCAGGTCAAGCCACTTTTGAACCAGAAACAGCGGCAGAAGCGCCTGACCTGGGCTACAGAGAAGCAGCACTGGACTGTTGCTCAGTGGTCCAAAGTACTTTTTTCGGATGAAAGCAACTTTTGCATTTCATTCGGAAATCAAGGTGCCAGAGTCTGGAGGAAGACTGGGGAGAGGGAAATGCCAAAATGCCTGAAGTCCAGTGTCAAGTACCCACAGTCAGTGATGGTCTGGGGTGCCATGTCAGCTGCTGGTGTTGGTCCACTGTGTTTTATCAAGGGCAGGGTCAATGCAGCTAGCTATCAGGAGATTTTGGAGCACTTCATGCTTCCATCTGCTGAAAAGCTTTATGGAGATGAAGATTTCATTTTTCAGCACAACCTGGCACCTGCTCACAGTGCCAAAACCACTGGTAAATGGTTTACTGACCATGGTATTACTATGCTCAATTGGCCTGCCAACTCTCCTGACCTGAACCCCATAGAGAATCTGTGGGATATTGTGAAGAGAAAGTTGAGAGACGCAAGACCCAACACTCTGGATGATCTTAAGGCCGCTATCGAAGCATCCTGGGCCTCCATAACACCTCAGCAGTGCCACAGGCTGATTGCCTCCATGCCACGCCGCATTGAAGCAGTCATTTCTGCAAAAGGATTCCCGACCAAGTATTGAGTGCATAACTGAACATAATTATTTGAAGGTTGACTTTTTTTGTATTAAAAACACTTTTCTTTTATTGGTCGGCTGAAATATGCTAATTTTTTGAGATAGGAATTTTGGGTTTTCATGAGTTATGTATGCCAAAATCATCAATATTAAAACAATGAAAGGCTTGAACTACTTCAGTTGTGTGTCATGAATCTAAAATATATGAAAGTCTAATGTTTATCAGTACATTACAGGAAATAATGAACTTTATCACAATATGCTAATTTTTTGAGAAGGACCTGTAGTTGAAGATCACCATGATAGCAGCACTGAAATGAAATAGAGACTTAGACCACAATGTTTGACCAGCTTACCTTGCAGTTGGAGTTGGAGACGGGAAAGACCAATGATAGAAGCAACTATGACAGTCAAGGCTGAGGCCAGTTCGATGCTAAAAACCACTGCAGGAAGAGAAAGGATTTTCAAATTTCTATTTATCCTTAAAAAGAATAGTCTTTGCTGAAAAGGCTCAAAACACATTTTGTGATCAAGAACAATGACTAATATTTGTACCTGTGCACAATCTTAATTCTAGCAGCCTTAATGATAGTAGGTGGTGAACTATGAGAAGACACCATTGACTCTCCAGGACTTCAGTGATGCCCAGGACAGGACACCATCCATTGTCTCATTAGGAGCATGCAACTGTACAAAAAACACAAAACAAATAGGAGCATTACAAAGCAGTGGAAAAGTAATGAGAGAATTGGTCAAAAAAGAGAGCAGAACCCCCCCCCCCCCCAAAAAAAAAAATCCTAAATTCATTTAACGGTTGCTGTACAGCTTATTTTAATAAAGAATGTTTTTACTTAACCCTTTCATGCATGAATTATGACAACTTCAATCCAGATTTTTTTCTTAAGCATTTTCATTCTTCTTTAGGCATGAAAAAGAGATTTTTGAACTTCATTTTTTCAAACATGTACTTTTTAAAGCGTTTTTTTACATGTCTACTTAGGTGGACAACTGATGTGTATGGAGTGACACATTAGTGTCCAATGTAGTTATTTATGTGCACGTATATCATCAACACTGACACAAATGCAAAAAACAGCCTTTGAATAGCTGTCCACTGTAGTGACCACTATGTGTTAAAGGGTTAAATAGAGTTACATGAGAATGATTCATAGCAACTCTTCTCTTTGAATGGTCTATTTAATTTCAACACAGCTCAGGTCTAAAATGTCACACGAACACTTAACATGGATCATTTTATGCTCAACTGTTCACTCAGTAATAGTTCTTATTAGAATTCTTGTGTCAAACTCTGGACCCTTTTTATCATTTTGTTTTTTTTTTAATATTTTTTGTTTTTTACGAACACGAACACAGTGTACAGTCGAGTCTTGATAGCGTACTTACAACTGGGCTCGTCAGGCACTCTTCTTGGCTGCAGTGGTTATTATTATATTTACATGCTTCCAGCTCCCGTTTCTGCTCGGTGACAGCTCGTACTTTTCCACTCTCCTCTTTCTCCCTCCTCCCGCTCACAGACACATAACAGGTATGGCAGTCTATTCACCCTGCAGCACGGACTACACTGCCCATGAGGCTACATTCTTTAGGGCTATGCCTGTAGCATTCTGCCTATTAGCTTAGCACAACAACAACAACAAAAAGGCGCTCTCTCACCCAGGAAACACACAGTCGCAGAGAGAGCGCGTCACCCTGTAACCATGGCAACCGTAACGCCGCCTGGAACAACAGAGCATAGCTGTCAAACAAAACCCAAACAGTCCTGACCCGCCACAATATGAAACAGGAAAATGCCGCCGTGTAATCCATTTATTTCAACAAAGTAACTGTATTCTAAATACCACCTTTTTAAACGGTAACTGTAACGGAATACAGTTACTCATATTTTGTATTTTAAATACGTAACGGCGGTACATGTATTCCGTTACTCCCCAACACTGCTAATGTAATAATAAATAATATTAATAAATGACTAAACTACTGAATATTTTCATGCAGTCTTTAAATAACACAATTAGGCTGCCTCAGTTTGTTTTGCAGCATGTTTCACAATATGAAAAAACATAATGTCACATGTACAGGTCCAATATCTGATTTAAAAACATGAGGACTTACATGTAAGCTTAACATTTCCAGTTTATCAAATACCACTAAGCAGTCCTTACATAACGAATCTAACCTCTCTTCTTCCTCTCCTGTCCTCTCTTTCTCATCGTCTCCATCTCTGAATGAAGCTTGCTTTTCTCTCCCTGTGAAATACAGTAGATGGACCTTTAGCCAACGACACACTGTGAGACAAACTGCACACAAGCAGTTTGTGTGTTGTTAAGCTAATAGAAACACTGCATTTGAAATTACCTGCTACTTAAAAAATATCACTCCCTGTATGCTCTTTGTGTCTCTAGATGACCATTTTAACTGACTTTGACACACGGTTTTGCCTCTTTCTCTTTTTTTACCTGGTAAGTAATACACAAACAGGACTGTCATTCCTGTGTTACCGTATAGACTCAAATCAGTTTGACATTCGAAGGCCTGCAGTGATATGAAATAATAACTGTTTGAGTCTGTTAAACTTAAAGTAATGAGCACGTTTTGAAAATGTAACAAGTAGAAAGTACAGATAATAGTTTAAAAATGTAGGAAGTAAAAGTAAAAAGTTAAAGTGCAGATACCTGAAAATTCTACTTAAGTAAAGTAACAAAGTATTTGTACGTCATTACTTCCCACCTCTGCCAGTACATTGGAGTTCAAGCCACTTGACCCCCTTTTGGCCTTTGGCAACCAGCAAGAAGTCAATAATAGGCCCAACAATGCAATGTGTTCTAGAGATGGGGAGCTTAAGAGAGCTACAGTTGAGACAGTACAAAAAAATGTTCAACAACCACCAAAATCTAACACTACTGCAAGGCATTTTAACATTTTCTGCATTCAATGCTCTGTCTAAAGGGTTGAAGTTCAAATGTAAGTTCAAATTCAAAGATAAGCTGCAGATACTCACCAACCATTGAGCTGAAATATCAAGCCATCAGTGCTCAGAGCCGTTGTACATGTCCACATCAATCGCTCACTTTGGCCCCAAGAAGCACAGACCCCAGGGTCTCAAACACTGTCGCTAGAATACATGCCTGACGCAAAGTGAGTCCACGGCTGTGCCAAATGAGTTAGCAACATCATTGGCAAAGAGGGAAAAGGCTAAGATGAAGGCAATGATAAAGCCAACAAGGAATAAATGTCTGACAAAATAGGTTTTTATATAAATCTGTTTCTAAACAGCAGCTAGTAAAATAAAGAGGTACAGAGAGGTAAATAAATAATTAGCTTTATTTTTAGGCCCATTTGTCTTTTTGTGGGATTCAGCAGTGCAAACTTCTGGAAGTTAGTTGCTGATTGTTAGTTGTAGGTGAAACTTTTTTTTAAAGTGAACTCACTTGTTGTTGCACTCAGACACTTAGCAAAGAAACTATCAGATTATGTGGTATGTAACCAACATATCTCTCTCTCTCTCTCTCCCTCTCTCTCTCTCTCTCTCTCTCTCTCTCTCTCTATATATATATATATATATATATATATATATATATAGAGAGAGAGAGAGAGAGAGTATTGAGGCTGTGCTAGAAGGGAACATCATGTAAGACTGTAGACGAAGAGAGGGCTCTAAGTTACTTAGATGTACAAAGCTGTACCTGTAACATGTGACACAAGGTTCAGTAAAAAAGAAGTGACTATATTCCTCATGTGTGAAGCTACAAAACTGACTATAATTAGGACATGTTTCAATGAACAGGTAAAAAAACAAAACTTGTATCAGTCCAAATATAAATGGACCTAACAGTACGTAAAATATGAATGGTAGAACAGTAATGGCCATTACGGCCACTGCATTCAGGATGCTAGGGTAACATGGCAACTTCCACAAACTGCGCCATCAAGTGGACACAGAGCAGAGCACAAATTGGTCAAATTACAAAATAGCAGATTTTAAAGTAAACATACATCTTTTCATCACTGGAAAAAAATCACATGACTTCATTTGTGATGCAACTGTTTTGAATTGTTTTATTGATATGATTTAATTCAATGTCTAGGCAGAAGTGAGGCAGTCGATTGGAGAGCTGAATTTCCCCTTATTTATATCAAATAGATAAAATATACCAATAAAAATATCACAATGGTAAATAAATGCAAGGCATACTATCAGCATGGAAATAAGAAACTACCCGTGCACGTCTGTGTTTTTAAACATTTTGTGAGTTAAAGTATGTTTCCAGTTTAGTTAGACATCTATAACTTCACTATGTCTAAACAGTAAATTTATTAGGTCTGCTATCATCTGCTTCTGGATCTTTTAGGACCACAAATCATTCATTCTTCTCCGAAAACTGCTAAAATGATTGTTTACAAATTGACCAAGGGTTTTTGATTCACCTAACTGTGGTTAGACAAGTTAAATCTATAATGGAACCTCTTTATGCACTGATAATAAAAAATCTCTTTAAAAAAATGATACCAGTCACAGTAAATTCTGGCCAATTAAAGGATACAGTAAGCATTGCTTTGTGTTTCCACACACCACTAAAATAATATTTTATCAGTACCTGTGCACAAATAAGATAGAAAACCATACCAGAGTCAAAATTTTTGGTATATGTGTACCAAGAAGAACTCCTATCCCAGTTTCACAGATTTACTGAAGTGAATAAGCAAACGAGCACATGGATACCAGCATCATCAGGCAGTGCATGACAGCGCTGGTATGCACTTTCCAGTTTTAGAAACTTTTTTTTGTTGTTGTTGCCAGGATTTACTCCCAACTTTCAGGGGATTTTTTTTTTTTTTTGGAAAATCTCATTTCCACGAGGAGCTACTCTTCATACTAGTAAGCTTTGTGAATACCAGAATGGGATTTTATATAAAATAATGGTAATAATAATGTGCAGCAGGTGGCACTGTTAGTTTTCACTTATAATAATAATAATAATAACAATGATACATTTTATTTATAGGCACCTTTTAAGGCACTTACAAGCAATTAAATACCAAATTCACAGTATGCATAAAATAACAGAATTAAACTTGAACAATGCATAATCAAATTAAAGGTATTAATAACGTTTCTATGGAAGGATTTAGTCTGTTTTCATGAGTTACTCTTAGCACTAGGGAGCTGTGAAAATTCGTGCAGAACAAATAGAATAATAATAATATACACCAGGTGGCGCTGTTGCACCACGCATATCTGTTCGTCCAGACATGTTTTATGTGAATTATTTTTTTATAGTTAAAGATAAAGCTGTAAATTGGGTGCACCACACAATTCTGGTAGTCTGAATTTTACAGACTTATAACTAAAACAAAACTCTGTAGTATCTCAGTATCCCAGCGAAAGGTTAATACTGTGTCTCCCTTCGTGGAGCCCAACATCAGTGATAGCAAAACAGGTCAGGGTAATAAAATAAAAGACTTTACCACAGCATGTCTTTTTCTTCCAAAAGTGCTGATGAAGAGGGTGAGGCAGATTAAATATACCGCATGCTCAGTTCATCACATTCTTTAAAATCTTGTGTGTTTGTGTTTGTTGCTCATTAAGGCTGTGAAGGACTTTTGTGTCTTAACCCTTATGGCAGTGGTTACCATACTCTTTTTGCTAGCCCCCCCCCCCCTTTGTTTTACAAGAAAATCTTCGCGCCCCCCCCCACCTAAACCCACCAGCACCACCACCTAACCACACAAACACACAAACACATTCTCCAACCACACACCCATATTTTGTTTTCAAACTCCATTGCTGTTTATTTCACACACATTTAGTAAACAATTAAACAATTAAAAGTAAACTGCAATAAATTACAGGCAGCAATAAAATAAACTACGGTAGTAATTTTTTTTATGCTTTGTCCACACCTAGACCGGTATTTTGAAAAACGCAGCTTCCACACCTACCTACGTCCACACCTTAACACCTTTTGTCCACACGTAAACGGCGTTTCCAATCACCGAAAATGGAGATTTTCGAAAACTCAATTTTTACCTTTACGTGTGGACGAGGAATACGGAGTTCGTCGCGCAACGTCAAAGGTATGTGCCTTTTTTCACATCACACTGTGCGCCACGTTATTGTTTACATGAGATGAATTTCTACAATGGTGGATAGAGACAAAATAATGGTACTGTTAATCTTACTAGCTTCAGGTTTTACACGCTTACATACACACACAGTTACTGTCCCTCCATTTAGAAAGGCAGAGGTGTCACGGTGTAATTATTTTACGTGTAGTTGTTTTTTTCCTGTGTAATAATATTCAAGATTGCTATGAATACATTTTTAAAAAATGCCTCTCTGTGCAAAATGGGTTAAAAAAACATAAACAACTGTGGGATACAGTTTGTCCGTGATTTGAACAGGGGGAACAAATTGTGGCAGGATCAGCCTGACATTATTTGTATCCCACTGTAACTTTACTGTATAAAGAGCTAACATCTTCAAAATGTCAGGAGTAGTTAGTCATTACAACAAGTGTTTGTGAACTAAAAATCAAGAAAGTGGGATACTGTTTGTTCGTGATTTGGACAGGTCAGCGCGTGCTCCCGACACAGGGGAAGCTAATTCTGCCGGGGATACCTACCTTGGCACTTGTGCAGGTGAAGCCAAAGGCAAGATATGCTTCATCATATTTTCTAGTATTTGGCTTGGAGGGAAGTCGGTTTGGAAACATATTTGACGGTGCTTCAGCTTCTGCTTTGCGTTTGTGTGGAAGCACAGTCATAAACCTGTCAATTATGCTAGCAGTGTCCAAGCATATATATATATATTTTTTTTTTTTTTTAAATAAAAAAAAGCGCCCCCCACCCCCCTCTGCAATGGCTCTGCGCCATCCCCACACTTTGGGAACCTCTGCCTCATGGTGTATACCATGGCGGGCCCATTTCTCAAGCTCTTTTTAAATAACCATAACTCCATTGTGCTAAAGACAAAATTAGAATGGTTTCAGAAAAAAGCCAAGACAAGCTTTACAGAGATATTCGATATATCATGGTTGCACAAGACATTCACAAGGTACTGCTGTCTGAAGTCAGACAGAAAGAATCAGCTCTAACTAGATTTTGTGTGCTTCACATTACCTTAGTCCTGACCCATTTTGGGCAAGGAAGAAAATTCTAATTGTTCCTGAAGGAGGAGACTTTTTTATTATTATTATTATTTTGCAGCTAAAATTAGAACAAAAAGTCAATTAGGCTTGTACAAATCTTGGTCAATAAAGTGATAAGTCTGGGCAAAAAGAGGAAAAAAATATTAATGTAATGGGATGTTGTTTTATCCCATTAGGTGTCTCTCTGTGATTTTGATATTTGATCAGTGAACAGCCTTATTGTCGGGATGCTGGGACAGTCATTTTGGGGTTTTGAAATATGTACTCCCAAGTCTTGCTAATCGTAATGGGTTAGGGTTACTTAAAATTACTGATGGTGATTTAGACCTCACAAATTAACTGTAACCAGAAACAGTCATTCTGAACTCATTCTGACTCCCTTGAGTCGAAGCAATTAAACAAACTCTAAATATTCTGACACTGACAGTTCTGACATTTCTGTGTCTGCAGCCTTTGGCTAATGGAGGAAACGATGAACATTTTCTGAGTTTTGAAATCATTTCTCCCATATTGCTGCAATGATGCCTTCAGGTGCACTAACAAAACAAAGATCCAATAACAGAAGACTTTTATTTTGGAATGTCCAAGTTTGGATGTGCTGACCAGGAGCACAGTGGTGTTAGTGGTGCCATAAAATATTCACATTTAAAAAGAAAACAGAACTAATAAAGGAAGAAAGACAGGATGAGTTGCACACTTCATTCTTCACTCCGACCAATTTAATGATCAAAAGTTCATTTACTTCTTATGTTTATTGCTAATTCTGTCGTATACTGGCTGTTTTATGTGTTCATTCAGCTCTTAACATTAACACTACCAAACCATGAAATTGTGAAAGTGAAACTTTTGAACCACATGGTCTGAACAGATTGTGAAAACAAGAATCTAAAGGAGGTTATGCAAGCACGGTCCCTTTATTATTTACATGCTGACTGATGATGCTGGTATTCATTTGTAGTTTATCACCTCCTTTCATCTGTGACACTACACACAGAAGAATTCCTGGTACTAGCTTTAAGTACGAAACCTCCACAATCCCTGATATGAATCATGTTCAGGTTTTTATGATCGATTTGGGTACAGAGACAAAAGATGACTGCACTGGTGCATGAAAGCACAAAGCAAGGCCTTCTCTATCCTGTAAAAGATCAGAGTTTACTACAAGTACAAGTGCATAAAGAGATTCCTGTGCTGAATTTAACTTTTTTGGGTTTTTTTTTTTTTACACAGTTAAATATCACATTTATCAGTGCATCAACAACCTTAGCCCTAAAAAACTGGATCGACTTGAAAACAACCCTTTCAGTGCATTTTTAGCCCAGGGAAAAGGCATGCCTGGTCCTAAAATATTCAAGCAAGGCAATAGAAGAAGATCACAGTAGACTTTATCAATTTTGAGTTTATATATGCTGCATTTTTGAATAATATCTAAATAAACTCGAAAACATCTTTTAGCTTATAAAATGACAGATCTAAATCATCACTGCTAAACTGTTCAAATACATTATTAAGGCCCTGCATGCTCTTTTCATCACAATCATAAAAGCTGCCCAGAGGCTTTAGTATCATAAGACCAGCCAAGATGTTTTTGAAGAACCTCGTGCTCCAATCATCCACAAAATAAAAATTAAAAAATCTCATAATCACACAATTATTTTTCTTACTGCTTTACGTAGAAGACTAATATTTAAATTCATAACACAAAACATGTGGAAGGTGGTTATGTTGTTCCTACATCATCATAATAGTGTTGGTCCAGGATCCCTATTCCATTACCATTATCCAAGCTAAAGCTTTTAAAAACTAGCAAACCAACATGAGCAACCTAAAGTCTGATGACAAAATCCTAACTCGGTAATGTATTTAATGTGTAATGTATAAATTAATAAACTGAAAATCCTTCAAGGCCATCCGCGTTGATCGAAGATGGTTGACTTTTGCTTAACCGGGTGAAGGGACACTTTCTCTCGGTTGAACACGGAACACACGCACACATATGCATTTACACTGACACAGATCTGCACTCACCCCCCCACCCCCTCCAAACACTTTCGAAGCTTATGTCTTCTATGTTGTGAGATGTGATGATTCATGTGCTATGTGCTGAAGTGTTTTTTCTGTTCTCAAACTGATCTCCCTGTTGGAGCTCAGTCTTTTAAATTGGCTCTTTGCTAGGTTGTCTGGTATGTGTAGAAACGACACTGGCTTATCCCTTGATTTAGGTGCTTTTTTAAATCCTTGAATGGTTCATAGATTATTCCCCAACTCTCTGTGAATGGTACTCATGGCCATTGATCAGTGTTCTTTGATCAGTGGGTTTTGGTCAGTGATTGTTGATCAATGGTCATAGGAATTTGCATAATTATGATTAAGGAACTGACCTCACAGCCCATTGTTCCTTCAGTGGGCTGGTTTCAGTCATTATGCAAATGTACTGTTTATAAGGGTTGGGGAAACCTGCAGTCAGCCGAGACTGAAGAAGTCACTTGGATGAGTGACGAAACGTTTCTCCCACAAAACGCTACGTCCAGATGAACAGATTCAACTTTTGGAGATTCATAGATTATTGTTAATTTGCTTAAAAAACACAACAGTCATGCCAAACCATATGCAAAGAAGAAAGGTTGAAAGACCTTCAGAAAATCTGGTGACCTAAAGACAACTTTAAAAACTCTATGAATGTCTTGTGGGGTAAATGCGAGGTAAACTTAAACTTTTGCACAGTACTGCATACCTATTAAAATTTGCAACATATCAGTAGCACTTTCAGGATGACTGGGCATAGAAAGAGGTGATGTTGAGTCTTTCGAAATTAAGTACAGATCCAAAGAGTTATCCACTCTGTGAAAGACTGGCAAATAGATCAACATTTTATGCAAACACTTTGTTAACATCCTCATCTTTGGCACATACAGATGTCGTTATAAGTTTCAGCAAATCAAAAGCCACTGCCTGTGTGGTTATCTGAATAGCATTACTCGTAAGTAGTTGTGAAATCTTTTCTGAGTACAAAAGTTAGGAAACCAAAGGACACACGCAGGCAATACAGACAGCTTGTCCCTGTTTTAAGGTGTGGTTCACTGCACAATGGTGCTAGTTTCCATGTTTTGTTTTATCACTCCTGTACATCTTTGATTCTGGGAAAGACAGAAGTATTTCCACAACTTGCTTCAAAGCTCCACAATCATGTCTCTAAAGATCTGTATTACATACTTGGGTACAGGTGGTAATGCTGGTTGAATTTCTCTCTTTATAACAGTGGTGAAAGCACCCTTTATTGAATTTGAAATTGACCCTTCTTTCCTTGTGAACGTGCACATTATCTTCCCCAGTATCCTATTGTTACTATTCTTATATTCATTTCCCTTCAAAGAGAGCCAAATACACGACAATGAAACCCAGGATCAAAACGCTCAAGCAAGGATAAAGAAACAAGCAGAAATAATAACAGGGAGTGTGGTGATTTATGTTGTGAGCACACCCCCACTCCCATCGGTCACCTGAATCACCAGAATCCAGATTCACAACCCAGGGAGGTAACAGGAATCCACATGAGCCTAGAAAACCCAAGTGACTACAACTGACAGTGAAGACCAAGCCACAGTGGACACCAGCCAGCACAGCCAAGGTGCCTATACCCCCCCCCCCCCCCACCACCACCACCACCACCACCACCACTCCACAACAGACCACCCCATCCCAGAGGGCTGGGTGCAGGGACCAGGCACCCATCCTGCAGAAGGACTCCAAGTTTGCATCATGCGGCCCAGCGCAGCACAGGGAGCAGACCAAGGGAAAGAGAAAGGAAGGAGAAAGCGGGCAGGAGAGGCCCACGCATTTCTGTACTGAACCAGGCCACCCAAGGCAGGGAAGGGGAGACACTGTGCCCAGACAAGGGTCCAGAAAGAAATACCTTTCCATTTGCCCACCAACTACATGCCACCCAGCATAAAACTCCACAAAAGCAAGCCTGCAGGAGCCATTACCCACCATCCCCAACGTCTAGCACCACACCCACCAAGAGAAGACAACATAGCAGACGTAAATATGCAGCTCCTACATAAATTCCACAGCAGCAACCCCACCGCAACAAGCCTCCGCCCTGCCAGGTGCAGCATGCTGAGATATGCAACATTTTCAGCAAATAGGTCTTTGGTAATAAAATAAAATATAATATTGTGTTTGTAAACTATGTTATGTTCCTTTTTATCTTTTCTTTTCACCCGAGTGGTGGTGATCTAGATCGCATTAACCTACTTAAAAGCATATATTTTTTAGAAATGTTATTACAAAACAAAGAGACACACAGGTAGTACAGACAGGTTGTCCCTGTTTTAAGGTGTGGTTCACTGCGGAATGATGGTGGTCTCCATGTTTAGTTTGTTTTATCACTTCATTGCATCTGCGATACTTAGGAAGATAGAAGTATTGCCACTACAAGCTTCAAACCCCGACAGTTCTAGATACGTGTCATGTCTCTAAGGTTATATATGATTTGCATGGGTACAGGTAGTGATAAAAACAACATGTGAGACTTTATCCCCTAAAGGGTCAGAATTTACTAAGGCTTCAGAGCCTGAAGAATTTCCTCTATTGAATTTGACCTGTCTATTGATGCCTTCACAAACACAAACCATAAATATTAATAGATTAGTTTTGAAATACAGATTTGACCATAGTTTTAGGGCAGGAACAATAAGTCATTGGTTCTAAAACAACCAGAAGCTGATAATAGTAGATTTCATTAATTTACGGTTTAGACATGGTATTGTTATAAATAATGTGTACATTATTTTAAAAACATCCGCAGGCTGATGAAATGTTTGGTAAAACAGGCCTAAATGTGCTGTTTCTCGTTCGATTTAATTTGTCAATAGTTATATTTACTGCTAATATTTGTGTCTTTGAAATTAACAGAGAAAATGTTCAGCTTTTATCAGTAACACTAAGCGCACCGTGAAACTGTGAAAGTGCTCCAAGGGATCTAACCTGCTGCTTTTAATTAGTTCACTGTTATTCATCCTTTGTTTCTCCCTCCTCTTTGTAGGTTACTGAAGCCCAGAGATGACTCTTCTGCATGATCAAAATGTGTGATGCTTCAATAAATGCAGTCTAAGGAGCTTGGAAAGAAAAGCGTCTGGACTTCTTAAAGTTGCTTGAAGACGTTTCACCTCTCATCCGAGAAGCTTCTTCAGTTCTAAGGTCAAATGGCCGAGAGTCCCAGATTTAACTCTCGGCCATTTGACCTTAGAACTGAAGAAGCTTCTCGGATGAGAGGTGAAACGTCTTCAAGCAACTTTAAGAAGTCCAGACGCTTTTCTTTCCAAGCTCCTTAGACTACGATGACCTGGATGACTGAGAACCTTCACAGACACTTCAATAAATGCAGAAATTCCTCCAGTTGCCATAAGACACTGTATAAATGGTGAGGCCTGCCTTCTATCTTTACAGCAGACTCTTTCTTGCAAGCTTGCAGCATGTCCTTTCAGATTGTTTGTTTGTTTGTTTGTTTTTTTGGCTCTTTTGTGCATCACACTGATGGTGTTCCCTGTCAAACTTAAAATAATTAATTAACCTGCATGTCAATGGGTTTTACGACTGTATTTTTTCTAAAGCTTTTAAGACTCTTAAAGGTCCTCTTCCCCTCGCCTAACAAGTTTTCAGCTGAGGAGCTATGGGCTCATGTGCTTTGTGAACAGTCCTAACTTTAAGGTGAAAACATTTCTAAGAATTTGATCACTGGGAGCTACTCTTGCTACAAGGAAGCCTTGTAAATATACGGGCCCAGGGTTATTTATATATAATAATGTACTCCAGATGGCGCTGTTTAACCAAGCAGAGTGTAAGGTTTCAGTACAGGTTAATCTGAATTACCTGCCATTCATTAGATTTTCGTTCAGTTATTCTATGTAGCCTAAGACCTTTGTAAGCAATAAACAGGGGTGATAAAATACTGTAGTAATACAGCAGGTCACTTTTTTTAGGCTCAGCTTGCTCACTTCTTTAAGGTCATGTGTTTGTTGCTCATGAAAGCTGTGGACTTCAGAATCAAAAGGCCAGGCTAAGTGTTTTTTTCAGAACCTGTTGTTTAGCTTAACTTCTCTCTAAGACTAAAAAAAAGAAGAAGAATCCAGCACAACCATTTGTTTCTATGCTGCTTTAGGTATCAGACTGGCTACAATTTGCATATGTAGTCAAATGAAAGTGGTTATTTTATCCCATCGGGTGCTCCTCTGTGACTCTGACTTTTGAGCAGTGAACAGAAAGTAGCCTGAAAATCTTCTGAGGTCTAACCCTAACCCTGTGTCATCGTAATAATGTCTTCTTCTTTTTTTTTAAAGTTTGAAAATTGTTCTCCCAAGTTCTGTCAAAGAGGGTGGGGTTATAATTACTCATACCAAGACGTATAACTATAACCTCAGGATGAGCAAATTTTAATCTGGTTTGTATACCATATTGATTTCCTTGAGTTGAAGCAATTAAACAAACTCTAAATATTCTGACATTAGCAGTTCCTCTATACGGCCACGGTGAGGTCACATTTCTGTGTCTGCAGCCTCTGGGAGTAAACAAGGAGGCTTTCTGGGCTGAGGTGGGAGTTAGAGAAGGCGCAAATTATGTCGTTAGAGGTTATGGTAGGAATTCTTGAAACTTGTGTTTTGACGTCGCCTCTCCTATACCTTGCAGTAATGCTGCCTTCAAGCTCACCGACAGCAATCATAATTACTGGAGCCGTTGAAAATTTCCATGCGCCTCAAAGAAGTGACGTCACAGAGCCAGAGACAATAACGGCATTAACAAGGCCATCGTATAATAAAATAATGCAATAATGTATATTTTATAAAATTACGCTATTTACTACATTGTTTACTGTAACGTGTGTAATCCAATCCCTACTCGTTGTCATACTAGTAGGCTATAGATTATTTGCCCAAATTACATTATAACCTATCGCATCTCAGCTCACAATATGTTTTGTCATGCTTTTTGAACACTTCTGTCCAGGATATCACGTCTCTCTTGATAAACATAATAAAAGAAGAGCGACCAGAGAAAACGACTTTTGTTGACTGTGAATGTTGTTATTTCCGGACAATGCACTTCAATGAACGGCAGGTCTTCTGTTCTGCGGTTGACGTAAACACCACTGACTGTTTTCATGCACTGTTTCCAGGTGACAGCTTCTCTGAAATAGACGATTATGGTTTATGTCTATGTATGCTATATTTCCCCGTGAAAACGCGCAGTTTTTTCGTTCTTTTCATAAAATTATTTCTTCTGAAAAGCATCTAAACGTGCAACATTTTTTGTGACGGAATCTAACAGTTTTTTATGTGTTTGTCGGTAGTCAGCTCACCAGACAGTAAGACAATGGGGCGAACTGCAAATTTATTAAATAAGATTTTACAATGAGGGGAGACGCTCCCAGTGGGCACACACGAGCAAGCACGACCACGCACCCTTCACGTGAAAACAGGAAGTTACTCCCGCCCAGTTGGCGGGTGGGGCTTGCACAGATCCAATAAAACAGAAGCCACCCCCAGCTCTGTTCACCGGTATAAGCGAGTTCTTCTGGAGTCTGTCAGGCATTCATTCAAACTGAGAAGTTTCTCGATTCCATAAGGCGTTTTTTTTCTCTCCATATTGACTCACTTTGTCGCAATTATCATTTTTCTTTAGTCGCGTTATTTAAAAAAAAAAAAAAAATTAAGGGCAGATTTTTTGAACGGGTTACATTTCATAATCCGTTTAAGTTTTTCTTTATCCCGCCCGCGCTGTCTTAACGTCTGTGTGCGCGCGCTAATTAGCTTAACGGCTAGTGAGCACTACTCTACGGGACTGATAACTGCAGTGTGTGGTAAGTTTTATATTTAACATTTTATACCTTTTTAATAAAAAGCTCATAGTCGTTCATTTTACGAATTTTGTAACTAAGGCTTTATTGTAATTAAGGAGTACGTCAAAGTGCGCGCTGATGCTAACCCTAGCCATTGTATTATACATTCGATTCAGATGGTGGCTAGCGTATTTACTCGGTAGAAAAAAATACATTTGATGTGGATTAAATACTTTTCTTGACTTTGAATTGATTAAGACTGTTATGTGTGGGAGTCCGTTAGCAGTTGGCCCATACAATGTTAAGTTTGTATCAGTGTATAACGCTGATGTAATTGCTATTCTTAATGTTAACGCTAAGCGAATATAGCCAGTAAGAACTATATCTGGTTTGCACTTTTTATAGACCTTTAAACCGGGTCGACACACGCGACACAACGAACCGGTGCCGCATTGAGTTGTGTTCCCTAAACTGAGTCATATCCGGTTGCGTCCCCCTGTTACGGAAAATAAACACGTCAAACACTAGTAAACCGCTGTTTATGGACGCAGCCACTATTATGGTGGATTAAAACGCCAAATTTGAGATCGGTCCAAACGTTTTTTGTTTTTTAAGATTGGGCCAGCCACTTCTGTAGCACAGAGCGTGAAGCTGTACGAACAGACGGCGCTCGTGTTGCGTGAATGAATGACGACACGTGTGCGAGTAGGGAAAGTTAAAATGTCTCCCACATAAAACGGCTCGACGTATCTCGAGCTTCCCATCATGATCGCTTATCATCCACCGTACAGCAATTAACATTTTAAATGCGACTATTCTGAGTCAAAATAAAGGACATTGGTGTAATATAGTTGCGGTCTTTCATGCGCCATTTACTAAAAATGGCCTCCGTTTTAAGGAAGGGCAGCAACCAGAGGTCTTTCTTCCGGTCCACAGTTACTGCCGGTTTTCTACTCGTATATCTTATTCGTGATGTAAAGGTTTATTCCTTATGTAAAAGCGTTGTTGCCCGTGTTTTCACGTTAGTGTTATTGAAGAATGCCTTGTTTTTTGTGTGTGTGTTGTTTTTTCAGGATGTACCCTTGCTCATCTGCAGTCACAGTGGCACAATGGCTGGCTTTTCGTTCTGCTTAATCTCTCGGCACCCAAAGAACAATAACAGATCCACCAAAATTTTAGGATAGCAATAGTTTTTCACTGTACCTCTAGTTTACTTTAATTGTTTTCTGGTTAGATCCAGATAAACCCATTACAAGTTTGCACTGCTGAATCCCACAAATTCTGTTAAGACAGGTGGGCCTAAAAATAAAGCTAATTATTTATTTACCTCTATTTACCTCTTTATTTTACTAGCTGCTGTTTAGAAACAGATTTATATAAAAACCTATTTTGTCTGGCATTTATTCCTTTAAGATTGTGAATCAGTTCCTTTAAAACTTACAAAAAATGTTTTCAACAACTGCAACTGCAATAGTGCTGACCACTGCCATGGTAACCTACACACCTCTGACTGAGTATGTGTGGTTGCTGGTTGTTGGCTTTATCATTGCCTTCATCTTAGCCTTTTCTGTCGGTGCCAATGATGTTGCTAACTCATTTGGTACAGCCGTGGGCTCTGGAGTGGTCACTTTGCGTCAGGCATGTATTCTAGCAACAGTGTTTGAGACCCTGGGGTCTGTGCTTCTTGGGGCCAAAGTGAGTGAAACTATTCGCAAGGGAATCATTGATGTGGGCATGTACAACGGCTCTGAACATGTCTTGATGGCTGGATCTGTCAGTGCAATGGTTGGTGAGTATCTGCAGCTTATCTTTCATGTAATTTGAACTCTCGGTCAATGAACCCTGTGGACAGAGCACTGCTTGTAGAAATTAAAGATGTCAAAATGCATTGGAGTAGTGGTGAATCTGGTTGTAGAATATTTTTGGTACCAGTCTTAACTGTATAAAAGCTGAAATTATGACACCATGCAACTGATGTCATGAATGTATTCTGGTTAGGTTCTGCTGTGTGGCAGCTGGCTGCTTCCTTCCTTAAGCTCCCCATCTCTGGAACACATTGCATTGTTGGTGCTACTATCGGCTTCTCGCTGGTTGCCAAAGGCCAGCAGGGCGTCAAGTGGCTTGAACTCCTACGTATTGGTATGTAACCAGTCAACTGACATAGAAATTCCCTTTAATGGTTAGCTGAATTTCATCACAGGCATTTTAAGTATATTTTATTAATGGCGGTGTGTGAGAACTCTTACAGTGTGATAATACCATCCCAGATCCAGGTCAGTAATCAAGTATGTTCATGAATGGCAGGACCAGCGTTTCAGCTAAATCCACATTCAGACATGGGAAGCATTCATTGTACAAATCAATAGTGATTTCAATCACTTTGTGTTGGACTTTGGGAGGAGGCAGTACAAATAAGGGGTGTTATTTGATAAGGTCGTATGATGACTTGGAGAACAATAGGCAGTTTTAAAGGGTTGTTCTAGAGTTCAGTTTGTCACATTTGTGGGGTGGGTGTCTTTCTTTCTTCCTTCTCCCTTTGGGTTCCATCAAACTGTTTATTCGGAATAAACCACATATTGTAAAACAACCAAAAATCATTCACTAATAAGATGGCAGGAGTCCAGAGTTTCACACACTGAGAACTGTTATTGACTGAAAAATGATCCATGTTGACTGCCTGTGTGATATTTTAGACTGTCAAGACCTAACAGGTGTTAAGTCTTTTAGTTTTTAGTTTCTATGAATCATGCTCATGTAACTCTATTTAAATAAAATCATTCTTTATTAAAATAAGCTGTATAGTAGGAGTTGAATGAATTTGGATTTTTTTTTTCTACTGTTCTTTGACAAATTCTCTCATTACTTTCCCACTGCTTTGTAATGCTCCCATTTGTGTTTGTTTGGATTTATTTATCTATTTATTTTTTTTGTGCAGTTGCTTCCTGGTTCCTGAGTCCCCTGTTGTCTGGAATAATGTCAGCCGTTGTCTTCTATTTTGTGCGCAGGTTCATCTTACAGAAAGTAAGTCTCCTTTTATCAAAATTGTGGATACGCTCGGTTTATGTAACATTAGAAGACTGAAGTTGTGGTTTAAGGCTGTTTCAACACTGTACTGGTCCACACCCAAAATGCAATTGGGAAAATGTTTATTACATGGCAGGAAATAAGCTACCGTGCTTTGAAGCAGTTCCTTATAGGAACACATGGTTCAGATTTCCACTGTGCTTGCTGTGCCTTGAAATGTAACCTGACAGCAAAATGAGGCAATTTGGATTTCTGAACATTCTATTTTCTTCCTGTAGGAAGACCCAGTACCCAATGGCTTAAAGGCCCTGCCTGTCTTCTATGCGATGACAATGGCGATCAACTTGTTCTCCATCATGTTCACTGGTGCTCCGGGTGAGTATCATTGTTTCATTTTGCTCTGCATGCCTGCCCACAGCCACAGCTTAAAATAAGCTGCTCCCTCAGACAGCCGGATGCCCACACATATTCCAGCCTGAACCAGACTGTTTACCATTTTCACAGAAGCCGTGTTTATTTTAACATGTTTTTTTGAAGCTCTCTTGCTTTGTGGTTCTATGTGGGTCATAGCTGGCATGAAGTTTTAGAGTGGAGCACAACAGGGAGATGGAAATAAGATTTCATTTAACTCCTGACATCACTGCAGGCATGCAGGAGGAAAAGAGAAGTAAAGAGTGTGCTGTCAAAGTTGTCTGCTGCTAGTAGTTGTATTATTGCTCTGAATCTGTGTGGCAATGCTCTTAATGTTTGCTGGTTTTTGGTTTACCAGAAACTCTTTATTAAATGAGCCATTTTCGCTCCTTTTGTTTTCTTCTCTCTGCAGGGCCTAACAGTTCAAGATCTTAGCTGGCCTGGGCCATTTAAATGACGGCTACAGGCCAGAGTTTGACCAGATCTGGTGAGCTGATGTGTGAAAGCACATCAGCACACTAAGAAGAGAACACTTGCACTTCCCACATAGACAGTAAACCCCTGGTTAGTCAGGCACAACAGTACAGTCATATCAAGTTCACCACATGTGAAATTGCCAGCTGCAATTTCTGTAATGTCTGTAGATTATGTTTGATTTTGTTTTTAAATATATTCACAAGACAAACTAGCATTCATATACTCCACCTGTTGTACACAAAGACAGAGGTCATAATACAAACTTTGGCTCATTGTAAAAGTAAAGTAGACCAGGTTTTACTCTACTCTCCTCAGTTGTTTGTCATTGGCCCAGTAACACAAATTCATCACTGCATTATAATAAAAAAAAATAAAAATAAATAACATTTAGGTTTTCAGACCTATAGTGCAGGCTTGGCTTTGGTTACTACACTGCTCTGGCACCCAGGACAACAGCAGCGCATTATTGCTGATGAATGCACCTTAATGCAGCAACAGTATCTGCAGCTAACTGAGTCCAGTGTGTTTGGTTTCCTGTGACATTCCCTGATCTTTATGCTAGCTTAGTGGTGAAGTTGGATACCAGACATCCCACAGCACATTCCTATGCTCAATATAAACACCAGTGCCAGAGACCTCAAGTCAGCATTTGGGCCAGAGAATTTAAGGGTCAGCTGACTGTCCTGTACAGATGAGGCTCAGTGTGACTTCATTCCTTCATAAATCATTCAGCTGCTGTCACTGCATTGCAGCCCCGTACATTGTAAAAGGGAGACGTACCCTAAAAGCCAACTTCATGCCATTCAGTCATGAAGACAAATGAAGTTCAGGTAAAGTACTGTTAAGCCTTCAGAGCACAGATGCTGAACGCAATTCCCTGTTTATGACGTCTGCTGAATCTGCCCTAAATTTTGTCCTCGTTGCTGCACGTCACTCAATTGTTCGCACCTGCTCTATACACAAGCCTAAACAGGACCGTGGCCTTTTTTTTTAAAATTATTTATGTATTTAAAGTGTCAGAGTGACAGGATATCTGGACCCCTCATACCAGCCTCAATTGATAAACTTCCATCTTTTTAGCAGGGCACAAATTTTCTGCCTCGATAACCCACTGAGAAACAGTCACTGGATTTAGTTACCATGGGGGCACTAAACAATTGGCATCACAGCACGGATGACTTGTTTCAACCTGAGCCATGATCCTGAAACAACTTTTAAGCGATTGCTATAGTCAACTCTTGTGTAACAGATTTTAATTCATTGTGAGGAGTTACAAATGTCATTAGTCCTTAGTGCCCTAAGGACAGATAACCAAAAGGGTTCTTGCCAAGTGACTCAAACTCCTTTAACTGTCATTGTAATTGAGGTTGGTGGTGTACTGCATGTACAGTACTGGGAGGGGGAAAAAAAACAAACGTTGTGTAATGCAGGCCATGGAATATAGGTTTCTGCAAGGGTTTTGGAACACAGCTGTGGTTAAATTTCATTTACTGTCCAGTTTCAGTCATCCCACTGCATGCTTGTGGTATAAAGTCACTTCTTTCTGTAAGAGTGTTAATCAGACTACAAAATGCAGCCCAGCTTTTTAATCTATACTACTTTTTTCCTTTTTAAAAAAAAAAAAAATAATTACCATCTGGGTGGATAATTTCCCTCTTTATTGTGTAGTTTTAAAATCCTGTTTGATATCAGATGAGTTCCTGTTTAATAATGCATGGCAGTACCACGTGTGTTTGGATGTCTCTAGTAGTGAGTCAGTGTACTCAGTCCTAGACAAGACTTAACTGTTAAGAGTCACCGTCCACTTTTTCCTTAAGCCTCTCCTGTCCCAAAGGGAGTGAGCTTCCATTGCGTAACTAAATAAACATGAGTTAGGTGCTCCGCAGTCTCATGCTGCAGCGTGACTCGGTGCACTGTGTGGACTGTGCCCTCAAACACAGTAACTGAGACACTTATCACCTCCCCTTGGCCCTCATTTCCTTTTCTTCTCTTACACTTCCTAAACAATCCATATCTTAGTGGAAGTGTGGCGTTTATGGCCAAGGTCATGTCCGGACATTCAAACATGGTGGTAGATTTTTATTTTTTATTTATTTTTATCCACAATTTGTTTTTGTCCCTATGAAACTGCTGACTTTGTGTATGACATGGATAACTGCTTCTCCAGGGAAATGTAAATGGTAACTTTCTGCCAGCATGCATTGCGCTAGATCTTTGTGCTGCACCAGGTTTGCTGCAGTGTTGGCAAGAGGGTGCCTTCATTTTTACAGCAAAGTGCTCTAGTACAAGGACCCCCCCCCCCCCCCCCTTTTTTTTTTTTTTTTTTTTTTGCTTTTCTTTTATGCTACCCAAGTTATGTCTCCTTTTGAGGAACTCATTGTTTCTGTGTAATTGTTAGCTGGGCACTTTGGGGTCATGGTGACATTCGTGTTGCATAACTGTTCATGTCTGGGGGTACACATGCTTTCCATTTTTAACTACTTGGCACAATGAAGCTATGCAGTCACTGAAGTTGTTGCAGAGTACTTGAGTACTTTCAAACATAAGTGCCATTAATGAATGAAAATGAAACTTCATTGCCCTCATAGGACCTCTTCTAGAGGGGCTTATATTTTTACATATTTATAAAACTGCTGTTCTATATTATATTTTAATGTTGGTGTATTACTTTGTGTGGTCTGCTAGAAAAGGTAGCTCCTGCTGCCTAGTTGTTTTGTTTGTTTTGTTTTTTAAATGTGCCTTTCTCTTATTTGCTTTTGTTTATATCTGCGTGGCACTTGGCAATCCTCCAGTGCTGGGATTTGGCATGATACCTTGGTGGGGCATCCTGCTCATCTCATTGGCCTGTGGTCTGCTGACCTCCATTGTGGTTTGGTTTATTGTCTGCCCTCGCCTAAAGAAGAAGATTGAACGTAAGTCCCATTTTTGACAATCTGACTCACTGTTCAACTCCATGTGACTCAGTTTCCTTACTTAAGCCATTGGACAAATCATGACTGGAGTGTTGCACTGCAACTCCGCCTATCGAGTGTGGGATTATATTAATCCAGCAAATGGAGTTTAGGGATATATTTTTCACAATGGATTCGCTCTAATGAAAATAATGTGAAAATATTGTCTTTGTCTTTGCTTTAATCCAGGATTATAGAATTAAAACCAGAGTAAACTCTGATGCATTTGCATCCGAGTAGTGTGATTTGGTGTTAAGACATAACCATTCATTTTAACCTCCATGAATGTATTTTTATGAATGTATTTTTGTCTCACTCTGTTATCTACAATGCAGTTCTTCTGCATTTTAATGACTCATAGGTTTAGTCTCTCCTGGCATAAGTTATCTTTTCGGGTTGATTACAGAAAAGCTGTGTCTGACACAACCTGTGACTTAGGTTCACAAATATTGCCTTTTATTACTTAATAGAACTCTAAATGGTTCGTTAATGACATATTTGGGGAAAAATGTGTCTCCTAAAATGGGTTTGCTCTCTTTTTAAAAATGTATTTGACAGATCCTTTATTCGTCACTTCTCTCTTGGAGCAGCAGGTTTATCTGACAAGGCATAAACTGCCTTGATTCAGTAGACAGGCTGACTAATTGGGTCATAAGGATTCACTAATTGGTCTTTACCTCCTCGACTAAAAATAAGCCTGCACTGACTTTGTGTTGACGTGGCACTGGCAGTGCATTGGGAGGTGTGTTTGAGGGGGACCTATTGCTTCAGATCCAGCAATGACCAGTTTGGATGATGCAATCTCACCAGGACACACTTAGTGCCATTATTTTTTGTTCAATAAATCTGAGTATCTAGTTCACTTTAAAGCTACAAACAAATGTCATGTGAGCCTCAGACATTAGTTTATTGTCTCTCTTAAGACAACATAATAGTGGTAATATGAATATGTCCTTTGTAATCCTGTTAATCTGATCCTGTGAACACCGGAGTCCACTCTTGGACACAGGTCTTTATATTTACAGTACAAAGGGTTTTCTGACTTTAAGGTTATGCAACACTTGGACTCCCTACAGCTGAAGTTGAAGGAAAAACAGATGCTGGGTTAGGATGTCTCTGCTATGCTAAGTATATGTTTGGATGCGATCCAAATAATTCTCAATCCAACTCCTGCCCTAATAGGAGATATCAAGTCCAGTCCCACTGAAAGCCCTCTGATGGAAAAGAAGGAGCTTAAAGAAGCCCACTGTCCAATCCTGAAGCAGGCATCTACCACACCAGCTGCCAATTACAACTCTGCTGACCCTCTTCCTGCCCCTGAGGAGCGCAGGGTGGCCTTTGACATCGGAGATTCTGATGAAGCCGACAGTAATAAGGAACACAGGGTGGCATTTGACATCGGAGATTCTGATGACACAGACTACAGCAATTCAAATGATGGTAAATATGCCAAAATACAATACGTTTTAAATGCCTCTTTTTCATCTTAAAATGACCTATAGATATTTCATAATAATTTTATGATTAACTTGCAGATGATTTTATGACATTTCTTTTTTCTGCAGCCCCTGCACAGGTTCAATCAAACAGTCAGGTCCATTTTAGTAACCAAGCCCAAAGCAACGGTGCCTCCACAAATGCTCAAAATCAGGTTCAATTCAAAAATCATGTTCAGTTCAACAACAGACCTCCACAGCCACCAAGTAACGGTTATAGCCAGTACCACACAGTCCACACAGACTCAGCCCTCTACAAAGACCTACTGCACAAGCTCCACCTGGCCAAAATGAGCGACTGCATGGGAGAGGGAGGCGACAGACCTATCCGGCGCAACAATAGCTACACCGCCTACACCATGACCATCATTGGCATGCATGACAAGCATAAAGAAGGGGACTTCCGTGCTTGTGAGGATGGCAACAAGGCTCCAGGATCAGGCAGTCAGGAGAGAAAGCGACTGCGTATGGATAGCTACACCAGCTACTGCAATGCTGTGGCAGAGCACACAACTCCTGAAGGTCTGGTAGAGGGTGATGTGAGGCTAGACATGGAGATCAAGGATACAGGTAGCAGCCAGAGTTCCCTGGATGATGAAAGGCCTGAAAAAGACAAACCAGAAGTCTCAGTCTTGTTCCAGTTCCTTCAAATTCTTACTGCCTGCTTTGGATCCTTTGCCCATGGAGGAAATGATGTTAGGTATGTTTAATGATATCGTATCAGACAAGTGTGTGGTGACCTGTGTTTCTTTGCCAGATTGTTAATAACAACAAAAAAAATTTCTCCACTCTGCAGTAATGCCATTGGACCTTTGGTAGCTCTGTGGTTGGTTTACGAAACAAGCAGCGTGTTCTCAAATGCACCTACACCCATTTGGTTACTGCTGTATGGTGGCGTGGGTATCTGCGCTGGACTCTGGGTATGGGGTCGCCGGGTGATTCAGACAATGGGGAAAGACCTCACCCCCATCACCCCCTCAAGGTAAAGACTCAGACAGTTCATAAGTTGTTTCTTCAAGTCACCAGAACCACATCCTCCCCAGACATTACTGCTCCGTATATTTGAGCTGCTCAGACACATCCACATGAGTTTTTTCTTTCTCCTCCTGCAGTGGTTTTAGCATCGAACTGGCCTCAGCCTTGACTGTCGTGGTTGCTTCTAACATTGGCCTGCCTGTCTCCACCACCCACTGCAAGGTAAGCTGGTCAAACACTGTGGTCTGGGAACTCAAATGAGAGATGAGGGAAGAGACTGTTTCATAAGAGGGAGGCTTGAGTAAACAGTCTGGTAGAAGTTCCACATGGGGAGCAAGTTTCTCCTCAATAAAATGTCAGGCATATGCATGCACATAGATCATTTAGAGGAAGATCATTTGACTGTTATTTATCTGAAATAGGTGGGCTCTGTGGTGGCAGTAGGTTGGCTGCGCTCAAAGAAAGCAGTAGACTGGCGTCTGTTCAGGAACATCTTCATGGCGTGGTTTGTGACGGTTCCCATCTCTGGTCTGATCAGTGCTGCTATCATGGCTATCTTCGTCCACGTCATCCTGTGAGCATTCAGCTGCACCCCAAGCAGGGGGAGGAGAAAAAAATGCTCCGACGCGCACCCGGAGAGAAAGGAGTGAAGTTTGAAGGCCAAAATATATCGCTTACCTCTGGCCAACAACTTCATAAGAAAAAGGAAAAAAAAAAGTTAGAAAAGGTTCGGTGACATGTGCCTGTGGTTCTTGGCTGCATCATTTTCAGACTATAACTTGCTATCTGTTCCATTTTGGTCACATAACTTGTAGTTGCGACCTTTTTATTTCTTTTGGCTTTCTTTTTCATATCTCATCATTCTGTAAAGAGTTCATCTTAAATCAACTGTTTGTAATAATTCGTGTTCTTTTTACTTTGCGGTTATGTATGATTATTATGTACAGCCATTTTGTTTTATACATTAGGCAGGAATGAACAACTTAAAATGCAGTATTAGCCTATTACAGATGTAACACTCGAGTCATCACACATGCTGGAGACTGATTCAAGAAAAATAAGAAGGCAGTATTTAGGTGAAAGTGTTTCGCTGTTTTAGAGTAGAGTTTACAGCCGGTTTTCTTTCAGCTGACAAGCTAGGACCCCTTTGTTAAGAAATCAAAATGTTTTCACCTGTTTGAGCATGTTTTTCTACCGTGCTGGATGACTACAGCTGAACATTATGAGGAATACTGCGTAATTGTCATAAGCCATCACACTAGTAAGAAATGGCACAGTCCAAATTGGTAGTTGGTGAGTTATCGCTCTGCGTCTCCAGGTTGGGACTTTCTGTTCTTGATCAGTGCGGAAATAACAGATCTGTTGAGAAATGTCATTTCTGAACGTCAGCTAGTGCAACAACGTGTTCCCAAACATTACCTTAAGTCTCCTGTTAAAACTTGATTGAATCGTCCCTAATGGTTTAAGCGCTCTAGGTCGGCTTCAGCCTTGTTTTTGTAGTCCGCATTAAGATACGCTTTAATTCAGTTTGCCTGGACAACTAGGTTGTCCCGCCCTTCCTCTGGATGATACATGATGAGGAGCAGGAACCTGAAAACTGGAAGTTTATTGTGTGCCCAGTGTGTGATTGACTGCAGTAATGAATGCATTTCACAACCTAGATGCTGTAGCTGCCTTAATTGTTTTATTTTCCATTAGGTACCAAAGAGTTTTTGTTTTTAAGGCATATCAAGATGTACTACTCCACATTTGTGGAAGGAAAAATGGAAATAAAAATTGAAAAACACAGAATACTTGTTGAACTTGTCTTTGTTGATGATCTACAATGAAGGGGACATTACATTACTGCAATGTGTATCAATACAAACACAGTATACAGCTACTGATATCTGTACAGATTATTATTTTATTTTTAATAAATTTCCCCTCTTGTGAACATCTCTGGAAGGCCTTCAACACCTTAAAATATACCCCCCTCCAACTCCTTTTTAACAGTATTTTGACAATTGGTAACACAAAACAAATATCTGCTCACTATTTTCTGAGGTTAGGCGCTTCCGGTGCATGCAGCAAGATGTCAGAGATATACCAGACTGTGGTAATGAGTGCCATTTACTTTGTTGCCAGAGATGCTAGTAGGATCAACAAACTAATCGAAAAGTTGGCCAGAATCTGGGGGCGTTTGAGTCGCTGAAGGACAGAAGGTTTGAACAAACTGCAGTCTGTCATAGACAACCCATCGCACCTGCTCCATTCTGCACTACAGAGGCAGCAGGGTTCATTCTTCTTATCCAACCCCACTGCTGTAGATAATGCTTGAGGAAATTATTCCTGCCAGTTTCTGCACAAAATAAACAGAAACCTGTCTAACAGCTAGTCCTGTGACAGGTGAGCACACCTCTTGAATTGATAGTGTGCATGTTGTTTATTAATTCCGTTGGTATTCTAGAATTCTCTTTTGCGCATACTTTTTTTTTTTTTTTTTTTTTTTAAACTAATTTTTCTACTCGTTGTGTCACTTTTATATCAAATTTTGCACTTCCTCACATCATAAGGCCTTCAGTATGGGCCTGTAGTACCTTTAACTCTATCAATCATCTGTTTCATGTCTTGTTTTCAAACACATTCCAAACAACATTAACAGCATTTCTAATTCCAGACATTCTCTCTTTTACCTTGATAAGCTGTTGGGAGGCCTACAGTAAACTGACCATGTTCAACCCCAAAAATGTAAGGGCCTGGACCATCTGGATCCAGTCCTCCGCCTCAGTGATGATCAGATTGCTGCATGTATTCTTAATTTTATTGCTCACACATCAGGTCACAGGACATTGTGGCGTGAGCTGTAGTCCTTATTCTCACTGAACTTGGAAAAAACAAAAACTGAATCTAAATACTGAAAAGCTACAAGGCTACACCCATTTCATTTTAAAAGTTTATATTTATTTATCCGCAGCTACTCTTGTACATTGTTCTTTATTTATGATCACATACAATGTGTCCTTTTATTATGTGGTTGGCTCTCTGAATTTTGACACATGTTAAGTACACTGTGTTGATTAAGGAGTCAAATTTCAGCCTGAAGGTAAAATGACGCAGCATTTTCTGAGCTGCAATCTTGAAAAGCACTTTGTGTTGCAAAACAGGAAACAGGAAACAAGGAGACGGACAGGTTATACAGACAGGTAGGATGGGTCCCTTTTTTTTTTTTTTTTTTTTTTTAAATTTACTGTAAGCTCGGGGTAGTTGGCACACTGCATGAGCCAGTGCTGGTATCCACGTGCTGCTGTGCCCTCTCACTCCAGTGCATCTGCGACACAGGAACAGACAGAAGAGATTCCTTTACGCCAGCTTTACACTGCAAACACCGCAATTTAGTAGTTTTCCAGGCCTCTCGACATGAGGATACCAATCATGAGGCCTGCTCTCCCCTCTACTACACTCAGTCTTTTCAGACCAGTGGCTGGAGAGATCACCCTTATTAGAGAACCTTACACCTAAATAACTGGATCAATTTTAAAACAGTCCTTTTAGCACACTTTCAGGACAGGGACAATGCATCCTTGGTCCTAAAATATCCACGAGTATAAATCAAGCACAATAAGCAGATGTCTGGGGACAGACGTCTCCGAGTGGCCCGGATTCTTGTCCCAGATTTATCACATACAAGGAGGACTCTGTTCGAACAAACAATCCTAGCATCTTATTTTTGAGGTCGAGCAGTAAACCCGTCTGTGTTGTGACTCACATACCTCTTCAGACACTTTGTAAACTGTTAAAAAAAGAGTTTCCCCAAGCTGCCAGGCTGTAAACTTGTAATTGCACTTGAGGCATTTTTAACTGTTGATACACAAACATCTATGGAGGGTTGGGTTTTTTTTTTTGTTTTGTTTTTTGTGACACTGTTTAAATCCAGCTGAGACTGGCTCTGTCTGGCTTTGTTTTTGCACTCGCCACTCTATTGCACAACCTGCAATTTAAATTTAAAGTTGCACACAGCAGTTTACCACATCTTGCCTCAGCAGGTACTCTTGAATCAAAAGAAGAAGAAAAAATGTTGATCATAGTCTTTGAGTCAGGCTCAATTTACTGCATGATAAACATTAAACAGCTCAGGATACTTTCACTGTTTTGTGTGATTCATTGATGCATCTGTGGAACATTTTACACTGTTACCTTGCTCCTTGGTTGAATCCTGAGTGTTTTCATCTACAGAGGAGAAAAAGCAGGATTGGAGATTGACTGAAGGTAGTCGGGGTGTTTAATTCAAATGAATTTTCAGTCTTTTGATTTTGATCTTACCCAAACTGGTCACAGCCTCAGTTACAACCTCGTGGTGTTCTAGGAAAATATTCAAATAAAAACACTTCCTGTTTTTATTTACCTCTAAACAAGCTTTAAATACATTTTAAAAAGACACTAAAAGCACACAAATTGTCTTGGCTTTGTGGAAAAGTCACAAGCTACTCATTAGATCCAGGCTCAAAGTGTATTTGTGCAAACTGTTGTGGTGTAATAAAGATTTACAACACTTACCCTGCCTTTGTGGCCCTGTCAACATTAATAAAAGCAGACTTTAACACTAGTGTAAGGACAGGAGCTTAAATTACACTGCCTAAAAAAAAAATATGTCACAGACTCACCATCTGCGTCCTCAGAGGACTCAGACTCTGCCTCTGTGTGAAAGGGGACAGGGATTGAATTATGTGTTGCATGTCACTGTGCTTTGAGCTGGAGGTCTGCCCTCTGCTTTGCTGCCACCCGCAGGCTCACGATTGAACTGTAAATCCTCTCTTACCTCCTTGACCTGCAGCATCAGAATTTCCACCACCTTCTGCTGGAGGAGGATTTCACAGTTAAGTACTGCTTGTTGACCCTCAGGTAAAGAAGAATCACCTGCTTGATGTGCTTTTTGTTGTTTTGTTTTTTTGTTTTTTTTACACACCTGCGTTGGCATCCTGAGAGTCCACGCGCTCCTCCACTGATGGAAACATGTTAACAGGTGATGAAGGCGTTTAACTTAGCAGTCAGTTCAGGTGTTCGTCGTGTAATTAACTGGAGCTTACCGGAGTGATCCTGAGCGGCCTCTGAGAATGAAAGACAGCATTACCACCTGGAACTGGATCACTCATTAAAAGGTTTAAGTTAAATATTTTTAGTCTGCCCTCACCGAGGTAGCGGGAATCTCCACTCTGATCTTCAGTAGCTTGATGGGAAAAGGCGAAAAATGAGTAACCACAGTGGGAATAAATCTTTCCTCATTTATTCATCAAGGCCAACTTTTTGTATTAAACTTACCATTCATGTGAGCTTCCTGGTTTTTCTGAGCAGTCTCAAACTCCATCTGATCTTAAGACATGAAGTGATCAAAATTACAAAAGTAAGAGCCGAGAAACATCACACAGAAACGCATTAACAGTTAACTAAGACAAGGGCAAGCCAGTCTGGGTTATTTTGTGGAATATACTACATGATCTTAATTACTTTTAAGCCACTTTTAATGACCAAGTGTCCACTGTGAACACAGAGGTGCTCTATGGATACTGTACCTATTTTCTGCAGCTCGGCTAGCCCATCTGCATGAAAAGACAAGAAAAGTTTGCAGCAATGCATCTGCTACCAACATCATCTTTACTGGTTATCATTATCATTATTATTATTATTATTATGAATCCCTCACCATACTTTGCAGCTTTTTCTTCTTTCTCTGCAGATTCCAGAGATGCTGAGAGCACTAGAAACCATCACAACATTTCATATATCTGCTCTCTTAATAAACATCAGCAACTTCAGGTTTCTGAAGAGCCACACTCACACATACAAGTATGAAATCTAAGAAAAACACGATAACACAAAACTGCATCTTAACTTTTTATTCCTCTTACCCGTGTGAAATGCTGCCACAGCAAGGAAAACAAACAGCTGCACTGGAAATCTCATCTTGTTTTTTTGCTCTGGTTGTGAAAGATTTTTAGGGGGGCTTGTCACTCCAAATATCGTATATGGGGTTGTTGCCACTTTGCAGTCTTTTATATCTTCAGTGCCGTCACATGTTGCGCTTGGACAGGCGGCTCTGGTACCATTGTCCCTCCCTACCTGAGGGGACAGCTGGGTGGCACATCTCAGCACAGACGTATCCTTATTCCGTCCGTCAATGCCACCCATTGTTGGCCCTTCAGTCACACGGACCTTTATTTGGGATGTTCGAGGGGGAAAAATATAGGGACTCCGTGTATCCGAGCTGACAACAATGTTCGTTTCCCTTTTTACGAATGGAAATGATTTCATCGAGAATACTTGGCTTACAAATGATGGGTCACAATGTAGCCCGGCAAAACAATCCCTCAATTAATCTCACACAGATCAAAGCGATCCCAATCTCATGATTACAATGCAAACTGATGCAGCTTTTAAACATTTTAATCCTTAATCTGTCATAAAAAATGACCTGCTCTTCAAAACCTCGAGATCAGAGGAAAAGCTGAATTTTAAATGATGAGATTTAAAGATTTATAAGAGCAAAAATAAGTTGGAAGACATACACAATTATAATTACTTATTTAAACCCTGCATTTAACTGAAAATAGCAAATAAGACAAAGCCAATTTTAAAATATACTATTAATATTAGCTAAGATGTGCAAATGGGATTGGGTGTGAAAAAACTAATCTGATTCTTTGTAAGTAAAGATGGGAAGGGGTTGCTTCTTTAAGTGGATCAAAAAGCAACAATAATTATATTTATAAATAATAATGGGAGAAAAGATTAAAAAAATACAGAGAATGATGGTTATCATATCAGAGGAAATCAAGGGAGACACGGTTTATGCTGACAGGTGGGATGGCGCTCTTTTTGTTTACCCGTTGTAGCTTACACTCTGCACGTGCTGCTGTGCTCACTCACTGCAGTTAATGAAACGGGGACAGGCAGGAGAGATCGTGTTACACGAGCATCACGTTGGAAATGCACCACACCTCTAACAGTTTTTATATGACTCACTTGTTTACGGGCGGTTAGGACATATGATTGTAGTGGTGGATGAAAGCAAAGTGCAGCCTAATCTATTCCCTGAAAAAGGGGAAGAATTTACTGCTCCTTTTACACCAGCAACCCAACAAAGTTCCTTTATTTACTCTGAGTTTCTAAAAACAGATAAAGATGACCTTTATTAGTGCACCAACAGTCTTTGACCTAAATAAGCTAGTCATTTTTAAAATGAAATAAACACTTGCTGGTGCCAGATGAGCTTGTCTGAGTATTTTAGAAACAGCTGATCTGCTGGGATTTTCCCGCATAACCATCTCTAGGGTTTCAATGGTCCGAAAAAGAAAAAATACCCAGTGAGGGTCAGAGCTCTGAGTGAAAATGCCTTGTTTATGGCAGAGATCAGAGGAGAAAGACTGCTTCAAGATGATAGGAAGGAAACACCAATTCAAATAAGGACTTGTTAAAACCAAGGTGTGCAGAAGAGCATTTTTGAATGCAGCTCACATTATACCTTAGCAATAGTAAATTGCTGCCTGGTCTGATGAGTCTCGATTTCTACTCTGACATTCAGATAGCAGGGTCAGAATTTGGCATAAATAACAAGAAAGCATGGATCCATCTTGTATTAATAGGTCAGGCTGCTGCTGGTAACATGGAAGATATTTTGTTCACACTTTTAGGGTCACTTAGAAAAATCTGAGGAATGTTTCTGAATCTGAATTAAAGCAGTTCTGAAGATAAAAGGGGGTCCAACTCAGTACAAGCAAGATCTAGCTAATAAAGTGGCATGACATGTTGACTTTGTACTTTTTTCAACTTAAATTTAAATGATAGCCAACTCATTGCCACGTGTTTTTATCAGCAATATTCAGAGCACCCCAACTTTTTTTCTATTTACAAACAGATTTATTGAGAAATACTACAAACATAATTTAATTAGACTTTTATTTTGAAGCTGAAGGGTTTAGAGCAAACACACACACACACACACACACACAAACAGTACAAGTCGCACTGATCACTTTACCGTCATTGGAAACACTTTAGAGAAATACAGTTTCAGTTTGAGAGTTTTCAGCACTGTTGAAATAAAAGTATAAAATTCTTTTAATCGGTTAAAGTGCATAATAGTAATAATATTTCAACTATTTTCAAAAAAAAAAAAAACTAGAGAAAATGCCTCTAAAGGTTCTTAGGAAACAATTAGCAAACTACATTTTCTTTGTCCCAAAGTAGTTAAAGAACATGAAAGCGCCATAGGCAGATACGGTATTTCTAAACAACATGACATCCTACAAATCACAGGTACAGAATCATTAAAAACACACAGGAAGAACCAAATCATCTGTTAAACTGCAACTAAAATTTAATAAACACATACGCCAATTACCCTGCTTAAGGCACAATCATAGTTTAGATTAATTCTTACACACGTTATCTAGTGTGTAATGGGTTTAGACTGTTCGATTGTAGTCACTGTGGGACTAACAATGAGTCACAACTGACATCAATGTGATTTACTACAAAGAAAGTGTCTTGGTGGCACATTTGTTGCTGACAGCTGCCAGTACCCACTAAAAAACATACAGTAGTCTGCTGAGGAGGTAGAAAGACTGGAAATCCATCCGAGGACATACAAACAGATCAGCAAAGGGACATCAGCATATTAGTAAACACCACGTGCAAGAATTTGGCTAAAGGGAAATGACAAGCTGACTTCTTTCTCTGTACAGTACATAGAACAGGAGCAACACACTAAAGAAAATGACAGAGAAACACTTGTGTGTCTGGCCTGCAGTGCAGCATGGTTCACAGTGATTGCACAGTTCAGCACAGTGCAGTTTTGTTTTAACATTTAATGTGATTTGTGTTGTGTTGCTGGTGATGCCTGTTGCTTGTGATGAGAACAGTGTACTGCCCAAGTTAACTTCTGTGATCTGGGAAAGCATCGCATTTAAAAAGAAAGAAAGAAAAAAGAAAGAAAGAAAGTAGTCAAAACAGCCAGAAAGCATCTGAAGAAGTACTTTTAAAAGGAAAATTAAACAATTTACAGATTTTTTATTTCATATTTTGTTTATGGAAGTTATTTTCTATAATTTTGTCCTGCTTTTCTTTTCTTTGAGTATTTTCCTTTTAGTAATTTTAGCATGTGTGGAGTTTGTATTTTCAGTTTTAGCACCCCCTGTGGGTTAGAGATCACACTGCAGGTAGTAGTAGTATAGTAGCTTACACTTACTTCCGTGTAATAGTGTGTTTGTATGTTAGGTTAAGTGGCAATTCTAAATTGGTCATAGGTTTGTATGTAAGCTGGCTCCCCTGCATCCCTGAACTGGATATAAGTGATTAAGACCATGAATTTATTCACATTACCTAACGACAGAGTGCTTCACTTGTTTTATGTGGCTATGCTATATAGGGGCAGGGATAGCTCAGTAAGTAAGAGTGGTGGCCCCATGATCGGCGGTTGGGGATTCGAATCCACTGAACGGCTACCCTGAGGTACCCCTGAGCAAGTTACCGTCCCTACACACTGCTCCCCAGGCGCTCAATCGCTGCCCACTGCCTCACTGAGTGAATAGGTTAAATGCAGAGAGGAATTTCCCCACGGGAATCAATAAAGTGTACATAACATAGTAATAATAGTTTCCTAAATTTTTTGCATTTCAAGGGCCACGGGTCAAACTCGAACCTGGACCGCTGCTCTCCAGCCATGTTGCATGTAGTTACCAGCCTGTGGTTGCCTGCTCCACTGAACTGAAGAGGCAAACCCCTAGATTTTGCTTTTTTGTCCTTCTACCTGCCCCACAGAGCTACCGTTCTTCCTTTTTTGTAAACTAATTTGAAAACCAAATGAGAACTCTATGACTGCCTGTAAATAGAACATCTTTGTTATACTAGACCAACCTACAATTATCTGAAGTAGTTACATCATCCATGTGCAATAAGTGATTAAAATAATGATAGAATTGTGATGTGGGTAAACTGCTGGCTTGTTTAACTCCATGTTTATTGTCAGATTTTGTTAGACAATGTTACCTGCAACTAAAGATTATATTCAATATTTTAGAAAATTATTTCAAAATTACTTGAGAAATTGGTCTGTGCATTCATAACAAGCATGTTAGACTACTATAACACCACATTTGCAGGATTATCCAAATCATCAGCAGGAAAATAAGTAAGAAGTAACTTTGTTCCTTCAATAGATCATAATGCTCTCAGTGGTTTGGTCTCCCAGTACGTGTCTGACTTCTTCAGTGTGTATAACCCAGTCAGACGTCTCAGGTCACCAGGGGTGGATCTTTTAACTGAATTAGATCCAAGAGTGCTGGGGGTGCTTCCAACCTCAGCACAGCATTCACAGCTGCCTGCTGACCTGAGGTCAACTACAACTGTGTCTATACTCAAAAACTCAAAACCTTTTTAGTCTCACAGACTTACACTTAATGACTGTGTGTCAACTTGTATTTTATTTCTTTGTAAAGTTTGTTTTGTTGGGGGTTTTTGCCTTAAGGCACTGTAGACTTGCACTGCTTTTTATTTTTTTATCTTAAACGCATCGAGTTGTATAATGAAATGTCCTTTATAAATGAAATTGTCATTGCCAATATTAATCAATTGCTACTGGTATCTTGCTTTAAATGAAGGACTCTCTGTATGTATGTGTGCTTCATCTATCTTGTCCACTGTTTATCCATTGGTAGGTGTATGTCTGGGGATTGGAGCAACTGCAGTGCCAAACTTTAGTGTGTCTGAATCTTTTTTGGGGATCCCATGCATGAAATATAGCCAAAATATAAACATTAATTTAAAAAAAGACTGGCATAATTAAATGCCCCATTTGTCCACACACAGGTATAAAATTTTCCAGATCCCTCAGGTCATCTGGATCCGGTTTTTTATCAGTTCCCAGAGTCAGAACCAGACACGGAGAAGCTGCATTCAGCTTTTATGCTCCATATATCTGGAACAAACTCCCAGAAAGCCTCAGATCAGCTGAAACACTCAGTTTATTTAAATCCAGGTTGAAGACTCACCTATTCTCAGCTGCTTTTGAATAAAGCACCAAATCCACACTTTTAAGCTTAAATTTCAAAACTTACATTTTAACTACTGACTTTATCTACTGTTCTGATTTTATCTACTGTTCTGATTTTATCTACTGTTTTGATTTTTGATTTTAAATACTGTTTTGTTTGTTTGTTTGTTTGTTTGTTTGTTTGCTTGTCTTAATCAATTTTAAATCGTGCTTTTTATTTGTTTTTGTTTTTAATGTCTCTGTAAAGCACTTTGAATCACCTTGTTGTTGAATTGTGCTATATAAATAAACTTGCCTTGCCTTGCCTTGCCTAATGTAAGACAAATATTTCCCAAACTAGAAAAGCTGAAACCACTGATCAACTAAAGTTGCGGCTCTAGTGTCACCATGCTCCCACAGATCAGCCTTTCCTCTGGCAACTACGATGTTATCCAACATATAAAAATGGGCTCGATTGATCTTATTTTGTTGCTTCTGATTCTACTCTTAAGTAGTTCTCACTTTTCAGAGTTCTCCTCTTAGGCGCGTGTGCAGGTCTTCCTGATCGATCTTGCTGGTTTGTTCGTGCCAGTGGTGGTGTGCCAGCAGGGCCACGTTCCTGGCAGCGATGGCGCTCATCTCCATGGCACTTGCTGCCCACTCCACAGCGTTGAGGTAGTACAGCCGGTTGTGCAGGATGAAAGGAGGGGTCTTGCGGTGCGGCGGATGGTACGCGGGGTATGCCAGCCATTTGGTCTCAGACACCGAATCATAGGAGAGGAACATGTTCTCCAGCTGCTCCTGGGACAGCGGCTTTTTGGAGAACACCTTCCAGACATTAGCTTGGCTAGCAGGGGGGCGCTTGTAACCTTTGGGGATGTGCACAGGATCCAGAGAGCTCAGGCTGTTGATGATGGAACCGTTTGAGTCTGTGGTGAGGACATCAGACACGGTGAACTCTGAGGCAGCTTCTGTGGTCCCCAGGTAAGACACGTTGAACAAGCCGTGGACAAGAGTGGCGACCGTCTGGTGGTAGTGCCCGTGGTAGTGAGAAGGGATTGGAGGGGAAAAGCCTGAAAATGTGATGTCAGATTTCCCCCGGTGAAGAGGCGTTGCTACTATCACGATATCATAAAGGGAATGTGCAGCTCCTGATTGGTCAACATAGTTAATCTCGTAGAAACTGACAGGGGTGCCTGAAAGTGGGACACGAAGGGATATCAGGATGAAATATGAAGAATCAAGAAAGTGAAAGAGAAAAAGGTCGGATCTATATGACAGGAAGGAATGTTAATGGTACCTCTCTTGGATGGTCGAACTTTCACTGAAATGGAGGTGACTCTAGCAGGGATGAGCTCACTTTTGCTGTTGTAAAGAAGTCCTGAGCAAACTTTCTTATTGCCTCCATCCACTGCCCACAGGCCTGAATCTGCCCCTGCTAATGACACCGCCCCTAAAAACAAGACATGCCCACTCCATTTCATCAATCAACAACCAAAAAAAACGGTGAGATCTGTGCTAAATCACACGTTTTGTAACATACCCACAAAGCCATTGATGCGGACACTCTGCCCATAGTTGACACGAGTGATCGGTGCAACAATGTCATTGATGAAGACCTGAGAAAATCCTTCTCCCATCATGGCTTCCTCCAGGGTCTGATTCATCAGAGTGAGGAAACTATCACCTCCCATGGCATGCAACAGCTTCTCTACGGTGGAGAATGAGTAGCCATACTGCTGGTACTGGTAGATTCTGTTCAGAAAAGGATTTAAAGATAATTAGGGCAACCTAACAGCAGTGAAATTTAGAAGCCACCAAAAAGAAAACAGCATCCTCACCTCATAAACTTATCCAGAACACTCTCCACCCACATCTGCATTCGAAGAAAGTTCAACCCGTATCGCCAGAGCATGCGGAAGAAATTTACTATGAACCAGTCGCTCTCTTTGAACATGATGTGCTTTCCATCAAAGATCGCCATTTTAGAGTGGACGTCTTTTCTCTGAGGAATACCTGTGAAAACATAAAACATAAAAGCTACAATTTATGCACTTCTTATCTTTAATCCAGGCGGTTTAGGGGATGTTAAATTTACCTAATTTATCAACAAAGTGCTTCATATGTAGGTTCAGAGGATGGATCACTGAGCCTCCCGTTTCGTATTCATAATCTCCGATCTTCACCGTTGCAAGTCGCCCGCCAACACTGCCATCTTCGAACACGTCGATCTTGACCCCAGGTCCAAACTCTTGCCTCAGGTAATATGCTGTCGCTGCGCCGCCAATTCCTGCTCCAACCACAGCTTTAAAAGAGCAGTGACAGGAAGGTGAGCTAACATGAATTAACCTGCACATCTTTCAGATTGAGGGCTAGAGCACAATCAGAAAGTTTATTCCTCCTCCCGTTCTACCAGCGATGGAAGAGACGAGAAGTACAACAGCTAAAAAGAGTGGAGTTGGATAATCCACGTTTGACTGTCTGTAGTGGAAAAAGTGTCATAACAAATGTAGGCTGAGTATACAATGTAAGTAATAATAACTTGAAGTAAGTATAACCGCATAACTAAGTTATACTTCAGGATCACCTGATTCAGGCCCAACTACAAGCTTTACCAAAAAAAAGAGAAGTTTGAAGCCTCGTCTTAAATGTAGAGAGAGGGTAGGGTGTCTGTCTTCTGTATATACACATTCAAGCCTGGCACAGTAATCTGCCCAGTACAGATGTATTGATGTGTTCTAATTTAGCGTCATATTTCTTACATGTCGCACAAAAAGTGGAAAGCAGATTAAAAATAAAAATAAAAAATCATTAAGGGTGCAATGTATTTAACAAGAAAGTGCACGTACACTAACACTAGTGCAGTGAATCATTATGCTGTCATCATTAAGAGTCACCTTTCAGTCTCTGTTCTTCCCAAAACTGGAAGATAAAAAAAAAAAAGATCTTTGGAATATTTATTTTGTTCCATCAATGTATAGTAAAACATATTATGATTAGTCTTCTGTTGATTAGAATGCAATGTTAAAAAACAAAAACAAATCAACAAGTTTAAAATATGTGGAGGAGGCGGGTAAGCCTTGCAGTTAAATCTAATCCTTGAATATTTGACTTCTAAATAAATATAACCTCACTGTGGCATACAGTCTATTGTAGAGCAATGCATTTTTTGATTAGTAATTACAGAGAAAAAGGCAGTTTTATTATAGCTTTTTATTAACACATTCACATCCTGCTATGAACTTCTGGGAACTATTTCAAATCTACATGAGTCACATGACAATCCCACGTTCTGAACCACCAATGAGACGACTCTCCATTCAACAGCTCTGAACAAAAGCAGAAATACCCTTTATTTTCATGAAACGGTCATTTTCAGCCTGAAAATATTAACAGATTTTCATCATCACTCATCAGGGAGTGAAAGATGACCATGCCATGAGATTAAATTTACTTTAGATTTACTTTTTAAAATTTTACTCGAAAACAGTGCACTGGACTTTTTTGGTGGTTTAGCCTGTTAAAAGCAATCCTCATTATTTTAAATCCAAGTTAGTTTGTCCAGTTTCTTTAGAGAAATTGGAAGTGGGGGACTATGCATTAAGCTGGCTGTTGTTCGTGAACAGCAGATGAAATACGTTTGTTAAACCCCTTAAATTAAAGATCATATCTTGACTGTTTGATAAAAAAACCCATTGTGCTGGTATACAGGGGCAAAATTATTGTTCAGTTAGTCGTGGAACTAACTGATGATGAAACAACCAAGAAACCTGGCACAAAGATAAGTTTAAGAGGGCTGACAGAATGAAAGTACTTCTCTGTTCTCTAAAGAAGCTGAAGAGTGACAGAAAGCACGAGTCCGTGTTTTATTTTTATTTATTTATTTATTTTTTTGCCTTATTGCCTTACCTATCTTCTTAGGCTGTTCCTGCAGCTCTGGGGCTGAGGCTAGACTTCTCCTTCCTGTGTGCCAAAGCGCCAGGAATAGCAGCGCTCTCAGTGACAGGGTTTGTAGTCTCATTGTGGGTATCTACAGCTCTGCACTAAGAAGCATCTGCAAAGGAGGGCGAAAACGTGAGATACTTCAAGTGCCTATCAGCCTTGGTCAAAGGTTGCATTCAGGGCTTCAAAAATAGAACAGCAAAGGAAATAATGGCACAGCTTTTTAGACAAGTGAAACTAGCATTAACACACTCACCTGACTTAACGTTTTAAACCTAAAAGAGAAATTACTGAGGGGTACAGGGCGCTTTCGAAGACTTACAATTTCAGAAGTCAATGGTGGGGAACTACTGTTGGTCCACAAGTAGCCTTCAGGGTGTCAAGCTTCAAAACAAGAGTAAAAACAAGTTTTAAAGCTCACTAAAACTTTTGTCAGACTGCTTAAATACAAGACTGAGCTATTCACAGAGGCCCCTGTAAAACCCACACGAAAACTAACTAAACTAGTTTAACGCTTGAACCACCTCTGCCCACCCCGAACGTCGCTAATTATTGAGACACACTTCCGGGCACGGTTGCTTTGAATGTCACAATAAAAGCATCAGCGATTAATAAAAAATGTGTGCGCAGAAATTTCGAAACATTTTAAAGCTGCCTACTGTAGGATTTATCTTGTCTGTAATAATGACTAATAGCTAACATAACTGTTATCCATATCGCTTTCTCTGCTTTTTAGCGTCCTTGGACTACATTTATTTTGTTTTATTTTGAAAGATATATGAACAGGAAATGGGCTCAAATGTCCTTTCTTAGGAGCTGAGCGGAAGTAGTTATTTACTTAATCACGGCAAAATAAATATAGATAAAGACGAGTTAGTTAAAAAGAATTTTTGTGTTTATTTAAATGTGTTGACACTTTTCAACCCCGTTCCCTAATTCTGAAGTAACAAAACGTATTTTTTCAAGTACGGAAGGAAATCGGAAGTGACGCAATTACTTCTCCTCTTGAACCATGCTTGAATGGAGGTGACCTTACTTATTACCAAATTGTAAAGTAAAGAAAGTTGGGGACCCCGCGGGCAGGTGAGTCCGGTCCGGGTTTGATAATAAACTTGTGGTGAATATCTAAGCGGACCTTGAAGGTGTCTCCAGAGTGAGCAGAAATGGCAGAGGCTCATCAGGCACGCGTGCAGAATGTGATCGAAGACATGGTCCAAAGCCTGGAGAAGGACCACATCCGTAAAATGCAGGTAGGGTGTCTGCGGGTTCTCGGTGGTGTATGCAGGTTCGAGTCCGGGTGGTAACAGGTTGTTTGTTCTCGCTGCAGGGGCGCATGTTCAGGTGCAGCGCAGAGTGCTGCGATCGCTCCACAGACAGCATGGCTCAGGTGCATCAGTGCATCGAAACGTGTCACACACCCCTGGCCAAAGCTCAGGGTCTGGTCACTTCAGAGCTGGAGAAGTTTCAGGTAAATCACTGTGCAAACACCTGTCATCACTTTGTCTGTGCCAGGTAACTAAGATTGAAAAAGTTAGAGAGGCAAGGCTGAGATGGCTTGGACATGTGCAAAGGAGGGATAGTGGGCTTACTGGACAAAGGATGTTAAAGATGGAGCTGACAGGCGGGGAGGGATAAGGGAGAAGTCAGGGGAGGTGCATGTAATGAGGGAGGACATCCAGAGAGTTGTGAAAGGGAGGATGCAAGGGATAAGGAGAGATGGAAGCATGTGATCCAACATGTAACCTATATTCTGACATATGGTGTTAACATAAAATTAATATAAGTGAATATTTAACTTAAAGAATAGATGTAGTAAATGATATCCTAGGCAAAAATAAGTGGGCATGTTTTTATATTTTTGCAGTTTCCCCATTTATTCTCCAAGTGTTACAAATCAAATGTCTGTTACAGGGTACTTGGGTGTTAACTGAGCATAAATAATGTATAGACTTGTGGTTAGTGGGTTTTGGAGTCTAGGCAAATAAAACTACACCTTTACATTGGTGGTAAAGAAGATGGCTTATTATTTTGATTTTCCTAACTGAAACTGTGTTGCCGTTTGTCTTTTCATTTGAGTCTTTTTGATATTGGTCTTTAGGTAATAGGAAATAAAGCAAGCCATGTTGGATCTCCAGTTTGGAACCCTTAATTGACCCCTTTGCTTAGACTTGAGCATCATTACAAGTAAATGTAACTGATTTTGAAATAAAGTACAGCAGTTTAAAATGTCAGTCTCCCAAGCTATACTTGCACACCCTTTCAAAGCTCTAGTCAGATAAGCTGTTAAAGTCCGGTGGGTTTAGGGCTCGCCTGAATCCACAATATTACTTTTTGCTCTCCTTTAAGTCTCTCAGTTGCCAGCAACTCTTCATTTTTAGTGTGGCTGAAGTTCTTCATGACTCTGGTTGTTGTAATATTTGGATCATGTGACCCATCACTAGTAATATTGAACTAGATAAGAATATACCTAATATTTAAAAAGCACATCTACAGCTGGTTAGATTTGCAGTAGACATCTGTAAAAATAAATAAATGAATAATATTTTAAAAAATCTAAAGTCCAATCCTTCCTGGCCCACCTTCAGGACCGTCTAACTAGATGTACGATGACCTGCAACGATAAAGCAAAGGATCTCTTTGACTCCGGCGCCAAGGAGCCAGCTGTTCGATCGCTGATGGACCGCTGCGTGGGCAGTTGTGTGGATGACCATGTTAACCTGATCCCCAGCATGGCCCGACGACTAAAAGAGAACTTGGACTCTATACGGCAGTGAGGGGCGGGATAAATGACTGCAGTCCATCCTGGGGAAAGCTCGGGGGCATGGAGTTTATTTATCTAAGGAGTGAAGGGCTGGAGGTGCAGAGGGAGAGTTCAAAGACTGTGATTATTAATGCTGATGTGTAGAGATTTCAACTTTGAAATGAAAGTTTCTGGCCTGTTAGATCCAACTTTACCTGCAGCGAGAAAGAAATCCAGTAATGCACAAGGAGTCTTAAGGTGTGCATTTGTTAAACACGGTTAATGTATTTAATGCACATCTGTGTGTTGCATTTCAACATGTAAAGAAAACCAAAATGTGTAATCCACGTGAAGGATTTTTTAATTCTCGATGAAACTCCTTAAAATCACGATCCCTCATTTTTTCTCGTTTCTCATTTAATTGTGAATTTATATATCTGAATAAAAAGAACCCAAACCTTCTTTGGATGCATTACTCCAGCAACACTGAAAAAAAGTGATAGCAAATAACACTTTTGCATATATTTTAATGACAACAGTGGAGTATACTCTTATATACACACATGGTGGTACAACAAAGGCAACACTGTCAGCTTTTCAGCCTGAGTAAATGATATAAAAGGAGCAATAAACACACTGCAGACCTGATGTAAACCACACAGATAATTTTACTACTTGAAATCTAATATGTTTATTTAGAAAATGTTTAAATTGCACACGTTATGCACCCTAATTATGCAGCCTATCTGGTAGAATGGAAATGAACTCATTTTTGTACAAATGACCGGAAAATGCACAGCGAGTCAAACCCGAGAAGTAGTCAGCAGGTAGGAGACGATGAGTAACTGTGTGTTTGTGACCTCACAACTTACAAGACTCTTACTTTTGGTCCTTACGTCATATAAATGTACAGCTGGGAAACGAGTGTTCTCTAAACTCTTTCTTTCACGGATGTGGTGCTGGCTCTACCTCGGTACCTTATGAGAACCAGCCCATATTTCTACAGGGCTGAGAACCGACCATTAGTTAGCAGAAGTTGGGGGTAATTTCTCCTTATGTGGCCTGCCTCTGAGAATTTCACTTTTTTCCCCATTACAATGACTGTGTTCAGCACTAGATTAGGCACGCTGACAACAGAGAGATAAAAGAGAACCCAGATTAGATAAAAATCTCTTTGGTGAGCCAGGCTCTTATTAGCCGTTAAACTTCTGAGCTTTAAATTCATTTATTACTGCAGAGACCAGAACAGACTCTGGAGATGAGCCAACTAAAACAAAAGATATGCCAACAGCACAGTGACCTTTGAACCTTTTGACTAAAGAGTGAAACAAACAGCAACTGATCAGGCTTCAAGTTTCTTACGTTATTGAATTGGCCATATGAAACTGATAACATGCCTATCTATCAACTGTAGTTAAAACATAACCTTGCAGCTGCAATAAAGACCTTCACTAGATACAGAGATTTCGTGATAGCACCACAGCCCATGTCAGAGGGCAATTTTATTGGCAGTGGAGAAATTGTTTGCAAAAGTACATCGATACGAATAAAAATGAAGTACAAAATAATAAATAATGGCCAAATAAAAGCTTTCACCTCCATTAGATATCAAAACCACATGAGGTAACAACAGATTTAGAAAACCGCCAAACAAATATTTCCCAAATTAATATGATAAGTATTCAAAAACAGAACTTAAATGGTACTTCTAGTATAGATGGTAGAGTGCCAAACAAGAAGCAGCTGCACTGTAAAAGAAGAGTGAGCAGGTGACTGCCTTAATACCAGTAAAACACACAGTGGGGAGTGTAGCTGATAAATACTGCAGAAAGGAAATCTGGAATTTTTTTTATTTTGTGAGTCTCAAAAATAAGATTATGCTGAGAGCACCAAATAGCACAAGTATTTACTGCAACCTCAGCTTTAACTGGGGAGGATTACTGAGTCTTAAACTTGTGATGCTGGTGAACATCGTGGATTATGAATTTTATACAAGGTGGTGGAAATGACCAACTCAGAGTGACCCATGGAAGCTACAGGGTGATAAAATCCTGCTTTTTTTGTGCCTCTGCACTTGTCGCTTCATCTATTTGTCTACTGTTATGACCAGCAGCCATCATTGCACTGAGCAGGTGTGTGGTTTCTTATGCAGCAGCAACGCAAAGGTGAGTTTACTCTTGTCCTTACTTAATACACAATTTCTCCTTCTAAGAACAAATGTGTGTTTCCTCTTAGGAAATTGTCAGAAGCTCTGAAATGTGATGGAACTACTCAGTTTCACTGTGTTTGTTTGTGTTCCCAGATGACGATGTCCTGTACACAGTGAAAAAACAAAGTGTAAAGTCAAGCCCTACAAAGTCTGCTTAATGACCACAAGTTCATAAGTGATAAGTCAAGAGCAGACTATGAGCTTCTCCAAACACCTGGAGGTTTCCCATCTTTAAGAATGGTCCAGCATCCCAGTGCAGATGGTTAACAGCAGAGGTACAAGGTGGAGAGAAGCTTCTCTGAGAGCAAAAGGTGGTCCGATCCCTCTTGACCACTAGTATAGGGCTTCATTATACTGTAAACCCCATGTAGACATATATACAAAACGTTTTTTCCCCAAGAACATCTCGCTGAGTTTAGAGAGCATGCAGACGGTATGTCCAGTGTCAAAATGTGTTAAATGAGGCCATAGATTGTACATACAAGCTTGTGTCAAGTGTCTCTGCGGTAACAGAAGAATGGCCGCAGCTAATGGCTGGTGAGCAGGCATCAAGACACACTGCGAGCAGACCTGTCTTTTTCTGAGGAGTCTGGACGGTGATCTGACTGAGGCGATGTATACAGGAAGTTACAGCACACGTAGAGGGGGAATGATAACAACCGGCTGTCCAGATTCATCACCACATACTCCTATAGGATTGAAGGAATTGAAGCATGTTACCAAGTTTACAATTTCCTTTTAGAAATGGTGACTAGGGAGTATTCACTGACCTGGTCTTTCTCTAGAGTGAGCAGCTGGTAACCTGTTGAGCGACTGCAGACCAGCTTTCCACGACTGTCAAAGGAGGCAAGACGTAACCTGGAGACAAAGATGTTTGAAGATAGGTAAAGCTTTCAAACATTTCAACAGCTTGCCACCAGGTTAGTTCAATTTGTTGCAAAGAGGTGATACATTTAAAATATCAGCTGAACACTATAAACTATACATCAGTTTCTATTGTAAATTTGTATACATACACAATTTAGGTATAATATATTAAAGTATATATAACAAAAACATGTATAGAAGTAGACATGAGACATTCATGTCAAAGAGTAGAGTATACACCCAAAGAGTATATACACCCTATAATAAAAATGATCCAGTCATTACCAAGTTTAAAGTAGGTAACACAACACAACAAATGCAGACAAAGTCACGTGAAAAGCAAAGTAGTTTGTAGAAGCAACTTTAGGAGCAATAACTAAGTAATCTTTTTCTGTGTGACTTTATTAGTGTCTCACATGGTTGTGGAGAAATTTTGACCCACTCGTCTTTGTAACTTTGCTTCAGTTCATTGAGGTTTGCAGACATTTATTTATACACAGCTTTCATTTCTTCAGGTTGAGGTCTGGACTTTGTCTGGACTATTGCGACACATCGATTCTGCTCCGTTGTAAATTTGCTGCTGTGCTCCAGATCGTCCTATGACTGAGATCATGATTAAAGCTACTTTTGAACTATACCCTGAAATCAGCTGGGCTCTTCCTTATTTTTGTTCAACTTTTAAGTCCAGCATTTGAAATGTTGGTGTAATATTTGATTATTTTCTGGGCTTCGACCTGCAAGTAAAATCTTTGTCCCCGTTTCATTAATTTAAGGAACAATTCGATAAATTGCGACATACAGTCCCCTCTAAGCTGGAAATGATTATTCATGCACTTGTGTCATCGTGTTTATTCATATCGTGATTACTGCAATGCCCCGTTTACCGGCATGGACAAATCATCTCTTTCTCCGTCTATAAACTTTAAAAAATGCTGCGGTCCAGACTATTAACAAATTCTAGAAAGCAAACTCATGACACTCCCTTTAAAAACAAACATACACTCATTCTTTTTGTTTATTACGTTAAGTTACTGTGTTGTCTCGTTTGTATTGTGTTGTGCTTGCTGCCGACGTGGGACAGTTTAAAATGTCGTTGTACTATTGTACTAGGTATGACTGTGCAATGACAATAAAGAGTTATCTCGTCTCTCTTTACATCGGCTCTCAACAGATTTTAGGTTTACTTTCCTTTTTACATTACTGTATAGAATTAAACAGTCAAAAGGGTAAATGCCAGCCTATTGCCAAATATGATAACACCTACCAATTACAGTGATCAGTGTTGATCAGTCACATGTTCACAGTCAGTGCTGGCCCACAACTTCATCACTGTATCCTAATAAAATAACTATAGCCAACTGAGAAGTATAGCAACTAATCATTTTAAATGCTGAACTTCACTTTGTATATAAATCAACTTTAGCAAATGCTTCATGAGCAAATATTTCTTAGCTCAGGAATGTGTTTGCACATTTATCTCAATATAATGATTGTAGTTTCTCTATTTAAATTTTTTCTATTCAATGAAATTTTATTTATATAGCACCAAATCACAACAACTGTCACCTTGAGGCATTATTTAAGGTAAAGATCCTACAACTAAAGCGGGATTATACAGTCTGGTTGCCTGCACCACTGACCTGTATGCCAAGTGTCTTCGTGCTTGTAGACTGACAGCGCCCCCACATGGCTGACTCAGAGTATTCCTCTTGAAGACGATGAAGCGATTTGTGTAGGTCACCAGCAGGTCGAAACCAAAGTTAAAGCCCGTCCACCTCCAGCAGTACTGAGAAAAGGGGAATATCAAAGTGTTTTCCCTTTGTAGAAATGAATCCATAAACAATAACTGTATGGAAACAAACTCACATCTCCATCTTTAATGAGCTTCCTGCCACACCTCATGCTGCTCTGCTCAAACTCGTCTTTGTTGGGCTCCTGAGGACTAATAAACAGAAGTGTTTGTCATCACAACAGCATTAAAAGCAATGCATGTGATCCATGTGCAGCATAAAGCACCACTAAATCAGTCCAAATTCAATCTACTGACTCGTTTGAAGTTTCAGGTTCTTACCCGTTATCATTCTCAAACTCTGTCCGGAGCATGGCGAACCACTGGTTCTTATACACGGACGTCAACCAGTCTGGAACATAAAGTACATAAACACAAGAAACAGATGTTAAAATAACCACACACGAAAAAAAAGATGCACATTTATGATGAAATGGCATCAGCCGGAGCCATAAATTACCAGGAGGCAAAATGTTGTCCCTCTCCAAGATGCGTGCAGACGCGAGGTCATTGATGATGTACTGCAGGCGCACAAAGTTGAACACTGACCGAAAAGGAACGCCCTCATCTGTGTTCAAGAAGGGTTCCTTCTCACAAAGGTCTGTTGATAAAGGTTAATTAGAAAGACAGACTGTGATTAACACAGCTAATCTAATTAGCTTTAATTTCCATTCGTTTAATTGTTGATTTTAGCGTTTTATTATGATATAGGGTTTATTTATAGGAGCAAGATATAAAAAGCTAAAAATTAGCATTACTGTGAAAACACTTTGTGACAGTGGCCTCAACAAACAAGCCTCATCAAGTGGGCAAATACTTAAATAACTAAAATGTTTCTTTTGGTTTGTAATTTAGTTTTAGCTATAATAACCTTGGTGATTTCACCCGATGTGCATTACAGTACCTGTCCTGCGCTTGCAAAGCCAGGCGTCGGCATCAGCCAGAAGCTGCTTGATGGGGCCGTCCCACAGCGGATTGAGCTGCAGAAACATCCACTGCAGAAAGAGGCGAGAACGCTTAAAATACGCATCATAGTGCAGTGACTGTGACAGGAAAAATGTCTACGACTGTGCTTTTTCTACCTTTTTCAGAGCAGTGTAAACGTCCATCTCCACCTGCATGACAAACAAGTCAGAGGACTGGATGAGTTGCTCCATGACCTCCACCCTGTAAACAGATAGCAACAAGTTTATGTATTGTAAATAGTGAAATGAGCAAAAACTTCCAAGGGCACAGTCAAGGTCCACATACAGTTTGTGGCAAAATGAATAAAAGCTTGACCACTACATGAACTGTCGTCTGGCTGTGTTTGTACAGAGAGAAGCCATGAGTAACTGTGACTACTGTTACAGTGGACCTTTCACATACCAGCCACCTATCCTGCATGTTGATATAACCCTTGAACGTTAACCTAAAAAGCACATATTGAAGATTTCCCTACTTAATCAACAGAAATTAAACTAAACATCAGGGCACCAACACTTGCTTCTATTTCTCCACATCATACACGCTACAATTGGAGTTTCTACCCCATGATACTGACGCTTCAAGTTGATAATAGACTAAGATCATGCTGGACAAAACTAGCTTTTGACTTTAGACTGTGACATTTAAATTGCTAGTATACCCTCTATACTGGTCACTTAACACACCGCTGCAACATCATCACAAAGTCACTTTCTTTATGCTCGCCATTAAGGTGCAGGTATTCATTGGAGCAGGCCAGTTCTCCTGAATGATAGGTGTCGTCACTCAGACAATACTGCCACATCAGCGCTGATGTAGGAAGAGAAGAAGTCGAAACCGGAAGCCAAGACATTGTCAAGTGGGTTCCCCCCCCATATAGTCTCATGTTTTCAAATTGTTGCAAATCTCCCTCTTTATAATCTCTTTTGTCTGTGACTTTAAAGTTCTGTACCGTAATATATTAAAAATGCAGTAAAAACACATCCAATTACAAAAATCAAGAGATGCCCGGCTGGCAAGCGCCAGCAGATGCAACATCATTTCAGGCATGTGCCACCTGTGACGAGGTGCACGGTGACCATAAAAGCAGCCTTAGAGCTGGTGTGAAATTGATGGGTTTCCAGTTTTCAAACAAAGCTTAAATGTGTTTTTCATGTGGATATCACCTGTTCTTGGTAATGAGGGCTAAAAAATGCCAGAAAAAAAAAAGAATGTAAAATCTGGCACTTAGATTAAGTAATTTATATTTAAGTAATCAAAGAGTCTGAAACGGGTACAATTTGTATAGTATGAAGGTAAATTTACAAGTATTCATTAAATACTCTGAATATAGTTTCCATAAACAAATCTAACTCTAAAATCTAACTCTGTTATTTCATGAACAGAGAAGCTACACTGAAAGTCAAACACACCCAAGTTCTTTCATCAGGTCGACATTTTGGTGGGTCATCAGGTTGTTTAGAAGCCACTCAAGACATCTGCAGAAAGAGACACACAAATACACAGATATATATATATATATATATATATATATATATATATATATATATATATATATATATATATATATATATATGTAAGAATTTCCAAACATGTACATACTTTCTTATGTGGCATAAACAACCCAATTATGTCAACATTCTCACTTTTTAATGACTGAATCCAGGCCATAGATGCTAGCACAAGCATAGTAGCCACACACAGTCTTTGCACTGATGTTTTCCTTCATGGTTTCGCCACACTGCTGGATCAAATCATCCTGTGAACACAGACCATAAAACTTATTAAGATTTAGTATCATTCAAAATACAGATATCTGTCTCACATCTCAGCGACTTGTTTTTACACGTACTTACCAGCTGTAGCATACAAGCAGCAGCAAGAATACTGACGACTCTGCTGGGTTTGATCAGAACATCATCACGGTACAGGGACCCAAACACGACTTGTAGAGCTACACAGGGATGTACAAAGCCATCAGCCAATGAGTACAAGTACAAAGGAGGCCAGTTAGCATCGGTTTTCTGTGACTCTCACCTTCAGTATCAATGTTCTGATCTGGGATCTCCAGGTTGATTTCCATCATGCTGGACTCCTTCCAGGATCCGCTGAACATGCTGGAGAAATACCCCGACTATAAAGTGCAGGGATATGATAACTCATACAAGAGAATGTAACACTGGCTGCTTTGAGATGCCTCGGCGTGTGTTTGTTTTACCTGGCAGAGGTACACTTTGTGGAGGTTCCACTCCTGTCCTAGAGCGCAGATACGAATGTCACTGTTTTCCCCATTCAGAAACAAGGTCTGATAAATGTACTTTGATGTGCTTTTTAATTTCTTCCTGCTCGAGGAAAACATAAAAACAAAACCAAACAACAGAAAAAAACGAGAGTAAGACAAAACACAGACAACTTAAAGATATCTAATTCTGAACTGGCTGGACTTGCCTGCGAGGTGTATCGAGTATGCCATCATCCTCCTCTTGCTCACTGTCACAGTCACACTGAGCATTTCGTTTCCTCTTCTTACACTCGCAGTTATGTTTGCGGTTGGTACTTGTGCCCTCTGTGGCCTCTTCTGGTCCCTGAGAGGACAGCTGAAACCTGCTGCCCAGAATTCCCATTTCTGTGCTTTCAAAGAGACATAAAGCAATCACAAATATCAAGTCAGTTATGTATACTGTAGTTTCACAGTTCATCAAAATCCAATACTTTTGGAGTGGTACTTTAGCTGCTGTATTAAGTAAATGTTTAATTGTCGTGCAAGCACATTAAATTTCGAGACACCACAGGTTGCATCCAGACAAACTGCCTGTTTTGCTCAACAGTCAAAGAAATCCACAGATATGGTACTGTGCAAAAGTCATTTCTTTATGCTTTGCTTTTAGTGAGCCAGACGACCTCGGCATTTTTAAAGTGGTCCTGAGCAATAGTTCTCCAGGCTTTACAAATATCTGTCTAAGTTCTGTTTTTCTGAAAATTAAATGCCAGCACAGAAAAGTACCATCAGATTTTGATCCACCATGCAATACCATCTCAAAAGCTTCTGACTGGTAACAGCTTCATTTTTCAGCATGACAATGAAACACACTGCCAATGCAGTAAAAGCATACCTGGGTAGAAAATCACACAGTGAAACACTATCGGTCATGGATCAGCTCCCCCAGAGCCCGGACATCAACATCACTGAAGTAAGCAGCCAACATCCAAAGAAGAGCTTTGAATGTCCTTCAAGAAGCCTGGAGAACTATTCCTGAAGACTAGGAGCTCAATTAAATAGAAAAACGTGAATAAAATAAAGATTCCCAACAAATAAAATTATAAATAATAATATCACCATTTGAAAAGATGAGTGTAACTCAATAAGGAGCTTAAATAAAAGTAGAAACAAAAACAGGTTTTGTGGCAGATAAGGAAGAAACGCTTTCCTGCATAACTTGTATAACTTGACTGACTGTGAAGTGAAATGAATACACATGCTTGAACATCATTATTTATTATGATAGCAACAGACTGATATACCACACCACTTTTCCTTATCCTTGTGCTACACTTGCCTTTGTAGCTTTCACCAACATTGGCCTCATGTAACTAGTTAGATATCCAGAAAAAAGCAAGTGGCACACTCCTTGGTTAACAGTAAGGCACTATCACATCTCGACTTAATTTTAAATAAGCCCAAAACGTGGCCTTGTTGTTTTATATTTTTAAATACAGGCACAAAATATTTTACAAAACAAAGCCTTGAATGGAGTTTGCTAAGAGTGTCCACAACAGAGTCTGATGCGAGTTATGTTTATCACCCAAACAACGACTCGGCTGACTCACCTGCTGATTATGACAGGGAGAAGGCTGAGAGGGAGACGTGTGACGTGTTATTGTGGACGGTAAACACCGGATGATTATCTCAGCTCAAACGTTGACGAGCTAGTTAAGAGGCGATCCAGCCTCAGAGCTAGCTTAGCTGCCACATTCACAGACCAGAATCGTGTATAAAAACAGTAACAGCGCTTATTCTGACTGGCTGCTGCTCCGTACAGGTTTCCAGACAGCACATCTGCCTCTGCTTCCAGTTACATTTTTCTAAATTATAGCGAAAGTAAAGTCAAAGACAGCAGATGATGTGTAACTAAAAATTTCTGAGGCTGTTTTCTTTTTTTGTTCTTCTTCTTCGTCGTCGTCTTCTTCTTCTAAATTTTATTGGCGGTTGGCAAACAACTGAATGGTGCATTACCGCCACCAACTGGTGTGGAGTGTGACTGGAACGTCGCTCAAAAAACAAAAAAATTCAAATCCTCCCAAGCAATTTACTCTCCTTTAAAACTGAAATAAGGCCTGATAACGTTTACTTCTAGAGTCCGTTTGCAGTAAATCAATAAGATCTAGTTTCATTTTTCTCATTCTCATTTTCTTCATTCTCCTACTCCTAGCTGTGGTTCTCATTTCTCCTGCCATCCTTTGAATTTTATACAACCACCATCCCCTCCTTTCCTCCTCCCACTGTTTTTGCCATCTTTTCTTCATTTCTTGCCTTACAATGCTCTTTATCTCTGTCTGACTGAAGCTAATAGCCAGGTCAAATTCCCCATGTTTTGTGGCTTCCTTTGCAGCTCTATCTGCCATTTCATTTGCTTATACTCCATAGTAAGATAAGTTAAGATAAAGGTAACCTTTATTAGTCCCACACGTGGGAAATTTGTAATGAGCTGGAATCCATAAAAACACAACTGTAAGTCCCATCATGTGTATTCTGTAAAGTGTTTGCTGAACCTCTGTTAGGATATCTGCTCTATTTTCTGAGTGGTGACACTGTAAGCTGACCAATGACCAGCTTGAGTCTGAACAAGTGCCTGCTTTTAATGGTCTCATGTCTTCTACCCATTGAACAGCTAACAGTATTGCTAGCATTTCTCCAGTGTATACTGACAGTCCATTATTGAGCCTTTTCCCTACATTGACCTTAAACTCCGGGATACAAATGCTAAACCATATTTGCACATAATTATAATACTGATCAATGTAAGCCTGTGCTGTATGGGAGTTTAAATTAACTGCCCTATCCCCTTCTTCTTTTCCAATAATGTAAAATCTACTGTGGCATCAGGAAGTATCCATGGAGGTGTTGCTGGTAACGGCACTCTTTGACTGATGTTGAACTGATCCAGTTTAAGTTCTATTGCTCTTCTACCCACAATCCAGCCAAAGCTCTTTGTTTCCTGCCCGTCTTTCTCCCAACAAGGTTTCAGTACCTCTTGTGTTAGGTGATCCTGTCCACAATGCTCCCTTGAGGTGTAACGTTTTCTACAGGAAACCTCTCCGAGTAAATCCTCACAATTCTCACTTGTATCTGTCTTCCCCTTAAAAAAAAATCCTTTATCCATCTGAACATCTTCCCACTGATACCCAATTTCCTGACTTTAACTAGAAGTCCTTCTCTCCACATCATATTGTAGGCTTTTTCTATGTCAAAAAACACCACCACTACACTCTGTTTATTTGTGCTTTCCTGACTTCATGTTCCAAACACAATACTGGATCCACTGTATTCCTCCCTCTTCTGAAACCACTTTGATGTTTAGATATGTATCCTTTACTTTCTATATAGTACATTAGTCTTTCATTTACCATTCACGCCATTATTTTACAGATGTTAGATGTTAAAGCTACAGGTCTGTAACTTTCTGGATTTGTATCATCCTTTCCTGGTTTACGTATGGGCACATCCACTGCCTCCTTCCAGCTTTGCAGCAGTTTCCACCCTCCCAAACTCTGTTATATAATTCTAATAAAAGATCTTTAGCTGACTCACTGAGATAGTTTATCAAGATATAGCAAACCTGATCTTTTCACGGTGCTGATCATTTGGATTTCCGAAGCACTCAATTCAATTCTGTCTTTGTAAAAGGAATATTTAATAAATATTTAATGTATCTTCTACCTGTTTCAGTAATTCCCTATTCTCTATGATTGTCTTTCTCTTTCTCTTCGCCCTTCTTCACTAACATTGCCTGAACTATGGATTTTAACAAACGTTTTGGGAACAGATTTGCCTTTTCCTCATCTTTTACAGCTGTTGCTTCTCCATCCCTCAATATTGGATATCCATACTCCCTTTTTATACCATTCATCCTTCTAATCATTGACCAACCATTCTGTATTTTTGTCTCCCTCCCTACTGAATTACAAAAACCCCTCCAGAAGTCACTCTTTGCATTTTGAATGGTTCTTCTTACCTCAGCTTGCAATCTTTTATATTCAATGAAATTCTGAAAACTGTGTTTCCTCTTTAATATCTTAAAAGCTTTATTTTGATGCTTAATCACTTTATCACACTGCTTTGTCCACCAAGGTACGACCTTTTCCCTTATACCTTCTTTCTTCTTTATTTCCCAGTTTGCTGCGTCTAAACTGCCTTACAAATAGAATAATTGAAATCATCCACCCCAGCATTCATATCCATCTTTTGCATTTCCTGATCACTAACTATTCTAAATGTATCCCAATCAGCATTACTGAAGCACCACTTCTGCACACACCTATATCCTGGTTCTCTACACTCAGCTCTATCTCAGTCATTATAGGATAATGGTCACTGCCTACAGTTGTCTCTTTTAGTACCTGCCATGAACAAACACCTGCCAATGAGTTTGACACTATGTGAGGTCAATTGCTGATTCTGCACCTGTTCTAACATTAACTCTTGTACCACTTCCATCATAATTTTTTAGCTCTATCGATTCCTCAATCACTGCTCCATTCCGATCATTATAATCACCCCATAATGTTCTGTATGCATTAAAGTCCCCACACCAAATTACTTTCCCCTTTAAATATGTGCCAAGTTCCTCTACTGACAACATGTTAGGTGCAGGCTGTGTGCAGACAGGAATAGGACCCAAGGTGCAGACTCCGGAGACCAAAGGTGAACTCAAAACAGCTTTAATACTGAACTCAAAAAAGGGTAACATAACATGACTGGAAAAAATCAAAATAAACTTAAACCAGAGGACTAACAGAACACACAGCTAAGTAAACAGTAGAACGCGACCGAGAGCACAGGAAAACACAGGGCTTAAATACGCAGAGGGAGTAATCAGGGAATGGGCAACAGGAGGGAAACACAGCTGGGGCAAATCAGGACTAACGAGACAAAGAAGCGTAAACTGAACACACTGAGAAAAGACAGAGACCTTCAAAGTAAAACAGGAAACACAACACAGACTGAACTTACAGACACAGACTGACTGGACACGGGGATATAGCAACTAAGGATACACAGAGACGCGAACTAGAAAAGGGGATACAGCTGACAGGGGAGACAGAGCAACTAGAGACGACAGAGACATAAACCATAAGACAGAACTCAAAGAAACCAAAGACTAGAAATTATAAATAATATAACAAACTCAAAAACCCTGGGTCAACGACCCAGGCCTCCTAACACAACAGTTTGTTAGCCGTATTGTAAAAATTGATCACTCTGATGCTACCATTTCTTGATCAGATTTCAAGTACAATATATTCTAACTGTGTTCCTATAGCTACAACTCTATATTGGATCCCTTGTTTCACAAATGTTGCACATCCTCCTCCATTACCCTCCATTCTATCTCTGCGGACACTATCATAACCTGAATACAGATTATTTCTGGTTTCTTTTTGCATTTTTGATGAATCCTTTAAACTCTTGTCCATTTGCAATCAAACTTCTGGCATTCCACTGTAAGATAATCACATTGTCCTTTCCCCTGGTCCTCCTGCTTTCCCCTCCCCTCCAAGTCTTTTATTGGATATGTTCCCAAGATATATCTTTAATACCAAAAAACCTCTCTGCTCCTTTCACAGTTATTTTAATTTTCTCTGTTTTGTGTTTCACTTGATCTGTGCAATTTATAACATAGGCAATAAACAAAATAATCTTCTCCACTGTCAGTCCTGTATGAGTTCCATGTGTCTGTACTAAATCTGATGTCGACATTGGTTAAACCGGTCCTGGTCCATCCTTTGCCTTCTGTACCCTCTTGACAGCCTCTGCGTAACTTATGTTGTGAGCTGCTTTGACATGTTCAACCTCCATGGCCTTCTTTCTGACTTCACAGCCCCCATAACTTACCCTGTGCTGCCACCCACAATTACTGCATTTATCCTGTACATCATCCCCACATTCCTCAAATCTGTTTTCACCTCCACACTTGGGACACCTCTGTTTCCCCTTGAAAACTGCAGCGATGTGCCCATATCTTTGGCATTTATAGCACCTGAGGGGCGGCGATACATATGCTCTAACCAGAAAGCTTATGCATCCTATTTTAACTTTATCTGGCAGGACAACCTCCTGAAATTCCAGGGGTACCTTTTGTTATTCTTCTCCGTCTATCGGTGGTATCTAGTAACGGTTTTACGGTAACGGTTCAATGTAGCACATTGATGTAGCAGCTGAGCTCAGCGGCGCCATCTACTGTAAGACGGCGGAATTACACAAGTAAATGAACTAGTGACGCGTTATGATTTAATCATTTCAAATGCAGTTATTATTATGTGTTGCAGGGTACAGTTTCCTGGAAGATGTGTAATGTGTTATTATGTGTAATTTACATGTTCTAAATTACGTGTCAAATATACTGAGATAAATTTACATACACAAGTTTATCTTAACAGTTCTTTTAAATAAAAACTTTGTATAAGGTTTTATGGAATTGATTATGATGAACAGCCTTCCTAATTTAAATAGATGAACTTGAATTTAAAGTGATCCAGTGCACAAAATGCAAGCACAATTGCAGGGGTGTCTTCCCTTGTCTTAGCTTTCCACTTTGATGAGATGCCTCTCCCTCCCCAAGCTTGGGTCTGCCAGAGATATCTTCCTTCTCCCCACCATCACCAGCTGCTTGCCTGTGGGCCCCTCTTTCTACTTAGCTCTACATTATAAAGTCACGGGCCTCTTCAGTCAATGGCTGGACCCCCTTTTGCTTTAAGAACTGTCTTAATGCTTCACGTGCTGGAAACATTCCCAAGATAATTTGGTCTATATTGGTATGATAGCGTCAAACAGTTGGTGCAGAAATGTTGACTGCACATCCATGATGAGAATTTCTTGTTCCACCACAACCCAAAGTCAGTCCTTCTGTCTGTCTGTCCATCACAGGGGACAGACATCTATTTACTCTGCCCCAGAGTAAATAGATGGTTTTGCTTTCATGTTCAGCTTTCGCTTCACCACAATGCCCACATTGCTGGAGAAGTGGCCCAAGTCCAGACTCTGGGATGTGGATTGGTGCCACATCCCAAAATGAAAATATCCACATGTACACATATTTTAGAATAATCTGACCAGGCAATGTCTTCCCAATCCACTCTTGTTCATTTTTGGCAAGCCCATTTGAATTTTAGCTTCAGCTAAGAATGAGCTTCAGCCTCATTCTTAGCTGACAGGAGTGGCACCTGGTGTGCTCTTTTGCTGCTGTAACCCATCTGCTTAAAGGTTTGACATATTGTGCATTAAGACATGCTCTTCTGCACCCCTTTGATGTAACAAGTTGTTATTTCTCTTACTGTTGCTTTCCTAACAAAGCAGTCTGGCTGTTCTCCTCTGACCTCTTTCATCAAGAGCATTTTTACCCAGTGAACTGCAGCTCGTGGAATATTTTCTCATTTTCATCCTCTGTAAACCCTAGAATTGTGCGGGAAAAGCCCAGTAATTTAGCAGTCTCTGAAATAACCAGTCACTTGAATCACCTTTCGTCCCCATTCTGATGCTCAATTTGAACTTCAGCAGGTCTTGACCATGTCTGCCTGGATAAATACATTGAGTTGCTGCAATGTGATTGGATGATTACATTATATGGAGAAAGTGGACTGATGAAATGGCCGGTGAGTAGACTCTTGTTGAACACTTTATAAAAATTATAACATACTATATAAATAACATTAGACAATACTGAACTGCCCCCCTCCCCCATTAACATTTAAAATTAAATACTAATTAAGTACCTTGCAAAGATTAGAACATGAAAATGTTATAATTTGCATGTATTTTATATTTTCTGAGACAAAGACAGAGAACGTACTCTTGCATTCAATTATACATCTTTTTTGGGGGGGAATTTCAGTCGTCAAAAACGGAACGGAGTGATTGAATCTGGATCTAAATTTGAAGATAAAAATGAAATAAAGTTACAGTAACTTCATTAAGACACGTGACCGCTGAGTTTTCCCATTTTCAGGTAGCTCGGCTCGGTCACGTACTACAGCAAGTCTCAACCAGGATGTGACGTCTAAGAAACGCCCTCTGGTGGGTGGGGCCAGAGTGGGAATCAGCCAATAGATGAAAAGCACCTCTTTCACAACATTCCAATCGCTCCTGTCCCATCCTCCTCCGCCTCCTCCTCCTCTCCTCCTGCTCCTCCTGTCCGCCTGACACACTACTGTGTGTGGAGCTGTGACACGTAAACTTTGTCCGTGACCGCACAGAACTCCCGCACCTGGGTCAGGGAGAGCAGAGAGACCCTCCTCCCCCCTGTCCCGAACCAGAACCCGGCATTTTTCTAACATGGAGGCGAGAGACGCTACGGCAGGTGAGGTTATTGTTGCAGTGGCACTGCCCCCGCACATCGTGTGTTGTTGTTTATGTAATAACGTAATAACCAGTTAGACCAACATGTAGCAAACAACGTCTAAACCTGAGCCGTGTTCAGTGTTTAAATGAGAGCTGGAAGGTTTGTAACTCACGCAGGGACTCTGCGTGAGTGAGTTAATTCACTTCGTGTTTAGTACATAAAAACTCCAATTTGTGCCCTGCAGGCGCTTTTGTTCGCCGTGAGGGAGATGATCAAACTGCAAAGGACCAGCACAAAGCTCCCAAACGTGAACAAACGCCCACCAGAAGCAAGATGGAGCAAATATTTGGCTTCAAGAAGGAGGACCTGACTTCCTGGCACAGCTTTGTGGCTCTCCTGAACCGCCCCACGGATCCTGCATCTCTGGGCATCTTCCGCTGCTTGTTTGGTAAACTAATCACACCTGTACAGTCTGCCTGCTGGGTATACTGACTGTCTCAGACCTGCTGTGATGCTTTTGATACTTTGTGCAGGTTTGCTGATGGTCATAGACATCACACAGGAACGTGGCCTCAGTAACCTGGACTACAAGTACCTGGATGGGGCCCCCGTGTGTCGCTTTCCTCTCTTCAACTTCTTACAGCCCTTGCCGCTGGACTGGATGTACCTGGTGTACGTGGTGATGTTCCTCGGTGGGTCAGGCTCAGTGTTTCCAGGTTTATTCCCGACTTGAGAGAACACCTGTTTTTGAGTCTGAGTGGATGCAGTCTTTTTTTTTTTTTTTTAATAGGAAGCGCTCTCTGTGGGAAACACATGCCTGCATTTTTCCACTTACATTTTTTCTCCCCAAGCCAGCCGACTCTTGCAAGGTTTAAATCAATGAAAAGGTAGAGCTCACTAAAGATTGAGCAAGAAAACAAACAGACAGCAGATACAAAGCTAGGACACATCAGCCTTATTAAAGTTATACATGTTTTTCACGTATAACCAACAAGTTTAAAAGTGTTTACTAGTTATTAGATTAAATGAGCGGAAGGGCAATTTTGCATAGATTTCTATAAAATTGGACCTCTTTTCCCCGCTCAATGTAGTCGCTCAGTGTTGGCTGTTTCTTTTGGATCCAGGAGTTTGGCTACAAGCTGCAGAGAGAGAGAGAAAGACAGTAAAGGAATGAAACTAGAAGCCAGATTTGCACATACGTAGCATGCACCCTGACCACTCACCCTCAGAGTTCAGCATTTTTTGGGTTTTTGCTGTTATGAGATCCTGAAAGTCAGAAGACATCAGCCATTGCTGCTTTTAACCATTTAATAACTTAGAAGTAAGTTTAAGTAACTAAGTTACTAAATACAACATAATATTCTTTTAGTGATGAATGATCCCATTAGAGTCAAAGAAAGATAAAGCGGGGTATGCATGTGGTGTTGACAACCTTTTACTTTTATAAAATGACTTTTCATTAATTCACTTTTGTGCTTACGACTGTTTTATTAATGATTAGTGTCTTGATAAAGTCACGACACTATGACATTAACAAGTTGCCTCTTGCAGTGTCCCTCGGTTATTCAGTCCGATCCACTGTTTGCTTGTGATGTCACTGAGCGGTGGGTCAGCCTGGTAAAAAGCCAAAAGTTACCTTTTAAAAAAAAAGAAACTGGGTCCTACATTTCCCATAATGCAACACTAGCATCTTTATACCCTTGATGCCTAGTTAAACTAATCATTTCCATTTAAAATGTCGCTTTACAACAAAGTTAATTTCAGTGACTTCACTGTGAATTCAGAGTGACAAGTTCCCTTTTAAAAAAAAGTCTTCACAAACTGAGTTGTTTTAAAGTTTGTTTCCACCACTGGAAAAATAAAGTGTTTTGCCATCCATGAGTCAACATTTTAGCTTATTATCTAAAAAATCTTGACTTACTGACTCAAACTTTGAGTAAATAACCTGATATGAAAAGCGTTTTTGTTTTCAGTGGTGGAAACAAGCTTCCATAGAGTCAGGATAGTTAGGAGATACTATTCATGTGTAAAAACAGACTCATTAACGATAAGAATCTATTTATTTTTGCGGTTCTTGTTTTTGACTTAAGGCGCTTCGGGCATCATGCTCGGCTGCTTCTACCGCCTCTCCTGCCTCATGTTCCTCTCCACGTACTGGTACATCTTCTTCCTGGACAAAACCGCCTGGAACAATCACTCCTACCTCTACGGCCTCATTGGATTTCAGCTCTTACTCATGGATGGCAACAGATACTGGTACGGTGATGTTTAGTAATCTACTTGAGTGTGTGTTTGTGCTTGTTTGTTTCTTTCATTGATGTCCGTGTGTGTGTTTTTGTAGGTCTATCGATGGACTGCGGAGACCCTCTATAAGAAATGCTCATGTGCCTCTGTGGAATTACACACTGCTGCGAGCTCAGGTTTGTTTATTTAGCTCATACATATGATACGTGTTTTTCAGCTTATGGATTCATAAGTCACCTAATGACGTCTCTGCTGTTCCTCAAAGATATTTATAGTATACTTCATTGCCGGAGTGAAGAAGTTGGATGCTGATTGGGTGGAGGGATACTCAATGTCATACCTGGCTCACCATTGGCTGTTTGACCCCTTCAAGTAGGTATTTTTTGAAGCCTTTAACTGTGATTATCCCAGTAATTTGTTTCTGATCATGCCTTCCCCTCCTTTATCAGACTGATTCTTCCTGTGGAGTTAGTTAGCCTGTTGGTGGTGCACGGAGGCGGTCTCATTTTGGATCTGACCGCTGGCTATCTGCTGTTTTTTGACGTTACTCGGCCTTATGCATTTTTCTTTGTCAGCTACTTCCACTGTATGAACTCGCAGCTCTTCAGCATTGGTGAGTTATTCTTTTTTTAAAGGAACACTTTTAATTCTGTGCTGTTATTTTACCTTCGTCTTAATCCTCCACAGGGATGTTTCCCTACACAATGCTGGCCACCAGTCCTCTCTTCTGCTACCCTGACTGGCCAAGAAATTTTTTTGCCCATTTCCCATCATTCCTCAGGCCAGTCCTGCCCCTCACTTCACCGGGGTCCCAGTCCAGCCCTTCCTGTGTTTACGAAGAAATCCAAGGCAGTGGCACTCAGCAAAGACAGACCCCAGCTGCTGCCAAATCATCCAAATTGAGACTAAAACACAAGCTGGGAGCCATTTTTACTGTTCTTTACATAATGGAACAGTTCATCATGCCCTACTCTCACTTCATCACACAGGTACTAAGATCTTTGTTTTGAAATGCTTGTACAGATAACACATTCATCCATGAAGCCCTCGTTGAGTTATCTGCTGAGACCAATGGTTGCTCAATCAGAGTCAACAGCAAAGAGCAGCTCTGACGTCTGTTGACAACAGAGAGCTGAAAGCTTACTCATCAACAAGTTCCCACTACACTCAGTGGTGAATTTAAAGTGTGAAAATGGTGATGTGATTTATGACTTTACTTAAACTTCTTTTTTTGTCAAGGGTTATAACAACTGGACTAATGGCCTGTACGGATATTCATGGGACATGATGGTTCACTCTCGCAGCCATCAGCACGTTAAAATCACCTACAAAGACAGGAAAACGGGTGAAACTGGATATCTGAACCCAGGGGTGAGTTACAGGGGAAACACTGTCAGATTCGATAACGTTTGCTATCTGAGCTAAACCCCCCCAAAACAAAACAGAAATTAGTGCTTACAGAAGTGCTTTGACTATATTGTAATTATTAATATTATGCATTAGTTATAACTGTAATCTGTGATGTTTGGAATTCCTTTAATTTCCCCCGACAGTGTCTCCATCTGTATATGGATGTTTCTTTAATAAACAAAACTGCCTTTCCTTGACCTTTTTAGATTGTAGTCTTTCCTAAATTATTGCTCTTCCAATTTACAATCTGCCTTCTGTAGGTGTTCACACAGAGCCGTCGCTGGAAGGACCACGGAGACATGCTGAAGCAGTATGCTACATGCCTACATCAGTACCTGCCTCGTTATAACATCTCCGATCCTGAAATCTACTTTGACATCTGGGTGTCCATCAATGAACGCTTCCAGCAAAGGTACGAGAGCTTTTTGTTTTTTAGCCTTCTGTCAGAATTGTAAAAGAGTGAGGTTTAAATCTGCTCTGGATGCTTTTCTAAGGATTTTTGATCCTCGTGTGGACATTGTGAGGGCTGAATGGTCACCTTTCAAACCAAACAAATGGCTCATGCCTCTGCTGGTGGACCTCTCGCCTTGGAGGACCAAGTTCCAGGAGATCGAGGGAAGTTTGGACAACCAGACCGAGATCGTCTTTATTGCTGATTTCCCAGGTTACAAACCTCACTTTTACAATTTTTCTTTTGGATGAAAAAGCCATGTATGGTGTGTTGTTTTGTTCCTCATTATGTGTTATTGTTATCTTCCCTTTTTAGGTCTCCACTTGGAAAACTTTGTGAGTGAAGATTTGGGCAACACCAGCATCCAGGTGTTGCAGGGCCAGGTGAATGTAGAGATAGTGGAGGAGAAGAAGAACTACACTCTGCAGCCCGGTGAGCAGATAAAGGTACAGCTGCTCACCATTGTCACTGTTCATGCTTTGCTCTTTATCTTGTTTTAGTATTTACCTTACTGTGGCTTTGTGTAGGTACCTGCCGGGGCTTATCATAAGGTGTACACAGTGTCTGAGGACCCCTCTTGCTACATGTACGTCTATGTAAACACCACCGAGGCGGCACTACAGAAGAACTTCACCAAGCTCTATGAAATCCAGGAGCGTGTTCGCAATGGAACAGGTGAAGATGCTTTCAAAAATAACACATTGCATAGCTTTTAGTGGATTATTTTAGGGGGTTACAGAATAGTGGTAAGGTTCCTGAGAAAGATCTGAAAACATACATGCTCAGTGCTGTGTAGGTTACCCGTGTACCCACAAAACAGGGCAGAGGATTCTTCAGGTTGTGGCTTGCTTTTGTTCTCCCCTTTCTTTCCATGGATACTCAACTGGGTTTGGATCTTTGGAATTTGGAGGCACAAGTTAAAGTTGTTCCTTTAGCTCCCTGAGCCGTTCCAGAGTAGTTTTTGCATTGTGGCGAGACACAACTTCCTGCTGGAATACTTTCAACAGTTGTTACTCCAGTTACAACCGCAGATGTGTGTACGTGCTGGAGGCCGCCTTTTTTTCTTTCAGCTGCTCCCTTTAGAGGTCGCTATAGCAGATCATCTGCCTCCTCCTCTGCATGTCCTCCTTCACTTCACATTCCTCTGTTCCTCGTGCCTGACAGCTTCTCATGTCTAAACTATCTCAAACTGGCCTCTCTAGCTCATTAAGGATGTAGCAATACATAAACAAAAAAAAATGCAGTAAAAAAATCAGTAAAGAAGGCCAACACTGTAAACAATACAGTAGATATATAAAAGTTTATGATGCTACTCATGGGGTGGGGGTGTGTGCTTAGCCTGGTGGTGTATAACAAAGTCGAGGTGGCTTTACATTTTAATGAAACAGTAAACCTAATTCCATTCACCTGTCGGTGGCTGATCTGCATGTCACTAAAAATCCCATTCAGCTCTCTCCTGGTGTGCCTGCTTTACTTGAGTCCGTCTCACCCCACAGAAACTGAGCCACTTCCTCCCGAGCTGCAGCCTCTCATGGCTGCAGATGATGACGAGGGTTCGGAGGTCAATGCCACTGACCCGATTGTGCGGCTGTTCCTGAAGAGGCAGCGACGGATGAAGGAAGTTAAGAAACGCAGGGAGGCCGGCATGCTGGAGCGACTGCAGCGCTTTGCCGTGAAGAAGTATTACACAATACGCAGAGGGTGAGTGCCGAGCTCTCTGAGAATGCACAGATGCAGACAAAGTGTAGAAAAACCAACTAAACAAACACACCAACTCTGCACATTTGTCTTCCAGAATCTTGATGACAGCCATTGCAATGAGAAACCTGGCGGTGGGTCTGCCTCCGCTCGAGCAGCTGACGAGGGAAGTTGCCTACGCCAACATGAAGGAACCTCAAGCAGAAGCCAGTCAAGACGAGCGGCTCAAAGATGAAGTCGGTCATGCAGAACTTTAATGCCACGGAGGCCAAAAAAAATACTCGGTGAACTGCCTGTAGGTACTGAATCACACATTCCCATCAATGTGAGTGAGTGTGTGTGTCCACGCTATTACTACTGGACTGTTACTACACTGGGACATCACTGCCCGGAGATCACAGCGCTTTTCTTTTTTTCCATTTTCACTTCTGAAACATTTCAGATTATGTCCAAATGTAAAGTCACTACATGGTTAGAGCTTTTGTTAATGACCGTTTAAAAAAGTGTTGTTCTTAAAAATAAGTGCGCTTAAACAGATAGCAGGCATTATTTGCTAGAGGAGCATATGTGTGTGTGCAGAAATGCTAATGCTGTTTTGAATGACAGAAGTGAAGCAGGTGGAAGCATGTGACTGAAGGAGGAAGGGTTTTATGTTTCAAAGGGACAGATCTCAGTGAACAGGATCCTTGTGGTCAAAAGCTCCTCTTCCTTTTCTGTTCATCTGCCAGCTCCAACTAGATTAGAACAATTTGAGATAAATTATGTTTACAAATATTCATGATACTTCAGTCAGTTTAACGTTCTAACCAGCTATGGTACAATGCAAGGGAAAAAAGTATTTTCTGTCATTTTTCTTACGGAGATCTATTGATGAAAATAAATTTTGATATTGAAATGAGTCTGACGACAAGCTTGCTGAAAATAGGGAATTCTTTTTCCTTTTATTGGTGTCAGTATTGTACACATTACCCTTCATAAAGTGCTACAGCAGACGTCCAGTGTTCACTGTAGGCTGGCATTATGGCACAGAATGACACACGGCACACAATATAAATACATATAAATCTACAACATGGATTTCCAGGCAATGATTTGCTAAGACACACAATCACAATCTCTTCATTATTCAGTTATTTGGCTATAAATGTGCAGTGGAGGTCCAGTCACGTTAAAAAAACCCAAAAAACTATTAGGTTATTAATTGCTGTCCGTTTCATCAAAAGCTACCAGTCATCGAAGGGTGTTAGATTTTAAAGTTTTACATGAAATAAATTCCAGGCAGCAAGATAAAGACAAAGTTTTGTGTTTCATATCATATTGCACTGTTATTTTACTGGCTGTAAGTCTTCTAAATCACCATCTGTCTGTAAAATGAAACACTTTGCATCCCTTTTACACGGCGGCGCCAACTATGCTTCCAGTTACCACAACTTAACTGACCCTTGATTATATTTGTGATTTAAACATTAATACGAGTGCGTTAGTGTTAGAGACGGGTCACAAATTGTTTCCATAAAACAAATGAACACGATCTGCAAAGTCATGCACAAACAGTAAGTGAGAAATCTACGTGTACCTACAGCTTTTACACACATTTCTTATTTTTTTCTCTGTTGGGTTGAGAACTAGAGACTAAGTCGGTGGTGTGCGTTTAAGATGACGACAGAGCAAACCCTTAATTTCAAAAGGCTGAGATTCCCTGTTTTTTTTTTTTTTTTTTTTTATGTGGGAAGATCTGCTGAGGGAACGGAAAACTCAAGTGAAGCCAAAGTAACTGCACCGTTCCCATCTGCATCTACTAGTCAGCACATATTTCAATCTTTGTCACTTCATCATAGCGAGCTCACTAGCACAAATATCAACACTAGAGTACTTCTCACAGACTTCATGAAAGACGTCAATATCACAGCCAGAGTCTGTTTAAAAAGTCAATCATTTCCACCCTAACGTCTCGCTGTCGGCTCCACCAAAACGCACAAACACCCTCTTCAGTCCCTAAAAAAAAAAAAATTCACCCACTGCACTCCCACAGCAGGCTCCTTTTGGCAGCTCGAAATAAACAGAAACACCACATCACTGGAGATAAAATAGAGAAGGGCACCTCCCTGTTTGCAGGCCATGATCCATCAATCTCCTCAGTCTAACCCTGTGCTTTAGATGCCAGAAATGCTCCTGTGCGTCTGGCACACTAACCCTTTTTCAGTTCATGAGAGTGCAAGAGTCATTCAGAATACACTGTAGGGTGACTAAAACTAACAAACCAAAAAAAGAATACAATCAGGTCCGTTGCTCTTATGAGCCTCACATTTCTAATTCCAGTTGATCCTCCCTGTTAATTTTGCTGGTTACGTTTTTTACAAAGTAAAGTTAGTTACAATGTATCGAGCTCTATTTTTTCTGAAAATACGCCTCTGTGCTTCAACACATCCAAGTAACCAGTCAAACAGTTTCACTTCATTTTTACAGTGGAGAGTTTGTTAGTGGACAACGGATAATATAGTGTTTATGCTTTAAAATGTGCTGAACCTGAGTCCAGGCGTCCTTTCTTGTTATTTGCTTTGGAAGATGTGAAGGGCTCAGTGTGTCCTAACGTGTTATGCTTTTCATGAAGCACACCTAAAATGGTGCAGAAAAAAAAAGAAGCATCCCGTTTGTAGTGACGTCCCCTCAGATTCGGCTTGGAGGCTCTACCTTGGCTGAAGATCTGGGTAGTAAACTCCGTGCACCACGCCTTCGATCACAACGTTAGAAAATTCATCTGAAAAGGTGAAGAAGAAAGAAAAATAGGTCAAATAAAGAATGAGTACATTTTGTTTTAAATGGAGAAGAAAGGAAAGCCTTTTAAGATGTTATGTGTAAGCGGCCTGAACACACCGTGTCCAGCCGGCAGCAGGTAGGGGTCTCTCAGAAACAGCATGACCGGCTGATGCGAAAGTTTACTAAAAGAGAGGAAGAAGGAGAAATCAGGAGGTCTGTGCCAATCAATCTGAGTGAAATTCAAGTGTAGAGCAAATAGTTACTTATGTTTTAACTGGTTAAAGTGCAGATTAAGAACGTGACCTATGGGAGAGAAAAAACGACTCACCTCGACTCCAGTGATTCTGTATCAAACGACCTTAAAGAAGAAAAATAAAAGTTATGCCACATAACCCTCCACGACCCTGGGAACAAGCGCAAATGCCACAAACTGGTCTTTTATTCTAAAGTAAACCAGCAGTTTACACTCACCCACAACTTTCTGTTTTTGGCACCGAAGGAAAATGGCGGATGTTCAGGAAATCCAGGAATATCTTTGGAAGGACCTCGTTTTCCATAATTATAGTCTAACAGAACAAAAGCAAATTTCAGTGTGTACAAAGCACCAAAACGAAGCACTCCAGGGGCGAGTTTGAATCCATTTAACTTCTTTATATCTGAGACAAATTCCCTCCACCTGAATGTGTGTCCAAATACCTGCAGGTAGAGCTCCAAGCCATGTCTCCTCTGCTCCAGGACCTTGGGGACCCAGTTTCTCACATGCTTCGAGGGGATCTCGGGTGGTTTTATGGTCTTCTTCAGCTGGAGGGATTTAAAAGTGTTACACAAATGTGTACAGTTGCTTCAAAGTTATGTGCACAGTTAAACTATTTTGCCCAGAAGAAAACCAACTGGACAAGTCCAACCTCATTCTCACAGAGTTCCTGTCTGACGCAGTGTCAACTCTCTCATTCAATGAAATAAAAATAAGAAGACCTTCTACATACCCTCTCTCACCTAACAAATTTACCTTTGCAAAGGATTTTGCTCAACAAAAGTGCTAGTATAACATTTCTTTATGCAAAAGCACTTAAGCTGGATGTTCAGACATTTATTTAATTGATTTCACATATTTTAAATTACTCAAAATGCCAAAATATTTTTGGGGTCACCGAACAAACCACACCGAAAACAGAAGAACAAACGTTTAGCTCTGAGAAGCTGTTCATAGTTAACTGATTTGGAACATTTCAGCTAATAAACTTTTGTATGTTATGCCCTCTCTGCAACTCCTTACTCTCCTTGCAGCTGCAAATGCAACCGTTTTTGGGTGTTTCCTGGGCTTATTGCGGTTTATCAGCCTCTGATCATTTGTAGATAAAGGCAGAGCTGAAGTCAACTTGTTAAGGGAAAACTTGTGGCTAGACTTTTTCATGCTATTTTAAAACTGAAAATATTTAGTAATTTAAAATAAAATCCTTAAAAATGTCTTTTTTGGATTACTGATATTATAGAACAATCACCAACAAAACACTGGGACCATAGTGTGGTTATTACTATGATAAAGTAATTATTAGTCATTTAAAAATAGCCTATGACTATCTAAATTGTGTATTTTAGCAAAGATTCTTTAAATGTTTATAAATTAATAAGTAAAAAACAATTTGAAAAAGTGTCTGTTCTTTCCAAACATCAGTCAGGTTTGGAAAACAACACAGCACAATAACTGTTGCTATTAATGTAGGGAATGACATTGCTGAGACAATGGACTGTGTGTTTGTGCCATCTTAGTCAGTAAACAGATTACACAATGTGAACTTTTCTGTGAATGCTCTAAGCTGGTTTTCAAATTATCAGCTAGAACACAGTCTGTCCATTTTACTTGATCTTCCTCTTTTCTTCCAGTATCATAAGGAAAGGAGTTCCCCAGGGCTCAATATTAGGACCACTACTTTTCTCTCTATGCATGTAGCTATGAACACACACACATACAGTATATATATATACATACATATATATATACACATATATATACATACATATATATATATATATATTTACATACATACATTTTTTAGTTGCTGTTTTTGTAACGGCATAAAAAAATGAAAGGTCGTGGATTGGCCAGATGCTGGCATATGTGTACAAATAACTCTGGTGTTTGGTGGTGGCTATGGCGGAGCTTCCACAGAGGCCAGCACGTGGATGAGAGAAAGGGGAGGCAGGAGGAGGAGAGACCCGTTTCTGATGCAAGTCCCGTCTCTCTTGTTTGTTTATCACCCACTTTGCGCCAGAAAGAGGAAACCAGTGAATGTCGCGCTAAACAACAGCAGCACGTTTAAGCTTGATTAGCTGTTGTTAGAATTTATTTAATATTAATTTCTAGTATCAGCTGATGTTTGCTGGAGCCACAGCTGTAAAAGCTGCTGGTCATGTGGTGAGAGGGAAACATGAAGATGAAACCAGGAGATGTCCTTACTGAATCATCAGAGCTGAACAGGTGATGGAGAAACAGGTTTACCTTTAAGGTGGCATGAATGAGTTGAAGGGAAGTTATGAACTGTTTCTGAGAGACAAATAACACCAGGATCCTTTTCTACCTAGCTGACTGTTGGTAACTGTGCAGGGGCGGGTCTAGCAAAGTTTTGCCAGGGGGCCAGGTAGGGCATTAACAGGAAAAGGGGGGCACAAAGAAATACTTTTCTTTCTTATTCTCATTTAAAATGTCTCGCTTTGAATAAATAATTATCTGAATCTTACAACCAAAGTTTTCATCTGATGTAAAATGTATAGAAATCATACATATACCAACAAGACTGTACATCACTGTCACAACAGCGTTTGTTTTCATTCAAAGGTTTTATGGCTTTTCCTATAATACCTGGTGGGCTGGTCTCTAGTCAAAATGCCCGGGCCAATTTTTTTGTCCCAGTCCAGCCCTGCTGTCCTATAAATAATCTTTGAGTGTTTTCCTCCCTTAAGCATGGCTTCTTGTCAGCTGCCATTCCACTGAGACCATTCCTGATGAGGCTTCAGTGAACAGTAGATGGATCAGCTGAAGGCCCAGATGCATTTCTCACCTCCTGTGTCAGTTCTTTGCTGGATTTATTCATTATTTCTTAAGGACAACTTCATCTGTGCAACATAGTTTTTTTTTTAGGCCTGACACTTATTCGTTTGTCCGTATCTGTCCAGTTTCCTCAATCTCTTAAGGACACACTGCACCAGCACTCTCTGGTAATATATATGGCACGTTTTCAGCTAATAGCTCTTTGGGAATCACCAAGTTGGTGCAAAAAATCTATCACATACCTGTCAAACTGTGGTATCATTGGCATTTTTTGTAGATTCAACTAAAGAATGTGTTTTTGGAGAATGTGTTTTTGCAACAGGCTCCTAAGCGCCTAAAGATTTAAAACTGGTTGCTTTGCTAAGTTGTTATGTGTAAACACAACACTGGTTCAGGCAGGTGTGTTCTGATGTTTGAGTGATTCATAAACCAGTGTTAAGTTAAATTAGAATATCATGGTTGATGTGCAGTGTTGGGGAGTAACGGAATACATGTACCGCCGTTACGTATTTAGAATACAAAATATGAGTAACTGTATTCCGTTACAGTTACCGTTTAAAAAGGTGGTATTCAGAATACAGTTACTTTGGTGAAATAAATGGATTACACGGCGGTACTTTCCTGTTTCATATTCTCGCGGGTCAGGACTGTTTGGGTTTGTTTGACAGCTATGTTCTGTTGTTCCAGACGGCAGCGTTACGGTTGCCATGGTTACAGGGTGACGCGCTCTCTCTCTGCGTGTTTCCTGGGTGAGAGAGCGCTTTTTTGTTGTTGTTGTTGTGCTAAGCTAAAAGGCAGAATGCTACAGGCATGGCCCTAAAGAATGTAGCCTCATGGGCAGTGTAGTCCGTGCTGCAGCGAGAATGGACTGCCATACACGTTATGTGTCTGTGAGCGAGGGAGGGAGAGAAAGGAAAAGTCCGAGTTGTCACGAAGCAAAAACGGGAGCTGGAAGCATGTAAATATAATAATAACCACTGCAGCCAAGAAGAGTGCCTGACGAGCCCATTTGTAAGTAAGCTATTAAGACTCAACTGTACGCTGTGTTCGTGTTTTCCTCCGAAACAATAAGTTCCGTTGGAGCAGCCTTTCAACGCCTCTCTCTGTCTCTAGCAAAGTTGACCCAGACAACAAAGTAAAGCTAGTTTTCAGCTACGAGCCCGACACGAACCCGACGTATTACCCAGAGGTCCCTTTACTATGGTTCGGAGCCGCGGACCTTCAGTAACAGTAATAAATCACAGCAATAGTACATTCATGTAGTTGTAAACAGCATGATAATATATTAAGTAATCCAAAGTATTCAGAATACGTTACCCTCATTGAGTAACGTAACGGAATACGTTACAGAATACATTTTGGGGCATGTATTCAGTATTCTGTAATGGAATACATTTTAAAAGTAACCTTCCCAACACTGTTGATGTGTAAAATCTGTAGGTTTTTCACACATTAATGGCAGAAGTTAAACACTTGAATGCTTTAGTAAATTTTTAGCTCACAGGAAAGAATGATTGTGCGAAAAAAAAAAAGAATCAGAACTGAAAGCTGAATCTCACCATTTTATGCAAAGCGTGGAATTCGCTGTAGCGTTTCTCAACAGTATGCTGTCTGCCGTTCATCAACACGTCAATTTTAAAGACCTGAAAGAAAAAAGATAAGTCAGCTTAGTGACTCATTCAACTGAAAATTTCTCCGCTGTACCCATACACTCAGCAGTGACAGTAACGTCGATGTCAGCATTAATTCCACAACAAGAGGAAACATCTGGCTGTTGTGACAGAAAAAACAAATTGATCTGTCAGAGTTACTGTTAACATCCCTAAACAGGCTGCCCTCCACTTCCCTTCCTTCAGTAAGAGACTCACAGCTCGCACACTGCCGTTCTGGACAGCATTTTGCAAAGGAGGAAATTCACTATAAATGACGGCAGCGCTGTGAACACACACACCGCATCATCCAAGACGGAAAAGCCAACAAGTAATCATTATTAACAAATGCTGGAAGAATCCAAACAGGTGTTGGATCTTATTTAAAAATATATTTTAAATAAAATATATAATCATCTCATAAACCTGAACACAGTGCCCATACGTGAATACCGAGAAATAAATTCAGAAAACGTTCTTTTTATGGGTATTACACAATATCTTGGAGGTCAGGAAGTCAAACTCTAAAGCACTGCTCTAAGGTCCTCATGACTTCCAGCAATAAAACATCATGACATTAAAACAGGAAAAAAAAGCCTTCCTCAAAATGATACCACAAAACTGGGAACTGTTGCCTAATTGAACAGTGGTTCCCAATAAAGGGGATAGGACTCCTTAGAGCAGGGGTGTCAAACACAAGACCCGCGTTTGACACGGCCCACAAAGACCCGCACGGCTGTGGAAAATGTAAAGGAGGGCATAGATTTTGTACTCTTAACTGTATTTTCATAGATTTTACAGTGTTTCCTACTGATGAAGTCCACCACTGCCATTCATTCTACACCTAAGTAATAAATAAACAATAACAATTAAACCACAGAAACGTTTTTTCTTACCATCTACTATAAAAATTAATATATATTTATATTTTCTTTTACAATGGGTCCACAGCAGGGGAAAAAGTCAATTTTCTGGGCAGTGAGCCACCAGAACACATTTATTTATCTGCGCTGACAGATTTCTTACATTTTTTTTTACAGCAGCATTTCTTTATTGTCTAGAAAAACTGAGATATACTGTTGAAATTGGTCTTCTTTTAATATTAATTGGTATTAAATGCGCAGTCCAACTTCTTTACACTGACAGTGGTTTGGCCCACTTAAGGTCAAAGTGGGCTGTAACAGTGGCAAAATGAGTTTGATGTGCTTAGATAAAATGTTGTAGTCACAAGATGAGTAAAAGACAGATATATATCTTACTGATTCTGATGTTAGAAGACTGCAGTAAAATTAGTTTGATCTCTAAATGAGTACAGATGACTGATTTTAAAAAGCTGAAACCACCCTTATGTGTTTGCAGTGACAGCAGCCTTTACTGGAAGTGATTTTAGACAATATTTTACAAAAGAAAACATTTAAGGGTGAAGCAGTGCTGCCTGGATTAAATCCTTCCCTTTGTTTATTCCCAATCAAGGACTCCCTACATTATATATCTTTAAACTGGGCATATCTCAGCTACTTATAACCTCATTAAAGTATTTCTCTTTATCTTATTTATTCTTTACTCTAGATAGAGTAAGTTACTCTTTTCAGGAGCAGTGTCTATTCTTCTTCTTCTCATTATTATTATTATTATTTTACAGATGTCAAGATGTCAGCTGGGCTGTGGAGGGCTGGTTTAAAACTCTGGAGCCTCTTTGATTAGACACAGATTCTAAAGTCAGAGTAACTTTTGCCTCTTTTCGTGCCTCATTTGCGCCATAAAGTGCGAATTCAGTGCTGATTTGAAGCGAGCAGAGTGCAGTTTATGATCTAACAAGAGAGACAGCAGCAGAGTTGACATTAAATCTGATGACAGCGGCAGGACAGGCGACACACAGACACACAGGGTTTATTAGGGAGCAGCTCACCGTGTATCCTTTCTCCACCGAGCTGTTTTCTGAGCGAAAAGACGGGATCGACACTCGCACCGGATGCATCTTCACTCGAACTGAGGCGTGATTTTCAGGTAGGTGATGTTTGATCTTGATCCTTTGGCGCACACGAACACATAGACACACGCACGCACACACTCACTCACTCAGTGCTGGTGGATTACTCCAGTTTGGCTGATAAAAATCACAGAATTCAAATGTGACGAAAGAGATCTCAGTGGTGCCCCCTGCTGGACCGGAGGGCACACCGTTGTAAGGATTATCTTGAAGAAAGCGCCACAGAGGACAGTTTAACCTTCAGGTGGCCCAGTGGGGTCATTTTTAATCGTGAATGTCTTTCCTTTTAATTATAAAACAATTAATTAATTAATTAACTTCGACAGGCAGGAATTAGAGGAGCAAGGGCATGGGTACATTGTGTCAAATTGTGTATTTTTTAATGTCACGGGCTTCGGTTTTATTGTTATTTCGATAATTTAGCATCTGTGGTGGCTGTGGAGACAGAGAAGGCTGTCTGCTAGTTGGATGGTGGTTTGAGCCCTGGCTTCTTTAATCTACATGAGAAAGGATCCTTGGGCAAGATACTGAATTCTGAGTTGCCTTCGATGCATATATGTAAGTGTGTGAATGTTGGGTTATCTGCATTCATTTCACCCTATCTCTACCATCCTCTGCTGACACCCTAGTAATCTGCATGTCCTCCTTCACTACATGTGCAAATCTTTTCTGTGGTCTTCCTCTTTTCCAGCTCCATCCTCATCCTTTTCGAGACTTTGAAATGCTTGGAAGAACAGCAAAAACACAACTCTGCTTTACAAGCCTCAGTTAGCACGTTAAGTGTTAAAGCTCACAATATTACAATTAGAAAAAGATTGAACAAGTATGGCTTGTTTGAAGGGTTGGCATCATGGCTAAACCTTGCAAAGTTGCACCTGAACCTTGGGACTTCGGGAACAATGTCCTTTGGACAGATGACACCAAAGTGTAGATGTTTGGCAATAATGCACAACGCCATGCAGGAGGAAATAAAACACAGCATATCAGCACAAAACACCTCATACAAACTGTGAAGCGTGGTAGAGGGGTGATGATTTTAGCTATATTTACAGCCGCAGGACCTGGGAACCTTGCAGACATTGAGTCAACCATGAACTCCACTGTATACCAATGTGAAGCCATTTCTCTGACAGCTAAAGTTTGGCTGAAATTGGATCATGCAGCAGGACAACGATCACAAGCACAGCAGCAAATCTACAACAGAATTGCTGAAAAAGAGAAGAATCAATGTGTCGTTTGAATGTGTGAATCAGTGCTGTGGTGGGACCTTAAGAGAGCTGAGTATAAAGGAATGCCTGCAAACCTCAATGAACTAGTAATAAGTAATATTGAGCGATGTTATCAGTAAAATACACAATACTTTTAACCAGTTCAAACATCTATGAAGACGTATTTCATTGTGTGTCATTTAATATGTACTTTTAAACCAGCCTTTAGTTATGGTGTTGACAACAGAGTCACCCAGGAAACGTTACAGCAAGTGCATGAAACTCATGAAAACATATATGCTCATAGAAATATATATACCATTGTGTAAAGAGTGACTTCACTGACATCAGGCACTGATACCAGTTATACGTGATGTGTAGCATGTGGAAAGTTTCCCTCGCACTGAAGGAAATTTGCCAACTCAGGAAACAACTTTCATGACATCACAGTGTTTTCAGTAGTGATATTGCAGATTGACTTACAAATTTATTATGCAAAGCCTGTGTTACAAACAGTCAAGAGTGTATTTGATGGGTGCTCACCACTCTAGGAAGGTAATAGAAATCTATCTTTCCAGTAATTTTGAATAAGAGAGACTAAAAGTGAAGAAATGAGAGTCTCTGTTTTGCTGTAGTGGTTCTGTGCTGCTTTTCTCTGCTTTATATTAGTGTCACACATTAAAACAATCAGCTTTTTCTTTACTATTTTCAGAAATTTTATCCAGTTTTAAAAAAAGAATCAGTGGCTTAATCAAAGACAATAACATACACATACATGTTGGAAACAAAGTCACCACGATCACAATAATCAGCCTAAAACTTTGATACAATATTACAGTTTTATTCAAGTAAGTTTCAACAAAAGCTCTTGCGTAAAGAGAGTTTCATCTGTTGCATATAAATATATTTTCCTTTAAACAACTGGGTTCAATATAACATTGTGATATACATGATTTATGCTGCAATTTTTCTCTTTTAGGCTCATGTTTTTATGGATTTTATTTCTTCTAACAAGTGGCAGTAAAAGGCAAGCATACAGTACAATCCAACAGAAGTGAGCTATGAAAAATACCCCCCCCCCCTCCAAAAAAAAAAAAGCAAAAAAACAAAGCTGAGGTTATATGATTTTCATTAAGGAGAAAAAACAAAGATTTCTCTTCCCACACAAGCAAAGAAAAATTCAACTTTATCTGCTGCTATAATAATCAGATGATTCCTACTTGTTCTTTCCTAAACTGGGAGTGATTACATTTTAAAGTGAATGCATGTCTTAAGAAAACAAAAAAAAACTGTTTTTCTATGTTGCTTTATATGCCTTCATGTGCAGTCCTCTTCTTTGTCATTTACACAGTGTGTCCGCTGAGCCGCTGTGGATGACTGTCGTTCTTTAATATCTAAAAAAGTGAACACGTAAATAGTTTCTGTGTGAAAATCTGAATGAAAACACAATAACCGATGGAGACAGTGAGAAATATTAGGACTAAAAGTGTCACCTCAGACATCGTACTTACGTTGACATGTGACAACCTGACACGTAGGCATAGTTGCCCGTGTAGCGGACATCACAGCGCACAATATTGTTGCTGTAGTCCGATTCTGGAACCTGGTAGTAAGGATTTACACTGATCTGTGGACAATATGGTAAAAGATCTGTTAGTAAAACAAGAAATATTGATAAATGAAACTCCTTTAAAGGTGCTTTGGGAGGAAGTCGTGGTATTTCTAACAAACCTTCAGGACATAGTTGCCAGGTTTCACATCTGTGATGTCAATCCACTGGCAGTCGATGTCTGCGTTGTAGGTATCATAACATCCCGGGCTCAGGCCCTGCACGTTGGACAGCATCCATATAAAACAAAGTATAAGCAAACTTTATATTAAATCATTTAATGTTCTTTTACATGCAAAAAAACAAAACAGTATTTGATTTCAACCTGTTTTTCCCGTCAGTATATAAAAAGAACATTTTTGGTTTAATCCTGGAGGTGATTTTGGATCCAATGTCAACAAGAAGAGAGACCAAAATACAAGTTAAAATTAAGAAAAAAAAACTGATGGAAAATTAGTCAACGTGCTGAAAAACTGACCACAGACGGTCATGCAGGTGAATCATCAGGAGAGACAGGAAATCATTAAATCTCCATCAGAACTGGCTCATGCAGAAAAGAAATTCTAAAGCTGTTCTCTCAAACGCAGGAGCCTCGGGAAAACAGCAGCGCTTATTTATGTTAGCCCAACTCTCCTTTTTAGACACTTAAGAAACCAAATAATACGTCAGATTTTTCAGAATCTAAATGAATCAGAGGTACTGAAGTCTGGGAGCTCACAGATATGTCTCTTATAAATGCAATCTGCCAAGGAATTACAAAAAAACCTTTTTAAACTGAATTGTGCTGTACTGGGATACTTGAGTATAACAGATCTACTGTTAGTGTGATTTCCTATAAAAATGAAGTTCCCACCAAAAAAGTAATCCATGAAATTCAAGTCAAAAATAAAAACTATGGTTTCTACAGAGGTATATAGTAAGTGAGCTTGTAAAGCAGCAGCTAGTTGCAAAATTCAAACTTTTTCCAACTTTGTTCTAACAGGATAAATTTAGTACACTGTGGCACAAAGAGGCAGCCAAAACAAGTTGTTTACACAGTGAACTTGTTAGGAAACAGCTGTACATCTGGCAGATAAAGCATGAACGTTTGAGCTGTTTTCTACTAAATGCTAACCAACGCTTTCTGAGTAGCTTAACCTGGATTCATTTTTAAAAGGCGGCAGCAGACGACTTCTCTGTCTACAGAAAGATCTCTTTACAGAAGACAGCGTTGCTGCCTATGTGTATTTGTATCCTGAGTGAACTCAGTGAGGAGTTTACCGACTCAGCCGCTAGTTTCCGATCTTATTAAATACAAAATGATGGTCACCTTGTAAAACATGGTCTCCATTAAAGTCTAGAGGACAATAAAGCAGGGTGTGCTTTAGGGCACAGCTACCTTATGATGAACAAGCTGCTACTTTGTGATCTCACAGTTGCACACTTCTCTAAAAGATGTTGCCACAGCAGATGGCAGCGCATCAGCGATCTGGCAAATTTTTACACCAGATGCACTTTCTCATGCAACCCCTAAGGGAATTGTGTCTATTAATGGTCTCAAATGGGGGATTTTTTTACATGTTAGGTAAACATGTAAACCACTGCACATGAAAGTAGCTTCCCCTCACTCATCACACAGTTTTCAGAAAACTAAGAAGGCAACACCCAATAGGCTCAAACTAAGGCTTCAGAATGAGACTTCTTAAATCGTAATGTTGGTTGTCATGGTAGCTAGTACATATTTCACATGTAGTTTATGATTTTTAAATACTTTCATGCGTTAAATTGCTGCAGCTGAGCCAAAAGAGTGAAGCTGACCTTTAAATTTAAAGCAATGAACCTGAAAGACTCTGAAGTGCTTAAATGTGCTGATGGTCACCTTTCTCCTTCCTCTGTGGATGTATCACCACGTATAACACCTTTCACGTATGCGCAATCTTGTCATGTGACCCTTTTCAAAGTAAGGTACAACCTTTACAGTTACATTTACAGCACTTATCTCTGAGACCTGAGTATGTGAGGTGCAGGCATATCGCCTGTAGTATCCATAGTCACAGGAAGTGTCCTCCAAGCAGAAGCTGGCCTTGTGGCCCTCTGCCACTGACCGTTGAGTAGTGGCATCCAGCAGATCGTAGTGGCTGAACTCATCCATGCTGTGGTAGTGCCTGTGGAAAAGCAGCACAGTGACAGCAACTGAAGAAACAAGCCATTAAACTCAGTGAACTTCACATCGGTGTGAAGTTTTCAAAGGTTTTCATTCGTGAGCCAATAAACGCAGACTAATGTGTCAAATACATTTGGATCAAAAGGCTTCAAGTCACAGTGACTAAAACTATATTTTATTCCTCATGTAGACGGTTATAGGAATAAGCATCTGGTTCACCTCCAGTATCAGGAAGAAAGAGTTTGTTCAATGAAACAAAAGCAATCTGGTTTTTAACATCAGCTGACTTTCAAAACACGGAAAAAAATCTATAGAGTCTACATAAACGGTTTCCTGGCTCTCTGTCAAAAGTGCTCCATCTTGGGGAGTCGCTCAGAGGACCGCTTGCTTCACAGCATAACTATGGACTGAGGTAGTTTTTCTGGAAACACCAGGCACATTTCTGTAAGTTCAAACATGGGACAAAAATACTAGCAGGTTTTCTTTTGGGCATAATATCCTCGTCATACAGCTTTAATGACTTTGCAGATGTAAATGAATGAAATGTTTAATTAGGCTACTTTAGATTTAGATTGAAAAGACAGGTTCTTCGTGTCTTAATGTTGAGCCTGAAAAAACAGAAGATTTCCTCTTCAAATGCCTAAAGATACAGCTAAAACTTGTGTTGAGACGTTGTTCCAGATATCAAATCTCTGCAAAAATATAAAAACAGCCAAAAGTAACACAGCTGTGGTTCAACAGGGGGTGCCATACCACAACTGCAGACTGCAGCAGACAACCAGTAATTCTGGTAGCATCTGCTGAAAAACACTTTTAATGTCCAAACACCGCCCCTGTTCTTTAAATCATAGTCTTGATAAACATCAGCCTGGAAGTAGAAGAAGAAGTGTCGATGGATTGATGGATGGACTGAGACGTGACTTTCCAAAGCTTCTCACTTCACACTCAGGGCAGAATTCCCAGACTGAGTTTAGAGCTGATTTTTGTTCATTTAAATGTCTTTTTAAAAATCCCTCCTAAGTTCATGTATTTATATGTTAATACACTCAGTATGTTTGATATTTCAGCTGTGTTTCTGATGTTCTTATTTAGCATGCAGAGTCAAGCAGAGATGTACTGTAAATGCATCCAAACACCCATTTCTTTCTGAGAATTTCATTAATATTTGAATATTTTCTGGATCAAACCACTTTTCATCTCCCCCCCTGCAGTATCTGGAGAAACAATCATCTCAAGCTTTTCTATACATGTGTGTCTTTTTCTTTTTTTGGTTCTTTGGGTTTATGGAAACCTCATATACCTGGAAAAACTGCAGTGCAGACACCTTAACAATTGTCTCATGAAGACAAAAAGGAGCGCATAAAGTCAGTTTGGACTCGGGAAGTTTAATGCAACGACATGTCACAGAGACTCTTTGTCTGAGTGACGATGAGGTGGACAGCACTGGCATGACATTATACTCACTGGTGACAGCTGTGCCACTCCCAGGAGTAACGTGGCCTGTTGGGGAGGAAGTCTGCGGTGCCCTGGTTCTTGACTTTCTGAGGAAACCTCAGCAGCATGCGGCTATCGTAGTCTCGTGCTCTGTAGGCGGAACTGTAGACAGGATACAAAGATAAAAAGATTTTAACCCCCCCAAAAACACTATTATAGGTGGACACAGTGATGTCACTAAGATTTGTTTTCCCTGCTACATACCCTCTTCTGAGTTGAGCCAGTTCATGTGTAAATGGTGGGTGGAAATTTTTTTTTAAAAGGCAAAGTGGTTGTTTGGGTTAGTTTTCAATAATGTGTTTACCATTCAGGCTTTCTCTCCCAGAGGAGGCTATGATTAAACTTTTACAGAAATCCTCCACACCACCCCCCTCTGCACCATCAGCTGCAGGATTTGGTTAATTTTACCTCATCTCATGCTCCCACTGGGCAGCTTTCACCCACAAACACTTTAAAGTGGTTGTTATGGCTGAGAACTCTCTGAATCACACTCAAAAGCGGGTGCGCTTTTTTCTTTCACTTTTTTTTCCTCCTCGTGGACCTGTCCTGACAGCAGTCTACCTTGACAAACAATTTTCTTCAGCCGCACATCTCAGGTTGTACATCGGGACTCTCTGGACGTAGGCCGAGGCTTGGATGTAGTATGGGTCAGGAACCAGATCAGGGAGACCTACAATACACCACATAATGATGACACATAATCTCCATTATAATGCAATAAAAACGGATCAACAAGTAGGAAACTTTTCACACATAAAAAGCAAAAAATGCTGAAATTTAGAGGCAAAAGAGGCACTAATTGACAAACTGGTTACTTGAGTGACTGTTTTTGATATGAAACATGCTTCCATCTTATATTTTAATCTTAATCTTTTGATATAGTAGCTATTCATATAGTTCCCTGCTCCACTCTGTGTTTAACAACTATCTTTCTGCTAATTTAAATGTCTTAAGGGCACTTTTCCCATTCTTACCGTACTGATGATACCTTGTGCCATATCCGGGTCTCGATCTCTCCCTCGGTCTCTCGTAAACGTCATAGTAATTGTAATATGGATTATCGGTGTCAATTGACTTGTAGGGATCGTATGGATCGTCTCCCACCATCATGTCTTCTCTCCTGACATCGACCTGCTCTTGGGTATCATTTACTCTCCGGCTCCTCTGCGTCCCTGTCCCACCGGGACGCGCTTGGTGATGCTGGCGGTGCTCCTGGCCTCTCACGAGCCTCTGGATCGGCAGCGGGAGGCTGCGCTGGCCCTGCGGGTTGGAGGCCGGCCGGGGAGGCTGCTGCTGGGCCACCGGTTGTCTCTGGGTGTCCGCATCCCGGATGATTGTGACAGGTCGCTCCTGCACTTGCTCCTGCGTTGCGCCCCTGCGTCTGGCCGGCTGATACTCAGACCCTTGGCTTAGAATGCTAAATATCTTGCCGTTGTGTGACCACTGTAGCGTCTGCCGGAGGGCCCCTCTTTGGTCATTCCCTTGCTGTGTTCCCGGATTCCTTTGAGACTGAGCAGCCTGCAGGATGAAAACAAATAAATAGACCCAGGAGTATGCGTAAAGCGATGTGCCAAACACGCGCAATTCCATTGTGCACACGGTTAAAGGAAACCGACGGTGACAAAGCGACTGTTATAACGAGGTTGTCTTTGACTCAGTTATCCTTCATTTATGTCTGAAGGATATTCCGTGAGCAGTGAGGAAAAGCTAAGTTTCAGTGTATCCGTGTAAACTCATAACGCTCTCCTCCTGCAGCAGATGCGCTCTGTGAGACGACGGCGATGATGATGACGAGGAGGTGGAGTTCAGCATTTGGAGTTGCTGGTTCTGTTGCACAAGTCTGGTGCTGCTGCTCATATAACAACTGGAAGTGTGATCGTGCCCAGCCAAGAGTGTTTGATAACTGCTCAGTCTTTCAAGTTTAACAGCAGTAAAACCTTTTTTCTTCAGCACAAAGCGCAAACACTTATGTCTGTGCATCACACAGACACAGCAGCAGACGAAAGCTTTTTTTGTGAATCCATTTCGTTGTAGTCATGATGAATAATATGTCCCATTTCTTTGAAATGTCTCTATACTGTCTCCATTTCTTTCTTTTTCCAGCCAGATTTATAAAAAGTCATGATAAACTTTTGTCCTGACTGTTGGATGAACTCCCAAACATACTGCAACACCCTGTGCCAAAACTTTATCCACTCATCCATTATTTTTCTTTCATAGGAGAATTTCAAACCTAAACATGACTCTTTGATGGCCATGCAACACTTTCTGGGAAACCATCTGCCACATATCCACCCTCCAACCTCAACCCTAGCTGCACTGGAGCTTTGCTGAAAACGTGAAACACACATCACATGCAATGTTTTTTTTGCAAAAGTCACAATTAGTCTGTCCCGAGGAACCTCTAGTGATACTTGATATCTGCTTGACTGTGTCTGGCGGCTGACTGCTAAACTCTGTTCTTCTGCTGATAAATCCAAGTCATTTGCTGCAGCCTAGTCAAATCACTGCCCTGGTGGTGACACCAGATGTATAATGCATATGTTGGGAAACTTAATCCACGGTTCTTTCTTTCTCTCTCTCGCAAACTAGGAAATTCTTTCTAGCATCTACACAATTGACCACAGGAAGCCTGCTGCTAAACCACAGTAAACGGTCACAAGGATTTTACAGCTTCTCAAATCGCAAAGTTTTATGAGAACAACCGATTTAAAGGGAAAGAATCTGGATTGTATTAGATTATATATGCTTCCAACATGTACGCATGCAATATATCTTTAAAAACGCAAAGTTCACAAGCAAGCAAAGTAGCTGCACAACACATCTTGATTCATTTTAGTCAAGATGTGAGGAAAAAAGGAAAAAAAGAGCATTAAAAAAAGAATTAGACTTCATGTGACATACGGCTGTTTAATGAATACGGGAAAAAATAAAAACAAATGTTCTGTATCACAGATCATTTGGTGTCTTATTGCTAGCAGATGACTCCAAACAATACTGCATTTTATTTCTCTAAACAGTACCCGAAAAAGTTACCTGACAGGCAAATTCTACACCTGTACTTATTTTCTTTGATTTAGTTCTAGTTCTTGATGGGTTTTAAATCTGTGTCTGAAAATTAGGCAAAAAAAAAATGTTGCTGAAACTGAAATCTGCACCTGGGAGTTACCTTCAGCTGTGGAGTTAAGTGCCGGTCATTAGTGTCACAAAAAATGGTAATAAGACTATTTAGAACATTTAACCTTTATTTCAGTTCACACACACACACACACACACACACACAACACACACACACACACACACACACGCACACACACACACACACACACGCACACACACACACTACCTTTTTATACCTGAATGCAATTTAGTTTGTCTGATCTGTTTGAAAGTGAGCACCAACACTGGAGCAGCTTATGGTTGTTATTTTGGGGGTTCTGGGTTTTCCTCAAGGTTGCCTCATTGATGATGATGATGATGATGATGGGGGGGTAATTTAAATTTCTTGTTTTCTCTTTCTTTTTTCATCCCCAAATGACTTGTGTTACTTGTTGGATGAGTTAAGCACTATGAAAATCTTCAACCTTTACAGGGTGTTGTACATATTCACCATAAAAGTAACAAAAAAAGCCCTTATACACACTTTTCCTCTGCCCAATTTAAGGCTGTGAAATTTCCAATTTTCCAGTCACTTTTTGGATGACAACACCAGGTTGTTTTTAAACTTCACAACCAATCTCATTAGGACCTTTTGAGCAGTGACACATTTTCTTCTTCTTCTTTCAGCTGCTCCCTTTAAGAGACCCGGAGAGGGTCATCAGCCTCCATCTCTCCATGTTACTACCATGCTCCTCTGTCACACCAACTCTCTGCATTGTCCTCCCTCACTACATCGATGAATCTTTGCTGTGGTCTCCCTCTTTTCCTTCTTCTTGGCACCTCCATATTCACAATTTCCAATATCTCCACTATCCTCTGCACATGTACAGGCCATCTCTTGTCTTGTCTCTCTGACTTTGTCTCCAAACTGCTCGAACCGAGCTGGGCATCTGATCTTGTCCATTCTCAATGGAAATGTTCACACCTTCAGCCATCTCCACCATCTCCAAACCATACATCACAGCAGGTCTCACTGCCACCTTGTAAACCTTCCCTTTCACTCTTGCTGCGGTCCTTCTGTCAACAATCACCCTAACACTTGTCTCCACCCTGCCTGCACTCTCTTATTTACCTCTCTCGTGCTTTGTCTGTTGCTTTGGATTACCACTGGTATTTGAACTCGCCTGCCTTCACTACATCTACTCCTTGCAGCTTCACTTTTCCATCTGCTTCCCTCTCATTCACACACATGTATTCAGTCTTGTTCTACTGTCTTTTATTCCTCTTCTCTCCTGAGAACACCTCAACTTCTCCAGGCTCGTTACCACCTGGTCCCTATTTTCACTACAGATCACGATATCGTCTGTGAACATCATAGTCCACGGAGCCTCCTGCCTGACCTCAGCTGTTACCCTGTCCATCACACTAACTTAAAAGGAAACTCTATCAGCAGTTTTCTGTACCAAGGTTTGTAACCAGATTTGGTTATAACACTTTACAAAGTAACACATTACTGTAATTACATTCAGCAATCACATTATAGCTACAATTATGTCGTTACTTGGTTTACAAAGGTTCTTCAGTTGTCTGCATCCCAGGTGGACAGAAAGATAGAAACATCTAACATATATCTTCCTGTTCACTTGCTACAATTAGCTGATGTTAGTGCGTGTGCAGGAGGAGGACAAATGGTGGCGGTCTTCAAGAGTGGAGGTATGCACTTTACTTTTATTTTTATTGCACAAAAGACAAGAGGACGTTAATAAACTGAAAACTGCGTCCAGGAGAGAAACTACTGCATTAAACTGCTAACACAGCGTCAACTCTTTGCAACCATCTGCGCAGACAGCATGTTAGCTAACGCTAAGCTAGCAGAGAACCCAGAGTGATGATGAAGCAGAGTGTGGACCCCAGCCCTGCAGCCAGGCCCTGAACTTTAACAGGTAACAAAGCCAGTGATGAACAGTCAAGCTTACAGCCGCCGTTTCTACCTTTTCAGGTATCTAAAGTAGAAACACTGTAGTAATAACGGTAAAGCTTATTTGTGCTGGTTTCCATCTTTGCGTTGTTTACATACCTAAATACTAAAAGAAAGATTGCATATGTGTCCTCATTAGAATTAGAGGGTTTGTGTTGGTGTATGGGACTGTAGACTACGGTTTGCATTTTTAGTAAGTTTAACGAGTATTTACAGGACGTTATTTAACTTCTCTGGTCGTTATAATGTATTGCACTGCATCAAGGTGTCACTATATCACAAAGCTGCTTTTTAAATCAAATTAACACATTTAAAAAGATGAAAAAATACCATGTAGGTACTCTTTTAAGCATTGCACTCGAATTAATACAAATAAATGCATATGTGATTTACAACAATGATATTGCAGTTTTGGTGCATCCATGCTGCACTCTGTTTGGATTTATTAAAAACACTGATGTCAAGCTACACAGTTTTTTACATTTTTATGCTGGTTATAAATCATCTAGCTCACATAAAAAACATTTTAGTAGGACTCGTTCTTCTGGAGAAGTGGCAGCTTTCCAGTTTCTTGATAGCAGTTTGCACATGTGCCTCCGATGGCTTGGTGAATTTAGTCAGCCATAGTTAGCAACGTAATAACCAGAATCATAGTACAGTGATAATGATTCGAACTCAGACTCTTTATGAAAATGAAGACATGTAGAAAGAATTCGAACCGTCGTCACATTCTTTTCACAGCAAAAAGCGCCGCATGGGAAGGAAACAACTTCTCGTTGACACAAATAGCATTGCAATGCGGCTGCTAGCATAACAGCTAATCCTCGTTAGTATAGTGGTTAGTATCCCCGCCTGTCACGCGGGAGACCGGGGTTCGATTCCCCGACGGGGAGGCTCATTTTTTTTTTTTTTAAAACTATATATATGAGAAGTTGACTTAGCACCATGTGCAGACACAAAATAAAAGTCCATCAGTTTAATTTTAAAAACCAAATCAAAACAGGCTTTAGAGGAGATTAAATAAACACAAGTAAATAAAAAACACAATAAATGAAGATTAGACGTGTGACTAAATACGAAATAAAGCCAAATTATAACCAAACTATATAACGGTCCGTGGCTGACCTAAACTACCATTAACCAGTCCCGTTGCTAGCCATCTTGTTCTTCCCTATATTAAGTTATGAATATTTGACCTAACATTTCAAGAGTCTTAAAAAAACATTTGACAAACATTTCTGAATTAAATGTAAAATAAAATAAGTAAAGAGAAAAATGGATGCTAAAAATACTTTATAGGCTAAAAATGGGCTCGATTTAATGGTAGAGTAAACTGATTGAATCATACTGTAAATTACAGTTAAGCCAGCCGTATTGTTCTTGGATAATGACAGACACACATCATCTCGCTGTTGGAGGGAGGTTTAAGCTTGTGCAAACTGTGAGTCAGAGCCAGTTACAAGAGTTTGAAAAAGTATATTGACCTTGTAGTGAATCTGTTGATCTAAAGGTACATGTGGATACAGAGGAAGGTCCCAAAGTCTCATTTATCCAGTTGATACATGGAACCTGGCTTCACAATAATCAGGATAAAAAGCGATGTCATTAAATGATAGAAAAGCAAACTCTTATGAAAAAGCTACAGCAGCAACAGCAATATAATCCACTGCTGTTGCGCAAATGTTTTCTGTCTTCAGTTTGTCTTCTAGATGCCATCTAACCATTTGAATTTGAACTATTTGGGATCTTTTCCAGAATAAATCTGCTATTAAAGCCCGCTTTTTAGCCAAGACATGATTGTGCTGTTGCTTTTAGGATGACTAACATACATTCTGCATAACAACAGTTATTCCAAAGAGTGAAAACTTTGTACACGTGTTCCCGGGTTGCCTCCTCCTCCCTTCCTTGGAACACCGGAGAGACAGCCAGAACCAGCTGTACTAGGTCACTGATGTATTTTGTTCATATTTCATTGAAATTTCTTCTCTCTCCCTCCTTCGAGGGCAGCGCAGCGTTCGCTCACACAGCTCGGAGACACATCTGCAAGGAATTAACCCAGTTCTTTTGTCCACGTCGCTGGAATTCACCCCGGTTCCTGACTTTCTGGGCACTCATTTGAGCTAAAAGAATTTGACAAAAAATCCACGTCTGGGATGCAGAATATGGAGGAGGGGACAGACTCCTGCATAATAACACCACTGTGTAAAACACAAAAAAGACACTTTCATAATGCTAAATATATCAAAAATCAGCACCAGTTTTCAGTGCCATCATTGACTCAACATCTGTACTTATGTCTGATTCTTTTTTATAAGAAGCTACTAGTATGATGTAATCCCCACAGAGGTACTTTGGGACTTAAATAAGTCCTTAAAACATGTTTAAAATCCAGGTTCAGCTTTATAATGAATATAACTTTCTTAAATGTCTCCTGCATTCAGTTTCATGACATCCTGATGATCTCATCGCAGTGAAAGAGGACCACACACACACACAGACACACACACACAAACACACACACATTAAATTAAAGCCTACTTCCTCTCTTCTGCTCCCAGGATTCCAACCTTCAGTCCCACAACAGTTTGCTGCTCTTGATCACAGATTTGTACACTCTCAGATTTACACTCAGGCCTCCCCTCCTCCCTCATCGAAAAAAGCTCAGCTCAGACCTCTATGACAGAAACAGACAATTCAAATATTTTCTCCTCTCTCATAAATGGTGGGTTTCCATTACTGTTGGAGCACCCAAGCTGGGGCTTGCACTACACACACACAAACACACACAGTCTGGTGGACTACGTGGCAATCTGCACATACACTGCCGTTTTTGTAACCGGGAGGAGGAGGAGGAGGAGGAGGAGTGCTTTATCAAGACAGAACCAAGCAAACTTTACATTATGCAGTGACTCATGCTGATTTATATTTCTCACTCCCAGTATCTGCTTTTATTTTATTTCTGAAGGGATCTGTTTGTTGAATCACACAACAAGAAACAGCTGTTTCTAATAATCCTGCAAGTTATTGTTTGGTGAATACACTGAAACTGCACTTTAATCAACATCCCTGATCTGACTTTAACTGGGACTCGGGCAAAGGTGGAGACTATGCTATTGAAATAATGTGATTTAGCTTTTTTTTTGGTAAATTATACTTTGCCTTGTTTTTGTCAACTAACACCCAAAGAAAACAGCTCTCTCATTAGCTGCTAATAGTTCACTATTTCCGCAAGGTAATTGCTAACCACGCTGTTTGGTACTGAGCAGATGGGATATGGTTGGTTTTTAGAGCCTTTTAACTGAAAATTGACTGAAAACTATGAGAGCAGTGAAAGTGAACTAGAACAGTAAAGTTGGGTTGTGAGGAGGATGCCAAGGCATCAGATGAAAAGCAGTAAAGTAAAGCTGGGTGCAGCCACAGTGGGGGTGAGATAACTGTCTGTGGAGAAAGCTTCCACTTTGTAATCATAGTCTAGTAAACCACTATTCATCCACCTTCGTACTGTTTACATGTCATTTATCAAGAAAGAGAAGGCTAAGTTCATTTAATGGACGTCTTTGCTTAATTTTGCTGAAGTTTGAGGGTTTCCTGAGCAATAAAGCATCAGAAAATCGGGAATAAATGCACTGTTGAACTTTGAACATGGTGCCACAAGTCAGAAAGTTCTGAGTGTAAATCTCGGTCCCTCGTCCCTGTACAGGTTTGCATGTTTCTTCCCACGTTCACCCCCCTTTCCTCTGTATACTCCATTTTCCTCCCGCAGTGAGAACACATGCAGCCCAGGTGGGCTGGAAAACATGCAGTAAGCTAAACACAGGTGTAAGTCTTACCAAGTAAGTGTTAGCCCGTCTGTCATTTCCATCACATCCAGCTCATGATGGCAGGTTAGACTTCTGTGATACCTTTACAATGACAAAACCAAATCAATAAATCAGCAAATAAACACGTTATTTTTCTCATTCATACTTAAGTTTAAGCTTTTCACCTGGCAACATAAACAACCAGCAGGAGATCATTTCTGCTATGCCACGGATTTGCTTTGACTTTCATAAAGGGGTTCGGTTTGCACAAACTAGTGCAAACCACCTAAAAGAGTGGTTTTTGAGAATTAAATTAAAAACCAAAACAGAATCTGTACAATTCTAGTGAGTTTGAAGGTCAATATTTGGTGTGACCACCTTTATTCTTCAGCACAGTCTGAACTCTCTTAGGCAGCTTTCTTAAAATTTCTTAAAGTAGTCTTCAGGAATAGTTCTCCAGGCTTCTTAAAGGAAAATAAAAGTTCTTCTTTGGATGTTGGCTGCCTTTCGTTCTCTTCTCTGTCAAATATGATCCCACTCTGTTGAGGTCTGGACTCTGGGGAGGCCAGTCCATGACTCATAGCATAGTTCCACTGTGTGTGTTTCTATCCAGGCATGCTTTTATTGCATCGATAGTGTGTTTGGGATTCTTGTCAGGCTGCAAATGAAGCTGTTAACAATCAGATGCCCAAACACCCCTCGCTGAAATGTTGCTCCAAACCATTACAGAGCCTCTGCTCACACTCACTGTTGTACCTCTCTCCCGACTGCCTCCATACATACTGACAACAATATTGGAAAGAAATTGTAAGTTTGGATTCATCGCTCTATAAGACTGTTTTCACTGACTTTCACTCCAGTTCTTGTGTAATGTGGGATACCTCAGCCTTTTCTCCCCTCCTTAACCATGGCTTCTCTACAGACATCTTTCCACCGAGACCTTTTGTGATGAAGCATAAGTGAACAGTAGATGGATCAATTGACGAGCCAGATACATTTCTCAGGTCCTGTGTCAGATTTTTCTGTGGATTTCTTATGGACATTAGTTTTAGATACTGTTCACCTGTTGTAGACAGTGTTTTTAGGATTGCTACTTTTTCTTTTTTTGTCCTCCACTTGTCTACTTTCCTTAAAGTTTTAAGGACACACTGTACACCATATCGAGATATGTCAAGTTTTCAGCTAATTGCTCTTTGGGAATCAAAACGGTGTTATTAGATTCAGCTATAGAAATGGGAACAAATGATCTGTGTCTAAAGAAAAAGTGTCTAAAGATACAAATTAAAATTAGTTCTTTGCTATGTGTAGACAAAATTATTGATTTATCCCTCGAGTTAGTGGCCTTTTTATGTTTAAACGATTCATAGGTCAGTATTAATTGACTTAACAAACAAAAAGCATATTCCTCTGAAAAAGACCAAGTATGTGGACTGGACTGAAAATGAGTAAAAAAGCAGTCAAAAAGAAGCAAAACAATAAAAAAGAATCTTTGAAAGAACTTCAAAAAGTCTGAGCAACTATTGCTCAAGACCACTTTAAAAATTTCCAATACAATCTGGCTCCTATGAAACAAAAACAAAAATAAATGAGAGGTGTCTTATCAATTTGGCCATTTCTATAAATCGGCAGGTACAGATACATATAGATGCGTGCTTTGAAGGTCTGACTGTCACTTAAGGTGATTATTTTGTTTAGAAAGAAGGATGGCTCCACCTACAGGTCACAAACAGTAAAAGCACAATCAGATCAGTTAGATTGCTGAAATTAAACTTGACTATACTTTTTTTTATTACAATCTGAAGAGGTGAGAAGTAACGAAGTACAAATATTTTGTTACTGTACTTAAGTAGAAAACCTGGGTATTTATTTTTCTGACAACTTTTTACTTTTACTCTCTGCATTTTTAAACAACTCTGTACTTTCTGCTCCTTACATTTTCAAAACATGCTCATTAATTTAACACATTTGAGGGGAGGGGAGTTGTTATTCCTCGCCATTGCTGGCCTTCAAGCATCATAACGATTTGAGCCTAAACAGTAACACAGGAAAGGCAGTCCTGTTCGTTTATTCCTCATCAGGGGATGTTACATAAAAAGAATAAAAGAGGCAAAACTGTCTGTCATAGTCAGGGGTTAAAGTGGGCTGTTTTTTTTTAGCACACTTTTAGCACAGTGTGTTGCTAGCTAAAGCAGTGTTTCCCAACCACTGTGCCACGGCACATAGATGTGCTGTGAGAAATGATCAGGTATGCCGTGGAAGATTATCTGCTTTCACCTGATTAGTACTCTAATGATCGACGTGAGTAACGGACAGAACAATTGCATTCTCTTCCACTAGAGGGCAGTACAACTACCTGCTCTAATTAAATGGGTTGCCAACTGCCAGTAAAACAAGAAAACGAAGAAGAAATTACATAATAGTCATGCTGCGAGACAACGCAGCAATAGATAAATATTTGGAAAAAAAAAAAAAGTAGTCAATCTGACATGGGTCCTGAGCATGAGTAATGGTCAGTAGTGGTCAGAAGAAAACAATAAAGGTATACTGGGGACAAACCGAGCCAACTCCGCTATGCCTGGTGTAGGGAATAAATTATCAATATGCTTTTTGTGACATTTTTGTTTGGTGGTGTGATTTTTCTAATGTGAAATATATGCCGAATTGCTGAATTAAGTTGTGTACATCCACAAAGAACAGCAGTTCAGCTGATCCCATTTAACCCCGGACTGTCTACATTTTCTGTTCCAAACAGATACTTTTTGTTTTCTCTGCTCATGTTCTACTTAACTGATTAAAAATTAGAATATTTATTATATTTCAAATTTGGACTAAAAAAAAGTTTGTATTTCCATCTACTAATATTATTTTATTATATCATTAATATGGCTCAAGGTTCAGCTAGTTTTACATAAAAATAGCTGGTAGAAGTTGTGGAGTATTTTTTTTAACACTAGTATCTATACTTCTACTTAATCTGTAGTTAAATGTCACAGCTTGGGATAAAACCAGCTCCAGTAGGCAGGTATCCTGGCTTGACTTTATTTATTTGGCTCCGATTTAATAGTTTGTGTTAAGATTTTGTGTTACTGAAATACTTCATCTTTACTTGTGAGCAGTAAACATGCTGAGTTGATTTAAAACACTGAGGAAAAAACATCGGGTGAAACCCGGAGGAATAATAATCAAGTAAACTGTCTTGAGACTTTATAGTTCACACAATAAATAATTAGGCTGTTGCTGGAGCTCACAGTTGGAGAAACAAGGAGCACACTGTTTATTGCAGCTCAGTTTTTTTTTATTGAATGCAAAATGCAACATAAGATGGACAAGTTCCATGAAAAGCAGACAAAGCAAAATATATAACATTTTCAAGGTATGCTTACATCTCATCTGTGCATAAAATCTTCGTAATAGCACTAGTAAATCTCATCATCAAATCTGATAAAATAATAATTTTGGTACGATAAACTGCATACTGTAACAGAGTTGAACATATCTGCTGAAATCACATTTCACACTCTTAAAGCAGCTTGCTAAAATTCAAATAATATGTTAATCTCTCACAATAATATAAAATGTAGTTGTACAATGTGCCCTAACCTAGCCATACAGAAAAAAAGCAGTATGTCCTCCCCAATAATGCTCAATTTTTATGACCGGATTAACGTAAAGCAAAGTGCAGAGTAATGATAACAGATCCAAAGACAGACAGACAGTGTGAAGTTCAGTGTGTCATACAGTGAAGAGCAGACTTTTTAGTTAAGTGCCATGTCTCTCAATGACCAACGCTGAACTCCCTGATAGACCTTCAAAATGTACAGCAGCAGCTTGTTTCTGTGTCACAGGCCTACACTTTCTGCACTGATGAAGCTAAAACCATAGACACCAGGGATAATGCATGTAGAAAGGGCTGTCTGTGCACTCCAGTGGGTTTGTTTGTTGTACATGAGCTAATGGGAACAAGTGATTCTCTCTGGATATGGATGTACTCATTCAGGCAAGAATGCTGGAGGTCAAGGTGGGTCTTTGGGGCCATTGTAGCCCTACTGGAACTAAAGAGAAACAAAAATGTAAATCACTTCAGAATATTGTAAACACACATTAAATATTGCAGACTTTTAATTCCACCTCTCACATTATTTGGGAGACGTTTTCACCCTCAAGGTCAAAACTAAGCACTTAGGTTAGAAATGGGAACAAATTTCTAACTTCATGTCTGCTACAGTAAACAGCTGTTTTGTCTTGGGTCTGTAGGATATTAGATTTTGTATTATTTCAATATTTTGAGCTATTTAGAAAACATTCAGTATTGTTAATTGGATGGAAAATGATGATCTGACAGCAGCACAGTAAGATAAAGGGAGATATATACCTCATTGCCTTGCACGTCGTCTGTGACCCCATTGAGCCGCACGTCGTCTGTGACCCCATTGAGCCGCAGGTCGTCTGTGACCTCATTGGCCTCCAGGTCTTCATCGACCCCATCGTCCTGGAAGTCTTCGATGACCTCATTGCCCTGCAGGTCCTGGCTTTGCACCCTGTTCAGAACCTGTATATCAAGACATTTCCAAATTTTTATTAAAAAATGCACATATTAGTAAACAAAATGGTTTTTAAGTTTTTGTGTACCAGCTTTAGCAAGATGTGAAGCAAATAGATACTTTCATTACACTTTCTACTCAATTTGAGCACTCAAAATGCTTTTTCAAGCCTCATTCATTCAATCATACAAGGGCTTTTTTCTTTACCTAAGGACCTTTAACCTCACTGACACAGTATGGACACTGCATGGACGGATCGGGGTGTGAGTGTGTGAAGATTAAGTCAAAAGTGTGCTTAGGTGCACACTCAGATGGATACATCAGTGTGAATGTGGACTTCAGTATCTTGCCTAAGCACACTTTGACATGCAGTTCAGTGGAAGCAGGGATTAAATGACCTTCCCATCTGAGCCACAAGATATGTAAATAGGTGTTGTGCTTTTATATTGTGACTAGCAATTAGTTAGTGATTAATACTCACGTCTGCTTCATTGAGTGGAAAACAGTTGTCTGAAAGATCAAACACAACATTTGTTATTTAAAATTTGACAGAAGATGTAAAATAGTTGCATTAAACTACCGTGGGTGAAAAATCAGTGTGATTTTGGTGCTGAGTGTTTGTTCTAGTGCTGTCTCACCTGAGCTGCAGCGTCTCTCCCGCCAAGCGGCCAGATTCAGACGAGGCACCGCTGAGCATGGCGTGAGCCGGTTGCCTGCTGACGTGACACTGAAGACATCACGGGTGACAGATTGAATCCCGGTGTTTTCACAGATAATACTGGACAGTGTCACACGGGTGAGAGCTGCTCTCTGCTGTGTGGTGAAGACACCTGGATTCTCGTACCACAGCCTGAGAATTTTTCACCAAGTGGAGGAAGGAAGAGATTAGTGTCAACAGAATCTATATCTTAAATGATATACTGATGTCAATAAAATAATACAAATAAACATGCATTAGCAAAGTTTCAGATTTTCTGTTTTCAGAATTCTTATCTTAGTTTTCGAGGGAAAAAAAGGCACGTTCATGATGTATAAATTATAAATGCCCTAACTCTGAACTATAAACTCCATATCCAACACCGTTTTGCAAGCATCCATACCCATACACACCTGTCACCCTGGCGAATCCTTTGGAACTGGGTTGCGATGAGGCAAGCAAACAGAGGCCCGACACGACCACCCTCGGCAAATGGCTCTGCAACGCCTCCGAGCCAAACATCAATGTTGTCGGGGGTTCCATAGAGCTCCAGCAGCTTGCGGGCCAGGTCGTTGTTGTTCAGCACCCTACCCAGCTCTTCTTGATTCTTGGGCTGAGACAGACCACAGAACTTCCGCCAGGCGTTGTAGCCTGAAGGAGAAAAATACATAAAGTTAGCACAGAACAATTCTGAGATGATGAAATGCTAGAAGGAAAAACCTAAAAGTGAATGAGGGATGTACCAGGGATGCCGTGGTCACGCGCCCGCTGCATGTTCAGAGAACCGAGGTCCAAGGATATATGCTGTACAAACTGGAACAGCTTGTCTCTCAGAGCGGTCACCATCATGTGATCCTGGGTGTTCAGTTTAGCAGGACTGCCAAACAAACCACGCAGCAGAGGGTCAATTCCACCTGGAAATAAAAAGAAAAAGATTAGGCTGACAGTTTAAGACAGAGGATAAAAAGAAAATTCAGCACAAGTTTTCTTCATGCAACTCACCCTCGAAAGCGATTCTCCAGGGTGTGAAGAAGGCTTTAAACAAGGGTACACTAGGGAACTGAGGGTGTTCCCGGAAGTTTGTATCCAGGCGGAACATAATTGGCTGAACAGCTAAGTGGGCGAAGCGGTAAGCTGCGGTTGCAAAGACGTTGGAGATGCTGGGGTCAACGGCGGGATTATAACCGGGGTAGCGGCCAAGCTGTCTGCGCATTGCATCGGTGCCAACGATGTGCGGCAGATAGTCTCTGAACACAAACAACTGAGAGAGACAGAGAGCTTTAATTTGAGTAAATATGAGCAAATGTTGGAGAATATAAAAGCTGATTCTGAAGTTTAGCTACCTGTGTGTAAGCACCCATGATCTTGCGGGCCTCTTGGTAGAGCGTCTCGCTGTCCCAGTGGGGGTTGATCCTCTTCAGTGCACGAGCAAGGCGGTTATGCTCACGCAAAAACAACGTGTGAAGGGAGGTCAGACCGATGTTTTCATCCACACGGGCATCACCTTATGAACAGAAAGAAAACAAACATCAATACTGTTCATCTCCTGCTTAGACTGTAAATTTAAAGCAGTTTAATGGATTATTAATAACTGAGCAGCCACTTCTGGCATTAAAAAATAAAACCAAAGTGCCACTAAGTGCAGTTCCTTTAATGATTGCTTGAGAAATTACTAACCTGCAATGAAACAAGGAATCTCCCTGGCGTTTGTATCGTTGGTGACTCTTTTGCGAGTAGCGCACATTTGCACCTGGAGACTGTGGAAGGGCAGCAGCTCACGCCCGTTGTCTCTGAACTCTGTGTTTACTCGCAACAGGCCGCCATCGTCAGTGAGATTGCGAAGAGTTAGAGCGAGCTTATCTTCAGAACCATACACCTGGCTGAGATCGAGGAAGGCTGTCAGCGTGTTGACCTGCTCTCTCCTGTTCGGCTCACCACCAAAATTTAAGGCACTGTATCCTGTGCCGCAAGCCGGGGCGGATCTGAACGCAGGGATGCACTGAGAGAAGGCTAAGCGAGGGTCGCCGGGAGGAAGCTGTTCATAGACAAGAAAACATGGGTGAAAAAACTGCTGGTCATGGATACCAAAAACAACATGCCACTGTTTGGTTTCGTGCGTCAGACACTAACCGGGATGGGAATGCATGGCTCGGTGTGCTCACAGCTCTCGTCACAGTTCACCCCATTGCTGAAGGAACGGATGCTGGGTGAGAAGGGTGTGAAGGTGAGATCATGGTCGTTCCACTGGCCAAACAAGGTCACCATGTGAGAGTACACGGAATCATTTCTTATGCCTGCGTCTCCTGTGCTTAGGATGTTGTTGGACACCTGTCGCACCTGAGAGTAAAGAAAGTAAGAATGCACAATTCTGGTATAAAAACTAGTAAATACATCCATTAAATTTAAAATTAAAGTGATATGTCTGCGTCCTACCAGTGGGAGCAAGAAGTTGTTGAATTTCCGGGTCCTGTTCCATCCTTTGGGTTCGGAGATGCCGTCGTCATACTCAGCAGGCAGCCAACGGGTGAAGGGGGTGTTGGAAGCACCGAGGCGTGGGTTCTTTCTAAAAGCAAACAAGAAACACCCATGTTTGGAAACACCACTTGAGAAACTCCAAGGGAAGTGTACACATCTCTTGCTATAGAAGGTCTCAAATGTTTAGGTGTATTGCGTAAGGATTTTCTTTGAATGTAGACTCTAGTTGGTCTCAAAATCAACTAACTTTTAATTTTTTTCTAGGAATTATGACATAAATTACCCCCCCCCCCCCCATCCCCAGCAACACATTGTTATCCATGAAATCCAAAAATTAAAAATTAAAATAGGCTACATGATGAATAATGCAGTATTTTTCTCATAGAAAATGAGAATGGTTTTATATTTTATGTTTGAAATGCACAATGGTGTGCGTTGTTGCATATGCATTAAAGAAGTGTTACAGAGGTTAAAGTAGAAAGTTTCTCTTACAGGTTGTTGCACACGCTGGTGATTGTGCGGTACTTGATGAGGTCCGGTGTGGTGACGCACTGCGGAGCTTTGACTCGAGCGGCACATCCAGTAATCTGAGCAAGTTTTTGCAGATCTTCGGGAGTGAGCAAATCTGGAAAATGTGACAGAAACAGTTAAGTGAGTGCAACTTTGTCACCTTCACAAGTCTAATAGTTAATTATATTAAGAGAGAATTGAGTCTTGCATCATGAAACACTAAAGATTCTCAACTCCAGCTAGTACAAGTTGCCGCAAAGACTGTTTGTGTTGCCTTTGTGTGGGTGCTGCATGTCTAACCTGTTGCATTGAGTGAGCGCTTGTGCACATGATGCACTTTCTCCTGCACAAGACGGATGGTTTGCGCCATGTAGTCTGCAGATCTCACAGCAGAGCGTGTGTCACCTCGGGGTTGCTTCAGGAGACGAAGAGCATCGTGAGGACTCACCACATCCCTGCGGACTCGTCTTAGACTCCTGGAGGGAAAAAAGTCACACAGTTGGAGAAAAAGGTGCATTTCTTCTTCTTCTTCTTTTTTTCCCAACTGATAAATTATGGCATTACTACTGGCTTAAAAACCAGTTGAAAAGCATTTTACTGCGTTGGTATGTGGGTTACTTTAAAAGAAAGCCTATGAGATTAACTCACTCTTCTCTGGAGTACTTGTATGCATCATCAACAATTTTCCTTGCTTCTTCAAAAGATCGCTGAAGAAAAGGACTGCCAAGATATTCATCTGCAGACAAAGAAAATTAACAATCTTATGACATGACTGGGGGAAAAAATATCAGGTGAGGATGAGTATTAGTGACAAAACAGCAGCGTGAAGACTTACTTGCTGGTTTAAGCTCAGCGGGCACCAGGCAGATGCCCAGCATAAGCAGGACAGAAAAATGCATTTCTGAAACAAACATTTAATCAGAATCCAGTTAAAAACACAACAACAAACAAACAAAGTAACAAAAAAACTTTCTTTTTTTTTTTTTTAATTATTTTTTAAATTTGGTGTCACATAAAAATATCTAAGAAAGAAAAAAATTTTTGTTACCTGTGAAGGTTTCAGATGCTCTCTCAGGGCTTCAGATGCTCTTTGAAAGCTGGTGGTAGTGATGCTGCCTCTCACATTTTCACCCTTTTTATACTCTGTGAGAGGCCAGAGGCCTCGCCCCCATAGATAGAGCAGGTACAGATACTGTCAGTAAAGAGCTCTTCCTTGTTCCTTCTATATGTGTTGAAGGAAATGCTTTGTTTTTATCTAATCAGTTACTGCTTCTGGTCAACTGATAGGACTGACAATACTTTTTGGGAAACAATATAAATATTTTGCCATGCGTACCACTTCGGGTGGTTGTCATCATGGCAACAGCAGAGAAAAAAAATATTAATATTTGTAATTTCATTTAGGGATTTAAATAAAATGATTTATCTTCTTTTTCAGTATTATTTAAATGCTTTCTGTCATCAAACATAATGATGTTTTTTATTCATATTAATCTCCTGAGCTGACTTTGCAGTCTTATCTGAGCACGTTGCATTTGGCTTTCTGCACTTTATATTTCATTCTGCTCAACACAGACCTGCTGCATCCCAAACAATGGAAATAATTTAAATAAATTAAAGGAGATAGGAGAGGGAATGCTATGCAAAAAATGGCCTGTATGTAGATATGAACCTTGCACGTTTTGGTTCACATTTATCACTTTCAGCTTTGGCCATCAGAGACAAGCACACTAACTTTCTTTTTTCTTCTTATTTCTTTTCATAAATAAAAGTCAGACTATGCTGGGTTGGGAGCAATTTCAGTGTTGCCTCATTCAGGCAGTTCTTATAAAAGGCTTTAATGCATTTACGGGATCTGTCTTTTTGTTTCATTTATTGATGTAGTTAGCGACGCGCAGCATTACAATACAAACATCCTGCGAAACTTGGGGCAGTTTTTTTTTTATTGATAAGAAATGAAAATCTTCATTGAAAACTAAGCATAAAAATCAGTAATTGTGTTTTTTACCATTATTTCCTTCTGGGCAGTTCGCATCAATGCTTTATTAACTGAAGGCGTTAGCCACAGAGGAACAAGTAAATAAGTAATAGGTTGTATTTGTGAGACATGCTTGAGCAATGAGGAAATGCAGTGAACCATACTTTTACCTTGTAACAGTGTATCTGTGTTTGGGTGGAGATTCCTGTAGCTTTTGTATATACAGTGGCTTTGTGTTATTTGTCAAGGCAACCTGTGACCAAGGGGATAATAACACAAGGAACAAGTCTGAGAGAAGACCATCAACCTGGATAACAATAACTATGTGCACGTAGTCACAGGAATACCACACTTATTCTCGTTAAGCTCAAAGATTAGCTGAAAACACGAGTCGTGACAGTCTATGATGAAAAACACCTTTCATTTATTAATAGACTTCATATTTCTGCTGATAGACTGCAGGATTACATTAGAAGCTGGCCTAGCTGGAACTAATCGCACGTGTTTTGATACTTCATGTCTTCACAACATAGGCCGTCCTAAAAATGTCTGATTGAACAAAGAAATAAATCATTTTGTTTTTATTTTAGGTCAGCTACAAATATTCACTTGTTGAGACTGGATTCATTATGCGTGTGAAGAAAACCATCTTTTTTCCATTCATTGTGTTTCAGGTCATCCTTTGCATGTTTACTGTGTTTATCCTGGAAGTGATTTGTAAACTGCGAGCAGACTGATGCAACAAAATATTTTGACCTTTGTTTTTGAAATATTTTTTAAAAATTGAGGTGCAAAAATTAAACATCAGGTAAATTTTCAAGCTGCAAAACAACTTCACTTCTGCACCATTTTTGCCATCGTTGTCTTCAAGAAGGACATTTCACAGGGTGGGTATCTTTGCCACGGGGTTTTATTTTTTTATTTCATTTTTTTTATCTAAAAAAGACAGAATTTCAAATGTAGGACTTCACTTGAAAAGTCGAGAAATTGGGCTTACAGTCATGTCAAAGAAGAAGTACACCCTCTTTTGAGTCTAAGGTTTTACAATTCAGGGAATAATATTAACTAAAAAAAACCCATCCTTACCAGATACTAAGTAAGGTACACACAACTTCAGATGAACAGCAACACATGCCTTATTATATTGTGCCATTATCTTATTTATTTAACAGACATAAGTCAAAATGCAGAAGCAGAGGGTGGAAAAACTAAGGACACCCTTACTGTTTCCATAGTAACTAAGAAGGTAAGTATCAGCCAGGTGATGCTAATCAAATGCACTCATTTAATTAATCATCAACAGCGATGAGCACATCTATAAAGTTTTAGCAGTTTGTTGATCTGGAGCATTCAGGTGTGTGTTAATAAAATACCAAGGAGGAAAGATATCAGCAATGATCAAGGACTACGCTTCAGACTCTCAGCTAACTTTTAAAGTTCATGGCAGGACAATTAGACTGAACACGTGTGATTTCTTTAGAAGGCTTTCAGGGAGAAAGCCTCTTCTCTCTACAAAGAACATGTCAGCACAGCTTAGGTTTGCAAAGTTGCATCTGAACCAACAACAAGGCTTGTGAAACAATGTCGTTTAGACGGGCGAGACCAAAGTGGAGACGTTTGGCCACAGTGCATGGTGCAATGTGAAGCACGGCGGTGGAGTGACCTGGACACCTTGCAGTTACTGAGTCAAGCATGAACTCCTCTGTACTCTAGAGTACTCTAGAGTCAAATGTGAGGCCATCTGTCTGACAGCTAAAGCTAAAGCAGCTAAAATATTCCTCAGAGATTTGGGTCCATATCTGATGTGACAGATTTGTCGGCCGCACGTCCATGATGAGAATCTCCTGTTGCTTCAACTTGAAGCAGCCACATTCCAACTCACTTAAATCACCATTTTTACCCATTTCACCGGTCAGCAGGTCATCTTGACCATTTCTGCATACCTAAATGAGTTGCATCGACGAGCAGTTGAACAGGTGTACCTCACAAAGAGCCCGGTGACTCTTTATTTTTGTTATGAGACAGTTTAATGCATTCAGTTCACATTACTGTTAATGAACTGAGATTAGTGACTGACAGTGCATGCAAATCTTTGGATGTATCTAAGACCTTAAACATTAAGAAATATGATTCATGTTTTCATTCAGACTGTCTGCAGGTGGTTAAAAAATGGTTTATTTTTCCTTCTTTCTGTGAGGAAACCTCTGTTTTTGCAACATTAACTGAAGGATTTCACTTGCAGCCGTGTCCAAATCAGACTTTGAAGGAAGTAAAAAAGCAGAAATAAATAGCAACGACTGAGATGTTGTTAACTAACTTCAAGGTTTAGCAAGAAATCAGATTTCACCACAGGGTTGGGTAGTAAGTTTCGAGGTGTTTTGTGTTAGACCTGATTCTGCTTTTAGATTTTAGCAAAAAAGCTGCACAATCAGTGCAAAATTACAGGTGGATACAAACTGAATACACCACTTTCATTTTTAATGATCTCTTTTGTCTAAAATTATTTTGCGAGATTGAACAATGCCTCTTAGTTCAGTTAGTAATTCCGCTGGTGCTTTATACTCACTTTCATTATAAACATGATAAGGAAACAGTGGACTGGGAACTGGAGAGAATAAATTGTCACACTTGGATTGGTAGGAGTTCAGCATGCATGAAGTCTTATCTTAACTCACCACCTTTATCAGATCGTCCTAATGGTTAAACCACATTAACCCTTTTTATGTTTGCTTTTCTGAATCTGGTTCGCTCCCCTTGTTTTTCTTTCCACCAAAGCAGTTTAGGGTCATCAGGGCTATAATAAAACATATTTGTAACCATTTTTTAAAGCAAGGTTTCATTTGCTTTGTCATAAAATACATTTTTGTTTTTTAATGGCTAAAAAAGGGCCCATTTTACCTGGAAGAACCTGGACTTTTCTTCTTGGAATTGAAAACTTAGCTGCTTGACCTGATTTCAGCCTGAACAAAATCCTAATATTCAGGGAACATATTGACGTTTGATAAAAAGCATTAAAGGTATTACACTGGATTTCAGGAACTCCGTTATTGAAGTTTCGACGCGTCTTGTGAGACTAAAAGACAAAAGGGCATGTCTGTTCTCTCATGTGTGTTTCCTGTTTTTAAACAAAGACAAACGTTATAGTGTAACGAGCCTGCATACAAAGAGTGTGTGTTCATTATTATTTACCATTTCAAAGGCTTGATTCAAAAATAAAAAATCTATAAATTACAGCAGAAAAGGTTTTCTGTCAGCCCCGGCATCACTTCACCTCTTTGAACTTTAATTCTGTGTTGCTCCAGTTAATAACTGACCCAAACACAAATACAGGTACTTTACAGTCAATATTTACATTTCTAGCACAATGGTTTAATATGCAATTCAAAAGGTTGTGACTGCACTTGTTTATATCGTGTTTTATCAATGAGTAATTTTATAACTTTCTATCTCCTATAGATAAGAGTTCTGAAATAGGTCATAATAAACACACTGGCCACTTCATTACGCACGCCTGCTGACGTTCATACAGAGCGTCACGACGAGGAAAGAAGTTAATTTAATTGACTTTGAGTGTGCCATTATTGTTGACAGGCTCCAGACTGCACGGACTCGCCAAAATTGGGCAATAGAAGCCTAGAAAAATATCCCTTCATCTCAAGAGTCTTGATTTCTGCTGAAACATTTGAATGGCAGGGTCAGAATTGGATGTAAACAAGATGAAAGCATGGATCCATCCTGTCTTGTATCAACAGTTCAGGCTGCTGGCAGTGGTGTAATCATGTAGGGGGTATTTTAATAGCACACTCTGAACCCCTTAGTACCAATTTACCAATTCAGCAATGCCAGAGCCTATATATTGTTGCTAGCCATGTCCATCCCCATATGACCACAGTGTAGCTATCTTTTGATGGCTTCTTCCAGCAGAAAAAAGCCAAACCTCAAATCATCTCAAATTGATTTCCTGAGCATGACAATGAGTTCACTTTACTCAAACTGACTCCACCGTCATTAGATCTCAATCCAGTAAAGCACCTTTGATGTAGTAGAACAGGAGATTTAGTTCATGGACACAACCATCAAATCTACAGTAACTGTGTAATGCTGTCATGCCCATATGGACCAAAATCTTTGAGGAATGGTTCCAGCACCTTTTTGAATCTGTGTCATGAAGTATTCAGGCATCTCTGAAGACAAAAGGATTCCAGCAAGTGTGCACAGAAACACACAGAGCAATAGAGACAGACACAAAGATAATATGTGTATTAAATCTATGTTTGTTTGTCAGCTTTAATCCATATTCCTCAGAGAAGCAGCTTCCACGTATCCCACCCCTGAAATTAAACTATATTTGCTACTGGCTTTATCTTCTGAGCATCAAATTTCAAATATCCATTCAAATTTCACGAGACTGTATTACAAGACTGTGCTGCATGTAGCAACTGTTTTCCAGCTTTTGTTTGGTGATTGGTGTCCTCGCTTGCAAAACTGCAAATACAAATATTTATTGTTTCTGGTTATACATGAACGACAAAAGAAAAAGAAATACCCGTACTGTGATCTACAATGAACAGATGAGCTTGGTCGCGTCACAAATTGCGAGGTTGAAGGAAGAAGAAATGTGCAGAATGCCGAACTGATTTCACAAGCTGTGAAAGAAAAAGTACCTTGGAGAAAGAAAAAACAATGGGTTTAAACAATGAGTGATGCAATATTCAGTGGAATTCCAGCCTTTTTATTTACTGTATCTATTGTGACACTAGGAACACGATACTATGGCTTTCTATCAATGTCTGTCATCTCCTCTGATTCAGATTACATGATACACATGCTCACCAGGAAGTTTTATTTTTATAGGGTTGAATAATGAAGCGGAAGAACAAAAAGAAAATATTAATCATTTTTCATTTCAGTACACGCCTCTGCAAAACAAATCCAACACTCTTTACTGCAATCACCTAGTTTGCGTGAGATACCTATTCAACCTTTAACAACCATCATAAAAGTACGTTATTACTCACAGGGCAGTTCATTTCTTATTGTACAAAGAGAAGTTATTAAGTGATGATGTGATAAACTAAATGACTGTGGGGCTTGGCAGAATAGCAAAGATGAGGAAGGATCTTCCTGCAGTGTTGATGAACCAGGTAATGAGGTGACGTTGGTATGGAACAATGTTAAACCATGTGGTTGATACAATTCACAATAAGGATAGTGATGCCAAACTGCATTTCTTAGCAGCTTTCCAAGGCAGTTCTTGGAAAAATATTTAACAAGCAAATAAGCTGTCAAAAAAGAAATAACTGCTCTGTTTCTTAATCTCTGGCTGGCAGCGGCCAGTTTAATACATCTCAAACCAGCTTTGCTCTGTATTTTTAGATATTGTGCAACATTTACTGGGTTTTTCCTGCATGCACGCAAAAATAAAATGAAAAATAAATTGGCAACCCCTCCAAGAAAGCTTTGGGCTCACGGTTTATTTAATCAAAATAATATATATATTTTTGTTCTTAAATTGTTTTAAGTAGCACAATACAGAATCACCAAGCAGACCAGTTATGCTTACATAAAGAGTCAGCCCACAAAGGCCCATTTTGATCCAGGAACAAACTCTCCTTTTCCCACTGTATGTCGACTTGTATCCTCAAACATAAAGCCTGAGGGGGGCATAAATGTTGGACTTTTAACCGTATTTTCATAAATTTTACAGCCTGTCCTACTGATAAAGACCTTCCCCACAGCCATTCATACCACTAAACTGAAGTAATAGGTGAACAATTAAATAAAAGAAAAGCTCCTGTTTTTTCACTATGCACTCTGGAAAGATCTTTTCCAGCAGTTTGCTGACAGCAAAAATAAATAAAATCAAATAAAATAGGACATTTTCTATGACTTAACAAAAAACTTCTGTAATTTTACACATTTATTTCTTACAATTTAAGCTCAAGCCCTGACAGACATCTTTCATTTACTTCAGCAGTATTTCTTCATCATGTAAAAAACAAAACTGAGAGTTACTGTTGAAATGGCACTTCCTTCACTTATTCTGAGATCTCTCAGGAATTCAATTTGCAGTTAAACTACTTTGCACTGACAGAAAGACCGCTTAAGATCAAAGTACGTTGTATGCGGCTCATGAACGTACATGATTTACATGAACGTGATGTACGCTTGACACTGAATACTAATATTCTAATTACTTTCCTTGGAGGCCAGCAGTTAAAACAATAAATCAATCAGCTGTGTGATTACTTGAAAAGTAAGCTGGAACATGAAAGGGAACAAAGGCAACAGAGCTGACCACAAAAGAGGAACATGTGAGGAAAGCAACACATTAAAGAAGCTCAGACAATGGTGGCAGCAGACCATTTTTTTGTAACAGTTTCACTTTGTAACAAAGAAGTGCTTTACCCAACACAAACAGAAACATGAAGAAGAGGAGCCTACATTTCCAGTTCTTCCACAGATTTGGACACCTGACAGCTACACGTGTCTGCAAAGGTCAACGTAGCACCAACCAAGAGCCATGTTCAAGCCCTGGAGTTTCATCAGTAATAAGTTAGTAATAAACGAAACTCCAGAATCATTGTGTGGTTCTGACTTTGACTTTTGAATCATAGTTTGGTTCTGGGGAAGTGGATAAAAATGTTTTTTGCAACAGGTATGATAATAAGGGTGGCTGTAGCTCAGGTGGCAGAGCAGGTCAGCCACTAATCAGAAGGTCGGTGGTTCGATCCCAGGCTGCATCCTGGTTGCATGCCAAATATCCTTGGGCAAGATACTAACCCCATGTTTGCCTACTGGTGGTGGTCAGAGGGCGCGGTGGCGCCTGTGTCCGGCAGCCTCGCCTCTGTCAGTGCGCCCCAGGGCAGCTGTGGCTACAATGTAGCTTGCTATCGCCAGTGTGTGAATGTGTGTGTGACTGGGTGAATGACTGAATGTAGTGTAAAGCGCTTTGGGGTCCTATGGACTAGAAAAGCGCTATACAAATGCAGGCCATTTACCATTTACCATAATGATTGGGCCATGAATGGGACAAAAACCCTCGGAGTAAAGAAACGCCACTTCCCTCCTGATTATGAATTCAAAACACGGCAGTGGCCTTTTATCAGTTTTATCAGATGTGATCACATCAGCCAATTCCTGGCGTCACTCTCGCTGTATCATTTAGATTTAAAAAAAAATTCCTTAAAAAAAAAGAAAAAAGTCCTATTAAAGTTTTTCCACCTTTAATAGGACTAAAGAGTTTTCAGATGGAAAAGTAGAAGAGGAAAGAATCATACCCAGGCTGCTCCAAGCCTTGTGGCACATGATCTCCTGCTTAATCAGGTGCACTAAGCTGGCACTAAAACTGACTTAAGGTTTTAGTGGACGGGTTAAAAACACAATGGTTGTTACTGTTATTACTGGCAGTGCGTCAGCAATGTTCTCACCTAAGTTATCTATTCCAGTGATAGTGAAGACTGTAATAATTAATCCTTTCACCCACCAGAGGTCACTACTGGTTTCTTAGTGGTTTTTTTTTTTGCATATTTGTCATAATTACATGTTTCAGGAAAACATATAAATGTTAATATTAGACAAACATAACCTGAGTAAATGATATTAATGATCATTTATTAAGGGGAAAAGGCTATCCAAAGCTACTTACATAATTGCTCCCTAATCCTAATAACTGGTTGTCCCACCCATGGCAGCAAGAACTGTAATCATGGATTTGTGATGACTGCCGATGAGTCTTTCACATCACTGTGGAGGAAATTTGTCCCACTCTTCTTTGCAGAACTGTTTTAATTTAGTCACATTGGAGGGTTTTCAAGCATGGACAGCCAAAAGGATCTCATGTCCAGACTTTCACTAGGCCACTCCAAAACGTTCATTTTGTTGTTTCTGAGCAATTCAGACGTAGATTTTCATGTGTGTTTGGATCATTGTCCTGCTGCATAGAGAGCAGAATTCACAGTTCCAACAAATTACGCCAATTCATCCAGGTCCTGAAGCAGCAAAGCAGCCCTAGCTCATAACACCATGTCTGACTGTTGGTGTGATGTTCTTTTTATTAAATATATTATGCAGACTAACGGGACTCCAACCTCCAAGAAAGTTCAACTTTTGTCTCCTGAGTCCACAAAAGTCTTGGGGATCATCAAGATGTTTGTTGACAAATGTGAGACTTTTTGGTCAGGAGTGGTTATTTCCCTTTCCACGCATGCTGCTGTTTCACTTTGTTACAAAGAAGTGCTTTACCCACACTGAATTAAGGTCATCTGTGCAGCACTGAGGCTAAAGGATAAACACAAACAGAAACATGAAGAAGAGGAGCGCCTACATTTCCAATTGTTCTACAGATTTAGACACCTGACAGCTACATATGTCTGCAAAGGTCAATGTAGCACCAACAAAAAACTGTGCTCAAGCCCTGGAGTTTTTTCAGTAATAATTTGGGATTAAATGATACTCCAGAATCACTATTTGGTTCTGACTTTTACTTTTGAGCTACGGTTTGGGCTCAGAGACAGAATCACACCCGGGCTGCTTCACCAAGCCTTGTGGCACGTGATCATGTGTTCAACCAGGTTGCAAAGCTGAAGCTTTGGCCATCACACACCTTTGCCATTGTAACACACATTCCAGAGAATTTATTTAATGGCAGGAACACTTACTGGCAGTGTGTCAATAATGATCTCACCTAAGATAGTTATCTGTTCCAGTGATAGTGAAGACTGTAATATTTAAACCTTCCAGTCATTCACTGAGTCTGGATGGTCCCTGTTTCATTTTTTTCCCCCACCAGAGGTCACCGCTGTCCATCCCTGTGGTGAGTACTCTGCCTGACGTGAACAGCTCGCCTGTTGTCAGCTCTGGTTTTCCTGGATTTGCTGACGTGACTTGGATGGGAAGTTCGTCCCCAGGCTTAAGTGTTTCAGTAAAAGCCGTTCTTACCAAGGTCAGCACCTGGAGACAGAACTGATAAAGGATCTGTGTCAAGTCTATGGGTGTCACAACACACCCTACCGGTAAATGAGTAATTGAACCAAACACTGGCTGAGAATAGAAACAGAATTATCTCCTATTACACCTGAGTGGGTTAGGGAATAATCAATAACTAAGCTATATCTATACCAATACAAGAGATAAAGAAGAACAACAGGAAGCTTAGGATTTCCCTGTTCTTCCAGGTGAATATGCCCCAGCTGTATATCTGAGGGCGCAGAAGAAAGGCAAAGTTTGGTGACAGACATAAGGGACGTGAAGTAGAAAGTCCCCCCTATGATGAGAACTCTGAGTTAAAGCTAAGTGTCACAGCATAGAAGAGGCAGCAAACTCTCGGACCACTATAAATTTACAAGCATAAGTAAAAAAAAAGCAGAACTTTACTGTAAAAAGTTGCAGTTACAGGTGCACAGTGTAAATCTAGCATGGGTCACAAATGGAGTCCTTTCACTTCTTTGTAGCTCGTTGCTTCATTTATAACTGAAACTCTACCAACTATATAACAAATTCTTGATCATTATGTATTATATTCTAAAAAATATTCACCGAAAACAAAAGCGTGAATTACAAAGATTTATTTGCATTTTTATTGTTAAGGAGGACAAATTTCCTGGATGTTACCTCAAACATAAAAAGCAGGCAGATTTGCTGCAAGAATACAGAAAAAAAACTCCAGTAATGATAAGCAGTTGTGCACCAACACTGTAATGGGGTTGAAAGGGAATGACATTCATGTAAAACTGTCTCACTGTTGGTATTTAGACTGAAACTGTAAGGCATATTGAAATAACTGAAGTGACGTGTTCTCCTCTGACAGGTGCTGCTACTGTATTTTTGTGGTTTCTCACAGGAAAACTCAGGTTATATCGAGAAAGGGGAAGACTGTTGGGGGACAGCTTTCAGCTCTGGAAAACATTTACAGCAGGCACTGACTTAGGAAAGTCAACACCATCTGCAAGGACCAAGCACACCCATGCACAGCCAATTTGAACTTCTCTCATCCAGCAAACTAGAGCAACCTTTCACACATAGACCTTGAAGCTCTGAATTACGAGCCAAGAGCCATAAACAGGTTTAACTTGTCCATCAAATGTCCGCATAACGACTGTTTGGACACAGTTTTAACTACCACACAGCAAACCTGCACTGTAACCATATTATTGCATTACCTGAGTCATTTTGAAACCATTTGCAATTTGCACTGTATTCATATTTTTTATTGTTTTATTATATTACTCTTTTTTTAATAGGAAAATGATTTTATTATATGGAAAACTTGCACTTATCTGTGCTGTGTGTAAAGTCATTGACTGCGCTGTGAAAATACGGTTTTGGACATTTGTGAACAACAAGAATAAGAGAAACAGAAACATTAAAAATACTCACGGTGACTTAATGACCTCAGATTTTCCCCTCAAAGGTTAATCAGGTAGGGACTATATAAAAACAGCATGAGCTGCACCAAATTTAGTGGTTTACACATTTGCCTGGTGATCCCAGATTGCAACAGGAAGGACATCGAGTGTAAAAAATCTGCTAAATCAAACATGCAGAGCTACCTGCTGGGCTGTTTGATGTGGATCCAGACTTTTTTTTTTGGGGGGGGGGGAGAATTGGCCTTTTTAAGACTGCAAGACTACACTTCATTGATTGTTAAAGGAAATAGAAAATAATCAAAATTCTCAAGAACATATCAGGAATGAATCCAAATCCAGATATCTTTCTGTTTCAAGTGTTCTCAATTCGTGCCTGTTGTGGAGGGAATTTCAGGCCCTGGAAGAGGTTTGCAGTCTCAGACCACTGCTGTTTAAATCTGTGTCCACAGCTGTGAACGGGGCAATTTTCAGAACTTCACTTGGTTTGGTGTGAGATTTAATTAAAAAAAAAAATCGGAATGGTATCAAAAGAGTGAGAGACATTTTTCTGAACAAAGCAGAAACACAAAGGTACAAAATATTTTTTTAAATAGTAATAAAATAATTGTAATCTAGATAAATATGACTCAAAGGTTTATAGAATTTGGTTAAATCAGCCAAATCCATTAAAAATGTATATAAAGTCCTTATTAAGTTGTTATAATTGAAGAGCCTTACAGTTTTCTAAATTCTAATTTTCTACATTGTCTTGTATAGAAATAAACGACTTCAACAATTTGCATTATCATTTAACTATATGAAAAAAAAAAAGATTTCTGTAAAGTCCAGAGAGCTCCACGAACTCCCTGTATTTTGATATTTGGTACAATTTCCAGTTGAATAGCTTTTGAATTATTTCTTGTCTAAAGATGTGGGAGCAGGTACATCTGAGGTGTCACTGAGCAGTCCTTTGTTGTAATGCAAACACAAAAGTTGAAGAAGCAAGAAAGGGAACTAGTGCCATGATTTCCTGTAACTGAAGCCTCATGCTGCTTTTAACTTTATTTGAACCTGAAAATGTGATTGCGCAGGTGTTACAAAATGTAGTGCAAACAATGTGGCCTCGGTTATCTTCTACAGCGGTCAGTGAAATAATAATGCACATCTTCACCAAAAACCCCCCCACACTACTCTGCACAAATTACTGACCAGGAACCGGCTGAAACTTAATGATGATTTTTTTTTTTTGCATATTTGTCATAATTACATGTTTCAGGACCATCAAATACATTTTAATTTTAGAAAAAGATAACCAAATAAAAAAATCAGTTTAAATGATTTCATTTATTAAGGGGAAAAAGCTATCCAAAACTACTTACATAATTGCTCCCTAATCCTAATAACTGGTTGTCCCACCCATGGCAGCAAGAACTGTAATCATGGATTTGTGATGACTGCCGTTGAGTCTTTCACATCACTGTGGAGGACTTTTCTCCCACTCCTCTTTGCAGAACTGTTTTATTACAGTCACATTTTTACGGTTAAAGGTTAAACGGCCTGTTTAAGGTCATGCCAAAAGCATCTCATGTCCAGACTTTTCCTAGGCCACTCCAAAACGTTCATTTTGTTGCTTTTGAGCAATTCAGACGTGGATTTTCAGGTTTATTTGGATTATTGTCCTGCTGCATAGAGAGCAGAATTCACAGTTCCAACAAATTACGGCAATTCATCCAGGTCCTGAAGCAACAAAGCAGCCCCAGACCATCACACTACCACCACCGTGTTTGACTGTTAGCGTGATGTTCTTTTTATGAAATGCTCTTTTTTGGTCAGTCTCTTTTTTTATTCTTGACCTTAATGGAGGAAAGGGAGGCCTGCAGATCTGTATATGTTGTTCTGGGTTCTTTTGTGAGTTGTGAATGTGCTCTTGGATTAATTTTGCAGTGGGAGATTCACAAATTCTGGGAAGGGTCAGCCCTCTTCCAAGGTTTACCTGTTTGTAGATTAAGGCTGTCATCATGGTTCATTGGAGTCCCAAAGCATTAGAAATGGCTTTGTAAACCTTTACAGAAAGCTGAGTTTCTTTAAATTGTGATGTGATATCACGTTTTTTGAGATCTTTAACTTCACTTTGTCCGACAGGTTCTAGTTAAGTGTTTTCTTGATTCAACAGGTCTGGGTGTGGTTAGTGAAACTAACTTCATGTTTCTACAAATGTGATTAGTCACAGCAACTTTTTTTTTTTACAAACAGTAGGCCCAGTAGGTGCGTGTGTTTAGTTTTTTCTCTTAATAAATGAAACCATCATTTAGAAAATGTGTTCTATATTTACCCCGGTTTTTAGTGTCTAACAATATTTTTTGTTTGATTTTAAGCATCTACTCTGTCTGACAGTATTGAGCTAGTTATTCTCATTTGTTCCAGTTCACAGGAAGTAGTAGTACGAATGGCATGCCACAGAAGTTTTAAATGTAAAAATAAACTTAACAATGACCTACAGTCATAGATATGTGGTTATCAAAGCTTATTGTTTAGCATTAGGTCAAGGCTGTAAGGCAAATGCCTACATGTTTTATATTATTTGCTGATATTGCACAGACTCTGGGAAGCTAAAAGGAACGAGTTGAAGCAGGAGAAACATTTCCCCCATTTATGTTTGTCAAATGCAAACTGAGATTACAATCTGAAACAGTTACGTTGTGAATGGTATAGTTTTAAAGAAAGCGCGATAAAGTATGCAGAGCTGGATATGACAGTGTAGTGCATTAAGAAATACAGCACATACTTACAAAAAAGCCCACACATGTCTCGAAAGATAAAATAATAACTTGTTTTTGCACCTTTGTGTGAGGAAGTGAATATGAAACTCGACTAATATTACCATATTGAGAATGGGAGGGGGAAAAAAACTTCTGCTAACTGAATGAGATCTTATCAAATTAGTTCAAGCGTGCTCCCCCCCCCCCCCCCCCCCCCCCCCCAAAAAAAAAAAAAAAATCTAACTGGTTGAGACCACAGCTGTGGATCAGATATAAGCAGCTCTTGCAGTTCACCCACAGATGTCAGGAGGGAAGACTTCCAGAGACTAACAGAAGATGGCCCTGCTTACATTTGCCCTGCTTCTCTCCATTGCTCTCCAAGGCTGTGGTAAGACAATAAAATAAAGTATAGTGATGAGATTAATTAAAGTGAAGGTTATTAATGAAAATTTCTTCCTGCAGCCTTGACTTACAGCAGCGGTGGTTTGGAAAGCATTCCTGAAGAGTTAAAAGTAAGTGATTTCTCATAGTTAAGCCATGTTTTACATTCAAATCAGGGGTGTCAAACATAAGTGACCGGGGCCAGAATCAGCCCTGCAAGGACTCCAATTCGGTCCACTGGACGGCTTTGGAAAATCTTTTCATGAGTCTTACAGCATTGCCTACTAATAAAGGCCTCCTGCATGGCCACTCAAAGTAGACCAAAATAAATAAGTAAAAGACAGAATTGTTGCTGTTTTTTTTCACTACTTACTATAGAAATTTCTAATTTTTACAATGCGTGAGGTCTTTTATTTACTACAGCAGCATTTCTTTGTCGTGTAGAAAACCTGAGATGAACTGTGGAAATTACATTTCTTTTTCTTATGTTAAAATATCTCAAGCAGTCAATGTGTAGTCTTTAAACTCACAGGAGGGGAAACTTCACTTGTCCGGCCCACTTATGATCAAAGAGGGCTGTATGTGGCCCTCGATGTGAAAAGAGTTGGACATCTGTGATTTAAAATTTAGTAGTAGTTAGTAAAAAGGAAAAAACTCACATAATTTCCCTGAGTACCATGAACATGTTTTGCAGACTTTTCCCCTAAAACTCTTTTTTTTTTGTGGGGAATTGTAATGACAGTATAGGAGTGTGTGATACTTTAGCACTGCTCACAGTGAGGGCAAAAGCAAATGTAAGGGCGCAGTGTTGAGAAGTGAGATTTTCATTTCTTCAAAATGAAGAAGTCTGCTGTCACACGTCGAGTTATAAAAAGTTGTAAAAGTTTTACCACCTACTTTTGAATCCAGATTGAATAAACTTTAAAGCAAACTAAACTGTGCCCACAGCACAGAGATCCCAACACTGCAAAAAACCTAGATTTAGGGTATTAATTTATGTTCATCATGTGATTTTGTTTTTCAGACCGGAGATGTTTGCCAGGACTGCACCAAAATATTTGAACTCCTTGTTGACATGCTTTCCAATGCAGACCTGCAGGTGAGTACACCTGGTGCCACATTCCTAAATGTACAAATTTGCTCACTGATAATATTATCCACATCTTCCATTCCCATATTAAATATATTATATAAGATTAAAATATGAGGCCTGTGGCATGAATAAAGAAAAACTAAATATTTTACATTCCAGGAATTTTTAGTGTAATCTTATCATCTAAAGCACATTTTTCACCTTCGGAGATGTAAATAATCTGTAACCAGTTGTGCATGTCTTAAAAACACACACACCAAACTAAAGGTCACTTCATAGTTTTGGTGGTGAGCCACTTCCTATTTTTTCTAAGAAAAGTTGAAATGAAATTTACCATTCAGATTTTGTTCAGATACACCCACACCCACACCCACACACACACATATACACTTGACTTCCAAGATCCTCTTTTGATCTAGCCTGATCTGGTTTACAGGCTCCAAAGACAGAAATAAGTTGTTTTTTTTATCACTTATGTTGATAAACATTGATATAAAAGAGGATGTACACATGGAAAGATGCAGAAAAAGATGTTTGGGATTTATTACATAGTATGTGTCTGGAGCTTATGTAGCACAGCAGCATGCTGGTGTGAAGTCAAGCAATGCCTTTATTTAATGAACACAGCAGTATTGTGAACACCCCCTTGTTTTCCTTTTTCACACTAACATGGAGTGATGTATATAAAAAAAATAAACAACACATTAGTGTCTGAATATTTGAGTATCCCCAAACACAGCATTGCTCAGTGTCCACGCTTCACCTTTAAGTCTGCTCGGTTCTGCAGCTACGAAGTAACACCTAAAAAATACCAGCGTTTAATCACATGTCACTGTATCAGTGCACACTGTTAATCTCAAAAAACAAAAATCAACCAAATATCTGTTAAGAAAAACCTGTTACACAATACTGTGCAAAAGTCTTGAACCACCCCTCGTTTGGTTGTGTTTTGCTGGGGAAAAGGTGCAGTGGTTCATTGCAATGTGCAAACATACATGGAAATACAGCGTAAGAGACAAAAACAGAGTCTGATTCTAATGAGGTTGAAAGTCAGTATTTGGTATGACCGCCTTTATTCTTCAACACACCCTGAACTGTTTTCTTGTTATTTCTTAATATTCTTATTAGTCTTCAGAAATAGTTCTCCGGGCTTCTTGAAGGACATTCAAGCTCTTCTTTGGATGTCGGCTGCCTTTTGTTCTGCTCTCTGTCAAGATGATCCCACACTGCTTCAATAATGCTCTGGGCTCTGAGAGGCCCATCCATTACCATTAGTGGCAGGCACACTACTGGATGAAATGCATCCCCACCAGTGTTGGGCAAGTTACTTTGAAAAAGTAATTCAATTATAGTTATTAGTTACTTCTTCAAAAATGTAACTGAGTTAGTAACTGAGTTACAATATTCTAAAAGTAATTAATTACTTGAAAAGTAACTATTGCATTACTTTAAAAAAAAAAAAGTTTAACCCTCTGGGGTCCAGGGTATAACTGGCAATTTTAACTACTTTTGATTTTCCCTCCACATTTTACCTTTAAAAACTATTTACTTTGCTTGTTTGGTATCATCCTTTTCAGCACAACCTCACGTGTCTGAATTTACAGTCATGTTTTCATTTTGACATACTGTATTAACACAATTGATCTAAAATCAGACAAAAACCATAAAATCAGAGTAGAAAAAGTTATATTCTTTACTGTAACAACCACAAACATCTTTAATGAATCATATTTCATAACTTTAAATGCAACTATAAATTGTCAATTTTAAAATCCTATGCACAAGTTTACTTTTACCCTTTTTTTAAATAACCATTTCAAACTATTTACAGAACAATCAGCTGTTCTGCATTCAATAAGATGCCACACAAATTATTTGTGCCACTTCAAATATTTCTGTCCACTATAAAGGAGAACATCACAGCCTGATACCTGCAGGTCTGACAGCAGCAGGTGTATCACTCCTGTTTCTACCTGGAGCAGTAGCGGTTTTAGATACGGGCGACACGGGCAGTTGCCCGGGGCGGCATCGTGGTGGGGGGCGGCATCACGGGCATCGGCAAAAAAAAAAAAATGCTCGTACTCATGCTGCCAGCGCATATTGGGGATGGCATAGGCACCGATCGGTTTTCTATCGCCCATTTGCTGGGAGTAAGGGCGCCCTCCGTTTGCGAGGTGCGCCTGCTGCTTGCGGCACAGGGAGGAGAGGGCGGGGCGGCGGGGGATTCACTGTCTGGCTGGAGCAGCATCTAATAACCAACTTGCAAAATAAAACAAAATAAAAACAAACCAACAAACACGAAAACACCAGACATTATGATACAGACTTATAATTTGCACCGATGTTTGTTCGAAATTCTATACGCGAAAAGTGAGAGCCCTCGGTGCGTCTGCTCGCTGCTGAAGTCAAAGTAAACTTTATTATCATCTCCGCTTCATACAGTCCAGTATATAGAGAGACGAGACGACGAGGCTCCAGTTACAGCAGTGCAAGTAAACAAACAATAAATATTTAAGAGTAAGAAAATAAATATACACTTTAGGACCAGGGGTAAAGGGATCAATAACAATTTAAAATGTATATTTTAAACTTTGTTGATTTAAAGTCTCACACACAACCCGTTTTTAAAATTTAAAAAAAGAGAAAAGAAGAGGAGGAGTGTAGCGACTTCCACAGTCGCTAGAGGCCGGGGATTGAGCCTGCCTATTTGCCTGACGCGCTGTCAACTGTACGCAATAATGCGAGAGGTGGAATTGCTTGCTTGTTTATTAAAGTGCTTGAAAAGTTTACAGAGCAATGTGATCGGCTCGCGATTCAAACTCTTAAAACATCACAGCTCTAATGCAACAAGGGGAAACTCGTTGGCTGCGGTCAACAAAAACTACGGCTACCCAGCCCTCCTCTCTGTCAAAATCAAACCAGTGAAAGACAGACTGACAACGCCCTCTTAATGTCACCGCTAGCACCCACGTGACTCCCGTTACACATCACCATAGCAACCAAACAAATGAAAACCCAGTGATCATTAAAATTCAATACATTTAATTATGGCTCCTACAAGGAGAAACGAGCAAAAGCTACAGGTAAGCAGATGTGTCATTGGATAATGGCAGGTCATGTATCCTAAAACATTAAGAATCAGAATACTTTCTTAATCCCTAAGGAAATTATGCGGGTTACAGTTCCTCCAAGAAAAAATGGTAAAAATAGTAACACTAAGAGACTAAACTCCAAACAATATATACAATAATATAATATTAATTAGTCATTGTCAATTGTTGATTTGTCCTGTTCTCATTGTATGACGAATTATGATGTCTGTTTGGTAGCCGTTTGCATACTGTGCATACTCTCTCTCTCTTCATATATAGGGTCATATATGTGTGTGTGCGTGTGTGTGTGTGTGTGTGTGTGTGTGTGTGGAGGGGGGGGTTTGGGGGCGCCAGAGGGCGTGTTCGCCCGGGGCGCCAAACAGGCTAGGACCGCCACTGACCTGGAGACAGCAGTCGCCTCATTGTTCTGACACACAACACAAAACTATCCACAACACTACACACTAACTACACAAGACAACACATTAACTACACACTCCAAACACGCTAAACGTCACAAATCTCTCACATCTCAAAACTCGCTCTCTCTCTCTCTCTCTCTCGCCGTCACTCCTAAAACTTCCGCTGTTTTTTTTGTTTTGGTCATAAGCAGAGAGTGCTTGCTAGCGCTGTCCTTAGTAAACGTGACGAAACTATTGAGGAAAAAACGCCACGTATATATTGTTTATCATGACTCTGGTTTTACGTGGCCTATCAACATAATTTAAAAACTGGTATATATCACCTTGTTGTTTTGTCTTTAAGTGGTCATGTGATTGACTTACCACGACTACTTTATTCTTCCTCAGTCAAACAGCAGCACTCATGCGATTGTTTTGCCCCCTGAGCTCCAGGTGTTGTGCTAGACAGTGATCGTGATTGCTGTCCGCGGGAGCGCGCAGCTGCTTAAAGCTGTAGCGTCCAGATTACTTACAGCTACTTCCGTGCTACTGATATAAGATGCGGTAAGCGGAACACAGCTTCAACCGTCTGTTTGTTGAAAAATGGTAACGGACCGCGTTTCCTTGTTAGTAACTGTAACGGCGTTGTAACGATAGGAATAGTAATTAGTTAGATTACTCGTTACTGAAAAAAGTAACGCCGTTAGTAACGCCGTTACTTGTAACGCCGTTATTCCCATCACTGATCCCCACACAACAGCAGATGCCAGATGGCTGTAAACACTCACTGTTGGATCTCTTTACTGAGCTCCTCTGAAAATGACTTAAAACCAAAATGTTTCAAATGATGATTCATCACTCCATAAGTCCTGTTGCCACTGATTTTCAGTGTAATTTGGTCAACCTACTCTCGTTATTTCCCTTCCTTATGAATGGCTTCCAGACAACCACCCTGTCCACTCAGACCATCTCTTGTTAGGCTATGGTGAACACTTTTATCCTCTATTTGTCCAGTTTCCTGAAACTTTTTAAGGACACGCTGCACCTGTCTGCCAACCTTTGATTAGGTTGGTGCAAAAATACTACTAATACTAGGTTTTTGATGCTTGAATGCATCATAGGTCAGGATTAAGTGTCTTAACAAGAAAAGGGGTTCCTCAAGACTTTTAAATAGTATTATATAGAGGAAAACTAAAATAATGTGAGAAAATATGAAAACATATAAATAAAAAGTAACATATTTGTGTAATGCCTTGTTCTCAACCACTACCACATGACACCATAGTAAACAAGTCTGAAAATAAAAAACTGAATGGTATTCATTCAGTTCACTTGTTAACTCTGTGACTGTTAAGATTTTGTACTGAAGCTTTATATCCACAACACTGATTCTGTTTCAGGGCCTCACATAGTATTAGTAGGTGGTTAATGAACATGTTGTGATTGGTTGAAAGCTAAAGGGGCAGAAGACAGATTTAAATGCATTTTAATAAATCAACAAGTTTATTTATGTAATGTGAAAACAAAAAAAAAAATAAAAAATGCCACACTTGCTTCTCTGCTTATTTAGCTGAAGACAAAATGGGCTACCAGTCTTTAAGTCAATATTCTGACTCACCGCTTTATTCTGCACAGAAAAAGATCATGAATGGCATTGAAAGCGTGTGTGCACTCATGCACGGTCCAGCTGCCAATCTCTGCAAACAAGAGGTGGAGAAGATGTTCCCACTGGCCATCAATTTTGTTACTTCAATCTTGGTAAGTCTGAGAAGTCCAAGACCGGATGCATCCTTGAGTATGGCATTTCTGACACTACTGAGAGGTCAGTAAACACGTTTTTCTCTCTTCCACAGAAACCAGCGGAGGTTTGCAAAATCCTTGGGCTCTGCAGCTCTTGTGATAAAGAGCAGATGCTCAGCTATTTTGCCCAGGAGGCCCTTCAGGCTGCTGTGACAAGTGATAATGTGAGTATCTGAAGTTTAGAAAGACACAAAAAAGAAAAACAAAAAACATTGTGCTGAACTGTCTTGCCATTTATGTGCCTCAATCAGGTGAAGCCCTCAACTGAATGCTCCTTCTGCACCTTCCTCATCAAGACTTTGGAGGGTTTGCTTCCCAAAGAAAGAACAGAGGTGAAACACGGTTATGTAGCGCACATGAAAACAGTACTTCCTTGTGCTGCACGCAGACACTTAAAAGCAATCAGACCACACAGCTGAGAGTAATCACTCTCCGTTTTTTTTTTTTTTTTTTTTTTAAACCTGCTCCTCTTCTACAGGAAGCTGTGGTCAAGCTGCTGGAAGAGATTTGCCATATTCTGCCGGCCTCCTACCGCAACCAATGTGAGACTGTGATCGACAAGGTCAGCAGGACAGTGCTGGATGCAATCCTGGCTTATGCGACCCCGCAGGCCATCTGTCACCTCATGCACTTCTGTAAAGGGGAAGAATCTCAGCTTGTGGGTTAGTTTGCTCTCCCTTGCTTTTATTGCAGTGATTGTGATTGTTTACTTAATCTGTCATATGTTGGACACAAGATCTCCAGAGACCAGGATGTCCAATAATTTGTCTTGTACATGCTTTATATTTAAAAAGTTTAAGTGCAGACCTAATATGACATGATTATACATTAGTTACAACTGCGTCATTCATGCTTTACAGTACTTTTAGGCCCAGGAACTGAGATTTAAATTGGATGCATCAGTCTAATCTGAAAGCACAAATCAAAATATACAAAACCTCCGTTTAAAGAATTCTCAGTTACCAAGCGAACTTTCATCTCCTGCTTTAAACCTGCAGATCCATGCACTCTGACAACATACAGATGCAGAGACATCAAGACTGCTCTCAAGTGTGGAGTAAGTAAACCTCTATTACAATGAATTCACCCGTTCAGCTTTCAGACACTGCAGTATTACATGCGATGCATGTCTCACTCTGTGCAGACTCTGTTCTACTGCCACAAATTTGCCTGGAAGCCTCTGAACTACAACACAATCTGAAGGGTTAAGGTGGGTGCACATTGATTACAGTTTGTGTGAAATCAAAGTAAAAAACATGCAGTATCAATAACACAACTTCTTTTCAAAGCAGATCTAATAAGAGTCAGCGTGGTGGACGCAGCAGATATTTCATCGAGCACCAAATCTTCATCAGCTTGACATCTGCAGCATTTTAACAGTATTTCACATCCCAATTTGATTTCTTACTGCATATTGTAATTTTTGCATTACATATTCAGCCTGCACAGAGTTATGAAATCCAGAAAACATTGTGTTTAAGTGTCATCTTTACTCCACTACTGCTACTTCTTGTAGCAGAGTAAACATTACTGGCTCAGAGTTAAATTTCACTTACTGCCTATGTGCTTTTTTTATACCAACCATTTATCAAGTTTCCTGTTTCTTCTTTAATAAAGTGTTTTTGTAGTGTTTCCCAGCTGACTTGACAACTCATCCTTTGCTGTTAAATAGACTTATGTTTGAGATTTAGAAGTCAAACGAGGTAAAAGTGCTTGAGTCGACTGCTGAACGTAGGGTGGGCACAGATATTTTAGTCTTTAGTCATCTTCCTACTTTCAAGTCAGCAGTTTGGCAGAAGTAATAAAGCACAAATAGAGACGGTTTCTAAGTGTTCGTCTTTACCACCTCGCAGACATAGGATCACTTCTGCTTTATTTAAAAACATATGAAAGTGTCATCTACAGCAGCACAGTTTAAAGATGTTGAAGTTAGCCCTTCATATAAAACAAGCACAGCCTGTAAGCACAAAGCAAGGGTGCATTTTATTTCAACAGTTTAAGAGAAAGTCAACAACAAATCACACTTGGAAATACCAAAGACGGAAACTAGCCTTGGAGTTGTCAGGGTCAAAATGGTAAGTTGTGTACTTGGAGGTAGGGGAAGAGGAAATTTGCAAGAGGAGAAAAGGCACTTTCTCCCCCCCCCCCCCCATGTTTAGCAACTGCTGACAGACTTAAATGATTTATAAAACAAACAAACAAAGCAAAAAAAAAAAAAAAAAAAAAAAAAAAAAAAAAAAAAGTGAACAAGGGAGGGAGTGCTCCTCAAACACATCGTCCACAGGAGACATGTAAACAGGCTGGTTTCTCTGTACAACACCAACTACCATTTTCTCCATCTGTGGATGAGCGAGAGGAGACAAAGTTTAAAAAGTAGGTTCCTTAATTGAAATAACCAGTGTGACATTAGCCCCTTTTAGACACAGCATCCTGTTACTGTGATTGCATCCTGATGTGTTTGCTGCATGCCTGCAAGAGCCCGATAAAAAAATAAAACTGCAATCTTACCAAACACTGCAACATTAATATATCACTTTAAGCATGCGCCAAGTCTAAATGAATGCAGTCACATAAATGCGACACCTGCATCTCTGTGGGTTGCTCAACTCACAAGACAGTAACCCAGAAATAAATACACTGGACATGGCAAGTTATCTCACCAACTCTTCCACTCGGCGGCAAGATTAAAACAGTCGTCTACAACTGATCCCTCTATCAGAGGCTGTAGATCTCAGAAGCACAGTGCAGCAGACGGCAAAATGGGAACAGTAAAGTGTGGTTACACTTCACAGGAGAAAATTTCATTAGCACAGCAATAAGTGCAAGTAGTCTTTTGCACAAATGCCAGATATAAAGCCTGCGGGACGACCGTCACCATTGTGGGAGTGTGTGAACAAAGGTGAGGGGAACATCAACCCTCTTTCAGACATGTTTGCCAGATTTGTAGGAGCAATTTAAATCTGTAGTACATGCAAAGAGCCACAAGGTGGTGCTACAGGAGTCAGACTAAAAACCTACTTCACTATAATTTTGGGGAACACAGCACCATCTAGCTGCATGATGCAGGCATATTTTAAACCTGCCAATAACCAACACAGGAACATCCAAATGCTGTAAGCCTGAGTTCAATCAGCATTTAGGTGAGAAGTGCAACAGGAAAAGCATTTAAAGGCAAATACTCTATAAAAGCCTCAGGTTTGAATCTAGCCAGGGTCCGACAATCACGCATACATGAACAATTTAGAGTTTTAGCAAAAAAGTGTATCAGTCTCTTTAAAAGAACAGCAGTTATCTCAGAACAGTTTCTCATGGAAACATTTGATTTGTCACAATCATAGCCCACAATGTATGGCATTAAATATGAATACATCTCTTTAAAAACAAATATTTTAAAAGAAAAGCTTCCTTTACAACTTCTGCATTTGATTAACAGCATCTGTACATGCTATATGTAATTTAGGTAACCTTAAAAACTACTAACTGCAGCTGTGCGGCGCTCACATCTTTGTGATGTAGCTTTACTCTTCATGTTCCACTTTCCCATTGAGTTCAGGTGGGACAAACCAGGATAGGCAACAAGATTGGGAAAATGTTTCTGAATTAAAAAAAATTAAATAGACTTGACAAACATTCAGTTGTCCCTCCTTGCTGGTCAAACTTAGGTCCCACATTCAAACACCATCATAAATTATTTCAAGTACGGTGTTTCCACGAGATAAAGGCAGCCCCTGCTTAGAGGTGACAGAGCCCAGGTTTCTCTGTAATACACCCAGACTCTGTCTCAGTAATGCCAAGTACTGTGCCTTCATCTTGGTCAGCAGAACGTTGACACATTTAACATAATTTGTAACATTCACATGGTTTTAAAACCTACAAAAGAAATCGAGGTACAGCCCAACATAACCACAAGATCATAGCAGCTTCTGACTTCTCTGTAAAACGTCAGAAAACACTGGCCTGAAGGGACAGCACAAACAAAAATATAAATAAATAGAAAAAAAAACTGTAGCGTTTGACCCATCTGTGCCATCAAGAGGTTTATAAAAAAATATTTTTTTAAAAAAAAAGGAGTGCAAGCGGAATAGAAGATGTTTCTGTACTGTGAAGTTACCGTCAAGTTAGACATAAAACATTCCCACTGATCACTTCTAAAACTACACTGCAGTGAGATTCTGAATTTGAAGGTTGTGGAATACTAGAAGTGTTTTCATTACTGTAAGTATGGTTTTAATACGGAGGTGTCAATAATACCAGATTTGCTGACATACAAATCGGTGCACTCTTTTCATAGGTGTGCCAGGAAACATGATCGCCATTAACTATGCAAAAGACAAAGAAATGCACCAGAGATGATTTGAATCTGGCTGCAGCGCTTAAATTCTGGTCTTGGCAACTGAACTGAAATAGCCATTTTTTTCTCTGCAGGGATGTGTACCAAAATGTGGATAAAGGGCATTTTGTATGTAGCAAAGGCTGTCAAAGTGTGGCTGTTTGTGAGAGGAATTTTAAAAAAGGGAGAAGACTGGAAGGAGGAAGGATGACAGATACAAGGCCCATTAAACCGGAGGGGGGTCTTCAGTACATCAGCTTCTTTGGCACCTCCCATGAAAAGACGTCACGACCAAAGTGACCGTAAGCTGCTGTGTGCTGGTAGATGGGCTTCTTCAGGTCAAGATCCCTGAAACAAGAATTAAATAGAGTGACTCGCCAGCTAAACACTTAAACATTTCTGCTCTTTGTAGTCGCCATCACAAATGCTGTTTGGTTAAAGGAACTGTTTTAATAACATACAATAGCTGAAACTTGTTGTTTAGAGATGTTAAAAAACATTAAACTGCAAATTGCGACATTCATCCATTTGAGTGTGTGGATTTTAGGGGGAGGGGAGAGAAGAATAACGTCTGATTGGGTGAATGGCACTTTCACTGCTAAAATATCATAGAGAAGTAAAACCACCTACTTTGTGCCCAATTTCACCTACCAACTACTTGCCAGCTGGTCAAGGAATCCACATTTTTCTCCATAGTAACCGTAGGCTGCCAGATGGTCACCGACCAGTTTCTAGGCCTGTACAGCTAAGGACTTAGACTACATGACTAGCCTTTTTATGCCTCTTGTTTAAAATCAAATTACAACAATCCTAATAAAACAGAACTGAAGTGCAGGTTTGGTAGCAAAGATCTGATACTGTCACAGAATACCTGACAATAACTCCTGGACGGAGGTCAAAGTTCTTGTTCACAATGTCCAGCAGCTCCCTTTCACTCTTCTGGGAGGTCCCGTAGTGGAAGATTGAGACAGAGAGGGGATGGGCAACACCAATGGCATAGGATACCTAAAACAATTGTTAATTATAAACACATCATTCAAAAATAATGACAGGGGAGACATTAATGCCAAAGCACTCCACATGTGCTTTAGTACACTGATCAAAGTTAAAAATCTGCTCCAATTCAATTATGAGTGTGATAATACAGAGCTGATAATTGCTGCAGTTAAGCCCAGGAATAGTGAGCTTACGGACAAGCTACAGAGACCAGTTAGAACTGCTCACCACTTGATTTGCTTTCCCAATAGAGCAGCATTGAGAACTTTTTAACTGTAGAGTACATTTTACAACACATACTGTATACACTGATCAACAACTCAAGTCTAGGCAGTAACACAGAAAATATTTTCTACGCTCTTAGAAAGCACAGGAATCCAATACCAGCAAATGAAAATCCAGAGCAAGATGCAATGATGCATTTACAATGGTAACAGGTTTTTGCAGACAAATTAAATATGAAAACATTAAAAGGTGATTAAACCAATAAGCAGAATTCGATAGATGACAAGCTGGTGCACGACTGTCTACTGGGAGCTGTAATCACTGCTCTTTGTGAGATGTAAAACCATGAATTTGAGTACTTTCAGTTCTAGAGGCAGCCGAGTTTTAAATCCCATTATATGCAGGTTTTAGATTGAGTAAAACTGATATACTGTGTACTCACCTGGACCAAGACACGCTTGCAGAGCCCAGCTTTTACTAGAGATTTGGCCACCCAACGGGCAGCATAGGCTGCAGAGCGGTCTACCTTTGTGTAGTCCTTCCCAGAAAAAGCTCCACCACCGTGGGCTCCCCAACCCCCGTAAGTATCGACAATGATCTTACGCCCGGTCAGTCCAGCATCACCCTGCCAGAAGTAAAGGTGGAGGTATTAGTCCATTAAATCTCACTAGAAAGTTTACTGACCTTAGTGTGACAGCATGGCTGCCTTCAAAAGGTTTACAGCTTTTGTCTCACCTGTGGTCCTCCAATGACAAAGCGACCACTGGGCTGCAGGTGGTAGATGGTGTCATCGTCAAGAAACCCGCTGGGAACCACGGCTTTCACCACCCGCTCCTTCAGAGAGCAACGCATCTCATCCAAACCTACGCCCTCATCGTGTTGCACAGAGATCACAATTGTGTGGACGCGCAGAGGTACCATGGCTCCTCTATCCTGCCTGTACTGAACAGTCACCTGAGGGAGAAAACAAAAACAGGTGATGGCTCCAGCTAGTATGATCACATGTTTGAACAAACGTAAGCAAAACAGTTTGCAGGAACATCCTGCAATAATAATGACATGCATCTGTATTTACCGCAAATATTTTCACTGCCTGTGGCTAAAGCATTGACAGTTAATGTGAGGATGTCTTTTAGCTAACAGTATCTTTCCAAAAAGAGCATAAAAAACCCACAACACAAATCTTCATTTCTTGCAGAGCTCCCAAAATGTAGGACAGACAGTATTGTCCAATTTTATCTGAACTATAAATATAAATGGTATAAAGATGTTGTAGCTTCTGTGTTTGAAAAGTGAAACCTGTGCACCAAAGCTTTAAATCTGCAATGTTTTTAAGGTCCACTAGGTGGAGATACCTGCAGCTGGCCTATGGGAGGACTGCTTTCTTTTTTCACAATGCTTTTCTGGTCTTTCTCCTTTAGATACCAGTAGTGGGAAAATGAGGGATTAGGGGGAAAGACATGCAGCAGTGAACCTTTGATTGGAGTTGAACTCGGGCTGTTGCATTTAGCTTTTCAACACACAGTTACCTGCTTACTATGTGAGATGAACTGGTGCCCAGGAAAGACTAAGAGTAAACATGTTCAAGTCAGAATGTACTCTTTACAAGTCAGTTTTATAAACTGTCTTAACACATCCCATCAGAACGGAGGATAATCCATGGTATGACTTTGGTCTACCAAGTTGTTAGCCAATGTGTGTGCAGTTTCACAGTCAAACCCGCTCCTTTCTCCTCACATCAGGTTTTAAAAAACACCAAGATGGCAAAAAACTCATTTTGAGGCTTCAAAGCTGGACTTCCAGAACTAATGAGTGGCATCATGGTAGCTACATCCACCCATCCACCTTTTACACCGTCTGTGTGAGTGAACCTTTATAAACTGCATCAAAAATGTACAAGAATCAACGGCAAATGCACCAAAACAGGAACAGAGGGCACCAAGCACTTTAAACACAGAATATAAAACATTACTAGGGCTGTTCGATAGATATCTATCTATCTATATCTATCTATCGGATGACGATATAAAAACATCTATCGTTTCATTTTAAACTATCGTTTGTTTCGTGGTGTCGCAAAATAAACTGTTTACTGCAATATTTTTTCATTGTTTTGATGGTCACTGTAGTGGCTATATTAATTTCTTAAAGTTCTCTCTTTCTCTAATATTTAATATAACCACACTATGGATGGATAAGAGCCTGTTTTTATGCGTTGTCGTTAGCAACAGCGACGGTAAAACCATCACGTGTCCACTTGTTTATTTTCCACATAAACCTTTCGCAATAAAGCTCAAGATCCTGTTGAGACTTTTCAAAATAAACTGAATTACGTGAAAGAGTATGCAGATTGTTTATGGATGAGAAGCAAAAAAGAGCCGCCAGGTGCTAAAAAAATAAACCTTAGGCTCAAACGTTAGAACAGGCTTTTCCCCGCAGCACGCAGTGTAATAAATACTCAAAGAAAATGGCGGCCGTTACAACTTACGTCTAAAAATGTATAGCTTCATGCATCGGTTAAAACACTTGACTCCAGGTACACGACGCCCAGCTGGAAACACTTCACGCAAGTCGAGCTGCCCGAGATTAACATTTTCTGTAAATTCTGTGAAATTTTTGTGATTTATATCGTTATCGGGACGATAGACGTCTTATATCGGGATATGAGATTTTGGTCATATCGCACAGCCCCTAAACATTACCATTCATTATTTATACACAGTATTAAGATTTCCCTTTTACAGAGTGTCAAAGCAGGAACTCAACATTCAAACCACACTTAAATCTGCAAATACTGTCTAAATTATTCAGTACAGTCAGAAATGGGGTTACAGCCAATTACCAACTAACCATAAGTGTACAAACTGAAGAGGGGGAAGAAAAAAAAAAAAAAAAAGCCGACCAATAGAAAGAAATAAACAAACTTAGCTTCCACCTACACTTATAAGAACTTAAAGAACTGGCTCCAAACTGTAAATATACTTTGACCACATACCTGAGTTTTGGAATCGGGGCGGAGCCAGGGCAGCTCTCCATTTCTGCGCAGTTCAGCCATCTTGGCATTGAGCTTGTGAGCCAGGACAATGGTAAGCGGCATGCACTCCTCAGTCTCATCAGTGGCATACCCAAACATCAGACCCTGCCACAGTTGCAGTCATATGTCAAATCATTAAAGTACATTACTGCTACATTTCTGGCTTCAGTTACTTGGCTCTAGACCAAATGTATGAATCAGCTGACCTGATCACCGGCTCCGACATCCTCCTCTTTGCGATCCAGGTGAACGCCCTGGGCAATGTCAGGGGACTGCTGCTCCAAAGCCACCAGCACATTGCAAGTCTTGTAATCAAAGCCTATAAATCCCCCAAAATAAGCCTCAGTAAAATGTTTCAGCTTATCATTATACGTCAAAATAAAGTAGTATTAGAACAAATTTTGCGTCAACTGAATTTGTCATTATGTGCAAACAAGATCTGTAGACCAACTATAGTTGATAATAATAAGAAAAAAAGTTCAAGACTCTGTCAGCCTACATCCGTGATATCAGTGGCATTAAGCCAGAGTGGTGGCACAAGTCTTTTTATAAAAAGGGTAATAACCAGACTTCAAGATTTACTGTAATTTTCTCCAAGAGAGAAGAGAGTTACCATTACTTTTCTTTCTTTGGCCTTCTGGATATAACTGCACACATTTGAACCGGAGCTAAACTCACAGCTGGCTGATCTTACCTTTCGAAGAGTCGTTATAGCCAATATGTTTAATTGTGTCCCTGACAACCTTCTGGTAGTCCACATTAGCCCTGGAGGTGATTTCCCCAGCCAGCAGGATCATCCCAGTCTTGGCAACAGTTTCTGAGGACAAAAAACAAAACAAAAACAATATGCAGTGAAAGCAATGAAACTAAAAGCAATAATGCAAATGGCCTGAAGCAAATGCAGTTCATTAATAACTGTTGCCATGTCTGCACCTAAACGCCACCCTAGGGCAGAACTTTGAAAGCACATGATAGATCATTTGAACACAAGCCCCTAAAACAACATTTTAAAAAAGTACATTTTCAGACTCGTATTGTTTCAGAGATCATGTCAGTTTACGTCAACTACATAAATTTCACATTGTTCATACTGGTCAGAACTCACCAGTGCAAACAGGAAGCAGAGGGCTGATTGTTTGACAGATATACTTTAGAGGAAGAGCAGTAGTGCAACAGATACTGAAAGTAACTCTAGCAGAAATTGCTCTTGGCAGTAAAAGCCAGATTTACAATTTGACGACATCATAGCCAAGCAGTACCCTCATAAAGAGGATTTTAAAAAGTTGTGTATATGAGTGTGTCAGTTTAAGGGGTCCTAAAAGGCAGAAGTAGAACAGATCCCAGGCATGATAGTACAAGCTGACATTTCAAAGTTAAAATGAGTTATTGGGGCTGCACGTCAGCAGACGTCAGTTTAGTTAAAAAAAAAAAAAAACAAAACAAAACAAAACAAAACAAAAAAAAAACCACAACAACTACCCAACAGTGGATTCATGCTTCTGGGTTTATTTGGCACAGCAGACACTTAACCAAAAGCCCTTCTGAAATTTTTCATAGAAATCTCTCTACATATCACACCAGTGCAGTCAACACTGATAGGCCAGTTCAATATCAGTTTCCTCCAGTGCATTTCAAACTACTTCTGCCACCATTTTTGGAAGATAATAAATCAGTTCAAAGAGAAAAATCAACTGGTATTCTGGAGCAATGGAGGAACACCACACACAAAAGCATGCATTGGCCATTTGCATAGCCTACATTGTATGTGCTACATAATTTAGACTCCTGTGTCAATTCTAAGCTTAACTGGGTTTAATCAGTCACTACCAGTGTACCAGTGGTTAATTCAGTGTGGATGATGACTTATAGATGGTGCTGGTCTTGTTTTGTATACTTACTGCTGTGGCATAAGACTCTACATTTAAAATCACATCAATACTCCCTACAAGCTTCATGATCAGGATATGAGAGGTCATTCAATATTGTTGTGGAAAGATTTGGAGAACAGGTTTCAGTCCAGCAGCACAGATTTTCAACAAACACTTATGCAGAAACATTTCTCCAATCGAGAACAACAATAACAAATGCACGTGTTGTCAAAATATATGGCTGAAGGTTATTTAACCCAGACAATCTTTTAAAGATGAGCTTGATGTAGTTGAACCAACATTCTTTCCTGTGACCAAGTGAATACCAATGTCTCATTTGTGTGGGAGCACCTCAAGGCCCAGAAAAATTACACAACACAAGCCAAGTAGTTGCTTAGGTTTAAACATTAAAAATTTGGGATAAATAGATTTAATCCTTAGACCTAGCATCTTAGGGTGTAGTGCGCCTGCATAAAAGCTTGCATTATTACATAAATCCAGGAAACGTAAGAATTTGCCGAGGACTTTTGACTCATGATACCGTTCATTTACAGTGGCTCCTTAGTCCTTGAAGTTCATTTGAAATTTGAGAGATTTTTCACAGGAAGGCAATGCATAAGAAAGTGTCCCTAAATGTGCTAATGCGTTAAATGCATTCATGGGTGGTTCCTTACCCTTTTTGTAACATGCCCAATTCTGCATACATATGGTTCAACAGTGGATCATGTGCCGTAGTTTAAAAAAAAAAAAAAAAAAAGCCTTCATGGTTGCCCTGCCTCTTTGACTTACCACATGCTACTTTGGCATCAGGATCTTGTCTGAGGTGTGCATCCAACACGGCATCACTGATTTGGTCACAGATTTTATCTGTGGAGCAAAATAAGCACAACAGTTTAATGCGATTCCTTAGTTTGGTTGGTAAAATGATAACAGCTGATATTTTACTTCATAATTAAATGAATGAAACATTAAATTATGCATATTATAAAAAGCAAAAGCCAAACCAAATTAAAAATTACAGTCATTAAGAGAAGGTTTTACACTTCTTGTCACTTAAGGCATTTTGTTGAAACCCTTTTACTGGATAATGACTAGTTTTCAATCAGTTGTAACAAAAGCAAAAAATTATTTCAATGCAAAACAGATGCAAAGATATTTGTGCTTGTGTTTGCCCCTTCATGATGTAGTTTCCACAGTTGATTGCTTGAATGCAAAGAAATTGAAACCCGTAGCCTAAACTCCATATCCACATATTTGGAGGCCTTTAACTATAGTATAAGACCAACCATAGTGTGTTGGTCTTCAACTTCAACATTTCCAAAAAACAAATTTTAGAACCGGTGCGACAGGATTCACAAACTGAGACTATTCAGCTTCCAGGTTGTTGAAGCCGTTTTTCTTCCCTTACAACTGCAAAGGCTGTGAACGGGACTACTTTGACCCCAGAGTTGAACACTAGCCCCTACAGTACCTATATTTAGGAGTACTGGTAAGCCTATTATCTGTTGCAACAGAGCTGCCCCAGTATGAGACTGAGAACTGCAGCACACTGTGTCCCAAGCTGCTCAATAATTCTTCAATTAAAGCATGAAAGACCTCAGTTTTGGCTTCTTGTAAGTCTTTTCACTGAAAAGATTTAACTAGTCTTGTCACAGCAGTGAAAGCACAGCGTTTTAATGATTGCTTAAGTGCAATCATTAAAAGTAAGCCCTTACAGTGAATTAGCCAACACAAAAGCAGTCCTGCCACAGGCCCTAGCCTCCTCATTAAGCTTATTAAGTTAGGTTTTTGTTTGAGCTGTTTAGGAGAGGTGTCAGTCTGCGACTTGAAAAGTGGCGATAACGCGGGACAACACAACTCCTAAACATCTCCGACAAATTAAGCATCATTACCTGCCTGAACTTATGCTATGATGCAGTGCTAAAGGGTAGCCAAGGGTCCTAAATAATCACAAATTTGCGTTTACTGCCAACACCCCCAACGGGATAGAAACATCTTGACTACTCGCTATAAACTGACGGAGGGATGGGGTGGATGTGATTGACAAGCACCAACAGTCCGGGCTAACGTGGTGTTAGCATGCCAGCTAGCCGCCATGCAGCTAGCATGCAACCGTGACTGAGCTTTCAAATAAACTATTTCCTTAACTTCTAAGGAGTATAAATGATTACAGGTAGGGTCTGTAAGGTGTGTGGGAAACTTTACATTTTGTATAAACTGTTTAACAATCCACAAAACTCTACAGAGAAGCCGAGCAGGCCATTCTTTCATTCATGTTTTCTGAGTTAAGACGATCCAAATATCAGTTTTATTTAGCTTTAGAGTTTAGCCGAAATTAGACTGCTCCAGCCAGTGTAACTTTTAGCCCTTTCCCCTTTAAAACAACCTTTACATTTATAGTTTTCGCCGCATTTTCACTTAAATCACGTTCTGTTCTCTTCTTTGTGTCCCTTTTACTTAATATTCCCTGACTTTACTGTTCAAAAGTAAATTAAACAAGCCACTGAAATTATTATTTCTAGCTTTACAATAAACTCCACTCAGACATGCCAAGCTAGCAGCGCTACCCAACCTTGTTTGACAGGCTAACAAGATGCTAGGCTAATTATTATGGTCAAGGAGGAGGGGGGAGGAAACTACCTCACAGACAGGGAATGGCACGTTAAAACTTACCGGGGTGTCCTTCTCCAACTGACTCAGAAGTGAAGAGGAAGCAGTCTTCATCGTAAACCGAGCTGCTGCTGTTAATGAAACCGTTCATCTGGTAGTTCATTTTAGCCACTCTTAGCTAACAAGCTAGTCGACTATATACCTACTTACACAGCTTTGATACAAAACCGGGAGACACGTTTTACACCTTCACCCGGGTCACCTGCTCGCTCTTCTCTCACACATACACATGCACACACACAAAGCGACAACCACAGTTAAAGTTCAGGGAAAACAGGACGGACCAGACAGCTGAATTTATGGTCTGCACAAATTTCCTCAGACCCCTCAAGTCATTGCTCTGCAGCCAATGTTATTGTTGAGCACAGACCATGTGGTGCTCATGGGCGTGCTCATACCAAGACCTAAACGCCAAATGGCCCTGAAGACAAATGGCAATAAAAACTCAAGCGTGAACCCTGAGATCTGCTGCACGCTGTATTTTGTTGTGTTTAGTATTTGGAAAGCAGTTTCCAACGTTTGTGACAAGATGTTATGGTCTAGAATGTGGAAATACAAAACTAAGAACCCTAATAAACCATGATTGCACTATTAAAATATGTGCCATGTGAGGGATTAATTTATAGCGAGACTGTAAACATGTAAAGTAAATATTTTCCACTGTACTGTGTGCAAAGTGTTTTCATATTTTTTATTTGTACTGAAAACATTATGAGATGTGTAAAGAGAATAGGAAGAGGTCAAACAGTTTTTTGGAAAAATGTTTGTAATTCCCTCTGCACCTGCACAATGGATTTAAATCAAACAATTACCATGCGATTCAAGTAGAGACTTTCAGATTTAATTCAAGGGCTTTAGCAAATGTATTGCATTAACTGTTTAGAAAGTACAGCCACTTTCAGAGGCTCAAATGCAACTGAGCAATTGACTGACAAGCAGTTTCATGGCCATGTGATGTCTTTCCCCCAATAATTCACAAGAAATTAAGCAGATAAGTTGATTCTAAGCATCCAACCTTTGGTAGCTTTCCACTGGAACACTCAATAAGAGGTCCAAAGGGAAGATGGTGCAAGTGAAGATTGAAAAACCAGAGAAACAGCAACAACTTCACTGACCAGCTCAGCACCACCAAAAGGCCTAAAACATGACAGAAAACAGCTAAAGTGGATGATGACAGAATTGTTTCCATGGTTAAGAAAAACAGCTAACAAAACATCTAACATAGTCAAGAAGGAGGAATGTAAATACAAATGGGTTTTAGAACAAGATGCAAACCACTGGTTACACCCAAAAATAGGAAAGTCAGATTAGACTTTGCCAGAAAACATCCAAAAGAGAGCACAGTTCTGGAAAAAAAAAGTATACAGATGAAACCAAAAAAAACTTGCACCATAATGATTATGGAGAAGGAGAGAAACAGCTCATGATCTGAAGCATATTACATTATCTATCAAACATGTTGGAGTCAATGTTATTGCATGGGCATGTATGGGTACCAGTGAAACTGGGTCACTAGCATTTATTGATAATGTGACCGCTGATAGAAGTAACAGCATGAACTGTGAAGTGTACAAGGCTATATTCGCTGCTCATGTTCAGCCATATGCTGCAAAACTGATGACTCAAAGCAACCCAAGAGTTTCACAAGGTAAAGAAATGTCTTCAGTGGTGAAGCAGTCGCCTGATTTCTGTAATTCTTAATCATATTATGTAATACTATTGTTAAACCCACGAACTAGAGCTGAAATTCTGCACTCCACTCACATCTTGATCCACTTTTAAATCCATCGTGTTGGTGTACATAGGCAAAACTACAAAAGATGTCATTGACCAAAGATCTACTGTACTTTTGGAAGTCAAAGCTTTGCATCTATTTTTTCAATAAGGTGCCGCATTTATTATTTGATGCTGAAGAAATTCAAAAGTAATGTTAATGTAATGAGATCACACTCCATGTTTTTGTAATCCCAACTTTAAAAAATGTTATTTGTGTTCTGGGATAGATAGAAGAACTAGAATTAGTGTCATAATCCATTAGATTAATTAATGAATTATTAAGGGACACCAAATAGCTCCAAAATGGTACAGCCACATGAGGGCATCTCACCTTCATTTAGGCAGAACCACATAAGTATCTAATGGAAATATATCTTCTCCAATGGTAAAGTGAATTGGAATTAGAGTGTGGTGAAAAAGAGATTTTCACAGGACTGCACAGAATCCTGTTTTCTAACAATACAGCCATGAATATTAACATTTAACATGCTAACTGATTCAGGATCTGAGATGTAACTCTTATTTGTCTTATTTATTTATCCATTTATTTCAGTTTCACTGGCCGTTGTATGGTTAGTCCATCAAGTGCATTTGATCAGCATCTGGTTTATACTTACCCTCTTATTTACTATGGAAGCAGTAAGTGTGTACTTATTTTTTCACATGACCACAGAGAGTCCTGTGGTAAAGTTTCTTTTTCATGTGACTTGCTCAGATAAGGATTCCTTTTTTCTTATGCTTTTTCATCATCTTTGGTTTTGGATCTTGGATCTTGTTGGTTAGAGTTCTTAACATATCATTGACTTCTTGTTGGACATTCAAAAGAAAGACTTTTTACCTTTTTGAAAACACTTTTCGAACACACCTTTTTAGTCCAGCATGCACTCTACACATACATGCAAAAATGTAAGTCGAGTCCACGTCTCTTATGTTTTCTGTTCATGACTGATGGATGGCCAACTACGTGTTTGCTCCTACATAGAGACTACACCCCAAAGTCTCTACATGCGTTCTTCTTCCCCACTCTCGCCAAGTGCGAGATAGGGGATTATTGGATCGTTGGGCTTCTCCATCTGGTATTGTAAGATCTTTACTTTACAATATAAAGCATCTTGAAATGACTTCTTGTGAAGTGGTGTTTTATATATAGAACTGAACTGAATCCAATTAATTGCCATATTTAAATCCCCAAGTTAAGTGGCAACTTGTATTGTATCTCATAGACAAGTGATTCCCTTTCCTGTGATCCATAATAGTTTGTAAATGACTTATCAAACACACATTCCCCTGTGACCCCGTGACTCTAGTAACATGTTTGGCTGTTAACATTTGCCAGGGGATTGAAGACGAATGCTAATTTTGACCTTTGGTCATTCAAAGTCTCTCTGAATCAAAATATTGAAGTCCAAGTGGAGTCACGAGTTGTTGTTCACTTAAAGCAGAAATGCAAGTAAGATATGTCTGAACTGAGGGTTAAGTGAGTTCACACAAATGTACAAACATATACTTTTTCTTGACAGCTTGATGTCATCCAATAATCAGCATTTGTTAGTTTGAATTTGCTCTTTTATTTGCACACTCACATAGATGACACAACACAGTTTCCTGGGAGCCAAAGAAACACATTAATAGCCTAAACAGTCACTCAAGGAGCTCTATAGAACAGGGGCTGTATCCACAAAAAGCGATGTTCAAGTTTTCACGGTCACATGTAGATTTCAGATAGAATTAGATGATTTCTCTACTTTTGGATGCATTAGACTTGTTTTATGAATACAGACCAAGACCTATAGAGTTAAATATTTAAACCATCATGTGCTCCAAAATGAAAGTTTGACATATTTATGGTTTAGCACAAAGGTCTACACAAAACCACTCACACACACACACACACACACACACACACACACACACACACACACACACACACACACACACACACTCTGCGGTTAACAGTGATACCATCAATACTTGTGATCCAAGGTCCTTACTCTGATGCAGGACTGTTTAAATGGATCCATATTGCTGTCAATAACATCTGTTCATATTGGTCACAGGTTTGCTCCAACTTTGGCCTCACATTCAATATGCTTGTTTACATAATGATATAGCTTATGAGTCTATAAAAGCACTTGTCATTGAGAGTCTGATCACATGTTTGACTCCAGGATACACATACATTAGTAGTGTATAAGATGATGATGGTCGATTCAGAAACAGGGATCTGCAGGGCTACAAGGTGGAATGTTTGCAAACTACATTAGGAGTCAATAAATATGGAGCCTCTATGAGCACGGTGACACAGGGGTCAGATCAGACTCTGATTTGATGGATATTGCTTTTTTTCCGCTCATACACTGTCTCATTTTAACTCTTGATCTTCATTTTCTTTGCAGTGTCTGTTTCCCCTGTCTTTCCTATCCGTTTCACCCCTGTGGGGCTAACCTGAGCTGGTCTGGGTTCACCTAGGATAGCAGCAACCAGGGCCTCTGGTGCAGTCACCACACTACCTGGAGACACAGGGCTGCGAGGACTGAGCGGGCTGATGGTGGGAGATGGCACGGCGTCGGGGGACACCAGCCGCTCCTTTTTAGAGCAGGGAGAGCGGCTTCGTGTCTGGCTCTCTTTGGAGCGAGGCCCGAGGCTGAGGCTCTGCAGAGAAGGGAGGGGATTAGATGAAAGAGCAGGAAGTGCAGGGCTGCAACTGCGCCGGTGACGGTGGTGGTGTTTGCCCGCTTTAGGGCTCGGGCTGCGGGAGTTTGGAGCCAGCAGAACAAGAGTGCTGTCATCTTCTGAACTGACATCGGAGCTCTCGGAGCGACACACGGTGGGACTGTGAACTGGCATGTTGATCTGTTGAGGACAAGACGTATATTGGCACAACGCTCAGTATGCTTTACTCAAGTAAGTACAATAAGTGCAAGTATAACTCCTGAATTAAAAATAATAATTAACTTAAAGATATCAGGCACTTCTTGTCTTTTGACAATCTGCATTTTTGAGCAGATTTTTAATATTGTGGCCAGGTAAAGTGGGGATAATTTCACTGCTTACACAGTGGTAGCAGTTTAATCTCCATATTTTGACTCAGATAAATGAAAAGTAGCGGACATATTAAGAAGTTTTATGATAAAATATTCATGTTTTTCTCTTTGATAAGCCCAGCTGCCTTATTCACGCATCCTGTTTTGTCAGTCAAACAGTTGGAAATTTGTCAGATATTACTTCACTCTCACAGAGGACAAACAGATCCTGAAAATATTCACATTTTAGTGGATAGAATCAGATTTGTTTGCTATTATATTTGCATTTAAATGGCAAATATAATATACAGTTTACTTATATATACAGTATACACTAGCCATGCCATTTATACCTGTTCAACTGCTCATTGATGCAAATATCCAACTAGTCAATCATGTGGTAGCAACTCAGTGCATATAGACATATAGATATGGTCAAGATGACCTGCTGAAGTTCAAAATGAACATCTGAACTAGGAGGAAAGGTGATTAAAGTCGGTTTGAACATGCTTGTTTCAGTATTTCTGACACTGCTGATCTACTGGGATTATCCCACACAGCCATCTTACAGAGTATGGACTGAAAAAGAGAAAATATCCAGTGAGCCGCAGCACTCTGGGTGAAAATGCCTGTTGATGCCATAAGAGAATAGCCAGACAGTTTCAAGCTGATAGGAGAGCAACAATAATCCAAATATCCTCTGGTTATAACCAATGCATGTAGAAGATGATCAATGAGCGCACAATATGTCAAACCTTGAAGCAGATGGGCTACGGCAGAGGAAAAACCACACTGGGTGCCACTCCTGTCAGCTAAGAACAGGAAACTACGGCAACGTTTCATGAATCTGCAGCAACTGTGTGATCCTATAATGTCAATATGTACCCAGATTTCAGAGGAATGTTTTGCAGCACCTTGTTGAATCAGAATTATGGCATGTCTGAAGGCATACGAGTGCCCTAACCCCGGTACTAGGAAGACATACCTAATGAAGTGGCTGATGATTGTACCTGTGTACCTGAATCTGTTCTTGACTAACAGGAATGCATTTGCTTCACGTTGTTCTATAATTCGTGTTACCTGAATTGGTGATGACAATCCAACAATGCTGTTCATGTTATGACTGTAGTAACCCAGGAAGTATTCACAGTCATCTCTCGGCACATCCTCCTCCGAGAATGTCACCTGTGGAGAGAAAACCAGACAGATTATCTCTGAGTTCAGCTCAAAACATATTTTTGAATTTGTGCTAAGGCTCACCTGCGTTGCATGCTCCGCTTTGGCCCACACATACGCCTGATAATCTTTGTGATGTCTGAATCCAACCTGCAGGAAGATAATTGCAGGTGCTGACACTGTGGGAAATATGTGTAAGAATTTATAAACTTAAGACTTACCTTGTATATTGCCACCCAGTCCCATGAGCTGCGCTGATAAGTTGATGCAACAGTGAATCTGACTGTAGCATCTGAGGCTTTGCACCATTCCTTGTTTACCTGCAGTTCCACCAGAGGCATATCCACCCTGAATGGGAACTAGGAGATAAGTTATAGATAGTTTGATAAAGCATAACCTAGCAATGTAACAACACAGAGATGTAATTATGGCATGCTTCATCTGAGGTCATATGATAATCATTGTCTCACATGTAGTGAAAACAGGGCAGAAACAGGTTTGTGGTCACTGATGGTGAAACCCATGTGACTGCGATACGCATGCTGTGTCACTTTAGTTGCCCCCCCCAACCACGAGGTCAGGCCACGCTGCAGTGCTGCATTGTGGGTAGGAACTGGTGAACCAGTGCGGCGAAGACGCCATAGGATGCGATCTGTCCAGGCAGGTTTCCTCTTTTTAGCACTGACAGAGAAACAGACACACGGTTATAAGTGGTGGAAACTTTGCTTTTAGACAATAAAATCAACAACCCTGTTTACACTTGGTTTTAAAATGCATTTCAGACATCTGAACACCAACTGGAGAGCTGATAACTCATCATCATTTATACTTGCTACTCCAACCCTAATGTTCACTTCTGTTTACTGCCAAGGTTGATAAGCTGAAGGTGAAAGAGCCCCTCAGTTATCACACACACAATCGTTACAAAAGTTTTCAGATCTGTTTCAAGAATAAATGCTGTTGTTCCCACAAGGGAAAACAATTGTTGGAAACAGCAAAAGGGCCAAAATTATTATGAAACTTGTGACAATTTTGCCTTTGAGATGATTACTTTAAAGATGAGGACCAGGTTTGTGACCACTCACAGTTAATTGCTGTCTTCAAGGTGAGTCAAGATGGTGATACAACGGCATTAGGATGGAGTCAGTCTGTTATTAGCTTGAGACTGAATGCGGTCAAGTTGGCAAATAGAAGCAGTCTGTTTGTGATGATACAGGAGCTAACTATGATAAAACTGAAAATCACAAATCTGCTGCTTTCTACATGCGCAGAAATTCACATTTACTACTTACATTCAGATCCTCATTTGAAACAGAAATTCCATAAATAGTTACATAGTTTCTGCAGGACAGCAACTTTACTGCAAAATGACACATACGCTCAGCTACCTTACTGTTATATAGAACTTTAACCAGAATATAACCAGTTGAGTCCAGTCCCCTATTGCAAAGAGATCAGACTGATTCAGTTTGATTCTGTTGTGTTGTCAATCTGATGACAAGTATTTGAAAACCTCCATCAATCTGTACGAGCCGGTCTGACTGGTTGACCGTGACTGTTTGGAGACAGGTTGCCTCCGACCAGCTGATTTGTGTTATCACCTTGCAATTGAAACTGTTGTCCAGAGGTTAAAAGTGTTGCATGTTCAAACTTTGGACAATCAATTGGCAATCATTTACCAGATGGAACAATAATAATGCAATTACCAGGCAACCACCAATTTTTCCTATAGTCACAACAAGGTTACAATCCTATTTCTACTCTGGTGTGACTGATTCATAATATGTGTCCGTGCTATTCCACCTGATGAGACTGAGTGGATGTCATTCAAAGTCAAAGACAAGATGACTACACTGATGACACTTCGTGTTATGTCCTTATCAGAGAAACATCTGGACATATTAGGATTTAGGATCATAGTGTATCTCCACTCGGGATCTGATTGCCCAAGATACATTTTAAAACCAAGTGTAAACAGGGTCTAGATAGAGATGACTGAACCAACCTGGTGTCGTAGGTATGAGTGCCTACATCAAACTTATAAGTAGGTGGGAATTTGAGTTGTCCCTCCATGAAGCCTTCCAGGATGGACTCTGTGTTTTTAGCCATGTTGAGCTACAGAGTAGGGCAAACATTCCAGAATTATAATATTAGTAATAATTATTATTTAAACACAAGTTTTTGTGCTACAGCTCCCTCTGTTGGTTGTAGCGTCTGATTAAACAGGTGGCGTGAAGCCTTCCAGAAAAATCCATCTGTCTCTGTGAATGTGTGAATGCTTTATTAAAATGCTGAAGGTGCCTCACCTGATCCCGCTCCCACAGAAGAGGCAGCTTATTGCTGTCAATGGCACATTTCACCACATGGATATCATAGTCTTCAATACGGAAATTTAAATCCCCAAACCAAAACACGACACTGGGAACAGAATAAAGAGGCCTTTACTTCAGGAAGAGAGCACAGATACAAAGAATAAAAAAGTCAATTTACCACTGTAGTGCACTGTGCCTATGTAGATTCAATTAAAACATTTTCACATAAATACATATCATTATTAGCTAAATTAAGCATGCATGCTAAGGGTTCAAGAGGTTTGATCAAAACAGGAAAGATTTTTTTAACAAATATATGTGTGGGATTTGTTCATTGTTATAACTTAATAATGACATCACTTTTTATGGGTGTGCAAAGCTTTTTTCAGTTAATTAGACCTTTTATTAAAAAAAAAAAATTAAAAGAAAAGTCACCCACTCATGGTCTAGTACACCAGTAGCAGCCCCTCCTTCAAACTGCTGCTGCTGCAGGATGCTTTCAAAGTCTTCCATCCTCTGTTCCAGGTTCCTCATGTGAGCTGGCAGGTGACAGTTCAGGAAGCACACAGGGTGACCGAACATGGTCATCCTTGCACTGACGCCACCTTTATTCCCCTTAGAGTGACAGGAAAGGGCAAAGCATGCAGTGTCAAAGGGACCTCTTATGCAGACATGATTTAAAATTAAACAAACATCAGCGTATATCAACCAGATCTGTGCTCGGGGACAAGGTTGTGTTTTTTTTTTTTCCAACACTCACAACACCAGAAAGCCAGACAGTCTGCTGCTGCTGCACTGACCTCAAAGAGAAGGAGACTGCACCAGCAGCAGCCAGGGGTGATGCTGACATCAACACGCACAGGAAGGTCACACACTGACATATGCACCCACGCATGCATGCACCTGCTGGCAGGAGGGAGCACACACACACTATATCTTCCCTTGCTACCCCCAGTGACATGAGCCCACTTCAACTTTTGCAACATCATGAATCTCGGCTGGTTTCAAAGCAGCACTCTGTAATGCGTAGCACGTACCCAGTATCCCCCAAGTCCTGTGCGTGTACTCTGTGTCTGCACACCTCTGAGAAATGGAAGGTGGCAGAATTTAGAGAAAACCAGCAGTAGCACTCCCTGCATTCGCTGGGACGCCACCTGAACAGATGAGATAGATGAAAAATAATATATCCGTAGCAAAAGAAACTACAATTCTAATGGCGCTAAAGGTTATGAAGAACAACAGATTTCACTCCTTACTGACCAAAACATATCCAAAAGGGCTGAGCGTGTCCATGCAAAGCTCACTCCACTGGTCTGAGAAAAGAACATCCTTCAGTCTTTTGTTTATCATGGAGTTGACTTCTTGGAGTCTGGATGGTGCCAGAAAGTAGAGAAATGTCAAAATGAAAATAATAATACTAAAAAAAAGGACAGTGATGGGTAACAGGAGGGGAAGAATCAAAATGAACACAGATGACTGAGTGGGCATTCACGGCTGTCTCTTTGGCACCGCTGAGCCGTGCAGAATTACTTGCTTACCCGATGATAAACATGTCAATGCTCCCATCTGAGACATTTGGTCCAAAGAGAGAAGTGATGTCATCTGGCGGCACAGCTGATCCCACGTTCCATGTGATGATGTACACCCTTTGAAAGGACAGAAACAGTGGAAAAATTGCATGAGTTCTATAGTTTAAGGTAAACAAGGACGTAATCCATGCTGTAATCCTTAGAGAAAGAGCTTTCATCAGGGTTTCTGTGTACAGAAAAAAAGATAAGCACAATTAAGCACCTCTGCATCCCTTGATGATGACTAAGTATTCTGCCTGCCTGTGTGTCTGTGTGTGTGTGTATGTGTGTGTGCATGTGTGATTGTGGATGAGTTCTGGCAAAGATAAAAAGAAAGTATGGAGCTAATCATCCTTTGAATTACCAGTTTGATTATTTTGTGCTGAAATATCCAAAATAATTAATTAAGACTCCATCTAACCATCAGTTTCTTTGGTTTGTGATTTTCCTCGGTTAACAGAAACAGTGAGAACCACTGATTCACTTTGCTTTAATGCGAGATCAAGAAAAAGAAGCACATCCTGTTTTCCGAAACGCTGGAACCAGCAAGTATTTGGCATTTTTTCCCCAGAAAAAACAAATATTTGAGTGAATGTGGTTAAATGGACTCAGTGAATCAGCTTTACACCTCTGCACATTTTGCTTGTCATTATTTTGATATGCAAGTTCTGCACTGACAAAATGGTTTTATTAGCACAGACACACGTTCGGGGTCAAACAATTTATGTAAATGGACATCCTGTTGTTAGTTACAGTGCGTATTTACAGAAATAAAAGCACATCATTAGAGTTAATATTCCGCTCTGCCGATAGCCATTTATTCATAATTTAAAGTGTGCAGATATGATTTGTTGTGAGCTACATTACACCCCCCCCAAAAAATAAAAATAAAAGTGCCTTTGGATGAATTTGAGAGCTGTTAAACTTGGTCACATCTAAACAGCCTTTGACATCATTTATTCATTCAGTCCAAAATATCCAAATACCTCTACATTGTTAGACCTTTTTCTTACAAATGCACCCAACAAATATTAACAAATATTCATCTGCTGCAGAATTTTGTAATTATAACGGTGATCACTGAGCCATTGCTTGTTTAAGAAACTTAAAATCACCCAAGCTCAAACTGCATTATGTTTTTAAAAGGCGTTTTAAGACATTTGAAGCGCAACCTTTAGTTTTACATGTACAATAGTGCTGTGCGATAATGCAAATTTTGATATCGATCTGATACCAGATAAATACAGGGGCAGTATTGCAGATACCACATCAAAACAGTGTTTTCAGCATTTCATGTATTTTGAAACTTTTTTTTGACCTGGAATGTAATTGTGGCTTTCTCTAAAGCACTCTAGGTCAGCTTCTGTTGTTTAAATGTGCTACAGGCTATAAATAAGTGTCAGCACTAATTTGAATCCTGTCTTTTCTGTCTTTTACTTCCTTATCAATGGATCCATTTGTTTATAGAACCAATTCTACTGCTGTAATCTGTAAAGCTTTGAAATCCATTCATCCCCCCCAAAATGTCAGCTAGACCTGATGGTATGGATGCTTATCTTCTCCAGCTGATTTTAATACTGAGCTTATTAATTGCATTTTTTTCCCATCTGAGTCTGCAGACTAATGTCGTTACTAAAATATGGAAAGCAGCCTGTGTTCTCCTCTTATTTAAGAGTGGGCACCTTTTAGATGTAAACAATTATTGCCAATGATATATAAACTTTATACCCTGCCAAATTTCTAGAGTCTGAAATAAAGACTCACCTGAAACAATATTTGTCTGACTTAAGTCTTAAGTCAAACTAGGTCTGCATTCAAATTGGGTTTTAGTACCGTAATAGCAAGTGTTTTGGTAACAAATGATATTATTAATTCCCTAAGTAGGACAGAGCATTGTGCTGCTATGTTTTTTTCTGATCTTTCAAAGGCATTAGGTTCTGTTTACAATGAGTTACTGTTAGGCAGATTCAGTGATACTGGTTTGAGTAACGGGGCTTCACTTTATATAGAACACAGTGTGCCAAATCAAGTTTCCTAAAGAACAGAATACCCCAAGTTTTAGTTTTGGGTCCTGTTTTATTTTCTATTTTTAATTGAGAACATTGGGAAGAATATGCCTCAAGCTAAAGAGCTAATGTGAACCTTTATGCAGATGACACCATCATTTCCTCTTTAGTCGTTATGGTGATTTAGGCTGTTTGTGAGTTTCAAATGAGTGATGACTTTTAGGAATTGCAGGCATCATTGAAAGGTTTAATATTCGTTCACAATCCTAAAAAAAACTGAGCTCATGTTGGTTTCTAGAAATCGCTTTCAAATCTTAGACAATGTCGGTCTTTGAACCGTAGGAGAGAAGTATATGGTTGGATGCCAACTTTCCTTTCGTGTTGAATATTAAGCACTTGGCGAAAAAGCTGAAAGTCAGGCTTGGTTTTTATTATTGAAATAGGGCCTGACTGAATTGATCAGTTAAGAAAACATTTGCATAGTCTATACTCTTAAATGTACTTGGTTATGGTGACATTATTTACATGCATGCTGCCACCTATGCACTTCATCTTTTAGACGATGTGTAGTATTTACACTTTATTGTCTGGTACACATCACTGTGTACTTTATAATCTGCTTCCTTGGCCTTCGTTAACCCTAAGGAGACAACAGCACTGCCATAATTTATGTACAAAGCCATACTGAGTAAATTCCCTTCTTATCTGTGTAAACTCCTAACTCCTTTAAACAGCTGCTATGATTTGTGTTTCTCTTAGTGGCTCCTTTTTAGGGTACTCAGGATTTTTCTGAACTTGGTAGAACAGTATAGGATACAACAGTATCCTGTTTTGCACCTTGGTCTTGTAATAACCTTCAGAGCACATTAAAGATGAATGCTTTTATCTCCCTGGGAGACTTCAGAGCAATCATATATGTTCTTCTGTAACCAAAGACTGCAACTGCTATTCATGAACTGAACTTGATATTTTGTATTGCGTTACTTATTGACTTTGACTTGCTTTACTTTGTATAACATGTAAGCATGTTAGATTTGATTTTATAATTTCTAATTTTATAATGGTGTGCCTCCTCAGCCAGGTCTCCTTGTTGAAAAAGATTTATTAATCTCAAGGGACCTTCTAATTAAATAAAGGTTAAATAAATAAATAAACACAACAGAGGTGCCTCTGGGAAATCTACCAACACAATGTGGCCGTGTCACTCTGTCAGTTCAAAAAGCTTTTAGTGAAATTTGCTGCTGTGATTTATGTGATGTGGTCTGGCACACATCAGCTCTCTTATCAGCCCTGACTGGAGGACAGCATCTGTAGCAGTGTTTAAACACAAAATGGGCAAACAGCCACACACATTGTTTCTCTCACCTGAAGTTATTGTTCTCTCCTCCTGGCTTCTCAGACTGGATCTGGCTCTGTGCTGAGCTTCCAGGTGAGGGGGTCTTCTGGGGCTGAGGGCTGAGGCTGGGCTTGAAGCTTAGGCTGGAGGGCAGGTTAGGTGATGGCTGGCGAGGAGGGGGGGGAGGGGGAGGAGGGGATAGTGGTGGTGGTGGAGGAAGGCAGGGGGTGGGGTTCAGGTAAGGCTGGGGGCAATGGGGAGAATGAGGACTGTGAGGAGGCAATGAAGAATCTGTTGGGGAGTGTAGGAGTATGTTTGTACTCTGAGGTCCTGGGATGCAAATCGGGATCAAATCTATCTCGTTGGATGGCTCCACTGAAATTCTGGTTTGCCTTGGTTTATTTCCAAGAGCAGTTGGCCTTGGTCGGCTTATGCATGCCAGTGTTACTGGAGTGGACGCAGGCTTCGTCTGCCCTGACTGCATCTGCTCAGTCCCCCTTTTTGGCATAACGACCACCTGCATGGGATTCAATCCAGACTCTTTCTTGAGCTTTTCCGACTGGCTGCTCAGAGGTGCTTCCTGTGTTTGGAGTTGTGGAGGTAAATCCAGACCAGCTCCAATTAATGAACAGTTTCCAGGCTGTACTTTATGGCCACAAGGGTCCGTGCCAACTTGTTTCTGCGGCAGGCGATCCATCAACCTGTAACATCGTGTTTATGACATTTTTCTTAATGGTGTTTAAAGGAGAAAGAAATCACTGCTTGCAGAATGTAAAAAAGGCACAAAATTGTAACATTGCTTGTCAGCACACAATTGGAAGAGCAAAAGAAGTGCCTGCAGTGAGTGGAAAATGAGAAAGAGTATTACATTATTTTGAGTACCTGTCCACATCATGCTCCCTTGGCGTCACTGATGATGTTATCATGACTAGGCAACTGGGCTAAGGAACTAACTTTAGGCCTGCTGCGTCCTGGATTACACCCTAGCTGCTAAGCAAAGTTAATTAGCCCCTGACCCTCTTACAAAGCAAAAGAAAAGATTGTTAGTGGTTATTTAGATAAGGAATAGGGCTGTAATGTGCTTTTAGAGCACACTGCTTTTTGTAATCTCTCACTTTAAGATTTGAGTTCAGTCAGAAGGGAAGCAAAGGGGATGGGACACAGCTGCAGATAATGAAGCACATCAGGCAATGTCAACAGATGCTGTGGGTCACAAGCATAGGTGTCGGTTCCGCTTGAATATTCAGGAGGGGACACATTAGCCTGGGGTACGTGTTAGTCCCCTAGGAAATTTGAAGCATTGTACACTTCATTTCCTGCATTCTGGTGATTTTAATGCTCCAATTTGTTTCTTTCTGTTTAGAAATGTCAAAACTACCCCACAAATAACAATTTACAACAGCCTCCTGGAATATAATGCAATGAGTCTTTCAGGCTTTTTGTCTCAATTTTGTGTGTGTATATATCTCTGTCTATCCATCTATCTATCTATCTATCTATCTATCTATCTATCTATCTATCTATCTATCTATCGATCTATCGATAGATAGATCGATAGATAGATCATCATTTCTTTCTGAGCTCCAGCAAATTATCAGAAGTCAAGCTTTGCAGCTTCTGACTGACATTAAAACAGGGTGTGTGTTTGTGGGCTCAGTGGGATTAATTACATTTAGCAGAAAAGATCCAGTGTTGTGAGCTTTGGATATTGCAAATATTGATAAATAATATTTCCAGAGTAAAAGAATGAAGCATTGCTGAAAAAAAAAAAGATTTTAGAGGCATTTTCTCTGCTCCTTTCGTGATTTTATTTATGGAGTCAAATGTGCTCAATCCTAAAATCTACACCTGTGGTTACAAGGAAGAGGATGCCTGACATAAGAAGGACAGGTGCCTCCCTCCATTTTGTTTACAAGTCCTTCCACTCATTAATTATACACCTCTGTTAATAATGAATGACGTTCAAATGAGGACATCTTTGTAACTGAGAAATTCACGTGATCACAGCAATAACCCGTGAAACAGAGCTGTGAGTAATAGCGATCACACAGGTTTGAAGTCAAGAGGAAACTTTTGGAGCTTAAAACCCGGTGCCGGTGGGCCTTTCACATATGCACCCCCCCATGAGGCTGCAAGTCTGAATGACAGCTCCGTTATATGCAAAGGTAAGAGACTTATAGAAAACAACAAAAACACGCAGTTTCACAGGTGCAACCAAGACAAACACAAAGACAGCAGCTGCTCGGGCTCACTGACGCTGTGAGGGGAGAAAATTACCTTTCATGCGTTGTTATATTTCCAAGGTGAACGAAAAGGTGAGCTCACACATTCATCAGTCCTCTTCTTCTTCTTTTCTTTTCCTCGCACACTTATGAACGTGAGCTGGCTGTCACAGAGTAAAATCGATGAGGTCCGGAGACAGTCCCGTCCGGTCTGCAGGGCTGACGCGACCCGTCGGTACCGTGGATCGTCTCGTCACGGTGCAGCCTGCGCCGATGCCGGGCTGTCAGGACAGAAAACGGTCACGGTTGATGCGCCCGGACTCTTGCATGTTGATGCCTGTGCCGTGATACAGCAGCTGATTATACCTCATCCTCTGGCTACCTCGCGCAGTTCGCCGGTGCAGCTGTGCACTTTTTAGTCAGCATCCCTCCTGCACCTCCTGCACAGCAGTCTTACACCGACCCAGCGCCTCTCTTTCCCTCTCTCTCTTCCCAACACACACCCTCTCCTTCTCTCTCTCCATCACACATACACTCTAGATAAAAGCATGAACACCCGGGGGTGGGCAGAGCAGGACAGGCAAAACAAAATTCAGCTGCCAAAGTGCAGCCGGCCAGAAATAACTGAGCATCTGTCCTATCACTGACGACATTAATCTGACATTAGTGCGTCACTGATAGCACGAATTGATCCATATGTCAATATTTAAATTTCACTTTGGGCACTGGCAGCTGGTAATATTATGTAATATTATGTACATCACAACAATCCATTAAACGAACAAAAATAATAAGCGTTAATAGCAACTGATGGTGTTTATGCCGAGCTTTTTTGTCGAGCCTATCAAGAAACAGAATTTTGATGTATAATGTTTGTGACTTTGCTTTTTTTTACGTTTGTATTATATTCCTTAATACACACAAGCTTGCGCAGTAAACAACTGCACAAAACAACTGTGTCTCAACAGAAAACATAACATATTACCTCAAAAGTACTGTTATTACTGTTTGGGCCGGTAGTAGGGCAGTCTATACAGTGACAATGCATTCAAACCAAACTGACTACATACAACATTTTCTCTAAAAGAGCATTTAATAAAGCCTTTAATTTTGATTCTTTGCAAGGTATGAAAATTATTCTACAGATTGTGCTGGACTGCATTTAAATGCACATCAGAAAATCTCTTGTGAACATACAAGAGATTCCAGAAAATAAAGTGTGAGGCATCACAAGAAACATCACCGCAAGAAAAAGGGAACATTTGTGATCAGGAGTTTACATCCACTCAGCATGAGCATGAATGTCAAGGTAATTTGGGGCTTTTAATGATTTCTTTGTACTGTTCTTTTTCCTGGATGGAAAAAGACTCTAAAAATCAAGAATTGGGTGCACAAGTTTGACTTAATTTTGTATTTTTTCGGATCCACACAGATTCAAATATATACCCCACTAATATTTCGTACAGGGATTCTCAGCAAGCTGCAAAGCTTAAGCTTAACAAGCTTCTGCCACAGTTCTGGCTGGATATTTGATCACTCTTCTTGGCAGACTGGTAGAGTTCATTTAAATTAGTTGGTTTCCTTGACTGGACCCGGCTTTTAAGCATATTCGACAAATTTTCAATAGGGTTGAGATCAGGGCTGTGGGAAGGCCGCTCCAGAAGCTTAGTATAAGCCTGCGTTATCCATTCAAAAACCTGTTTTGATGTGTTTGGGATCACTGTGCTGTTGGAACCGTCAACTGTTCAATGATCCATCTGCTGATTTGAGATGAAGTTGAAAAATTTGGAGGTTGTTCTCCTCCTTCAATATTCCATCCACTTTGTGCAACGTACCAGTACGACTGGCAGCAGAACAGTCTCAGAGCATTATGCTAACACCACCATGCTTAAAAGCTAAGTGTGGAAGCTTTACCTTTACCTTTACTCCAAACACACCTGTTGTCACTGTAGTCTGATAATACATTTTTTTCTTCATAAGGCATTTGCCTTGTCCATGTGGGGATCTGCAGATTTCAGTCAAGCTTGAAGGTGTTGATTTTGGAGCAGGGGCTTCTTTCTTGGTCAGCATCCTCTATCTCCATGGCGATGTAAAACACCCTTCAATGTGGATAGTGATGCTGGTTTTCTCAGCAGTTTCCAGTTTATGGCTTGGCAGGCAGGCTGAGCCTCAGAGGTTCCTGGATTGTTCCTGAAAATGCTGACCAACTTCCTCTCATCTTCTTCCAGATCTATGCAAAGTGGTGACATATCAGAATAACTTGTATTTGTATACAGTTGTTTGAACCGATGATCTTGGAATCTGCAGTTGCTTAGAAATGGCTCAGAAAAACCTTCCCAACTTGTGTTAATTGGCAATTCTCCATCTTTAGACTTTCTCAATATTCTGAGTATTGATCAATGAGTCCTATCAAATAAATCCTCTTTATGCTGCCAGACAAACTACCAGTCGTAGTCAATCATGATCACTAATGAGAAGTTAACAGGCCTTGGACTTGTCAAGTCTAAAGACATTGTTGATAATGTGTGGCTTAGGGACAATCCAGAATAAATTCAAACTTGTGTACCCAATTCTGTTTTTTGAAGTTTGTAAAGATGTAGGCTGTACAATCATTCCCTTTCATATATTAAGTTCTGATCACAATTTTTAAAGGTGAGATAGTCAGAGCCTCAGACAGCCCACATCTTTTAAACTCCATGCCCCATGTCAAGGCAAATTGTAAGCTGTTCATTAAAGTATCCAGCACACCACCAGCTGCTGGAGAAAATGGCATCAGGGAAATGCTTTAGTACCATTTTTATCAATATAACAGTAGGGGGTACAGCGCATATAATGGAACTAATATTTATTAAATGGATCTGTAGTGCTTACACTTTCTGGCCCTTAACTGCATCATCATAAAAGTTGTTCCCAGAATCTCCCTGTGACTGTGGGATTAATACACATGTGTAATCTCACTGGAATGTACTGATCCAAAGCGCCAGCTGTCCACTGAGAGCACAGACACCCACAAGCCCCTGCTAACACACACAAACCAATATGAATACTACACATTTGGCACATTCGAGTGATGCATGAGCCAGATGTGATCGGAGGCGAGATGTAAATATTTAGTTGAAAAAAAGCACACAACATTGTCCCTTTTGACATCAGCTTGCGGTAATGTGTGTAATATTTGTAAAAACTGTAATCACAGCAACTCCCGAAGGTTCTGAGTCTATGGCCGCTTCTTGGTTTTAACCAGGCCTTTTTCCACCAGACAGCGGTAAAACTCCTGGATATATGTGTACACGCATTTCCAGTCGGGCTCGTTCATCCGGACTAAGTCATCGGCATCCAGCAGAGGGGGGCAGCCTGCCAGCCTCCTGCAGAAAGTGCAAATGTCAGTGAAAAATGACTTGAGAGAAACAATGTAAGTGTAAAGTTACTTTGTTATTTATAATTCAAAGCTCGAGTTTTTGCAGATAGGACATATAAGGAAGGAGAGCTCACTCCGCAGTGCTGAAAGCCAGCTGGAAGTTTTCCTTGGGCTTGTTGGGGTTGAGGATGGAGTACTCGAAAGCATCAGGGAAGAAGCGGTGCACCAGGGCACAAAAGGCAATGCCGTCTTTCCAGCTGGAGGAGAAGTTCTGAATGTCCACCCCCTGTTTCATACCAGAGCGGGATAAGTTTAGAGGGAAAAGTGGCAGCAAGAGTGACATAAGAGTCAGGGCTATGTATAGCTCCACGGGGCAATAATTCATAGACAGAGTGAGGTAGGGCATATTTACCTCATATGGCTCTGTTTTGGCCCTGCACCAGTCCAGAAGCATCTGTTTGACATTCTTAGCGTTGGGTGCCGCAGCAGGAGGAGCAGCAGCAGCAGAACTGGCCTTGCTGAGGAGAGGAAACAAAGACACGCTGATCACAAAAGTATGGGTCACCTCATCTTTTCACATGGCAAATGCTTTGAGCACAAATGCTTTTCCCGCTCATTGAGTGGCAGTGCTGAAGCATCATTTCTATATCAAAGAAGCAGATGATTGTTCTTTAATCCTCTTTTTGCAAAAATGTTCACCTATGCCGCCTCGCCCGTGACTCACCTGCCTCCTGTCCTGTTAAAGGGAGTAGTTGCTGATGGAGATGGCTGGCTGCTTGGTTCTAAAATGATGCAGAGAATTAAAGTGTAAAAATTATTAAATCTGAAGTGCAGGATGATGCATTAACAAACATTAGGGGGTTCACAGTTACTGTTTATTGGCAGCTGCTGGTTCATGGATGCTCTTCCTATGCTAACGGTCCCGCCTGTCGTTCCCGCTTTGCTCAGACCTTGCTGTCTTAGGTTTTGCTGCCTTAACCCTCGCTCCTGCTCCCGTTTTTCTGATGATAGGCAATTTAAAGAGAGAAAAAGAAAAGCAAAGCACCAAATGAGTCATGATTATAGCACTTCCCCTCACTATTTGACAGAGCTGTCAAAGTTTTCCTGAGACTTCACCTCTTTTTTTCTTCAGGAGATCCCTTAATGCAGAACGGATCATCCGTCTCTCTTCAAAATCTGAGGTGTTGTCGAGCTAAAAAGATAATTACAGGTAAAGAAACAGATATTATAAACCACCTTGTAATCCGGTCTTTCAGAATATTTTTATATGACTGCAGGGATGTCTTGTAAATCTAGACAAAACTGAGGTTACTTGGTTCTAAGTAATGGCATTACTTTGGCTTCCAGTAACACTGTGAGGAATCTTGGAGTTGTTTTTCTGACCAGGATATGTCCTTCAGCGCACACATTAAACAAATATGTAGGACTGCTTTTTGTCGTCTGTGCAATAATCCAGAGCGATGCTGAAAAACTAGCCCACACATTTGTTACCTCTCAGCTGGACTACTGTGATTCATTATTATCAGACTGTTTTGAAAGCTCCCTAAAAAGCCTTCAATTAATCCAAAGTGCTGCAGTTATTCTCTCAGGAGAGAGAGGGAGATCATATTTAATATTTTGCCCATATTAGCTTCTCATCATTGGCCCCAGATTTAAACCAGAAATAAAAGAACGACTAAAAGAATTATTGAATTGAATTTAAAATCATTCTCCTCACATGTAAGTGTTTTTGTGGTTCCCAAAAAAGATCATTAATATGTCAACTGGTAACATGTTTATTTAATTAAATTAAGTTAAAAACTCAGATCAACCCACCAGATTTAAGTTACACACAATAAGTGAAACTTAGAATTGTCACTTAACAAAAAAAAAAAAAAAAAAAAAAAAAGAAATAAGTTAATGAAACAGGTTTTAATTTCAACTTGAGTTGAAAGTTGATAGAAATCCCCCCAAAATTTACTAAACTAAAGCAGAAAACTGAGTGAGAATCATTTAAAACATTGCATTACATCAAATACAGCGTAGAGTTTCTAAAAGTAGAGTGGAAGGCAGAGACTTCAGCTGTCAGGCCTCTCGCCTGTGGAACCAGCTCCCAGTTTGGATTCAGGAGACAGACACCTTTTCTAGTTTTAAGATGAGGATCACAACAAGCTTATAATGGCAAGCTGGATCAGGTGATCCTTAATTATGCCGTAGTTATGCTGCTATAGACTCAGGATGTTGGGGGACTTCCCATGATGAGCACTGAGCGTTTCTTTTCCGCTTCACCCGTTTTCATTCTCCTTGTGTTTATTCGCCACTGCTTTATGTTATTAAAATTGATCTTCTCGTTCCCATAGTTTGTGTTTTGTCCTGTCTCCCTTTCCTTTCCTTTCCTTTCCTTTCCTTTCCTTTCCTTTCCTTTCCTTTCCTTTCAATACCCAGTTGGTCATGTCTCTTTGATACTGTAGGACGTTTATCTTACAATATAAAGCATCTTGAGGTGACTGTTGTTGTGATTTGGTGCTGTATCAATAAAACTGAATTTAAATGTCAGAAATTACACAGTTTAGAACACGCAGGATGGCAAAATGGAAACGAGACAACAATTATCTCACTGCTTTTTCTTTGCATAGATGTGATATGGATAATTTGATTGGCTGAAGCCACCTATAACTCACTCACCATCTTGTTGAGAACATCTTCATCCTCAATAGCAGCCAGTTCTTCGCTGGTTAGCGATGATTTGCCATCAGGTTTTGACTCCATGTCTGACAGGTGAACCTGGCTGTATGATAACAGAGCTGTCCTAACACATACTGAAATAATTCTTGACTTTCTGGGTTTTTTGGTTGTTGTTTTTTAGCAACAACTTTGCCGTAATAATCCAAAGTTAATCACTGACACGGGATTAAAAATACTTGAATTATTTTTGACCAACCAGGCCAGATAGTGCTCACTGTTTACAGTAAAAATAAAGCACAGGTTTTACAGATAGATCTGAAGAATTCGTCTGCATGCAGTCAGTAATTCTTATACAAAGTACTCTGTGAGACTTTGCCGACACAGAAGGACGTCTCAGTTTATCGCAGCAGATGCCTGACTACGGCACAGAGGGGGGAAAAACACGTACAAATATAGTAATGTAGCAAGCATTACTAAAAGAATCTGATAACAGCGTGCAACTATGTGCTGAGACACTGGAAAAATCTAGTACTCAATGACACAACATGGGAAGCACAAAGAAACAAGACTGTGAAAATTAGAGATTCAGATTAGGGGTTGGCGGCTGCTGAGGTTTGGTGTGACTCACCTGTTTCAGGGTGCGTTTTGTGGTGATCTTTAGGAGTCAGCACGCCTTGCTCCTCTCCTTGATCCTCCTTTAAAGTTCTCTGGGGAGCTGTGGGAGCTCAGCCCTGACATCACACCTCACACTGCAGCGCTTCGTAAGGATGCATGTTTGGAGAGAGAGTGCAGATTGCTTACACGAACCACCCAAAAAGGGATGAAAGAGGAGGAGGAGAAGAAGAAAGAAACACATCAGGTCCTGGTTCATCCATCTCTGTCACCTTCAGAAGAGTCCCTCCTCCTCTTGTTAGTGGATTCTGGATGATGCCATGTGAAAATTTATGGCGCATAACCTCATATAAACTTTGACCATGGCTCTACTGGAGTGCTCCAGACGAATCATCGGGGTGGAAAATAAGGAGTTAACAGTGGCAAAAAAAGTGAGGAGCACTGCCTTATTGAGGCAAAAGTATGACCACTGGACTTTGTTTACAGAAGTCAGAATGTCTGTAAAGGAGGACGGAGCGCAGACACACAGAGACGGATACAAACAAGCGTCTGGGAGAAAACAGCTTAAAAAAATATGCTCAACTTCAGCTGTGACTCTGTTAAGTGTTTAAAAGTTTTAGAGCCTAAGATATGGTGCCATTAAATCACAAAGCACACAAAGTGCTCCATCCAGTGGTGAGCATGCGCAACTGCTTCAAAATGTCCTCAAAGCGAGAAAGCACCAACATGAGGTGGCTCAGGCCTTTTTTCCCCAGCAGAGATTTTTCAAGCTGCAGGAAAAGCTGGGTATTGCTAAAGTTATACAAACTGATTCAAAGTTTTCAAATCTTCTAATCAGTGGATCTTGAATCTGTAATGCAAATTAGTTCCAGCTCTATTCTATCTGTTACTCATTTCCCAATCAGTGAACTGCACATATCTGAAAGTTGCTGAGGACCTTAATGATACTCACCCCCCACTTTGTTAGGTGCACCTCTTTAGCTGCTTATCAATGCAAATATCTAATCAGCCAATCACACGATAGCAGCCCAGTGTCTTTAGACATGATGAAGACGACCTGCTGAAGTTCAAACCGAGCTTCAGAATCAAGAAGAAAGGCGATAAAAGTTGATATAAGAACATTGTTGGTGGCAGACAGACTAGTCTGAGTATTTCAGAAACTGCTGATCTGCTGGGATTTTCCCATAAATCCATCTCTAGGGTTTACAGAGAACAATCCAAAAAAAGTAGAAAATATCCAGCGAGTGGCTGTTCTTGGGCAAAAATGCCTTGTGGGTGCCAGAGGAGGAGGGAGAATGGGCAGACCGTTTGAGCTGATAAGAAGGCAACTGTAACAAAAATAACCACTTGTTACAGCCAAGGTATGCAGAAAGGCACCTGTGACTACACATGACATATCAGATCTTATATCAGATGGGCTACAACAGCAGAAGACCACACAGGCTGCCACTACTGTGAGCTAAGAACAGGATACTGATGCCACGGCCTCATCAAACATGGACAACAGCAAATATGAAAAGCGTTGCCTGGTCTGATGAGTCGTGGTTTTGTGTAAACAACACGAAAGCATGGATCTATCCTGACTTGTTTTAATGGTTCAGGCTGCTGCTGCTACCGGTATAATGGTGTGGTGGACATTTTCTTGGCACATTTTGAGCCACTTCGCACCAACAACACAGCCTACCTGTGTATGGCTGATCACGGCCATCCCCCTCATTCACATCATGGATGTTTAGATGACAAACCTGCAGTAACTCTGTGATGCAATCATATCGATAGGAACTAAAATCTCTGAGAAATGTTTACAGCAACTTGTTGAATCTATATCATGAAGAATTAATGCAGTTCTAAAAGGAAAAGGGAGTCCACAGTACTAGCAAGGTGTGGCTAATAAAGTATCCAATAAATGTATTTACAATAGTAAAAAAATGCTAATGTCTTCTAAGATAGAGTTAGACTGTTTTAAGAATTCAGTTTAAACTCACTTACCCAACCTAAGCATAAAATTACATCAATTACAAAGGATGTGGTTGGTCTCTCTAACCACAAAACAGGAAGGTGGTGTTGAATTCATTTCAGATATGAATGCAGTTTCAAGAACAAGGCAATTCAGAAATGAGGTGTTTGGTTTTGTTATTTTATTATACCAGTCCATTTTTTTCTTTTCATACATTTGCAGGTCACATGTACATGGATGAGCCGTATCTTTGCCCGTAAACAAGAAAAACACCTACAGCATTCATCAAAACTGCATTCTCATCTACAGTATGTCCAAATAAGGCATGAGGCAGACATTTCATTCCTGAACCAGTATAGTTTCAACCAGTCATATGACTATAAAATACATAACAAAATAAAATAACTATTTACATCCAACTAGCTTTGCAAACAATCAAACCCAGTATGCACACAGGAACTGTAGGCGTTTTTTAAGCGGCGTCTTCGTACCGTGTCAATGCAACAATTGAATTGTTTTTTATCTTCTCCAGACTCATAATCTTCTCAAACATGACAAGAACAAGTAGCCAAACCTGCCAAACAGAGCTGAGACTGTGAAATTAGATCATAAACCTGCAAACCAACTACAGCTTACCGATTATTAAATTGTCAAAATGTAAATATGAACTATTTTATCTGTGATCGATCTCCCTCGCTGTGGATTCTTTATGACTATTGAAAAGCTGCTTGATCTCAGTCCTATGAACGCAAGGGGGCGTAAGTCCTGTTTAAGAGTTGAGGTATTCAGTACAGTAGCCTAAAACCAGTGAAATGATCTGTTGAACATCACTTTTAAATGTGAGTGCTGTTATTAAGAAATATAAAACCAGTAAAGCCATACACACTGCAAAAGAAATTAAATGCAACCATTTTCAACTGATCATGTTATTATAAAAGCATCTTACACGTTTTGAGTAATTTTCATGAATGACATCCTTGAAATGTTATTCAGCTGAATCAACATGCGGCGTTGTTTGCTTTTATTCTTACGGTGAAACATGCTGAAAAAACTGGTGTGTCATATTGAGCCTTTTTCCACACAGGGCTTTGTTTTCATCTTTTGAGAGCTCACACTGTACATGAGCATTGATCGTATCTGGTCACTGACAGAACAGGTTTCACAAGACAAAAAAACAAAAAAAGCTTTAAAGTAAACATTTGGCATACCGTGCATGTAGGAAGGTGTGCAACAAGCATCCGAGGACATTTTGGATGCTTTCTGGAGCAAAAGCATGCAAGCGTCTGCTTTAACACACTCAAACTTTACATGTATACAGCTGCAAGACACTTGAGGACCAAATTCCACAGCATTAAACCCCCTCTGATTATTGCTAAGGCCCTAAAAAATAAATATTTTCTTTCATATAAATATCAGAGGGGGGATAAAATATGTCATAGTAAGATGCTTTTTAAATACTGAGAGTGAAAACGGAACACTTTTTAAAAGAAGTCAGTTTTTCTAAGACGTGCTGGCTTAACAATGACACAAAGGTTAGGATTTAAGAAGCGACCTTAAAGTACATCTCAAGTCTTTTTATTTCCCTCCTCGGGTCTTCCAGAGGGAAAAGCCAGCTAAGGTTGAGTGACACTCCTTAGAGACCTTGTGAACCTAATTATCGGTGCGCCGTTGTAAAAGTTGAAAATAATTGGACTAGCTCTACAGAGACCGTCTTTCCAGGTTGTTGCAAGAACAAAATTTAGGCCTGAAGTGGAAAGCCACACTGACGTTCATATAGTAGGACGAAACACAGCCTCTTATTAAAAATGTGCTTCAGGAGAGGAAATGTGGTGTGGCATTGCACAGAAGTGTCAGCTCTATCCATACTCATAACTTACCAACACTCACAACAGCAGTGCCTTTGCCTTTATTTAACAAGCTACCCACATTACATGTCTACATAAAAAAGCTGCCAAAAACACCCAGTCCCTTACCACAACAGGGCCGGGAGAGTGTCAGGTAACAGTACCATAAATATAGCTTTTTATTACAAATTGTGCCCGTTCAGATCTGAGGCCCCCCCCCCCCCAAATCTATGAGGCTTTACTATAGCGGATAATATCCACAACAGACACCCAAAACGTTGATTAGAGCCCTCTGGATACGAGAACATTTTCACAGTGGAGTAGTAAGAGTGACAGTGTGAATACCTGATGAGGTATCAAAGAGTTCAGTGTGCTCATGCATGCATATACCGCTATAGGCTATATGTGACACGGATAAGGGCAAAAAAAAACAAAAAAACATTACCTTCATTGTGAACCAAAGAAATATAAATAAATAATAATAATAGTACTACTAATGCAAAAAGGCAACTTTTCCTCTCTGCAGACTCCAGTTCTGTGTGAATAGGAGATAAATAAAGTGGCACAGTGAGGAAGTCAAAAAAAATTTAAAAAACATCTGTCACTGTTGGCGACACTATAGCTGTATAAAGTCACACACTAGGGTACAACTCCTTTTTTCTTTTCAGTCCATTTTGTCTTCCTGTTTTCTGTCTGTGCCCTGATGATGGGGATGATATGTTTTATCAGACGCACTAGCTTTAACCGAGTCTTCTCCACGTGCACTGTGAAAATCCACTCGTACGGAGCCTTTTGCTTTGGCCCTGCGTGCATCCAGGTAGCTAACGATAAATTCTGAGTTCTGATAGATGAGCATGCCAGACAACGTGAGCACTGCGCCGGCACAGCTCAGGGCCGACAGTTCGCTGCCGAAGAGCAGTTGAGACAACAGCAGGTTTCCCACCACGCTAAGGTTGCCGAGGATGTGCAGAGTGACGGCCGAGGTGAGCGTGATGACGCAGCAGCTGGCCAAGTTGTACATGACCGAGCCCAGGCAGCTGAGCAAGATGAAGACCCACAGGTGGCGGTCGTAATGAAGCGGCGACTCAAGCATGGCCCAGTTTTCCAAGGCAAGAGCAGCTATGGCCAAGATGCAGAAACTGGGAATGGACATCAGGTACAGCAGGAACACGGAGTTGATCTTTTCCTCCTGAAGTAAAATACCTACAAAAACAGACAAATGTACACAGCAGTTACAAACAGAACACACATATTCCCATACAGAAAACAGAAAACTAAGCACTGCCCAGATGGTCAAAGTAAAGATACTGAGGCACAGCTAGCGGTGTCACAAGCTAAAAAACATGACAGCAGTTCTTTCATTTTAATAGTCCCACACATGCTGTAAGTGCTGGAGATGCTGCACAATAACAGCAACGTGGAGCTGCAGGTGCATCAACGGTCTGATGAGACTGGTGACGACAAACCCCCACCCCAGCACATAAAGAGTTGCGTATACAGAAAAGACGTGTATACAAATGAAAGTACGCAGAGGCTTTGCAATAGAAAGAGGAAACACTTCAAGCTTATCTAGTCACATCAATGTCCTGATCTGTACTCATTCAGGGAGAATCAGTTTATCTGGTTAACTTTATATTTACATCTGTAATCTCTCTGTGACAGCTGCATCTGTTGTAACAGTAATGCCACACACACACACACACACACACACACACACACACACACACACACACACACACACACACACACACACACACACACACACACACACACACACAATTCAAATGGCTATTACCCTTCAGTCTGTCAAAATGTAATGATGTGTGTTTTAGGCAAGCTGGAAAAGGAAGTCAACACTGAAGTGAAGTTCCTTTAACGACCACTTAAAGCAGTACATTCCAATAGACTCCCATGCCAAAAGTTGCTGAAAATTACAACACTAAACCACATGTTTACAGTCTGATATAACCAGATAAATTTCATAGTTTTTATTTTCATAACATCGCAGATAGGTGATGATTATCTGCTGTGCCTCACTGAGCCGGAGCTTTTACGCCATGCTTGTGCTGTTCCTACTTTTTGGAACATGTTTAATGGTCTACTAATGTTTTGGCTTGCTATGAGGTGCAGAGCATCCCAGAAGCTTGTGCATCAGCTGTGGTAAGTGGAAAATTAGTGCTTTATTAGTCTAATTATCAAATATCTCTATCAGTGTGTTGCAGCAGAAAGCTGTATGGACATAGCATGCTAACAGAGCCTGCTAGCACTAACTCACAAGCTAATGCTCCACTCTCTCGTCCATATTTGGTCAGGTCTGGCTCACGTGACAGGGGTCAAATGCTAACCTAGAGCCTTTAAAATGAGTCCAGTGTTGTAGTTATGTCCAGCCTTTATATACAGCCTATGTAGTTACCATAATTTGTGAGAGCAGCTGCAACAGGCAACAAAAAAATCTGTATTACTGTAACATTGCTGGTTACAAAAGATACTTTTGCTACCAATCGATTCAGACATATTTCCTAGCAAAAACACAGGGAGTACTTTCATAACAGTAGGTCCTTGTGATTTTATGAGCAAACTGAAAAAGGTGTCCATCAAAAGGAGAGCGAAAAGTACGTCAGAAGCTCATTATGCAAATCTCCTTTTTGGGAAATTTGTGTAATACGCCATGATGTCAGCGGAAAATAAAACACATTACTGTTAAACAACAAAACAAAACTCTAAATGCTGAATGTTTTTTAAAAAAATGCCCTAACAAAGTGTGTCAGAGTAGAAAAATAAACTGTTGCGACAACATGCGTAAGAGGCTTAAAATAGCTTCTTGAAACCTGAGACAACATCTGAGGGCATAAAATTTTAGCCATGATTAAAAATAAAATGTTCAGGACATCGTTTACATATTACATCCCAAAAGCAAAAGCAGGACCTACATTTTCCTTTCAACATTTAAACAAAGCAACAAGCAAAACACATCTGCAATTTGTTAAGAAGGGATTTAAAGTGATGACCCCTGAGGTTATGAGCGTGCCTGTACCTCTGCTCCACCAGGAACAAAGTGTGCAGCATTACATTCCTCTGAGCAACCTGCATGTCTGCTTCTGCAACAGACTAAAGACAGGGCCTCTCTTTATATGTGTGTTTAGAGACTCTTTTTGTCCCTCTCTGACAGCCACATTCTTATGAAGACTGATGACGTTGCAGAAGCTAAGCTACCGATCTGTGGCGCAATCGGTTTGCAGCTTTAAAGCAATTTATGTAATGAAAGCTCCAGTGAGAGCTCAGAACATTAGGTGAACGAGTACACCGGACAAATGCAGTGAGGGCAAAAGTTAGTCCACATGACATCAATCTAAGAAAGGAATCTCTTGCATGATTTTTCAACTGAAAGCCATTCATTTTTACCTCATTTAGATAATCCAATCAAGAATTCTAAGGTTCTATTAAGAATCTTTTGAAGATTTAACAAAATCAAGCAACGATCTGGCCTTTATTATTATTATTTTTGGGACATTTTATGGCTTTATAGCTAGATAGGAAAGTTAGAGAGTGAGGGACACACAGGACTGCAGAGAAGAACCAAAGTGTTAAACTTAACTGATTTGTAATTGAAAAACTTCTCGGTTTGTGGTGGATTTTCTGAAATGTTGACTGTACAAAAGCTTATTCAGTAAATGGAAACCTGAGCAGCAAATGTAAAGAAGATAAAATCATCTTCATAATGAAATTAAAGTTTATATTAGGAACCAACATAAACATACAACAGATCAGCCAGTCACTGGGGCATACCACAAAAACATATGTGTTTATTTATCACGTTCCCCTAGCAACTGAAAAACCAGCCAATGTGCCATTCCACCTTAATGCTAGGGTGCGTTTATGAACGGAGAAGTGAATCACCAAATTTCTAAGAAGTTCCAGGACCGCAGACGGCTGCAGTGTCTAAAATGCTCCCTGATGTCAGTTGGGTTATTGTTTCCTTTAGCAACGGGACAAAACAACATGTCAGCTTCCCAGCATGGCAAAACGGGACAGTGATGCAGAGAAAGTGGTACTCACTCTGCTGGATGGACTTGACCCCTCTCAGCATGGTTGCTGCGAACACAAAGAAGCAGCCAGTCTGATCAAACTGGACCTCTCCCATAATGCTGAAAGACGCTCCCAGGCAGATGGGCATCATGGCTGTGTATTTGATGATGTGATGCTGCTTGCCTAGGATCAGTGTGGAGATGGCCAGGGTAAAAAGCGGGGTGGTAGTGTATATCATTTGTGCAAATGACAGCTGGACATAGTTCAGACCCATGTTTCCAAAGGCGATGCTGGCACAAAACGTCAGGCTCAACAGGAACACCTTACATTTTGCGCTGGGGGTCAGGTCCTGCTCTCCGACCCCTCTGTGGCGGATCACCTGCAGCTTGATCAGGCCGTAATCCACCACTATGGCTGTCAGCATGTGCAGAGCTGACAGCAGCAGGGGGTACCTGAAGTTGTAAACGGCAAATATCCATTTGTTGAGACTGGAGATGGTGGTGCCCGTCACCAGCCAAACAATGACAGCTGACAGCAGATGGAGCATCTCTGCGGGTGGCCTCCTCCTCCTCCTCCCTGTCTCTTGCAGGGTCGCCTCGCATTTTGAGAAGCCATCGGCGCTGATCATGTTCGTATCATTGTCCTCTCTGTAAGGAAAACACATGTTCAGCTCGCACCTCTCATCTCAATCACAAATGGATGATAAAAACGGCTGAAAGCTGCGAAAATAACCGAGAGGCAGCTGTTTTTAACCCACTCTGCGGTCTTTTTGTTGCCCAGTAAAAAACAGAAGTGCGTTTTTCAGCACCGCCTATAGACACGTGTTTCTGTTTTACATGACGGCCTGATTGTGTAACACACCCCTGCGTTGGCAATATGACATTATCCAACAGTAAGACAGCCGGAGGACAGGAGCTCAGGGCGGGCTGGAAAACCGTCCGCGCCTTCCCACACACGACGGGGAATGACTGGATTGGTTATTATCCCGACGTGCAGCAAAAGGACCGCAAGTGACGAGCCAGTGAGCTGTAAACACGATGAGGCATGCCATGCGCCTGTCATTTAAAGCCTATAAGTATTAATCTACACATGAAATCAGGGGAATTATGTTTTTTCTCGTTTATGCAGGCTACAAATAGCATCTTTTCCCCAGCTCTGGAGAAGCAGAGCGAGAACCTGACATCAGAAGCGACATATAACGCTAAGTCCAGTGCACTCTGACAACATTTCATTCATGGCCCTGAGCGCATTAAATTTAACAGTTTCAGCCAAAACAGAGGGGTCGACAGCCTCACACAGTTTAACAGTAATGTGTCTGAAGTTATCTGACCTCTACAGTGGACTGGCACTTGACACCAGACGGCTAAATGCCTTTATGCTCATGCTAACGCTAGCTAGAGACTCTAAACCGCAGTGTTAGCTAACAGCAGGTTGTTAGCTACAAGAATATTAAGGAAAAAAGGAAACACCCGTTTATCCTACAGGCTTTGCGACGAGTTAGAAACCAATTAGATACACCTCAGAGATACTTGATCAGAATAGGAGCTTCGCCGCTTTTACCTTGTTCTGACAGCATCCCCAAATCTCCGTCACTCGGTCACCAAACTGTCAGCCAAGCCGAGCCGGGTGGTGTCATTGGACGGTTCACTTAAAGGGCAATGCCACTGTTTTTAACTGTGTTTGTGTAGTATGTCATAGACCGGGAGTGTCACACTCATTTTTAGTTCACGAGCTCCGTTTAGCCCAGCCAACTTAATCCTAACTGGGTCAGATCGGTTAAAGAACTGAATAATTGAATAAAAGTAGTACAGTCTAGGATTAAAAAAAACTGTAGTAGTGCAATATGTACTCCATACCAATCTTAAAAACCGGCTGAAGGTGTATAACAAAAATAGTTGTGTTGAATCTTATGCCTGACAGGAGTGCTCACCAGTCACAGAAAGAAGAGTTGTTGTACAGTTTTATAGAGAACAGTAGGAATGATTCTCACACCTCTCTCACTCTCTGATACCTTGATAGATGGGTATCAGTTCTTTTTGAATTATTACTCTCGCTATATATGCATATATATAAAGTACAAAGGATAAAATTGAATAGAGTTCCTATTTGAAAAGCAAATGTGTTTTTTGCACAGCAGTGCATTCAGACCATGATTGTGCTTGCTGAAGGTGCCGGACAGGATAGGTTAGTTAATTAATAAATAACTACAAATTCTGACCTTAGGCCTCAAAAATCTGATGCCGCCATCTCAATGTTGCAGCAGAAATCAATACCTAACGAAATTTTTTCAGAGCTCTACTGTAAAGTTTGGTGTAAACTGTAGCTTTAGTTTCCTGGCTAACAGGAGTGCCACCTAGTGTGCTCTTCTGCTTCTGTAGCCCATCTGCTCTAACATGTTGTACATTCGGAAATGCCCTTCTGCATACCTTGGGTGCAGCAAGTGGTCATTTGACTTACTGCAGCCTTCCTTTCACTTTGAAACAGCCTAGCCATTCCCCTCTGACCTCTGGAATTTAAAAGGCATTTTCACCCAGAGAACTGCTGCTCACTTTATATTTATCAGACCATTTTCTGTAAACCCCAGAGATGGCTGTGGGGGAAAGTCACAGTAGATCAGCAGTTTCTCAAATACTTAGATCAGCTCAGACCAACAACCAGCCACATTCAGAGTCACTTAAAATGTCTTTCTTCCCCATTCTGATTCTTCACCGTGTCATCTTGACCATGTCTACATACATGCATTGAACTGCTGCCAGGGGCTTTAAACTTTAATGCACATGCAGTTGCATGACAGTAGATACAGTGAGCGTGGAAAAATGTTGAACACTGTTGCATCTGTCAATCACAGGCTGCCCATCATCTGGTTTGTAAACGATTGCTGATGAAATGAGCAAATTTGTAAGAGAGCATCTTTCACTGGGGCTTATGGGTTCAGTTTTATTCTAAAAATCTTGGGTAAGACTTCAGGATGTACTTGGAGGGATGTTTTTACACCACTGCTCTACTCTGTGCATTACTTCAGGTGCTGCTGAATGAGTTAAAGGTTAGTTTGCATGTGCACTTGTAAAATATGCAAATGTCCTTTCCATGACTCATCATCACTATAGCAATGGTACAACAAAACAATTACACTTGCATGTTTAATTTATTTTTTTTCTAAAGAAGGTGGAGTTTAGAAATAATACTTTCAGTTTCTAGGGTAAACCTTCTCGTAAATCCATGTAGTTCATGTACGAGTGACGGCTGAGCACATGAGGAAATTCAGTTTTTTACTTTTTATTGATTCTTTTCGAGTAAAATACATTAGCTAAACAACTAATACATTTTTTTTTTTACATGTTTTTGTAGATCAGGACAGGAAGTGCTTCCAGTGTCGTGTTTGTTGCTTTGGACTCAAGAAAAGCTCCAGACAGAAATACCCACTTTAAAGCATTGTGACAAACTCTGTTTTCTTCTTTATTACCTGTGCTTTGTTTGATAGAAGATTATAAAAACCACTGGTGTGACAGTAAACAGTTGCACACTGGCAGCTTTAAGTCTTTATTTGAGCTCAAAAATGTAAAATTTCTGAGGCAGTCGGGCACAAAAGGTGTTTCAGTAACAATCCACAAACAGCTAGCTAGGTGAAGAGGCCTAATGCACAAGCAGTCTAAAACCATGCATAGCTATACTTTGCTGTGGACTTTAAATTATAGAGCATGTCCTGTCAGGTAAACATGACATTGTGCTTTATTTGATCAACATCTCATTGCATCATTTATGTACGCTTATAAACTTAAGATTCATTATTTAATTTACCCAACATCTCCTTAGCTGGCATACAATCTTGACTTGTTATGCATACACAATAGAGATTAATATATGACAACATGGATGTTAAAGCACTGTATATCTTCTTCAAATGATTACAAATACTACGATTTTATTTCTAGTATATTCTAGCTATTTACAGGCCAAAACTAAACAGGCAGCCATATTTGTGCATCATGCCCCGCTGTAATACACAGTAAACTATAAATAAACAGGTTATAGAGTGTATTTACTACCAATTTACACAAGTGCTTGCCTCCGCACAAAAACGTGAGCAAGTGTAATGTTTTTGAGTGATATGATGAAATAATGTTAATACAACTTAATATTTGGGCTGCATAAAACACCTCCCTGATTGGGGAGTGTTTTTTTTAAAATCACAAGTGACCGTGCAGCATTTCTTATTGCTAACATAACGCAAATGAAGAACAATTTTTAACATACAAATAACTAATAGAGTCATTTGCAACCATTTTAAGCAAGGGAACATGTTCATTGGTACTTGCCACAATGGTAAACCCTGATAATGGGTAAATTTAATTTTAAAAACAATTACTCAGTTGAATTTACCTGGAGGTATACCCGCAGAACCGTTTTAATCTGTACAAAATCTTTTTTGTTTCAATGTGGGGGTTACTAGGGAATTGCTATTCTGTTACATAATTAAGGCTAAAATTGCCACCAGCAGCAATAATATCCCTTGCTGAGGAAAATCCCAAGATTAGCAGATTTATACTTACAACTCTTACGGTTTTGTGTCAAGATATTTGAAGGGCTCCTCCAGGTGCTTCATGTACTACTTCACTTTTACAAAGTCTGGGACTTTATAAAAAAACCCTCTCTGTCAGTGTCAGTTGTGTTATTGTTGAGACCTGCTGAGAAATAAACTGGAGCTTATCCCAGCTCTGGCGGGATGAGAACTGGTGGACACCCTGGGCTGGTCGCCAGTCTGTTGCAGGGCTAACACATGGAAACAGATAACCAATCACACTCACATTCACCTGCAGCCATTTAACCTGACAAGCATGTGTTTGGACTGAAAGCCAGCATACTCAGAGGGAGTATGACATCCCATATGGAAAAGATATATATAAATCTTATAAAGTTTGTATTTGTCTTGTGTGAAACTTGTATGAAAAGCATACAAGAGTGAAACAGATATAAGATCCCTTGAAAAATTATATAAATGAAACTTGTATGTTTTGGACACTTACTAAAACAATATATGAAAGTAATGAGAAAGTGGCCACTTTCATGAGTAAATCATATAAGCCTTATATGATTTACTATATGAAGTAGGCCACATCTTATGCAAGTTTTTACTATTTCTTTTCCACATGGGATTGGCTAAACCCCCCCCCCCCCCCCCCCCAGTTAATTTAAAAAAATAAAAAGTTAAACAGATGCAGCCGTAGCAGCAACATCCTAAATTTTAGTCCTTGGTAATGGTGGAGCTCCAAAAATCCTGGATCCTACACTGCAACTCGATTTTCCCCTACCTGGTAAATGTTTGCTGCTGGATCCAGACCTTAAAATCAGTCCATTGCAGTTGATTCATTAGGCATTTTGATGTGAAACAGCAGTTTCTCTGGAAGAAAAAGTTAAACCTGTCCAGATGACTGCTGTGGAAGAACGAGCGATTATCGCCGTGAGTGGGACTAACACTCCTTTCAAGCTGTTTACAAGTGTTAGCAATTGATTAGGGAAGCCCCTGGTGGCAATGAAAATAATATCATGCAATCTAATGAGCTGGCAGTTTTGTCTGATATGAGGCAAAAACCTTTCAGCATCTTCAGCTTAAGCACACTTTTTTTTGAATATAGAGTTTTATATAGAGTCCAAGCTGAGATTACACAAATATGTTGTTTTAGTCATTTTCTCACACTCAGGCTCCTCCAGGGTCAGTGAAGACATTATTCAAGTGCTTTCAGTGGGTGTGTGGTGCTCTCTGCTACTGACTTAAATGTAACAGTGATGGAGGTGGACATACTGTAATTTCAAGATTATGGGAGACAAAGCAATTATCTGTAAAAAGATTTGGTGGAGTGACTGTTCTTTAGAGGCCAGTCAGACAATAACTGTTAATCCTTTCAAACTGCAGTTTGTGCAGTTTTGAGAAACAGATTAATAAAGAACACCAAGAAATCATAGGGATTGGTCTTGAAGTCTTCTAGAACAGAAGAAGGCTTTGTCCTGCTAAATTTCTTTTAAAACCCAGCATCACTGGGAGATCTCAGCAAGTTGTGCGAGTTTTGAAGAAAATAAGACATCGGTCTTCAGCCTAGAATTATCCCCCCCACACACACCTGATGACGTGTGTTTCGCAGAACTCCCTTTAGTGTATATATTATTCGCAGCTCTTAACTCTCTTATACTGAGGCCATGCATTTTTGGAAATGCAGATATAACAGAGCAGGAGCAAGTAAATTAGGAACCAGATGTTTTTGTGCTTGAAAATCCCTGGAGAGATTAGCTGTCTCACTCACTCACACATGTACATCCAAACTCATACACACAACTCTCCATCCTTCAGAGTATCCTTAAACCACGTGGAAACCCTCAGCCTGGCTGATGCTGTGGTGCAAGAGGCATGTTGTCCTAAAAGATCTGAGGACACTGGCTCCAGTCTTGTCTGTCTTTGGCCTCCCAGTAGCCGCCTTTGTAGATATAAATGTTATCGCCTGTCTCGTCTGTCCTCTTCTCAAACCACAGTGGCTGGTAACCCTCAATATCTTGCCCTGAAGACAGAACATATGTGCTCATTTTCAGGATATTGCAAAGTTCTTTCTTCATAGACTCTAAATATTGTAAAATTTGCCACTTACTGCAAGTTTTTGTCAGGTTTTGTCAGCTGTTGACCAAAGCTAAAGATCAATAGTCACTCATTTTATAACAACAGAGCTTTCACCTGTGCTCTTGGTTTCTAAATAAGGAAAAATCTGTTATTGCTATAAGCTCACTGCAAAATAAAGCTCTGAACAGCTGCTCGATCTGTTCTGAAGGTTGGTACAAATGATGCAAAAGCCAGAAAAGTCTTTGTCATCACTGTTCTTGTTCATTTCCTTGCACTCACCCTCCTCCAGGGCCTGGTTAGCTTGCGCCTCCCTTCTTTTCCTCTCCAGTCTCTGTCGTTCCTCTAGACGTTGCTTCTGACTGTTGGCTTCATCCCACAGACCTGCCTCCATCAGCCGCTGGTCTGGCCGCAAGCGACTGTCAGTGGGTGCGACGCCCTCTTCTGACTCGTTTAAGGTCAGCGCCAGAGAGGAGAAAAAGTGCATGTTCTCTGCATTTTCTCTGGAGGACAGATTAGAGAACTCAGTGTGACAAAAGATGCAGACCGAGAAGGAGAAATAGCACACCGACACACTCAATCATTAAGATGGAGCACAAAATGTGTTATATACGGAAGGGGATATTTCTTCCACAGCAGTTTGGGCGGAAGAGTCTGATAAACCGTCTTTTGTTTCCCTTCGGAGCCTCCGCATCCTTGGCTGCTATCCACTATCTTGGCACTTTCCATTTTGTCATCCCAGGTTCCGGACAGGATGTAATGAGCTGTGCCCTCTCGGTCCTCTACCACTCCTGTCACCTAAAAATAACAAAGAACATAGCACACAAGAAGAGATCAGCTCTCATCAGGGTCTTTAGGTTTTTTATTTACTTTCTTTTTTTAAAATCCATTTTAGTTTCAGTTTTTGCTGTTTGAAAATGTCCAACTATGAAACTGCATGTGCACTAGCTAATGACGTGCGACTGGGAAGCCATATGAGAATGAGAGCGTGGTTGCATACCACAGAAACAGCATTACTGGGATTTATAAAATATACCTAATTAATATCATTGCCTGTGATAAGAATTTATTTTACCCATGCCCTTACATCCTGCCAGTACCTTAGATGACCTCCGAAATCATGTGAAAAACATTTAGGGGGATAGCCAGCTTTTCAGATGGGGTCAAGTCTGCCCGAGTCTGACCCAGCTGATCCTCTCTTATTTCTTATTTCTTCTTCTTTTAATGATCCTGTTTTCCTATTCGTGTTAGTTACTTGTTCTATGTTCTATTATGCAGTGTGATAGAATACTGATAAGCAGGTTATATAACCTTATTCACTTAAGTGTTTCAATTAAATATGTTTAATCATCTGTTTTGTGTATGACTGTGTTTTTCATATTTGTGATGGTTCGGGGTGTCTGGGGATATCAATGCCCTTGCTGAACGCTAGACAGCCTAGAGTGACAGTTGAAGGTATTTTCATTCAGGAGTGATTCAGGAATTTTTTTAGGAATAGAAAGAAGTTGTCATAACAAGGATGAAGCTGGTTTCTCTCTTTGTGCAAGCAGTCGTATCCCTCTGATGCGTCAGCTCTGGTTAAACCTGACAGCTCAGTCTACTGAGATGTAATTTCCACAACATAAAGTGAAGACACAAATCAGCACTGGAAATTAGTAGGGCTGTTGAACACTGCTGCTTTTCTCCATTAAGGGGGATTTTCGCTGCGTGTTACTGGTTTTAAGGCTGGCAGAAATAGAAAAATAACTCATGGAAAAAGAACCGTGAAAGGCAATTTGGCGTTCCAAAGGGAGATATGCTGCTAGATGGAGTTTTCAGCCATGTGTTTTGTCTCTGTGTAACCTCTTGGGTTAGAAGAAAAGGCCTACAGACCGACTGTAAGACTATATTTTACTTTAATCTGTTCCCAGTTCTCTCTGGCTGTTGGCTCTTGCTGAGAATATTAATAGAAATATTGCAATCTTTTACTTTTGAAATTTCTTTCATCTTTTTTTAACTGTTGTTTGGTTCAACGTACTTAAAATGTGCTTTAAATGTATTTAATTTATCACACATTTTTTGCCACCCCTCCTGAATTTTGCTGGCTTTATGATCTTTAGTGCTTCAACACATCATAGCCCTTAAAGCGAGGCTTTTGTTCTGTTAGTTTGACACTTTATGCCGTCCTTTTTCTTATTTCTCCAGCTGTAAGGTTGGTAATCCTTGTTTTAAGTAGGTTATCCATTTTTTTCAATATTCAAAATTAGTCAATATTAGGAGAAAGTTGTATCTGTTAAAACAGTATTACAGATTCTCTCAAAAGGGCTTGTGTAGCAGTAGACATTCGGCAAATGTAAGACTGTGTTAATGTTGTAGTTGTCTATTAGTTCATCAGAGACTTACTTTGCGTGGGACTTCCCTGGAAAAGTAACTGTAGGGGGAGAATTTAAGACGACAGGTGTCCTTGGTTGTGGTGTTTACAATGTCGATGTCCCCAGACTGCCAACAAGAAAAAAAACAGATGTGACTTAAAAGCGTACAGTGACTAAAATTACTTTCCTTTATGCGTGGAAAAAAAAGAAATTTTCATTCTTGCTTTTGTTTGCTGGATGTTTTCCTTATTTCTTAAGGAAATTACTTTCAAATCATTTGCTGTGGATCCTGTTTAGGCCTACCACTTGTTCAGTTTCCCCAGATTTTTTTAAGAATATGCCAAGTTTCAGCTAATATTGTCACTGTTGGTCCAAAATTATTATTTTCTGCCTGTCAAACTGTGTTATCTATATTTTTTAAATAGATTTGACTAAAGAGATTTAGCAAAAAGAAATAGAGTACATAGAGATGCAATTTAAATCCCTTCATTCAGGTTGTTTTTTTATCCTGGAGTAATTCATAGGTCTATTTTAACGGAATAAACAAACAAGCATAAACAATATTCCTCTGAACATGATAACCTACAAAGACTAGTCCACAAATGAATGAAAAAGAAGCTAATACATAAAGAAAAAATGTAAAGGACCTTCAGAAAGCTTTGCGAACTACTGTCCAAGAGGAACATACCTGATCAATCCAGAGCTTCCCTACAATAATATTGTGCACTGTGGAAGTCACTTTGCTCCACACATAGTGGTTTCCACTCGAGTGGAACTGCAGGTGAATGTTTCCTATGGTAAAAAAGAAATGCATACAAAACATCACGCAGACATTTCAGTGTATTTATAAATCAGATCTCAGATGTAGTAGCATTTGTGCTCATATAAAGTGACTGTCATTGTGAACACTATCTCTGCAAGTTCCCCTCTGACTGCTTCTTACCTAACGGCACCACTGAAATATATTTCCCACGAAATTTGCTGTCAATAGTGATATGCTGCCACAGGGTCCATCCTCGCTGTGATGTCACATGGTGGGCAGCAGCTGGTGGGTGATGACTAACCTGAAAGTGAATTGTATCAGCTGGTGTCAGTAGAGCCAATATAAGCACAATATGTTGGGTGTTTGCTCTCCTCTCCATTGTTTATAAAATGTGATCAAAGACGCATAAACGCAGTAATTAAGTGTTTCCTTGCCTGCTCACAGATGGAGCGATAACCATACTCATCCAGTCGATCCAGCTCATAAGTCTCCCCCAGCAGAGGGTTGAAAGGCTTGGCTGTGCGATGGACTGTGGTGGAGTAGGAAGAGACAGAAAAGGCAGCCACCAGGCACATCTGCTCCAGGGACGAGTCGCAGCGAGCGGCCCGGTCCAGAAGCTCACTGTACTCCAGATCCTCAGTCAGACGCTGGAGCATCGACAGCGGCTCGTTGAAGTTTACCTGCAATCGCACATTTCATACACATCTAATTAAGTTCCCGCCACATTAAGCTTTGAGTAGAGCTCATTAGTGGGGAATGCAGATTTGTCCACTATTTACAGGCATGGGTATCTTAGATAGATCTTTCCCAATGCAATTTTTCATGATGCTCCACAGGTTAAGGGAGTAATTTGGTTTGTCAGGAATACGGCTGCGCCTTGTTCTTCGTAGCTGCATGTGGTTTGCGCCTGAGGTGTCCTGTAGAGAAAAGGACAAGCTAAGATGAATAGGGCTACTCAGTAAAGTGTTTTTCATTAATATCCGTATTCTTGTGACGTACATTCTCATTGTGAGTCCAGTCATTGGGCACGCCTCCACTCATCATACTCTGATTACTTCCTGAGCGCCTAAGTGAAAAAAACAAACATTAAAAACATTCACAAAAATAGCTCAGCAGGTTAGACATACAGTAACTGTGTAAAGATGATGCCTCTCACTTGTGCTCTATGTTACCAGTAGCAGTCACAGTTATGAACGCAGGTGAGTCCTCCATGGCATCGAAGAACTCTGCCTCGTCATTCTCGTCGCTCGCATCTCCCTCCTGGGATCGCTCCACGCCTACGGCAGCAAGCACAGGACAGGTCAGCTGAGAGTCCTGCACATCCTCTACATCCACACAGGAAGTAGCAAATAACGGAGACTAAAAAGACTTGCATGTTTGCTTCAGGTAATAAAACTTTCATTAATACTTGCCTCAAAGCGGTATGAAGAAGTTGTTTAACTATTAGTAGCTTCGTAATGTTTGCTTTGCGGGTTGCTTTTAATTGACATGAGGCATTTCACATAACTAACATATAAATGTCTTATTTACCTTTTAAATGTTATTTACAGCAGTTAATGATTGTAGGTGTTCTGTGTTCACACTCTGTGCAATGCAAAATAAGGCCTTCCATGCTCAGAGACACATACGCACAAGCCCAGGGACGATTAACAAACACTGAAGCTACACTTCAACATCAACATTGGCTGCTTTGTTACTTTTGTGCACAAAGCTCAGGTTGTAACCATTAACCTGTTAGCATAATTTATACCAAACAGAAAAAATGTGCTCCCAAAGATTAACACTGATCACAAAAACAGTAAAACATAACAAACTACATCAGAAAAACCAAAAATCACTAAAATAATAGTTTATTTGGTTACTGTAGTTTCTTATGCAGATTGTAGATAAATGTGCTTAAAAAAAGGTTAAAGTCTAACTCAAGTAACCTGTCTGTGCACCACCCGTTGAAGAGGCCCATTTGCTCAGGACAGACACAGGATGTCTGGGAGACAGACAGAGTCTCACCTGTATATGAGGTGGGATTCTCCCTCCAGGCTCTCTCTAAGCTGTTGTGCTGTTTGGCTAACTGTTCGATGGTCTCCTCCAGATGGTGACGCTGTTCTCTCTCATGCTGCAGGGCCTTTTGCCACCTCCGACTGTGAGATTCTGCCACGTCCACAAAGTCACGACAAGCCTGAGGTGTGAACACAAAACACATCAAAGAATGCGGGCGGCACCCTCAAGCTCCATTCCCCCTTTGTTAAAAAAAAAAAAAGCATTTCTGCTAGCCTCCCATTAGAGTGGCTACATACTGGGGGAGAACTGAATGGCTCACATTGATCATAGCATTGGAGGTGATGCGAAAGAGGGTGGCTCGCTCATTAACGGCTTTCACTTTGTCTGTGCTGTCAGTGGATCCACGCAGGTCCTCGAGTTCACTGAGGGAGCGCTGGAGGGCAGCACCATGTTTTCCTATCAGCTCATTACAGGTGCTCAGGTCATCTAGCTTGCTGGCCAGAGTCTTAAGCACCCCTTGGGTTAGAGTACGATCCTCCTGAGGTACTGGGACTTCATCCCCCGAGTCATCTTCAAACACACATGCAAAAAAAAAAAAAAAAAAAAAATTGAGCCAGGACAGAATTTTATTCATTTACTAAAATAGCATCATTAGAGGTTATTACATGTAAACAGAGTGGGTGTTTGCGATGGTGTAGTAAACAGCACACTGGGATGTAATGGCAGATTGAGAAATGCATTTAAAGTTTAGATCGAGACAAGCTGAGAGAGCATTAATGGGGACTGGCTAGAGGAAGATAATAACACTTCACACCCTGATCCACCACAAACCTTCCTCTCTACAACACTGGAAAGCTGTGAATGAACACTGTTGCCCTGGAAACGTAGGTCTGTGCAATCAGGAGGCAAGGCTATTTTTAGAGGAAGAAGGAGAAAAAAAAAGATGACGCACTACCCTTTTCTCCTCTGTCTCCCCCTCACTATCTCTCTCTGTACCCATTTGCTGGAGTGAGCCAAACCATCAGTCTGAAGCTTTAATGGAGGAGTGTAAAGAGACTGGGCTAATTACAAAGCATCATGGAGAGATTTGCTTTTACCTGAAAGTATCTCATTTACAGTCCCATTTTCACTTATGGAAAGTTAGGCGTAACAGTTTTTTGTACCTCACTTTGCTTATATATATATGTACACACACACACACACACACACACACACACACACACACACACACACACACACACACATATATATATATATATACCATTTATATTCATTTTCTTTGCATAAGCACTCTGAAGATTGAATGATGCACCTGCTCACAATTCTGTGCTCTATTAAAGCTTCTTATCCATTATAAAAACAGACCCATATCTATAGTGAGCAATAAATGCCAAAACAAACAACCCAGCTTTAAGTTCATGTAACTGCTTCCATCCTATGCAATGAAACTTTTCTAGGTCCTGCTGTGCTTGAAAGAAAACCTTGCCTATGTACGAGACATAAACTACTTCAATCTAAAGGGGCAAAGAAATGAAAACAATCAGGGCAAAGTGGATTAACAACGTCTCTGGAGGAGAAGATTAAAAATGAGAGGGTGAAAAATCCTTCAGGCATCTGTAATGGTTTCATGACCCACATATATATAGAGAGAGAATAATCGCACTCTACTGGTGGAGCTCAAGGTGTTAAGACGCTATGAATCTGCGATCTGAGGCCATCTGCCATCCGATGTTTTTATATGGAAGTGCTCGGACATAGAATAACAGTATACATGTAGGGCAGAGGGATACTGGTCTAGTCTGTGCACTGACTGGTTATTTTCCACACAGGACTTTGGAGAGTTCAATTGGTGACTCATCGTTGAATCATTAAAAAAAATAAAAGAAAACACCCACAGGTGATAGCGGGAGCATCAATATGGACACAGTGTGGGAGGAGAGAGTTAAAAATCAGGGGATGCACTGTAAGTTTCCTCAGTATGGAAAAACCATTTAAAGTCTGACTGTGTGTGCTGAAAGCCGGCTCCAGGACAGGCTATTTGGATTCATCCTCACGCTTTCATCTTGTCTTCAACACCAGCTGGAAACATTATTTTTTCACAACACACCTATTTATACATATTTCAAAGGAGCCTAAAGCTTTTAGTAATAGCTATTATAAGACAGACAGATGCTGTTCTAATCCACTTTTAGCCAATTAATTTGTCCCGCTAATGAGCCCAGATGAAAAAAGCTCACTCGATGATAATCTATAATCACATCACACCAAAAAACACAAGGCACTGTCTCTTCTTACACATGCACACAAGCACATCAGCCACAGCTGTGTGAACGACACATAATATATAGAATATAAATCTATGATGAAAATAATTACCCAAAAACATGGAGCAGCAGCACTTTAAGACCATTTCTGGAAGTCTTAAAATGCATAAAACAGTGTAAATGGGCTAAGCTCTATATTTGAACCAGTATTTCATGTACATCTCACACATCAGTCCTTCCGAGTTCGAACATTTTACACAACATTTTTGGGTGTTGCAGACCTCAAATCGAACTAGGCAACGTCCACAGAGACGGTTGACGACGGCTCTGCTGTGCATGTGCAGTAAATTAAAGGGACTGCCCAACTTACTGAACTCCATAAACATAAAGCTATGATTACTAATGCATACATGGATGCAAAAAAAGCATGCAAGCAAATGCACGGCGACTGTCTCACTTCTAATCCTGCCACTGGTAATATAATGAGCAGGCTACTTACAAGGTGACACACTCACTGAAAAAGGCTGCCCTCGTGTCTTCCTATTGTCCACAGAGTGTATAGTGGAAAAATATTTTCAATGAAAATGCTCACACCCTCCTGCTCTCTCTTTTTTTTTCTCTTACCCCTCCTGCTTTCAGAAAGGGGAGGAGGAGTCTACAGGAAGGTCATTTCATTCAGCGCTCACTGTCGTCATAGTGAAGGAGACAGGGAGGGAGAAAGGAGACAGCATGGTGGGGAGGGTAGGTGGCGGTAGCTGCATGTGTGATTCTGCATTTGTGTAAAACAGAAAGATGCTCTATTTGTCTGAAGGTAAAAAAAAAAGGGGAGTATTAGAATGATCATAGCTGAAGGTGAGGTGTAATTTAATATGACAAGATTAAATACAGCTTCCTCTTTTTACCTTTAATCACACCCCTTGCCCCCAACGGACTGTTCTCATAAGGACATACTGAATAACACTGCCACCTTGTGTCCTTCCATTTACATAACTATAAAGTCAGCACAGAGAATGTGTAGAAATATAATATGCATTTAGGAAAATGGGTCTTGGTTGTGTCAGCCTGCATTCAGGTTACAGCTAAAATTAGTTTGACTGCTTCAGAGCTTCTTGGCTGAACCATGCTGTTCCTTTAAAGTGCAAATTCTGGGACACTCAGTGGGTGTTTTTGTTTAAATTCCCCCCAAAATACCCAAACCCCAAAACAAAAACAAAAAAACCCCATAAAATAAAGGTACCATGACAGACCAGTAACACTAACACTACACTAAAATTTACCGTCCAAAAACACGAATCACAAAAAGTATAAAATGCCTGTCTCACCTGAGTGATGCATGAGGAGAGTGGCGTTGGCTTTGGCCTGTTGCAGTGCTGACACCCATTTCTGGCACTCTCCCTCGGAGGTGGCCTTCAGGTGGTAACTCCGGCCTCCGCTGGTTAACACCAAGTGGCAGGTGTCGCCCACCTCGATGTGCGCCGTCGCCAGGGGAATTGTTCCCCGACAAGTGTGTGCCATCTCTGCCTGAGTCCTGAGGGGAATAACAGCAGCGTGTAACAGCAGAACAAAAAAGATAAAAGAATACACCAGCCTCTCTGCTCAGCTCCATGCTGATGTGCCCCATTTACAAAATGGAGCAGCTCCATTTTTGACTTATTTCAGTTTTAAAAGAGTCGCAATAAGTGTCATACCAAACAAGTTTAAGTTTCCCTCAGGAGACAACTCTGGACAATATGTACTGTAGGTTAACAATGAGAGCTTTGCCTTGCATGACTTACAAGGCTAAATTTCTGTCTGTCCGTCCGTCTATCTATCTATCTATCTATCTATCTATCTATCTATCTATCTATCTATCTATCTATCTATCTATCTATCTGTCCGTCTCTCCGTCTGTCTGCCTATCTATCTACATAGAGACTACATATAAAATTATATGAATACTATGTTATATATTATTAGTTGTATTATGCTACATATCTACTGAGATAGTGGGCCAGTCCCTCTAGAAAGACTAGATTGCTGTTCACTAGATAGATATTTATTACCTTATTATATATAATAATGTAATAATTACTATATCTAGCACTCTATTATAGAATATAATACTATAGAAGACTTCTATGATATGATATTTCAAGAAATATGAATTTCCTGTTGGGATCAATAAAGTTATTCTTAGAGACAGCATCTATCTATTTATAGATAGATAGACGTAATAAGTGCTATTAGACACCATGTTTAAACTTATATAGTTTTTAACATCGTTCACGGGTCATCTCATTGTAGTTATGACTCATGTGATTTTCATTTATTTATTTATTTAGGCTGCTGTTACTAAACATCTTCCTCCAGATAAGGTATGCAAATAAGTTTAATTTCCTTTTAAATAAAAATAATTTCTGTCTCCGCTGCTGACATGCTGCTAACAGCTTCCATTATTATTTCTGATATTATTAACTGAGTAAATCACCGTCACCTGTAGTAGGACAGCAGGCCGTTACTGAGCACGAACCACCGCCTCTGGTAGCCCTTCAGGTAGTTGGTCCATTTAAAGAGCCAGCCTTTGTGGGTATCCAGGGACGGGAGGTGCAGCCCGGGCAGAGTCGGGGAGGGTAAACTCTTCACCAGCTCGTTCATTTGCCCCTCTCGGCCGGTGCTCCGGCGGGATGGACGGAGGAGAGTCGGTGCAGTTTCAGTGGACTTGCTGCCAGTCAACAGCTGTACCGATAAGCTAGCTGCGAGTGAGCCAGATTATTGCACTGCAACACTGTACCCTTCGCTTAAGCTACTGCCTGCTTGCAGCTGTGTGGTGATGAGGCAGTGTGCCCCTCCACCCGGAGACACTTTGAAAATGTCGGCTGTTTCAGGAGCCAGGGTGGAACAACAGAGCATATTATTGCACGAAACTACTCAGAGGTTGCACTTTGACTGCGTGCAGGGACAGAGGCAGAGGATGAGAGGGGGGGTGATGACGTCCTTCTCGCAGGGTTGTAGCATATGGATGCGGGTTTGCGTGTGCGCGCGTGCGCGTGTGGCATATGGCATATTTCTACATTGCTGCAGAAAATCATTGCAAAACCACCGAATCACATTTAATCCGCGCGGTTTACAGAAGTCTTAATTTAGAAATTGTTGTCGGGGTTGTGAGCAGAAACACACTCCGGAGGCAGAAGTTTTATCATTCAGAGTTAAAAGATGACTTCCTTTATGGCCCCTCAGGTGCACCGCGAGCGTGACGCCGAAAGAGGACACCGTTGCTTCTTTACGTGCCTGTCAGGGGCGTTTCCAGAGTTTATTAAATGGGGTGGAACTGCTTTAACAGATATTCAAGCTTATATGCAGTCCTCTTATTTTATATTGAGTATGTCAAGTAGCAGTTTTTGTTTTCTCCTTCTCTTCTGTTGTCAGTTTTACTTTCTGTCTTATGTTCCCTTCTTTGTGATTTGTCCTGTCTACATTCATGCCACCTATATTGAATATAATCATAGACTTCCTTTATTTGCAGGCAGATCATCGTCTGCTTTTTGTAGTCCAGTGTTCTTTATATTCCTTCTGTGCTTCTGGATGTTTCATAGAATTTGCATGTTGCTTGCTCCTCATTTGGATTGTTTGTTGATGGTGTCTGATTCCCTGTATGTAACCACTGCCTGTTACTGCAGAACAATAGGTGGGTGCTCTTGCTCCCGCAACTCTTACAGAATAACAGGCCCTTTTATTTAAATATTAAGTAAATTCTACTAAAATGATAAATGTTTTGCATCAAAATTATTTTTAAGATGAAGGTATTAATTTTTTGCATTTGCCTTTTAATTAAATACATACTCACCAGCATTAGAACTGCCTTAATTCTTCACTGAATAGATTCAACACGTTGCTGGAAACATCCCACACAGATTTCGATCCATGTTGACATGTTGCTGCAGATTTATTGCTCAGTTTTGATGCAGTTTTTATCTGAAGTCGCATCCAGTGTGGTCTTCTGCTGTCGTCCATCTGCTTCAAGGTTCAATATGCTGTACATCCAAAAGTGCTCTTGTGCATACCCTGGCTGTAATAAGTGGTTACAAGTGTTTTCCTGTTAGTCTGAAGCAGTCTGGACATTGTCCTCTGACATTAAAAAAGGCATTTTCACTCAGAGAATGGGTGTTTTCTGTTTTTCAGTCCTGTATACCCTGGAGATGGTTGTTTGGCAAAATCCCACTAAAACCCCCCCCCCCCCCAAAAAAAAATAAATTCAAATGCAGTGTGGTCTACACCCCTAAATGGAATAGTTTGCTGAAATTTGATTGGTTAGATTATTGTCTGTTGAAAAGGTGAGTGTATGTTTAAAGCTAGTCCTTTGTTTGTATTATTAGTATTACTATAATATACCACCAAAGTGACATATTATACACAAACAGATGCACATATTTGCATATATGCAAAATATTTCATTAAACATTAATTAGTTAATTATTTTGATTTATAGCTTTATTTTTCATAAGCTTATTAATCACTTCAGATTTTGACTAAAAATGACGTGAAGCAGGTTTTTTAAAAAGAAAATTAAAAAATGGAAGTTTTTAAAATAATACCAGTAAAATGTGTGCATCACAGAGCCAGTGAAATCACAACAAACACTTTTATTTTTGCTTGCATTTCTTGAAACCTTTATTTAACACGTTAAAATGGTAAAATATTCAACTATTATTGTACGGACGATAATTTAAATAAATACCATGATTAATCATCATTAACAAATGCAATAAGCGGTATCATCAAAGAAAGAAAGACCTAAGACTTTTTGTCTTTTTTTTCTGTAGTATTTCAGTGTTTTTTCTTCTTCTATAGATTACAGGGGAGGTTACATTTAAATAAATGCATTAATAAGTAAATAAGCAAACAGCAAAGTTGATTATTTTCATTTGGCATTATCGCAGTTATCTGTGAAAACTTTCAATTTGTACAATCATTTCTGCAAAGTGCGTTGTGACAGCCTCACAAAAAAGGGTTGCAATGGTTTAATTTGTCCTTAAATTTACTGCCTAAAAGTATTTCTTTCATCACAAGGAGAAGAAATTTAAAAAACAAACAAACCCAGAGGCATCCCATTATTAGATATCGTCATAAAAAAACAACAACAACAACAAAAAAAAATCTCTATGGCACTACATCAGGATGCTTGATATGGTTTTTAGACGCTGCTGTAACATCTGAAACTTTACGTTGCACTGTATTAACTGTTTAAATACCATGTTGTAAGTAATGCAAAAACCAGTTTACACAGCACAGTGTAAGTGAAATATTTAAATCAAACCCAACTGGTGCGATGAGTAGTGCTGAGCAATGTTTCACCTACAAAACCCAAATAGCAGAACAAGGACCGCGAGCCTCTGTATACTCAGAAGTCTGCTGGGTGCAGTAGTAAGGCAGTCAGCACAGCCGATAACATTTAAAAACTGTCGTGGTGAAAAACGCTGCTACAAGAATGACTTTCAAATCAATTGTCTTGAAGGTTTGTTTATCACAGTGTGAATTGTTCCAACTTCCAGTAACCTTCCCAACTGTAAAGTCTGTTTCCAGTCATATCCGGTAATTCAGAGGTTTCAAAGCAAGCCGTCTTGCTCAAAAACGGAGGGCAGCAGGGAGAAGTCGAAGGGCACAAACTTGACACCGGTCCCGTGGTAGAATTTGTTCTGAAACTCCACCCTGAGATCGAACAGTAAAGCGAGAGAGATCACTTTAACAAGGGCAGACTAAATAGAGATGAAGGTACACTTGATTTAACTCAATATTATCATAACTGATGCTTTTACTTTATAGCTAAATAACAGGCATGATTATATCGTTCAACTTATCTGCTGCTTTAATAGTGAAGACACGTGAGCTTCCAGTTTAGCTACATGAAAATAAAAGAACTGAAGAAAATAATATTTGCATGTTTTCATGGGTAAACAGGTGAATACATTCACATGTGTTTCTAGCAGTCATAGCATTGGTTACTGGTTTGATATTATTATATTTGTAGTCTTCCCACTGTCAACCTGTCTTGTTTGTATGCTCTATGTTATTACGTTTAGGGCTAGTCTTGTCTCCAGTGTTGTCTTTTGTTTATTTCCTGTCTGAAGCTTTCTTTCACCTCTTGCACTAGTTTAACTTCCTGCTTCATGATTATCTGCCCTAACTGTCTTCAGCTGTGTGTAATTACTTTCATTTGTGTCTCATTTCTCTTGTTTACCATCCCAAATTAATCCTCAGTGTACACTCAGCCCTGTCTTCCTCTATTATTTTCACTGGATTTTCTGTTTTGATCCCTTATTTTCCTCCTGTGAGCCTTTTGACTCCAGAACTATCTTGATTCACAGCTGATTTTTGGCTTTTTGCTGTTTAGTTCATGGCTTGTACTTATTTTAAATTGTGTTTTTAGTTTGTATTTGGGTCCAAAAAAGAAAGGATGACAGTTACAGTCTACAGCATCATAGTAAACTCAGTCTTACACTCAACATTAAGGAAACTGTAAGTTTGCTTCTTCTTTAAGGCTCAATGACTCAACAAAACAAAAAACAACAACAACAACAATAAAAAAAAGTCCCTGCATTAAGACTTCTTGGAGGTTATTTCATGCTGGAAAAAGTTTCCTGACATCTTCACGTGTAAGTTAATGTTTCAGCTCTTGTTCAAAACCAAAAGCTACATCAACCAAGCCTCTTGTAATGATTCACAAATGAAAAGGAGATTAAAAATGTTAGACAATCATTATTTCAAAAGATTGTTGATCATAAACTCATCATGAAGCTACAGTTACAGAGCTTGTGTGAGGTGGAGCGGTGCAGCATACAAAGCTGACCACTAAAGGAGATAGAGCTTTTGCCACAGAGGCCCACAGACTGGAACTTTCTCTAATCTGAAATCTGTGGACTTTGTACTTTCTTTAAAAAAGCAGATAAAAAATGCATCTTTTAAAACTTCCCTTGGTAACTTTTCATTTTTGTACGTTTTTGTTGTTCATCATTTTTTGCTGTGAAGCACTTTGTGATATTTGTCTTGATAGGTGCTATATAAATAAAAAATTTACTTCCTTACATAATCAGGCTTATATGAGTTTTTAGCTCAAGAACACAAACAAATAGTACCTCTACCTCTGCGCTCTTATACGAGATATTTAAACTCATTTGGGAAAACAGCCTTTTCTGTTGGTTGATGACTTTAAGCTTGTACTGTTTTTTGAACGCCTAGGCTTTAGGGCAGGAGTGCCAATCTCATTTAACATTGCAGGCCACATTGATCTTAAGTGGGTCAGACCAATGAAACTCCCCTTTCTGTCAGTGTGAGGAAGTTTAACTACATATTGGATCGTTCAGATATCTTGATATATGAAAAAGAAGTGCAATTTTAACAGTCTATCACTGTTTTTTCTACATGATAAAAAATGTTCATGTAGTAAATGAAAGACATCTGTCAGCAGAACTCTTTGGGATTTAAATTAGAAATAAATGTGTTAAGTTACAAAAAAAAGTTCTGGTAGCTTATTGGTAATTAAATTGTTTATCTATACTTCATTACTTTGCTGTAGTATAAATGGACATAGGGGAAGACTTTGTCAGGCTCACTGAGAGGTTTTGAAAAATGTGAAGGGTCACATTTTTTAAAACATCTCTTTGAGTGAGGTTAGAGTCTTTCAGGCCAATTCTGGCCCCTGGTCCTCATGTTTGACACTGCAGCTCTAGGGACTGGCACTGAAATGTAGCTATATTATGTATAAATATCCCATCAATGCTTTGGTTTGTGGTGTTGCTCATGCTAGGTTCATCAGCATAAGTAGGGGCCAACCTACACATTACACCTACAGGAGCTGCTCAGTCGCGCATGCCATGAAGCTCCCAGTGCACAGTTTTTGTGCTGATGTTAATATCAGACGAGGTTTGGAACTCTGCAGTTACTGAGTCAGAGAGTGTCGGTGGTTCCACCGTTCCACTATGAAGTAATACATCTTTTAGTTGATCGTGAAATTCAGCGAGCTCTGTAGAACGACCCATTCTTTCACACGTTTGCAAAAACAGACTGCATGATCATGGGACATGAATTTATACACCTGTGGCAGTGCGACAAAAAACATCTAAATTCAAAGGTTAAGAAGTATGGTCCACTTTTGTTTATATAGTTTATCTGTCTGTATGAAGAAAACTCACATACAGATTAGCCAGTGCAATAAAGAGGAGCACACAGCCTCACCAGTGAAGTCGGAGAGCGTGGAGGAAAGCTGATAAGCCTTCCATGACGAGCAGGATAGACACCGTAAGCGTGGCGAAGAGGCCGAACACAGGGACCAAAAGCACTACACCGACTTTTGTGGTGATCCTGAAACCCAGGCGCATTACCATGTCCCACAGCACCTCCGACAGCTCTGAAGCCGACAGAAACAGCGCACAACAAACGAGATTTACAAAAATGAAGGCGTACCAAATGTCGAGAAATGCATAGTAAGCAGAAAGAAAGAGGCACAGGCAGCTCGTGGGAAGACAGCTTGACCTGAATGCACTTACGGGCATGAGCCAGGCTGAGTGCCCAGAGACGCAGGTAGGACGCAGTGTTGGAAATGCAGCCCAGGCAGTACTCTATGGTGTGAATGACCTGGTGCAGCAGCACATCTGCAAAGTCAAACTGCAAAACAGTTCAGATTATGTATAAAATATTAAGCCTAATTCCTACTGTTAAAAAAAGTTAGGATTTATTAATGTATGCTGTAATGCTGGTACTGAATTAGCTCCACTGGTGGCCCTGTTCTGCTGCCCTACTTTGTCTTGTCTAATGCTGAATACCACAGGTACAATTAGCAAGGTGGATAGAAAAATGAAGACACACTGAATCACACTTAAACCGACAGATTCCTTAATGTAAGAGATCATTTTTCTCCGACCTCTTTGGGAAGAGCTTCTCTGTTGGTCACTTCATCAAGTCCCTCCTCTTCATCATCATCATCATAGGATGGTGCTGTGGAGCCGTCATCCTCGCTTACACGCCTCACCCTCTCATAACCCTGAGGTGTGGCAACAAATACTATTTTTAGGTACTGAATAAAGATCCAAAATAACAGACTGCGGTATTTTGGACTAGACTCACTCTGCGTCTGCGCAGGCCTTTGCCTCCACGGTAGAGCCAATACAAGTAGAGAGGTTTTCCGAACAGCAGCACAGGAACTGACAGCATCGCTATGACAAGTAGGAAGATTTGCAGGCCAATCTGTGGAAGCAAGGCGGCATGCTTAAACTCATGCTATAATGAGTATACACCAGAATACAAGCCGATCGACAGATTATTATTACCAGGACACATACCTGCCCTGGGTATAGACGAGTGATATCCTTCCCCTGCATGACAAACATGTTGATGAAGTGGATGAGGATGCTGGGCGCCTGGCTGGAGTAACGTGCATCAAACATCAACCACTTGTATAAAATCATGAAAACCAAATAGCCAAAGAGACACAGCAGGAAGAGCAGCTCAGGAAGAAACAGCAGGTAGACGTTGAACTTCTGTCGGAAGTGCCTGAAGGGAGAAAAAGTGTACAGGGATAAAAGAAAAAGTGTTATGACTTAATGTAAACAAAAAAATAAAGTAGTTTGTGAGTAATAAGACCATAGCAGGAATGCTATGTGTGTGTCACTGCCTGCACACGTGTACTGATGTAATGCAGAAACGGCAATACTGCAGCTTTTTATTGTATTCTACAGCTTAGTAATATTCTTTGGTTTCTGAGTTGCCACCACTTTAAATCCCAAATCTCAAAGATCGTCACTGGGATGTGAATCTACTCATCGAGGAGGCACTGAAAGAAAAGAATTCCAGGTATGATTCCTAGCCATCATCTTCCAGCAGAATTGTGATCACCAAACTTCATTACTTCTTTGTCAACATGGCCTGGTAGCAGATGATGATGGTGATGATGATGATGAGATAGCCTTTATTTGTCAGTTGCAGTTGCCCACAACCGAGATGACAGACCTTGCCAACCGTACATACAATACACAAACATCACATTGGGGAGACAGGTCAGGCTAGGTAGCAAGGGGAAAAAAAACATCGAAATGTGTAACACAAAAGGATAATACAGGAATGCACAGATATCAACACACCATAGCACAATAAAACACAGACAAGCAACATGGGAGAGTATTCCAGTGTGTACAGCTGATTTGGGACCGCTGCAATCTTCGATTGCGCCTCCAGCTGATCCGGTGTCCACATCGGATGGGAGGTAAGCATGGGAGGAGGCGTTGGATTCGGGGTAGGGAGGGTGATAGTGAGGGCGTATCAGTGTACGTGTTTCGTGCGTGTGCATGTGTGTGTGTGTGTATCCTGTGTTCAGCTGAGAGAAAGTGTCACCACGCCCGGTTAAGCATCAGTCAACAGTCTCCAGTGGACCCAGGTGGCCTTGAAGGAGGTACAAAGAGTTCTGACAACAATCCTGTTATCATGGGAAGAATTTGTTGTTCCAGTCAGCTTCAACCTTGGCAGGCCTTCAGCTGGCGCCAGGGGGGCCGCATGAGTGAAGATGGTGAATGTTTGGGTTTAGTGCGAACAACTGCATCCAATTTTTACAGTTGGTCTAATGTCCATCACTGGTCACCAGTTCTCTCAATTCCTGTTGTTCTTCTCCAAGATGTCATCCATATTGCAGAGCCATGAGCTTCTCCAAGATCTTATCCATATTGCGTTCAAAACACAGTCTGAGTATTCACAGCCCTGCCAATCGTCTATCATGTCAGCCAGCCTTATGGGATTTTGAACAGCTGTAGCCGCTTCTTGTTCTTCGATAAGCCAGGTCCAAGCCAGCTCCAATCAGCCCGAACTCTGTTATCATGGTTCCAAATTGGTAGATGTCGTTCATTGTCCTCCACCGAGAGTGTCACCAGACACACGACGCAACCGACTATCGTCCGCAGGACAATCGGGCTCTCCCAAGCCTAGCAGGGTGTCAATTCCATTACGGGACCAGTTGATCAAATCCATAATTCTTTAGGTTTTAGAGAACAAGACTGGGAAACTCTTTGAGGGTTAGAGTTAGACTAGACTAGACAAACACATAGAAGCAGCAGCAGGGAAGATAAGGGAGGAGGAGAGGGGAAAGATGCGTCCGCCTCCTCCGAGAGCCAAAGAGGGAGATATATGAAGTAAAAACAATTTTCTGAGTCACTTACAAATGGTTGAAGACACTCAGAACCACTCCGAAGCTCATGTGAATGACTCCGATGACAACTGACATCTTCATCTTGTAAGAGTTGAGGAAGGACAGACGGTTCACTGCCAGGTTCCATATCTGATGGTGTATTAAAAAGCATTTCAGTGAAAATGACTGAAGGAGGTTGTATTTTGAGTATGACGCCTAAGTGCAGTTACTCACAGGATCGATGCCAAATGGGTACGGTCCATTAAAAACACCACTGACATTAGGGTCTAATGTGAGCAAAGCATTTGTTTGGAGCGTTTTGTTTCTACAGAGTAAAAAGACGAAAATAAATTAGAAACAAGTAAAAGGACTTCGTGCACTGATATGTTTAAGTGTGTGCGTTTGCACTGATAACTCACGTCCACTGACTATGAGTGAACATAGCCTTGACGCTCCAGCCAGAGCCAAATATATTAAGAGACTTGGAGAAACAGTCGTTGTAAATGAGGCCGGTGTAGATGGAAAAAAGCCCCATCATCAGGATGATGTAGCGACCGTTGAAAAACGTAGCCCATATCTGAGAGCAAAGAAAATGATAAGCCTAAACTGATTTACGATACTCCAGCTCTGCATTATAGATGATCATAACAGGTCATTCCCACCTCATTACTGGAGCGTTTCTTCTTCTGCTTTTTTTCCATCAGCACCATCCACAAGGCGAAGAGGCTCATCACCATCCCGTGGCCGAGGTCACCAAACATCACAGCAAACAGAAACGGGAATGTGATGATGGTGTAGGGAGCTGTTGATGATGGAAACATGATCAGCTTATTTATTCTGAGCTCCTTTCGAAAGAAAACAAAGAGATGCTTTTGCTGCTATTCACAAAAACGCAGTATTACTACTTCTTCTTACCTGGGCTTACCTCGCGATAGTCCCCCACCCCATAGGCCTCCACAATGCTCTGAAAACCAGCAGTAAACTTGTTGGATCTTAAGAGGGTGGGCGGAGTGTCAGTGCTCGGGATGCGATTCACAAAAGACGGTACGGTGGCGTCACCTTTTCTCTGATGATAAAAGACATACCGTCAACAGGGGCATTTTATAGACCTGTGATATTCTAAACCTTTCTGGCACTTAACTTCATTATTATAGTCAGGTAATCACAGGAACATTTGTTCTTTTCTAGGTGAGAGATTTTATATTAAAGCAACCAAATAAGCTGAATAAAGCAGGAGGAATGGTGCAAGAAGAGAAAAAAGTGCCTACTGAAGAAAAAACCTGGAAAAACAAATGCTGCAGATAAAAAAAAGAGAAAAAAACAAGGAACATTTTGTTTTACAGTACAGTACGCAGAGTCCTCGGGGAAAACATTAGTGTGATTCAAACATTTCTAACTTATTAATTTAAATGTCAGACTAAGGATAGAGCAAATCTTACAATTTGGGGAGCATTAAAATAATTTTGCTTGAATAACAGCAAAAAATATTCAGCGTTTAAACTCAGAACGTTGTACTCACTGAGCCTTCTTCTAGCGCCCCCCTCAGGTTTGCGAGGTCACTGACGGGACACCACACCTCGGCAATCAGACACTTGTTGGTGACATCGAAGCTGCAGAGGTTGAGGATGTGATAGATGGCTTTCATCTTTTTCACCTGCACCACCCAGGTATAGACCGATTCTGAGGCCTTCTGCAGAACCTGCCTCAAGTAGTCTTCAGTGCGATGAAGCACCTGCAGGAAACAGCAGTTAACTACAAGCTAGCTCTGAACTTACGATGATTAAAAAGGGCTTCAGTCCTACATTGTTAAGGTCTTGGATGCGCGTCCTTAAGCTGTCCAACACATCGGCTCGCTCCTCATCATTCTCAGGGTGTGGATAAAGGTGGCAGTGGTAACTGAGGGAAACAAAGGCAGATGTCCAGGCTGATAATGATGGAGAATATAGTGACTATTAAAGGGTAAAGCTGGCTAATTCTTACCAATCGCAGATTTTTTGCACTTTCTGTCCAATTTGGTCTCCCCAGAACGAGATGAGAAACACCACACTTTTGCTTATCTCACCCTGAAACAGCACAGTTCAGACCCGTTAACGCTAAAGTACTCATGCTGAGCTCACGCTAACAGAACACGTCAGCTAATTCTTACCTGCAGTGTAATTATTAGATTTCCTCACAACATTAAGACGACATTCAAACGACTTACAGTGTCAAGATCGGCCAGGTTTTCGTCCACTTCTGCGTAGCTGAGGATGGTGTAACCCTTACACACTCTCCACAACATCCGCTCAAAGGCCTCCACCTTCACCCGCTGGATCAGACCCGAAACAAACCTACACCCAGGACAGGTCAGGTCAGGTAAGGTTTTGCTTTTGTTTTTCTTTTTAAAAATGCCCGTGGAAGAACTTTACAACATTTGGTCGAGTGGCTGTGAATACATAAATAATACGGAGCTCACCCGAGCTTGGCGCCGAGCCTCTGCATGCCAGTGGATCCTGTGACCGAGTCTGTCTCCATGGTGGGGAACTCTTCATACTGGTTACCAAGAGCCTCATGCTAATTATAAAAAGGAACATGTTTCATTTATGACGGCTTCCATCGAGTGCTCCTCGCACACTTCTAGCACACAAAGCTGATGTAATGTTCACACGCTGGACTGTAATGTTTACTCTCACAGCTGACAATCTCACAGCCCGGGTGAGTCAGGTGGCGCTGGTAACAGCTGCACTGTGACCGTGTTATTAATTAAAGTCAGCATTAGTTCCAGCTCTGTCACTGAGGGAAATAAAACATGTCAGTGACAAGAAAACAAGATGCTGCCGGGGAGGCGAGGGGTAGGCGCCTCGCCCAAGGAGCAAGGAGCAAGAAACTGATGCGAGAAAAGATCAAAGAGACGGAAACGCACTCACTCTGGAGCGGCTGTGGATGAAGGTCCGCGTGATCTTCAGCATGTGCGTGTATTCGGTGAGCTCGAGGAGGTTCCTCTGAAGCTTCTCTTTGTTCTTCGCCACCTCGCTCAGCTCCATCTCCAGCCTTTGAAGCTGCTCCTGAACATGACAAGGAACACGCCAAAAATAAATAAAAAATAAATGAATAAATCCACAAATTTTATTCTGAGTATTTTATTTCATTCAGGCAACTGCGCCAGTGTGCAGGAAGCATGCGTGCAGCAGCGATGAGAGGCTCGTGCTTGTGACGCCGTGAAAGAGTGACCCATATTTGACTGTCTGTCATTTTAGACAATCAGATATGGGTCAGCTGTGATTCGCTCCCAACTGCAACAATCAACAGCAGGCTCGGTCTGCTGCTGAGGCAGGAGGATTCGATTAAAGGCTGCAAGCCTTGACAGCATTTTAGTAGCAAAAAAAGCAGTTCTCACATGAAACTGCTCACAACCCTTGTGGATTTCCGAGTAACCGGGTCATGGTTTGTGAAATGGCACGTTGCTGCTTTTTTAAAAATATTATCATCATTTTTGTCACGTTGTGCACCACAAAGCTAATGCTACCTAGTTTCTAGTTTATCTATGTGGAGAATATTTGCTTTTTGGGTGAGTGAACCTTTAGGTCTCAGTTCATCAGCTGAAAAACCTGTTCAGTTAACTTGGTGAACCAGCAGATTCAAGTCAAAGTTTATTTATAAGACTGCATTTGCATAATAAAAGAAAGGGTACTCTGCTCGACTGGACCCGAAAGGAAAATGAGAAAAGTAGGTTTTCAAAAGTGTTTTAAAATGACTGAGAAACTGGGCAGCTCACTGCAAAAAGGCAGGTTGTGCCAACACTGAAAAGACTCGATCGCCTCTGCTTTCAAAGCCTGGCTCTAAGAGGAGCTGGCTCGTACACCTCTGTGCTCTGGCAGGATTGTAGGGTTTCAAAAGTTCAAACCACTGAGACTCTTAAAAACAAGAAATAAAAGTTTTAACTAGTTTTGGTAAATGGAGAGCCTAAACTGGAATATTGGGACCAATTTTCTACCATTTCGCCGCCGTGTATGCAGACGCAACCTTCACTTGAGTTATGTATAACACAAAACCCAACAATAAACGATGTCATAATGGGCTACAGGCTGAAAATAAATGAAAACACGTTTGTCATCAGCAGCAGTTAAGTTCAAGAAGTGAATTCTATTCACTTCTATTGGTGGGATCGCTGAGACAAACTTGTGCTGTGCAGACAAACTTTATAGACTAGCTTAAATATGTCTGAAATATATCTACATGATCGTCCTTTACTACAGTAGGATCTTTTAAACAGAGATATGAATGTCATATTTCTTTAACCCTCTCATGAGACTAAAATGGGCCAATGGGGTCATTTATGATAATCCTATGAGTAGTTCATGCCAGGCCTGAAGCTCTGGATCACATACAAAAAAACACAGACATGTGTGATAATTTTATCTTCATCCTATCAATGCATACAGTGAGATAGAAAAAAATGAACGATAAGTACATGTATTAATTATTTTTCTTTTTTTACAAGCTCAGTTTTCATCGTATGAGAGAAAGTAATTACTTCCAGATACTTTTAGTGTCACACATTGCAGTCACTAAACTAAAAATTGTTTAGTTAAATGTATTTACAAACAACAATGTATAGGTAACATCACTGTTTGTTTTATCATTTATAATTTGTTCTAAATGTTATTTAGAGCTTGATAATCCTGTTACTCTAGCTAGTTTATATAGCAAGTCTCATCCAGGTTGATTAGGGCATCTACGAGTAGTTAGAGAATAGATATTATAGTAAGAAGATACAGGAATACTGTTTGTCCATGACAAACAGTATTCCTGTTTGTCATACAACAGGTATTCCAGTGTAATTAATTAATAATAGTTTTCAATCAAAAAACAAGAGGAATTCTGGCTCCTCGCCATCACCTGAGCTATTTTCATCATCACCTTAAGTTTTCTGCGGCTCTGTTAGCCACTGTTCACAACAAAACATCACAATGTAGCGTTTGGAGGCAGAAAGTTACAAGCCAATCAAAGCCTCTGATTAAAAAAACAAATGTGTAAATGCACTAGAGGGTCAAGTTCTGGAAAATCACTGAGTAGGGTATTAAAATGAATGTAAATCCTCCATCACCCCCACTTCCCAATATATTTGCATATACTCACCATGATCTCCAGGACCTGTCTTGGGGGTGGAGCAAGTGGACTCTCATCCTCCTGTGGAATGGCTATTTTAGCCTTCTGGATCTCCCTCAGGAGGTAGCCTGCGCACACAGATTTGCTGATTGTTTGTTTTTCATATTAATTACTACTTAGCCATCAGAGGAAGCGGTGAAGCCTAAATCTCTGAGGGCAAACTTTTTACAAAGCACAGTCAACCACGACTTTCTTGCTACCCGAGTAAATTAACTGTACAGGTGGGTGCTCAGGGTTTGGAGCACGCATCCCAGGTGCTCTCCGTTCTTACCCAGAATCCTCTCCATCTCCTCGCATCTCTTGATTTCGCTGACGAAGCGCCGCTGGAATGAGCTGACACTTGGGTTGAGCTGAAACAAGAGGAGCATCACAAGTCAGACGGATGCAGGTTATTGCATGATGCACAATAACATCATAGTGAGGTTCAGCAAGGTGATGAGTTTTTTTTATATTATTAAAACTCTATCCTCCTCTTGCTGGCCAGGTGTAGTCACTGTATATCATCTAGATAGATGCCCCGTCTTGCTCCCCTCCCTTAAATATGCATGCATAATCAATTAAATCGGTTGACAAAATGCAAATACTCTTTAAACTGGTGACACACATCTTCCATTCACGCAGTGAAGTGTTTTATCTACTTACATCTCGGAACTCGACCAGCCCCAGCTCTCCGAGCTCACTAATGCAGTCATATTCAGAGCCGGACTGCAGAAACAATTGCGCCAAGCACATCTCCTCACTCCTGAACACCATCTTTATCTGCCACACAGACAGATCCTCCTCCGCTGCCTCGTAATCTCCCCCCTGCCCCCCACGGTAGCCTACTGAACGCGGACGACGAGCCGTTCACTACAAGCGAAAACACGACATCGCAACAAATCAGCGAAATGAGCCCCCTCAGCCAATTAACTCGCCCCCGGGATTAATTAATGCATCCATATTAATAATGACGATTTTCACAAGAGGGGGGGTGGGACTGTCCTCATACTGCGCCGGTTTGTTTTTCAGCGGGAGGGTCGCCGGGTATCTACTGAATAAAGAGCAGCAAAACAAAGGAAGAAAGCTCCCCGATGCACCTTTTACGCGGAGCGATCGCGGAGAAAGGCGTCATCCTGAGGAATCTTTACCTCTGACACCTGTCATCATCACAGCGCAAAAAAAAGAAAGACAAAGAAAAAACCCGAAAAACGACACAACACTGATGGAAACGAGCAACAGGCAAGCTAGAGGATAAATTATCAACCCGTCACGTAGACAAACGGGGCTAAAGGCGGCCTCGCCGGTTAAAAATAAGCCACAGTCAGAAATAGGCTACGGCCTTTATTCGCGCTACGTCGCCCGGCAATTGACACAGATTGCGTCCCCGGGTTGCCAGGTACGGTCCCATCCTCTGAAATAATCCGTCTTTCTCAGTTTATCTTCAAAAATAAATAAAAAATAAGCTACCTCAGTAGCGGCCAGGTGACCTGACTACATACCCACTCCAGCAGTTTACCAGGCACAGGTATGATTTCCAAAAAAAGAGTAAAATAATATCAAAAATACATAATCATGAAAATAAGCTTTAAATTAAAAAAAAGTCTCCTCCTCTCCTCTTTTGCTTAAACCAGGAAGGGTACACAGCATACACTTAGCAGAAGAAAACAGAAAAATAATTACTATATAATTACTATATATAATATTCATTGATCGTTTTGAATATATGTAATGTCCTGATGTATTAAAACGAATCAAGCAAATTAATTAAGCTAATTATTTGCTGTATAGTGACTGTAAACTAACAGTGGGGAAATCATGCTTCATGTTCTGTATCTGATTTGTATGAATGTGAAATATGAGTGAATATTACTCGATTATTTCATTTGTGGTGGTTGTGAACACCCGCATCACAATTAATGATAAGATATATTTTATATATATATTATTTTTAAAAAGCTACAGTATAAATTCAGGATATAAACAAACCCCTTCATTCTTTTGTCTCTTGAATGGTAACTGTTTTTTTTAAAGGGGGTTAGCTCACAAACCTGGCAACCAGCGCATCTTCTTATTCGGTTCCATCGCTGAAAACCGACCGACCATATGCTTTTCTTTGTATGTGAAAGTCTTTCTTTGGGCTGTTTTCGGGCGGTGATTTGAACGTTTTTAAAAATAGAGTTTTAGTTCTGATAACTTTTTCCAGCGGATTTGAATGCAGCCAATCACCTGCTGCAGCACATAATCGATGAGACACGCGCAACGTGACTCAACACTAATGTCACCTGAGTGATGTTTTATAAGAAGAAAGAAATCATGGAGTTTTCATCTTACAAGCAGAGACTCACATATCAGTTACATTTACATGTCTTTGTTTTTGCACATTCTCATACAACCAGTTTATAAACCAGAGGTCAGAGCTTCATCCATTAGGACTTTCAGGATCGCACTCAGAATCTGAATATTACAACAACTAAAATCTCTTTGAGCAACTTATTTTTTTCCTCATAGATGGCAAGACAAGCCACTTCCAGTATTTTGACAGATAGCTGTCAGATAGTGAGAAGAAAAGTGGTTTTGGCTGCTCCCTCATTTCCCAAAGGGTCACCATAGAGGATGGATCCGGGCGCTGAGCTTGTAACTGGGAGCAGCTAAGGTTGTATTTGTGTCTCCTGTTAGTGACAAACCAGGGATGTTCACAAATAACCGCTAAAATACAGATATAATACTATACACACGCTGTCATCACAGAGTTCATCCGGTTGAGCGGAGCCACTGCTTACAAAACAGAGAACGCGGCAGTGTCGTAACAAGGTGTGGACTGTTTTGTAAAGTAGATTATATCGGCCCACCCTCTGCAGCTATAACAGCTTCAGCTCTCTTGGGAAGGCTTTCCACAAGGTTTAGGAGTGTGTGTATAGGAACTTTTGACCATTCTTCTAGAAGCGTATTTGAGACCCTAGGTCAGATCTAAATTCCGAGAATTTAGATCTGACCTATTTATGGAAAAGAAAAGACAAGCTGCTTGGCTCTGATGACCCATATGACATGTTCTCATTAGTGGGGGAGGCAGAAAGACAATAAACAAGATCCAGGAAAACTTGCTAAACATTACATGGCCGAGTGTGTCCCTGTGTGTCTATTAAGGCACTCTATCGTACAGTAAAACAATATATTAAGTTTATTCTTTGATCAAATGGGTAGAAAAACAAACCAACCAACATGTCATGACTGTGCAACTTTTGATCTGCTCAAAGTCTTATGGACAGGTGTCTCCTGAGTCCTGGACTCAAAAATATTTCTTGTAATTATGTTGTGTGGAAAACTGTGAAAACTGGTAACTTAGTCTTTAGATACACATACAATTTAAACAACTACTGTATTTTTTTTAAGTTCCATTTTCCATATAGGATTGTTGCATCAGTCAATATGAATAAATGGCTCTTCTGAATGTTTGTAAATGCAGATATGAGTTCACTGCAGTTTTGCTTGTTTTCAGCAGAGCTCATTCACCTGCAAGATAAAAGCTAGTGCTTGCATCCTCTGTTCGGTAGTGTTAGTACTACACAAATAGGTGACAGTGGTTCTTTTCACACATACAAGATTTCATGAAGAGCACATATAACGTTCATGGTATGATTTTCAAGTCTTCAAACTCTGAGCCAGTCTGTTGAGCTCCTGTGACAGAGCAGTGACTGTATCTAGGATCTTCTGTTTGTCCTTCTCTTCCAATCGAGCTTCACATCGCTGAGCAAATTTATCGGGGTGCCACAGCGCTTGCTGCTTTCGAAGCGCTTTACGAAACGCCGGTACGTCCTTTCGGTCCACACCATGCAGCATTACCTCGATCATCTCCTGGACCATACCTCTCGGAGCCGGCCAGGGGATGTCACCGAAGCTCAGCTTCGTGCTGCCTGCCGAGGCGCCACCCTGAAAGGTCGCCGCGCACCTCTCATCGTACTGCCGCTTCTTGCCACGCCGAGTCTCCTCCTCTTTGCGAGCTGCACGAGCCAGATATTCCTCGTGCTCCTTCTGCAGCCTTTTGTGCAGCTCCTTGCGGCTTCGCTCTTCTTCCTCTATCTCTCGTTTACTCTTGCTTCTTTTCCACCCAGAAGATGAGGCCGCGAGTCTCTGGGCCTGGGCGTGTTTTTTATCATAGTATTCCTTCCGGATGCGATCAGCCCAGTCTCCAAAGTCTTCCTCGTCATCATCAACGGGAAGAAAGTCATCAGCTGTGAAACAAATACAGCAGTGTTATCAAGCAGAGAGAGAGAGTCAAACTCAGATTCATCTGTGATGTTTAGGATTTACCATCATATACTCCAAAGGTTTCATAGAATTCATCCTCGCATTCGTCAAACAGCTTCTCCAAGAATTCCTTCTCAGGGTCTGCTTCACGTGGATGGCTCATGTTTTCTTCAGCCTGCGATAAATGTCAGGGGAAATGTGTAAATATTACTGAAGACGCAGGAAATCAATCTGAGATGGGTAATCCAACACAGCAGAGCTGAGCTCAGTTTATTCCAACTCATCACCAATTCATCAGTAATGAGGTCTGGCTGTGCTGTGAGCCAGAAACCCTCACACACTCACCCTGCATTTCCTCAAATCTAATCTTAGGGTAATGTTATGAACCACGTAGCTTTGAGCTATTTATAATCCCATGACTCACAAACAAATTCCATGACAACACCTCCTCTGTGGTCTTCCTCTTTTCCTCCTGCATGGCAGCTCCATACTCAACATCTTTAGTCCAGTGTATCCACCATCTCTCCTCTGAACATGTCCAAAACATCTCAGCCATGCTTCTCTAACTTTGTCTCCAAATAGCTCAACCTGAGCTCTCCCTATGACGTACTGTTTCCTGTCGATACTGGTTACTCTCAGTAAAAGCCTTCACATCCTCTACTCTGTCAGGCTTTGGATGTTTAACCACAGATATTTAAACTCATCCACTTTCACTACCTGTCCTCCTTGCATGTTCACATGCTTCATATCTTTGCTGTCCCACCTCTGTGTCCCATGTTTAGTTTGATGGGATTTGTTTATTCCGGTTTCAGTTAATAGATTCAAAGACGCAGTGATAGATAAGTTTCAGTCAGAGTTTCAGCTCACTTTTACCTCGGGATGTTTCATCCAGTTCAGCAGGTCTTGCGGTGTGACTCCGGCTCTGTTTTGGACGTTTAGGGCTTCAGGGCAGCGCTTTCTCAGAGGCACCACCAGGTCATCAAACGCTGAAAGAGCCCCCCCAAAAAACACAAAGTTAACAATTAGCAGCGGATAAAGCTATTTATTTAATTATTAATGTTAATCTCTAGGTCCTCCTCACCCGTTTTTCCGTGTTTAAGAGCCCTATTGGCCGCGACGTGTAGTGCCGTGTCCCCTTTGCGGTCCCTCTGGAGAACATCGGCTCCGTGTTTCAGCAGCAGCCGCAGAACAGCATCGTCCCCCTGACAGCAGGCCAGGTGCAGCGGGCTCCTCTGCCTCTTACCCTGGGAAAAGTTCACGTCCAGATCCGTGTGTTTCCGTAGGTATGATTTCAGTTTCATCAAACTGCCGTCGTTCACGTACTTCCACACCCGCGTCTGTTTGCGGGACACCATTACTACACACAAACAAAGGCGAGGCTAATGATTAGCTTTCGCTAACAGGATTCGGTCCGTCTTTTTAATAGGTCCGTAGTTAGCAAGAGCACAGACACGTTCCGGGGACAGATAATGTCCTGTGTTACCACAAGATGGCAGCATTAACTATGAAAGTGAATGCCTGCCATTTAATGGGATTATTTTTAAATTACGTTTTTATTATAACTTGCATTGCTGCTAAGAAGGTCAGATCTAGAATATATTTGTCTGGGATTAAGGTAACGTAGTGTAACATGCAGATAAAAATAAATAAACTAAGCAGGTTACAAGTCTGCCCCTCATCATGTGAAGACAGATATATTGTATTGTATTTCAGTGCAATGTTTCCAGCTTCTTCACAAGGCAAATAATGAGCATTGTCATGCAATGGCCTTCATACATTTCTCTCTTTTTCCATCAGCTGCTAGTCTGTCTGCCACAATCCTCTTTGCACGTGTGTTGAATAGAAACCGGACAGTCTCACGTGACACATAAGGAGGTCACCCCAATCACTGCCTTTTAAAAATGCGAAAAACAAATCTCAGGAGTCACTTTCAGGAACCACGTTGCAGGTTATATCAAGATGAATTAAGGCGCCACTCAGTATTCATCCCCCTTCTCTTTGGGTTTCTGTGCCTCAACCTGCTTTCATCATGCCACCTGTCCGGAGGTACAGCGCTCAAACTCCACTGTGCCCTGATAAAAGCTTTGCCACATGACTTTGCACGTTGTTTTGAAGTTTGATTTTATGTCCATAACTATGACTAAACCTTGAGCAGAGAAACAACTGTCCCAGCTGCCTGAAAGCTTCCCGACTGTATCTCGCTGTAGAGCAGGGCCTGAAGCATGAAGCATGAATGAAGATTCTTTATTCAGAAGCACCACTTCAGTTTGTCAGCTGCAGACAGGATCACAGGGAAGTCATTTTACTGAGAGACTACACTGTAAAAAGAAATCACTCACAGTTTGGCTGACGTCAATAATCTTTTCTAGTTTGCCTTAAGTACACAGATTTCAAAGTGAATTTAGCTAAGCAGAAGAAATTTTCCTCAAAATGTACAGTTGCAAGTTTGCACAACTCATTAAATGAAGTTCATAAGAAACAAAACTGTCAACCTATAACACTAACATTCCTTCCTTTTCCAAAAATGAAAGAATTATAAGTCACTAATAGCAGCCTCACAGGCTAACTTCATATCTGCTCTTGCATAAAATGACCTCACAGGCAGCGAACTGAAGAACCAATGCAAAAAGAAAACAAATATATGTGGAACAATCATCTTTATCACCCTTATTTCATTCAGTGTAACATCTTAAGTTGTTTTATCAAATCTTAGTTGCAATCTTTCCAAAAGAAAGCATCTGCAACTGGCAAACAATGGGAAATGCCTGTGGGCACTTATTTTTGTAGTTATTTTGATGTTATACCCCCCACCCCCCAACCGGGAAATTATACTTTCTGCAGCAGATTTAAACTCAGGGCCATATCTTCATTTTCCTCTCTCATAACGTCTCTGATTCAGGTTATCTCAGCCAAATTTATGAAGACACAAATCAAAGATGACTTTTTGCTAATGAAGCAAACTCAGCGGAGCCGCCATAACACTAACAATTTAAATTAAAACAGAAGTAGCAGCAGATCAATTAAACACTAAGAACATCAGGGGTTGATGCAATTTGATGCTTGTCCACAGACTAGATGCAGAGGCCCTTCATGCTCATATGAATCGCTTATCACAGAATCACAGCTTGGCTTATAGAGTGTGATGAAATGAGGGAAACTTGTAACACAGGAAATAATCATTTATTTACAAAACATAATTAAATAAAGAGAACATGTTTGTCAGTAGGTCATTAGAGTAAAGCACGCATGGAAGTGTGGGAGTGTGCAGAGAGTAAAGGAAATCCGAGAAATCACGTTGTAGCCAAGCTGGCCCGAGCCAAAATGCTGATGTGGGCTCCTCAGTGAGCCCCTGCAGAACAACAACCCAGAGACACCCAGTGCCTAAGGGGTCATCACACTTTGAAACGTATTACTATAAAGTTGCTGCATAGTTAAGTCAGAAGTCCCTTTTTAAAGACAGAACAGAGGCTTCTGGCAAACTTCACCTACTATCCAAACTGCATGGAGACAAACAAGGTCTGAAGAGGTTGTAGCTCCAGTAACGCTTGTAGTATAAAGAGTATAAAGAAGTAACAAAACTGTTCTTTATACTACAAGTGTCGCTGGAGCTTTGACCTTTGACCTCAGATGTTTAAGCCTTGCTGGGCAAAATGATGTATGTGCAGAATTTAACCCAGCAATTCATCTGAAAGGAGAAAGTTTCACTGTGCTCACCTTAAATTTAAGTTCGACAACTGGATATGAAAGAAGGTGGTCCAATGTAAAAGTGCTGTGTGGAAACTTCTGTTAAAAACACATAAAAATCACAATGTTCACTCAATATTACTCAAAGTAGAGTATTTATTTTAGCCTTAAGACATGTCTGCACCCCAGAATCAGCACTTACCTTATTTTAAGCCTTTACCTTAACCTTAAACCAAGTCTTTAACCTAAAATCTAATGATTTACAATAATCGACTGGCTTTTTTTGTCTCCAAAAGGAAGCAGGGTCGCGTCAGTGTGACTGCGTAAACAAAAACCTGTTTGTATAAACAGATTTATGTCCACACAACATGTAAAACGAGTCAGAACACACAGAAGCACAAACATACTGTGTGTGGTAGTGGATTGTTGGGAAAGAGTCGCTCCAGTGTGTGGCTACAATAACATGCGACAGCTGGAAAGTCTGATTTTGTTTTCGCTCTACAAATGAATTTGTTGGGAGTATTAAAGGTTTGCGATCTTCACCTCACCGATGAAATGAATTAAAGCTGCAGCACATAGCCTCTCTGGATGTTGCCATGATGTAAGTTCTTTTTCGATTTGATGCTCATCAACCGTTACCTGTAGCGCTTGTAATGCTCAAATCAGTGCAGCTGAGCCTCTGAACTGGCTCAGTGCTGCACTGCGGGCGACAGTGCCTCCATTTAGGCGCGAGAGAGGGAAGGATGCACAATGGAGAGGATAGAGGAGAGAATGAAGGGACACTTTGTGCTCGTTGAAGAGGATGATCTCCTCTGAGACTCACATAACCCAAGATCCGGAGTCTCCCAAAGCTTGGGCACTTCCGCTCTTTCGGAAAAGACGTGTCCCCACTAGCGATAGCTGTCTTGTGTGAATGCTTTTGAAATGCCATCTTAGGAGAGACAGAGAAGAGGGACTCGTCCGATTTGCCACTTCAAGTCTCACATCTGCAGCTTACTCTATTGTAAACTATGTTGCCTTCAATGTAGTTCTGCTTCATTGTCACACATGCTCTCAGAGAAAGTAACTTTTCACATCATGTGTGTCTGCTTCCTTAAAAATAAACTGCAGGAGAGTGTGTAAAGCAGGCAGGCCTCAGGTGGAGCTTGCAGGTCTTGCACAGAGCACTGAATGCAGAGAGATGCTTCTGAATGACAGGATATCCCAGCGCAGGAACTCCTACCTTGCCTACCCTGCCTTTACTCTTCCTGCTAGGCCTGCTGACTCCTATCCTGTCCATGGGGTCTGTTAATCTCTCGGGACAGTACAGGGAGGAGATCTGGAATACCGGGTGGCAGGAAGCTGAGGGTCTTCCAAGACTCTCCAGGGGTCAGCATCTCATCCTACCACACTATGGCAAGACCAGGCTGAAGGTCCGGTTTACTGGCTGGGCTGCTAAGTTGCTATTGTTAGGCTCAAGGAGAAATGTGTGCACACTTCCTTTGACTATTTTCTGCTTGACCTGAATTATTGGGTTCTGATTTATGACACTTGGACACGTGTTTGTAGCACACAGAGTGCCTGATTTTTAAAACAACACAATAGCTGTTTGTCACCCATTTATATGACAATGAATCGGTTGAAAATCTTCTTACTTTGCCATTAAGGAAGCAATTTGCATTTACTTGATAAAGAGCTGACCCAATCTGCTGATGGACCGGGGTTGGATATTTCCACAGGGTTGTGTTTTCTCTGCATTTAAAGGTCGACTCTAAAGTCAATGATGGTAAGGAAGGAAGAAAGGAAAAAAATGTGTGGCGAGTATTTAAACTATTGTGAAAAAAAAGTGTTTATAATAATTATAAGTTGTACACGTGGACACTATATAAGATACACCTTGCTAATAACAGCTTGGAGCCCTTTTTTACTATAAAACTGCTTTAATTCTTCATGGTACATATTCAACAAGGTGATGAAAACATACCCTGATAGATTTTGGTCAACACTGACATGACAGCATCACACAGTTCCTGCAAATTTGTCCACTGCACATCGATGATGGGAATCTCCAGTTCATTTACATTCAAAAGGTTCTCATTTGGATTGAGATCTGGTGACTGTGGAGGCCATTTGAGTACAGTAAAATCACTGTCATGTTCATGTTGATCTTTGTAACATGGAATGTTATCCAGCTGGAAGCAGACATCCCAAGATGGGTACAAGGCACGATGGATCCGTGCTTTCATTTCATTTATGCAAAATTTTGCTTATCATTCGAATATCGTAGCACAAATTGAGGTTCATGAGGCCAGGCAACATTTTCCACTTTTGGTGGCACACTGCAAACTATCCTCACTTTCCTGTTCTTAGGTGACAGGAGTGACACCTGGTGTGGTCTTGTGCTTCATAGTTTGAGATGTTGTGTGTTCAGAAATGCTCTTCTGCATACCTTGGTTATAATGTGCAGTTATTTGAGTTACTGTTGACTTCCTATCCGCATTGTAGCTCTCCTCTGATGTCTGACCTCACCCAAGTATTTTCAACCAGAGAATTGCCGCTTACTGGATAATTTCTCTTTTTTTGGACCATTTTCAGTAAACCCTAGAAATAGCTGTGTGGGAAATTCCCAGTACATCAGCAGTTTCTGATGATGTACTGGGAAATACTCAGACCAGCCTATCTGACACCAAGAACTATGCCTCATTCAAAGTACTGAAATCATCTTTAGTCCCCATTTTTGATGCTTGGTTGTCTTGACCAAGTACCAAAAGTACCGCCTATCTCTTATTCATAACCTCATTTCCTTAACCTCAATGAAAATGCCATTGTAAAGAAAAGGAAAAGTGAGTAGGAGAATTGCTAAGGACTTAGGAAAAGAGAAGAGCCGTGTGCTAAGAATTGGAACAGCCATACTCTAGTCTCTCCTTAACAACATGAAGCCGGACGCTTTCCATGTTGAAACTAAAATATGCAGAAGATGGACTACAAAACCTGCCAAAACGTGTTCTGATACTGTAGTTGTATGGAGGTCTTATAAACAAAAACAGCCTTTAAAAAATATAATCATAACAAAGGCTGGCATTTTAAAGGAGGAGGAACATTTACTACACATTTACAGATCTACTAACGACAGCAGCTGCAAGCCTTCTTTCAACATTAAAAACGCTACTTAAGTTGATAAAGAGGAACAGCGTCTGTTTTGTGACTGACAGTTTTTAACAGGAGTTTCACTTCAGGGAAAGAATATTTAAAAGAGGCACACAAAATCCTGTGTTCATGCCTAATGTGGTTGTGATAGCTGCTGCTAGGAGAGTGTATTTTTAGAAGTGGGGAGATGATATCAGAACGAGTGTGTATTCAGCACTTTGCATGGGTGGCTCAAAGCTGTTGCGCAGTGCTAAAACTTTGGCTCTGCCATAAAACGCTTGACTGAGTCCTTACGAGGAGTGTTTAGAGTGAACCCCACTTATTGTTCCTCAATAACACTGTTTTCATGAAACAGCAGAAATGAATGAAATGAGCTTCTTTTTCTCAGCAGTGCATACGATGAGCAACTTCTTTCTGCTGAATTTGTAACAAGTAAAAGTGTTACTGTGTTAGACTGATGCCTGAGTGTTGCAATGTGCTATTAAAACTAAGTGATGCACACATTCATCCACAAGGAGCAGTAACATAGTAACTGGGACGGTAAATAATGTTTTGTCTTCTTCTGCACAACGTACAGATCAGCTGTTCCACACAGATTTCAGGTTTATAGGGTCGAACAATTTGTACTGATGCAGTACTGATTCCCTCCATCCACTGATCCCAACTGAAGTAAAGTACTGTGGGTGGAAATCAGAGTTCACCTGAATGACAGATTAGACTGGAGGACCAGCAGTGATGCTGTGCACAAGGTCTAAAGTAAGCAGGGGCAACATCAGTGCCAGGGATGCCAAAAAGAAGAACAAATTAATCTGCAAGGTTAGAAGAAGCACTGGTGAGAATTTGGAAGCGTCTGAGTGAGTGAGGGTCAGAGGTCACTGAACAAACTGCTCTCCATCATGGACAACCCGTCACACCTGCTCCATTCCACCTTTGTGAAGCAGCAGAGCTCCTTCTCCCTCTAACTGATTCAACCACGAAGAACACTTAGTCAAACCTTTCTATGGTTCTCACTGTAAAAGTGTATAATAACTTCATTATGTGACAGGATCAATACAGTATCTGTCTATCTCTCTATGTATAATTTTCTGTGAAACCTTACAGTTCAGAGAGCTGTGAGCCGGAAGAGGAAGAGTGAGGGTGATCTAGAGTAAGAATCCAGTGAAATATTTGTGTCCAGGAGGCCAGAAGGTCCTTTAAGGCTTGGGCAGAGTCAGGGCGGAAACATCCAGCCATCTATTTGACTTTAAGAAACACACAAATGCTAAATTTAAGTAGACTCCCTTGCAAAGAAATTGGAGATCAGCTCGGTAAATGATTACTGGAAAGGAATCAAAAGAATGAATAGTGTTAAGACATCTTTTCCAGCTAATATTGATGGTGTTAGTGGCTCTGAGGAAATTACAAAAATGTGGCAGAAACATTACTGTTATCTATTGAGTTGTGTCAAAAGTTTCATTTTTGCAGTGGATGAAATTGATAATAAAGAAGATGTTGTAGTGTCATCACAAGAAATGTATGATGCAGTTAGAACATTAAAAGACTGTAAGGCATGTGGGATGGATAAGATATCTGCTGAACATTTGAAATTTGCTAGTAGGAAACTTTCTCCTTTGGTTGCTTTTTGTTTCACAGGGTTCATAGTTCATGGTACTCTGCTGGATTCAGTTGTTGCTGTTATGTTTGTACCCGTTATTAAGGACAAAGTGGGGAAAAATGCATTTGATTGTGTAGGTCATGAAAAGCAATTTTATAAGTTATACAACAGAGGGGTTCCTAAATCTTTGGTAAGAATTCTGTCCTTCTGGTATGCCCATCAGTCCATGCACATAAAATGGGGTTACTGTGTGTCTGCCCCCTTTTATGTGAGGAACAGGCTTAGACAGGGGAGTATTCTGTCTACTCTTTTGTTTAATGTTTATATGGGTGATTTGTGAAAGCTGTTAGATGACTGTGTAACAGGTTGTGTAGTTTGTAATACCATATAGTGCTGGCCTTCAACAATTATTGAGGGCATGCTCTCAATGTGGTCTAGAGTTTGATATTCATTATAACGGCAAGAAGAGGAATATTTTTATTGACAAAAGTAAGGAGGACCAGAATTTAGCTATTCCTGAAATCTCTCTTAAAGTGTGTACTCCAATTAAATATTTAGGTCATTACATGTCTGATGATTTGTCTGATGATATAGTCATTTTTAGACAATGCTGCTTAATGTATGCACAAGCTAATATGTTGAGCTGTAAGTTTGGTATGTGCACTGTTCCAGTGATTGTTGGACTCTTCAAAGCCTTTTGCACTCCAATGTACACTGCTCATTTGTGCAAGAGCTACAGAGAAAGCAGTATGCGGAAACTCACTGTAGCATATAATAATGGAATGAGGTTGATGCACAAGTTGCCATGGTGGAGCAGTGCAAGCCAAATGTTTGTTAGTGTTGGAGTGCCTATCTGTTGTGCTATATTTCGCAATCTGATGCACAGTTGTATGTGTAGGGTAAGGACTCCAGAAACAGTATAATTACATCTCTGACTGACCCTGCACTAAGTTCAGTTTATTCAAAGTTATGGAATCACCGGCGTTATAGCCTTTGTGTAATTTTGTGAATTTGTTTTACATTTTCTTTTCTTTCTTTATGCATTTTGTATGTATTTATTTTATCTGCTATGGACCTGTGTGTGTCTTTAATAAAGTGAAACTAAACTAAATTCAGACTGCTTTCAGGACTTAAGGGCAAAGAAATTTTTCTCATTAAAACTGCTGAATGACTCTTTGGCTGGTTTTCATCTTCTTGGTAGCACATAGGCATGTATGGTTATGGATATACATAATTAGTGGTAATTTATTTTATACACCATAGCTTTGATTTTTTTTTCCCCAGACAGGACAGCTACTCCATGTTTGTGTTTATCCTAGAACATACTGTCCTAGTTGTATATGATTCATTTGAGTGGGAAATGAAGGCTGTTTCTGCTCTCGGGATTCCCTGCGGCAAGCCTGCTTCCAGTCTAGACATGCTTAATTCACACTCATTGTAATTACAGGAGAATGAAAACATTGGTGTAATAATTCCTGAATAGTCATGTCAGTCACCCAATCAAAGGGAGTAATTCTCTTTTCTCTGGTGTAGTTTAGTAAATCTGTAACATGAACATGTGATCTTCATAAATCCTGGAAACCCATGAAAATAATCTGAGCAGATTATGTTTCACAGCTAGCTTTCACTTTGATGCTGTGGAGGATAATGTGACTGGCCATCTTGTTTAAAAAAAAAAAAAAAAAAGCCATTGCATGGGATTTTGAAATTGTACGCCGTTTCACTTAGAAACATTTAGCTGCACTGGCTCGAGTACATAGTTTGTCCTTATTTAATTTGCACCTGAATGTTTGTCCCAGTTTGAAAATGTTAAGACTGAAAATTGACAAAAAGCTCAAGATGTGTGCGCTTGTCCTCTAGACTAAATTCGGATAAAGATTTTTCTTGCATGTCTGTGTGTGTGTGTCGTGGCTCAGAAGAGATTAAGGAGAACTGAGACGACGACTGAGTAGGCAGAGCGAGTGTGGCTGCAGCTGTTGAAGTTCCTTCTTTTTCAGTAACAAAGACTTTTTCGACTTTCCCGAACTGAAGTCACAGCTGAAGTTTTCCTCCTACAAGAAATTCAATTTGGTCACATTTACCCCAAAAAAACAGTCACATGTTTGTGTGAAAAGAAAAGTAAACCTGAGAATTTTTACAGTGTAATATGGTATTTTACTTGTGATGAGTGCCAAAACTCATGGGAATGTAAACGTTTAAGTTAAAAATCATTAATTTAGTCGTTTTGTAGCTGTATTTTATTATTTAATGTTTAGATATTGACTGGTGTGAATGCATCTGCAACTAATATAGCAATTAAGATCTGTCTCAGTTCCTCTCTAAAGGTTTTGCTGCAACAAAGCTGATATGTTAACATAGTAAAGATTTTTTAAAAAGTCAAGAAACTGAGTTCGGGGTTCATGCAGTTATATATGAGAGAAATATCACTATAAAGGTTGTACTGTGCTGTACTGTATGGGTTTCTGTGCTACATAGAAGAGTATAGTAGGTATATTTTGAAGTAAGAGCTCAAGGCTAAAGGAAATCCTGCTCCCAGTTCTTTATTATAATTTCCAACAGTGTCACCTTTAAATGTGGTGTTCTTAACTGATTTAGACAAAGCTCTGCTTCATCTAAGGTTTTTACAAAGAGACGGCAAGTCCACTGCAAATTAGTAACCCAGGATTAATCCAATCCCCGAGTCTCCCCGCTGTCACTGATTTTATCCTGTAAAAAGCTCATTAGAGTCCAAATTGGTTATTCCTATTCTGAATTAAAGCTGAGTGTGCTATCACATTAATATTGATATCTACCAAAATAATTCAGATGCACTTGGGATACACAGCAGCACGGATTACAAGTGAAGTTTTGGTAATTAACACTTAAGATCCTACTCTGTCTGGGACAAAGCCAAATGCCGTGTGGTTGATCCCGTTTGTGCTCACTGATTAATTTGGGGAGAATTGTAAGAGAAGAAACAAACACGCCTGAAGAGGGAAACAGAAGTCCGACGTGCATTTCCTCCAGACATACTGTATGCTTTGATTTCGGCCCCTCGAAACACAATAGGAGGGAAGACTGCCTCCTCTGAGCAACTCACCAAACAGGAAGACGCATATTCACTGGATTGGAGAAAATACATTCCACAAGATATCACAGCAGGGTATAACAAAGTGAGAGAGATCGAGAGAGACTGGGTTTTTTTCCCTTCAAAGCACCGGCTTTTAATTACAAATCATAAACATGAATTCAAAAAATAGTGTATATTCACAAAAATGGGTTTCATGTTGTTACCAGGGAACAAATTCATTCATATTCAAAGGCAGACACATCAGAGGCTGTCGATACAGTCACCTTTTAATTGGGGCTTTCCGCAACTAGAAAACATTTGTCAGCTGCCATCTGTCTGTCTGGTCTGTCCACCCCCCCAACCCACATGCCACACACACTCACACACACCTCTTACTCTACTCTTATCAGACTCAAACACCTCTTACTGACTAACTCACACCCTTCTCTCACACACACACACACACACACACACACACACACACACACACACACACACACACACACACACACACACACACAGACGTAGTCCTGCTGGCTGTGGTGCAGATACTGATCAGTCAAGACAGATCTCAAGAGCACAGTTTCTAATATGTCACACCTCCACCTCAAGAGTTTATTAATAAAAAAACGGAATGGGAGGGGGAAATTGCATGATCATAATCAACCTAATATAGTTTCCCATGACTTGAGGACATGATTTCAAACTTCATAGCTCAGTACTTTTGCAGAAAGTCCACAGGAGAAGACGAACTGATGAGTATATCAGTCTTAATAAAAGTACATTCCCCTTATTTTTAAATGAGTCTCTCTTATGTTTCCTTATGTAGCTCAGTTTCAGTGCCTGCTGCTGAAAGAAAAGAAAAAAAGTCTGGGGTTTCGGTGCGGTCAGACACCAAAACCATAAGTCTTCAGTCAATAGTCCAGAGTGAGAGCAAGCAAAGGTTACACCCCGAAACTGGCTGCTGCTGAACCATAAACAAGCACTCAGTACTGGAAACTTTTGATTCACCTACATTGTTCTGCAGTGTTCATTTTGACCCCAGCGTGCCTCTGGGTGTTAATCCATAGTCACACCTTTGTGGCTAGAGACTGAATCTCTGTCTTCTGCGAGGACAGGGAGCTGGCCGGGCTCGCATGCAAGAACTTCTTCAGGTTAAGTAGGCACAAGCACTGGGATCTAAAGCGCAGGTCAAAGAAGGCGTAAAGGAAGGGGTTGAGGCAGCTGTTGACATAAGCGAGGCAGGTGGCGTAGGGGTGAGCCAGCAGGAGGAAGCGCAGGAAATCACAAGTGGCGGGAAACAAGTCCAGGTAGGAGAGTGCGTCAGCGCTCTTCAGGATGTGGAAGGGCATCCAGCAGGCAGCAAACACCACTACCAGTGTGGTGATGATCTTCAGCAGGCGTCTCTTGCGCTGATCTTCTTTGCGCAGGGTGTTGAAGTGGCGGTTGACGGTGCAGCCGATGAAGCCGTAGCACACCATCATTGCCATGAAAGGTAGAAGAAAGCCTAGAGCGGAGGAGGAGATGCTGAGGCCGGCAATCCACAGGTTCTCCTGGTGTTTCTGTGTCACCAAACTGAAGTCCATGGCACAGGATGTGCGGTTGGTTTCTGCATCGTACTTGGTGGTGCGGAAGACGAGAGTCGGAGCGGCAAGTATAACAGACAACAGCCAGATGGCTATCAGGGAGCCTTGCATCTGACCCCGGCTGCGCAGCTGGTTGCTGGATAAGGAGTGGACGATGGCTAGGTAGCGATCAAAGCTCATGCAGGTGAGGCAGAAGACGCTGGCGTACATGTTGAGCAGCACCACGTAGCTGCTTATCTTGCACAGAGCCACTCCGAAGGGCCAGTGGTAACCCATGGCTGTGTAAACAGCCCAGAGAGGTAGCGAGACTACAAAGGTGAGGTCGGCCAGGGCCAGATTTCCGATGTAGACGTCGGCAGCTCGCCGTTTGCCTTGTGCTCTCCACACGGTGAAGATGACCACTCCATTTCCAGAGAGGCCGAGGATGAAAATGAGCATGTAGAGTACTGGGATGACAGAGTACGATGGCGTCCACTCTGAGTAGTCACACATTGAGGAGTTGTCTGACTCCTCATAGTCCTCGTAGTACTCGTAGCCCACAGTTGTCTCCATATTCACCCTTTCCTCTTTTCTTATCCTTATGTTAAAAAAAAATTGAGAATGGGGTGAAAAAAAAAGACTTGGTTCACAGCAGCTGACAGCACTCTCAAGTCTGTTGCTGTATGTGAATTCTGCTTCCACTTATATACCCCCACCCGACTCGCACCCTCCCACTGCCCTCCTCCTTCCTCCTCTGCATACACCCCCTTCTCTCCATTGACTGCCACACTAGATAATGCACTGTGAAGTAACTTCATTAAAGCCTGTCAAAGTTTAATATATTTACAGGTAATTTCTGACTTTTATGCACAAAATATTTGCAACATGAACAGAATTCTGAAGGCAAACTTAAACTGTACAGACTCTCAGACAGAGAAGCAGCAAACAAAACCACCAAAAAACTACAAATTTGACTCAGCCTGTAGTTTAAAAGTGCAAAAATGTCTTATAAAATTCTATACAGGAATTAAAAATGAAGTAATTATGAGCAACGAAAAACAAAGACAAACAAAAAAACTTTTAACATTTCCTGTTTTTGCATTTTTTGTGCTTCTTTTTTTCTAAGAAAACTCATTTAATTTCCCATATTTAGTTTGTACAAAAAAAATAACACTAAAATCTAACTTACAAATATAACAGATACAGATTATTGATGAAAGTTCATTAAATAAACAGACATGTTTGGACAGCAGCTCAGAGTTACGCCTGGGCACAGCAAGTTCCTTAAAGTGGCCAATTTTCATATCAATAGAGAGTCGTTCTAGTAGTGGACGATCCTGATTACCCGAAACCCGAATAAGAAACTGAAGGTTTTTTTATCTGGATTTTTGTTTTGTTTTGTTTTTATCTTGCCAGTACATGCTCAGACATGTGGAGACACAAAATGGTTTTGGTCTGTTGAATTAAAGGACACAAAAACTGTTAAAACAGGCAAAGATTTCCATTACAACCTTAATATTAGCTTTGAAGACAAACTAAATTCTGCAATTTATTGGAGATGAATTTTTATTTTGTTGGAGATCTATATTTATATATGAAAAACATAAACACACAATAGTAATAATAATCATCTATTTTAAAAATAAATGCTAAAAAGTGCCTCTGTAAGCAGCAAAACTTACAACCAGTGTGAAACAAAAGACACAGTCGCCACCGTGGGTGTTACAGGTGCTGCTAATGACATTAATCAAAGTCCTGTTAGGTGCAGAGCTTTAATCAACACCATTAGTAACACCTGTGTTTACCTACCGTTTCATGTCTGAACGTCTTCCAATCTTAAATTTTGGAAACTTGGATATACATTTGTATAGGGTGACCACATCCCAATGTGGGACAAACAGTGTTTGTGTAGGACAAAGTGGGACATGTTTATATGGGGAAGCAGTCAAATGAAAATTTTAAATGCAACTTTTTGGCAACTTTACATTAAGAATGATAAAAAAGCTGTTTGTTCTTAGGGTCTCATGTGAAAGTCTTTATATATATTCACAGTATTCTCTGTGATTTCATGGTTCCCTTTTTTGAGTCACATCTGTCAATTTTAGAAATTCTTAGCAAAGTATGACACACACACACACACACACACACACACACACACACACACACACACACACACACACACTATGCCACTTCATATCATGTTTTCTCTGTGTGAAATTGAAAAACAACACTGGTCACCCTGCATTTATTTAAAAATCAACCCTAAAATCCTCTTTAAAACTTTAAAACTTGAATTTGTCCTAAAAATACTGTGACATTTTGTCACTCATTGCATATGTGAGTGCCTTTGATATGTTGCAGATTTATGCAAGAAAACAAACTTACAAAGAGCTTTGCACGAACATAGAGATGTAACAAGCTGAGACAGAAACTTGCTGCTGTCTTAAAGTGCAAAATCACACATTTCTAACCACTGAAAGGGAAACAAAGGGGAGGGGGAACTCTAAAAGCAAATTAAAGTCTTCTTCTCTTCTTTGCTGGTTTGTTGGTCCAGGTGGAACATCTCAGTCTTCAGCCGGCTCCGTCTCTCAGCACAGTGGCAGCAGTGGCGCCAGGGCACAGACCTTTAGACACAACTACTGTATCACTCAACAATCTTCCTCCACTGATCCCTTCCTCCACCACTCCACCATGTTTCTCCTGTCCCCTCCTTAGTCATCCCCCTCTTCCTCTGATTATGAAGATGAGGATATATTCTCATCTCCTGTCCTTTCACCAACATCATTTACTGTCACAGAGTTATTTGTTGTTGCCAATTATTGTGATGTGTTGTTAGCCTGCGGTACTCGGTAATCACATTGATGTGACTGCATTTGTGTTGCCTCCACATTGTGAGCCTTGATTGTCCATCCAGCTCTTTGTTTTGTTTTGTTTTTTGGTCTGAGTTCATTGGGCAGAACAGGAAAACAGCAAAGCAAAGTGAATCAAAGCAAGCTTCCTTCTCGTACTCTGGTGGGACAGAAGTCTGTTTTTAGCTGTTTGTTGACAGAAATGTGAACATATAGTTGAATAAAACACCAGACCTTGATAATCAGCCTGCCACCCACTCACTTTTCCCAAAAATAAAACCCTTGTTATGCTTTGTAGAGGAGTTTTGGGAAGAAGAAAATTTTTAAAAAAGTCTCCTTTAAAACACATCAAGACAGAATCTGTGAATCTTGTGTGATGCATGCATTTCTTGAGACCACAAAAGAAGTATTTTTTCCTTCTATTTTTATTCTTGAAGGTTGGAAACTGAGCTGGTAACTCCTTGCAGACCATCGACTGCTTCACTTAATCAGATCAGAGCCTGTTTCCACAATGTTCAGCTCTTGTTTTTCCTCTTTAATTGGCCACCTGTGTGTGTCGTACTGTTTGTTGTTGTAGTCCACTCTCATGTGTGGCCTTGTGCTGTAAACCACATGCCATGAATGCACAAAGATGCTCCTTGTGTTTTGCTTTTTCTTCAAGCACTTTAAGGCATTTCACTCTTAATCCCAGCCCTTCGCTCAGCTGTCATCCGTCACAAAGACATAAACACACGCTACAGTGGAAGTGTGTCTGCAGGGCTGCAGAACGCCTCTCTGATCTTTTATCGCAGCCTCGTGTGTTTGCGTGTTTATGGACCTCTTTCAGTGATACTTATAGCGCTAGAGGAGCATGAGGTGTGTGTTCTCTCTGTTTAGGTGTGTGTGAGAGTTGGTGGGGGTCTGACAGTTGTTTGATGTGTGTGTTAAGTTGTCAGACCACATGCACACCAGCACCCCCGCCCTCCCCCACTTTACCAAGGCAACTGTCTCCGCAAAGGCTTTATTTGTGTTCTGATGAACTCTGAGTCAGACTTGTGTGGAAAAGTTATGATATTGCCCGTCTGATACAAACACCCGAGAGCAGTTTCACAGCCCTGACGATAAAATAACCCCCGAGGAGATACTGATCAGCACCGGTGATATTAGCAATTCAATTACAGCCTGATATCCACTTTTAATTATGAGAAACTCATTAAAGCTAACACTTGAGTCTCTCCTGGAGAGCGAGACCATTTGGGTGTTATTCTGGTCTTTTAAGCAGAGACGCTGGGGTGATTGACACCAAGTTGTTACCAACAGGGTGGAAGTTTATGCATAAATATTTCCACAGAGACTACTGAGCTTTACAGCTTTACATTTGTTTGGCTGAACCAGCGTTGAGCTCATCTTTTAAGAAGTGATTACCTTGCATAGACTTGTGGCAGCTGGTGCCCAGTTGTCCTGCCAGACTGTGGGTGGGGAAAAAGTTTTCATCTGTAGCTTTTCTCTTGCAGATGATACTGAGTAAAACGATCATACTCTTTTATTTGGGATGTTTCACTTGAGTCTTGGATAGCTCTACTTTAAGTTATTGTTATATTTTTGTTTTTTTAAGAAAAGAGCAACAGTTAACACTGCTGCTTCAAAGCAGAAGGATCCTGGTTGTGAATATCCTGGTTGTTCCCCCACCTTTCTCTGTGACATTTGCATGGCCTCTCAACTGATGGCCTCTCCAGAGTGTAACTGAGGCTCCAGCCATGCCTCCCGAATTTGATAACTGGATGATGGATTATTATTTTTATTATTAACAGAAACAAATCATTGTTGGTTCCAGACTCTCTGTATTACTGGAACAGATGATATCCTCGTTGACGCATTTGGTCCAGATACAGCAGGATGGCACAGACGCTATGAGTACTGAATACATAGATTTTCTTATTTTCTGTTTGTCCTCCTCACATTTAGCACTGTTTCAGTTGTGTTTCACTTTCACAGCCATAATAAATAAATGACGTATAGTATTTGGAGAACAATTATATTAAATAAAAGGTCACAAAGGATCAGGAAATAGTCATGCCGCAGCACCCGAGCAGTGTAAATACCAATACTGCACTTTCTTGTTTCCTTGCAGCACACGTGCAAGAGGTCAGAGGATTTTTTTGTTTGTGCACTTTTGACCTGATGACCCCACTGCACTGTGTGTCAGTCAGATATCAAGAAGAACAGCAGCTAATCTCAACAACAGGTCAACCCACTGCAGACTTTTTAGTGTTTTCTGTTTGTAGGTCATCTGGCCGGGACAGACTGTTGATAGAAATCTTCCTGCTTTCCAAAGTGTTGCTGTCTTCTGAGCCAAGACAGAAATATTTATTAAATATAAATCCAAGGACAAGACAGGAAAATCCTGAATATTTTTTGTTTTTATAAATAACTCAGGCTTGGACTCCGGATTGCTCGTGAAAATAGAATATTTACAGAGAGCGTCTCCTCGTCTCTTAAGCTGAGTTGAGTTTTGATAATAAACAAAACGTGATGAGCTAATTCGTGATTTATAGAAGCACTGTTGCAAGGCAACAGCGGCTTGTTTACAGCCACAGAGCGCTGTATCAGTGCGTTTTCATTTCCTGTCTGCAGCAGGATAATGACCTATAAGGAGGTTTATTTGTTTGGTGATGGTAGGAAACAGATACAGCATATAATAGTGAGAGATGTACAGTAACTCGTACCGCCCTTGTTTACAAAGACACAGCAGTATGAGATGTGACTGTGTCGTCTTCAGGTCACAGCCTTGGAGAGCAAACCTGCTTTGCTCAGAGTATTTATTTATTTATTTATTTAATAGAGTTGACTCTGTTTAGAAGACGTGAACGTGACGTATGTTTATTACTCAGTATTGGTTTGAGTGTTGCAGTCATTTGAAGCTGGAGACTGGAGCTGTATTATGCACGCTGCAGGATTTAGCCTGCTCAGGGGTTTGTTACTAATATGGGGGGGATGGGTGAGGACATGGGGACTGGACTCCCTCTGAAAGTTTTTAAGGCATCAGGTAGATATGAATTACAGATTACAACTGCAGTTATTGAATATGCAAAGCTCAAATAGTAACAATACAGGAGTGATAAAAGATGAAGTAACTGATATTAGTTAGCAGCAGGTGCAAGCTGTATGTATACAACAAGAAGGCCAATATAAAACTGAACAAATGACTGAAAAAGGCTGTAGTTCATCTAAGAGGTGCAATGTACAGAAGTTTTCATGCAATCATCATTGGCACGAATGTCAATGGAAATTGTGAACGGTAATTTTATTAATTTCTTGTAACTGTTCCTTTTTCCAGGGTAGAATGATTGTATAGCACAAATCTGTTCTTAAGTTTGAAAGCCTCACCTTTACTCCTGTAAAGATACCTCCTGTCACTGTGAACAAAAAGTCTTTGTCTCACCAATCTTACTTAAAGTACTTAAAAGAGTACTCAAAAATTGTCAAAGGTGTTTCTTATCAACATCACCCAAGATTATTCATTTTGGCTCTGCCATTGTGGTCTCAGTGAATTAAAAAAATAGCTAATGGGCTTGCCTTCTGGACATAGGCTGTGTTAGACAAGTCAAATACCTTTAAAGAACCCGTCTTCCACTTGTGTTGGGAGTGCAGAAAAAGAAAAACATAGTGGATTTACTGATAGCAGACTAAGTGGCAACTGAATCTGTAGCTTTGTCATTAACTGGCAGTTATGCGTGTGAATGTTATGTGTTGAGGGAGAGGATGCATGCAGATTTGACGATCCAAACCGTTTGGGAACAATAGAGATAGGAGCAGTGGTTCCCTGCAGTAAAACCCACAGTAACACATCCTTCTTCCTGCAGGGATCATCCAGCAGGCAGGAAAACTTTATCGTCTGCATTCCTTCTCCTTCTTTTTCTTCTTCTTCGTCTTCTCGTTGGAAGACTGATGTTGTCCACAAGAGCACTAGGTAGCCTAACAACTGTGTGAACTATTCCAAATGCACCTCAAGGGTTTAGTAAATGTTTGAGTCTTTTATCCCTCACATGTAACATGAACATTTTTATAGATTTTTATGGCTGTCCAAACTTCACAGAGTTTTTGAAACACAAGCCTCTGGTTTAGTTTCAAGGTTGGAAATGGACACACACACACACACACACACACACACACACACACACACACACACACACACACACACACACACACACACACACACACACACACACACACACACACACACACACACATCCACAAAATCCTGCATGTTCATAAAATTACACCCATGACTGCACTGGATGCAATACAATAAGCTATTGTAACCTCAAACCAGAGGTCTTGATGGACATGTGCTTTTGCCATTAGTTCAAAATTATAAAAGGCTATGAGGTCACTTGCTGCCGTGTGTTAACACGTACATCCCTTGCTCTCTCTCTCTCTCTCTCTCTCTCTCTCTCTCTCTCTCTCTCTCTCTCTCGAGTGGACACACGTATACACATACAAAGCAAATATTAAGAAAAGAATATAGTCTCTCTTAGTGCCTGTTATTAGCTTATTTTTGACTGTTATTGAGAATTTCAGTATTTGAAGGTCGCTCCCATTAGTTCCCCACCACTGTATCCTATGTGCACTATGCACTTACTTGTGTAGCATGAATTTCTACAGATTAGTGTGGCCCCAAAACATTGTGAGAGAAATGATAACCACAGCATTTAGCTGTCTGACACTTTTATACACATAAAATGAAAATGTAAAATCAATGCTCCTTAGCTAACTACTGGTTGATGATGTATCCTCTTCTTATGCTGTGGTCAAATTGTCCACTTGTTCGCTCACTCATCCACTAGTGTTTGCTACATAGTGGGGAACACGTGCAGACAGCTGTTTGTAGATTTCAGACCCTACTTGGACGTACTACAGTTGCATAATTATCCACCTGATATTTCTAATTATTTCTGTTTCTGAAACACTGACAGACGATCTGCACCACATTTGAAGCTACAGAAGCCTGAAGATTATTTTTGAAAATGTACATATTGTAAGTGACTTAAATCTCTCCACATTTATATAAAAATAATAACATATATATGTGCACAGACATTTGTTACACTATAATTGAAAATAAAGATGGTAACTGCTTGGGGTTGCTACTTTTTTTAGGCAATGTCTTACATATTACTTGTCATTTTAAAAAAGTCTGTTACATAAAGCATTACATTACTTATTAGTTTATTAGCTTCCTTTAGTACAGTACTGTGCAAAACTCTTGATGATGTGCTTTTGTGACAGCCTGGGAGTGCAGAAAGTAGTGAACTTAAAATGAAAAAGAAAAAAGAAATCCTCTGAAACTGGTTAAGTACAATGACTGGACTGAAAATGGGTGAAAATGCAACAATTGTCCAACAGAAAACACATCACATAATTAAGAGTATAAATGTTGGGCTACAGTCGCTCATACTGGCCACAATCTCTGCACCAATGAGGACACATAGAACACCTATTATTTGGTTTTTAAGGATTAACTCAAAGCTGTTTTAAAGTTTTAAAACAACCCAAAGAACACTTCACGGAAAATCCTGTAGCCGCTGTAGCTACTGTACTACTACAGAAGAACGTACAAATAGAAATGAAGGGTACAACCCCACAAGTGTGACTGCTAGGGTTGTTAGCTTTGTATTAGCATGCTGTTTTTGTAGAAGCTTGTACTGCTGTGTTACTTTCTGGGAGGTCACTAATTGCATACAAAAACTGTGTACAGGTACAGCTTCAACAAGTATACTGCACTGAAGCTGAGCCAGAATACTGCTTTGTGTCTGAAACTAAGATCCATCTATTCATGCAGTCATTTAAAAATATTATAACTGCTTATCCAGTTTAGGGTCACAAAGCCAGCTGTAACCTAGGAAACCCAGTAAAACAAGATCCACTATAATAAATCAAATGATATACATTTCTGATAGGAACTTTGATTCCCTGCATCTCTGAGTTATTCTGAAGGCAGGCCCAACTCACTAACCTCAATATTTTTTACACTTCTGCAGGTCTTTGTTGATGTAAGGATCCGGCTGATGTTTCTGTTGGTGTTATCAAATGCTGGCAAGTGCTTCTGCTCACCAGTAGCTACGTTATCAGGGTCAGAGCAGACTCTGTCCCTCACACACAGACACATGCACGCCACAACTAACATATCCCAAGGTTTGACCTTCATATAATTAACACAGCTTCATCTTAAAATTTGAATCACAGCCCTTGTATTTTTTTCTTATTATTGTTCTTTTTGTTCCCCTCACGTGCCTGTAAACAGATTAATGGCCCTAAAACATGAGTAATGCTAAAACACTCACCTACAGCACTCCCCCACCCCCCCCACCCCTTCTTTGTGTATCCTCTTCAAGCCCCCGGTTTCCTTGCCGGGGAAAAAGAGGACTAGATGGACAGGAAGAGAGGAGACAGTGGGGATGTGACAAAACAATGGCAGGAAGTGGCTTTAGATCAATACAGATTAGTGGAAAACATCATCAACGCAGCAGAGCGGAGTCAACAAACATCCCCCGGTGAAGAGATAAACACGCCACACGAACAGTGCCAAAATATCTTCACATGAGACGGGTCTTGTTATAGGATATTTTACACCTTAAATCAGCAGAACATCTCCTACATAATACAAAATTAGCTGCTGAAACTTCACTCATGAGCTACGACATTTTCATTGTCACTGGCTTGATTTACAAAAAACAAAACAAAAAAATGAGTAGTTGTTGCATGTTAAACACCCGTTATAGATTAAAAGCATCACTGGATGACTTTAGCTAATTACTATAATCATATGTTAAAATTGGAATGGTTTAACCACAGTGAATTAGAGCTGTAGGTATTTTTAAGTTATGATGCATTCCTCTGTGTTTTAAATATGCAAATAGATAAAGTATAATCATCCTCTGACAGCTTCAATTGCAATGAATGTAATAAACATGCCTAGCAGTCCAGCCTGCAGGCTTCCATCAGCTTAAATGTATATTGTTATACAATGTTTGATATAGGTAGGTGGATCGAGCCAAATATCTATGATATCGATACCAACCCTGGTATTGGAAAGACACTAGTGTGGTAGGATAGATACTGATTATTGCAGAAAGTTTACATCACAGTGATTTAGTCGTCATTAAAATGTGTTCAGAATTTGCAAGTTGATGATTCATGTCATAAATCATGGCACACTGCTCTCTCCTACATAAGCTGCCTAAAAGTGTCGGTATAGGTATTGGCAATACTGGCCTTGTATTCACTTGGTGTCAGATCGATACAAGTATTGCATGGCACTAGTGTTTGAGTGACATCCCAAAAAGAAAACGTGCAAATTGAAACACAAAGGCTAATCAGGAGATTGTGAACGCGATGAAATGAAAACGACTTGAAACAGAGTGGGAGGTTCAGTAGGTCAGAGGTCACATGGAGGTTACTAAAACAGAAAACCTGATAGGAGTAGAGGTTGTTTATTGTGTAACCAAGAGCCTAGCCAACTTCAAACATACTGAAATCGGGTGGAAAATTGGCAAATTAGCTGTCAATGCTGGTGCACAGAGCTGCAGTAACCAAAGAATATTATCATTTCACTGAGCCAAAACTTTAAGACATCTTTTTTTCTGTTAATGTGTAAAACTTGACATGACCCAATAAATTTAAATTATATTTAGTCTATAAAGGGCAGCGATTTCTTTGCATCTTCTTGGATCTTTTGTAAGAAGAGAATCTGTGGTCCTAGAACCTCTAAAGTTTTACTATCCTGCACTTCATGCTCTGCAGTACAGGCTACAAAGAGAGGAAATCATTCTTTCGGTGATTGCTTGCTTAGCTGTAACTTTTCTATAAAAGAGATCGGGGGGAACCCCGGGCTTAAACCAAACAGGTGTGTGCTATCATTTCCTATTACAAATCACAGAGTGTCAGAAAAAGCTGATGGAGCTGAGATCATCAGAGTTACATTCCCAGCTACTGTTATCCTGAGGGAGAGTGATAAAGGGAACACACACACTTCCTGTTCACTGTCCATTCATTGAGCATCTGTCTGCCCCCCTGACACCTTCCACTCCGCTTCCTGTCCCACACGTGCTGCTCTGCTACTTGAAACTTCTCATCAAAGCCCCCCAAATACAGAGGGGTTACCAACAGGAATGTCCACAAGGTCTCAGACAACTAAGATGGATAATTTCCTAAATGCATGTTTCTCCCATAAAAAGTGAGCCTTCCTAAAGGAGTACTGGGTTGGATTAGTTTTACAAGAGCAGCTGTTTTGCCTGGCACTGTCCAGCAATAATTTTGTTTTGCACGCAAATGCAGACTTCAGAAAAATCATATCAGCAAATCATTACAACTCATAATGGACCCACAAGAGCAGTGGAAGGCTCTTAATGAGATTGACGCAAGCATGTGTGAGGAGATGACGTACGGCGAGGTGAAAGCCCCAGAAGAGTTTGCTCTGAGAGATGAAGATAAATAATAATACCACTACCCTGCTGAGGAATTCTACCAGGACCTTGTGGAGTGGGTGGTGCCAGTCATCATGGAGCTGGAGAGGCGAGAGAACATCCAGCGGCAGATAACCAGTATCTGCCTGGATAAGAGTGCAGATGAGATGACCTACCTGCTAAAATGTCCACTATGCACAGTTCTCAGAGATACACTCTTGTTTTATCTTGTCCTCACATGTTCCCCTCAGGGATTTTTATCAACCAGCTGGGCTGTGTTTATTGTCATTGCTATGCTGATGATACTCAGTTGTGTGTGTGTGTGTGTGCAACTTTGCAAACTGTTGCAGGGATCTCACATATTTCAGTGTAGTGATATCATAACCTCATCCCAAATGTAATCAGGAATAATTAAACGAATAATAATTCGTCTGACTTTAAAAGCACACGTATGAATCATCGACTTGCAGAAACTACATATTTCCCCCCACATCCTGGTATTTTCACTTTGGCAAACCATCCTTCCAACAGCTTGAACACATCAGACTCTGTTTTATCTCATTGGGTCTTGACAGCTGTAACACACTTAACTTTTTTTCTTTTTTTTAAGCCAAGATGCAATGTCATTTCTACAGTTAGTCCAAAGAGTGACTTTCTGTTATCACTTTGGTGCTGGCTTTGTGACACTCGCCTTCTGTGAAATTTAAGATGGGTTCCTGAACATATCAGTAAGCTGCTGATCCCCTTATAAGTAAAGCAGGCCTCTCAGAAACTCCTGTTGGTGCTCAAAGTTCAAGACACGCAGTGACTGTAACAGTTGTGCTTTGAAGGCCACACCAGCAGACTCTGCTGAGTGTTTTAAATCCTGCAAGCTTTCTCTGTTGCAGGAATTTCATTTAAGCAATTGCTCTACCGTAGTTAGCCACGGTAAAGCAGATTTTTCCACAAATGTTCAGTTAACTTAAGGCTGCATTTCATGTTTGTTTGTTTTTTTTTAAATTCACCCCTTCTAATTTGCCCATTGGGCAGGGATGGGGTGATGGCAGGTGGGGATAAAGCTTCAGACCCTCAGTCCTTGTTACCAAAAAGCTTTACAAGAGCTTTAGAGCTCACAAAGGCAGACTATAATCTCCCAGACGCTTCACACATATGGCATCGTGAGATCATCCACCTCACTCTGCTCATCCCCCCATAAACAGCTACAGTGTATAAACAGACATCACATGAGAGATATCTGCTTACATACACATACTGTATGTGCATGCTGTTCATGTGAATCTGCTGAAAGGAAAATGGTTAAATGATTGTGAGTAAATATTGTGTATTGTGTTTCATCCTTATCCACCTCTGGGATGCTCCCTTTTGAAGAAATGCTGTTATACTGGTTTTTGTACATATGTACATATTTTAACATATAAAATGAGCCACATAACATAAAAGTGCATAAGAAAGCGCTGGCCCCGGATTGTATAAAGTTACAAATGTTAGTGAGATTTCGTACAAGAGTTTCAAAATATCAGAACAATTTCTGGTGTCCAGCTCATCAGCGTCTATGCTCTCTGTATTGGGTTGGGTGTCTTCATGGGTTGACTTAAATTAAATGTTGTGAGAGAAATTAAATTGAACACGTCTGAATTATTGGCACTATTTAAACCAAGACATTGTGCTTCATATACACTGGGGACCTTTAGCTGGGGCATAGTGCAAAATGCAGTAGCCAATAAAACTGTGCAAGAACACTGTGGATAGAAGGTGATTGTTGTTGCTTCCAGTGTAACAAAATACATTATTTTTTCACTTTCCTGGAACATATTTTCTTCTCAGTGTGTGCACACACCGTTATTAGCCTGCAAAAAGCTTCACCACTGGGAGAAATAGCATTTCCAATTTAGAACACTTATTTTCTGAAGATTATTTCACTGTTATTAAAAGACTCGTTCAGGTCACTCTACTTTTAAAGTGCTCACAGTAGAAACACTTTAAAAGCTAAACAAAGTACAGTGATGTTCTTGTATGCAACCGAGGCCCAGCAACAGGCGGTTGCACTGCTAAAGCTCAAAATTCTCCTCCGCTCTTTACAGAGCGTGGTTATGGGATCACGTCTGGGTCAAATCTCCTCCTCCTCCTCTGCAGATTAGCCATAAACACAAAGTCTCCCATTACACCCTCTCTGGTCTACGATCAGGTCTAACCAGTGTCACTGAGCACTAGCAGAGGGAGAAGGTTCACAGGTGGACGGCTGGGGGGCAGGGTGGGGTTAGATTGAGGTGAAGGGTGTCGCTGGATTGGAAATAGGCAGTTCAGCCTGCATTGTTACAGCTAGCAGAGACATACACAAAAATGCTCTAATGACAGGCATCGCCTTGACAAAAACACGCACAAAATCCTTCACATAAATAGAAGAAGCCACTGTGAAGGCTTCCTGTGCAGAATGTGACATGAGGAAGCTGGGCGTGCCAAATTAAATCCTAGTATCTCCTTTAATTCAAGAAGTGTACTATCAAATGACAGAAAATAAGAAAAACTGAGACCATACAACCATCTTTTACTTTTTAATGCAGTTTTGGCTTCTCACCAGTTTAGTAAATTAAAATGTAGCAGAAGAGATTCTTGGCTGTCATGTTCTTGGACTGCAGCTGAATCTTACTGAGGGAACGAGAAGAAGAAAAAGAAGGCCTGTGTGCACGCAGAAGACTCCATTCAGAGACCAAAGGCAAATGGCTGTGTGAGGCACTTTGGATGGTGGTGTGGGAATTCGCCCTATTTGAGATGCAAATTCCTCCAAGAGCTGAAAGAGCCGGAGAAACAGGTGTCCAAGGAAGTGTGCTGCTGCGTGGGTGAGGGCGGGCGGGCGGACGGGTGGGTGTGAGGGCGCTGAACGATAACACAGGAGGCATTCAAATACTGCTCGTAACTTTGGTCCCGTCTGTGTGGCACTTTATCCCCTTGTGTTTGATAGTAAATGCAGACGTAAGAGGAGCGTTATCATAAAACAAAAAACAAAAAAACCCCAGGAAATACATGTTCAACTTTTATTGATTTAAATGGAATTTGGTGGGAAAAAAAATACACATTTTAAATCAAATGAGGCAAAATATCAGAAATCTACATGCCCCTATCAAAATAAATGCTCTTTTGTTTCAAAATATAACTGTTGCAACGATTAATAATAAGCAGCATCTTATCAACTTATTGGAGTGTGCATTTTCCAGTGGATGGACAGCAAACTAAATGTTCTTATTCTTTAAAATGACCGGTTAACTTATTCAAATTCCTTCCCCGGACCAAAATCAGCTCTTCAGGACAGCTTTTTGCAGAAACTGTTGAAGTATATGTCAGTTAAAAAACAAAACAAAAACCACACAAAAATCAAAGTTTTAAAATCTCCAATGTGACTTTAAAAAGCTCCACAGGGCATCACAAGTAAACAGTGCTTCAGAACAAATTTTTAAAAATGAACCCGTAGCATATGCTTTTAAAGGTCAACACATACCCACAACCATTTTCCATTATAAAAATCATCGACTGAAAATAATCTCCAAAGGTATGGTGGTAACTCCAAATAAAGCCACATCTTTTGCTGGTAATGTTAAACGTTGCCTGTTTTTCAGTTCACTTCGAACAGCTTCTTCATTTTTCTTCACTTGCAGCATCTCGGTTTTATACAAGTATTTACACGTCACCGTCAAAGGTTTACAGCTCCATCGGCTTTAGCCGCAGAGAACAACCCTCTAGTGCGCTCCTTTTCTTTTATTGTAATAATTATACAAATTTAAAGCAGATGAAACCATAAGCCTTTAAAGTGTAATTGTACAAAAACAGCTTATAATGTTTCATTTACGACATAAATAAAAACTCCACGCACTCCCAAACTGACAATACTGTCAGACACAACTAAATTACTTCCACGAATACATCTTAAAAAATAAACTTTACAAATCTTTGGCTTAGTGACACAAAATGTCCCTGAACTATCATCATTTGAGTGTCAAACAGCTTGTGTCGGTTTTTTCCTCTCCTTTTTTCCCTGTAAGACAAAGGCTGCTGCTCACTGATGGAGGCTGAGAGATAATCTCAGGACGCCCTCTAGTGTTCAGTGACAGCAGAGACCGACTCACTGAGGCAGCACCACAGACTCTGCAGAGTGCACGCATAAAAACTGTGCGTCTGCGATTTAGTGCGAATAACTGAGACTAACGATACAAATCTATCCGATGGCAACGTAGTGACTGTAGGCAAAAAGGAAGACTGGGGAAAAAAGCAAAGAGCTCCTGGCAAAAAACTCAATAATTAAGACTCAATGTTTTAAAAGATGGGAGATAATCAAAGCGCTGCTTTTAAGAGGTAACTAGCAGGAGGTGTTAACAGTTAGCCACAAGCTTTTTTTCTCCCAAAGGGAGAGATCAGCAACCTTTACTATCAAGAGAGCTGCTTTGAAGCAATTCTGTATACAAATGTATGGAGCAACAAAACATATTTGAGCTTTATAATTTTCTACTTATGGAACTTCCCAACTCTGATAAAGAAGAGAACATGTACTTTATATATAAAAAATACGTTTTTCTCTTTTCAAGAAGGCGCACAGCGTAATAAGCATTAGTGAGCCTGTCAACATTACCGACAGGTGTCATTAAAATCTTTTGCCACATGTGACTATTCTCCAGTGGGCTATTTCTAATTATTTAGTACTTTAACGTTGCATTGTGATTACAATCACAGAACTCCATTAGTGGATCAAGCATACTGGTAAGACGGTGGCATTAGAGGTGAAAGCAGGCGAATTTGATCATGCACTCGCTAATTCTTTTTTCTTCTTCATTGTTTATCTTTTAGAGTTTGAATTAAACTTGGGGGGAATCAGGACTAGACATTTATGTGTTTACATGAGTGATTATGAGGTTCAGAAAAATTAAAATATTCATCTTTTTTTGTTGTTAAAGCCCAATGGAGATGGGCAAAATAGCCCCAAGTTCAAACGCCTGCCTGCAGGAATAAAACCTAATTTATCGGCGTGACACATTGTCGCCATCTGCTGCTGGTCCCTGGAAATGACACCTGTGAGTTCCACTTTAAAAATGTGGCTGTAGGATGTAGTTAAAAAGCATAGCAACCTGTGTGAGTGAAATGATTTCAGCAGCTGCTTAGCCTAGCTGCTTAGCTGGCATTCAGTTTTACAAACTTACGTAAAAATTCACAAACATCTCAGTTTTATTTTTGCCCCAGACACACTGAAAGGTGTGGTCATGTCACTGCTTGGTTAGGCCTGTATGGACTTACTGCTGTTTGTAAACTGTGATAAATCTTCTCCTGCTACAGGTAGGTGTCTTGCTCTACACTGCTCAGACTCTCTTTGGACCCTTTTAGGGTTATATGTTCGAAGAGAGGTGAGGGATCAGAGGAAGGAGCGTAAGGATTAATCAGCTCCTGTGAAGGGAATGCTGTCTTCATCTCATCTTCATCCTTAGTCTTTCTACTTCTTGTGGCTGCATTTTCTTCATTCACATCCGTCTTGGGTGCCAAGGGAGACTCCACGATGATGGCAGGTCTTTGTTTCAGGTGTTGTTTGCTGTGTGGCTCAGAGGTCATGATGGCTTTAGCCCCGTGCATCCTGGGAGGGGACTTACAGTGCAGATCTCCGTGACTCTCCTTCCAGCGCCGGAGCTGAGCATTGTGCTCCTTCTCAATCTTTGTCTCGGATATCGTTAACTCGATAATCTGAAACGCACATAAATACAGGAGTGTGAGCCACACGTGATTTAATGTCTGAGTTTTTAGTTAAAGCATTTCCATTATTGGTGTTTTCACAATCTCAGCAGGGCACAGTCTCAGAAGGGTTTGCAGGGTCAAAATAAGAAAATGGATTGCAAAGACTTAATGGTCTGTGTAGGTGTACCTCATGCACCAGGAAACTTTCTTGCATGTACTCTGGATTTATTTCTCGGAGCAGCTCCATTGTCTCATAGAGACCTTGGCAGTCCTTCAGTTTCTGCTGGGATCCCAACGTGCATTTGAGGAGGACCAGGCCCACTTTGAAGAGGATCTTCACTCCTGAGAACATACAAGTCACACAAGACAACATGAGGCCAGATCAACTAACTTTCACATTTTATATTAGTAATTCATTTCTCCATAATAACCATGAGAAGTACTTTGAGTTGGGTTGGGTGACACAATGATTCAGTGTGGTGACACATTTTTATTATTTCAAAATAAAACCACAGGGAGGGTTCATGTTTTTACTCTGTGGGTTGTTACTTGGATATTCTGATCACAGCTCACTGATCACTCTTTATCTCTGTTTTACCCCGATTAGTACCAGAGAAACCCTCCATCAGCGCATATACACTTGCCAGCCACTTCATTAGACACATCTGTTAAACTGTTCGTTAACACAAACACATAAACAACCAATTACACGGCACATAAATGCAATTAGGCCTGTAGACATGGCCAAGATGACATGCTTTAGGTTAAACTCAGAAGAAAAGGTGACTTCAGTGACTTTGAATGTGGCAGATGGGCTGATGTGAGTATTTCACAAATAGGTGCGATTTTTCTGAACAACCATCTCAAAGGTTGACAGAAAATAGTCAGGTATGCAAGGTATGCAGAAAAGCATCTCTGAATGCACAACACAATAAACCTTAAAGCAGAGTGGCAGAAAACCACAGCAGGAGCTGCTCCTGTCAGCTAAGAACAGGAAACTGAGGCTACAATTTACAAGGGCTCACAACAAGTAGATATCTAAAGATTTGAAAAATGTTCCTTAATCTGGTTAGTCTCGACTTCTGCTGCAGATTCTCACTCTCTCTCTCCCTCTCGCTCTCCCTCACACACAGCAAAATTTTATTTTTGTTTGTGTACCTCCCTTTGTTTTGTCTTTCAGGTGATAATAATATAAATAAGATAAAAAACACAAAATAAAAAGATTAACAAGAGGAGCCTACAGAGTCCATAGTGCTCCTCTTGGAAAACAAGTTGTGTTTGGCACAACAAAGCAGTGTGCCCCTTTGTGCCAACTAACCATCATTTAAATACCACTCTCTACCTGATTATTATTACTGACCAACCCTTTATAACCACAACGTCACAAAGCTAGAATCATCTCAATCATGAGATGACATGACAATGAGTTCACTGTACTCAAAACACAGTCACCAGATCTCAAGAGCACCTTTGGTATGTTGTGGAACGGGAGGTTGCCATCGTGGATGTGCATGAGTCTGTGATGCTATCATGTTATCAGCACCCTGTTGACTTTGTGCAAAGATTTAAGGCAGCCAGTCATTAAAAAAAGAGAGTTCCTAGCAAAGTGTCCTGTGCATGTAAATGGTAAATGTATTTATGTGTCCTTTTCCAGTTTTATCAACCCACTTAGATTCACACACAACAATAAAGGAAGGTTTGGGGGTTCAGTATCTTGCCCAAGAGCACTGATGTGCAGACTGGAAGAAGCCTGAATCGAACCACCGACCTTTCAATAGCTGAAAAACCTGCTCCACCTCTGGAACCATCAGACCCAGCTCTTCAGGTTTTGTACTTTCTACTTGGTTTTGTTACAGTTATCTACCTTAAACTGTTACTGATTCCTGACATTAAAGTAAAATCAAAGAGGAGGATGATGGTCATATGATGGGTATTGGAGGACCGTTAAATGCTACCATTTTGTATTCATTTAATTGCTGTTCTAGAGACTGATAATTTAAGCGACGGAGGGATGCGTTTAAATGAAAAACCAAAAAGCACACAACTTTCAGCCAGGCCACTAATACTTCATCTTGTTTATCTCAACACTTCTCTTATTTGTCTGCGCCAACTAACTCAATGCAAAGACAGGAAGTTTGTTCTTAGGTGTGCCCCCAAACTCAAGTGTGGCATTTTCCACTACTGCACTGTGAACTCTCCACTCAGTCAAACAAAAATCAACCACAAGCCACATCAAACAAATCTTCCATCTGTGAGCTTAAAGTAACACACTTCTGTTTAAAAGCATTTGAATACACTATCGCATCTATCCCATCATCTCTGTAAGAGTAGCAATTCAATGCAATGCAATTATAAAAAAGAAGAAAATCTATCAGTGTGGGGCACTTCACCTTCACACAGGAACATGTCCCAGACGCGCAGCACCGAGGCCCACGGCAGAGTGCGAGAGAAGATGCACATGAACCACTCGGTCATGCACAGGGTGGGCTCCAGCTTCTGCTTCTTTAAGTGACGGTAGGCCACAGAGGAAACCTGCTGCAGCAGAGCGTACAGAATCTCCCCGTCGAGCTGGATCGCCTCCTGTGGAGACAACATGCAAAAACAGTCAGCAGAGAAAGAACAGACTGCTTTGTCTTTGCTTAATCTGATTGTCTCATTATCTCATCCTTCTAGCCTGGTCACCACCTCAGGGAATTAGGCTGTTAGCATATCAGCATGAGTGACAGAGACAACGGCCTAAAGAGCTGTAACACTAGAGCAGCCACACGTACCATCGAGCTGAAAAAGCTAAGTTCTGACTTTAGAAAATTAGGCCAACAGACAAGCTGTAAATACCAAACTAAACTTTGAATGACTTCAAATCTTGAAGCTGAATTTGTTTTAGCTACGGGTAAAAGTCACCTTAATTCCCGGGAAAAATATCCATAAATATCAAAACTGTAAAACAAAATGAGTTTTTGCCCATTATGGGGTGTGTTTGGAGTCCTTAAATGACTCATTTATTTACTTGTTGGTACAAAACACATGTTCATTTTGTGTACATAGATATACACTCACCAACTACTTCATTTAGTATTAACTTGTTACAACTTTCACTTACACCTTGTTATTACCAGGTTGGCCCCCTTTTGTCTCAGCCCATATTAAATCTTTTCATCACAAAATCAAAAAGGTGATGGAAACATTCCTCAGAGATTTTGGTGTATATTAAAATGACACCATCACACAGTTAGTTTCTACAGGTTTGTCGGCTTCACATCCATGATGTGAACCTCCGGTACAACCACATTCCAAGGGTGCTTATTAGATTGCGATCTGCTGAGTGTGGAAGCTGTTTGAGTACAGTGAACTCAAATAACACAAAAAACCCAAGTGTAAGATGACATGGGCTTTATGACATGGCACTTTCTTCTGCTGGAAGCGGCCACCAAACATGGGTACACAGACATAGACAAGGTCAGCAACAATGTTCTGACAGGCTGTGACATTTAAACGATGCCCAGTTTGTCTAAGGGACACATTATGCCAAGAAAATATCTACCTAAGAAATTTCCTGTTCTTAGGTGACAGGAACAGCGTGTGATTAGATATTTAACAAAGTGGCTGGTGAGTGTACAGATTACAGGTAGATAAATAACAGGCGGAACAATGACACTGACAGCAACATACCAGCCCTGCACTGTAGTATCCAGGAAGGTATTTTTCACAAATCTGAACAAGAACCCAGAAAGCATCCTAGGACCAAAGAAAGAGGGAGAGAGAATTAGAGGAAGCACAAATGCATAAAGTAATAAAAAAAGTACTTTTTTTACATAAAGTAAAACAATGATGGCGCTGATAGAAAAATATACATTTGAAAAACAAACTTAGAAATTAACATTTTCAATTAGAACAGATGGCATCCAGTATTTTCTATTAGAAAAAGTACAGGGATGGGTTAAATTATTAAATATTCACCTCAGCTGGCATATGCATCAGAAGTACAGCAGCGACGGGAGCCTGAGCCTGGCAGTAACCCTCATCAGGCCGATACAGAGTGTAAGCCTTCAGCACACGAAACAGGTCCTGCTGCCTATACATCAAAACAGCTGGTTTAGAAACAACGTTCGGCCTCATTAGGCGAAAAGTGGGACACATAAAAGGATTCTGGAAGAGAGGAATGGAAACGCATACCCGTGACCTCCTCTCGCTGCAAACATTTCATGGAAAGGGAACTGTCGATGAAGGTCCCGCTCAATGATATCAACCCATTTGGGATCTCCTTGCTCCTCGTCCAGTTTCTAAATAACACAATTTGGTTGGCATTTTTAACATTATGTTGCTTTGTAAAACATTCTAAGTATAGCTACAAGTCTTCTACTCCAAATAGCAACATCTGTTTGCAATTTAGTCTTTGCTAAACTATAGCAGTGTAGTTTTGGTTGCTGATCTTAACAATGCTTTTCAATGCAAAGTGCAACAGCACAGATAGAAATATTGTAACTAAAACTTTAAGTGTGTATCGTGTTTGGATGTTTACTGGCGTGCTATTGTTAAAACTGAGACAATAGACAATATCCTGGCATGCTGTCAGTGATGTGTACGTATCAGGACTCTTCCTGCACAGTTCCACCCAAAGATATTTTAGCCAGAGCTAAAACTAAAACTGTTACTTTAACTACATTCTTGCTTTAAGGATTTATTTAGTCGATCATTAAAGACAATTTCACATCTAAAATTGTCACAAATATGGTAAAAAATGTACAGCTGAAACCTTTTCTGTCAAATACAGGAAGACAGACTCCCTGACTTATTTTACAAATGATTTTGCATCATGTATTTTGTCCCAGGCCTGAATAGAGTGCACTTTTTTTCCAAATAGATAACTATATAATTACTCTAGGAAAACAATTCAGGGTGAATTTAAAGAAAAATTGATCCAAAGTGGAAAAACCCATCTCCATTCTTATGTTACAGAGCTTATGTTCTTCTCATCACACCCAGCATATACTCTGAACACATGCTAAGACTGCCTACCATGATTGGTACGTGCAACACATCTCATCACCTTCTTTTTGTAATATTTCTGTTTGTGTCTTCCTATGTTTAATGTGTAATTGTCTTATTGTAATACGTCATCTAATATTGTCATATTAGGTTTTATTTATTTGAGAATTTTTAAAAAGTCCACTTTTTAAACAACTTTCTATGACTGACCTGGAACTTGCCCTGGTTTAGCTCCCTTTTCACTTTGCCTCCAGAAAGGTAGAGCCAAGCTCGGCCTCTCAGGGATGGAGGGATCCCCTTCTGACAGCGCTCTTTCACCTGTTATACAACACATGGTAAGTTCAAGAAGAAGCTGTATATAACATCTGGACATAATTAATACATCTGATGTCATTTACAGCTTATAAAGCGGACCTTCTTGTGTCTTTTGGCCATCCACTTGTCCCAGCTGTTGAGCATCTCCAACCATTTTGCCTCCCGCTGTCTCAACACCTCAGTTGGGACCTCTTCAGCACTGTGGAGGAGGAAACAATTAAACTGATAGAGGCAAACAAATTATTCTCAGCCCTGACTGACAATGGTTGCACTCTTCTGTGCCATGTCCAGTAATCCTGTCATCATAGAGGGCAGGAATCTCTTCCTTGTACGTGTAGGAAACCTAACCTCAGGCTAAGCAGTTAAACACTGGCAATCAGCAAAGAAGTGGATGGAAAACAGGAAGCTGTGGGAGAACTTTCCCTTTGTTCAGCTTACTACAGCCTCCTACTCAAAACATTTACTAATCTCTCACCTCACTGCAGAGCTGCTGAAGACCTGAGCTCTCACATTTGACACACACAAAAACAACCAAAGAAACCTGGTCTGTTTATTTATATGATTAACTTTACAACTTACTGCAGTGCAGTTATTAAAGCAAGCTCAAACAATGCCACTTACACCAATGTTATCTAATAACCCCAAAGAACAAGATAAGGACAGACTGCATGACTGTGTCTTGAAACAGTAAAAAATACTAAACATTTTGTTGTTGACAGGTCAGCCTGCTTGGCTGAATCTGTTTGTCTTCATTTATTTGAAAAGGAGTCATATTACTTGGTTTATAAGGAAAATTAAAAGAAATTAATTAATTAAAGCAAACAAACAAACTTTTTGCCAAACTTTGCCTATGTTCAAGGCAAAGTCCAAGACTAGCTTTAAGAGCAAGGAAGATAGACAAACCAGGACGGTGTGCAGACCCAGAAGTGAAAGCTAGCTTTTGAGGTGGGCTTTATTAAAGGGGACTTACTGCATTATACACAAACATGTACAGTAACAAAGGTAGATATTTGTATGTCAGCTAACAAGGTCAGCATATGTGCAAGCAATCCCTGTGATCCAAAATGTCAGGATTTATATTGCACCAAACACTTTTTCAGACACTTTTTTTTACTCTTAGGTCTGTATGATGACCACACATAGGTGAGTGTGACAAAGGAAAAAAACAAACCAAAAAAAAGCTACCTCCTATTCCTACCTTCTGTTTACAAGGGTCAACCAATCAGAAGAAACTTGTCTTAAAAGAAGTGTGTCCTTAAAAAGAGAGGAGCTACCATGACTTCTTTTGAGGTTGAATTGAGGGGCTGCACCAAGTCCCAGTATAAGAGAAATAATAATGATTTTGAACTGTGGATGATGGAAATGTGGCTCCTTTGGCTCCACAGGGATGGATGGTGAAGGTATAGAGAGCAAATTTAGCAGTGGAAGAAACTTTTCTCCCACTCCCACTTGTTATTACCAAACATGAAATCTTTCTAGAAAAGTCACATTGAAATTCCTGTCTGATATCATTTCTTTTGGAATATCTCAAATATTGTTCACTAGAATACATTTGTTTCCCCATTTTCAAGCCTTAATATTTTTAATACCATTCATGTCATTTGGGTAAATTGATGGTATAGAATACACCTCATATATGGGAATCTGTGTAACAAATTTCAACCCCCTCTTTAAAACTGTTCTGTCTACAGGGTTTCTAAAACACTAGTGCAGGCTGTACTATCAGATTTTCAAGCAAATGCAAGAATTTGAAGATTTAACTTCAGCTACATTTTTAAAATTCCACATTCATTAAATCATAGTAGCAGATATTTGGCCCAAAAAAATGTGATTGACATAATTTAAGCAGCCCCCTAGGTATACCCGTATAAAAATGGCTCCACAGAAAACTATCTTCATCACAATATGTTAGTTTACTTATTGAAAAACAACAGTAATCTGGCAGTTCTTCTACTACGAAGTATAGATATCATCACCCAAGATCCCGCTGCTCCCCCAAGGAAAGGTGGTTAGGCTGAAGGAACTTGGCCCGTTCACATGAAATGACCCTTATCTAATTCAGGGTCATGTCCCAGAGCCATAATGGGATGAATTGTGGGGCACACCTATGGCCAATTAACCTAACAGGCATGTCTTGGAGTCTGGGAGGAAGCCAGAGTACCCAGAGTGAACCCACCCAGCTGCAGACAGAACATGGAAACTTTGAACCAAGGAATTTCTTCCTGTGAAGTGACAGTGCCAAGTTATTGAATATTAATGCCAGTGAGAAAAATACAACAAAGAAGGAATCCGGTCTCTCTCATTTTGGTGCCAGAGAGCGGTTGAGCAAGAAAAGTAGGAACACAGAATACAGACTAACACAAATAGCTTGGGATGAATGGAGAGCCAGTTCCATCAGAAACAAACTGACCAATCCACTGAATCGTAACCCTCCAGGCAAATCCTTTTTAACAATGCGGCCATTTTTTTTCCTGACAGTGATGCATTACAAAACAGTGACGTCAAACTCAGGGCAGTGTACACTATTGCACATACGGGCTTTATTTCTGCTGTTTCTACGCCGTGGTGTGAAATAGAGATAATACAGCAGCTGTGCTGATGCTGAAGAGCATGTAACAATGCACTGAAACCAAATCCAGTCTTATCACGGTGCATCTCAAAGATTAAAATGGTATAATATCCTTTTGCAACAAATATTAAAATACACTTTTTTTACTGAAAAACTTTCACCCTGATGCACAACTCATAAGGTCAAGGGATCATCAGCGCACTCTGGTTCACTTTGAGGCAAACAACAGTAACAATAAAAAGCAGTGAACCATTAAACCAGGTGGGGTTGCGTTAAACTGTAAAGCAATGTGTTTACCGTGTACAGTTTGAAGCCATCCAACCTTAACTTTTCTTCTTTTGACTATAAACAAACTCATTAATGATAAATATTACAGCGTCAGTGGGGGAAAGAAGCCCTCTGAGGCGCAGAGAAGATTGAGTTTTATTCGCGTTTATCTCAGTCACAGAAGAAAAGGGATAAGGAAACCTTTATGAATTACTCCATTGATTTCGAGGGCTAAATAAAATATCAGCGATGTTAAACGACACTTACGAGTCTCCAGCGTATTGCTGGGCTCCTCCTGTGAATCCGTACTTGTCCACCTGGGTCTCTCCGGGGACGACATTGCCGTTTACCTCTGGGTCTAATCCGTGCGAGGAGCCCGTCCCATTTTCTGTCAGCTTCTCCGGGTTGTCTCGCAAATTAAGTCCATTGCTCAGCTCCGTTCTGGCCATTGAGCCAACATTTATCTTAGCGTAAGCCACCTACAGGGTCTTCAGAAGAAAAGCTGACACTTTAACGCCGTCCATGGGAGCCGTCACCGCCTGCTAGCTACGGTTGCTACTGATATAGCTGCTAGCTCGCTAACGCTACAACAGCCACTTGAGTTTTGTTTTTTGTTTTTTTTGTTGTTGTTTTTTTATGTACATCCCCCTCTCCTCGGCCACATAATTAACGCTCCACTCACACTCTAAATCGCACCTCGATGACCGCTTAATTAGCAGCTCAGTATCTGTTTGCTAATCCCCCAAAGTTACCATGCTAGCATCACACAACTGTCAGCTGACACACACCTAGTTTCTGTGCTGTCAGCAGGAATGTGAGTTAGCTGCTGGCTACAAGGAAGAGAAAAGCTGTCTTGCCCCGAAGAGAGTAGTAAACAAAACATCCATGGCATCTTGTGACTCCCTGTTGCCACCTAATGCTGGAAATCACACATGCAGGTACGGTTAGCAATTTCACTTCACTGACAATTACCACAGGAAGTTATTTTTCTGCAACCACCATAAGAGTGCTCCATTAAATTGTTACATCTGATCTTAATTACAAGTGAGGTGACATTGTCTTTCAAATAGTTCAGACAGAACTTGTATTGTAATAACTGCATTGCACTGAAGCAGCAAAATCTTAGTTGATGCAGAATAAGGAGTAAAATATGAGACATGCAAAAACGCCCTGCATTCACATCTTTAATCATTCACTTCTGCAAAAGTCATGAGTCATCCCTCATTTCTTCATATTTTGCTTTCAAGGAGTCAGACTTGAGCAATAGTTCTCTGGGCTTTCTGAAAGTCTTCCAAAGATATCGGCCCCTTTTTTATTCATTTCCAGAGTGAAAATGTTTGCTTGTCAAACCACTTTACTGTAACCTATGAATATTTCAAGAATAAAAGAGTTAGGTGTCTATTTTATGTTTGCACATAGAAAGAAACTTAACTCAAGAGATGAACAGGATAAGACAATATAAAAATAATTTAAAATTGTATACTTATCTACTTTGTTATTAGGAAAATGTAATTTGTTCCAATTTCTAGAGATTAATCTATGAAAAATGAAAGAAATAACACAGTGTGACAGGCATAAAACAGTATTTGGGATCGACAAGGTGATTCCTGAAGCATGGTGCTTAAAGTGTTCTTAAACAATAGGGGCAAAAAAGAAGATGCGTCAGGCCTAAAAACTATCTACAGCAGATGAACAGTATCTGAAATTCATATCCTTAAAAAACAGGAAAGAAATCCAGCAAAGACCTGACATAGGACCTGAGAAATGCATCTGAGCCCTTAGTTGAGCCATCTGCTGTTCACTGAAGCCTCATCGGAAATGGTCTCAGTGGAAGGATGACTGTCAAGAAGCCAATTCTTAAGAAGAGAAACAGGAAGAGAAGGGAGAGGTATGCCATATTACACAAGAACTGGATTGAATCAGTAGCAACAGGTCACTGTCAGTGTGTTTGTGGGAGGTGACTGTCTATAGGTTTGGGACTGAATTTCAGTCAGTCAGTCAGAATCGATGGAATTAATAACCATCAGATTTTTATCCACCAGGCTGTACCATAGTAGATCAAACACACCACCAATGCAGTAAAATCATACCTGGCTAGAAAAACACACAAAGGAAACCTATAAGTCACAAACAGATAAGCTGTGGCATTCAAATGATGCTCAGTTGGTACTCAGGAGTGTTATGCATTCATATGTGTTCTCATACATAATACACTTGTTGACATGCAGTATCTTTTTTTTTTGCAGAACTGTATTTTATGTGTATTTATGCTACATTTAAAGTAAATTAAATCTCCTTCCTTTCCCATTCTGGTGCTCAGTATGAACGTCTTGGCCATGCCTACTTCCATTAACTTGCTGCCACGTGACTAGCCGATCAGATATTTGGGTTTCAGATTAAGTTGTATTAGATTAGAAACTTTATTTATCCCTCAGGTGGGTTCCTCTGGGAAATTCTGTTTCCATTAGCACAGCACCGACAGAAGTTGCAGAATGTGAGCAGAAATGTACCATATATACACATATAAATACAGAGACACATATAAATACAGAGTATACAACAGGGATAAATAAGAATAAATAGGAATAAGAATACCAGGGAATTGCACATTTCAACTATTGCGAGTCTATTACACCGTTGGATATTTAAAAAAAAAAAAGGATATATTGCACAGTGAAAAAGGCACTAATGATTAGCTGTTCCCGCCCTCCTTTGTCCCCGTTTCCCCTCCCTCTCCCCTCCAGCGAGGAGTTAAGCAGTTTGATGGCGTGTGGGACAAAAGCATTTTTAAGTCTGTTGGTCATTGACTTTGGGAGAAGCAACCTGTCACTGAATAGACTCCTCTGGTTGTTTATGGCCGTGTGCAGAGGATGCCCAGCATTGTCCATAATGTCCAACAGTTTCTTTAATGTCTCTGTGAAGGTTCTCAGTCATCCAGGCCATCATAGTCTAAGGAGCTTGGAAAGAAAAGCGTCTGCACTTCTTTAAGTTGCTTGAAGGCATTTCACCTCTCATCCAAGAAGCTTCTTCAGTTCTAGGATCAAATGGTGGAGAGTCCCAGATTTAAACCCTGTGGGAGTATCCCCCCTTTTGTCCCTCTTGGGGGGACAAAAGGGGGGGATACTCCCACGGGGTTTAAACTCCCACAGGGTTTTTGTCCCTCTTGGGGACATAGGTAGGTTATTGTAATTGACTTATCCTGTTCATCCCTTGAGTTAAGTTACTACTTCAAACATGATATTCATAAAGAAGACACCTAAACAAGTTTAGTATAAATACTAGGTTCTTTATTTAAATATTGTACATATTTTAAAACATATTTACATAAATTAGACCTGCATTGTTTCACTGTAGACATAAGTTTATCTTTCATACGCTTGCTGGGAACAGGACAATCATACCATACAGACTGCAGAAGCACCTTTGAGAACGACTTTATAAGAGAAAAAGACATGTCCACATTTCATTTACATCAAACACCGGGCAACACGGCAGGGACGACACAAGCTTGCAATGACAGGAAAGGCCTCTTGATTACAGGTCTAGCTATTGGTTAAGGCTGAAACTGTGCTCACCCTCATACTGCAAGTTCACACCCCCTCCTGCATAAGTTACGTCTCTCTGTCAAATATAGGTCTATATTTGAGAAACAGACATTTCCCTTTTCTTTTTTTTTCTTACACAAACCCCTCAAAGACAAGAAGAGCCTAAAACAGTGAGAAATTAAGTTTGGGGGGGGAAAAAGGTACTAGTAACTAAAATAGAAACCACACAAAAAACAAAAACAATGATGACAGCAGGACAGATATGCAAATCATTACCCCCATTATGTTTATGAGGAAGAAGAACCTGCCCAATTTGATGTGAAATGCAATCATTGTAGCACAAACTGCTGCCAAATTGCACATATGAACTGCTCTCTAGTAATAAAATGCATGCTGGATCAGTGGATTCAAGTATGGCAGCAACAGTACAACTTCTACCGTGATTGTTAGATGAGCACCACAGTGACTGTTACCATTACAGTGGTGCTTCCAGAGCAGTGCCCTAATTGTGAACTATGGCTTCCCTTCTTTGGTTTTTCTTTTAAAAACCTGTCTTTATAGTTACTTACAGATAACCAGTCACATATAACTTAAAACCAGGAATATGATACAACTTTAGGAATAGAAAATACATTTTAATGTAATTCTGAACATTTCCACACAGACCTCTGGCCATCACACACACATAGAACAAGAAAATTAGAGTATTTAGAGTATTGCTGTATGATGTTTGTGTCAAAAAAAAAAAAAAAGAGCATAATGAGATACACAAAGAAAATGTGTCTTTGGTGCACATGCTTTTAAATTGTAAAGAGTTTATCCACAACACTTAGGTGAAGTGTTAGACCCTCATAAGCAGAACGGTATCATCAGTGTCTTTGATTCGTGTAGTTTGGTGAAATCCAGAGCGCACGTTTACGCACTCGTCGCAATCACGGTCACAGCGTTTATGCAAATCAAGTCATACGTGAATAACAAAAGCAGCAGCAAACAAATGAAACAGGAAAATGAGGGACAGAGAAACAAAACATTTGAAGCAGACTCACACAATGCACATTTCTTCTTCTTTTTTTTTTTTTAAGATACATGGATCTTTTAGTCATCCACGGGACGTTTGTCACATCTGCATATGCTTCAGTCTGTAGCTTTTAAAACAAAATAAGGTTTAAAAAATACATCTTTCTCCTTTAAATTTGTTCCTGACCTATCACTGCAATTGTAAGCATTCCCAGATGCTAACTTGAGCTTTATAACAAATATAAACATTACGTACAACAGCTTCTCAAATATGCCACACAAACCAGTCATATGTTTTAGCGGCCTTTCTGCAACACGACTGCTTCAGAGATTAATCTCAGGAAGCAACTTTCAAGCGGAAGTGTGGTATTGATGAAAATCACCTCGAGATTAGTATCTGTACAAGAAAGTATACGAGAGCATGTGTAGATCTTCCATAAAGTAACGAAACAGCTCTTCGCTTTAACAACCAATTCAAAGACAGAAAGGCCAGAACAAGTTTGTAAAAAACAAAAATATTTACAACTCATCAGGAGGTGCGGTTCCCTCGGCCAAGCGACAACACCTGATTAACCTTCATGTGAAAGCTTTAATAAGTGTTACAGTTTCTCTTTACAGAGTTTTGATCTGAGCAAAGACACTTAATCCCAACTCGTACATTTCATACTCGAACAACATCCCAGCTTCAGCTTCCTCAGTCTAGTCTACATGCTTTGTTCAAACACATTTACCACATGGAACAGATTAACAACAGAGACCAATAGCCAGGTTTCACCTGCTAACTCTGTCACTACGCTCTAAAGAATCCAAACCCATGGCTTACTCCTTATCACATTTTAATTTCAGATTTTAAAGCCTACAGGCCATCCATCTGTCCTGGGCTGTCACATCATTGAAAAAGATGTTGATGCTACAGGATGAGACGATGAAGAATGAAAGGGATCTGCCAGCCCGCCTCTCTCTCTCTGCTCCTCTTGCATCACGATCAACATGAAAAAAAACCCCAAAATGTTCTAGCTGCCTGCCTTCCCTCAGCCGCAAAGCAAAACCAGCGGAAGAAAACTAAATGTTAACACGGGCCGTGCTGTAAGGAGTGTGTGCCGTGGTGTTGGCGGGCCTCCCCTGTCAGCCCCACAGGACGCAGTGCATTTCGGGAGGGCCGCAGGTGGAAGACTCAGGCAGGCGGCGAGGAAGGAACAGCCCCAGAGAAGCGCACTCAAATACACACACACACGCACACACACACACACACATTTTAGTCTGTGTATTCAGCCACGATAGAGAGCAGCACCGTGATGTCATCTGGCTTCCCTCCTGCAGGACAAAAAAACAAAGATAAAGTCAGGAAATGTAAGAACTAGTTCATGCAAAGTACTCTTTTTAAATGTAAGACCTCCTGGATATATAGGAGAAGACTTTTCTATTTCATAATAGTGTTAAAGCCGCATATAACAATAATTGTAGTGATTTGTTTCGTATTGGCTGTAAAGCGGTGGTCAGCCATCACCCCCGCCCCCCCAAAGAAAAAAAAATCCACAAGGAAAAAAATCAAGGTTAAACTTGCAAAAACTAAATGTTTGGGATTCCTACAGAGAAGAAAAACTGGTTGTGCCAGCAGGAGTTTCGTCTCATGTGTGTTATCATGACCATGCCAAGGACACAGCGGAGGAACTGCAGACGTCAGAGCCTCAATAGGTTTAGATAAACTGATTGAAAAAATGCTTTAACCAAGCTTATTACAACCGTGTCATGTAATGTGGCTTCAAATATAAAGTATAACTGCTGAAATCTTATAGTGTACAGCAACTTTTAGTCAACGCAATGAGAGTCACACTTAAAAGTCTGAGTGGTTTAAGGCCTGATTTGGACTTCTGTGAGCAATCTTTGTAGAGCCTATGACATACAACCCTTCAGATAGTTTCAGCAATCTCCCTCCAAAGATTTGCTGACATTTGTGAGAACTTCAATTCATGTTATGATTGTTATTTCTTAGATTGAGGTGATAAGTGTTATTCTCTCACTGACAAATTCAAAAACGCAGCTGGAAATGCACAGGAGGTATCGACTGTAGTGAACATGCAATAGTTGTGTGTTGTGTGTAGTTAGACCAGATGTGTAGTTACATTTCTATAGAGATTCACATCAGGTTGCAACGTAGAGTTTCAGAGGGGTTTGCGGTTACGACATAGTTACAGTGTAAATTTACCGTTGAAGTATAAATCCCCAGCGAGACATCCTCAACTTGTGTCTTTTGTGGCCTACAACTAGTATTAACAGTGTACAGTTTTATTAAGGACATCAAAAGTACTGTATGCTAGTATGCTCCTCATTATGCATCTAATAACACACAAATTATGTTTATTTCAATGTTTATTAGTTAATTATTCAAAACATGATAAATAATAGTGCCATCTCCAAAATTTGTACAACCAAAACTTTTCTTTTGGAGGTATTAATCAGGAAAAGGGGTGTGCTGTAAAAACATTATACTGCAGTTATGTGTATGGTGCCTTTAAAGGGAGCTAACAGTAACCTTACCTCTTACATTCAGGCCATTGTCACAGGCAAACTGTGCAAAAGGGGACATATAATTAGGATCGTAGGCAAGATCATGAGCTTGCTTTGCAATGCTCTGTGCAGTCTGCAGGATGCTGTCATAGTTGGTAGTCTGAAACGAGGGGCAATAATAAAAAAAAGCATTAAAATTTGAATTTGTTTCCAACACATATAAGCATAAGCTGACATGTTGAAGTGATACCTTGAGTTTTTTGAGCTCCTGAAGAATCATGTAGTCTGGCATGTTGTCAAAGAGGCCGTCTGTTGCGGTTAAGATGATGTCACCAAGCTGCACGTCGAAAGAGGAGCTGTCAGCCGCTTCGGGACTACAGGAAACAAGGAGGCAGAGGAAGATCATGAAGTGAAACTAGAGCGTGAAGCACCTGAGCTGCTGGCAACAGTTTTAAGTGTGGAATTAAGCAGGTCAGAAGCCACTCTGCTAAATTTTGAAGATGGAGTGTGAGCGTTTAATGTGACAGCTGACGTAAAACCTGACTTCTCCGTTTACTTCTCTGTCCGTGCCGAATGCCGGGATGGCCTGTCACTTCCTACCACCATACACAAGTCTCAGACTGAGGTTTTATTACCTGGGAGCCTTATATTTCTGCTTGGTCTTAATTTATGATGACATTTAAACAGATCTATAAATGTACTTTAATGGGAATGTTAACCCACTAAACCTGCCAAACCAGTGAGAAAAGTCAAACAAAACATCTAGACTGCTCCAAATGGATTACAGAGTTTCCCTCTTGTTTATCAGTTCCCATTGCCATGGCTTGCTAGTACTGAAAGCCTGTATCCATGGAGGAACGGGCAATTTGAAAGTAACATTCTTGATGTCTGCAGAGAGCTAAAAACACTAAGGAAAACTTCTAAAGGACACTTTTTGTTGTTGCTAACAACTCTAGACAAATCCAGGTAATCACTGACATCATCTGGCAATTCAGACATAAAAAACAGATCATGTTACAAAAGCTTTATTAGAGTTGATGCCAGTCATAACAGACGTAAATTGGTTTGGCCAGCCAACCTGTGCACACCTGCACACACTTTAGTGTGTGAGGTGAAAAGCAGGTTATGTTTACCTGGCAAACAACAACATAAAGGTCTTTATGCTATGATATTTGCTTCCCACATGAGAGATGAGTCATGTTTTTAATAAGTTGAGCTAATTAAGCTGTCCACAAATTAGCTTGGCAGTGAAAATGACAGAGATCATGACCTGCACTTCTATTTTAAATCCTGCTTTGCATTACAAAGTGGCATGCAAACCCAATGACTGCAAGTAGGGATGCTCAGAATGGAATGATATGCCTTTACCATTTTATCCGAGCCTGCTGTAAGCAGGACATGTACAGTGCTGTACAACTACCAGCCCAGCCTCTGGTATCTATCTAATATAGAGTTTTATTTATTTACAAAGATATATCTAACACTGAGCAACTGACCTGTCACTGAGCACGACTCCCTCGGCTCCCGGAGGAGCGATGGACAGCTGGAAGGGTGTATTAAAATAGTGCTGTTGCTCGTCCGAGCGATGAACCACCTCTCCACCACGTACCACTAAGAAGCCAGAGTCGCCAAGGTTACATGTATGTAGCCTGTGACTCCGCCGATCCAGAACTACGATGCAGGCTGTGCTGCTTCCTGAAAATAAAGCGGAGTAAAACAACACTAAGGTTATGTATACAAACAGACAATTTGATCAGGGCAAAAGAAAAGAGTTATGTTGCCCAACCAGTACAAAGTAGTCTTTGTGAGTGCCCTCATTGTGAATCTAATATATCCATGGAGAGTGGAAGAAATATAATACAGACAAAAAAAAAAAAAACAACCAAAAAGATTGCATTCCCAGTGACAGCTACTAGCAACAATTCAGGTAACCTTGAGCAGAGAAGGTCAAGAGCTGACCTTGCCACAACTTTCCAAAATAAAAGTATGCCAACTGATAAATTTAACCACAGCTAACCTGCGTCTGCACTAACTCTTGGCCAGGGACACTGAGCCAAGATATGCGACCTTGGTCACGTGCTTGGTGTTAACCTACTTTTAAAATCTCACTGACCCTTTTTTCCTGTAGTATCAGTTACAGACAGACTCATGACCTTTTGAAGCTCTGGCAGGGGGCGAAGTGTTTGGCCTGTGTAATAGGGTAAATCGTGGGGAGTCACAAGATCACTGAATTTCAACTACCAAGTGTTAGCATAAGAAATCACTGCCCAATCAAAGATACTTACCTCACTGGTTTTAAATTACTCGGTGGGACAAAGGTTTGTGTCAAACAAAATTCACATAATATATATACCTCGCCAACTAACACAATCATTGAAGCATAATTTGGTTCCCTCTTGAAGAAATGATCATGTACTTAAAGGCTGTATATTAGTAATTGCCAAGGTAGAAGAAGAGATTCCATGTTAATACAGATAGTATAACTCAGGACAGAGCCTGTGTTCTGTACTCGGTGAGCAGGGCCAATACTCACAGTGTGACTCATACTGCAGCTATGTTATTTATTTCTCTCAGCACGGCTGTTCAGTACAAAGCTCGCTCCACCACTTGCTGTGTTTGTAACCAGGTGGATCATCTCTATGTACTCACCTAGCAAGGGAACTTTGTTCTGCAATAGCTCGTAGTAGCCAGAGGTCAGGATGCCCACTGGATTACTGGGTGTGAAGCGACCCTCCTTCACCAGTCGCTCACAGGTCTTCATTAAGGTTGCAGAGAACTGAGATGGGTCGACACCATAGTCCCGCCAACCACCTACGCCATCTGCTACGCCTGATGGGAAGAAAAAGGGAATTAAAAACATTTGTTTTACTTCTGAACCACTACCATACAACACCTTATTAACACTAGATTCGTGACAGAGGATTGATCAGGCATTTCAAAAGTGTAAATACCAAACATTTGCTGGTGGCAGTTTGGCTGATTTTAGTTGTTGAATTTTTATTAAGTTATCTTTATTTTTTACAGCAGACATTACTTTCTTTTCCTTCCAAGGTCAATGCATCATGTCTATATTTGCACAGCCACACTGCTCTTCTGATCTTTCTTTTCTAGGTACTGATGCTTTATTGATTACTGAACTGCTTTTCTCTCTGGTGTCTGTATCGCTGCTAAACAGGAACACATTGGTTTATTAACTTTCCATTGTAACTTCTCTTGTACTGCTTCATGTGTGCCTAATTTATCTAGTTTACCTGAACTGTAAGAATTTTACCCCGGAGAATGTGTTACTTGCAGCTATGGAACAGAAATAATTGTATACATCTTGTGTGTAATTCATATTTATACACTGGTACCTCATAATCTACTAGCTTCCTGTTTTATTTTTACTTTTGATTCATTCTAGTTGCACACCATGCGTCAGAACAGCAAAGATACAAATTGACTTTGAAACCTCATCAGCAACCAAAGTCTCTTTAGCTCTAGACACCTTCAGCTTATACACACAAACAAACGTAATCTAATATCCTGTAATTTAGGTGCTACATGAATCATTCAAGTTTGTACTTGTAAGCACGCGGTTCCAAAATACATATAATTTTCGTGGTATACCGGTAAGGTTACTTGCGTCCAAATGACTTCTAAAGTCAGTTTAAATATATTTACACATTGTGGCTTCACATCAATCACCTCATATATGCCTTCATTTGCACATTCATTTGAAAGCTGATGCAAAGCAATTTTTTTTCCAAGACCAGATGATTTTACTTAAGTTCTGTTTAGTTCAGTGGCCAAAGAGGATGGCAAGTGAATATCTGCACCAGCTATAATCCAAATCAAATGCTTTTACTTCAGAGTATTTTTTTTTTGTCAGAAGACAGTTGTAAAAGAAATATGTACATAACAATGAGAATAATGTAATAATGATGTATAACTTTTCTCCCCACCACATGCTCATAGTATTTGACTTTCAGAGAAACTACGTGTTTCCTCTTAACTCCCTGCTCAGTTGTTTTGAAAGTATTTCTTTCTACAGCACACAGACTACTGGGAATATTGTTTCCATAGTTTATAAGGCTGTGACTGGAATTATTTTCCCTTTCTTACAGAGGTGAAAGTAACCTTTAAAAAGAAAGTGAAAATATTATACATCCTGGAAAACCCCATGCATTTTCTTCTGCACTGCTTGATTATCACTGTCAGCTACGCCCTTCACTACGATTTCCATCAGCCTGAATTAAAGCAAGGGACGTTTTCAACACTCTGACTTGAAGTCTCACAGACTCCACTTCCATTTCTCCTTGCCGTGTATACACGTGTTGCCATGTGTTCCTCAGAGATGTCAATTTTATTTCTCTAACCAACCTAAACGTTTAACACTAAACACACCTTGTGTGTGTCTAACCAACCACGTGGTAGTTTAAGTCTTTGGCAGCAGCAAGGTGGCGAGGACAAAGCAAGCTTAGCCTGCTAGCTAAGCTAATAGGCTAATGATGCTATTAGCAACATGGCTGCCTCCATGCTCAACCATTCTGACCTTTGCAAGACATTGTAGTGTTAAGTCTGATACGTTTTAATGGGCTCTTTTTTTTGCCACGCCCGAATTAAATAAGGCCGATTTACGTCTTCTAATGTTGTGATTGCAATAGCCTACGTCATCGCAGTGTATCCCACAGTGGGGACACATGTAGGTGAAAGGTCATTTAGCGTTTCACCTCAAAACTATCCCCCAACAGTAAAATAAATGTCATTTATTAAAGTAATGACGTGAGTGCAGGTGCTATGTGCGTACAGATATGCTTTAAGCGTCTATCCGGGTTAGAGTCTTGTTTTATCCGGGTTAAAGTGCTGTCTTTTTTTTATGTGTGAGTGGGGTGGGGGGCTGGTGTGTTTTGATCCGACGGGGCGGCACACGTGCTGGCTAAACTCACTGAAGGTCACCCAAGCACAGAGGGCGTCTAACTTTCATGCAAGCCATTTGCAGAGCCCTGAATCCTTACCCAAGACATCAGCCGTCTTGTGCCGTGCAATGAAGCAAGCATCATCACCGTAGCACATCCCTTTCTTCAGGATCCCCTTGCGAAAGTCTTTACCGAAACCATAACTGGCGGTGATCAGACTGTAGTCCCGACCGTCCGTCTGAGAGAGTCCGCCCAGGACAGCCCTGGCTACCAGTCTGCCATAAGACAGTACGGATAACATCCCCTAGCAAGGAGAAACCCCGTTCTGATCCGAGACCGTACACGCTGTCCCCCCTCTCTCGCTCTTTCTCTCTAACCGGCTCGACCACCTGCCTGCGAGGCTAAGTCTTCAGATCAAGCCCCGGCTGTCTGTCTTTAGTCGTCCATCCGATCCCGACCGGCTCGCTTCTGTGACAGCGGAAGGCTGCAGTTGCTCCAAACTCGAACAAACACGCCGCCGTTTCCTTTCTGACTCTGTCGCTTTCGATTTATGTCTCAGGTGAGCATTTGATAGACGAAGCAGTTCCTCCACCGGGCTCTCTCCTTCCCGACATGTTTCCACGGGACACAAAGATGCGAGTACATACGGGTGTTTACAACCGTGACGTCGCGTGCCGTAACGTGGCCCCGCCCACCAGGTTCACCGTGGGGGGGTGACCAAATTCATCTTTTGTTGTTTTTAGCTAACTTATGTACGGTGGCTGGGAAGTGCAAAGCGCAAGAAATTAAAAATCCGCAACAAATTAAAAAACGGCAACAAATTAAAAAACCGCAACAAATTAAAAAACCGCAACAAATTAAAAATCCACAACAAATTAAAAAACCGCAACAAATTAAAAAACCGCAACAAATTAAAAATCCGCAACAAATTAAAAATCCACAACAAATTAAAAAACCGCAACAAATTAAAAATCCACAACAAATTAAAAAACCGCAACAAATTAAAAATCCTTGACGGAAAGGGATTGTCTGACCGGCTTTTGGAGAGTGATGTCACGAGAGGGGGCGTGGTCAGGATTTTTGGTTGAGGCGCCATGTTTCTGGGCCGAACAAAGCGCCAGCGAAAGAGGAGCGAAAGTACACGGATAACACCAGCTATGGTTCGTACTTGCTGTGCGGTCGGTTGTAAAGTTAGATCGCACGACCGGCAAGTGAATAAGGTTGAAAATGGTTTATCTTTTCATTCTTTCCCCACCTGGAAGCAACACGAGGCAGCTCATGCATCGGATGTTACCAAAAGAAGGCGTCTAGTCTGGATAGCAGCTGTGAGACGAGCTGATATCCAGTTCTCTTCCATCTCCAAATATCTGTTGGTGTGCTCCAGACATTTTCATTCCGGTAAGTTATAGATATGTTCATATCACTCTTTATCCGGTCTTTAAGTCTGACATCACTAGCCGTGTCTGGGCTCAAACTCCGCTGCAGGTCCATAAATCACACGATCACTGTGGCATCACTGAGAGTTGAAAACTATCTAAAGTCTTTCATCTGTAATAAAATGATCAGCGTTCTGCTCTAATGTGTAACAATTGAGTTTATCATCCAGGCATCCATGAAAACGAAATTAGCAGGAAGTTAGCTCGCTAGATTCCATCTAAATACAATATAGCATGTCCTAATGGGATTTTGGAAACAAATTCAAACGTACAGCTCTGCTATCACTTCCAACATAAATGAAGACAGAAAACTAAACTGCAGTGACGTTTGTAGGGTACTGTGAGTAAAATGCGTTTGATTTTCCCCCGAACATTCAAATTAGTGCAATCATAAATTCATTCATGGGGGACAAATTACAGTGAAAACATGTGGAGGCTCTGGCTACGTTCACACTGCACGCGAAAGCGCATCAAATCCGACTTTTTTGACCGTATGCGACCCATATCCGATCATGGTATGACAGTGTAAAAACAGCACAAATCCGATATTTTCAAATCCGATCTGGGTCACTTTCGTATGTGGTACTGAATCCGATATATATCTGATGTTTTAGAAAGCAACTGCTGTTTGAATGGTCATGTCGCATTAAATCCGTCTTTTATGTCACTGACACAAAACATATGCCAATTATTAGCGCTGGAGAAGCGTCTGAGAAGACATTGAGAACACATGAGCGCTTCGTGTCCATCCCGTGTCGATGTTAGTGAAACTGTTGAGAAGACAACGTGAACATTTTATTTATACTGTATAATCTGCAGATTCTGACAGAAATCTGCATATCCTTTGAAGCACCGCTCCTCTCTAAAACGGCAATAAGGATAATTATTAGGCCATATGTAAATAACAAAATAACTTAAAGCAAAATCGGGGAACGTAAAGTCTGAAAAAGTCTTTATATTAAGGGCCATCAGTCAAACAATACTGTTTGGTCTGGGTCTAAACAGAGCATGTTGTGTGTGACGTCTGCTTTTGCGTATGCGGGCCACTTTGAGGGTTCACAAAGGAGCGCGTTTGCTGTCACATTTTATTTGTAGTGTGAACCAGCAGACAAAAAATCAGATTTAAATAAGAAAAATCGGAATTGAGCATTAAGACCTGCAGTGTGAACGTAGCCATAGTGAGTTCAGTGCATCGATGTGACATTGTCCTGAAGGATTTAGTTATTCTCAATGGTTAAAGAAATGCAATTATTTATTCATATTTATTAGAAATAATCCTAATTATATATCTTGCTTCCATGTTTGTGTCCTGTGTCACAAAAAAATACATTTTTTACTATATTGATTAATGACCTGCAGAATCTCCTTATCATATTACGTGTCCATAATTGTCACCTAAAGTCAAACTTTATGCTTTCTCCATCTTGAAAGTGATTACATCCTTGCATTACATACTTTAGTTTCATTTTCTGAAGGCAGGTTTCTGAAAGAGAACAGGCTGATTTGGAATATAACATGCAGCGTTCTATAGATGGATACATAAAAAAATGGAAAATTACATGTATGCGCTAACTTTCTAAACACTTTGTTACATTTATGATAAATGGATATGAAAGTAGATAAAACACATTTATGTTGGCCTTGGCTCATTAGAGTCTTTGTCTTTAAATTAACTTTGTATGTTTCAGGTACTGCACTCTCAAAGACTGAATGAACCAGCATTGCAGCCATGGGTCATTGTGAGCATCACAGGGAAGGCTGAAGCCGCCCACTGCACCTGTATGGCCCACCTGTCGTGGAGACCTGCAGCCATGTCGCTGCTCTTCTTTTTAAAGTAGAAGCAACAGTGCGGATCTGTGGCACAAGGACTGTTACAGATGAACCTGCATACTGGGTTTTGCTGGGTAATATGACCAAGATACAGCCAGAGGTTGGCCATAAGATAGACTTCTCCTCTTCAGCTGCACAAAAACGGCTCTGGATCAAAACATAAACAGACCATCCGTATTGAAAGGTAAAAGGAGCCGTCCTCAAAAAAGAAAAAAACCCACCTGCTACTGTGGAGGAGTTGTCACTGCTATTGGATATTTTGCTGGACCACAGTAAAGCTGTGGGTTGTGGGAATGACCCATAATGTTTTATATAGGGGTCTAGATTTATGCCTGAAGTGCACTGCCATGTAAATAATTTGCATTTACTGAATATGTACTGACTGAGTACCACTGTTCAAAAGTTGAATAAAGAAACAAACTAATTTTTGCCTCTTTTTTTATTTTTTTATTAAAACCACTTTATAGAACATCACATCAGTTACAATGTAGAATCTATGTCATTTATAGTTTATAAAAGACAAAATGTTTACACAAAATCATGACAGCATTTACACGATATCACCCACTACTTAATTTACTATCAATTACTTCAATTTATCTTTTGAAAAATTACCGCTATCTATACAGCACAAGACTTAAGAATATTTAACAGGAGTAAGTGTCATTTTTCCCTGGTTTTACTACCACACTGTTCACCAAAACGGCAGCAAACTTTCACCATCTTATCCAGAAGGGTCACCTCTTCACCCTCACATGGAAGAAGTAATCTGATTGGCATGGTGGTATGTTTGAAGCAGGTCCCTTGTGTAGCGCTGGAACCCAGTCACGATGTTTCATCCATTTCATTGGCTGGTTTGCCTGCAATAATGCCAAATAATTAGCAAGTCTATAAATAGAACGTAGTTCTGCAAAATCACTCATTAGGATGTTTTTTTTTCTAATTTGCTATGACCTTAGAGTGCATCGAAAATAAAACTAATAGGCTATCTGGTCTTTAAGTGATGGCGTGACGAATCCTGCTTCCGGGCCTAAAGTAGTCTGCGTTTAATATGGGTTTTGTGTTGTTAACATGTTTAATGTTTTGTATTGTCTTCTATTTAATCTCAAAAAGCTCCTAAAAACAGTCAGTGATCACTGTTGGCCTCCATCGGCTTTTATCACCACTAATCATTTGAAAGCTCAGTTTTTAAAACCTTACGATGTAGCTACAGCCCAGCCCATGCAGCAGTCTATGAATGACTAATCCTATTCATCCTTGTGGATGGATTATCTCAGTTGTTCTCCTGGCTGAAGTTTGGTCCGTTTACAGCATCCTGCCATGAGATTACATTTGTTCCTGAAATGTTCCTATAAGGGCTTTGGAGTTGACGTCACGCCGCAGTGCATTGTGGGATCGCGGCGCCATGTCAGAAGGCCACAAATCAAAACAAACACACTGTGTTGATAGCAGGACTGCCAGAACCATGCTTAAAATCAGCCCAAAAGACAAAGGGCTGTATCGCGAACGATTGCGCCCAGACGCCAAGAGACGGTACTTGGAAAAAATAGCGTGCATCGGTAATGTGGACCCGTATGAAATAAGGCAGTGGAGTAGAAACCCAGACGGCCTACCGCCGTTGTCCTATCCCGATATCGTCGCGTACCTTGTCTGTGGAGTCAGCGCATACACGGCGAATCATTTTCGGAATTATAAATTCCTGGAGGCGCACATCTAATTCACAAACGGTTGGGTACAAGATTTTTAAGCCTCCAATTTGTGAGTACGTTGACCATATGACCAAGATACAGCCAGAGATTGCCAGCTGTGCGTTGCCATGTAAATAGTTAGCAAGTACATACACATGAAATGCAAAGTACATGTGAATAGATCTTGAATAAAAAAAAATAAACATACTTTTCTTTTCTGTTTCATATTTCATATGCTGGTTTGCCTGCAATAATGCCAAATAATACGCTACTCCGTCAAGATGACGTGGTTCTGGAGCATCACACATTAGGATGTTTTATCTAATTATCTATGACCTCAGCGCATTCAAAATAACACTAAAAGGCTATTAAGAGAGATATGAATTTATTTAGAACTCACCGGAAAGAAAATGCCGCGAGCAAACCAACAAAAAATTGGGGATGGCAGAGAACTCGATATCCGCTCGTCTGACCGCTGCAATCCAAGCCTTACGTCTTCGTTTAGTAATATCGGATACATGAGATCCCTCCCGTTGCCTCCAGGAGGGGAAACGATGAAAAGAGAGCCCATTTTCCAGCTTCTTGCCTTCCCTATCGTGTGATCTAACGTTGCAACACAGCACGTACGAACCATAGCTGACGCTTCCGTGTGCTTTCTTTGGCCTACTATCATGGCGGGAGGGGGCGTGGCCCCGCTCCCGTGACATCACGCTCCAGTCACTTCCGGTATTTCAGACAATCCCTTTCCGTCAAGGATTTTTAATTTGTTGCGGTTTTTTAATTTGTTGCGGTTTTTTAATTTGTTGCCGTTTTTTAATTTGTTGCGGATTTTTAATTTGTTGCGTTTTTTTAATTTGTTGCGGATTTTTAATTTGTTGTGGATTTTTAATTTGTTGCGGATTTGAAATTTGTTATGGTTTTTAAATTTGTTGCGGATTTTTAATTTATTGTGGTTTTTTAATTTGTTACAGTTTTTTAATTTGTTGTGGATTTTTAATTTGTTGCGGATTTTTAATTTCTTGCGCTTTGCACTTTGCACTTAAATATGGGCTTAACGTAGGTTGCACCCAATAATGCAGCCCTAGAACATTTAACATGTTCTTATTTTCTTTAAAATTTGGGGTCTATATGTAATAACCTAAAACTAAAAGGGGAAATTTGGAGGTTTTATAGGGATTTAGACGTATTATAAAGTGTAGGATAAATATTTTTAAGAAATTAGTATTTTAAAATGAAACGGCCAACAAATATACTGTAAATAATTTTTAAGTAATTGATTTTTGTTTTTGAGTATTTTAGATAAAGGAAATGCAAATGATACTTTTAATGCATGTGAAATTTCACTATAAGCTACTACAGTGTTACAAAGTGCTAATGTAAAGACAAGAAAATTAAACAAAGGGTTTGGCAAGCTCTCTAATATGTAGCCCTCTTGTTTATAAGAGCATTCTGCAGACGGATAAAAATAAGAAAAACATGGGTATAAGCATTTGATGCTTTCATGCATGGACGGATATGCAACATATATATATATATATATATATATATATATATATATATATATGTATGTATGTGTGTGTGTATATATATGTGTATATATATATATATATATATGTGTGTGTGTGTATATATATGTGTATATATATATATATGATATCGCAAACAAATGTATATTTATATGTGTGCCAGCCGAAATTCCCTGTAGTATGTTATCTCAATTTAAATAATGTACTGTTTAATCCTGTATGACCAAAGCATAATTAGGATATGGTAATTTAATCATTTTGTCCTTTTTTTCCTCATTATGCCAATTTTTCTTTGAATTTTATAGAGCCACCTGCCAGTTCTTTCTTCTTACCACTGTTTCTGCCATCTTCCCTTGAGCTTTTATTTAATTACTGTTCCCTTTCAGTCAATTGACTCGGTACAACACATAAGTATGGGATATCATGCCCTCAAAGTTATCTATTTCAGCTGTTACTCATCATGTCCACCTTTATCATCAAAACACCCAAAGCAAATGCATTCCTTTCATTCAGATTTTCCTAGAAATTAAGGATTAATGGTTCACTGAAGCTGTAAATATTTTTACATTTGCAGTGTTCCTTTTTTGTCATTTCAGATCAATCCACCTAAAAAATCCACTAAAATTGAAAGTATCATTTATTTATTTTATTATATAATTGCATTGAACTGTGGTTGGAGGAGCTCTTGTCATTTTTGTTCCTTTTGCCACTGAAACTGTTATCAGGCTGCTGGTAAAGAGGCCTGACCGGAAATACATCCTATGTAGGGTACATATGTGCGCTTGTCGTGAATAACGGGACGTAGCTGACAGTCGTAACGGACGGTGCGGATATATAATTAATACTGTTTAGCCTCCCTTATAGGACACTTTCTGATATGGTCGCCATTAGTTTTACACTAAGTAAGAATACCAGTTTTGCAGTTAAAAATAGTTTTAGTATACACGCTGTTGTTTCGCGACGTTGGAACATTTAATCCGGTGCTTCATATGATCAAAAACGAGCGCACCGCATTTGGAAGAAACCACCCTGGTCCCTTTAGGGAGCAGAGAGAGGACGGAGAGAGAGCAACAAACGCACTCGAATTATCGACACAATACTTAAACGACGCTTACACACAAAACACCAATTCCTGGTAAGATATTAGCCTTCATCACATTTCATTTAAGTGTGATGCTATTATAAAACGCTTTGCTGATTGGTTCGGCGAGATAAAAAGACGACACACACATCCGTTATAATATGGCAAAGCTGCACTGTTATGTTTTTCTAATGGAAGGGGGAGGATGATGCAGTGATAACAGCCTCACGTTTATGAACCCTACATTTTTTCATTAATTATTATTATTATCATTATTATTGTTATCATCAAATGATAAGATAATAATGCGATTGACACCATTTCTAAATTTTAAATAGGACAAGGATTCATTGAGGGTGTTCTAGCTATACGCGTTATATAAATATATAAATAGATATAGCCACAATGATACATTGTGTCTTATTGATCGTTATCGAAAAAAAGTGCAACTGACTCTTTTTAATCTTATGCCTATACAACACACTTAAAATGAAGAGATGTTTGTTTATTATATATATATATATATATATTTACGGGCGTTTACAACTATGACTTTTCCTTTTAGGGCCATGATGGGGAGGTTGTGTGAGATGGTTCTTGTGTCTCTTCTTATCATGTCGCTTTTGAACACCGAGCTGGCATGGGGTAAAAGAGGTGGTGGCAGCAGCAGCAGGGGAAAATCTTCATCCAGCAGCAACAAGGGTTGGACAAATTCAAAGACATCCAACTCTCAACCAGGAAACTACCCTCGTCAGCCACAGAGTCCTAATCGAAACACCAATCCTTATCCTCCTGGTGGAAGTTACCCTTATCCCAAACAGAACCAGCCAAGTTATCCAGGTGCCGGTAGCAACCCAAATCAGTACCCTGGCAGAGGCAATCCTGCAGGTTATCCGAACCAGAACCCTGCAGGTGGATACCCAGCAGGAGGGTATCCTAATCAAAACCCAGCTCGAGGAAATTACCCAAATCAAAATCCAGCTGCCGGAGGCTACCCCAACCAATATCCAGCCAGAGCTGGTACCAACCCCGGAGGTTATCCTAATCAGTACCCTGCTGGAGGTTATCCAAACCAGAATTATCCTAATCAGTATCCAGGTGGGGGTTTCCCAGCAGCGGGTGGTTATCCACAAAACCCAGGAAGGTATCCTTACCAGTATCCAGGTGGTTACCCAGTCCGAACTGGAAACACAGGACCAGGTTGGAATGTGCCTGGTTCAAATCCAGGAGGTTATCCAGGAGGTTACCCTGGTGGAGCAGTTGGTGGCTACTCCAACTGGAACCCAAATAATAAGATTCTGAGTCCCCGCTTTGGTGGAGGAGGCTATGGTTACGGGATGGCAGGGTCACCTTTTTCTCGTTCTGTGCAGAACATGGGGTACGCGCCCAAGTCACCAAGTTTTGCCAAAAAAGCCATGGTGGCTGCAGGCGTCGGTGCTTTGGCTGGAATGGCAGTTGGATATGGATTAGGACGCTTCCCCCGACCACATTTCACTTTCCGTAACCCTGAAGAAGAGTACTACTACAATAATTACATGCAGCGTCGTTATGGCACCCAGTCAACAGATCAAAAAGACTATGGCCGTGATTATGTCTACAGGCCTCCTCCACGTGCTGAGACCTACGAAAGCTTCATGAGTCACTGCATGAATTCGACTGATACTCTTAAGGATCAAGGCTCTTCCACATCCAAGAGTGCAGCTGAGGACGCAGATGACGACACCGTCAGCATTGAGGAGATTGGATACCCAGCCCTGATTGAGCAAGTGAAGTCGCGGCGGTGTGTAGAGAAGTACATGAAGTACTCCGAGCAATTTCTAAAGGAACGTAAAACTGAACAACAATATCAGCTAAGTCGCTCTAGCCCTCTGAGCCAAGGGCTCATTCATCTTCTCACTTCCTCCGTGGTGCTATTGTCCAGCATGCTCCTGCTCCAGTGAGAAAACACCTTCCACTTCACTTCAAATGGCTTTCTACTGCCTCCATCATATGCACACATTCATTTCCTGCTTATATTATAGTAGCTCCACATTGCAAACCACAGCTGCATACTTCCAGAGAGTACAGTCTTTTAATATCTATTATATAAAAAATATTGACATGTACATACTGACTAAAAATGTCTGTTTCAAGTGCGGCACTCAGTTTCAAGTGTTACAGTTAGATCTGTCTTAGATGTTCACTATACTTTATATTAATTTATTTTGGATCCATATTTTGCACTTTTTATCTCCAGATTGTTGGACACTGAATGCAGAGATTCATGATTAAAGAAAGAAAACAGAACAGGACAATTACTTTCACAGTTTTTTCTTAGGAAGACTATCAGGGCAGTTTCTTTCATAGTTTGGATAAGAATGAAAAAATAATGAAAGCTCATAGTCCACATTATGGCTTGTATTTAGGGGTACAAGTGGGGTAACTCTCGGAGATTTGTTTGTATTGGTGCAGCATGGGGACAAGAATTACGTAGAAATAAGTCACATGATGACTTGCAGGCCAGATTTGTGCATACAGGCTGTGATCAGCTGAGCTGTGCTGCTTCTCCTATATTCAATATTCACTGCTTTTTTGTGGAACTACGCTGAATTCAACAAGTTATAAGCAGATCTATTTAGAGCTGCATGGCTGATGCGTTGTATAAAAGCTAGAATTAGCTGAGTGAATGTAATAATATTTGCTACTCTTGATCTAATCTAACATTGACCATGAACAGCCAGCTCCATACCCCTCCAGCAGAGTGAATCACTGTGAACTTCACCACAGTACTCCAAACACAACCAGTGCAGCCTCCACTAACCTGCCTGGTATTTTCATGCAACCTTTGAAGAATGCAAAATTAATATGCTTCCATTTATTTTGGGATAATTTGGCAACACATCACGTGTAGATCCATTTAAGAGCTCTAAAACGAACAAGGATATTGGAAGTTTTACATTTTCAGCTTGTCAAACCTTGCGTGTTGCCATCCGTACCCTTGAAAATAATCTTCTTCTAGTTTCCTGTCTTTCATACATCTTTTTCTACATCTCTGATAGTGTTGCACGTTAATGCTTCTTTTCCCCTCTCCCTTCAGCTGGCAGACACATTTGTCAGATGTTTTCTGTTGATTGACAGGAGGCACAGAAACAGTTTGTGTATTTGGTGATATTTTAATGTCCCCGAGAAGTTGCATTTGAAATTACCGCCACTTAAAAAAAAACTTTACTGCCTTGATGCTCACTCTTCCTCTGTGATGTTATAGATGCTGAAGTACAGTAACCAGGATTATTTACCTTTACACCATGAACACATCACAGGGATGAGAATGAAAAAGTTCACTTCAGGTTGTAAGTGGGCTGTGGGATGTCATTTTTTGGCTTATTACCGGGCAAATATTTGCATGTAATAACTGGCAGCAGGATTGTGGCACATGAAAAATAAAGGGATTCAGCGATAATACTGATCAGTAGTAATAAATCCAGCTCACTTTAACCCCTGTTTATTATCTGGGGTAATGTTAGGAGAAATCTCTTTGGAGGATTTAAGTTTTATGTGTGTTTTTTGGATTCCACTCAGTCTCAATTCCACTCAGTCTCACTCCACAGAGCACATGCACAGACTGAAGCAACCCCTGGTCACTAATAGTTTTTACAGATTGCTTGATGGTGATAAAGGATTCCTTGTAAATAATTCAGCCAAACTTCCCACATGAACTTTAAGCCATCGAGGTTTGCTGAGCAGCAGAGACAGAAATAAAAATAAAGGTAGAAAGAATCGCCCTGGTTCATATTTAATATGTGCTACTTATGTTATTGCATGTAATAACTTTTCACAGAAAGTAGACAGTAATCATGATGGGTTCATAAATGAGCAGTGAAGTTGCACAAATAGCACTTGTTGCTTTAATCTGTGCAGTCTGTTGAACGGATGCGGTCTTTTCTCTGTATTTCCTTGTAGTATGTAAACTGTCCTTAGTTAAAATGGGTGTGGTAGCACTCAAACTGCATTCCTTTATCCCGTTGAACTCTGCCATTATGTGTGTGAGTCATTAGAACATTTATGCCCATAAAAGCCTTGGTTTTATATCCATATCCCCAGGCACATTTTAACTTTCCATAGCCACTTATTTTCCAGTCGTCTGCCCTGAAGTTGGTCATCGTTTCCGTGCGTCTTCCTCTAATCTCCTACATCTTATTGTAGCATGGGGAAACAGTCTCATAGGACAGTTTTTCTCAGATATGTAAATACTACTGTTTATTTTCTTGCGCCGGTTGTCATGGTACAGTCTCTGCGATTATGACTACTAAAATCTGTTCTCCTTTTTTTTCTTCAAGAGTAGGTGTTGTTATTATTTTTATTTTTGTGGGTGTTTCATGTGATCATTTCACTTTTCTTTTTACCGTATTTCTTATGATCCTGTTTTATTTTTCCTCCATGCCCGAGTTTTGTAAAGGATTCTGGAAAAATGCTGTGTAAGTTAGGTGTGAAAACTGTCATCAATGCCAGTTCATCTCGAAGTGATGGAATTCTCCTTCCCATACTGATGTTGTTCTTTGTAACCAGGCTTTCAAATTTCTTTTATTCTCTCCTGTTAATAAGCTTTCATATTCGACTGTTCCTGTTTTGCTTTTTTGGTTGATTCTGGCAAAACAACTTAATTTGATGGGAAATTCCACCTTAAATCAAGGCTGTGGAATATCTGTAAAGTGCACTTATTTCTCCTTAGTTGTGGATATTCTGTAACTTTGTAATTGAGCTCATGTTACCATTAGAGACATCGCTTGTTTTTGACTCAGAATTGCAAGCATTTCGTGATACTCCTCAGATGTTATGACTAACACGGTGTAATATAGTTTGTCTTGGATGTTCATGTGTTAAATAAAATAAATCATGAAATGTTTTCTCTGGCCTGTGACATCTTCACGTCTATTAAAAAAAAAATAAAATCCTTATCCTCAAAAACATCTGCCCCTGTTCTAAGCAGCATTTCTAAGATATTTTATTATCCTTTCATTTTTAATGTTTTCATTTTCAGACAAGAAACTTGCTAATCACAAAAACTATGTCCGCTCCATATTTTGGGCATCGATCCAAACTAGCCGTACCAGTTAGGTTATTGGCATACTTTAATTTTTATTTATTGATGTGTTTTTAAGTTTAATGTGATTTTTTTTAAAGCCAAAATGATAAACATTTGATTGGTTTCAGTTTAAGTTGTCAGAGAACTTACTGCTTTTCATACAGCAAATTGTATGTATACTAATATTTATTTATTCATTTAGGTAAATTGCTCAGAAAAATGACATTCACATTGTATTGAGCATTACAAAATAACTTATGTTACAGCTCTTTTCATTTTCTAATGGTTCATAGACCAGTGACGTCATTAAAAAAATTTAAGGCCTGGTAAGATGACCCGGTTGCAGGTTGCACAGACAGTCAAGCTCCTTCAGCATTACAAAAAATGTTGCTGTATCTCTTCAAGGGATATCAAGAGAGGGGTTATTAGAAAAATGCACAAGTGGACTACTTGTGTATTTTTTTAACCAAACTCTCAGAAAAATCCTCCATGAGGATGACATGATGACATTTAATTCCAATAAAATTACACAGTAGAGATCATTTGTTCAAAAAAGCTTTAATTTACTTTGATAAATGACAGCTTTTTCATTAATTAGATGGTGGATCACACATCTCTTATCCAAGCTGCTGTAAGAAAAGGCACCACATGTCCCAGCCTGAGAAAGAGGTGAGTCGCAGGAGCAGGGGCAGCGCCTTTAACGAAGGCTCTCCAGAGAGACTGGTTGCAGCATCTTTGGTCTTGCTGGTAGTAAAGCTGTCGATCTTGCTCAGAGGCGACTGCTTTGTGGCCATAGTTATTTCCGGACCCATGCTTTGGCTTTCCAAGGAACCCCAGCCCATACCCGGTGCCTGTGCCTCCCAGCATCCCAGCTGCTGCTGCACCTGCCCACTTTACACCCTGCTTGGAGAGGCCTCGATTCTGAGAGGGAGGCGCTTTGTTACCAGTACCGCGACCTCTGAAGCTGCCTGCTCGCTTGCTGTATGCATACTGTGCACCTGGGCACAAAGCTGCAATAAGCAGCATCCAAACCCACAGTGAGGGAAGCTTTTGCTGGCCCGCCATCAGAGCAGAGCTGCAAAAACAGATTAGGTTGAGTAACCTGAACTTCAGAAAGAAAAAAATGTTATTAAAATGATACTGCGCTTCGTTAATTGTCATTTAGGACACGCACAGAGGAGTTTTTTGAAAGTCTGTCAGCAGCCTGTCAGCAGTCAGTTCAGCTGGCGATAAAGCTTTTGATTTCCTGCGGCTCAGTAACAAAAGCTACATGCTCCCTAACCCTGACACAACAGACATCTAGAATGAGCCACATGTTCTGTAAACACGAGGATTAGCTGGGCATTATGTGGCACATTTGTTCTTCCATTCACTAGGCATTTGCTTCTTTTAGCTCTCATAAACAGTGCATATCATATAAATTGTTAAAAAAAACATATCAGTGATGTATTTGGAAGAGTAACTACATGTACATTATTGCAAAATATTTGGAAAGGGGTCTTTTAAAAAAACGTTAGAAAGTTGTTAAATAAAACTGATTAAATGCGTACATTATCTATAAAAAAGAAATTTTTAAGGAAACAAAATGGAATTTATTTACCTTTCTTAGGAGTTACTTAAAGAGGCTGTGATCCTGGATCGGTTGTTGTTTATCAAACCACAACACAGCAGGGCTGCGAGGTGGTTTTCATCTTACATTTACAGACTATCAACCCAACCAACACAGTCAGCACCAAGGCCCCCCCCCCACCCCCCCACACACACCCACCCACCCACCCACAAAAAAAAAAAAAAAATCCTGCTTTGCTATTGGTTCTACATCAATAATACAGAACAGGTTCAATGTTTTTGCTGACAGTGGATTTTCACACATGCAGTGCGAGTTTCTCCCATTACTCAGCAAATGGACATGAGTGCAAACAAATCAAAACATTACTGTCTCAACTAACATTTCATTTAGTATTTATTTATGTTTATGTCTACATAAAGTGTCTGACCACTAAAAAAATGTTCTGGGCTTATGACATTTTTCAGAATCCTGAGAAAAAAAATGTTCAGAAATAAAATTGTAGTCAAATTCTAGGAAAAAGTTTGTAATGAATTTTTTAATTAAAATCAGAAATCTGAAAAAAAAAAAAACACCCCAAAAAACCAACCAAACAAGCAAACAAAAAAACAACAACAACAAAAACAAAAAGTAAGAGAAGAGTCAGATTTCAATTTAATTAGTCATACCTTCTGAGTTGAAAAGTCAGAATTTGGAAATGAGAATTTTGAGAATAAAATCTGAATTTTTGTATTTTTTCTGCCCCAAAAAAGTAAAATTGAAAAAGTCAGAATTCATTAAGTAATATAAGAACTGTGCAAAATACTTTTTTCAGTAACCCCAATCTTCTTTCATGGCGATTCTAATGTTCAGCCAATGTTTCTGCGCAGACGCGGCGCATGCGCACAACGCCAGCGCCGAATTAACTTCTTTTTCTCTCACCCATCCGGAATACTTCTTAAGGTTATGGTTATGGTTAGGGTTATGGTTAGGGTTATGGTTAGGGGTAGGGTTAGGTTTAGTCGCAAGTCACCGTCAAATTATAATACGGGTAGGACGTTTTGTCAGAGTAGGATGGTTTCTCAGAACACCGGTCCTTTGGATGGAAGCATGGCCTGCAGAATAAGGGGGCAGTCGAGCCAGTGACTGATTGTGTGTGCATTTTTCTTTTTTAGTGTTATTTTTTTAAGATTATAATTTAATGTCAGAACTCGAAAATGAAATTCCATTGTCAGACTTAGAGAATAAAACTATTTTTGCATGGAACAAAGAACAAACCTGTAATGGAGAGGATAAAGAGAACTCTGAGGATGTACAGCATGAGAGATGACTGTCTGCCAAAGGCTAAAAGATCAAGAATAATCCCTCTTGGGACCATGACCATGAAGCACTGGTTTGGATCAGGAATTTAAAGAAGCCCCCTGAGGCTTCATCTTGCACAACTGCAGTATTGTTTGTCTGACCTTATACAGTGACTTAAGACTGTGAATGACTTATTTTACAACATTTTAAGAGCTTTACTATTACAAAATGCCAGATTCAGTGCAACAAATTTGATACAATCACTTACTCTACACTCTATTTTCTATAAGGACTGTTAAACATATGGAAACTGATCAAATGCACATGTGGAATTTTTTTTGCCTGTTGCATTTTTTTTTTTTAATAAAAAGAAGGGATTCAGCAGGAGTATTAGTATGTGAGAGCAAATATTTATTTCAACTGGATTCTGGTAAGCACAACAATGTCTGGGTTTCATTTCTGCACAGTTGAATACAGTAACAAAGAATTCTCATTTGCACGTTTGTGGCAAAAAACACAATAAAATGCATCATTTGTGTTTAAGGTGGTTTGCAGTACATGCTCTCTAATGTCAGGCGAACACTCATGCTCATCTGGTAATCACAGCACGTTGTTTCATGTGCAGAAATGAAAGTTGAAATATCATGCAAAGAAACATTGTTTTCTCAGGTGATTTTGGTGAATCCTGTACATTTCTCTGCATGAAACAGCTTGACTGGAAACTCAATAGTGTCCATTAGTTGCAGTAGAAAGTGTCAAAACACCCAGTTTTTCCTTTTTAGGATAAATGAAATTGTTCAGGCCCAGACGTTTGTAGTGGGAAGCTCTGTACAGCATTATTGGGCCACCTTTCTCTGCAGAAACTAGATGACATTCTCAAACAGCTGCATAGAAGCCATTATATTTTCATCCTGTTATGGAAACAATAGTTATACAAGGAATAAAGTGCATAAATTTGGCCAATCATCATGTGGCAAAATCTTTAGATTTACATAAGGTTTTACCTTTTGGCAGGTTTCTATGAATTCATCTATAGTCACCACTCCATCTCTGTTACGGTCCATTTTCTGATCCATATTAAAGAAACAAAGTGGATAACATGAGGTAAAATAACAGGTTCTTTCTTTCTTTCAGTTTATTTATCATTCATTTCTTTCATGAATGACTAACTGAAAAAAAAGTGTACACCCCCGTAGCCTGTTACAGTAACAAATAAAATGTGGCACTGGGTAGTAATTGGTAAATGGACTGGTTCTTATAGTACTTTTCTACTCTACTTGAGCACTCAGTGCTTCAATACAATATCTGGATGTACTAATGTACATTCACCGCATACTTTATTAGGTCCTCTGTTAAACTGCACACTAACACAAGGATCTGATCAGCCAGTTAAATGTCACAAACTCAATATAATTAAGTGACTTTGAGCATGGCAACTTTGTTGGTGGCAAATTTTAAAAACGGCTGATCAAACTGGGATTTTGCCCACACACTGATTTTTAGGGTTTACAGATAATGGTTGAAAAAAGTGAAAATATCCAGTGAGCAGCAGTTCTCTGGGAAAAAAGGACTTGTTGCTTTCAGAGGTCAGAAGAGAGTGGTTAGATACAGGGAAACAGCAACTGAAATAACTACTTATTACAACCAAGGTATGCAGAACAGCATCTCTGAATGGGCTGATGAGGCTTGATTTCTTCTCTAGGGTCAAAATTGACTGAAGTACACAACATGAGAGCATGGATCCCCCATCCTCCTGTGAGCAGTGGGGGGTGGGTGGGGGTGGTGGTGTTTCTGGATTAAGTGTACCTGGAAGAACTTCTCCACATGTTCACCTGGGGAATCGTCTCGTACGCTGGGTAAAGTATACCTGCCCATCATGTCATAAATAGAGGTCATGATAGCCATCATTTCCTGCAGGAAAAAAGACAGACAAAGTGGACATTTATAGAATTCATAAAACTGCAACAGATTTGGATTTTATTTATTTATTTATTTTTATCATTGTTCAGTGACTGTACCTCTTTTGTAATGTAGCCATCCTTGTTGATGTCATATAGATTAAATGCCCAGCGAAGTTTCTCCGTAACTGAGCCTCGAAGTAACACAGACAGACCTAGAACAAAGTCCTGTAAATGCAATACATTGTTTAATTTCTTTTAAGCTTTTTAGAAATGAAAACCTTTAAACTTGCAGCCCCTGCTGTACTCACCTCAAACCGGATGGAGCCATTTCTGTCCATGTCAAAAGCATTAAACAAGAAATGTGCATATGTAGTTGCATCTGAGAGAAAATAATGAAAAGCAAGAAATGACCATTGTTAATTACAATGCATGTTTAGCACTGAATATTAACTGTAATCAACTGTGGTCTTTTAAAAAAATTAATCTAGAGGGAGTGAGAAAAATGTACTTAATTACTTAATGTTGCTATGGCAACTTTACAAAGAAACAGCATCTAGCAAATATAAACTGCACCTTTAAAATATCAAGTATCATGCTTATTATAATTTTTATTATCAAGTCACATAATGTACCTCCTTGAGGGAAGAACTGTGAGTAAATGCTCTTGAATGTTTCTTCATCCACTAGCCCACTGGGACACTCCTATTGAAAGGTGAACAATAGAAAAACAAGTCAGTGAAAGAAAAGAGTGTTTAACTCTGCTAATGAACAGTTAGGAGTCATTAACACGTATGGACTTAGTGTATACCAGTTATGAAGTACAGAATATTGACAACATTAAAGGTGAGACACTAAAAGTGAATAAGGAAATTGCTGGGACATCCAATCCTGGAAAGATTGGGACTTGTCTTGAATACTTCCCACTTATAAAAAATAGTTCTTACAGTTGAATAATCGACTTCAGATTGTTTGTAATTAGTGATACAAGCCTTCCCAGATTGATGGGCAGCAACACGGTCCTTGGTCTAAGGAGCTTGGAAAGAACTGAAGAAACTTCTTCACTTCTTCACTTCTAGAACTGAAGAAGTTTCTCGGTGAAACGTCTTTAAGCAACTTAAAGAAGTCCAGACACTTTTCTTTCCAAGCTCCTTAGACTATGATGACCTGGATAACAGAAAAACCTTCACAGACAACATGGCCCTTGCTTCTCTAAGATGATGATGTCATTCCTCGTCGGCTTTGTGTCCCCCAGACCAGCAAACCACCCCTACTTGTGCTTTTTATAAACTTTTATGCTTACAGTAAATATGCACAAATATTGCATATTTTTTAATCATGTTTTTCTAAATATCATCCTCAATCAAATCAGGCTAAGAATGATATATAAACAAATCCTTTAGAAAATAGACAGGAATCAGATTGGAAGGCTACAGGTGGTTATTTATCTATCTATCTATCTATCTATCTATCTATCTATCTATCTATCTATCTATCTATCTATCTATCTATCTATCTATATGGAGAGAGAGAGAGAGAGAGAGCGTATGTTGCATTGTCTTAAGGAAAAAACTTAGGGACCTTATAAGATCATCGTTTACTCAAAGAATTGATTTGTCATAAAACAACGCAACAATTATAGTAACACTGATACATGTGTGGAGAATACCTTGCTTGTGCTGGGAAAGGAAAGTGCAATAAACTACACAGGAATGAAGCAAAAACTTTGATTTCATTTGGTAAAAAAAGTGTGGAAACCGGTTTTAGTGCGAAATGTAATAAGCTGCAAAAAAAACCTCAGATCAAACAATTAACTTTGGTGATTGCTCTGCTCGTTTAGTGTTACCTGGAATTCCAAAGCAAAGTGGAATACAGCACCGGGCATCAACTAATACTCTTGTACTTAATACTACTGTACTTATCCTGCTATGACAAGTCAGAACGTCTGCTGTGAAAACAAATCTGTTTGGTTAGTTAAAATCATCTTCTTGATATCATCATTAAAGATTTGTTTATGCTGGACATTTCTCTGCGCAACTCTTTATGTATCATTAATGCCTCTGAACACTCTTAAAACATTTTCAGGCTTCTTTTTTTTCTAAGTTTAAAGCTTCTTTGTTTACATCAGCTTGCGGTCTTCTCCTTCCCCTCTTTAATGGAGCTTTGCTTCCTATTACAACCACTTACTGTCGATATCTATTACCCCGTCCTGCAGTGGGCAAAAATATGTGTTAAGTCACTCCCAAGTTTATGCGTGCATGCCGTGGTTGACCAATACGATTTGAGCAATACATGCATCGGCTCATAAAAAGAAAGAAATGGGCAAAAGTGCTGAAGCTGCCATCAAAATAAAGATTTCTGCCCTTAGGTTCATAAGCACTTGCATGCACACTTATTGTTTTCACACACACACACACACACACACACACACACACACACACACACACACACACACACACACACACACACACACACACAAAATAGATTGGACAGCACATCCAGCTCTCATTTTCAATAATCTTCCTGTTTAATTGTACATTTGGAGAGAAACTATTTTACATGATTACACATTTTTTTTGTTTGAAAAAAGGGGAAAAATGGTAGTATCTGACTAGGATGCTTCCTGCATTCCTCATAGGTGAGTTGCTTTATACCTGTCCTGCAGAGAGGAAACCCTACGCACACCTAGGAATCACTGGAGAGATTATGTTACTGGGCTGGGTATCCCCCGTGAAGAGCCTGGGTGAGGGAGGTCTGAGCTTCTCTGCTTAGACAACCCAATAAGATGCAGCAAATAGATAGAATATAAAAGTAATTTCCTCTAAGCCTGGGATTTTTAAAGTTTTTATGACTAAGTGCCAAAATGTGCACATAAAACACTATAATTCAAATCATATGTTTACAGTAGGCTACCTGAAAAGTGGCCTGAGCAACACAGGAGAACTTCTTAAATCACAACTTCTTAAATTAACGCAATAGTCCCATAATGTATTAAAAATAGATTCAGTATTCAGTCAGTCTGTGAAGTTTTATGGTTTTATTTGGTTTATTAGTGATTGTCATATCTCAGTTTAAAAGATGCCGGTTTATATTGTAACGGTCATTTTTGTGCCAGTTTTGAGTGCTCTTGTGGTCCAATCCTTGAAGCCAGGATTCAAAACTTTCTGGAAGTCCATGTTATTGACATTTGATGATTAATAATTACATACAGTTTAAACATAAAAACCTGGTTGTCTATATATGTTTACATGAACTTTTCTTGTACTTTTCATTGTATTGAATATTTTTTGTCGTATTTATATTCATTTTAATAGAAGGAATGGTTAGAGAGTGCTCTACAGGAAATTAAGTTAAATGGTGTCACTGATGCTTCTTTTTATGCAAAGTATATTGAGTTTATGTGTAATGAAGTGTGCTTATATTTTATAATTAAGTAACTACTCTATAATTAATCAATCAAACTGCAACTCACAATGTCACAAATACATAAAGGATAATAGCAAAACATGTGGTTAGGGAAAGATGCTCCTTTGTGCTAAAATACTGCCAAATTATAAAGAGTAAAACTGATGAACCGCTTCTAAGTATGCTGATTGTTTTCTCACATTCTTAAAGCCTCTGTAAAGCGACTGCAGCTCCTTCCTGGTGAACTGCGTCTGGGCTTGGAGCTGTTCGAGGCCCTCAGGTTGGTGACGCACCATAGAGAGTTCAAGGTCACTGTCACTGCTGTCTGTCACACGAAAAGAGACAAAAGGGGGAAACGAGAGGGTGGAAGGAAAGGGGGAAGAAACAGCAGTAAGACTAGAAAGAAAGAAAAAGGAAATCATAGAGGCAAAACATTTACATTTACATCCTATAACTCAAAATGCTCACCATCTTCACAGAAACAACACAAACATGGAGAGGTTTAAGAGGGAGAGGGACGACAAATAAATGGGTGGAAGCAACGGCGTAAGAAGAATGTTCAACATCGTACAAGTAAAAAATAAGAAGATGAAACAGAAAGAAAGACGTGGGAGTTGTTTTGAGAGAAAGAGAGAAACTTGTAGCATTGAAGTATTATGCTAAAGTAACACAGCGAGCTCTTCCAGTTCTAGTTGAGCTATTTGGTGCAGTGCTACATTTTTATGAACATTGCATGAAGGAATATGTTTTGCTAAAGGTGTAACAGAAATAATCTTGATAGAAAAAGCTTTTTCTTCTTCATAATTTTGTTTATGAAGAAATAACCAGGCAGAAAGTACATGCTGCCATGCTTTTTTTTTTTTTTTTGGCATTTTCAAGGTCGCTGTTGGCATCCTGACGCTTAAATGAAAAGATATTAGACAAGGGTGATTTAAAGCACATTTTTAGGGTTGCAAAAGCAAAAGGAGTTGCACATTTTTAGACAGCCACTGGCATTTAATGCAGTTACACCTGTGTTTGACAAGCTTAAATGCCAGCTGTGAGAAAAAAAGCTTGCTTCGTCAGCCTTAAGGACCAAAAAATGTACATACTGCGATTACTAAAAACCAAGAATTTCCAAGAACAGCTGGAATGCAATTACAGTCGCATGTAATAATGTGCAGAGGAATACCATTGTAGGTACTCACCATCTTCATGAGAATGCCACAGATATAGCAAGTTGAACAAGATATGGGAGAGGTTGAGAAACAGGGAAGGAGAAATTGATATGACTGTTAAAAAATATTTAGTTAGACCAAAATTTTTACTGATATAGAAAATTAAAAGGTAGGTTCAGGGTTGCTGTAAAAACAACACTGTAAGAATTTGTTCATGAAGAGGCCTCGTAGTGTCTTTCAAAGTTACTCTTTTTTTATGGATGGACTTGGAGTTTTGTTCAAAAGTCCATGAATTTGTCCCAATAAACACAATAAGTTTTGTCATGAAAAGAGTTACAAGGGGATTAATTAACTGTCAGTATGGGAAAATTCAACTTACTGCATGTGCATGACTATTGTTAACTTTTCCATTTCTATTACGTATATAAAAAAACCCTGTGAGATATTAAAGGCTATCCTACAAAGATCAATGTTTAATTTCTCTCTTTCTCTGTCTTACCTTCCAGTGACAAAGGGTCGCAAATCCCAAACTGTTTGAGGACAACAATACATAGTCCAATAACAACAATGATAGCAATTATTTCCATGCCCTCCAAAGCCATCGTTGCAATTCATTAGATATTGCTTCTGCAAAAGCTCTTTAAAAAAAAACCTTTAAAATAACAACTGACATATAACACTTGCTATAGTGCAAGCTCTGCTAGTTGTTAGTTTTCATATGCAAATGGCCAGTGAATGGGGGAAAAAAATAAAAGTGACCGCAGAGCCTTCTTCATTAAAGAAACAGATTCAAAGTCCATTTTTGCTCCTGCAGGTAGATAAAAAATTCAAAGAATCTGAGTTCCCCCAAATTATCCAAAGTTATCCCCAGTTGCAGATGATTCAGTTCTGCTACGGCTCAGCAGCGTTTCGCATCCTGCTGGATCTTTCCCACAGCCCCATCAACTCAGGGCTCCACCTCCACTTACACTGTCTTGAGCTGTGTGTTTGAGGTTGTGGGCGGGCGGGTGGATCAGTGTTACTGAAGGGATTCCTCTGCTAATAGTTTCTGATTGGCAATCTGCAATGTCTAAATATGCCCGGTCATGATAAAGATGCAAAATGATATACCAAGCATTGATTCACATCTTCTGATATTTGGGATATTAACAGCACTCATGAAGAAAACTATTGTGTCCTGTGTGGTGCTGCCTGTGTCTACAGGACTGCTCAGCGATGCACGCACTCAATAATACAGATGTATTCACTCTGAGCTCAAAAGCAGCACTGTGATTGTAAAAACTGTGTCTTTTATGACATTTCAAAAAACAAAACAAAAACAAAAGCTGAAATGAACTATAGCTATCCTGCAAAGCTAAACTGACAACACAGATATATATATTTTATAAATAATGTATGTAACAGTATTTATATATACTTTTTGAGTTTTTTATGATTATGCTCTATTGTAAAGATCATTGGGATAGTTCACAACTGATGAGTCTGCACAACATAATGGACTCAATGTAAGTAGGAAAGAGGGGTGGAAAGCAAATCAATTGTGCAGAGGAACAATATTGGTCTGTGAGCAGGCAGAGGATGTATGCCAGATATGCATTTCGATGGTCAGGGAGGGTTTATGTAAGTTAGAGAGTTTAAATGGACCTAATGAACGGGGATAGTGCCCTGCCAAAAATACAAGAAATATCAATAGTAGAGCTGCCGAGCTCCTCAAATGTACATTTGGAAGATGTAATTTAGACTGAGACCTGATGTCGTTGTGCATTATGAAAATGTATGGGTTTTTTGTAAAAAGGTGTCTATCAGCTACTTATTGCTCATTTTCTGAAAAAAGGCTTCTGTTTATTTGATTAGGACATTATAAACGGCATAATCAAATACATTGTATTCATTGATTTTAGTAAATTTAGACCTACTTCATAATATGTGTCTACACTGTAACAAATTGCTGTAAAAATACAATAAATTTTGTACAGCAATACATCACTTTTTGCAAATACAGCCATATACTGCAAGTGCTGATGTAGAAAATATTAACAGCAGTCATTTCTATTATTGTAGCAGCTCAAGAAGATGGTCTATGAAGGCAAACTTTTATGAGTTCAAACTCTGACTCCAAATTGAGTTCACACATGATGATTCCTATATTGGTCACCAGCATGACCTGTATTTTTTCCATAATTTTTTGGCTTATTGCAGTGAAGAGTAAATAGGAAAGTGGGTAAACATGCCCATCAAAGGGCCTCAGGTCAGAGTCAAACCTGCGCTGTTGCATTTAGCTTTGAAGCATATGGTTGCCTGCTTAAACTATTAGCTAGGTTTTGCATCTTTTTTGTTTACATTATTATCATCAAAAATAATATCTATGTTTAGCACAACAGTTCATTAAGACTTTAATTCTGATTGCCAATTGGGGTCTGTGTGATCCTTGCTGTTATTATTTTTTATTTCATAATAAAAGTCTCATGGTTGTGACACCCTGACATTTGAGAAGATACAAATTTCTGGACATTAACAAAAAAAATAGTACTTTAAAATACTCTGCAGTATACTACAAAGTGTATATTTTATACATTATAGCACTATTATAGTTACTGTTACTGTTTTTCACAGTAAAAAACTGTTATTGTAGAGTACAGATGTAAAATGACCTTTTAATCCTGTAAAATCTCAATGATTGTAGTTTCCTGTCATTTAACAATGAGATTTACTACATTGTAAGCTCAACTTGGGCTTTTAGTCAGCACTGTAAACTGTAAAGTAGAGCAGATGTACTGCCCAGCTAACAAAATGCAGGAACTTGTTATTTCTTTTATGTGGATTTTTTGCAACCTGTCTTTTTTGTGAGATGGACTCAGCCATTATATAAAACATGCAAGATGCATGAGCTCATGAGGGAACCTTCCATAAAAATAATGCATCATTACATTGTTTAATGCACCTTAAGTGCTGATGTATTCCTGTTCTTCTATTAAATACAGACAAGAGTGAGGTGGCTTAAGCTCGCAGAGATGCCGACAGTGCAGCCATCAGTCCCATCATCAGGCTTTAATGACTACACTGAAAGCAACATTACAGCCTGGAGTCTAAGCCATCAATCAAAACTTCTTGTCAAACAATTAAATTAGCTAGCTAGGACATTTTTTCTTGATGCAGGCATGGAGGTCTGGTTTAAAGCACATGTTTTAATATCTAAGCATTCAAATGGTACATTTGGGCTTTCCATTCAGGTTACAGTTGTGTTGCTTTTGAAACTTAAGAGGTCACTTCTATGAATCAGCGGTTCCCAACCCCGGGCCATGGGCCGGTACCGGTCCGTGAGTCATTTGGTACCGGGCCACGAGAGTTGAGGCTTGGGTGTGAAATTGATGGTTTTCAGGGTTTTTATCGGTTATTAACGTTAATTTTTTTTTAAAATCATTTTTATCGTTAACTCGGTTTCCCTGGGTCTTTTCTAGTGTGTTATGAATGAATCTTCTTTTTCTGGTACCGGTACTGGTTTTATTTTGTTGTATTTATCCACGACACCTTAAAGGCCGGTCTGTGAAAATATTGTGGGACATAAACCGGTCTGTGGCGCAAAAAAGGTTGGGGACTGCTGCTATGAATCACCAAAGAAAACATGAACTATAAAGCTATCATTGTTAGTTCTGTATTTCCATAATAGGGTATTTAAAGATGTCCTTATCTCATCCTTTTAGAGATGATATGATTTGGAAAAAGAATAAATGCGTTCACTATTTATCAAGTTATAATGAAATTTGCTAGTTGCCCTATTTAGTTATTAAGGAGAAACAGGGCCAGCAACAGCAACAACATGAACTATTTTAACTGTATTTTAACAGTTTCTTCAGATCTTGTGTTTTCATTTTCTTTACTAACATCCAAGGGCGTAGATTTGGTTTTGGCATTGGTGGGGACGGATGATTCAACCACCGAACCCTGCCCTGTTTCTTTTTTTTTCTTTTTGTCTTTGCTTCTTAATAAAAAGAAGAGAAATATACTTGCCTACATATCCTATTCTACATGCTTTTAAACCATTTAAAATCACAATTCATAGTTTTATATGTGAATTATATAATGTTAAATTACTATTAAACAAATGACTGACTAAGTATTTTAAACTTTAGTTTACTTCAGCCATATTCCATATAAATCAGGTATCATACAAAAATAAAAATAGCTTCAAATACAGTCATGACAATAAAAGAATATGACTTTAAGGACTTAACAACATTACTTCAGTTATAGTACACCAACATCTCTTATACAAAACTACTCATCTAAGATTACCACAAAGTAAAAGATCTCTCAGCAAAATTATGCAACATTTTAGGCACACTATTGCCCCGATCAAATCAGTGAGCTGGGATTTTTTATTCTAAACATGAACTACTGTTACACCAACAGACATGGACTACTGGTGCCCCACACAACAACTCAATGTCCACTATGTTATTCATGGCTACATACAATTTTAGACTGATGTGGGCCAAGCCTAGCACATACTTGCCAACCTTGAGAGTCTCAAGGTTGGCAAGTATGTCTCCCTAATTCTGAGGTCTCAACTTGAGACCTCAGAATTAGGGAGACATTCAAAAGGGCTGTTAGGGGGTGGGTGTGGGGTGCATCTCACACTTCTGTTTAATCAGTTTTCTGTCTGACGTTTATTCAGCTGTGTGGAAACCCCCCGGAGGAACCCTCCCGAGGGATTAATAAAGTTTTATTTAATCTAATCTAATAACTTTAATCTCAGCCAAACCGATTTACTCACGAACAAATAAAACAGTGAAAAAGGCTAAACAATAACATGTTTAAGTTATTAAAGTAACTTATATATCATGTTTAACCTGAGTAGCGAAAGACCGCGGGGGTTTGAAAACGATGTGCCCGGAGTTTGCTGTTCTCGTCGGCTCAGACGTTTGAAGTTTACACAGCTACATTCTTGCCTGAAAATGTTTATTTTGCGACCCAGAAAGAGTAATAAGAGTAATATTAAAACTAAGTAGCTGCAGTAATAGTAGCCATTGTTGGAAACTGGAATTGGCTGGGCCAATCTGGGATATGGTTTTTCAATTTTGTTGTCCGGGTGGAAAATCGGGAGAATGGTGGCTCCGGGAGATTTTCGGAAGGGGCACTGAAATTCGGGATTCTCCCGGAAAAATTGGGAGTGTTGGCATGTATGGCCTAGCATAGCCTGTAACGTTATTATGACGGACACATTTTATGACTGAACTTGACTTTAAGTGACTTACAGGTTTATTTGAAAAATACTTTCTTATATCCAGGTTCTTCCTTTTTGCTGCCATCCTCCTCTCTTCCTCGCAGGTCCTCACAGCGCAAGCTTGCCGCTGCTAAAACTAAACAGAGCTCTCTGAAAGGCACAGCCAATCACATTGGCCATATTTGTCACATGATGTAGGAGTCCAGTAGAGAACGTAACTTGACTCTTTGTGCACCGCTAGGTGAATGAGACGTTGACAGATCGTTTTTTTTTTTCTTGCTATCGGTTTTATTTTTCTTTACTGGAAGAGATCAAATTATTGGTGGGGACAATTCAATAATCGCTGGATATTGGTGGGGACATGTCCCTTCCGTCCATGCCAAATCTACGCCCTTGCTAACATCAAATACAGCAACAAGGAAAGAAAACTTTATACAGATACAGATTATCTGTATTATAATGTAATGATTTCCAAGATATAATTGAGGGCATTTTTTATTTTAGACTAACAGATTTGTCCCCTCTGGATGGGTGTGATGTACAAGCTGGCCAAGAGCAGGAAAAGTGAGCTTGCTGTAGAGTCTTTTCTAAAGGTACTTTCAGCTGCTCCCTTATTCTGCAAGGGGCTGCCACGGCAGATGGATCTACGTGTTTGATTTGGCACAGATCCCCTTCCTGACACAATCCTCCCATTTATCAGGGATTTACACCGCTACTAGGCGTACACTAGCTTGGCTGTCGTTTGTATTTCCTCCCAGAATTGAACTGAGGATCTTTCACATGTTGGGGCAGGTGTGTAAAGCTTTACACCATGGAGCCACTAAACTGAGCCTTGTCTAATGGTGAAAAGTTATGATTTCATATAGATTTTACACTGAGCATCATCAAAGTGGAAAACCTTCCAAGTCAGTGTTGCATTTGAAGTGCTCCCACTACAGCACAACGACAACAACAAGACAAACAAAGTCACAATCTCCAGGTTTTTAGTTGCTTTGGAGTTTTTTTGAATTCTTATTTTGAGTTTTCTTTTCATTGCCAATGTTATCCTAACACATTGAACCCTTAAGTGTATCATTTTATATTTATTTTGACATTTTTTCTGGCTGTTATTTCATCGTTTAGGCTTTAAAGAGTTAAGTCTTTAATTATTGTTGAGATTTTGAGTCCTGTTTAGAGTTGATTATCATATATAGTAATTACTGGTTTTTATATACCTTCAGTTTCTATTGTGAGTTTCTTTCTAATGTGTTTAGTTCCCAAAGGTTTTCCTAGTTGTTCCTCTGTCTGTCTCGCCTTCTGTGTTTTCCCTTCAGTTAGTTCATTCGTGTTTCATTGTTTTCAGTACATTTCCTGTTTTATTCTTATAGTTAGTTTCGTGAGGTGGGTTTTACTTCCTGAATGTCTGCGCTGATGTCTCATTCCAATTTTTGTCTAATCAGCCCTTTAATATGTGCAAAAACAGTCCAGTCTTCCCCGTGTCCTTTGTTAAGATATCTGCTGTCCTCTGTACTTGTCCTCTTTCCTTGTATCCATTTAGATTTTGTTTCTTTTTTCCTTCTGTTGATGTTTCACTATTTGTTTTATCATCAGCCTAAAGAAAGTGTCTCCCCTTTTGTAAGTCAGCTTGCCTCCCGTGTTTGGGTCCTAACTCTACACAATATGACAAACAGACAAATTATAGATAATGCAAACATTAATTAAACATTAATTTAATGAAATACTTAATGGCAGAATGATATCGATAAGTCTGTTAACTCACATAGTTTGCATTTTTGCCAGCTTTCTTTCCGGTCTTCAAATAGGCTCAGTTTCATTAATATAGCAGCTCTGTTCCAGTCTTACAGGAAAATGTTTAAAGTGGACACACTTTATACTAAAAGTGTTGTTGAAGTGTGTACACTGCTTTTCCTCTCACACATGCTGCTTTGTCAGCAGTAGCTGTATTGCTTTCAGTCTGTATAATGTTTTTAACCTCTTCATATTTTCCCGGTGCTCAGTTCTATTATCTTTTGTGAAATCAACCACACTGCTGCCTTATCCACTTATCCATAACTGTGATTAATCGGATGCTGCCAGGGACACTCCTTTCATGTAAGCATGCAGGGAAAACCCTGGAATAGGCTGATAACCAGCGTCCTGTTACTGCTTATCCTGATTGTCAGTCTTAAGGTAAGTGAGTCCAGATAACAGAAAGATTCCCTGGGTATGCTGAATTGGCTGTGTAGTACAGACCTACATTGCATCTGTTTTTTAGTTCATTTTAATGCATTTCATTTGATGCAGATGAATCTCCTCTTTCATAGACTCTACCAGTCACTGTACAACCGCACAGTATGAATGTCAGTGCAGCCCATCAGCTACTATAGGCAGAGAGTGGTGTGTGTGAAATTCAGGTGCTGTAATCTCCACACGCCAGTAGATGGTGATAGTGTTGTAATAAAGTGCAGAGACTGTGGAGGAGCTTTAACAAACCTTTAAATTTCTCTGAATAACCGTTCAAAAAACTAAAAATAATCTAATTTTAATTTTTGCTGTTCTCTGCTTTAAGTGCAAAATAGTGCTACCAGAAATATACTGGATGAGTTAAGATTAGCACACACATTCCCTTTCCGATATTAAACATGAGATGGAATGCATTATTATAGATAAAAACAATATTTACACTATAATGGTACTCTTATAAGTGCAAAATATTTTGTTTGCCAAAAAGCATTTGCCCTCTTGTCTTCCTGTCCAAGACATATCGCCATCTGTCTGCTGGCAGAGAGACAAGTCAGCAGAAAATGAGTCTGGATGACAGGAGCAGGTCGTTTCTAGAAACCGCAGAGGACAATTTCTATTAACCTCATTCTATATTTTTTCCGCTAAAACAAGTGAAATGTGAGAAATGGAAAGAAAATCAAGACAGAATGTGAAATTGTTAGGATGGATTGGGAAAAAAAAATGTCTGCACTGAAGGTATATGTCAATAACTTACATAAACCAAGAAAAGAGGGGCAGGGGCAGATGCTGGAAGACTCTGTGGCATTCATTTTTAAAAACGTGCCACTTTTCACTTCTCAGGGAGTCAGACAAAGAATGGCAACAGTCTGTCTGTGTGTATTTGAGAGAGAACGAATGACAAAGGAGGGTAAAAATATAAAAACTCAAGAGTGAAAGCCTCCACAATGCACTCATTGACTGGTTAAAAACTGAAAAATGAAGTTTTTAGCTGAAAAAAGGTTTACATGGTAAAGAATGTGATACTTATAAAGTAAATCTATACTACACATATGAATATCGTTAAAATCAATGTATTGTGTAGTACATGACAGCGGGCATGCACTCTTCCTATATTAATCCTGCGTTTCTCTTCCTCCACCCTGCTGTCACACACAATCAACAATTTCCACTGAGGGTATTAGCGTGGTGCTGCAGCCTTCTTTGTGCTTCTACCTGGGCCCTGCTGTGTGGTGCTGGCAATTATCCACTTCACAAGGCAGCACTTCATCAGAGATTTACGCGAGAGCCGTGGTCTCTGCCACTTTGAGCCCTCCGTCTGACCGCCCGGGTTTGGCTCTTTCCCATTGGCATCCGGCAGCAGACCGCCATCGACCGCCTTCTCATCTGCCTGAAGACAGAAAGAAACTGTCCTCTGAGAGAGAAAAGAGAAGCAGACACACCTGATTTTAAAGAACTAGCCACGCTTTAAATCAGGGGAATAAAACAAAAGCCCCTCTCTGTAAGTGGATGTAAATATACCAGGTGTAATTATTTCAGGCTGTAAAAAAGAGTCACTGCTATCTGTGGCGTGTCTCTTTACACTGAATTAATTCTTTAATATTTTAGTATTTTAGTCACAAATTAGATTTTAGAGAAAGTATTTCTCATTTTTAATAAAAATTACAGTTCTGCAGATCATTTTTTTGGTTGCATGGTTTGGCTCAGTAAGCCTGATTTAGTTCTCTTCAATGCCATTAACAGCTGAAAATGACTAAATCCATACAAACACAGTCAGCAATTAGCCAGTGAGAAATAGCTGAACATTTACCAGCTAACAAACCAGATTTTCCCTGAGCAGATGAACACCAAAGATTTTAAACAAGAATCAATATCTGACCCACATTTATCAAGTGGACACAAGTGAATGTTAATGTGTTGCTTAAAGCAGGTTTAATGATTTTATCCACTTCACCAGAGCCTAAAAAACCTCACCAATATACTCGGAGCTCTTCTCTTTTGGACTGTATTGTCTCGATGTCTAGGATGTTGCCTACAATGGTTAATATGGAAGCTGTAACCTAGAGAAATAACAAGCTGGGACTGGTATGTGGCTGAACAGACTTTGGCACACATAAACAAAGAACTGCGCTGCAGAGAGTGAACAGTGTTAACGAGGAGCACAACTGATGTGGATGTTTAATAGTATAATGGTGTAGAAATCACAAGCTGCATCCATATTTATATTGTGAAATGAGTCAAAGCAACATTTAGACATTGATTTAATTTGTAATTGATGATCATTTAGTCATTTTAGTCATCAATTAAAAAGACTTTATTACAAAGTGTTTCTTTATTTATCTGTCCTGTTGTGTGACCCATTTTTGGCCAAGCTTTAGCTATCATACAGATTACCTCATTTGACTCTACAATACTTTGGTATACAAAGGAGTTAATGGTCCACTCAATGTCTGCAAGGCGCCGAAATTCTTGTGGGTGCAAAGCAAGCCTGAATCATCATCCCTCCACCATCGTGCTTATAGCTGGTATGAGGTGTTTGTGCTGATGTGCATTATGGCCAAACATCGCCACTTGTTTCAGAAGTCTGGGGATTTGTTTTCAACTTCTCCTGGCAACCCTCTCAAACAAGCTAGACTGGTTCAGTCTTTTCCTAACTGTCAAGGTTAATATAGTAAGCAAAACCAAAACTAAATGTGAAAAAACAAACTTTTGGTTAACTAAAATAAAAACTAGACTTTGAAAAAAAAAACTATTTTGTGAACTTGGAAAACCAACTAAAATAAAAATAGAGTGGAAATGCCCTCTGTCACAGTTTGCCGAGGCAAACTGCGTGGAGTGTGAAGAGTGGACCCAGGTGCAGACATTCTAAAACTCAAACTTAACTGATGATGAGCCGTTTATTAAGGCAGACAGAACAGTACAAAATAAAAGGGCAAAAACAATGCAAACTAAGCAATAACCTAAACTGGGTGAACTAGAAAGGAAGCACGAACTATGAAAAACCCTGGCGAACAGAAAAACAAACAAAACTCTAAACATGGCAATGATGATGAGGATATATGAAAACCTGAACGCAGTACATGGCATGGGAGCAACACAGACGATCCGACAAGGACTGAATGAAAAAGCACAGATTAAATACACACAGGAGGCTAATGAGAGAAGTGGGAACACATGGGGGAACAGCTGATACACATGAACATAACTACGTCACAGTGGAAGAGTAAAACTAAACAGGATGAACACAGGAACACAAGCCCTCACTTTTAGTACCTGCTAATTTGACCAAAATGTTATTATAACTTGCCTGATGAGGCTTTAATGGACGTGGTTATTGAGATTTTGGTTATTGAGATGTCTTTAAAAGGCTCTGTGTTTTTATTCTAATACCTGCACTGATTTTTCCTAAATCTGACCTCTGACATGTGCCCTCCATACAATAATAATTAAAATGTAACACAGAAACCAATAAAAACTAAACTGAACTAAAAACAAAAAGTCAAAAAGAAACAAAAAAGAACAATTATATAGACATTATAACATTATAATAACTCTGTTATCTGCACTCTCATGAACTTTTCACATGCTAAGGCCTGTAGAATCTGAGCGTCATGTCCAGATTTTATTCTTTTTTGCAGTTTCTTTGAGCATTGCACAGTCTGACCAGTCATCTTGAATGTTTTTCACTTGTGAATAATCTTTTTCACTGTATAATGTTGGAATTCTGTGTTAATGGCCTCATAAGTCTTCCCAGATTGATGAGCAGTGACAGTTGCTTCTCCAAGGTCATAGCTGATGCACTGAGATTAACACACCTGAATGCTTCAGACCAGCAAATTGCAGACAATTTCTATGTTTTTAGAAGTGACCTTAACTTTTTTTCACATGATGGATTTAGAAATGTGCAACATGCTCTGTGTCTGCAAAAACAGAGAAAGAAATGAAAAAAGTCTCCGGTAACAGGAGCGCTTCTGGGAACAATGGCACAAAAGCTCTCATGTTACCACCACATTATATCGTCACGACTCACATATTCAGTGTTTCTGTATCAGCAATGTAATTTCACATTTCTGATTTTAAGCAGCACAAATGATGTACTGTGAAATAATATAAGACCAGTGCTTTTTTTTGGCTTTGTCTCTTTTGTTGCTTTTCATTCTGAATGAATTCTTTGGGCACGATCTCCCAACCTATCAGTGCTACTGTACCACGTGCTATTAAGATATGTAACTCTGCTTGCTTATCCTTTCCCACAGGTTTAGATTTAGAAGTTTCTTCTCCTTTCCTTTTAACTCTCTGCACACTGCATGAATAATGCAGCCATTAGATCTTATTGTTTAGAGGACATTTAGATGAAAGTATTAAGAGTGTTGTAGGAAACAACTGTCTGGGGAGTTCCTCTGTCCCCTATTTGAATATGGAAGGATGCTAAATCATCTTAGCATCAACGCTGTTGCTCAATAATTCACACTGCTTAAAACTTCATCAATAAAAGATCAGAGTGGACAGCCATGGTGAGGTGAAGGATGACTAAGAATATAAGGAGTGATAGTAGAAGGACCACCCAAAATACACACATAGCCTACATACACACAGGCATGTTGTATGCATCTGTGCCAGTCACATGCTCACATTTAAAAATGCATGACTACACATTTAGCAGTCTCATACATAAATGCAGCGTATAGCCTTCTGGCGCATCTAAAACGGTCTCCTCTGACCTGAAATCTGATTTTACTTCACCCGAATCAAAAATAAATTCAACAATCAAATAGATGTCATTGGAATTTACACATTTATTTACCTTTAAAAGGTAAATAAAACAAAATTAGACAAAATGATGTGTAAAGAACTCACATTCTGCTCTAGCAGATCCAAAAGGAGGTTATTTTGGGTCTTCACATCCGGGGAGCTGCATTATTAAAAGAGAGATGCTCCGTGCGATCTACCTTGTCGTGAACTCTCTGGGCATCCGACCCCCACTGAGCGTCACATATGTTACCTTTTTGCATGCACACACACCTGCATGCAGGCATGAGCTCACACATAGTGTTGTGTCGTGTTTTTGGTATCTTCAAGATTGCCTTGCAGTTCTGCTGCATGCATATGTTTTTGCCCTGTGTTTGAGCTCAGTCATGAACAACAAAGGAGTATTCCTGTTAGTATTCTCCTTGAGGGCAGGATAGTAAGCTTTTTAAGTTTTAAATAGCCAGTTGGTGGAAGGAAACAAATCTCATTTAGAATGTACTTAAATAATGAAAGGTACTCTGTTCTAGTAAATTTACATTTCTAGGGGAAATACTTCGGGTTTTGCTCCACCACAGTAGTCCAAATCTTTAGATATAAAAATGATTAATAAATAAACAATAAGGAGCAAAAAATAACATATAATCAGCTGCAACATATTTGAGGAAACATAAAACATCAATAACTGAATATAAAATTCATTACATCTGCATAGTCTTATAAGTTATGGTCGGTTACAGTTTCAAAGGGCTTATTTTACCTTTAATACTTCATGTGTGGTTTTCAGATAATACCAAGGTAATAGTTACTCCATAAGTTGGAATATTGGTTTTGGAGTACTGTAAAAGGAGCATTGATGGCTCTCTGTATGGTTAAAATATCACAAAATCACATGGTCCAGTCCTCTTTCTTTCAAATGTTCAGTTGTGAGACTTTTTAGCGCTGATAAATAACCAGAGGGTCAGAGCATGTGCGCTAGGGCAGGTAAGAAACTGCAGGAGCATTATTGTGATTAATCGGTCTGTATTCTGGGTAAATCGTATTCAGCAATGACAGAAAGTAACAGTCAAAGTGATAAATGCTCACCCTACCTGCATTGCGTCTGGATTTCACTTGCTGTTTTGAGGAAAAAAATCGCTGCAACCTTCGTCTGCGCTCCTCAGATGAGACCCTGGGCGAGCTGAAGCCGCTTGCAGACACAGAGAGACATCAGCTATTTAGAGGAGGAGGAGCAGAGCTGCTCAGAGTCCTGCGCTCACAAGCTGAGCCGAACATAAACACTATACAGTTGTGATCATCACATCCAGCGTCACAGGACAACACCTCTGAAGAAAAATGACTGAGTCATTGATCTAAGGGAAGAGTCGTGATCTTCAGCAGATACCGAAAAGTGCCAGTGCTCGTCTCAACAAGTGAACAATTTATAGAGCTGCAGAGGCAGGGAGGTGTGGATGAGCTGTTTACATTGTGACAAATGTTATTAGAAGTACCAGACACATTATAACCTGCAGCATTGGCGTGCGAGTCCCGGCCCAGTCTGCGCGCCTCTCTGAGGAAATTAAAAAAATATTGCTGTGTTGTCTGTAAGCTCCTGCTCAGATATCATAATGAAAAGATTATTATATACAGACATTCATCTATAATGGCTTCTAAGGATTTCTCACTTGTAATTAGAGTTTGGTTTTGGGGCAAATGTTTGCTGTATGGGGAAAAATATTTCACATTCAGTTTCAGAGGATGAAAGGAATCATAATGCACTATGTAGAAAAGAGCATCTACAGTCAGGTCCATAAATATTGGGACATCGACACAATTCTAACATTTTTGGCTCTATACACAACCACAATGGATTCCAAATGAAACGAACAAGACGTGCTTTAACTGCAGACTGTCAGCTTTTATTTGAGGGTATTTACATCCAAATCAGGTGAACAGTATAGGAATTATGACAGTTTGTATATGTGCCTCCCACTTCTTAAGGGACCAAAAGTAATGGGACAATTGGCTTCTCAGCTGTTCCATGGCCAGGTGTGTGTTATTCCCTCATTACCCCAATTACAATGAACAAATAAAAGGTCCAGAGCTCATTTCAAGTGTGCTGTTTGCTTTTTGAACCTGTTGCTGTCAACTGCCAGGATGAGATCCAAAGAGCTGTCACTACCAGTGAAGCAAGCCATCATTAGGCTGAAAAAAACAAAACAAACCCATCAGAGAGATTGCAAAAACATCAGGCGTGGCCAAAACAACTGTTTAGAACATTCCCAAAAAGAAGGAACGCACTGGTGAGCTCAGCAACACCAAAAAACTAGGAAGACCACGGGACACAACTGTGGTGGATGACCAAAGAATCCTTTCCCCGGTGAAGAAAACACCCTTCACAACAGTTGGCCAGATCAAGAACACTCTCTAGGAGGCAGGTGTATGTGCGTCAGAGTCAACAATCAAGAGAAGACTCCACCAGTGTGAATACAGAGGGTTCACCACAAGATGTAAACCTTTGGTGAGCCCCAAAAACAGGCAGGCCAGATTAGAGTTTGCCAAACGACATCTGAAAAAGCCGTCGCAGTTCTGGAACAACATCCTATGGACAGATAAGACCAACATCAACTTGTACCAGAGTGATGGGAAGAGAAGAGTATGGAGAAGGAAAGGAACTGCTCATGATCCTAAGCATACCACCTCATCAGTGAAGCATTGTGGTGGAAGTGTCATGGCGTGGGCATGTATGGCTGCCAGTGGAACTTGTTCTCTTGTATTTATTGATGATGTGACTGCTGACAAAAGCAGCACAATGAATTCTGAAGTGTTTCGGGCAATATTATCTGCTCATATTCAGACAAATGCTTCAAAACTCATTGGACGGCGCTTCACAGTGCAGATGGACAACGACCCAAAGCATACTGCAAAAGCAACCAAAGAGCTTTTGAAGGGAAAGAAGTGGACTGTTTTGCAATGGCCAAGTCAATCACCTGACCTGAATCCGTTTGAGCATGTATTTCACTTGCTGAAGACAAAACTGAAGGGAAAATGCCCCAAGAACAAGCAGGAACTGAAGACTGTTGCAGTAGAGGCCTGGCAGAGCATCACCAGGGATGAAACCCGGCGTCTGGTGATGTCTATGTGTTCCAGACTTCAGGCTGTGATTGACTGTAAAGGATTTGCAACCAAGTATTAAAAAATGAATGTTTGATTTATGGTTCTTATTCTGTCCCATTACTTTTGGTCCCTCAAGAAGTGGGAGGCACATTTGCAAACTGTTGTAATTCCTACACCGTTCACCTGATTTGGATGTAAATACCCTCAAATAAAAGCTGACACTCTGCAGTTAAAGCATGTCTTGTTCGTTTCATTTGGAATCCATTGTGGTGGTGTATAGAGCCAAAAATGTTAGAATTGTGTCGATGTCCCAATATTTATGGACCTGACTGTACATCTGACATTGAATAATTATAATTTTAGTTACTTGGAGGGATCATTTTGATCATTCTAGACCTGTAAATAGAAACATTATGATATTTGAGTGCTCATTGATTACATTTCTTCTTGTCAAATGATGTCAGGTCATAGAAAAAAAGGCTGCAAACATTAATGTTCAGTGTGCAGGTTTATAATCAGCTGAAAACACATTATGGTAAAACATTCCTTAATTTTGACATTGAAATGTGAAATTATAGCTCCGTTCCCTGCACGAGTTTCTATCTATGGCATGGTATCAACTTGAAAGGTAAATGAATACAAGTACAGGAAGCTTCCTAAAATATACTCTGATACCGCATCTGTTAAAGTACTTCATCTGAAATTCTCTGAAAGTCAGACTGACGAACACACACACGCGCGCACACACACATACACACACACACACATAAATGCTGTTGCTTTTATGTATTGCCTTATGCGCACCACCTTAAATTTTAAACTGAAAAATTATTATGTGATTTAACTGTGCGTGGAAATATATCATTGTCAAGGTCTACTATCAAGAAATGCCTTACATTTGCACAATGACGGGAACTAGCCCACTGAATCAATGAGCTTTGATTAGTGATTGTTGATCAATGGTCATGACAATTTGCATGTTAATGATCAAGGAACTGACCTCCCAGCCCATTGTTCACTGGGCTTCATTGCACACATATGGCTGCCAGTGGAACTCGGTCACAGGTAACAGGATGAAGTCTGAAGTGTACTCTGCTATAAGCGTCTCAGATTCAACCAAATGTTGCAACACCCAAAGCAACCCAAGAGTTTCTCAAGGCAATGATCAGGTGGCAGCCACCTGATCTCAACATGGTTTAACCTACCTTTTAGTTACTGAAGACAAAACTGAGGGCAGCAAGACCCGCAAAGAAGCAGCGACTGAAGGTGGCAGCATGAAAGGCCTGGCAGAAGGTGTCAAGGCCAGAAACACGGCAGCTGGTGATGTCCATGAGTTCTGGGTAGAATTCTGGTATTCCCTTCACCCCGGACATAAAGGAAGGGAAAGGGGGAGAGCAAGAGCAAAAAAGAGAAGACAATGACAGATTAGCCGGTTAGCTTTACAAATAACTGTTCATTCAGAACTGGAGGGTTTGTTGATTTTAATGACACATGTCTTTGTTGTTGCAATTGAGGATAGAGCTGGTCAGTAATATTACAAACTGGAAACCACTAGCATTTAGTGGAGAGTGGGCAGGCGGGTGAGGGAAGAGCCTTTTGTCTTACAGGAAAACATCCCAGCCTGCATCCACACAGTTCATCACTCTGCAGGTAAGGAAAGGGGGAGAGAGAGTGAGAGCGGAAGAGAGACAGAAAAGACAAGGCTAAAAGACACTGCGTCTGGCAGCACCATGACATTTTTATACAGAGAATTAATGTTTTTAGAAGTAGGAGATTGTTCTCATGGTATCCAAAAACAATAAAAAATTAAGTATACACCACGCATCAAAGAAACACAGTTTATCAACGCACAGTGGGAAAACTATCTCATAAATCTTTTTGAACGCAGTGATTCTGTGGCTGCTGTTTCACGTTTTACATGCACACGTAGTGATACGTCCAGTGAAGTAAACCCTGCAAAGAAAAACCCAGGTCGCATATGCTGCATGTGCTGCATTAGTTATGATGTTCAATGGCTGGAAAGAGAAGAAAGCCAGTATGATATGAAACTTTTATCTGCTCTATTCCACATTCATGATGAGGCTTTGGTGGAAAAAATAATAAAATGATGGCACTGAGTGTAATTAACCTTCAGGAGTCCCTAATAAAAAAAATGGCCATGACAACATCTTTCAAGCTGCTCGGGGATGCCCGCACATAATTAACACAGGGGAGGGGTTAAGGGTTGTTCAGTTAATTAAGATGTTGAAATGCCTCAATGTTACGGTCCCTGGAAGACTCGTGGGTCAAAAAATTTGAGTGGGGTGAATGAAGAAGTTCTAGTCTGCCACGTCGCACTTGACCGGCCCTTCAAATTTACCTGTAAAATGGGCCCGCCGGTGGGCCCATGGTCAATAAAGGGTTAAAAGCCATACAGCCATGCTGCAAAACTCCAGCGGCAATTTTGGTATTTCACTTAATAAAAGACAAATCGACAGAGAGGCTGTGGAAGTAAAAGGCAGAGGGGAAGAGGACAAAGACATCGTGGTGGAAGGAATCTTTGTATTCCTGGAAATGTTCCTCCTGCTGCTTTAAAAAAAAAAAAAAAAAAACACAATGCAGCGTCCAACATGGCCAAGATCCTGTGTCTAAACAGACACTGAAGAAAAACATGCCTGCAGCTTTTTAATAATAATGATAATAATAATAGCTTTTACAGGTTGTTTTGAACAGAATACTTGTGATTTATAAGCTATTTATTATATGTATTAGCGCAAAAGACAGTACAAAGCAAGTCTTCAAAGGACAAGTATAATTTTTCTTTCAAAGGCTGTGATGATTTTAATATTGGCTCCTCTGTATTTTCATTCTGTTGAACCTTTGGGGAGAGTGTTTGAATGTGCTCTTTGCTATGAGGCTGTAAAACCTCATGCGCATCATGTGCACGTGTTTATCCTTTGATAGTCCATCTAAAGCTTTGGATATATGGTGTTGAATATGAGAGTGAATGAATAGTGGAATTGTAAAGTGCTTTAAGGGTCTCGAAAAGCGCTATATAAATGTAATCCATTATTATTATATATTTTAATAATATTGCAGAAACAGGTAGGCTTTCCTCTTATGATACTCACAGACGAGTATCAGCAGATATTTGTGGCAGAGCTTGAGAACAAAAGGGCGGATATGTGCATAAATGCGTGCAGCCATGCATGTGAGTGTTTGTGGCAAATTTAGAGGGGAAAAAAATATGCAACATTCATGAGGCGAGAGAGAAAATAAAAGAAACTCCCACACGCACACATGAAGCACGTCCGCACTGAGCACACACCCTCAATTAAACTCGGAGCTCATGTGTAAGGCACCAGGGAAACTGGAGGCTCTCTGGAACTTGTGCTGCTAAAAATAACTTAAGTGTCTGCAGCAGTGAGGCAAACCTGTAGGAAGATAAGAGGCGCAAGGACAGCCGGTGTAAAAATACAGAGGAGTAGAAAGATGTGATATTATTTTACTTAAATTGGGATTCCTGACAATTACCTGACAATATTCATAGGGAAATAAAATATAACAAATTCATAAATAAATATTCGTAGCCTAGTATGACCTTGCTCGTACTAGGCTGGACTCCTATTGGCTTCAGAGCTGCCTTAATTCTTCATGGTAAAGACGAAGACTCTCTGGTTCCACCAGTAGTCATAAAGGGATGGACATGGTCAGCAACAATACCAACAATACTCAGGTAGATTGTAGCTTTTAACCTCTGCTCAGATGCTAGTAATGGGCACGATGTGCCAAGAAAATATCCTGCACACCATCACATCACCCCCATCTTCTGATGCTTTAGCACATTTGCTTGAAAATCTAGTGTGTTCACAGATGCTCTTTTGCACACCTTGGTTGTAATTAGTGGTTATTTGTGTCACTGTTCCTATCAACTCGAAGCAGCCTGGCCATTCTCAACAAGGCGTTTTCACCAGAGAACTGCAGCTCACTGGATATTTTCTCTTTTTTGAGCGATTCTCTGTAAACCCTAGAGACGGCTTTGTGGGAAAATCCCAGAATATCATTTAAGTCATCCTTCTCCATTCTGATGGTCAGTTTGAAGTTCAGCAGGTTTCCTTGATGTCTACATGATTAAGTGCATGTGATGCTGATACGAGCAGTGAAATAGATGTACTTAATAAGTTTCCATGAGTGTATTGCGATGCCTTTAATTTGCAGCACACTGATTTTACACTGTAATGTTGCTACTTTGCAAGCACTTTGTTCACCTGTAAAACTCTGGTTCAATGCAAAACAATTTTCTGAAATCCTTTAGGTGTTGGTTCCTGCTTTCCACCCTCAACTGGTACTACATTAAAAAAAATGAGTTTACTTAATCATAGCTGTTGTTTACCCAGTTATATTATCAATTTGATGTTCATCATATTGATCTGTAATAAGTTTAGTTCTAGTTAAAGTTTCACTTTGGACACCAGATGTCCCTATTGCTCATAACACAGAGTACAGGCAGAGAAAAGGCAGAGAAACTGACTGAAAGGTTTTCTAAAAGAAAACAAGAACGTCTTCAGGTATAGTCATGTCATTCATCATAGGAGGAACACGGTTCTAAGTGTTATTTACAGAAAGTGCAGCAATCAGAATATTGGCACACACAAGACAGGCTGATTAAAACAAACAAACAGGCAAACAAATAAAAACAAACTCTCACTCAGTATAAACATTTATGCAGTACTGCTGTGCTTTTACTCACCCGACCTGTTATTATGCACTAAATAATCACAGCATGCCTACGTTTACAGTGTCATTAGCCTGATGTAACATCCTGTAATATTTAGTCGGCCCATGTGGTGCTGCTGATACGAGTCTTGGCAAGCGAAACACAAATTTTTCACTCAGCTTGGATTTTTAAATAAGCTTTACTGGACGTTATGTTGTTATATTCACTCTGGATAAAGAGTACTCTGTCTGTTGTGGAGCTTTCTATGCATACAGTTTTGAATGATACCCTTCTACCTTTTACTTACTTGGCAGTGATCATGGCCATAATTAGAATGATGAAATCGCTATCTACTACTCACAGATGTTTTCCTGCTTTCTCCCTCTAACACACACTCACGGCAAGAGCTCACACAGTCACATCCACTGGATTTACATTTTTCTTTAATTATTCTTGGAGCAGATTAAGAGTTTAGTGAAGTCGGACTTTACTTGCGCAGACTTTACTAAACAAACATGCAAAGGAAAGAATATCCATGGTCCGCCTCAATTTCCTGACTGACGTCAGTCTAAGGGGGAAAGGGGGGCCTCTGAGATCCCCTCACTATCTGATCTGCATGTGAGAGGCTCATGCTGCCTCTGCACCACCCCCTTGTTTTCCCCACAGCAACAGGAAAACTGGAGGCCAAAGAGAGCGGCCACATTCTGTAGGAGAGGAAGGACTCAGAAGTCCAGCAGTACAGTAAGAACAAAGAAGGACACTAAAGGCAAAGGAATGAGCAAGAATCAGAAAGAAGTGAAGAAAATCCAGTCAGTCTATCTGCAGAACCTGGAGAAAGTGAACCAGGGGATAAAGCCGGACAAAAAAAGTTGGAAACCTAAGGAAGGAGACTTTGCTGTGCAAACAGCAATGGAAAAGCCGCGACAGCCTCCCATAGCTGGACAAGTGGCTAAAAGCTCGGCTCACAGAATCAGCAGAGACCTGACTTGCTCCATCTGTTTGGATCTTTTCAAGCAGCCGGTATCCTTGCCCTGTGATCACACCTTTTGCCAGGGTTGCATTGAGGGTTACTGGGCAGGGCCACGGGGCACCGGGCAAGGTGGAGCCGGCTCCTGCCCTCAGTGCAGGAAGGTGTATCCCGGACCGAGCTACAGACCCAACCGTATAGTGGCCAACATAGTGGAGAGTTACTGTCAGGGTCTGGAGGAGAGCGGGACTGGACCCTGCCTGCCAGATGCCGGGGTGCCAGAGAGGGCTCCTGCACCGGTTGCACGCTGTAGCCGACACAGGGAGGAGCTGAAACTGTACTGTGAGGAGGACCAGGAGCTGGTGTGTCTGGTGTGTGGCATCTCCCAGGAGCACAGAAGTCACACCATGGTGTGTGTCCAGGAGGCAGAACAGAAGTACAGGGTGAGTTAAGCTTTAATGAAGTGCCTGTCAGCAGTTAAACGTTCAGCAGGAAGTTAATATTACTGTTAATGGGGTTTAAACTGTTTTTGCTTTTATAAAGTTTTAGACTTGGCTGCATATTTCCCAAAAACAACTTCTTCTGGTATCGCAAACATGCATCCTCTTGTGTTGTTCATCAGTGTGGAGTCTCCCAGGTTAGGCTTAAAGCAAAAGTAAGCTCTAATTTATTACGCTTCCCATTGTGTTTTCAACAAATCACCCTGGACAAGACATTGACTTTGAGGGAGTTAGTATGTTTTGACGGGCTGCACAGTGGTGAGGCGGTTAGCACTGGTGCCTCAGAGTGAGAAGGTCTGGGGTTTGAATCCACCATCGTTTGCATGTTCTCCCTTTGAATGCATGAATTCTCTCAAAGTACTGCCTTCCTGCCACAGTCCAAAGACATAGACAGGTGTGAATGTGAGTGTGAATGGTTGTCTCTGTGTTAGCTCTGCAACAGATTGGCCATCTGTCCAGGGTGTACCCCGCCTCTTGCCCTATAGCAGCTGGGATAGGCTAAAGCCCCCCTGTGACCCTGAATTGGCTAAGCAGAAGAGAATGGATGGTTAAACAATATGCTTTGATGTTGTGTTTCTGCCCTGACAGGCATCTCTGCACAGCTCAATGGACTCTTTAAAAGCTGAGCTCAACATAGCGCTGCAGTGTGACAGAGAAGCTGAAGACGAGGTCAAGAAGCTGAAGGTGAGAGGAAACACATTGGAATCAAAACCTTGCCACTGCGCATGCTACAATCACTATAAATATCCAGACTGACCCACTCGACCCACAGTTTCCTGTCTCATTCCCCTCATGGATTTTTAATGCTTTTGTGTATGTGCGCACAGACTGTTGTGCTTTTTGAAATAGACCGTCGCTCCCAGTAACAATGTGCATCTCCCACTCAGGAGCACACCGCTGATCTGAAGCAGCGCATCGAAGCCCAGTTCAGCGACCTGCACCAGTTCCTCTACCAGGAGGAGAAACTGCTGCAGGTGAAGCTGAAGACGGAGGAGCGAAGAGAGCTGATTCGCCTGGATGAGCACAAGGCCCTGCTGTGCGTGGAGATCTCGCGTCTGCAGAGGGCCGTCCATGAGATAGAGGACAAACTAAAAGAGCAGGACCCATTCACTCTGCTCCGGGTACGCTTAGCCTGTTTGTACATACAGCACAGTTCATCTGGAAGTTATTACTAGGATGATGAGTCAGCTCTGGGGATGATTAAGCCAAAAAATGCTGAACTCTTGATTTTAAATATGTTTTCAAAACATTTGTATCACTGTTTTGAAAGAAATAGAATCAGAAGCACAATATTTGGGAAGAAAATGAGGTGTTTTTCAATCTATTATGTAGCAGACATACATTTCTGTGCCAACAGGTTAAACAGGGTCCAACATCAACATTCAAGATATAACTGAGCTGGGTGTGACCGCTTTGGCTTTCCTGTTAAGTCTGCAGAGTGGTCTTAGCAAGACGGTCGATTTGATTACATCATTATGAAAAAACTTCAAGGGTAAAGCGTGATAAATAACAACAACAGTGTTGTAGTTTTTTTTTTTCCAAACAAAAGATTTATGAGCTTAGACAGGATTCAGGCCAACGACCTCAGTCGCTGAGCTCTAGAAAAATGAGTTCAGTTCAGGCACCGGGCCATACTCAGGCCAAGGCAGTGGGAATTTCCCCGGCTACAGGGAGATCCCGCAGGGTGGGATAATGTGAGGTCAGACATTGATGTAATGTGGAAAAAGCTCTCTCTTCTTTCAGATACAGCAAAACTAATTACAGTCTTTTTTGTCTCTTTTCCTGTGTTTATTCCCGTGTCTCATTTCAGAGCATCAAAGCACTTCTCCAGAGGTGAGCGTGGGAAAGGGGCAGAATATTTTGTCCTTGAAAGGCTCTGTTTTTGTTCTTTGGTTTCATTGTTTGACTTTGCTTTCGTTGACAGGCCTCCACTCAAGTTTGAGAAACCCGTGTTTACACCGCCCAGTCTGTGTGAGGGCCGGTTTGCAGGGCCCCTACAGTACAGAGTGTGGAAATCTATGAAAGGAAGCATCTATCCAGGTACTTAAAAGTGACACTCAGACTCCTGAATCGCTGCACTGCACAGAAACCATCATCGAAATATCCAGCAAAGAAACATCTTTAGCCTTAAACTTCCTCTCTTGCCTTTGCTTTCTCCTCTTTTTAGTTCCAGCTTCCATTACATTTAACTCCAGCACGGCCAACCCCTGGCTCAGTCTGACTTCCTCCCTCACCTGCGTTCGATACCAGAACTTTAACCACACTGTGGAGGACAATCCCAACAGGTTTAATGCCGCCCTGTCGCTGCTGGGTAGCCAGGGCTTCACCCACGGGCGCCACTACTGGGAGATTGAGGTCTACAGCAGCACAGTCTGGACTGTGGGGGTAGCCCGGGAGTCAGTACCCAGAAAGGGAGTCATCAAAGCCCTTCCAGCTAACGGCTTCTGGACTATCTCTCTCTCTTATGGGATTCAGTACATGGCGGGTACGTCCCCTCCAACTGTCCTGTCACTGGAGGAGCCACTGGCCAGGATCGGTGTGTACGTGGACTACAAGAGGGGCCTGGTGTCCTTCTACAACGCAGAGAGCATGACACACCTGTACACCTTCAGGGAGACCTTCACTGAAACACTGTATCCTTATTTCAACTTGGGCTTCCTGGACAAAGTGCATGAAAATGAGCCTCTCAAAGTTTTCTTACCAAAGATTTAACTGCTGTGAAAAAAAGAGGACAAAGGGTCAAACAGTTACCAAAAATGACTAGATATGCAAAAAAAAAAATCATATGTGAATAAAAAAGGTTCCTACTGTACAGATTTGAAACTGTGCACATGCACTGTGCAGTTTATCTCATCAGAAATCAGAAACACGTGTATCTAAGCTTTGCTGAGTTTGCAGACTATGAATCTACTGTCAACCATTTCATTTCAGAGAAGCTGTGCTTCGGTGAAGAATGTGAAACTGTCTGGTTATCTGACTGTAGTGACATTATTGTAATGTGCTGTTATGTAATCTTCTTTATGCATGGTTCATTAATTCATTCAGTACTTTGTTTTTTACTCTGTAAATAACTGACATCCTGAATTATACTGGAGTCACAACACTTGATGATGTGATGCATTCAAGGATCATGGAGAAACTTTTTATTTCATCATAGCAAACATTAGGTTTGCACATACTTAAATAAAAATCAATTTAAATCATCTTTTTGTCTGTGTGCACATTTTTGTAACTGAGAAAGTTTTGCACATATTGATCAAAAGCCTGCTACACTAAATGTGTGGCACCAAAGATGTAAAAAGATGTCCGTAATTATATGCACAAGTGTGTTATTTCCAGTATTAAAATGAACAGAACACCTCCATGATCAAACTCCTTAATTCTGCTTTCTATGACTACCTTATGGTACCCTTAAGAGTTCATTAATTAATTTATTCAACCACTTGCAGCGCTATGAATAAATGTTTTACAGTAGGGGGTCACAAGCAAAGAACTGAAATGAACACGTTTGCAGCCTGGAACAAAAAACTGTAAATTGTCCCTTTAATGATGATTGATTGTGCAGAGGGGACAAAATGAAAAAAAATAAATAAATAAATAAATAACTAAAACATGGCCATTGTCACTGCCAGGTTACCCATTTGCTTTAGGCTTCATTTTGAAACCATAATGTTATCGTTATGTTAATGGCCATGTTGCTTTTTTGGAGCAAGAATGTCATATTTGGATTAGTAGGTGGATGCTTGGTTAACAAACTGGATTCATAAATTGTACATGTGCAATGCACACATATATTTGCTAATTAGTTCTAAGTAATTTTAGCACTTCTTGGGTGGCCTAAACCACACATCAAGGCATGCTAGGTCTATTTGTAACAGGTTCCAACAGTAATAACACAGCAGCTAGAGGTTCCCTAACTCCAGTATCCAGATAGATGAGTTAGCTATAAAAAGATTCACCCACCTGCAGTGATGCTGAAGGGGGAAACCATGCACAGAGGCCAAAAGCAATTTATTACCAGGCTGTAAACATGATTCTTGCTTTTGGATGCAGCTTCAAGTGGCTGGTCGAAGAACTGCAGTTTCTTGCTCTTTCAAGTAGGTTTAATTTTATGTGACTGTGTGTCTCCGCAATACACTCAGTTCACCCAATTAGCGAGATTAGATCTGGCTCAGAAAACAAAAGGGGGGCATTAAGTCCCAAATAATCAGAGCAAAGCAGAGAAAGATTGTAGCCAAGAGAAAAATATGTGAAATCGATTTTGATGTAAAAGATGTCAGGCATGGCACAGGTGTGCAGAGGGTTTTTCATACTAAACTACAAACAAAGCTGGATGTTACTTGTGAAAACATCTTTGCAGTCATAGATGAGAAACCATGAAAAGGCTCATCAAGGTGCAGACGTACACACATCTCTCAGTAATTTGAAATTGGGAAAGAAAGTTAGTTGGTTGATTCACCATCAGCTTTCATAAACGTAACTTTGTTCACAACAAAAATCAAACATTTGTCCAAGACGTTAGCGTCCTCTCCGCACGCTCAGCATCAGTGATGATGCAGCTGTAACCACACCCAGCAGGTGATAATTTGCATGCATTTATGCCAAGTTCAGCATAGGAAAAACTTCCCAATTAGCATGTAGTCCAGGATTTTAAGGAATCATTTTTGATCGGGTGAAAAAAAACTTAACTGCTGTGAAGCAACAACAAGACGCTGTAGAGGATGGCTGACATACAACCTCAAAAACTAAACTAATTTAAAGCAAAGCCAGATAAGAATATAATCTTAAATAAGAGATTAGGTATGATTCAAGAATACAGTTTTGCTGATTTCCATACATATTAAGTTAATTTATCAAGTAATATAATACATGAAACTGCATTACATCCAACAGAAGTGATGAAGGTTTCAACCTCAGAGAGAAAAAAGTGACACAGTGGAAATTATGATTAAAATAAAAAGGCAAACTATTATCACAATATATACATTTTACATTTTAAAACAGCGCTCCAATCAGCTCATTACAAGTGGTGCGATTGTATATTTATATATGAAATCATTCAAACTGTTACGGTACAGGACTATATGATGATGAAGAGTGAAGATGTAATGTCTCTGCATGGCTTCAGTCTGTCTAACAGAAGTCAATGTAAAGCGTTTGGGCTGTTGTTTGTGGTATCAACCCATGCATTCACTCCTCGCCAGGAAATGGGTGTGACCAACCAAATGCTAGGGGTGAAGTCTCCATTTAGGTTTGGGGAAGGTTTGGAAAGTCACTTGCTTACGTGTAATGTGTCCTGGAACTTTGTGCTTGTGTAGCGTACATGAAAGCCTTTTTTATTGATGCTGTCATCCGAGTGAAATTTTAGAACAATGGAGTCTCCAGCTGAGTACACGTCCTCTGGGGCCTGAGGAAAAGCAACCGATACAGACAAGTAAATAAACAAATAAATAAAAAATAGAAATTAGTGAGCGAGACTGATTTTATTCAGCCCTACCCCAGATCCGCAGTATCGTCCCAGCCTGGGAGACTTGGTGTCAGCGCCGTCATATAGCTCCACATAATCGTACCCGCAGTCAGCCTCCTCTTCAATTTCAAACACTTGGAAGATGATCTCGACACCGTAACCCTTCTCAGCAGTTACCACCCACAAACAGTCAGAGCCTCCAGGGTAGTTGTTATCTCCAAACTGGGCATGGGAGTACAGATCTTTTGTCTTGACCTCTGCTTTAAAGCTTCCTCCACATTCTGAGAATCCACAACCACAAAATTAGAGGGTCAAAAAGAGGAACTCATAAAAGTTAGGAAGGAATGCAGCTGAATTGTGACATTTTTGAGCTTTTATTCTGTCTTCAAAACACCATTTTACTCTATTTTTGCTTGGTTTTTTTTTTTTCTTTTTTAGCAGAGCAGTATTTTATAGTCTGTTTACTACAGTGGCCCTGAGATGCAAAACAACTTAAGAAAACACAGACAAACAGACAACACTGTAAAAGCAATCAAAACACAAAAGAAGTCGAAGAAAATCTTACAAAACACAAGGTGAATTGAATAAAATACAAAGGAAACTGAACAAAGCAAAATAGAAGCTGAATAAAACATAATAGAAGTTGACCAGAACACAAAGAAAACTGAAAAAAACTAAATCTCTCAAAACACAATGGAAGTTGGAAATGGAAACTGAATCCAACACAAAGGATTCAAAGATTCAAGTGTTTTTGAGGAGATATTAACAGCTGTGGAGGTGATGGAGACCAAAACATGGGAAGGCTTTCACTGAGACGTGTTCAAAGGATTCATTGGTGCTGTGAAAAACATGCAGTGTTATGATTCATATAACACCGTAGATACATGTTTGCTGTTAGCAAAGCAACTGTTAGCTTGTCACTTCCGCAGCTGTTCACTCACATTGGTGTTTTTCCGAAAACGCTTTCACTTGTGAGTTTTTTGTGTGTTTGTTATTGTTTTTTTTTTATTTCCATTGTATTTTTTAAATTTTCTGTTGTCCTTTATTTAACTTCTGATGTGTTTTGAGTGCTTTTGCAGCATTTGTCTATTTGCGTTTTGTGTTTTGTTATGTTGCAGAAGGTTTGACCTCTCAGGGCCACTGTAGTTTGCTCACCTGCTCTGTACGAAGCCTCAAACCCTCTCTTCTGCACAGAGTTGTCGGAGAAGAAACGCAGGAACATTTTGTTGGCGCTGGAGATGACCGGAGAAGGCTTTTTGGTGCCACAAAAGCGTCCCAGAGTCGCGGCGCGATTGTCTCTTCCGTCATAAATCTCCAGATGATCATAAGCGCACTCCAGATGAGCCTCCATGTCGACCTCATTAAAAATCTGGAAATTGTTTCGAGTTAAACTTAAAACGATATAAATGGTTTTGAACAGCTTTAATTTTGGCATCGTGACATACGAGTTTGATTCGATGGCCCGGGGTTGTAGAAAGAGACCAGGTGCAGGCCTTCTTGCTGGGATATTTGTCAGGCCAGTTAGGGCTGGCGATGGTGCCGGACACACTGTTTATCACATGATCACATCCCGCTGTAAAAAAAAACAAAAAAAAGAAAAAGAAAAAACAAAGCAGGATGCAAAACAATGACAGCTGCACATCATTTCCTTTTCTCCAGCACAAGCATCCTCTGAGGTCATGCTGTGGAAAACAGGCCGAACATGTTAACTGTCAAAATGAAAGCAAAACTAAAGCTCCCCTTAAGCAATCCTACTTTCCCACTCAGGCTATTAATAAATAGTCCTAAGGTCATACTTTTGTCTGTAAATATGCAGCAGCTGGTAAAGGGTGTGTTCCCTCTAAAGGGACTACTTCATCTTTAGATAGTAAGTGAATCACAAACGATGGCTTCATGTGTCCACTAGAGAAAAGTAAGGATATATGAGGCCGTACATCACCCTGATGAGTGAACAGTGGACATACTGCACCTTCCTTGCAGTCATGCCTGTTGTCGTGCAGCATGAAGCCCCTGCGGCACTGACAGCTGTAGCTCCCGAAGGTGTTTACACATTCATGCTGGCAGCCTCCATTACCTTTGGAGCACTCATCTATATCTGTTGACATATAATAGAATACAATAGAAACTTTATTGTCACTAGCAAAAAATTCCAGTGACAAACAACGACATACAGATAATGTGGAAGTAATTTTGTAATTTTGCTGTTCATTTTGACACTACTACACATAGTATATATCATTTATAAGGATTTGACTGATGTAAAAATAATTCCCAAGAGTTATATAGAGCTTGCTGATCCTGGTACTCTAGGCAGTTTACATAATACGTTTCGGAATAATCTGAAATAATCAGAATAGAATTTTTTCCCACACTCTAATGTGTGAAAGCAGGCATCAGAAAACATGAAGAACTTATTGGGTCAGACTGAGATTAAGCCTTTCCTCAAGAAGGAAATGTCTGCTACATTAGGCACAGGATTTTAGGATTATATGGCTGCTAGAAATCATATGTTGTCGTACTGTACAGAGTTTAAATGTGCTTTTTAGTGTTGCTTAGGAAAAGTAAATAACTTCAGATAGCTGTTTATCTGATATTGCATAAAAACATGTAATCTGATCATTAGCCAGACTTTAAAAGGGGAACTATTATCATCATTTTCAGTTCCATATTCTGGAAAATTTTCTGCATATTTACAAATTGGGCAATTAGTTTACCATTCAGGTAATGGAGAGGGGCCATTTATATGTGCAGTATTTTTTTAATAATACCTGAAATGGTGATTGTACATTATGATTCTTTTTTAAAAAAATTTATTCTTATTTTCCTAATATTCTTTACAGGTTTTCTCTTTTTTTGAGTAATGTATTTAGACAAATGTCTCTTATATTCTTACGTTTACATATCTGAGATTCTTTTCACATCTTCAGATTTAGATTGTATTATGATTTATGTCGTACAGTCCGATGGTGAGTAAATGCACCGAATGTTTTTTCTGATGTGCACAAACTGGTCTGTGTTCTGAATCACAATAAAGTAGCTATTCTGTTCTGTTCTATTGAAATTTTATGCTTTGATTTTATTGTTATATTATTTGACTAGCTTGATTAAAGGGGCAAAAATAAAGAACTGTAAAAGAAGAGAAAATCCTCAGATTTTGATGTGAATAATAAAAATACACAAGAGGAAGAATGTGTTTACACATGAATACTAAGCATTCTGGGTAAGGTTGTGTAAGATTATATCTCTGTGATACATTATATCTCAATGTGAAGTCAGCGGACTGCATCTTTCTGGTTTTGCTGTTTTCCCTGCACCATACTGTTATTGTCACGGTCCAGCAGACCTGCCTGAGAAATTCTGTTTTGTTTTCTCTTTTTTCTCTCTTCCTCTTTCCCTCTGTCGCCTGGGCGGAGTTCATTGTGGGCTCCCGCCTTTGGCCTACATACCTGGGAGATGAACACCTGCATCTCATTAACTGGCCTCTACTAAAGGGAAGAAGTGAGACTGCTCTTCGCTGGATCGATGCTTGACCTGTGTCAGTGAAATCCTGGCTAGGACACTGCAGTCTAGTTCCTGTGGTTTTGCTTCTTGCATTAACACATTGTTTCCCTGAGTACAGACACCCTGGACCTGCCCTTGTTGCCTACAGAGATTCTGGTGCGAGAGAGGAGTGAGAGACTGGTGAGACACCAAGAGAGACTGAAGAGGAGTGAGAGTGTTCCCCTGCTTTTCCCTGTGGATTCCCTTGAGCCCTGATCCCCGCACCCTTGTATATAGCACTTTGTCACTGTTGCACATTTCACCTGGTGTTTGTGAACAAACCCTCTGTTCTTCCTTTGAGCCAAGGAGTCCCGTGTTTGAGTCCCTCCAGTTACCGTAACAGATATATTTACTCTGCAGTTCCTTCAATACTTTCTAAATCATCAGTCAACTCACCAGAGAAGAAATGAGCCTTGAAGCCTCTCTTGGAGACGGTGTTATCAGACTTAAACTCAATTCTCATGTTGTTCTGCAGGGAGGTGATGACCTCTGGTTTCTCTGCTCCACAGAATTTGCCGTGAAGCTTTGAGTCTGAGCTCAACCCACTGCGCACTTCCACAAAGTCATATTTACACACCTGATGGGAAACACACAGAAATGATCCCTGTTAATAAATGTATTGATGTGCGTCATTCACTTGATGTATTTTTTACACATATATTTTAGCACGAGAGATTTTTATCAGGTATTTATTCCTGCTGAATCATCTTTAACCATGTGTACAAGCATTTTCCTAGCAAATCACAAAAAAACCCACTAACATCATTCCCTTCGGTTTCAAACACATCAAACACCAGGGTGATGCGATACTGAATGGGTGCCACTAGCTGCCAGACACAGTTCTTGTTGGGTGGGTATTCTTTGGGCCAGCCGGGGGTGGTGATGGAGCCATTCAGCTTGGTGATGAATCCACCACAGGCAGCTGCTGGTGGGGCAAAAACACAGATTTAAGTGGTAAAAAAATAAAACAAAACAAAACCCAAAACCCCAGAAACAACAGAAGAAAACAAAAACAAATTCTGAAACTGAATGTTATTTTAAAAAATAATAGAAATAATTAAACTGATGGATTTGAAATTGTGGTACTGGAAATAGAAAAAGACATCCTTAAATTTAACACCATTAGTTACATTATTTGTTATTTTTAAAAATGAGAGTAAACGTCAGCTCCTACTGCTATTTGTGTCTGCAAGCACTTTTAAAACGATGAATCAAGATCTAAGTTCTTAGCGAAGATATAACAGGGGAGTGCTGCCCTCATGTGGTAGAAACAGGAAGCTTCCTTGGAATCATGACTCAACAAGGTAAAAATCTCATTCTAGTACAGGGGTGTCAAACTCAAATATACAGTGGGCCAAAATTCTAAACTGGAACAAAGTCACGGGCTAACATTAATATTTATTGAAAAAAAAATCTTCCTCTAGATATAAGAATGAATCTTTTCTTATGGACTCAAACACGTTTCGCTGAAAAACTGAATATGGAATAAGCAAAGCTTAATACTAAACAATATATATATTATGATTACTGATAAGTTCAGCGTCACATTTCTTCCCAATTCTGATGCTCAAGTTTGAACTTCAGCAGATCATTTTGACCATTTCTTCATGCCTAAATATACTGTCTTGCTGACATGTTTCGATGATTCGATATTTGGTTAATGAGCAGTTAAAGGTGTACATAGTGAGTATATATCATGTAGAGGGAACATATTCGTCAGAGTGTACTTCATATCGTGAAGCAGTGGCATTCTGAAGTTGACAATAATTTAATATGAGCAGTCAGGCTGTAAACTCACTCTCACAGGTGTGTTTGTCAGCTGCCAGCTCATACCCCGGGTCACAAGCACATCTGTAGCTACCCAGTGTGTTCAGACAGCGCTGCTCGCAATTACCATTGTCAGGTCTGGAGCACTCATCCATCTCTAACAAAAGAAAATGGCAATTACTAGTTTTCTGTGCCAGACAAATGCATCAAACAGGTCTCACTGCTGCCAAATTGTTTGCTGCTAAAATGACTTTCTCACCTTTAAAAAAGTTGGCCGCAAACCCAGCTTTGTTGACCGATCCGTCAGATGCAAACTTGAGCCAGAGCTGGTTGGAGGTGCTTTTGATGTCGTCTGGTTTGTCGTACCCGCAGAAACGTCCGAGCAGCGGGCTGCTCTCTGAAGCGCCGTCTCTCACTTCCACGTAGTCGTAGGCACAACTGTCGTGTTTCTCAATCTGCACAGCACGGACACAAAAGTCTGCTAATAGACATTACAGCAGAGGATTGTGAAGTCTGTCCAAAGCGTCATCCTCGCCATCCACAAACAATAAAAGTGAGACGGGGTTTTTTTTCTCCTGACACTCTGTAGAGTTTCCAAAGTCTAAAAAAGTTGCTATAGTACTATAGTATAGTAGGTAATTATTTAACAAGTTTAATAAAACAAATTCCAACATAGCAGCACATTAAAATCTTTGCAAATTAGCTAAGACTGTTTTAAATCTTTTCAAACCAAAAGCAGGTTGGCCATTCCTCTCTATATGCCAACTGCACCACTCACTGCAGGGACCACCTTTTAATTTTATTTGCTAGCACATTGCCAGAATGCAGCAATAACAACAAAAGAGGTAATTTTACCTCAAATGACTGAAAGGAGAGGCCAACATCAAACCCCTCTGCCACTGTGATTTTCCACACACACTCTTTGTTGGACTGGTATTCATCGGGATAATTAGGCGACTGGATCTGGCCGCTCTCCCGCTTCACCTCTCCTCCACAGATGGCTGCGCAGGAGGTGAGAAGTAACATAAGCAGCAGTTGATTACAATCACAGACTTGCTTTCATATGGCTAAATTCACATCTGTACCAAAAGGAGATGCACGGGAAAGCTGAGCGATGTACCTTCATAAATAGCTGAAAATCCTTTGCCCACCCAGCTGCTGCTGCTCCTGAATTCAATCCACAGTCGGCTGTCGGTCGAGATAATCTGAGCTGGAAGTGTGTCTCCACAAAAACGCCCTGCAAAAGTGCAAAAAAAAAAAAAAAAAAAAAAAATACTGTCATTTCCTCTCGGTAAGAACTTCACATTAGAGACACAAGTAAAACAGACCTTTTAGAGGAGCCTTCCTCCAGAAGCCGTCCCGGACTTCGACATGGTCGTACCAGCACAAGTGACTCCTGAAGAGGTCCATGGACGTAAAATTGAGAACAATCTAAGATGCAGAGGAGACAGAAGGACACCAGGGTGTTAGCAAATGATCTGGCATCAAGATTCTACATTTGTGTCGTCCCAAAAGAGCTAAAAAAAAAAGGTGGAAGGTGATACAAATTCATTTGGGTTGTGCTAGAAGAAATCTACCAAATCAAAATGTGGGAACGTGTGGTGGCCAGAGATAGGCAGCAACGCGTTACTGTAATCCGATTACTTTTTTCAAGTAACGAGTAAAGTAAGGGATTACTATTGCAAAAAAGGTAATTAGATTACTGTTACTTTCCCGTAAGCACGCTGCGTTATTGCGTCACTAAAACTGTGATTTTTTTGCAAGAGTGTCTCATGACAATGATGTGAGTGTGACGTTCGGGGCAACAGCTGTGTGCAGATCAACAATGGATAATATAACGAGTGCGGCAGAGAGTATGAGCGTGCAGCGTTTAAAGAGTGGAAGTACTGACCTTACTTTGAGTTTGATTCCGTAAAAAGTGACAAAAACATTAGCGTCCGCTGCTCACTGCGTGGGAAGAAAACTTCTTTTTAGAGCGAAAAAAACCCTAAACTTCCGAGCAAGCACCGACAGTACACTGCCACGGGAACGTGAAACTCCCAGATCCTTCCACTGACCGCTACGACACACCTGCACCAGGGCAAACCTCCGCCTGCCCCACTCCTGCTATACAGGTGAAAATAGAGCAACAAGCAATGTTCCCTCTAATTTTTCATGTGTCTGAGCGAACACACAAACTCCCTGAGTGGCCCCTTGGACCACAATGAGCAACATTAGACGTGTGCACTGTGGTCACGCCAGCATCGAATCCATCCAAGTTACATGGTTTATTAAAAGAATCAAATTACAGCATTTACATTTATGTTAGACTACTTTTAATTAACTGCTTTAGCCCACTTACAATGAAAATTTAAAAAAAAATCTTGTTCATGACCTGTGTAGTATGTTTTTCTTTTTTTCTTTTTTTATAAAGCTCTGACTTGTATTATGAGTATGAGTCTGTGGTCTGGGAGAGAGTCCTGTAACTCTCTGTCTGCAAAATACAGGATATAATGACCAACGTTGGGCAATTAAATATATAGTTACTTCTTCAAAAAAGTAACTGAGTTATGCAAACAACAAAGTTTTTTTGCAGCTGTTTACCTAAAAATGCAGCCAAGGCGTTTTTTTAAAATAAACATTTCAAACTATTTACAGAACAATCAGCTGTTCTGCATCAAATTTGATGCCACACAAATTATTTGTGCCACTCCAAAAAATTATTTCTGTCCACTATGAGATAAAGGAGAACAACAGCCTGATACCTGCAGGCCTGACAACAGGAGATGTATCACTCCTGTAACACCTGTAACATATTCAGCAGTCGCCTCATTGTTCTGACACACACAACAAAACTATTGACTACACTACACACTAACTACACAAGATACACAAGATTTGCGCTAAACGTCGCAAATCTCTCACATCTCAAAACACCGCCGTCACTCCTAAAACTTCCGCCCTTCCTAAACAACTAAATGCCATGTTGCCATATCATTTTTTGATTGGTCGACATGGTACATTTTTCAACGAATAGGAAAGTGTGGGTTTTTTTGGTTTTGTTTTTGCTCACAGGCTTTCGAGCGTTTTCCTTATAAAACGCAGTTTTTACCGTTTCTTCCCGCAGTAAATATAAACAATGATAGTATTGAGGAAGAAAACCAAACATTGCATATGTTTTTTCATAACTCTGGTTTTACGTGGCCTATCAACACAATTTAAAAACTGGTATAAAGGCCACACCTTTTCCGTCAATTGTTCCGTCTGTCCTGCTCACATCTCCAATGGTTGTACACGTACATGGCTTCACTCCACATCAGCCACGCGGCTTTGCTAGCTAAAACACTGGTGTCGGGACATAAGGACGCTGTCATAGCCTGTCAACAACGTTGATTAGCTGCGTATATACGAATGTAAAGATTTCCAAAATCACAAGGGAAGTGTTTCTGGGGAGACAATAACCCGACGGACCAGTTGCAGGAACCCAAAACATCGTAGGCATATTTTATCATGATTCATTTAATACTGATGACGGATTTTTAGGCTAATAGTTAGGCTAACACACTTACCTCTCATCTTTTCTTTCCTCACAAACAAGTGTCTCCCAGCACAATTCTTAGCATATTTTGGTTCCTGCAACTGGTCCGTTGGGTTATTGTCCCCCCAGAAACACTTCCCTTGTGCTTTTGGAAATCTGTTTTTTCCTGTTTCTGTTTTCTTTTTTCCTATTTCCGTTGTTGTTTTTCCTATTTCCGTTGTGTTTTGTGTGCTTTTACAGCGTTTTTCTTATTGCTGGTGTTTTCTTAAGTTGCAGTACGTTTGGCCTCTCAGGGCCACCGTAGTACGACTCATTGTGTTGACGCCTTGTGAATAAGAGCAACCAAAAGTAGCTATTATATGAATGAAATAACTAGACTGACTTAGCCATATTCACCTCCACATCCATGTGGCTAAATTAGAAACACCAATCAGCCCAAACAAATGAGAAAAAAACAAAAAACATATGACTTGGTCACTAATTTATTTGAGAAAATTCTTTCAATATTATACATCTGCGATTGGGAAACTTGTTAACTTAGCAGAAGAAGTAAAAATGATGGTTGCAGTCCATGTGCTGTGAATGCTTGCTAACTGATATGGAGCATTAATGCAAAACTTAATGGACCTCATTTGAACTTTACTCAAGTCCTCCTTGCAGAACAGCTTCAACTGTAATGCGTGCGTTATAGTTTCTGCATCTGCTGAAGTTCAAGTGGCATGAATTTCTTCTTCAGATGGCGAGGCTCCGTGCAGATGTCTGCATGCCTGCCAAGTTTTCCCATGCTAAGTTTTTCCTTGTGACTTGAGAAGTCACTTGAAGAAACTACATAACAATCCACTAACTACTCATGGGCCCTTATGCATAAATAAGCATAAATAAGAATGACTGCTCATTTGTGGTATCTGCAGCTATCTGTGTCTGTATTCCCTGGATAGATGTTAGTGGATTTCCTCACATTAACTGAAACATTAGGGCTTTGAATTGGCAGTTTGAAAAATAAATTATGATTCTTTGATGTGTTTAAGATCATTATCTTGTCGCACTACCACTTTATCTTTTGATTTAGCTCATGATCACTGTAGATAAACACTTTATAAATTAATTAGGTGAGTAACCATGCTGATCATGCCCTTATGGAGCTAATGCTTCCACATATTGAGTACCTTCTCTCCAGGAGTGACAGAAATCCTCCAGACACAGTGGGTGTATGCCGAGTATCCATTGGGGAAACCAGGGGAAGAGAAGTTTCCAGAACTGTCCTGCAGACTTTCCCCACACTCTGTCACAATAGGAGATTATTTAAAATACATTTAACTAAGGACTGAAAATGGAAAGAGTTTATGTGAGGAAAGAAACATTGCATAGCCTTGACTGATCATCTGATTGGTGTTCAGGTACAAAAAAAAACTGTTCACCAAGCACTTTGTTTTAGGGAGAAATAATATAATTTATTATCAATTTATTTAAACCAGTGATGATTAACTCTCAGTCATGAGTGCCTCACAAGCACAAAATTAGTAGAAATGATAAATGAGTTCCATGTCGTGCTTCAAGCAGGTTGTACAATGGGGATAAAAACATATAATCTCCTCTGATTTTTAGCACATCTTGAAGCTATGCAAGAGGATTAGGGCCCCTGAAAGAAAAAAAAAGTGGGTACATCTTTTTTTTTTTCAGAATTCTGAGAAAAAAGTGAGAATTCTGGAAAAGAAAAAAAAAGATGTGCCCACTTTTTTTTCCCAGTGACCCTAATCCTTCCTCTTCTGTATGAAACAGTCCATGGTGCATATAATAATAAAAGCACTTTTACTTTTAACCTGTGACAGTAGAGATGAGACTTTTCATTATGCCACCATCAGGTTGAAACGGCCGTTTCAACTTGAAAACTACCACTAACTAAATAAAACAGAAATGAAAAGGATCCAGGAGTGTTAGAGTTTTTAGGAATCTTAAACCACATGCCTTATCTATATCAGAATTCCCTAAAGAGTGAGCAGCTTTATATTTTCATTTCTCAATTGCAGTTACAGTATGCAACACAGTTGCTGTCTGCACTGTCCTGCAGTTAGAAACCATCAGTGTGAAGAGCGTCTCTAAGTAAAACATAAAAGCTATTATCCAGACTATCCAGCTACGTGGATAGTCTGTTGGCCTTGCAAGTGAGCAGCTGCTATAATTGGTTCGATAGAGAGGAGGGGCGACACTCCTGTGTGTCTAAAGATCAACCTTAACCTGACCATCGTTCACTGCGTCATTCTCAGCTAGAACATGAGGCCCACGAGTCTGTGAAACATATTAGTGAGCCGAGTAATTTTCACATATTTATTGACGCAGGAACTCCAAAGGTCTGCTGATGATCTCAGTAAATGGATCAACAGCAGGCGTCTGCCTGGAAATGTGGGTAAATGAGTGTGACGCACTCCAGAAGACACTCTGCAAGAAAGCAGATAAAATACGGCATCGAGACTGTTTTCTTAGAAATGTACTGCAGTGAAATATTTATTAATTCTTTCTTTAAACTGACAGCATTTGGTGTTGCTGTATTTTGACAAGATTTCATATTAGATATTGAAGTCGGCACAGCTGTCCAAATAGCATGAAGTGGACGGGGGATTTAATTTTGGCATCTTAAACCGTTTGTGTTGTTGTGTTTGATCGTAGAAGAATTTTATCCAAGAGTAAAATTATATTATTTATCCTGAATATGGAGGTTTTTGTTCCATGGTTTTATGCTCTATTTAATATCAAGCAAGAATTCCTGAACCTTTTTTGTTAAGCCTTTGTTTTCGTTTGACAAGGGTAGAGAAGTTTTATCTTCAGTTAGACCAGTTACTTTTAAATTAATGAATAATAAAAGTATAAAGGCCACATGGGATTTCATTATATAGTTTGGTGAGTATAGCCTCTCTACATCAAATTTAGCTTACTTGCGCATTTGTAGAGTTTGCAGGCCTGTGCAATGTCTCCTTTACTGAGCTTGGTCCTCTGCCCAATAGACGGCCTGACTCCATTGACATCATAACGGGGCAAGATTGTGTCTAAGAAGATGCCTCTGTTTCAGAAAAACCACAGCAAAGAATCCAGTGACAACACTTAAAGCCTGAAGAGAAAAAAAACATCTTCTAACTTCTAACTTTTACTGATGTGCAAGAAGATCTGAGTTTCAGAGGTTTTAAGCTGAAGGATCGATGAAATCTACATGATTTTTCTGATGTACCTCCTGTTCAAAACCTTGATTTATTGATTGTGATAATCTCTCACTGAGTTTGGAGCTCCCACCCTGCAGTTCCCATGGTGATGCACCCATGAATGACAAGCATGTGCAAACAGAGCACTCTGAATGGGGCCTTTCGCCGGTGCCAGCAGGCTCAGTGGAGCCCGCTCCTGAATGCCAGAGTAAAAGGCCACTCCACCCCAAATTGTTTGACAAAGACTGAACTGCCGGGCCTTTTTTTAGCTTGGCATGCCTCCATGACCCAGACCTGCAATGTGGTTATGGGGGTAAAAAACCAAAACACCGAGAAACTGAAAGGGGCAACGACATGCATGGGAGAGAAACAAAAAAGGAGACTAGTGTGGAATCGCTTCTGTAACAATACAGGACAAATCCCCCAGAGGTTTCCTGTGAGGCATGCTAAACAGAGCTGACTCAAGGGACAAACACCAGGTCAGGGTAATAGCCCTGTTAGATAATCAGAAACAAGCTTGGTGATGATGACACGTGGGGCTAGTCAGGCTAGTGTGTTTGCAGTTTGGAGGCAGGCAGAGAAAATCATGAATTTAAGAGATATTTAACGATTAACTGCCGTAAGAAAGGTTTTTAATTGCCTGTTAATGTGAATACAGTAAAGCTAAAAGTGTAAATGTTCAGAAAAAAACACAAAAACAAAAGAAAAAAAGCTTACATTTCTGTTGAGAATATACTAACTTTAGGAGATAAAACATGAAGCAAAAAAACACGCCAACCTGGAAAATGTATTCCTTGCGTAATGCATGATGCTGCCAAAGTCGTATACCTCTCCCAGTGAGTCGACCTCTCCTGGTTCCATCTTCAGGAAGTTATACTCCTGCCCTTTTGATGGACAAACAGGCAAAGAACTAAATGCAATGACAAACATCTGCAGCATCAGTAAGCATTCCCACGTATTTATTTCATCCTCAACGCACGCATGCAGTAAGAGTACCTTGTTGAATGTTGTCTCTGATGATGCTTACATGCTCATCACGGTCTGGACGTGTGTGTTCATGCCAGAAGCCAATCACGTGGCCGAGTTCATGCACAACGATGCCAAACTTATCACAGTTTTTTCCTATAGAGATAGCCTGAGGGCCGCCACCTCTCCTCCCCACATAGGAGCAACACCTGCCGGTCAGCGACACTATTCAGGTCCACATCCTGTTTTTATCCCCCCCCCCATGTTTTTAACAAGTTAACTATAAAGAGAGGTATATGGCCACTTTTAAAGAAAGTATTCAGTCTGAGCTTTCCATCTTTTATATACAGTCTATGTTTTCTGAATAGAAAACAGTGGAAACAATAAATCTGGTAAAATAATAATAATAATAAATGAATAAGAGCTCCAATAATTTTAGTTTAGATCATTGTGCGATTTTCTAAGCCAATAAGCTGAGACAAACACTTCTGTTAAAAAAACAATGACATCATAAAAATGGTGACACGCTCCCAACTTACCCACAAGGTCTGTAAGTGAAAACAATGTAGCTTTCTTCAGTCGCCCTCTCTGTGAACGTTACACAAGTGTGTTTCTCCCAGTGACGCATTGCCTGACGGAAAATGGCTCGCTGACTGCCTGAAAGGAAACTCTGAATTAGACGTTGACAGTTTCAGGATGTCCAAGCTGCACATGGCAACGAAGACTCCTTAAAGCAGTGGTTTTTAAATGTTTTTGTGCCTAATGCACACTACAGGGCAAGCCGAAGATTTCGAGGCCCAGCAAGTCTGCAGAAAATAACCTCTATGCCATCTGGTATGTTGTCAGTTCTTTTTGATTGAATTGTCAGGTGGATGCACTGTTAAGCATTACACCTAAAATTCATTTGCTTTTCAATATCCTGCATCCATCCTATCATGGTGAAATCAGATGTAAGACTTATTGTTGTCCACCAAAGCTCACCACTGAAATTTCCGCTGATCACATAGGGGATGATACCATCAGGCCATACTCGCTCAGGTCTGGCGGTGGCTGCTCTCCTCTGTCGACGGAGGCTCAGTCTGTCAGCAGTCCTCTCACTCCTTCTGTTTTCACTGGAAGTGGAACTGTTAGCTGTAAAAGATAGATAGGAAGTTCAGGGGAGTTTGCTTTGATTATGATCCCCTTATTTGCACATTCAGTTTGAATTCCTAACATATTAGTTGGGTTTTCTCTGTTTTGACACCTGAGTTTGTGTGGTTGCTCTGGACAGCGTGCTGTGCATCATCAGCTCCTTTGAATAAGCGGAGGTCGTCTTCATCCAGTGCGATGTCTCCCAAAAAGGCAGCTATGAGGATAAAAGTTCTCCGATAAATTAAAGATATATAACTTTGTGTTAAAGTGACAGGGAGGAGAATTTTAGAAAGCACTTCTTAAAGAGCAGTCACACAACAACACGAGCATAAAGTCGCTGATATCAAAAGTCTCTGATTAGAGAGCAAAAGGTTTTAATTTTTTGTTTTATTTTCTCAACCCCTTTCTACGTTTGTCTTTTCCCCTTCTTTGTGTTTTTGTCCTCATTCGATTACATTTTTTAGAGCTGCTATTTCTTCTTGTGGTTTGCTCATGTTCACCTCTTCCTGCTTGCCTTATTTTGTCTTTTATGTTTTGACTCTTCTTATTAGTTTGTCCTTCAGTGGGACTTTTATTGGATTGTCTCATCTACTTTAACAAGTTTATTAAAGTCATCTCTTTTTGTAACCTGCCCTTGGCTCACAAACTAAAACATATCTGAGGACTGTTGGTGTCCTTTTAAAGGAAGGAAGGAAGATGTGAACTGAATACATTACAGGACTGTGACCGTGCTGAACTGGAGTTTGCAGGACTGCTGAATAGCAACTGAAATGGGTGCATACAGTAGAAATTTAATTATTAAATCAGTTGGTCCCCCCCCCCCACCCCCTGCTATTCAGTGTTTAGCAACTGATCAGTTGTGACCAGCTGATTGACCGGATCAGTGTACTCTTGTGCGTATTTGTGTGTGTGTGTGTGTGTGTGTGTGTGTGTGTGTGTGTGTGTGTGTGTGTGTGTGTGTGTGTGTGTGTGTGTTCATATCTGACATATCAGTATGATATCTGACTTTTTTTCATCCACACAAGCTGCAAAGTTTGGACTTCTAAATACAGTAGCGTGCAAAACGTTTGAGCCACCACCCATTTCTTTATGCTTTGCTTCCAAGGAGCCAGACTGTCGTAATTCTTTAAAGTGGTCGTGAGCAAGTCTTTTTTTTTTTTACACATTGCTTTTCACTCATTTTTTCTTCCAGTTCTTGTACCAGACCATTTTCACAGGACTGTTTCTCTTTGTTTGTCTGTTTATTTGTTTAAGCCACTTACCACTGACCTATTACTCATTCAAGCACAAAAAAGTCACTTAACAAGGGGTGAACCAGTGTTGTGTCTGCACATGACAAACAACTTAGCAAAGAACCTATTTTAAATTGTATCTTCAGGCACTTTGCTACTAGGAGCTTGTTGTAAAATGAATAATTAAATAAAAATCCTCCAATTTCTTTAGTTGAATCCATGAAAAATACCAAAGATCGCACAGTTTGATAGATAGAAAATACGATTTTTGCATCAACCAGCTATCAGCTGATATCTCTGCATAAGATGCACCATGTCTAACTAAACTAAGTAAACTGCACAAGTGGAAGAAAAACAAAGAGTGGAAGGCCAAAAAACTATCTACAACAGATGAACAGCAACTGAAAGTCATGTCCTTAAGAAATAGGAAAAAACATCCAGAAAGGCCCTGACACGGGATCTGAGAGACACATCTGGCTCTTCAGTTGATTCATCTACTGTTCACTGAAGCTTCATCAGAAATGGTCTCAGTGGAAGGACAGCTGTCAATAAGCCATTATTAGGAAAAAGAAACAGAAAGGAAATTATCAAATTATCAAGATATATGGAGGGGGTCAGGAGGTGAGGGAACGGTGTGTCTACAGCTGTCTGTAAAACACAGTGGAGGCGCTGTCATGGTTTGGAGCTGCATTTTAGTCAGTGGTGATGGAGATCTTGTCAAAATTTGTGGAATTATGAACATAGAAAAATACCACTAGAACTATTCCTGAAGACTACATAAAGAAAGTACAAAAAACCTGACTAAGACTCAGACTGTGTTAAAGAATAAAGATGGTCAGAGCAAATATTGACTTTCAAACTTATTAAAATTGCACTCATTTTTTTTACCTTATATACTGGCTCTCCATGTATTCTTGCTTCAATAAATCACTACACATATTTTCCATACCACAATATAAAGAAATGAGCATTGGCTCTTTCATACAAGTCTGTATATAAAATGCTAACAGCAGATAAAATGGACTGATTTTACACTTTGACACACAAAACGAGTGAACTCCACAAATTCACAGAGGTAAATGCCCCAGAGGTAGATTTTTAAAGGTCTCATCAACTTTTCTGCAATACCTTAAAAAAAAAGAAAAAGAAAAAAACCAAGTTGCGTCACTACAGGATTTCTTACAAAGTCAGCAGTGCAGCAAACACAGTAGAAGACAAAAGTGGTGAAACAGCTTCAAGATATGACATACAGTCAGGTCCATAAATATTGGGACATCGACACAATTCTAACATTTTTGGCTCTATACACCACCACAATGGATTCCAAATGAAACGAACAAGATGTGCTTTAACTGCAGACTGTCAGCTTTTATTTGAGGGTTTTTACATCCAAATCAGGTGAACAGTATAGGAATTATGACAGTTTGTATATGTGCCTCCCACTTCTTAAGGGACCAAAAGTAATGGGACAATTGGCTTCTCAGCTGTTCCATGGCCAGGTGTGTGTTATTCCCTCATTACCCCAATTACAATGAACAAATAAAAGGTCCAGAGTTCATTTCAAGTGTGCTGTTTGCTTTTTGAACCTGTTGCTGTCAACTGCCAGGATGAGATCCAAAGAGCTGTCACTACCAGTGAAGCAAGCCATCATTAGGCTGAAAAAAACAAAACAAACCCATCAGAGAGATTGCAAAAACATCAGGCGTGGCCAAAACAACTGTTTAGAACATTCCCAAAAAGAAGGAACGCACTGGTGAGCTCAGCAACACCAAAAGACTAGGAAGACCACGGGACACAACTGTGGTGGATGACCAAAGAATCCTTTCCCTGGTGAAGAAAACACCCTTCACAACAGTTGGCCAGATCAAGAACACTCTCTAGGAGGCAGGTGTATGTGCGTCAGAGTCAACAATCAAGAGAAGACTCCACCAGTGTGAATACAGAGGGTTCACCACAAGATGTAAACCTTTGGTGAGCCCCAAAAACAGGCAGGCCAGATTAGAGTTTGCCAAACGACATCTGAAAAAGCCGTCGCAGTTCTGGAACAACATCCTATGGACAGATGAGACCAACATCAACTTGTACCAGAGTGATGGGAAGAGAAGAGTATGGAGAAGGAAAGGAACTGCTCATGATCCTAAGCATACCACCTCATCAGTGAAGCATTGTGGTGGAAGTGTCATGGCGTGGGCATGTATGGCTGCCAGTGGAACTTGTTCTCTTGTATTTATTGATGATGTGACTGCTGACAAAAGCAGCACAATGAATTCTGAAGTGTTTCGTGCAATATTATCTGCTCATATTCAGACAAATGCTTCAAAACTCATTGGACGGCGCTTCACAGTGCAGGTGGACAACAACCCAAAGCATACTGCAAAAGCAACCAAAGAGTTTTTGAAGGGAAAGAAGTGGACTGTTTTGCAATGGCCAAGTCAATCACCTGACCTGAATCCGATTGAGCATGTATTTCACTTGCTGAAGACAAAACTGAAGGGAAAATGCCCCAAGAACAAGCAGGAACTGAAGACTGCTGCAGTAGAGGCCTGGCAGAGCATCACCAGGGATGAAACCCGGCGTCTGGTGATGTCTATGTGTTCCAGACTTCAGGCTGTGATTGACTGTAAAGGATTTGCAACCAAGTATTAAAAAATGAATGTTTGATTTATGGTTCTTATTCTGTCCCATTACTTTTGGTCCCTCAAGAAGTGGGAGGCACATTTGCAAACTGTTGTAATTCCTACACCGTTCACCTGATTTGGATGTAAATACCCTCAAATAAAAGCTGACACTTTGCAGTTAAACCATGTCTTGTTCGTTTCATTTGGAATCCATTGTGGTGGTGTATGGAGCCAAAAATGTTAGAATTGTGTCGATGTCCCAATATTTATGGACCTGACTGTAGCTCAGTGTCAGCTGCAGAGAACTGTTAAAGAAGAGTCTGACAGAAAACTGGGCTCTAACAGGCCGTGGGGAAGTGAACGAAGAAACGCTAAACTTCTATGCTGAACTACAAGATTAGCTACAAAACATCTTCCAGTGGCCAACAAAGGTGAGAGTGAGGAACACAATTAAGGGTTGTAGATAACTTCCAAAACTCAAAGATGACATGACACGCTCTTTGAAAAATAATATCCGTCATATTGGCCAAGCAGAGCTGCTCACTTGAGTCTTTCCCTCTAAATACCTCATTTAACAGCGTGATGTAACAACCTTTGAAAGTACAAATGAAAAGAGGTAGTGGGCCCTGTGTCAGCCTTTGAAGTAAACTTACTCAAGCAAAGGGTGACTGTAAATGACTGTCACCCCTGCAGTGCGCACCCCATGCTCTGGAGCTCGAGGGATTTCACCACAGTCCAGCTGAGGGTTGTGCTGGCACGGCCTCAGTGACCTCAAGTCTCCAGGCAACTCCCTCAGAGTGGAAGAGTGGTCTGTTTTGAAAGCTTCAGAAGTCACAAGTGAAAAAGGAACCCCAACCTGCTGGAGGCCCAGGATAACTGCAGTGAACTGTTTGTCATGTTGGATGATGGAAATCTTTTCTTTTATATATATATATATACTGCCTGGATGTCCTTTACCAATATAGCATAATATGACATTAAACATTTTTTGTTTTAATGGGATTTTCCCCCTCTCAATAAATGTTAAACATGAGGAACACGTTCTTCTTCATGACTGCTGCAGTCCTCTGTGGCAGACTGGATGTCGGCTTCTGTGGTAAATCCTGATTGATGACCATCCATTCCTGGCTTGTCAGTGCACCAAGTTGATCACAACAATGATCATAATCACATTCATGCATGATGGAGCGCCATGTCACAAGCCAAAAGCGAGTCGAAAGTGCCTCGATAATCATCAAATTAACATTTTCGATCCAATACCAGGAAACTCTCCAGACCAAGAGTTTATGCCTTAGCGAGACCTTAAAAAAGTGGATGGACAAGCAGAAGCTCACATACTGGGAACATCCTGGAGTTTGGATCACCATCAAACGGGATTTGGCCCGGAGGCTGATATCCAACACGCCGTGGAGAATTGCAGAAGTTATGAAGAAGGGTCAGCATTGTAAATACTGACTCTTTGTAAAAATTTATTTTGTTTAACAATAAAAGTCTTTGAAACTCATAAAATGCTTATGATTGTTCTTCATCATCAAAAGAAGTAAAAATGTAACAAAAAAAGTAACAAAAACCAAAGTGTGTGAAACGTAAAACCTGTGCCATTGCCTAAACTTCTAGTTATGACAGTGCAACCTGTTTATATTAAAAACACAGACATGTACCATGTACCACTGCACTTATGTTAATTGAAAGTTATGGTATTGTCTTGACTGCAGGTATTTAAAGTTACTCTTCATTGCATTTAAAAAACAACTACTATACTTTAACACATTAATTTCAACAGATGCAGTTTCTTGCATCTTGCTCACAATACTCTGTCGTTATATTAAGGAAATATGGCATTACTTTATTTTGGAGCATGTATTATTTTAACATTCTCTACCAGAATACTAATGTTAATATTACTGTTATTTTACATGACAGACCTTTGAAGTGTAACAAAATTTACACTGTTAAACACTAAAATTGAAAACATTGAAAATACAGTAATAATAGTTGTTTTTCTTTTTAACGTATAACATGATTAAAAGAACAATTATTTCACTAAATAAATTAATTTGGAGTACATACTGTGCTGTGTCTATAGCGTCACTGTCACCTCTGCATCTCTTTCTTACAACCGAGTAAAGATAAAAACATGCTTGCTTTACTTTGAAAGAAAAAACATATCAACATATTAATAAGTGCAAACAAAAAAATAATTGGTCGAACTTTTTCAGTACAGAAAGTCTACATTTGACTTTAAAAGTAGTCCTTTTTGTAAAAACCACTGCATTTTGCAATGGCACAATCGTTTTGTTTGTCTTTTAAAACTGCATTTACACCATTTTCATGTCGTTTAACAGTTTTTTTTTTTTTTACTTCTTATTAAACTTGATTTAATAGCTTTAGGTTAAAAAAAAAATCACTTTTTGTTCCAGAGGATGTAAAACATTTACACTTTTTTGTATTTGAACATATTGTGTAACATCTTCACAATCGATTAGCTGCTATTCTAAATATTTTCAAACAACAATAAAATGTAAAAAAAAAAAAAAAATGTAAATATTATTTTTGAACTGAAAATATTTTCCATGGTTTAAAGCTTATTTACATCCAGTCTTCACACCTATTAAGCTGAGAGCATCATTTTTTCTTCTTTTAAAGGTTTATCCTTTAATAAACATCTAGCTCTTCTCACAGGGATTGGAGCCTTCAAGACTTCGAGCTGTTGGCCAAAAATACACCAATAACACACAACAAGAGAAGGAGGTATCATGTACAGTAATATGGACAGTACCGGCTTTACATGGATCCTTGTAGTCGATTTCGTCCCCGAGGTCAGTAAAAGTTGCGTCCACAGTCTCCCAATCAGCCGCCAGAGGAACGCAAAGACCGCACAGCAGGAACAAAAATCTAGGGACGACTTCCATTGCCTTTGATCAAATATGCAGAGGAGGTAAAGTTTGTAATTGTGCTGCAGTAAGAGAAAAAGGCGCTGAAAAGACTCTCCTGCCCAGCGGCGCTGTTTCCTCACGTCTCCATGCTGCTGCAGTGATTTCGCTGGCATCCAGCACCGAGCGCACAGCAACGCACACACCCATGCCTCTGAAGCTAGAGAGGTGCTTCACCTGCTGTCAGGTGACTTAGGGGGCTTTACATCGGACGTAAGCGCGGGTAAAATCCGTGTCATTTCTTTCTGTGTTAATAAACATGTTAGAAACATTTAAAATTAAAGGGGAAAAAACACCTATAGCAGGAACACAAAGCTGACATGTAGCCCATCCTGTATTTGTGCACTACAACTGTTTCTCGACAACCTACATCGGTTAAATAAGAGAGACTGGGTCGTGTTTGTGTAACAGAATCCCGATACTGTTTATGCCTCAGAGACTATCACAAGGTGCTGATTCCTGACCCGCTACACCACCTGCAGGCTACAGGGTCCACTCACAGCTCTGAAATGCGGGAATACTGACTCAGCAGTTAAGAGAGGAGCTGACTCATAACTGAAGCTAAGGGAAATTTAAAAAAACAAAACAAAAAAAACGTTTTTTGTTTTTTGTTTTTTTGCCAAAAGACTTACTATCCTTCTTATCTAATTTCCCAAAACAAACAAAAGAACTGTCTATTTATTTATATTTATTTACATAACGTACAGTAGGTTTCAAAACTTTCTGAAAGGTTCACTGTAGTGATACTGATAGAAGAGGACTTCTATCACGAGTGATTTAACATAAAATAATAATAATAATAATAATAATAATAATAATAATAATAATAATAATAATCTGGCACATTAATCCTGTAAGACACTTAGGAGCAGCTGGAAAAGGCATCCAGCTGCTCCAGAGGACTGAGGGATGAGGCAAAGACTGGAAATCAGACCAAGGGCACCTGGTGGAAAGGTGGGAGATGAAATACACTCAAGAAAGCATGCGAAATTATATATATATTCCAGAGCTTACTAAATATAATAAAATCCAACAATCGTGTTTTTGAAATTCCTACATAACAGAAATATAAAAAAAAAATTTATTGTTAATGACTGCTAATTTGTTGAGTGTGGGGCATTAAATTGATTTGGCTTCTGAAGTGGAACATACAGTATCAGACAGCATGTGACTCATCCTGTGTTATTCTTTAACCATTTGGTTTACTGATTGTTAATCAGCTAAAAGAGTTCAGTTCAGTTCAGTTCCACTGAGGTTTATTTATATAGACCAAATCAAAGCAACACTACAAGCGGCACTTAGTGACCAAGCAGTTTGTGACAGTGGGAAGGAAAAACTCCCTTTTACCAGGAAGAAGCCTCGAGCAATGAAATGAGTAATGAAAAGAGGTGAGTGGAGGAGTGCTCAGTGCATCACAGTGTATTGCAGGGCTCCCTGCAGCAGTCTCAGTCTATAGCAGCATAACCAAGAAATGGTTCAGCCTCAAAGAGAAAATCCTTCATGTGGACACTTTATATTAACCCTGTATAGTATTTATCTTGTGAATCATCTGGCATTCAGTTCCACTAAAATATTAAAAGCAGTGTGGGAAAAAAGTGTTTAATGTTTATTTGCAGTGACAGCCTTGCACAGTGCATATGTTTACCACTGAGTGGCACTGATGGGTAAGTTGTAGAATCAAGTGAACTACCAAAAGAAGTCAAGGAAAAAAAGAAGAAAAAAACAAAACAAAGAAAAGTATGAGTGAAAACAAATACCTGGACAAAGCTGTGGAGTCATTCAGAGAAACACTCTGAGAAGAGAGGAGGAGTAAATCAGCCACCTATGCGTGAGTGTTTTGTTTTGTTGTGCAAACTCTTGGCAAGGTTTTCTACAAGTGTGATGTGAGTGGGAGTCAAAGACTCAGTCCCACAAGCCTCACTCCTCCTCTGCCACCACACATCTGCTCCTGAGGAGATGGGACCCTGATCAGGAGGAGAGCTCTCTTCATCCCTCAGTCTGTATGGCTGAAACCTCCAGAGCACTGTAAGGAGAGGAGCCCACAGGAAAAGAAAAATCCTTCATCCTGAGACAATATTTATGTTTACCATCTCCCAGGCTGATTGCTCTCCTAAATTTGGAGTGATGTCCCAGTGCTGGTGCAGGCGGGTCGTGCTTTGTGTGGAACTGGGTGTACTGGTGGCAGTCCTGGCGGCTGGCAGCACAGCTCAGCTATTTGAGAGGAGGCAAGCCGGGTCATCGTGCTATGGAGGATTTGACCTCTACTTTGTTTTGGACAAGTGAGTGCTTTTATTTTTACTTGATCACAGAAGAGATCTGTGTGACTCATCGGTGCTTTTTGAAGGCACAGGTGCACACATCATTCAAGCTGTCATCCAGAGGCAATGATGGGCTGCTAGTTGCCTGACAAAAATATGCTAATGTGATGTAACTAGCATGTTTTAGCCTACTGAAATATTAAGGCCTTTATAAAGTTGAAGGTAGGGTCTGGATTCCAGATAGAAACAGAATCGAATGTGACTGTAAGTGACATGTATATAATGCATTTTTAATTTTGAAATGTCTCCAGCTTGAGACTTTCTGATCACACCAGTAGAAGCCTGATTTAAAAAGAACAGACTCAGTCATCAGATTTTCTAATTTCCTAACGATGTACCTGCCACAACAGTTCAAAACTCCATCAAGTCATGATATTGCATTTGCATTGTGAGATACAAACTCATTGCTGCTGTGATCTACACCATCAACTTAAAACTGAATGAATTATCAGCTGATTTTCTAGGTGATCAGTAGCTTTGAATTACTGTGCAAACAGCTTAGGAGGTAAAGTGGCCCCTGTTGCACCAATCTGTGTCAGTATGTTTGACGTATGCATTGAAGAAAAAGCACTATATGAATATCTGTGAATGAATGAGTGTGGATTGCAGGGTAAAGTGCATTCAGTGGTTAATAAGATTAGAAATGCTGTATATAAAGGCCAACATGGTGAAAAACACCAACTGGAGTTTCAGAGTCTAAAATAAAGCCTTTAAATGTGTTATTTTGTACAATGTGAAACCCCAAAATATTTCTATTCTTATAAAAAATGTTGTTTTTTGTCTTAAATGGCTTAAATGATTGTGATATTATAGTACTTATCTTAGAATACTTATTGTTCTCAGCTGCAATTGCGGTATCGTCCCATTTTATTCAAGGAAACAGTCACGGGTTATAAGAGACTCAAATGCCAAGAGCTCACATAAGGGTTCAATTAAATGTCATGAGGCTAACATGACACTGTTGAACAGGTCAAGTCACATCAGTGTGTTGTGTCATAAATTCTCTCTTAAAAGAGCCGTGCATACATAAATCAAAAACACGCATATCGTTTTCTTTTTGCAAATCACCTCAAAGTTGTAAGAACTGACATGAAGTGTGTTTACACGGTGACATCTTCATGCATGCATCAGCGGATGATAAACTGCCCTGCAGGGATTCCTGTTTTCCAACAGCGGCCGCTCTTCGCTGACAGGCGCTGCCCACATCCAGACCCAATTTCATCTCTCTGCGCTTCGGTCTGCAGAACCCTTTCTCCATTAGAGCCAGATGTTCCAAAGATCCCGAGTGTTTGGCTGTCTCTGCACTGCAACTCACATCACAGGATAAATGAAAACATAAGGGAGGAGGAGAAGGGAGAGTGCAGAGAGAGAAAGGGGCCACAAGAAGTTGTGCATATTTGCTCCACTAGTCTCTTTAATTACTGCCTTCCACTTAGAGAAATCAGCTGGTTGTTTATGTTGGTCTGCACCTGTCGCAAAACCTGGACCCAGGAGGAAGCCATGTAAGGATCAAGTGGAACTATAACTTTGGCTTGGAGTAAAAGTGGGCAATAAAGTCACATAAAAAAGTGAGATTTTTTTATGAATAGTATACCAAGAATAGCATACCAGTCCCATCCAACCTTATTTAGCGTAACAGCATAGATGACCAAAGTGCTTTCTAGTTAAAAAAAAAAAAAAAAAAGAGCAATAAAAAACTAAAACAAATATTAAATAAAAGGAAAATAAATAACAGCAAGACATACAAAATGGAAATAAATAGACAATAAAATGTATAAGAAATAAAACGGAAAAAGTTAAAAACATCTTCACGAACCAAAAAGAAGTCCAGTCACCTTCTTTTAAAGCACTCAACACCAGTAATTTCCTCTTTTTTCTAAAATATTTTTACACAAAAAGATTCAGGTGATATCTGATAATCACAATAAGAATACTCTTTAACTAAAACACCTTTAGTAAGTGTCCACCATGTTCTCCATCACTGCTGCTGTCAGTAAGAATAGACTCCAGTCCTTCTTTCAGCCAGCAAAAGCTATTATATTGTATGCAGTGCCAAAACAATCTTTAATTACATCACATTACAGGGTTATAAGGAGATCTAGACTTTAAAGGCAGTTTCCACAATTTTACAGATATTCAGTGTTTCCGTCTTTCAGCTTTTAATGTCAAGCTTTTCTTGTAAAACATTAGTTGTCTGTTTTGATGACTCCCTTTTTATTCTTACTAATTCTGGAAGCGAAGAAGCTAAACAGCAGTAAAACAGCATTAATTTGTTCACTATTAGAGTATTTCTAAGTTCTTTCTTAGTCAATTGTGTTGCGTGGGTTTTTCAGTCAATTGTGAATTGACTTTTTTGTGCCAAAGCTCCTGTGTGTCACTGAAACCACTGAATCTTTGTTTCAGGTCTGGCAGTGTGCAGCATTACTGGAATGAAATATATTACTTTGTCGATCATCTGGCTCACAAGTTTATCAGGTATAGTTACGCACAAGCCGTGGCACTAAAAGAGTAAAGGGGAGGGGGGAAGAGAACATAAAAACATGTAACAATCATCTCCGGTGCTTTTGTTTTCCCAGTCCTCAGCTGCGGATGTCTTTTATTGTATTTTCAACAGAAGGAAGGATTCTCATGCCTCTAACGGAAGACAGGTGGCACATATACTAACACACCTAAATTTAATAATTCTTTTTATTTTGTTGTATCATCCCCTTCTAATCAGTAGTTTTTGTCCTTTTTCACGTGTCAATAATCAGAGATCAGATTCGGGCGGGACTGGAGGAGTTACGTATGGTGCAGCCAGGCGGAGACACCTTCATGCACAGAGGATTTCAAAGGGTAAGTCATCTGTAAAGTCAATGAAAAACGGACCCTACCCAACAGTATGGCATCTGAGCCTTTAAATGAGGCCTTTTTAAAGTTTATAGCCACTGACGCCTCAAAACTTCCCTCTCAGGCCAGCGAGCAAATATACTACGGGACTGGAGATGGTAAGTAGATTTTTTCTTTCTTTTCTTTTTTTTAACACTTAATCATAGTAAAGTCTTTGACCCAAACATTAAAATTAATTTCACTCCTAATTCAGACACGTTAGAATCACTCTATAAGGAAACAATAGAAACACAGCTGCTCTTCACATCACAAATATGTTCAAAATATTTTTCCAACTTAGAGATTGTGCTCTTAAAGATTTATTTTTCTTTTTAGCATTTTAACAGCTCTTCCTTCTGTGCTGTAGGTTACCGGACAGCCAGTGTCATCATTGCCCTGACGGACGGTGAACTGAGAGAAAATCAGTTTGACCTGGCTCAAAGAGAGGTAGAAGAATCAGTGTGAAAAGAAACTTAATAACACTTAATTAAGAAGTTTATGAACAATTATTAACTTAAATAGAAATTTAAAGCCTGTTTTAGTACAAAGCATAAGATAATGTAAATATAGCGTACTGCGTATTTTGTTCTCACTATATTGCTCAAAACACTATTAGAACATTAAAGAACCTAAAGTGTGAATGCATGCTGAACTACTGTACACACTCCAGAAAGTGTGTGTCCCTCTATAGGTAGAAATCATAGACTGTAAATAAAAGATGGACTGTGGAATAACTTAAACCTACATTCTCTTAAATGGTCATCAGGGGTTGATTTCTTAGGTTTCAAGAAAATTCAAGTTTTATAGACATCTTTGAGAAAAAATGAAGTGTCCCAAGATAGCAATAGCCATGGGTGATGTCACAGTGGCTATGTACATCTTTCATATACTGTCGATAACAGAAACCTCTTGTGCATTACTTCCCAGATGTTCCCAGCAGCTGTCAGGGAAATGAGAATAACTACAATATAGCTGATGGAGCTTTTAAGTTTCAGCCCAACCAAATTCTAATGTGATTCAGTGAGCGTTCACCATTTCACTGTAGCTTGTTTATTCTGTTTAATGTCTCACTTTCTCTCAGGCTGGCAGAGCACGGCAACTGGGTGCCACTGTGTACTGTGTGGGAGTAAAAGACTTTAATGAAACCCAGGTAAATCTAACAGTTAACAGTTAGAAGATCAATTAATCAGTCAGCTAAAGAACCATTTAACCATGTAGACATATTTCTCCACAGCTTTCAACGATAGCTGACAGCAAGGATCACGTCTTCCCTGTGAATGATGGATTTCAAGCATTGCAAGGCGTCATAGACTCGGTACTAAAACACAATAAGATCGTATTATATCAGTGGAAGGTCCTGCACTAAGTTAAGCTTCTGATATTATTTTCTCTTTCAGATCCTAAAGAGATCATGTATTGAAATCCTAGCTGTCGAGCCCTCCAGCATCTGTGAAGGAGGTGAACAAACTTGAACTCAAAATACTGTCTCAAAATGTGATAGCTTGATGTATACATACACCTTTCTACTTACACTTGATCGTTACTTTTGATATATACTCCAAATTATACACAGACAATTACTAAAATCACAGTTTAGCAACCAAACTTGGCACACAGGTACATCTTAGGCCCATAAAAGTTTTCATCATCTATATCAGATATTATGACATTATACTATGACATAACAGTACTGTAGTATTGGTATGGACCAGTAGTCCTACTGAGAGCACTTCCCTTCCTTAAAACTCACTCTATAGTATTCCAAAATTCCAAATTTTAAATGATCAATTTAATCCCACTTCAGAATCCTTCCAGGTGGTGGTGAGTGGAAATGGTTTCCTTCATGCCCGAGATGTACAGAAAGTTCTCTGCAGCTTCTGGATCAACGACACTGTTACTTTGAGTAAGTACCACTTACAAAGTTTTTCATTTTAATTCATTCTTAGCTGTAATTTCACCTCTCCCATGCAGACTTTATTTATTTAAACCATCACATTATTATGTTACCCAGCTCTCCAGCCCTCTCATTTTTCATAGAGCTTCATTGCAGCTTTCTCTCTCATTGATTTGTTTTGACTAATTGCTAACGTTACTGAGGCAGTGATACATGCTGAGGGCTAAACAGCAGACTGGCAAGACTGGCAACCAGTTGGTGAATGTGATGAGGCTACAGAGCCAAATACTTCTATGAGTAGTTGCTAAAGATCAAAACACAAAGCAAAACTAGAGTGAATATAGGCTTACTAATCTTGTGCCTGTAACTATTTGCTAAAACTTTTGCAAAATCATATTTTGAAGAGTCTAATATCTCACACGTGTGAGCTTATTGTGGAGTTCTGCCCCAACAAGACTAAACTCTTCTGTTTATATTCAGTTATTGCTTTGGACAATGAAATCCACTTCCACCCAGTCAGTGTGCGCAAACTCGAACAAATGCTTTCTATAACTTCTTTGTTAATGCTGTAAAAACACAAGTGATGAGGGTTATAACTATATCTTGATGCTTGCATCTGGATGTAGCAATGCTATGTTTTCAGAAATCGACTTTTTTGGGTTATAACTATACCTAAATGAATAGTTTCTCATTTTGAAATATTCTTTCAAAGACACTTTGTTGCAGAAAGTCAGACACTCTGATGTATTTAACTATTTCAATCAGCAGAGATCATTTGGAAGTATCAAGCATGTTTATTGAATTCAATAAACAGAATCCATTGCAATTAGAACAGGATTTCCTGAAGTTGAGATGCTGGTGTGATGAAGAAGGAGGCTTGGATGGAGGTCTGAGTGACCAGGCTGAAGTGGTTATGGAGAGAAGGCAGATGCACAAATGAGAGGACAGAAGAGCACCGAGATATAAAGAAAATGACTGGACTGCAGCAATGATGTCAGTATGGAGTTTGACAGTTGTGAGAAAGTAGAATTGACGTAAAGAATAGCCTAGCAGTCGAGCACCCAGGAAAGCAGCTAGATGAGGGATTAGAGATTATCCTTATTGAACTAAAACATAAGCTTCTTAACGTAGAGTGGAGTTATCTTTGCTCTTTATATAGACTGGAAAAAGAGGAAGAAAATGAGTTTGTTTAAAGTTTGCAGGTAAAATACTTTTATTGCAGGATAGCGTGTTTCTGCTTTTTGCCCGTCAGCACTCAGGGACCCTGCTCTGTAATTTTACACCACCACTTACAGCTGAATAGTCAGGGGGAAGAAATTGGAAACTGGAACCATTTTTTTAATCTTAATTTTTTATTTAGTATGTTTTGAAACTAGTGATTGATGATTGAGGACATAAAATTATTAGGAAAATGTTTACTGGGGCTAAAAAGCAAATGAGCAATACAATCATTTACCTGTAGAGAGTTGTCAGAGTGGTCTCTGATACCCAGAGGGGTCTGGTTATTAGGATTAATACAGAGTCAAGGATCTTCTGCAAATACTTCACTTTCCAGAGCTGGGAGTAACAGCCATCTTTTATAGACAGTTTGTGGTTGGTGTTTGCAGAAAGAAAAATGTGTGAATCGGTTCAGCCAACAATTATCCTTTAAATGATCAGCAGAATGTATTATTTAGGGATTGCCTTCAGCATTTTCCTCATTGTGCTAAATTTACTTTGGCCACCGTGGGAGTACGATAGGTGGGGGACAGCAGCTCTTTGTTGGCGATGTAAATCCTCGCCCTCATGAAAAGCCATCAGCGCACTCTTCCTCTCCTTTTAATCAGCTGGTATAGCGCTTTACGCATCTCAGATGTCTAAAGGGGAATGTGGATCTCATCAGAGACGAGCACTGTCTTTGCACACTCTAGACACTCGCTCAGCCAGGGTAAATAAACCACAGCCCTCCCTCATTTGCTTCATTTTCCATAAGAGCAGGAAGTCCAGGAATTCAAAAAAAAGAAGATATTTTGAGGTTTGAATCTTCTGAAGTTTCAGGACTGCAAGAGGAAAGTGAAGTAAATTTTTCCTTTGCATCACTCACAGCTTTCTCTTTCATCACGGATACTCGCGTAATGTGTAGTTTACTTTGCTGTGTGCAGTGCTAAATATAAATTTTCACGTTAATTCATTTTGCACAGTGAAAAGACCTTTGGTGGTGAGAGATACCTACCTTTTGTGCCCAGCTCCTGTTCTGGAAAAACAGGGAACGTAAGTAATCGCTGCTACAGGAAACTTTAATGAGCTTCATTACTTCTTATCAAAGTGTAAGCAGTACACACAGCTTGACAGCATGAAAGTGTTTTCATTTGTATCGTTATTTATAATTGCAGTAAATATCTATGAGTTAGAGGAGCACTAAGTATGCAAACTGAGTCGGTCCTAGTTACGCTCTTACCTTTTCTACAGGTCTGCCACTCTCCACGTCAGCATGAATAATGGCCTGAGCTTCATATCAAGCTCTGTCACAATCACTGCAGTTGCTTGTGTAAGTATAATGGAAACCAGGAGGGGACAAAAACAATCCCCACACATTACCTCATGGCTAAAAGTATGTGAGGAACTTTATTGACTTAGAAGGAGAATTTGCACATAATGACATAACGTCACAGAAATTTGTCATCTCGCACGCACATTATGCAGGTTAAACCGCTTGACCCACTGCCACAGTGTTCTGCAGTCCATTAGTGGATGCATATAAATAGTCTATCTATAGAGCAACATATCCTCAATATGTCCTTTTGTTTGTAGTCTGACGGGACCTTTGTGGCTATCGCGCTTCTGATCCTGCTGCTCCTGTTGACCATCGCTCTGCTGTGGTGGTTTTGGCCTCTCTGCTGTACCGTGGTATGATCATGAAAAACTTACATCCCAACTAAATTAGCCATGCTTATTTTCACAATTACATGATTCATGTTGTTGCTCTTTGGTGCGAAAACAAAAATCAGGCACTGTCTTTTTGGTTTGCAGGTCATCCATGAGCCACCTCCACCAGTAATAGAGGACATTTCTGTAAGTGGAGTGTTTCTTTTCTTCTTCTTTTTTTAAAAGTTCCTTCCTAAATTTCCCTTTCTTAGAAATAACGTATGCCTGTTTTTTTTCTTTAGGATGATGAAGATGGTTTTCCAAAGAAGAGGTGGCCCACGGTAGATGCGTCATACTACGGAGGCCGTGGAGTCGGGGGTATCAAGAGAATGGAGGTAATCCAGAAAGCAAACTGTAAATAGATCAGTACTGCATATGTATAATAACTATCGTGCATATTTCCCATTAACAACAAGTATCGACCAGTTGCTCATGCTGACTAATAGAAATCAAACTCTGGGCTGTACAGTTTAAATTAATCAACCAGCCAAAAAATGTGATTTTCTTTGTTTTCTTTTATTTAACTGAATTATCTCCAGGATTAAACTTTATTTATTTAATGCGATTAAACTCTATCATGGAGCTATGTCCTAATGTGGATTGTTGAGAGGCGATTTAGGATCCAAAAGTGTGGGAAGCAGAAGGACGAATGTTTAACGAGGGGTGATCCGTTTCATTGCAGCTTATTCCAGAATCCAAAATAAACAGTCCAAAAGGAGGATACAAAGAGGAATATGAGGAATACTAAAGAATCTAAGGAGTGCAGCCAGAGGTCTGTACTGCGAAGCAGGATCTGGGCTTATCTCTGTAATTGTTAACCCTGGGTTTTCTGGACTACAAATACAGATCACTTCTTTATTGGGTTGTATCACCATGGTAACTTCTACTGTAGAAGCACCATGAAGTCACGACCTATCTATGGAAAATAGCATCAGTATTCCTGGAAGAGCCCTCACACCCTCTGTTTTTCAGTAGCATTTAAAGTCTCAAATCCGACTCATTGACTTGTCCTTGTTGGTTGCAAAGAATTCTTTCTGTTTATAAGCATTATTATATAATACTAAAACAGGACACCTGTTTGCATTTGTGGATTTTAAGTCAAACTGTCATCATTTAGCATAAACGGGGCAGCAGCTGAAAGAATTGAAACTTGAACTGTCTTACACGCATTAATGGAAAAAAAATTCGAATCCATCAAATTCTCCTGTGTCTTAATGATAGTATTGTGATGTCGATAAGTCTGTCAACCTACACAGTTGATATTTTTGCCAGGCTTCAAATAGAGTGACTTTATTAATATAGTAGGTCTTCTCCAGCCTTACAGTCCAAACTGTTTAAAGGCCTCGCACATTCATGCAGCACTTTTATTACTAAAATACTGAACAGTGCTTTTCCTCCAATACACATTCACACCTGTAGCAGCTGTGTTATATTCAGTCTGTATTGTATGTTTAACATCGTCATATTTTTCTAATATTATAGTTTCATTTTCACTGGTAAAATCAGCTGCTTGTCACGCTGTACACTACACTGTTTGTGATTAGTCAGATGCTCCTTTAATGTGTACCATTTGGTTAACTTAGCCTGCTGATAATCAGCTTCCTGTGGCTGCTCATCCTGAGTGCCGATATTAGGGTAAGCAAACAGAAGATGATGGAAAGATATTGTTTCTTCACAGTATGAGGGCAATATGTAGATGCACGCATAAACGAAGGGCTGACTGGGGTTTAGATGCAGGAGGAGAATGAGGTGGAAACAAAGAGGGAAACAGGAAGTCATACAGGAAGCAAAATTAACACAGAAAACAAAAAAAAAACTAACGTTCAAAGTAAAACAGGAATAAAACAAAACAGACAAGAATACTAAGACTTAACAAGGCAACACAGAGGGGCATGAGAACATGAAAACATGAAAGCACTCGGGCGACTATTACAACTAATATTACTATGTCAGTCAAAGATAAGACAAAAATCGGAACCCTGGTAACAGGAAAACCCTGTGACTATATACTTATAAGTTACCAGTCTGCTTGTGTGCTGGATTGCATGCTATTTGAGTTTTTAAGTTGCTTGGCAACTTAAAAACATCGGGCTCTTGTTGAATCTTACACAAGTGAAAATGAAATTAAAATTTTCTAATGTGATTGTACATTTTATCTGGTGCTGCTGACTGGTTTCAGCCTCACTGATATACACGTGGCAAGCTTCACTCCGGCATTCAGCTGAAAGTAAATGCTCAAAGACGGGAATGAGATCAAACAGTAGTACAGCAAGCATACACAAGAAAACAGGAAGCAAGTCAGCCTTTGAAAGAGATGAGTATGCGACTCTGTGCTGGACGGCACTGAGTCACTTTGTTGTCGTGATTAGCTCTGAGAAACAGAAAGAGTTAAGATGAGGCCCTGTGCACAATAAACTGCGAAGTCGGCATAAGTGCTCCAAAGAGTGGAGCGGTTTGGTTCATGGTGTTGAGATAAGAGCAAGCAAGCTGTTCCCAGTGTAAGCTGAAATGCGAGAGGAGGAGGAGGAAGACAACAGAATCTTCAGACCAGAGAGGACCAGATGTGTGCGTGGTTTGGGAGGATAAGGTCAAGGAGACAGTTGTCACCCAGTCAGTGTGAAGTTTTGGGTTTTTTTTTTAACAGACTGGTTGTGAAGTCTGAGGAGTCTTTGCTGCGAACACTTCCAAAACCAGCTACGGAAAGTATGCACAGCTTCATTTATGGGCCTTTTCTGCCAAGTTAAAGCCTTGGTGGCTTGTCTGGTGCAGCTGAAAGGGAGTGAATTTGAGTAATGAACTCTCAAGGCTGCTTTGACAGAAATGCTTTCACTCTTACTGTGCCGGGTTCCTTTTTTAGCTTTATTGGTGACTCTGAGAATCAAGATATTTGCGTTAGAGAAAAACTCAGTCGTGCTCTTGTTGAATCTTAAGATTTCTTAGTGAATATGGTTTGAGACTTAATGCTCTATATCCTCTTGAAGGTTTAGAAATAAAACCTAAATGTAAAACTTGTGTCGCAAATTGAAACAATTCAAGTCAGAGCCAAAGGAGCTACTTTTTTGTGTGTGTGTTTTGAGATCTTGTGGACTTCAGTGGACTGGCTTTAATTAAAACCCACACAGGAATGCTTCAAAACATGTTAACGTACAAGGAAAGAGATTTTTTTGTTTCTTTGAGTAAAAAGAAATGCGGCACATTGTGTCAAACACAAACCTCATTTACAGCAGTCACATTCAGGCACCCTGACACACGTGCAGAGGCAGTGGTAAAACTAGAACCCACTGGATGTGATTTTATTGGCTCAGATCTTGTCAGTTCTCCAGAATCACAACTTCGGTCCAACTTTTCCCTTTTTTCTGGCTTCATATTTTTCCTCTTGGACTCTACTAGGGAAGCTTTGCATGACTGATGACAAAATCCTTATTTATCTTCTATCACCCCTTCATCCATTCTCTGTCTGAGATGTGGAGCTTTTTTACCACCTTTGGAGACCACTGGAGGCTCCATACTAACGTGGCTGTCTGAAACGCAAAGCTTTTCTTTCTTTTCAGGTTCGATGGGGAGATAAAGGATCGACTGAAGAAGGAGCCAAACTGGAAAAGGCTAAAAACGCTCGCGTTGTGATGCCCGCACAGGAGTATGATCCTGCTCCACTGCGGCATTACTACAACTCACACAAATCTTCCCAACCCCACAAGTGGTACTCGCCCATCAAGGTGCTCCAGTATTTCACTTTTCATGTCCATCTGTTTGGCAGTTTGTTCATGGCCCTTCTGTGCACTGTGTTCTACAGTAGACTTGCTTGCCATCAAAAAACGTGCTATTTTGGTCTAATACACTCTCACGAAAGAGATTCTTAATATCAAGAGTTACACTTTCTGGTTAAATAAGGGTTAAATAAATCCAAAGTATTACTGTAGCTTTCCTGTTTTGAAAAGAAATTTCATCTCAGCTCTACTTGCTGGCTTTTCCCAGAGTTTTAAATCTCATGGCAATGACACAGAAATGTATTACTGCCATAAAATGTATTCTAAGGCATGGGTCACATATGTAATATATAGATAGTAGTGTTTCCAGATGCTCTTCTTTGACATGTAGGACCCTTCCTTACATATGTCTTCCAACACAGAAAAAAAAAGACTTTATGTATGACCAGGAAACAGTTAATACAATTGGTTTCCTCACATATTAGTCAGCTGGATGGATGGTAATAGGAACCAGACATGCACCGAGCTAACCCCTGAATATGGAATTTGTTGAGCGGGTGTTATTTCAAACAAAATACATTCTTTGTTTATCTGTCTCTTTATCATATTAAAGCCTCCTGAGATACATCTGGAGCAAAAGTGCTCCAGAGCCAGGCTGGCAATTAACTGTGGATAAGGGATTGTTGGTATTTTTATTTATTTATGCTGTTTTGTTTTTTTTAATCGTCCTCCTTTAGGGCAAACTGGATGCTCTGTGTGTATTTCTGAGAAAAGGCTACGACAGAGTGTCTGTAATGCGACCTTATCCCGGAGACAAGGTGAGGCATGAGAAAATAAAAGGTAACATTTTAACCTCCTCTGCAAGGTAACACAACTGGATATTTTACGCTTGTAAGATGAGCACACGTTGAAATAATAAAAGGATTGCGAACCAGCTATTTCAGCTTGTGGCAGGAAGACATTTAAGAGTCTGAATTTATTATCTTTGGAAAATAGGAATGTTTGAAGTTCAGGATCAAACAAGGAAAAAAAGAAAAGTGGAGTGGATGGAAAATAACCTTGAATCTTATCTGCATGACATTAACTGCACTTATCCAATACACTAAACATTTTTAAGTCAAAGCCGCTTCAAATCACAGGAGTATTTACTTCAAGGAAACTCTCAAGTGGCACAGCGAGTAGACAAAAGTGAAAACAACTGCAGCATTGTCTGGAGCAGTACTTTCATCATCTGCAGAAATCATTAAGAGTAGATGTTGCCTGCCTTCCTAAACTCCCAGCGTCAGCACGGCTGGCCTGTCAGGAATGCTGTTTTCTTCCACAGCACAAAGTAATGGTGGAATTTTCTTTTTCCATCCGAGAGCTGTATCTCTCCAAACCTGCTAACCGCTGTGCCACAGGAGATGTTGGACTTTTCTTGTCTTAATTGCCCTTTTTCTTCATGTCTCTCACTGTACAGTTGAAGTACTTAACAAAAGCAAACTTCTCTATTGAGCCGTGAACACTTCCTGTGCTCTAATTACAGGGCAGGTGCATAAACTTCACCCGGAGTAAATCCTATCCTGCTCCTCGCTACCCCATCTACAAACACCCCGCCACACCTGTCTACACTTTGCCCCACAGCTACCAGCGCCGTCTGTCGGAGGGCAACGAGCTCTCTCATTTGCCCCCCTCTCCAACTTCAACCCTTCCTCCTCTGCCATCCACTCCTCCGCCATCCTCCACCAGCTCGCCCATGTACACGCCACCTCCAAACAGAGCCCTGCCCTCAACCAGCAACAGCTCTCTCTCTGCACCTCCGTCTCCTACCGGCTCTCTGCCGCCTCCACCTCAGGGTCCACCTCCGTGTAGAGCACCACCTCCGTCGCGGCCCCCTCCACGCCCCAATCATGACAACCACTGATAGCTAAAAACTGAAATACTGGAGGATCCCAGCTCCGAACGGGAACCTAAAAAAGGGCTTTTCACTGTGTCTTCTCACCTGGTGATTCATCACCCACTCGTGGCCCACACCTGCCATGATATGAACTGTGACTTTGTTTTTTTAAGTTTAAAAAGTGAAAATATTTGGTGTAAATGAGCACAGCTTTAGCTAATGGAGTTAGCATTCATTTCTTTTTTAAAGAAGTTTTGCTCTTCAAATCAGATAATTTGGTCAAACATTTCAAATTACCAATGAAAATTGTAACCTTTGTCTTTAAACTGTCACGAGTTTGAACAGCAGAAAACCCAGTGCTTCATCAAAGGTATCATGTGTTTTATACATGAGAGTTGGTCCAGGAAGCAGTATTTTGTGAATGAATGTTCTTTGAATCACAAAAACATACATGTACACACATTGTATTTAATGGAAGTTGACTGTTTTTAATACTATGAGTATTTTTGAGGGTTTTTGGGTTAATTTTTTTAAAAGTAAGCAGAGCTGGGCGAGCTGTTTTGCTACAAGTGTTTATGCTAAGCTAAGCTAACTGCACCCTAGCTTCACATTCATCGTACAGGCACGAGAGTGGCTTTGATATCCTCACCTAGCTTTTGGCAAGAAAACAAATAAGCATATTTACCACCGTTAAGATTTACACATTGCTGACACAAACATTGTGTGCTGCAGAGAAACTGGTCCACTAAACGCCGTGAATATGACTATTTTCTTCTCGTCAGTGTGGAAATAAATTCTTTTGCAGACCGGAGATGTTCGAGTCTTCAGACACAGAGTTTGGCAGCGTGTGACGCTGTTTAAGTTCTGTCACAAATGTGACCTCTGGAAAGTCACTGTGCGACTGATTCAGCTGGACGGCATGAACGGCATGAACGGCATGTGATTTGTTCACACCACTATGATGTGCAATAAATCACTTTAAAGATAACTTTCCTTCTTTTGCCCCATGTCAGAGATTTTATCAGAAATTTGAACACTACAGGCACCTCTGCAAATGTTTCCATTCATTTTGAATGAATAAACTCCTCTCAAGTGTGTAGCAGATGTGTATAATGTTCAGTATCACCACCTAACTCGATAAATGTGTGCACTCGTTAAGCCTAAACAGATTTTGGCTTGTCACAGTGGAGAGAAGACAGCTACTAGTATCATAACATATATATATTAAAAAAAAAGTCATCTTATGAATCGCTTGTTATGACTCAGCGAGATCCCCAAATCCACACCTGAAATATGTGCCTTCAAAACTACCTGTATATTACATGCAATTTTATTAGGGACACTCGAATAAAAAACAAAAATGAATTAAAAATATCAATTATCTTTTATCTACTGTCACTTCAGACGACAAAACTATACTAATTTGCTCATGACTGCAAGACTGAAAAAGTGGAAACAATCAAAATAAGGTTTCTTTTCTGAGTGGCTCCATGAGCTTTGAAGCTGAGGAAGTGAGCTGCCTGAAGTGATTCTTAATCCTTGTAAAAAAAAAAAGAAAGAAAGAAAGAAAGAAAGAAAGAAAGAAAAGAAAAAAGAAAATGCCCAATTTTTCCATATATGGAAGTCAGTGGGAAGTAGGGAAGTAAAAGAGGCAGATGGACTTTACTGCTGTGCTTCAGTGGGAAAACACCTACAGCTGAAATGTGGACATATACATACATGCATATATAAGTTACTGAAAGGATTTATAATAAACTACAAAACCAGAACATATAATCACAACCACTTTATTAGGGTACAACTTGCTAGTACTGGGTTGGACCCCCCTTAATTCTTTCTGGCATAGATTCACAAGCTGCTGGAAACACTCCTCATGATTTTGGTCCATACTGACACGATAGCATCACACGGCTTGTCGGCTGCACATCCATCCTATTGGAAGAAGCCATCAGAAGATGGATATACTGTGATCATAAAGGGACGGACATGGTCAGCAGCATTATTCAAAAAGGCTGTGGTGTTTTAAAGATGCCTGATTTTTACTACGGTGCCCAACGTGGTCCAAGAAAATATTACCAACACCATCACATCACCACCACCAGCTTGAAGTAATGATACAGGCAGGATGCACAGATGCATGGATGCACGCGTTCATGTTATTTACATAAACTTCTAACCTTACCATATGAATGTTGCAGCAGAAATGAAGACTCATCAGGGTGGCAACATTTTGCTGTCCAATTTTGGTGAATTTTTGTGGTTAGGGTGAACTGTATAGCCTCAGTTTCCTGTTCTTAGTTGACAGGAGTGGCACGCAGTGTGTCATATTCAGAGGTGCTCTTCAGCATACCTTGATTCTAAAGCAATTATTTGAGTTATAGTGGCGGGGAACTGCTGCTTGCTAGATATTTAGTCTTTTTTGGACTGTTCTCTGTAAACCCTGGAGATGGTTGTGTGGGAAAATCCCAGCAGATCAGCACTTTCTGAAATACTCAGACCAGCCTGTCTGGAACCAACAACCATGCCACGTTCAAAGTCACTTACATCACTCTGCTTCCCCATTCTGATGCTCACTTTGAACATCAGCAGACCATCTTAATCATGTCTACATGCCTAAATGCATTGGGCTGCTGCCACGTGATTGGCTGACTTTTGTGCTAACAAGCCGTTTATTCAGTGTGCCTAATAAAATGGCAAGTTAGTGTATATCGTTGCGATAGGTTAAACCATATTACAATACATTTTCAGCGATTTGCTTTTCGGGTGAGATGTGGCTCTCTATAACAAAAGACAGGGAAAAATGCATTATGTAACAATCCAGAGCAGCCGGTCAGCTGATTTTCATTAAACTCAGATCTCCTAAAATAAATCCTAATGTAACTTTTCCATGTGTTTTTGTTCAGTTTTTTTCACCAGTAGGAAATGCTTTCGCAGACACGCGCAGGCGGACTTGCAGTCCTGTGAGCAGTGAGCTCATGGAGGCGTGTCAAAGAAAACTTCCAGAAGCAGAGGCAGGCAGTGGGATTAAAGGCAGCAAACTGCCGAAGTGAAAGCAAAATCCAACCATGATGACCTGGAGATGTGGAAGAAGGTGTTTATGCATCCTAATGCTGGCAAAGAATTCACATGAAAGCAAGAAAAGATTCAGGCACCATTCAATTTGCAGCTACACAGGAGAGAGTGTTTGTCTTTTTGATTAACCTATGCCATCAATGCGAGAAGGAGCAGCAGTGTTTGTGCAGCTCTTTCTCCCCCATACCTTTAAAAACAGTCAAAATAAATGGAGAACTATGCTTTCGCTGAGGTTTGCTAGGGCTACTGTTTACCTTGGCTGCACAAACAATGGCAGTGAGTGTCTTCAGGCAGCTTAATCACCCCCACAGTCATGCAGATTTATGAGCCACGGTGCAGCTTACACACAGCCTTGAGCTAATTTATAATAAAACTCTCGTGTTTATCTATTTCCCTTCAGCTATATAAATCTTTAGAGGTTAACAATGATAAAAAAAAATAATAAAACCTCATGACCTGGCTCACTTTCCACATTTTCCACGAGCTCCTCTTCTTCTTCTTCATCCCAAGTTCAGGAAAATATATTCCTGTGTAAGCTCATGTGACACAAGCTGCTAATTTTTCCTCACACACAGCCTTCTCTCTCTCTCTCTTCATATATATACATTTTGTGCAGCAACTCACATGTCATGAAGGTTTTTCCTGATGTGAAAAGGCTTTAAACACCAGGTTGGATTTCATTTATAGTGATTTTGGATCCATTTTCCTTTCTACTAGTGCATTTTGTTTAATCTTCAAAATCCGGATGATCCAAACAGAGTCAGACAAAAAACTTAATAAAAAACTTAATAGTTTCAGCTTATGTCTCTTTCAACACATTCAGAACAGAAATGTGACCAAGCAGTGAATAAAAAGATCTCCACTGTGTTCATAATTCATTTATTTTCACTGGTGATATTTCCTAACGTCCAGTATTAATAATCAGATAGTACAGATTCAAAAAAATACTACGCATGAACAAATACTTTTCCAGCAAAGGCGGTATGGTTTATAAAAAAGTCCACATCTTTGCCAAAGTGTGAAGCAAAACTGGAAACAAAATCTTGTAAACCATAAAAAAACCTCACTGAAGTAGCAGTTTATTGGAAATGAACTTGGTTTTTCTAAGAGTTTCTACAAACACACTGAACCTCCTCATAAAACACCAACGATTTAAACTAACAGATATGATATGTAACTTCTTTGAAGATCATTATAAGGAGCTTGTAAAATTGGCTGTGCTATAATGACAGCAGTTAGTGGGAACTAACTGGGAACAACAGGGGTAGCTTGTGAGTAATCAATTCATTCTTTGGGAACTTTATTCAGAATAACGTACAGCTGTGGGTTTAGTAAATCTACAATGCTTTAACTCGGTTCATTTGAAAGCAGCAAATATAAAAAAATATTTAGTTTTGCAGAATTTCTTTGGTTTGTAGCAAAAGATTGTGTCAGTGGGAACACTAAGTCAGTTTGTCAACCAGCTTTGAGTCATTTTGGAAAACAAAGGCACAATCTGTATTCTAAATGTGAACTAAGGAGTAAACCACAACAACATTATAAACACAACTACTTACAATTACAGCACCTACTGTATTAGATCGAAGCTGTTTGTGTTTTCTATTATAATGCTAGAAAATGCTCATGATTTTCTTTCCTTTCAAAATGTGACACATAGAGGGATTTCCTTAAAAAACTTAAATTAACTTTTGTCAGTGACAGATCCAGGAACGATGACCTTTTTAGCCAAAGCTCAAACTATTTGTAAAGTGCTGATATGATGCACTGCGGTTCTCAGACTGAAGACGGATCTCATGGCTGAGGTAGAACATCAAGTTTTAACATGAACTGGTTTAAGGATTACTTCAATTATTTTAAATAGCCAACAATAATCTAAAAAGTAAAATTACACCAGAGATTTAAGTAATACTGCCACTGAACTATATATTGGCTTCTTCATTACTTGCAAAAAAAAGCTCCTAATTGTTTGTTTTGTTTTGTTTTTTAAAGATGATTATATAATCAGGGTTTCTCCTGAGAACATCTTGGCTGAAATGGGGCAGCGGTAAACGGGTCATCGAGAGCTCTACCCCCTATGGTCCAGGAATGTAACGGCCCCACAGCTACTGAGCCTACGGCGGCTTGCTGACCGATCCTGGAGACGACCCGGTGCACGGCCACCGGCTGCTGAAGCAAAGGCGTCTCTGGAGCCGCTCGTCTACTCTGAAAAACGTGAGAAAATGGCGTTCTGGCTGAATGACGCGGTTTGCTGGCTTGGATTTGCTGTGCACCAGACTTAAATACACAAGTGTTGATAGGAACTTCTTTGGTGGTTTCCTGCCTCTTTCCAAACGGGGCCTGGAGGAAAACATCAGACACCTCAGCAGGTTTATAAGGTGCCACCTTAGTTTCTTTTGCTGGAGTCTTAAAAGGGGCCAGCTGGAAGACATCAGAGGCAAATGAGCTGTCTGGAGGCTGGAATTGGGATTCTTGGTCTAATGGTGTGAAATGAAGACTGGTGCGAGGCGTTTGTCTGGTATGGTGTTGACTGTACCATTCATCTGTCAGCAACATGTGTTTATCATAGAGACATGATGCAGTCCTCTGCTGGACTCTCAGCTTTTGTTTTTCCTCTGCGAGCTGCACAGAAGCCGCTGTCCAGGCGGCTCGCAGCTCATTGCTGTTCGGCTCCCTCTGCAGGTCTGTATGAGGAAGAGACACGAGAAAGGTCACCTAGGGAGATTGATGCACGAGAGCTTTTCAACACAGTGACATTTCTTTTCTTATTATTTTTATATTGAAAAGAAATTGATGCTTAATTTAAAAAGAATCAAGTGAACTACTCCCTGTGACAAAAATCATAGTAATGTCAAAATGGTGCAACACTGAGAAAAAAAAAAATCAAGGAAACAGTTGATCATTAGTGTAACACAAACTTTAGTTAAACTTCAAGGATATCTTTTCACCTGCTTTGGTACAAATCACAGTGGCCAGGCATTCATAAAATGAATTCTAATTCAAAGTTTTTTTTTATTAAATGAATGTACACTGAGTTATCTGATGCATGTTAAAAGTCAAAAACTTGTTAGGAGAGTAAAGAAGAAAATGTGCTGGGGCACAAAAATGTTCAGCTATGCCAGCGTGATCTGTCAGACCTGTATCATGAATAACTGGAATTATGTAATACAGTGTATGCAGGAGTAACTGTTGCTGTTTAATTGCTCCTTTAAAATTCATTATTGATTAAAGATGGATGATTACATTAATAATTATGTAATTGACAACCTCCATGATGATGTTAGACTAAAAAAAAAGTTTTCCTTTAAAAGCATGCATATAAAAACATTAACTGAAAAAACAAATAATGGAGCTATTAAACTGCCTCAATACCATCACAGAAAACGTGGTGTGAGAAAAAAAAATTGTAAAAAAATAGACAAATGACCGAGAATTAAATCGAGCATGAAGCTGCTGTTTCGTCTTACCTGAGTAGAGGTAAGGTGTTTCCCAGGGAGATTCTTATTAATGCTTTAAACCTATCCTCCTACATAATAACATCACATTTAATAGATTATTTACATACAAAATCCTATTCGAAGCCTTTACTTCAGGTAGATATCATTATAGGAAATAATAAAAAAAAAAGTTTAGCAAAAATAGAAATATCAGGATAAATAAACACAATGCAGTCTTTATAAACCACTTACACAATTAGCATAGAATCAATACTCGACAAGCTGACATTCACATTTGTACTTTATTTGCCATCCCTTTATAATTCTTTAGTTATCTCACAAAAATAGAAGGAGCACACAATATCACAGCTCTGACGCGGGATTGGGCCCTAATGACAGGAGGCGTCTCAAAACACTCAGTAATATCAGGTAATGGGCAGCGGCCACTTTTGGCAAAAACAACAGAGGAGAAAACAAACAAATGACCAAAAAAAGAAGAAAAAAATAAAAGAGGGGCTTCTGTTTCACATCAAGGAATCGTCTCGATTGGCTTTTTTTTGTGTCTTCCCACTGATTTCAACGGCACGCTGGCGGCTACAGGGAGAAAGCTCGGGAGTTGCATAGGTTCAAACAGTGACTGCAAAAGACTGAGCTGTTCAGTGGAAGGATCGTAAAGAGGATGCTCAAAAACACAAGCTGACCTGCAGTCATTACGCCTGCTTTTAAAACAGCTTCCTCCACCTCTTTTAAATTCCTGCAGATTTATGAGGACCAAAAATTTGATGTACTCAAAACACTTCCAATTTTGGGGGCAGAGACAGATAAACTGAAATAACACAGGAGCCGATATAGTGTATGTAATTAAACCTGCTAGCATGAAACTTCTGGTCTTCTTATTAGATCTTGCACAAACATATCAGGACATTTAGAGTGTCCTTTACAAAATAACTTTTTAACGAGTAAAAGGTGCACGGAAGCAAGTATCTTCATCGGATCCTACGGACACATCAATATTGCTGACTACAGAGCTGATCCTTTCTAACTCATGACAGCAATGCTGTCTGATAATTGAACCACAGCTACAGCAGGAGTGCAGTATGTTCACTGTAAGACTGGCAGACTGGCAGAGTAGACCTCTCCACACTTCACAGAGCCCCTCACACGTTTCACATCTGTAATTCAATAACTGCAATACGGAGAGCAGACCTCGAGAGGACAACGAGACAGGGAGCAGTAAGCCAATACTGTACATTTCCAGCTCTCGGAGAGAGCAATGTAGCTCTGACTACCTGAGAGAATTTAGAATGGGAGGAGGGTCGGGGCCTGTGCTTTCAGAGGAGACGTGACCGTCGTCATATTTGCAGCAAACATCAACACAAACAGGCTACTGGAAAAACACAGCCAACAATTTGGACTCCACGCACACACACACATCATAACACTGTATACCAACACACATGAACATAACATTCAACAACACTGCCATGCTTTTTGATATGAATCCTGTGACCACTAAAACCGGCTAAGCAACAAAAACAAAAAGAAAAAAGAAAAGAAAAAGAAACGACTTTAAAAGCACAATTTCAAATGAAGCGCATCAACTCCCGCTCTGAAGAAGACTGTTCTGAATAAAAATATAATCCTTCATCAGTTCATGTAAACAAACAGAACACAGGCTCACTTTCATTTCACGAAGATAGAATAAGACATAGGATTCAGTCTGGCCTTTCAGACTGAACAGACTAGGGTTATCATCTATACATTTTCAATGTACTGACAATTATTGAGTAGATAGAACCAAGAAAGAAAGAAAAAAACTTCCTTAACACATAATTCCACAAAGAGGAATGAGATATTTATATATATTCTTCAATATTATTGAATGATTATGGTGTTAAGAATCATAGATATATTTTGTATTATAGACTAATATTTATTTCTTACATTCATTCTCTAACACGCTATAATATTAACATGTATTAACAGGGAGAGAGAGATTTCACAAGTAAAGCAATATGTTTTCCACAAGTAAAGCTTTATGACTTTATGACTTCATATAATATACGGTCTGGACAGGAGCCTGCAGGGAGTTGCAGATATCTATTTACACAAATTAGGAGTAAACAAACATAAGGAATGCAGAAGGAATTGCACAATGTGGAATGAATATGCTAATGTGAAAATAATTTGTGAAATGATGCGTTAGTGCCAAGAAATGATATGAATAGTCATGTATGCTCTGCCTATATATAACTGCTACTTTATATCCTATTACTGCTGATTTTTCAAATTATTGTCATGCATTACTATCAATATGGCACGCTGCTATTAACACAGTTAAATGACCCTGATTTATCATTTTTAATTCCAACCCTATCTATTGCTTGCCTTGAGGACGAAAGTAAAAAGAAAAAGAAATATGAAGAAGCTCAAAATAAGAGGATAAAAGAAGGCGTGCTGGCTCTCACTGCGTGGTTGGACATACTGTATTTTGCTAGAAGTTCAGTTTTGTGGTGACGTTGTCATTTTGCTTTCAGAAATCCAGCAGTTTGCTTCTTTTATTATTATTATTTTATGGCACTTCACTGAGGTTATGGCTGTCTGGTTTCCAGATTGTAACACCGTTTAATGTTTCTCAGCCTAATCTATAGCAGCTTTAAATTTTTAAGCTATTCCTTCCTATAGCTCTGACAGAGGTAACGTTTCTGCAACTGTGCAAATCAGGCTACATGACTAAGTTTCAAAGAAGTTTGGCTTTTACAGGAATAAACCTCATTTGAATAAATGGTCACACAATTTTTTTTTCTGCATGTTTTTTTTCTTTAAAATGTGCAAATAAATCTGGGGAGGAGAATTTAAAAAGGCAAACGACGACAAATTCACTTGCGCACGATTATAACTACAACCACTTAGAACTATGCTTATTATACATTACAACAATGATTTTCTATAGTTTGCTATAAGGAATAATACAGTGTTGTTCAGACAAACTGGACAGCTGTATTATATCCTGATTGACAGAAATGGTGTAATGGTTAATCTTTAGAAAGTATGATGATGATACGTTTGCGTATTGGCCACTCTTCCAGAATGGACAATACATGATGCAAGGAGATAAAACATGATGGTGAAGGTGAGAGATGAGAAGTGAAGATAGGCCAGATGATTGGATCGATATGGTGGAAAGGACAGGAATGGAAAAAAGCACTGAAAGGTGATTTCTACTGCAGCAACTACAATGCTGATGACAGCCAAGGGGTGCAGGAAGCTAGCTATGACAACAGTGTTGATCGCTGTTATGCTATGCCAGTCTATAATCCAGTGTTACAGCTTCTATGGGGGGGAGAGTGCCTACAAGTCGATGAGCTGGTCCACCAGCAGCAGGGAGCGGGCCAAGCTGGGAAGGCTGGATTCAGAGCCGCCACTGTTACTGCGCGAGTGGCCTCCTGAAACTGGCCGAGAGACAAAAAAGGAGGGGAGGGAGGCAAAGGGGTCGAGACGGATACAAGCAAACAGAGGTGAGGAGGGGTGCAGGAGCGGGAGTCACATAAAGCAATCAAAGCAAGGGGGAGAGAGGTCAAAAAGAGAAAAGAGAAAGAGAGGGCTGAATTTACCCATTTCCTTCTACAGGTTTTCAAACATTACTTTGACTGAGCATGTAGAATAATACAGCTAGCTGATCTGCTTCTCAGTAAATATCACTGCGATTCATTTTTTTCTGGAACCATCTTTCCCATCCTGTGCTTCCTAGAGGAGAGTGTAAAGACATACCTTGGGAATTCTTTCGGCCTGTGACGGGAATAGGATCAAACTCATCCTCTGTACCAGCCTCTGCGCTGGGTTGCTGGGACTCGAAGTCTGAGATCAGGAGAGACGAGTCTGCACAAAATAAAAGCCAAATAATCCCAAAAAAGAAAACCTTTGAAGTGAAACTAGAGGTAGCTCTAAGGAAAATAATTTTATAAGGGCTTTATAGTGTAGCTGCTTCTTCCACATATAATTTAAGACAATAGTGATAATACGAGCCATTATCGTTCCTCATTACGATAAAAATGTTCTAAAAAAGACAAAAAAAACCCCAGCAATTACTACAAAAACGCATCTGCTGCTCTCCAGTGGCACAAAGCCTGTTTGATAAGATATTACGAGGAGAGGCCAATAGTTATTGTTTTCATGCAGCTGGTGCACAGTCAGGCTGTGATTTGAAGCTGGCACTGTCAACGACAGTCAAAGGCTTTTGTTCACCAGCCGAGAAGCGAAAAACTAAACCACAGCTGTACAGCTCTCACTTTGTGACATAGAGAACATTTCCACAGATTAATTACTTTGCCTTCATTTTTAACTTTTAAAGATTAAGTGAAACACAAGACACACAAACAGGACAAAAAAACAAAACAAAACAAAAAACACATGAGGCCAGTCGAGAAGATTTTGAATGAAAATGGATTTGTTAAGCCGTGCTTCTGATGCCACCCAGTGGTGAAAATTTATTTTTTCTGAATTGTGAATCAGAAAACAAATAACAACTCCACTTGGTGAGGATTTCTTTGATGATTTGGTTTCAATGCCTCCCCTTTTTCCACACAGAGGCACAGCAGAAGGCTACATGGAGCCAGACAACAGCCTGCTGCAACATCCACATTAGCTTTTCTGCTAAAGTGTAATTCTTAATTAGCCAACAAAAATAAGACCAACCATGCACCTTCGTGGTAATTGCAAAGCTTGCAGGATAATTAGCTGAAGAGGCTGCAGCACTGAACTACAACTGCACACATCACTTTCACTGGATAGGTGCTGATATTGTCTTCAGTCTTCAAAACTGTAGCTGACAACAGATGCCGGTTTCTGCTCCCCAGCTAGTGTTCGACAGCAGAGCTCAGTCTGCCGCATGACTGAGATGGTAAAGAACATCGTTGGTGCTATGTCTCTAAGGAAAACACCGCTACCCACAATACAGAAAAGTTTCTGTCAAAGATCACGGTAGGCAGGTCATAGGTAATGCTGCTTTCAGTTCAGCCCTGGCAGAGTTCCTTACCTGCTTTAGGCTGTGTGGAGTCTCCAGACAACAGGCTGAAATCATCCAAAGCAGAGGCAGCAGAGGTGGGAGCAGAAGACACAGAGGAAGTTGCACTGCTTGCTGCCGGGGGGGCAGATGGACCAGAGATCAGAGAGCAGCCCAGGAGAGAGTCGTCTGCCGTGAGAGGATCTGAGACAAGTCAGGACAGGTGGACAGAGGAGGAGGTCTTGTTACGGTTGAATTTTCACTGACAACAAGTAAACAGATGAACGCACAGCCTGTCAGTGAGGTTTCTTCTACTACTTTCAAACATTAAAAGAGCCAAGTGTGAAGTTATACACAAAGGTAAATATAAATAAACTTCTATCTTCTTATTTATAGGGTTTTTTAAATAATGAAAAGGAAAACTATAAATAGCGTTACACTATAATATCTGAAACGCCTTAATTGCTTTTTTTTTTTTTTTTTTTTTTTTTTTAAACCTTTCCATGTATTTGATGCATTTTTAAACACAGAAACCTGAACACACACACACACACACCTTTTGCAGACTCTTCCACATTCCCACCAAAAGGATCGGATAATGACAGGAGGTCAGGAAGCATGAGTGAAGATGTGTCTGGAGATTTGAGTCCTTCAATCAGTTTCTCTAAAGCCCAGTGGAAAGATAAGAGGGAGACAAATGAGACATATTTAAGCACAACTGTGTCAAAAATGTAAAGATGTTAAGTCACAGGCATTCACACAAAGCTCAAAACATTGCCCGGAGTTCAATGTTCTCTAAACTGAAGAATTTACTGATAAAAGAAGCTTGCACACCTTCACCAAGTAGCCTGGTCGAACTTAAAACTTTCAAGGATTCCATTCAGTTCCAGTTTGTAATTTCTATCTGGGGGTATAGCTCTGTTCTGCAACCTTCTTACCCTGTCCTTACATTCAAAAGCAGTAGGTTGGACTAACAACAGTCAGAGTCCAGTACAGGGCTAAGCAGGCAGGCTAGAAATTGCTGCCCTAAGTAAATAACTGTAATTTGGCATCTTAATCAAAAAATAATAATGGACTATTTTTTTTCTCTTTTTGTGTTAAATTTTTAAATTTATACTAACATCAATAAATACATTTAGGCATTAAAAATATCATTTATATTAGTGAGCTTGTATATATACTGGTGTAACTATTACAGAAACATAAAAGATGATTTGGTAATTACCAATACTGCTAATTTAGGGCAGCTGGGGCATAAACCTTTCCTGTGGTAGTGGTCTAATAATTTTGTTAAACAATATATTTGGATAATATAATGCTAAAGTGTTTTGTTGTGTAAAAATAAAAACAATTTCCTGTTACTGGGTTCAGGAGAAGGGCATAGATGGACACACAACCTGAGAACATCATGCCTAGCAAGAACTATTGCTGGAACGCACGCTACCAGGTAAGCCTGATGCTGATCTGATTTTCTTTAATATTGCAAAAGGCATCGGCATGTGTGGCGAATGGGCTCGCTACTTAAAACAAATCAGGAAATTTAGAAATAACAGTTCACACATATGTAAGCAGTATACTAATCCACAAAGACAGGCATTTACCTGGTGCATCTGACAGCTCGAGGGTATGGAAAGGATCAGGGACAGCCAGCAGCGAGGCTCCTGATTCCACATCAAGAATGGATGTTGGTCTTTCAACTAGAAAGCAGAGGAGGTGCAGAGAGGTGTCATAAAGGAAAGATTTATAATCCATGACATAAGGTTGGAAAATTACACTGAAAATACAAAAGGAAAACAGCCTGATTATGCTCCAGTGCAAATTTGATTCAAAAGCAGATCCAACAACCATGCTTTAAAACTGAGGCTAATGAACTTACCTAACCTTACTAAGAGCAATACCTGTTTATTAGTTTCACAATTAAAAAACAATTGACTTGTCTCACGAAGAAAAAGTGTCCTTTAGATGATCAGCGGTGCTTTAGAAAACTATTTCATAATAAAATAAATATTTGTTTCAGGTCAGGTCTGAACATCTCATCGATGAATGAGTTGTCTTTACATTGTTTTGATTCAGTTATTTTGTTGTTTATCCCATAATGAAGGACATGTGGAAATCATGATAGTTGTTGGTGAAATTAATTCACAGCTATTTCTCTTTCATAAATACCACCTGACTAATCAGTTATCTAATCTGTGATGTTTAATTTCAAACATAGTTTACAACAGACTTTCAGACAAAATACAACAACATTTATACATTTTCCACATCATCAGCTGAACGCTTTCCCGTAGCGAAGTGACAGTTACACAGTTTGTGTAACTGTAACGGCCAAGGTATTTATATAAAACATATTCTATCAGCTGGAAATCTATATAAGAGAAAAAAAGAATGTCAACAGGGACGATTTAGTGAGTTAAAAGAGAGCCAGCACAGTTTAGTTACCAGTTTAACACACACTACAGTGCAGCCCTGTTGTTTTCCAAAGCTCATTAAAGCTATCAGATTATAGGATTAGGCACATTAAGAGGTTTACTTTTTAAGTTTCTCCTCCAGATTTTATAGTGCAGAGCTTCATGTGGAACAAAAGCAGGGAAAAAACATAGTATAGATAACAGTAAATATCATCTACAGCGGTCTTAATAAACTCATGCTAGTGTTAGATGATATGATGACAATCATAAGATTAATTATCAAGATTCATTTATTCACATTAGCTCTTCTCCACAGTGTGTCTGTTGTCCTGTCTCCCTCCCCTCACCCCTTACTGAGTGGCAGTAGATGGCTGCCCCTCCCTGAGGCTGGCTCTGCTGGAGGTTTCTTCCTGTTAAAAGGAAGTTTATATATGCTTATATAGGGGTTTTCTGATTGTTGGGGTTTTCTCTGTATTATTGTAGAGTCTTTACCTTACAGTATAAAGCGCCTTGAGGCGACTGTTGTTGTGATCGACCAATATAAATAAAATTGAATTGCATTATTTTATTTATATTTAGTAGTCTCTCATCTGTATCAGCCTAAATCTTTTATTTTCCCTCTTGTTCCTAAACTTCCTGATACTGTTATATTTATTAAGGATACCATTAAAGTACAATGAGATCATTTTAGTTTGACAAGATCACCTTAATATTTTGTATCTACTTGTTTCATCAGTTTATTACGTGCTTATATTTTTTGTATTTTTATAATCACAGTTTAGATTATAATAGTAAATTTAAGCAATCAAAGATCACTTAGACCAGCGGTCCCCAACCCCCGGGTCACGGACCAGTTTCAGGAGTTTTTTTTTTAAATCGTTTTTTATCGTTAACTTGGTTTCCCTGGGTCTTTTCCCGTGTGTTATGAATAAATCTTTTTTTTTTTGGTACCGGTACTGGTTTTATTTTGTTGTATCTATCCGCGACACCTTAAAGGCCGGTCCGTGAAAATATTGTCGGACATAAACCAGTCAGTGGCGCAAAAAAGGTTGGGGACCGTTGACTTAGACCACACAGAGGAAAAACTATGTGAATTATCTAAGTGTAAAAACTCACATACCAGTTTCCTGTGGGGTGGTATCAACAGCTGAGGCCTGAAGGCCTGGTATCAACTCTTCTGAAGCAGTTGTTTCAGTATCTGGGGTTAGGTCTGATAAAAGGAAAGTCTCTGTCATTAACTGTTTATCCTATTTTAAAAATACTGCACATGAACATTAGCATGCAGGTGTTACCATTAGCCTTTTTGCCATCACTTTTAAACTCCTCAGCAGTGAGATTGGAGAAGTTGTCATCATCAAAGGGGTTCCACGCTGGCTGTGTAGGGGTGTTTGTGGCGGCACCAGAAGCAGGAACATTTTTACTTTGGTCCTGTACTGCATCACTAAGATTTGGCTGAGACGGAAGTGATCTGAAAGTAAACAGCAACAACAGCAGCAAAACATCATAAATAAACCAAATAGGAGAAGAGTGAAAGCTGTAGTTGAATATTATTGAAGAAAACGTGACACTTACTGATTGAGAGCTGCTTCTTCATTAACTCCCTGTGGCTGCTGTGAGGAGTCGCTCACTGGAACTGCAGAAACAGCAGGAGCTGTGGCGTCACTCGGTGTGCGTTGGTGGCTTTGTTCTTCGGTTGTCTTTGGAGTAGCAGGTGGGGTCTGATCAAAAGAGGCAAAGGAAGCCAAAATATCAAAAATCAACAACTATTTAATTTAGAAAGACAGCTAATTGTGTTCACAAGAGGAAGAATATAAAAAAACAACACATTTATTCCCATTTTGAACTGTCTGTGGTCGATGAGCCAGAGAAACACTTTAGATCAGGACATGCCACACGTAGATTAAGGGGAAAAGGATGAAGTTGACAGCTCTGCAGTGCTGGTATTTAGTAGAGATGGCATGATACCACTTTTTTATGTCCGATACCGATACCGATATCATAAATTTGGAAATCTGCCGATACCGCTATGAATCCGATATAGTGTGTTTTTTAATCAATAAAACTGTTTTTTAATATCTTGCTGCATTTTGTAAAAGTTCATACTCAAGTTTAAATAAACAACAACACTAAAGCTATTCTGTTATACCTGTATGTAAAAAATACACTGCGCCCAAAATATTTCATAGTTCAGCAACACTGATCAATCTAATAAACTTAAACCTACTCCATCCTTCCTACTCTGGTATTTTAAAGAGTACTTAGCAGAAATGTTAAGCAACCTAACTAATAGGGTTGCAAACTCCCAGCAAAAAAAAATAGGGAACCACCCCCCACCCTCCACCTCATGATGCTTAATCAATGTAATCAACTTTAATTTGATGCAGGGTGAAAAAAAATGCACAGAAATAAATTATTTTTCAAGAATAATTAAATAATTAAATTCTATAATTTCTTCAACAGAATTACAGAATTCACAGATGGTACTTTCCCAAAGGAAAAAGTACTAGCTTACTAGGGTATATTAGACTTAACAGTTACTATATACAGTAATGGACTTCTATACATTTTACATCAGATAAAAACTTTGGGTGTAAGATTCAGATAATTATTTATTAAAAGCTAGATATTTTAAATGAGAATAAGAAAGAAAAGTATGTCTTTGTGCCCCCTTTTTCCTGTTAATGCCCTATCGGCCCCCCTGGCTAAACTTTGCTAGATCCGCCCCTGCACATTTACCAGCCGTCAGCTACGTAGAAAAGGATCCTGGTCTAGAAAGTAATATTAAATAAATTCTAACAACAGCTTATCAAGCTTAAACGTGCTGCTGTTGTTCAGCTGCTGGTTTCCTCTTTCTGGTGCAAAGTGGGCCAAAAACAAATAAGAGAGATGGACTCGCGACAGAAAAGCCGATCAGCTGATCATTAAGCAGTTTCACGATTGAAGTAGCAGCAGGAGAGGGAGAGGCTTAACATGGGAACGCTTTACAAACATTCAGAGATGAACTTACACACTTGCTTTACTTCTCTCTGGGATAACTTCCTCGGAGATGAAATGCTGGTTTGGTAGCGAGGCTACAAATACACACAGCCGCTCTATCACGTGATGCATACTGCTCCGACGTGCTATGGTTATGAGCCGAGTTACACCGTGTTGCAAGTTTTGTGAGGTGCTTTTTTGATATTTAATGGATCGGATTACATTTTTTATTTCTCGCCGATATCCGATCCAGTAATTTAGGTCAGTATCGGACCGATACCGATACGTAATATCGGATCGGTCCATCTATAGTATTTAAGCATTGTTTGAAGCTAGATGTTTAGCAGCAAGCCACTTACTGTCTCAGCTGGTTTTTGGCTGCTCTCAGTAGCGCCAGGCTGAGCCTGGGCAGCTGACGGTTGAGTTATCTGTTGCTGAGATACTGCAGGCTTGCTGGGGGAAGGCTGCGCCTCTGGCTGTTGAGCCAGGCTGGCCTGCTTACGACGAGCTGGGCGCTGAGGCGGGGCTGGGCTGGATGGGGTCTGTGCTCCTTGTTGGGAGGTTGAGCTCACAACAGAGGTGGGTGTAGTCTGTTGCTGGACTGTTGGCTGTGCTTGTGGTTGGATGTCAGCTTTGGTCACCGGTGATGCCACTGCTGCTGGTGCTGCTGTCTCTGCAGCTGGAGCTGGAGCTGGCTGCACAGCCTAACATGCAAAGATTTTAACATTTGAAAGGAACTGTCACTCAAAAACAGTAGATCTGCAAATAAAAGCAACTTATAATCTGTTTTGTTAAAAAAGAAGACACATTGGTCAGTGAACCTGCTTCTGTAGAGCTGCAGCCTGATTTGAATTATTTTGTGACTGAATGAGAGGCAGAGCTGAAGCCTGAGCCTTCTGTGACTGAAGAGCTGCAGCTGGCTGAGAGAGATCTAAACTGACTCCTGCAGACAAAAACACAAAAGAGTGCATTACTCTACAATCAGTGGAGACAATTTGATCTGAATACTTGCACAGATGCTCAAAAGACCTAATGTGAAGCAACACAAACAAATTTATTTGAATTTAAAAAAAACAACAACAAAAAAACGATATAACGCTCATCAAAATGCATTAAAGTGAATTAAACAGTCTATTAAACGCAAACACATCAAAGTGATTCATCACACAAAAAAGAACCTACAGCACCTGAAACATTGTTATAAGTGAAAGGGAAGCAGAGAAAATCATTTCATAATCACTTTGGGGTTTTGGTTAGATAACTTTAATTTGCATGAGTCTTCACCTGTTTATTTGAGCTGTTCTTCTTGAGAATTGAGGTATTCAACATGCACACAAAGGATTAGAGACATCCCTGTATTTATTCTCATCCTTATTCAAAAGACTGGTTTTCTTTTCCTGTGACAGACAGGAAAATAAGGACAGAGTGCTGTACATACCCACAGGCTGTGATGCACCACCAGGGAGATTAGCCCGCTTGCGAGGGGTCAGAGCAGCAGGCTGGATGGGTAAGATGCCAGCAGCAGGCTGGGTGTGGACTGCTTTGGGCCTCTGGCGAGGGGTGATGGAGGTTTCAGTGGTGGGAATTGGATCTGTCAGTCTGGCAACAAAGGGAGGATGTTGGCCTTCTTGTTAATCATGGCAAACAGTGTTAACATAATTATTTAATGAGTATCAGAATACAGATGATACCTAATTACTTCTACAATGTTACTACAGCTTTAATGGTAACACAGTGAAAGCAGGTCATGCTTGCCTGGGCTTAGCCTGGCTCTTCTTTGCTGCCGCAGCCTCACTAGCTTTGACTGGCTCAGGAAGTTTGGAAGGAATCTGAGAATTCTTGTTTATGAAAAAAAAGGAAAGGCTTTACAATGAAGTCTGCACAGATTTTACAAAGAGATCTGCAATGAGAAAATCAATGTTTCACACACAAAAACTGAAAAGTTTTTTTAAACTAAAATATCATCAGAACTAACAAGTATTTTACACTGTATGAAAATAATGAATCCAAGCTTATCTTCCTACCACAGCGTGACAACTGGCCTGTATCCATATGTAGGTCAGGCAGAGAACCCATAGCAGAGTCTCAATGAGACAAAGTCAAGCAAATCCAAATATTTTGACTACTTCTGGTGCCAAGAGGCACTGACCTTCACATTTTGAACAGGGCACGTCCGCTGAGCTAGTTTGAAAGCAAAATAGGACACCTGGTAGATATCTGGTCTCTTGTCTGGATCTGGCTCCAGCGTGTACCCTGAAACATACCGTGTACATAAAAATGAAAGTCTCAACAAGGTAGACACCAGTCAGTAAGTAGATATGAAATTTATGCTTCTGAAATGTAAGCGGTACTAACGAATGAGGCAGTGAAGATCATAAGAGTAACGGGAATTATCTGGAATAGTGAAACTGCCATCACAGATGGCCACCTGGCTTTCACCAAAGGGCAAAGTGAAGAAGCACAGCTTGTACAGCAAACAGCCCAGTGCCTGGAGAAGACAACCACATGCATGCCCGAGAGGAGAGGAGAGGAAGATAATTCATCAAATACAGTGATAAGAAAGTATTTCCCATCCAAACACCAGTTGAGATAGCACTACAAATTTGTGTATTAACATCATAGCTATTTCACGAACCTAGAGATTTTATATTTTTCTCTTTAAGACATGTTTAATCTTGGGCTATAATGTCAAAGTTGCAGTACTATGCAAAGGTCTTGTGCACCCCTTTATTTCTTTAAATTTTACTAGGAAAATGAGAAATATGTGCGATGCTTTATTGAAACTGCAAATATACACAGAAATATAGTATATAAGGAAAAACACAAGCCTCAAACCAAAGGTGGTCATATTTGGTATGACCACCTTTACACTTTAACACAGTCTGAAGTCTCTTAGTCAAGTTTTGGTGCAAGTTCTTTAAGTAATCTTCATGAACAGTTCTCCAGGCTTCTTGAAGGACATTCAAAGCTCTTCTTTGGATGCTGGCTGCCTTTTTTTTGTTCTCTGTCAGATAGATCTCACATTGCTTCAATTATGTTGAGGTCTGTGATCTGGGGAGGCCAATCCATGACTGATAGTGTAGCATTATGTTTTTAACCAGATATGCTTTTACTACATTGGCAGTGAGTTTGGAATCACTGTCATGCTGACAAACTTAAGCAGTTGAAATTGGACTAAACTCATATGGTATTGAAAATTTTTCTGCATTTTACAATTCCATCAATTTTCACAAGATCTCCATCACCACTGGCAGAAATTCAACCCCAAACCCCAAACACATTCTCCACTGTGCTTTACGGATGGCTGTAGACATTCACTGTTGTACCTCTCTCTTGACCTCTTCCATACTTTTTGTTAATCATTTCAACTAAAACTTTCAAGTTTGGATTCATCACTCCATCAGAGCTATTGCCACTGATTTTCAGTCCAGTTCTTGTGTAATCTGGTATACCTCAGGTTTTTTCCCTGTTTCCTTACCTTAAGAAAAGCTTCATGACAGCACTTTTCCATTTCTGTTGAAACTTCAGTGAATAGTAAATGGATCCACTGAAGAGCAAGATGCCTCCCTCAGGTCCTGTGTCAAGTTTATGCTGGATTTTTTTCCTATTTCTTAAGAACACATCTTTCAGATACTGTTCATCTTCTCTAGTTAGTTTTTTAGACCTGCAGGAATCATAAAGTACTCTTTTATGCCTGTGAAACTGCGTTATCTTCAGTAGCTTTGCAAACAAACGTGTTTTCTGTGACAGGCTGCTAGTAAAAAAAATGATTAAATGATTCACACAAAAAAAAGTCTGGCTCCTTGGAAGCAAAATAGAAATAAATGAGAGGTTGGCTCAAGACCTTTGCACAATATTGTAGTTTAAGCCAAACATAACATTTAAGTTGAGATTTATACCAGGTACCAGTATATGCTGCATGTATTAACTCATCACGACTACCGTGCATCATGAATATCACAGCAGTCTGCAATCTTCACTCACCCAGATGTCTGCCTTCGTGGTGATGATCTTATTGTTGTAGAGGTTCACCATTTCTGGAGCACGATATGATAAGGTTGTATACCTGCAATAAGGGACAGCTACAGATTTTTAGTGAGGTATTGAAAAAAATAACTTGCATAGCACAATGTGCTTATAAATGCAAAAAAATGAGTTTTGCTTTTAGATATCACAAATTAAACCTAAAAACAGAACCTTTCAATTCCACACAACGATGAAAAATTGAGAAAGTTCAAAAACATAACAAAATAAAGAAAAAAAAACAAAACAATGAAGCTGCTTAGGAATTTAAAAATGCAGTCAGTTTCTGTGCCACATTACCTAAAAGATGTGCTAATGAATGAAAGTTGAGGATGAAAAGAGGCACAAACTTTTTGATCTCTTCCTCCACAGCAGCCACTCCTTCAGTCTGCGGGCTCTGGAACTTGTCAGTGGCGCTACCAAAGTCGCACAGCACATAATGACCCTTATCGTGCAGGAGGATGTTCTCCACCTGCAGACATACAAGACGTAACTCACACAGTGACATGCAGGGCTGCTTGCTTTGAGGACAATACAGGGTTTTATCGTGAAAGGAATAATTTTGGCAGTAAGCGATGAGCCACACTGCCAAGTCAAATAATGGCCTTTGTTTCTTGCAAGATCTGAGATTGAGATAATAATAAAGGTACTGCATCTATAATCTACACCTTCACATTATGACTTTCAGATTATAGCCACGTTCAAAACTTGCACGTTCCTCTCAATATGCTCTAAAAACTCTGTCACACATTATTTTTGAGGTTTTGTCACTAAAAAAAAAACCAACCAAAAAAAAAATCAAAAGCAAATCTGTAATACATTGAAGTCCATATAATTCTATATAATTACTGAGTGACAGTAACCAGAGACTAATGAGACAGCTATGCAGCTGCTGACTGAGTGGAAGTTATTTGAAGTATTTTGACAACTATCTTTTTCTTCTCTTTATCAATCGACTCACAGCATAGTGCTTAAAAATGGAGTAAAATATTAATAGCTCTATATATTTGTGCATGTCCTCTTGTGTACCAATGAATGAATCAATCAATATTTTTATTAAAACAAACAGCCACTCTGAATGTCTTTTATACTTTGATCTAGGCCATTTTCTCACATTAATGCCCAATTTTTTTGAGTCAGGGAACATTTTCCACATTTTCCTCTGACATGTCGCACACTCCACAAAATAATCTGCCTGGAACACATTTTTGCACTAGTGTGGTTTATACAAGGAAGGTGCCAGGATGGGAGTATCTTGACAGTAGGTGTTGGCCACCTGTTCTTTCTTAAAGCAGAGGGTACATAGCAGTGAATTACTGGCTGTTCACATATGACTTCAAAAAGCTGGGACAGAGCCTAAACTGACTTTGCTCCTGTGCACCTAACTCTGAGCTTTAAAGGTTAAAAAAAAAAGCCATGCTACACAGCAACTTTATGCAAAATCCAATAGCAGTTATCCTGATTACAGTTGAGACTGGAAGTTGTTCATTTGTGGGAAAAAAAAAATCAAACAAAACAGAGAAAAAGATTAATTGCTGCAGTTTTAGAGTGAGTGTCAGAGGCAAAATGTGTCACCTTAAGGTCTCTGTGGATGATAGGTGTCTTGCGTTGGTGCAAACGAGAAACAGCGTCACAGGTGTCACAGAAGATCTGCAGCACCTCAGCTTCAGTGAAACCAGTCTGCAGCCTCTGATTCATCAAATTGACCACCTGACCCCCTGCAAAATACCATCCAATTAGGCAGCACATTGAAAAACAGAGGAAATTAACTAAAGAAGTATTTGATTTTAACTTAACTTCTGCATGTTCTATCACAATTTTTTTCAGACTTATCGTGTAATAAGCTTGTTTTGATCATTTAATAGCACAACTGCACTAACAAATCCATCCTGAAATTGAAAGGCCAACAGAAATTTAAATTCTTTCAATAACCAAGGCATGAGGTTGCACTTCCCTTTCAGCACTCACCCTTGCAGTAATCCATTAGTATAAGCACCTCCCACACGTCCCTCGATCCCATAGCTGTGATACTGGAGTCCAGATAACCAACAATATTCTTGTGACCAACTAGATCTTTCTGCAAGAACACAAGCACAAAATGTTTCCATTTCTTTCTATAAAAGGAAGCTAACCCATTCATTCGATAAGGTCAGCGTTTTGAGATGTAGTATGAGACATTCATCTGCAGGGGGAGTGTCAATGGAGAGCTGAAATCTAAACTCTATTATGTAATAAAAGAAATGTCAAGTACTACAGACCAGGTGAAGCACCATCTGCTTGTGTGTGAGTGTGTTTGTGTGTCTCAATGAGAGTGTGCAAGACACAAAGCGAGAAAGACTGGGATGTGACGAAATCCCGGAATGCTGGGGAACCCCCATCTTCACAGCGAATACTGGAGTCAGTTAATGCTGGCTTCAGAAGCAAAATAAAGCCAACGATGAAAATAATTCTATGAAGTGTTTGTTTAATGATACAATCTGCCATGTAGTGCTGGGCAATATGGAAAAAATATTTATCACGATATGAATTATTTTATATCACAATAACGATATATATCACGATATACCACCTGACCTGTGGTCATCTGGAAAGTACGCAGTCTATAAACAGCAAGTGCCGAGGGTGCAGTCTTTGTTTTGAGTTACTGTAAAGTATGTCACAAATCCGGGTGCACGTACAGCAGCACCAGCTCGCAAACCACAAGACGGAGTTTCTTTGCGAAAAATATCATTTTTTTTATACTTTATTTTCTCTTGCATAAAGTTAAGAGCATGTATATTGAGAAGACAACACTAATATACTTGCCACAGGCTATTTAACCCTTTAAGACTTACCATAGAACCAAGTCCGCCAGAGCTTATCTTTATGTTTTTACATGCTGTAGTGCCATTTGTGGGAGCATTTCAAGTTTCCATATATCAATACAACCGTTATAGCCCAAATTTTAATAATATGTATGCATATGTATGCAGTAGGTCCATAGTAACTACATAAATTGGAAAAACTTGTAGTGCAATAAACTACAAAACAAATTGAAAATCATTTTTTGTTTTTTACATATATTTTTAGTTAAAAAAATTTAAGAGGTGTATCCCTCAAAACTGTAAATACAAAAGTTTCCAACCACGAGAAATTTATTTTGAGTGTCTTCATAGTTTTATTTTTGAGATACACAAATTTTTATATACTACAGGAAAAATGAAAATAAATAGTTTATTTTGATGCATTATAATATTTCCAACAGTGTAATTTGAGTTCTAAGCATCCCAGAAACGATACAGAAAAACATAAAGTCAAACATGTCTTTTAAAAACACCAACATAGGCTTATAAGGCCCTTTCGCGAAAATGACGTCACTTCCGGTTTCGGGCAGGTAATGGCGGACATGCGATAATTCGCGCTGACGTATATGCCAACGTAGGAAGTGTTATGAACATCGGCAAAGCCTGTTTCTGGAATATTATGTTTTTGTTGCTGCAAGTTTGGAATATTATGTTTTTGTTGCTGCAAATGCTTCTTATGCAATTTTTGCAAAGCTATATGTGGAAGGAAACCGTGACCTAGGACAAGCTAATGGCATTAGATGTAAGTACAACTCCTCCGGTTTCACATGCAAAAAAAAATATTGCACTACCTTACGTGGTTCCAGTTCTACAGGGATTTAAACATAGTTAGGTAAAACGGAGTGTGCCTGCTCCGACCAGTTGTAAAGGGTTAATGATATATTTTATGTAATAATTTATAAAAATTTGGGTTAGAAACGATAGAAACGATAGAAGACAAATGGCACGATAGACACTTTTCTATCTCCACACGATATATATCGTCATATCGCCCAGCACTACTGCCATGTTTTAATAATTTGAACATCTGTTGCCATATATTTCTTCCTTGGTTCTTTCTGGAGTGCTGCCTTGAACGGAAAACTATACAGACTCTAACATCAAAGACAAATGCAGGATAGCCATCAAAAATGCTGTCAAACTTTCCAAGACCCATAATAGACTATTCATATTTTGTGGTAGGCTACCATGGCATTAATATCTGTTTAGATACTAAATATATCTATTCCCTGGAAATCTTTACTTTAGAGTAATGTAAACATCTTTATGTATAACATATTTATAGCAGAAATATGCAGATCAATGTTATTTCATGTGATCAGAGATGTGTCAAACACCCATCCTTTTTTAAATATACCTTACCAATAATAAATGCTTAGAAAATAACAATTCATTAAGAAATAAACAGCCCATTAATCTGGTTATTTATATCAAACCATGAAAGGCAAATGAAAAACAGCACACTAAATACCAGGATGGCAAATGTGGTAGAACAATCCAAACAAGCCTGCTGCAGGATGTGCATTGCTCTTACTTATTCTGGACAGAATGAGGCATCTGTGGATTTCTTCTAAAGGACTTTTTTGTGCTTGCCTTACGTGGTTTTACCCAGCATGCCAAACCATGACAGCTTAAAGTGAAAGTCTGTGGAGAAATGTTTAGTCTCAGTCACTCACCATTATTTGAATCTCGCGCTTGCAGACCTGAAGATCGTGTTCGTTGTTGACGTACATCCTCTTCAGAGCACAACGAACCCCTTGGTTTGTCTTCACGAGGAACACGATTGCAAAGCCACCTGCATGATGCAGAGAAACGACACATTTAAAATGTGCATTCAAAATAAAATCAAATCATCAATCTTATGAACCTTCTCAGGATACCATGACTTTGAACATTTAGCAGACGTGCTAATTTTTAAGCCTCAATTCTTCAGCAACTGTCAAGCTTTCTATCCATGTATATTCTTACATCAAAAAGCACTATCAGCACCAAATGGCACCGCCTTATAGCATAATATCTATTAGTCATGTTATTGCTGCGGGGTTTACGTAGAGGCCTACATTGAGGCCTAACCATCTGGTATAGCTCAGACCACAAATTTGTTGTGCAGAGTTTAGCTGTGGAGTCATCAATTTCAGGCAGACATCACAGCTTACATTACATCCTTCGCTCATCATGTGTAATGGCAGTATGGTACTATACAGCTGCAAGAGCATCAGTCTAGGTTGAGGGTTTAGAGCCACGTCTGGAGCGTCTATGTGACTACAGTAAAAGCTGACATTGCGATGAGCTGTCTTGCACTGTATTCTTGTATTATATGCAGACTGGGCACTCGCCGTGTAGTTGGCAGCCTAACAGAACTGATTAAAAGCATAGATACTGTGCAGTCTTTGGTTCAGAAAGCTCCTGATAGAATAAAGGGGTGTCTAAGTTACACAAGAGACTTTAAGAATACTTTAATGCAAGCATTACAACAGAATATACACAGCTGATGTTCACACAAGCCTATTCACTTGTTACTGGACATTAGAAATGCACACTCAGACTAAATGTATTGGTTTAACATAACTGTTAAAACTACTTTTTAGTGGTCAAGTTTCAGGCCTCTTATACAGCACCCATTATATTTTCCTGATGTTCCACATTTTCCTGCCAATGGCTGTTCTTACAAAAACCTTGAATACAGAATCTCTTTGACAGTAAACCTTTCAATTCAAAGAGATCACACATATGCCTGACATCAGGTACATCTCCACCTGCTTGGCTCACTCATCTGATTCATAAGAGCTAAAAGAAAATTGTATGCATGTGTGTTAGTCAGAGTACAGTTTGGATAAAGTAGCTTGCCTATGTTTTGCATTTATGTACCTGAAATACATAGATGCACAGCTCCATTATCCCTGTGGGAATGATACAAGGTTGCATCTCTGTTATGCGACCCATGCACTGGGCATGCAGGACACATATCATACTGTGACATGCATAGAAGGAGACAAGAGAACGGGCAAAACAAACAAACAAATGGCATCATCTGGTCTTTGCAACCCTTTCTTACCTTCAGCAATTATCTCTTCAACAGTGACTTGGTGTCGCCCGACAGTAAATGCTCGTCCAATGAAATTGCCGCCTGCGTGGCTGGACCCCGAGCTGCCTCCTCCTCCAGAACCAGGCCCGGAGCTGACTAACTCCCGACGGGAATCAAAGAACTTCCTCATAGTGTCAAAATGCCAGGGGTATTTGCGGCTTCAGATGAGCTATAGGTCCTTGTATGCACAATTATTGCAGTGATATAGATAATAAAGCAGCTCAGACTGTAACCCTAACGAGTCTATGTGGAGCCTGTAGTGATGTCTTTATGATTTATAATATTATGAGAACTCAGGTTTCTGGTGGCAAATTTCCCATTTGCTTGCCAGATCAAGACAGTTGGTGATAGCTAGAGCCGTTGCGACTAACTGTTATGTAAGTGAATTACACCACCCAGGAGGCTAAAGCATCTCCGGAGAAAGTATTTCTTTAGCTATCAATCCAGCTGTTCACGGTCGGCTGCTGCTGACGGGGATAACATTCGGTCCTTCTCCATCTCGTCCAGCCATTTTTAGGCTAGCTCAATGCTAGCTACTTACGCGCTATGACATTTCGTGTACGTTAAGGTTATCCAGGTTATCCTCTGAAGATAATGTCTTCGGGTGCGATGTAACCGACGTGTAACTCGTCTGACAGCGTTGCCAGCAAAAATATTTCCATCCTCAGCCAAGTGGAGCGACCGTTTGTTGCCACATAGCTAGCTGACCGTGTCGCTATTTAATTGCTTCCATTTACAATAAATAAATAAAAAAAACTATGATTTTAGTTAGCTAACGCATTAGCGCGATGAAGCCTCTCATCAACACAAACAAGCGTCGAATCGACAGTAGACTGAAGCCTCCGCCTGTCGCAGTTATAGCTGCGAATATGTAATCACAGACTCTGACATCTACCAAAACAGTAGACAGAGGTTTCAGCCCAGCGGTATAATCTCTGCAACCACAGCAATCTTTGGCTTCCACCGTTATCGCAACATCCTAGCTGTTGCTGTTGACGAGCGGACGGAATTATGGGTATTGTAGTTCAGAGCGCAGCTGCAGCCTCCCCCTCAACCTAGCTTATGTGATCATGTGGCGCGATTACGTCACGTCGCTCGCACGCGTGCATCCAAATGATAAAATAAAAATTCAATTATATAAAGACATATCCTGCATTTATGTTTTACTTTCGATTTTATAGGTTTAATTAAAAAACAATGGAGACAAAATAATGTAATTTTATTTTACAATTTATGTTGTGTATGTTCAATTTCATGGAATAAAGTGATTGAAAATAAAAAAAAAACATTCGAATATATTTATAATTTACAATAGATTTTACACAACATAAAATGTATCTGCATATCTCAAAATTTTGACTCTGAGTTATAAGGTAAAAAAAATTTCTGCAGTGGAACAAAACAAAAATGACCACTGTTTTCTGCCCCTTTAAGTAAATGCCTTGGCCGACGTTCCGCGAACGCACCTCAAAACGCGAACGACCCTGCAAAAAAACTGACGTCCGTGGGAGGTGCAAGAAAAACAGCTGGTAGTTATAAGCTGTAGAGTTCGCTGGACTGTGACGCTCTACCTTCGTGTCTGACTTCAGGCTCAGTAGTTTTGTCTCCGGGACAGGTAAGCTATACTTTAGCACCGGTCAGTCATTTATTTACGCTGTTTTGCGGTGTGACTTTGTCAGCGTGGAGATTAGGCGGGAGCTCCTCTGTCTATCTGTCTGCAGGGTGTGCCCACTGAGTTCAAGACAAGTTAACTGTAAAGTCTTCTGTTTCCTGACTTTTTAATCGATGCGATATACTCTTTATATTTCGTATCTAACCACGTCTGAACCATAGATCTATAAGGCATCGATCAATAAGTTTCAGTTTCAAGAATGTCTTTGGCACTATGAGTCTATTTCGTTTTTGAGCTTCAGCTTTCAGTTTATCCTTTTCTGTGAATTCACTGACAGTCCACTTGCTCGCTTTCGGAGAATCAGAATGAGCGTGAGCAGCCCAAACAGGTTTACTAACAGGAAAACTATAATCCAGCAGTTGTTAGAACTTTTCCCCCTCCATGCACGATCAAGTGCAAGAGTTTACCCTGAAAAGCAAGATGTTTGTTTGTTCACGCAAATGAGGATTTTTACATTAGGTTGCACTATTGCGCTTTGGCAACAGCAAGAATCGCATGCTTCATATTTACATTACACACCGCTAAGGTGTGGCCCTAACCCTAAGTGCAGAGTTTAGGCTCCCGTGTTTGAATATCAAATATCTCCACAGACAAATACTGGGAGATGAGTCATGTTATGTATAATTTATGGTAAAAACATTTAATGTGCTGGATCATAAGTGGATGGAAGTGGACAGGGTAAGTTGATCTCCACAGGGATAAAACCAGGTGGGAGTGTACTAGGTTTCCTCTCAGTGAAGTAATTACAGGTGTATCCAAACAAACACAAGTTTAATGAGATAAGCTCCCGGGAAACCACCACAGATGTAGGACACATGAGAACCTGTGACGAAACGTCGTGTGGTGGAAACCCTCTGTGAGATGATGACCTGTATACAATATTGATCAAAGGTTAACGAAGGCCACATTCAAACCTGTAACATCTTCCTGCCCCTGCAATGTAATAAAGTACTCATTGTGCATTTTTTTAATCTGTTCTTTTGTAGCTTTCAGGACTTCCAGTTTGAAAATCTACACTCTTCCTACAATGGCAGCAGTAAGTCTCTCTCAGCTGCACGGTCATGTAGTCACTGTGAATTTGCATCACCGGTAGGGAGTCACTGCACTTTTGACACAGCAGAAATGACACGCAATTCAAATTAAAGAAAGGGTAAAGCCTCAGCAACCCGCGATAAAGGTAGTTTATTAGATCGTTTTGTTTTGCTTAGTTTTTTTGTTTTTATGTTCAATGCAAGTCCCCTAAACAAGATCATAGAGCCCTTACAATTCAATCCTGCTTTTTAAAACTGTAAAATAATCTAACACTCATGAATAGAAGAATAATTATGCATTGTAGCACATATGCCTTTGACTTTAGCATAAATTATCAATAATCAGACATACTTTATTACACATATATTTTTAATTAATTCTGTAAAATGTTTACAAATGCTCATCTGCTTATCTTTACTTTTCTACTTATTGAAAAAGGTGAAATTTGCGATGGGCAGATAAGCTTCTGAGAAATGGATACTGGCTTTAGAATTGGCTCTTACACAGATTTGTTAAACTAGTTCAAACAAATTGATGTCAAAACATCAAGTCAAACCCTTCACATGTGTACATAGTGAGATTATTTTAAAATGGCATGAATGGGAAAAATGATTGAGTTGTACTTTAAGCTTCGTGTTTACTTATTTAATTTCTGTTTAATAGATTAATAATTGTATTTTTGTCATTTGTAATCAGATCGGAAACCGTGGAACCGTGACTGAAGCCGCTAATTTTAATCCCGACGCAGATGCCCAGAAGCTTAGAGAAGCCATGAAAGGAGCTGGTGAGTGATCCAACACCATTGTCACCCACTGACCATCAGCTAAAGATATCCTTAGCCCTCTATGGAGAAAATAAATTCTCCTTGGTCTCTCCCTTCTTCTGAAGGAAAGTTTGAAAACTAATTTCAACATTGCGCAGTGCTCACGCGGTCATGGGGTATCTTAGTGTTTCCTTTATAGTCCATTTGATTGGTAATCTTTTACTCTGACAGTGACTAATCTTTAACCTTTGTGTTTTACAACATTTTCACTCCTGATAAGGAAGGAAATGAGTCTTGCTTATCATGCAGGTTGTAGTAGTAGACTAGCTTTGTCATGGATTATGCTGTTTTAAAGCCAAGCAGGGAGATACTGTGAAGGTGCTATGTAGATACCCTCTAACATTCAGCATTTGGTAGTGTTAACAAATTCAGCAAATTCATGGAGAGGAATGTTCAAGCTGTTAGGGTTTGATACTCTAATAATCTTCTCCTGACTCTTGTTTGAGCTCCATTGGAAACAGATGGTTTCTATGGCCATGGGAACAAACAACCTTGTGTTAGGATAATCTCCAGGCCTGCAGCAGTGTCGCCCGACTCTACGGCCTACATAAAATGACCGAACCTATGCTTTTAAATGCATTTCCAGCAAAATAAATAAATATGGTCATTTTATTTCAAGATTGACAGCAGTTAAGATTACATAACCTGAGTCTATGAAATTTCTTTCAGGCACTAATGAGGCAGCTATCATTGAGATCCTGGCCCACCGTACTATTGCCCAGAGGCAGCGCATCAAAATGGCCTACAAACAAACAGTGGGGAAGGTGAGATGCAGCAAAAGTAGTCCATTCATAACTGAAGATGTGCCTTTGCATCTTAAATACAGTAATAATATATAAATGAGTTTGATGGACGCTGTTGGCAGTAGCAGCGGATGTGTTGCTTCTTACTCCGCTGTGTACTCTCACTGTCCTTATTTTAGGTGGGGTAAGGTGATAAGGTGCAAGTTAATCTTTAACTGCAAAGCAGAAATGAATAACACTTGCAAATAAAGGCTAATACAGACAGGGGGTTGTGAGTTTTCTAGAAGAGGAAGGTCTGAGTCAATAAAAACACAGGCTGAACCCACATAGGTGTGTTACCCACTGTCACTTCAGTTGTTTCCTGATTATAGGGCTCAATATATTAACAAAACGGGAAGCTTGAGATCTTTATTGTATTGACATATTAAGATAATATTTATCTCCCTGCACACTGTACACAATGCACATCTGGTACAAAGTCATTAAAAGCAACTGAAAGTTCACTGAGGGGAGCTATGGGAACAGCAGAGTGAGCGGAGTTGTTGCAGTCAGGAAAAGTGAGTCATGTTGCACATGCGGACACCCACACGGGGAGGGGGTGGGGCTGAGTGAACAAGCTCCTCTTTTCACAAAACTCTTTCCAAGAACCACACCCTCTAGCGGAGACCCAAATGCTGTTGGAATGAGTGAAGTCATGGTCAACATAAATCCATTTCACTCAAGTGAATGTTGTAGAGAGTCTGTGTTTGTTACACTGACACAGCCTAATAAATTCACTTAAATATTCAACTTAAGTTTTTTTATATCACGACAAATCACAACAACAGTCATCTCAAGGTGATTTATATTCTACTTCCATAGTCAAAGCCCGTATAATAATATGGAGAAAACCTGAGCAATTAGGCGACCCCCTATGAGCAACCACTTGGCAACAGTGGGAAGGGAAAACTCCCTTTTAACAGGAAGAAACCTCGGGCAGAACCAGGTTTAGGGAGGGGCAGCCATCTGCCATGACCGGTTAGGGGTGAGGGGAAGGACAAAAAGACAAAAACACACTGTAATACCTAATGATTAAACACAGAGTGCTGTGTAAACACACAGAGAGTGAAAAGAGGTGTGTAAAGCTGTCCAGCAGCCTAGTCCTATTGCAGGATAACTAAGTGAGGATTAGATTCACCTGTTCCAACATAACTACATGCTTTATCAAAAAGGAGGTTTTTAACCTAATCTTAAAAGTAGAGACGCTGTAGAGACCTGCATCCAAACTGGAAGCTGGTTCCACAGAAGCAGGGCCTGAAAGCTTAAAGTTCTGCCTCCCGGTTTACTTTAAATATCCTGAGAGTGAAGTGCTCTATTGGGATGATACAGTACATAAGCTAGACTCTAATTATTCAACACATTGTATGTGAGGAGAATGATTTTAAAGTTGATTCTGGATTTAACAGGGAGCCAATGACAAGGAGCCAATATGGGAGAAATGTGCTCTCTTTGTAGACACTGTCAGTATTCTTGCTGCAGCATTTTCAATCACTTGAAGGCTTTTCAGAGGGTTTTTAGGACATCATGACAATACTGAATTACAGTAGTCCAGGCTAGAAGTAATAAATGCAGGACTAACTTTAAAACAATAAGAACATTCATCTGTTTCCATCCCCCTTCAGGACCTGGCTGATGATCTGTCCTCAGAGCTGAGTGGGAACTTCAGGAGTGTTGTTCTGGGTCTGCTGATGCTGGCGCCTGTATACGATGCCTACGAGCTGAGAAATGCAATGAAGGTGATTGAAGAGGTTTTTGATAGAGCTGCTAGTCTTTTAGTAATGCGCCTGTATATTTTCCTATTGTCCCCAAGGTCAACATGTATTATCTGTGTATGCAAAGTCTGTTATTTTTATGTCACACAAATCACCATTTATGTTCACAGTCTTTGAATGACACACCTCTGTTGCTGTTATTTACATACTGTAGTTTATTTTGAGCTAATCCTGCACACAGTATCAGCCCTCTGCTGTTTTACAAATATGTAATAATCCGTAGCTCAACTTATATACATGTATACTTAAACAGTTGCACTGTTTATAACAGTGTGAAGTGATTTGGGGAAAATACTGAAGAAATTTGCTTGGGACTGGGAACCTCAGGAAGTGGGATTATGTGACAATAACAAATATACTGAATACCGCCAGCCTTTTCCTTTAATTCCCAATGTGCAGCTTACGGCATACTGATTTATTACAGGGGGCTGGAACCGAAGAGGCTTGTCTCATCGATATCCTCGCCTCAAGGTCAAACGAGGAAATAAAAGTCATCAACGACGTCTACAAGAAAGGTAACAGTGTCACCTCGTCAGGTCTCCCTACCAGCTGGTACCAATGATATATGATATTATGTAGCACCAACAAAACTCTGTGTTTTGTTAGGAGTTGCAATGACCTCCTTTATTAGAAAACACTGGATGCTGTAAATTATTCATAAAAGCCACTGCTGCTCTCTGTGTGGCGGTTTATTGTTGCTGAATTGTTCCTCTGTGGGTGAAATGAGAGTAGCTGGAAAGTGTTTATAAAGTGTCTTGATGCATTCTCAATCATCCAGGAAAGTAAATCTCCAAAAAGTTGATTCTGTTCATCTGGACGTAGCGTTTTGTGGGAGAAACGTTTCGTCACTCATCCAAGTGACTTCTTCAGTCTCAGCTGACTGCAGGTTTCCCCAATCTTATAAACAGTACATTTGCATAATGACTGAAACCAGCCCACTGAAGGAACAATGGGCTGGGAGGTCAGTTCCTTAATCTAATTATGCAAATTCTCATGACCATTGATCAGCAACCACTGACCAAAACCCACTGATCAAAGACCACTGATCAATGGCCATGAGTACCATTCACAGAGAGTTGAGGAATGGTTGCAATCACAGCATTGTAAGATGGTGACAGATGTACCCCTAGGCCCTCTCCTCGATTCAGAGATGGTCTTTCCCTTTTCACGTAAATGGCCTCCTTGACTCCGCGCTCAAACGGAGCAAATGTACTGTTTAGTGTTTAGTGGTAAGTGTAATTTTAAAATAAAAACTAAAAGAGTACAATGTCACATGATTTTATGTCTTTTTTTATTAATGGCAGAATATGAGAAGAAACTGGAAGATGCTGTAATTGGGGATACATCTGGAATGTTTCAAAGGGTTTTGGTCTCTTTACTCACGGTGAGCAAACTTTGACCCACAACCTTTTTATAGTGTTATTCAGTGTGCGAAACGCTGGCCGGAGACGCAAAAGTAGACAAGCAATTACACCGTCCAGACCAACTGAATCTTCTAATATTTCCAATGCTTATCTGAATTTCACTGTATCTCCAAACTGTGTTACAAAAAAACAAAACAAAAAAAAGTCATTTGTTGAACATTTTCTGATGTAACTGCCCTAAATCCTCATCCAGCAAACCGCTGTTCTGTTCCAGTTTGTTTACAAAGCTTTTATCGGATGTCTGATCATTTACAAAGCTGACATAAGTGAATATTTATCTATTTTGCATTTTTACCAAACTGTGTTAATCCAAAGAACGGACACTGTTTGACAGCTTTAAGTTAAAATTCATAGAAAATAAACAAAAGAAAAATAAATTCGGCTTGTTTTAAAATTTAGAACTTTTGCAATTTTAGCAATCCAAAAAGTAAGAAAACCCAAACATTTTGGACTTTAGTGTGGTATTTGCATGCAGCATCACAAATACTACCGTTGTCAAATAGAACAAAGTCAAGCTGTGTAGATTATAAGTATGAAGTATTAACCTCCTGGTATTTACTAGCAGGTTCAGCCTTACTTGTAAAATGTCAGTTGGACCTTTATCTAATATCTTTTCTTCAGGGAAGAGGAAGAATGAGTCACTTCTGCATAATAAAATAACCAGTTAACATTACTTTTTTCTGTTGCTTAATCTTGTACGCACGTTCTCTTGAGCTGACGCATCTCCTGATTTGCAGGCTGGACGGGATGAAAGCACCAATGTGGACGAGGCCCAGGCTATTCAAGATGCCAAGGTAAAGGTTCAGGTCACAAGGGAAAATGGTGTATTTAACTCCCCCTGTTACACAGGCGTAGAGACTGGTTGACAACAATTTTATGTCTGTGATCGTAGGAAATCTATGAGGCTGGTGAGGCTCGATGGGGCACAGATGAGGTTAAATTCCTCACAGTGCTTTGTGTGAGGAACCGAAACCATCTGCTGCGAGGTACTATAAGTGCTTTGTGTCATGTGAAAATACTTTGCGTTGCCTTACTTCCTTAAATTGGCCACCAAAGGAATTTCAGTTAATGATTATATCAAATCTATGACCAAAATCACTTGTTAAATCACATAATCTTTTAATTAGTGAGTCATCAGGTCACTATTGGCAACTTCCTTATGAATAATGTTATTTCCCACTCCAGTGTTTCAGGAGTATCAGAAGATTTCTGGAAGAGACATTGAGGAGAGCATCAAGAGGGAGATGTCTGGCTGCCTGGAAGACGTCTTTCTGGCTATAGGTGTGTCTTTTCAGTTACGTGATCCTTCAGATGAAGTCTAAGATACACGTGGGTTCAAATTAGCACAGAAAATAAATAAATAAGCAAGCTTACAATATTTGCTGCTAATTTACCAGGTGGTCTATGTAAAGTTTAGTGCAGAAACACACAAATACACTGATCAGTTGACACTAAATATTTAAAAATCCACAAAATGAGGAATTGCAGGTTGACTGAAGGCCTACTTTTCAGTCACAAGAGATCAAATAAATGCTGCTGTTCACATTTTTTCTTTAATATATTAATCAAGTAGAATAAATTGTTTTTCTGCATCATACACTACGATTTGCATCTTATGCGCAGTGATTTGTTTTCTACTTTGCAGTGAAATGCATCAGGAACAAGCCGGCTTTTTTTGCTGAGCGATTATACAAATCAATGAAGGTAAATATTTCATGCAGTAATACATAGCTACTTTTCTTTCTTTCACTTCCAGATCTATCATAAAACAACCACAAATATAAAGAATTACTTCTATTAAGTGCTACTGTATGCAAAAGCCTCCTGTCACCCCTCATTTCTGTATATTTTGCTAGGAAAATGGGAAATGGGTTCAGGGATTTATTCAAAAGTGTGCAAACATACATGGAAAGAGAGCATATAAGGCAAAAACAGAGCTTGTGCAATTATAGTGAGCCTGCAAAGTCAATATTTGGTATGACAACCTTTATACTTCAACGCAGCCTGAACTCTCTCAGACAGTTTTTCTTGTAATTTCTTTAAATAGTCTGCAAGTATAGTTCAACTCTGGATGTTGGCTGCCTTTTATCCTGTTCTCTGCTTCATTAATGTTGAAGTTGGACCTCAACATTAATGGCTTCTTGACAGCTATTGAGCTCATTTCTGATGAGGGTATGGCAAACAATAGATTGATCAGTTGAAGGGCGGGATGTATCTTTCAGGTCCTGTGGCACGTGGCCCACTATGGTATATAAAACACTTTTATTTACCTATATACCTATATTTTTCCTTCTTCAAACAGCACTTGTCTAACATTCACACACTCTAAAGAGTGCATCAGGGGAAACTTGGAGTTCAATATCTTTCCCAGAAATATTTAGCCATGCAGACATGCATCAAACCACCGACCACTCAGTTGGTAGGCGACACCCTCTACTTCCTGAGATGCAGCCAGCCTTGCATCAGGTCTTTGTTGGATTTTTTTTTTAAATTATTTCTTAAAGACGTGACTTTCAGATACTGTTGATCTGATGTAGATGGTTTCTTAAGCCTGCCACTTTTTCTTTTGTTCTCACAGTTTCTTCCAAATTTTTAAGGACACACTGCACGGCATGCTGAGATTTGCCCAGGTTTCAGCTAATAGCACCTTGTTGGTACAAAAATACAATTTCACGCCTGTCAAACTTTGTTATTTTTGACATTACTATTATTATTATGTTTTTGTAGGTTCAAATAAAAGAAAAGGAGCAAATTGTGTTTTTAGAACAAACACAATTTTTGTGACAGGCTGTTACTGTAGCCTGTCACAAAATGCCTAAAGACAACAATTTAAACCTGGTTCTTTGCTAAGCTGTCCTCTTTTTTATGCTTCTATAATTCATAGTTTAGTGTTAAGTGGTTTGAGCAAACAAAAAACATCCCTGTGAAAATGGAAATGAGAGGAAAAATCAACCATTGTCCAAAGGAAAAAATCTGAAAGACCTTCAGAGAGCCTGAATAATGATTGCTCAAAACTACTTTGTACAAGGAAGTCAGGCTTCTTGTTGGTAGAAATAAAAATAAAAGTGGCTCAAGATTTTTGCACAGCACTGTATGCCATAATATATTATGAATTAGGCCAAAAAGAAATCAGTCCGAGGCTGTTATAGTCTGCGGCAGAGTCCAGTGCAGTACAAATACAGTTTTTGTTTCTCTCTTTCCAGGGCCTGGGCACTACAGACAGCATCCTTGTCAGGATAATGGTAGCCAGGGCTGAGATTGACATGTTGGACATTAAAGCACAGTTCCTGAAGATGTATGGAAAAACTCTACACTCCTTCATAAAGGTGAGGCACCAAAGACAGGGGACGTTAACGCCCTTTCGTCAGCAAAAGCTTTGCTCAGCTGGGACTCAGCTGGGGTGTAGTATATGCGCTTCTGATTTTATGTAATGTCCTTATGTTGTTTTGAAATGTTGCAAGATAATATTTAAGATAATTTTGGGGGGGGGGGGGTTCAGAAGCCTTGAAGTCGTAAAAATATGTTCTTCTTTCCCCCCCCCCCCCCCCCCCCCCCCCCCCCCCCGTAGGGAGACACATCTGGGGACTACCGCAAAATCCTGCTCCAGCTCTGTGGAGGCGAGTAAAGAAAATCTCACTCCAACATTCAGCCATGTGTTTACTGTGGAATCTACAATATTGGCTTTTTTTTTATTACAGTTTGTTCATCTGTGCTTTTTTACATTTCACTGTGCCTTATTTGACGCTTTCTAAAAACAATTAAACCAAAGATCAGTGACCTGTGCAGAGATTTCTGTTTTTTTCTTGTCCTTGTTGTTGATGCTGTGTTAAGGATTTATTAATTGCATTATAGAGAGTGAAATTTATATGCTTTCCACATCTTTAAAAGCAACAAAAAGATGGATGTTGCCAGCATCTAGCTATTTTTACAGTGCAGCATTTTCATTACCATCTAGTCAATGAAGTCCATTTGTTTAATTGGTAGCAGTTCCTCATTTGCCAAGTCAGCCCTTTATCATTTGATTCAATTACTTAACAAGATGCTATCTTGATTTGGGAGGCAGTACGGCATGCTCTAATCAAGTTATCGGGAATGTCACATAAAGTATAAACTTACAGCTCAGTGTCTGAACAATAGACCCAGGTAATGCTATAGTGTGCAGTGGTCAAGGTGAACACCAGGTGGAACCAAAACAACTCTAAATAGGAGCTGTGGGCCCATAAAAGTCAAGTCAATGAAGAGGCCCCTTTAAACTTCCATTCTCAGCTGCAAAAAGAAGTCTGATTTTATAGATATTTGAAAAATGCCCCATTGCTTACTTCAATTTTTACCTCAAGGTCTCAGTCACTAGTTTCAGTTCTTCTTCAGTGAAGCAAGACGTTCATTTTCTTACATTTTGGTCACTTCTAATGCAAAATGGATGAAAAAGCAGAGTATGCTTTATGGCGGTCCTAGTGAGTGATCAGTGTACAAAACGAGAATGCACTGGTCTCCAGATCCATGACATCCTGACATCCATATTTTCTGTAATGTTTGTTTGCGCCCTGGACAATCTGGTGGCATGTTCAACCGTATAAGCGGGCTCCTTGCTATTTTATCTGGCCTGTTTTTATAGCTTGAAACCATTTAAGAAGGAAAAAAGAAGGCGTTTTCAAGGCTGTCTTGAAGTTTTAGAGGCCCCAAAAGGCTGCTGTGTTGTTTAGCCCTGGATAGTTATCGTGCAAAGTCTGCCGTATCGCATTGTTATATACAGTGGCTTGCAAAAGTATTCGGCCCACTTGAACTTTTCCACATTTTGTCACATTACAGCCACAAACATGAATCAATTTTATTGGAATTCCACGTGAAAGACCAATACAAAGTGGTGTACACGTGAGAAGTGGAACGAAAATCATACATGATTCCAAACATTTTTTATAAATAAATAACTGAAAAGTGGGGTGTGCGTAATTATTCAGCCCCCTGAGTCAATACTTTGTAGAACCACCTTTTGCTGCAATTACAGCTGCCAGTCTTTTAGGGTATGTCTCTACCAGCTTTGCACATCTACAGACTGAAATCCTTGCCCATTCTTCTTTGCAAAACAGCTACAGCTCAGTCAGATTGGATGGACAGCCCTTTGTGAACAGCAGTTTTCAGATCTTGCCACAGATTCTCGATTGGATTTAGATCTGGACTTTGACTGGGCCATTCTAACACATGGATATGTTTTGTTTTAAACCATTCCATTGTTGCCCTGCCTTTATGTTTAGGGTCGTTGTCCTGCTGGAAGGTGAACCTCCGCCCCAGTCTCAAGTCTTTTGCAGACTCCAAGAGGTTTTCTTCCAAGATTGCCCTGTATTTGGCTCCATCCGTCTTCCCATCAACTCTGACCAGCTTCCCTGTCCCTGCTGAAGAGAAGCACCCCCAGAGCATGATGCTGCCACCACCATATTTGACAGTGGGGATGGTGTGTTCAGAGTGATGTGCAGTGTTAGTTTTCCGCCACACATAGCGTTTTGCATTTTGGCCAAAAAGTTCCATTTTGGTCTCATCTGACCAGAGCACCTTCTTCCACATGTTTGCTGTGTCCCCCACATGGCTTGAGGCAAACTGCAAACGGGACTTCTTATGGTTTTCTGTTAACAATGGCTTTCTTCTTGCCACTCTTCCATAAAGGCCAACTTTGTGCAGTGCACGACTAATAGTTGTCCTATGGACAGATTCCCCCACCTGAGCTGTAGATCTCTGCAGCTCGTCCAGAGTCACCATGGGCCTCTTGGCTGCATTTCTGATCAGCGCTCTCCTTGTTCGGCCTGTGAGTTTAGGTGGACGGCCTTGTCTTGGTAGGTTTACAGTTGTGCCATACTCCTTCCATTTCTGAATGATGGCTTGAACAGTGCTCCGTGGGATGTTCAAGGCTTGGGAAATCTTTTTGTAGCCTAAGCCTGCTTTAGATTTCTCAATAACTTTATCCCTGACCTGTCTGGTGTGTTCTTTGGACTTCATGGTGTTGTTGCTCCCAATATTCTCTTAGACAACCTCTGAGGCCGTCACAGGGCAGTTGTGGAGCTGTTTTGCAAAGAAGAATGGGCAAGAATTTCAGTCTCTAGATGTGCAAAGCTGGTAGAGACATACCCTAAAAGACTGGCAGCTGTAATTGCAGCAAAAGGTGGTTCTACAAAGTATTGACTCAGGGGGCTGAATAATTACGCACACCCCACTTTTCAGTTATTTATTTGTAAAAAATGTTTAGAATCATGCATGATTTTCGTTCCACTTCTCACGTGTACACCACTTTGTATTGGTCTTTCACGTGGAATTCCAATAAAATTGATTCATGTTTGTGGCTGTAATGTGACAAAATGTGGAAAAGTTCAAGGGGGCCGAATACTTTTGCAAGCCACTGTATATTATGATGCAAAAGCTTTCAAAGAAATCATTTTGTTTTATTGCGTTCAGTTTAATCCTTTTTTACAAGCACCTTTGGTAAGTTCTATTCACAAAACAGAAATAGAATTTGGTATTTCACTGTGCACTGTAATATATGAGCTAATCAAGGTAAACATTATAAAAGACCACTTAGAAAGAATGACTGGACAGGACATGTAACTACAGCAAAAAACAACTAGACAAGGTGACAATAAGTCGATACAGCAAACACAAGCGACGACATTTTATATCTCGAGGAATGCACCAATAGCAAGGTCACACACGGAGGTCATTTCTTTATATTTACTTCAACATGTTAATAATTATCCCTAAATAGTCCTGTGTAAAGTGAATGAACACAGCACTGCAGATGTACCAGACAGCACAAGAGAAATAACAGCAAAGCAAGAAAACCTCCAGCAAACAGTGTGTGCTAATGCATACTGTACACTCAGCCCTCTGCTGACATAAGTGGGCGGTAAGCTGTGACAGAAGATCATTATCAACAATATGGATTTGCCAACAAGTAAAAAGGTATGCTGCTTTGGCTTCAGGACCAATGTGGCTGTCATGTTATCGTAAAAGGTGGAAATATGGAAAAGTGTTTCAAGTTCACAGTAACTTACGCAAGACTGGGAAAATGAATGTATATGCGTGTTTCTTAAGGTGAATTGGCATCATAAACCACAACTTCTTTTTCTTTTTTTCTTTACATTCAGTTTCAGATTTGCTTTGTTTGTGATTCAAGCCTCATTCAGTACACATGCAGGAAGTAAAAGACAGTACTGGTTTAAAGAGGACTTGACTTACATGTACATGAGCTTAAACTACCAACATGCCACTGCAGTCAACAGCATGCTGAATGAAAGAAGTGGATGAGTAAACAAATATGCATCATGTTCTGCTTTGACATTTAAGATGACAAGAAGCTTGAATTTTTCTTGTTGCATCTTCCAGAATGTATGTGAAGGGAAAATGAAAGACGTAAAAAGAATTTAAGAGGGCGGCATAGTGCCTGGTTCACTGTGTTTTCATGCCAAGAAAGTGGTGGGTTCTCTCCAGGTAATCTGGCCTCTGTCACAGTCCAAAAACATTCATGTTATATTAATAAATGGTTATAAATTGGCTGTAGGTGTGAGTGTGACACAGTGGCTTTACCCACTTGGCTCATGACAGCTGGATAAGCGAGTTGCGACCCTGAATCAGGTGAGTAAAAGAAAATGATCAGATGATGGGTTTAAAGAAGAAAAGCAGTTTAGCGCTAGTAAGGACCTGATCATTTTAGCAAAAAAGCAGATTCTCCTGAATGCCACATCTTAATTGTAACCTCGCCCTCTAGTGGCTATATGCAAGCTACCACACTGGCAAGAACCCAGGTGACTCATATTTGTTTTGCTGTTGTGATCATTAATATGAATTTTAAATAAGACTTTTGTGTGACCTTTGCACAAATATTATTGTAGCTATGACTAAGTAAGTCAAACCCAAACCTGATCTTTATCTAAGCTTCACCAAAGTGTTTTTTATGCTTAAACCTGACAACCTACACTCAAAAAGTGAAATTGGGTGGTCATTACATTTGCAAGAGTCTAACTTGTAATTTGAACAAAATAATTATATGTTTCTATGTTGAACATAATTTAATCAACAACTTAATACTTGTTATTAATTTATTCTTACTGAGATGAAGTGATACAGTCTAGCAAGGGTGGTTAGTTACTTGATTTCACAAGATCACGTGAGATTTCAAACCAAAGGAAAATCACTGGGGTTATAAGAGGCAGAAAAGTATACACACACCATGCTCTTGCTTTTTATTGTGATTTAACCTGTCAAAGACAAAAACATAAAGAAAATTCTGTATCAAGCCTTGACTCCTGCTGTGGCGTGACAGTTCAGTGGCACGGTGGTTAGCCCTGTTACCTCACAGCAAGAAGGTCCTGATTTCAAATCTACCAAATGGCTGGGGCCTTTTCTGTGTTGTTCTCTCTGGGTCCTCAGCCTTCCTCCCACAATCCAATTAACTGATGACTCTAAATTGCTCAAGGTGCAAGTACCCAGGACTTACATGCCATTTGGAGGCAACAAGTCAGGTTTTTGCAGTGTACTTGTTTCATTGTTTCCTGAAAAAACCTGACTAGTTGCCCAGAAAATGCACAGAAGTACAGGGTACTTGCGCCTTGTTGCCCACAAATTGCAGACAAGTACAGGGTACTTACAGTGTAATTGTTTCATTGTTTTGAGGGTCTTGCATGTGACTCTATAATATGGCTCGCATACCAGAAAACCTGACCTGTTTCCTGCAAAATGCACATAAGTACAGGGTACCTGCGCCTTATTTGTGGGTCGTGTTATAATGTGTTACCAAACAAAATATAATAAATGACTTTATATTAGCATTAAATACTTTGTTATACTAACGTAATATGCGTGGGTGGGATTAACTCAATTAAATTAAGCTGATTAGTCATTAATTATGTTGGTCCAACTCAAATACTTGAAGTTGAAATAACAGAATTGCCTAATGCTAAAATAAAGCAATTTAATAACATGGAAATCCTTTCCATCATTTTTTGTGGCCTTTGAAATAGCCAAGCAAAAATGTACTGACCCTCACCAAGTGCTTACAGCATCATTGTTGTCCAAAGATAAAACAGAAGTGACTGCAGAAACTCTAGTTCCACATCAGCCACAGGTCACTAATGGGCTGCAGAGTGTAGTGAAGGTCAAACACCTGAGCCGCCTAATGGTGGGTGTATACAATAGAGAGAGCGTTGCTATATTTTTCACATATATAATCAATTTTTGTTTAACTTTCAATTTGGCTTAGTTTCCCAAAGGCCACATTAACCACCTTCTTCTGCTTCTAAGCAAAACAAGCTGTGACATTTTGACAAACGTGGACAATCAGTGATACACCGTCATGTTGTTGTACTTCAGAAATGGCAGGGCAAAATTATGCAGGAAATATGTTATATGTTGCTTGGTAATGATGTGCAGCTGCATTTTTTTACAAGATTTTCACACATGGCCACCTGCTGGGACAAAGAAATGACACTAAATACCTCTTTCCAGCAGTGTGCCAGTGCAAAGCCAGTTCTGTGTTTCTGTTTGAGCACCAGCCCAGATATCAGTGGATCTGAGAACTACTTATTATTATGTATAGTATTACCAGAGATGGGAAGTAACGCGTTACAAGTAACGTGTTACTGTAATCCGATTACTTGTTTTCAAGTAACAAGTAAAGTAAGGGATTACTATTCCAAAGAAGGTAATTCGATTACTGTTACTTTCCCGTAAGCACGCTGCGTTACTGCGTTACTAAAACCGTGATTTTTTTTTGCGAGAGTGTCTCATGACAATGATGTAAGCCAGTGCCACGTTCGTGGCAACAGATATCGAGTGCGGGAGAGAGTATGAGCGTGCAGCGTTTAAAGCGTGGAAGTACTGACCTTACTTTGAGTTTGATTCCGTAAAAAGTGACAAAAACATTAGCGTCCGCTGCTCACTGCGTGGGAAGAAAACTTCTTTTTACAGCGAAAAAACCCCCTAAACTTCTGAGCCAGCACCGACAGTAGGGCTGTGCGATATGACCAAAATCTCATATCCCGATATAACACATTTATCGTTCTGACAACGATACAAATCACAAAAATGTAACATTTTATGTAAATTCTGTGACTCTTCGGCAACTTGCATGAAGTGTTTCCAGCTGGGCGTCCTTTACCTGGAGTCCAGTGTTTTAACCGATGCATGAAACTATACACTTTTAGACATAAGTTGTAACGGCCACCATTTTCTTTGAAAGTTTGAGACTAAGGTTTATTTTTTTAGCACCTGACGGCTTTTTTTGCTTCTCATCCGTAAACTCTCCGCATACTCTTTCACGTGATTCTTTATTTTGAAAAGTCTCAACAGGATCTTGAGCTTTGTTTTCCCACGTAAACCTTTCACAATAAACAAGCGGACAGCGGAGCCACGCGATGGTTTTACCATTATTGTTGCTAACGACAACACGTAAAAACAGGCGCTTGTCCGTCCGTAGTGTGGTTATATTAAATATAAGAGAAAGAGAGAACATTAAGAAATTAATATAGCCGCTACAGTGACCATCAAAACGATGAAAAAATATTGCCGTAAACAGTTTATTTTACGACACCACGAAACAAACGATAGCATCATAGGAAACGATAGACCAGGGGTCGGCAACCCTAGGCACGCGTGCCACAGTTGGCACGCGAAGGGTTAACTGATGGCACGACCACAGCTGGACTGGCCATCGGCCATACCGGGCATTTGCTCGGTGGCCCGGTGATATATATATATTTTTTTGTGACGGTATAAACAATGAAAGGTGGTGGATTGGCCAGATGCTGGTCGGTGTGTAAAAATAACTCATTTGTTTGGTGGTGGCTATGGCGAAGCTTCCTCAGATTCAGTAACATTAGCAAGTGGTGGAGGCCAGCAGGTCGATGAGGGAAAGGGGAGGCAGGAGGAGCAGAGACCCGAGGCGGCCGCCGGTCCGAGTGTCAGGTGAACTGAACTTGAGGTAAGAAGTTATGACCTGCAGTCTATCTGGGTCAGATATAAACCAAGTTTAGTTGTAGTTTATTTTCGTTGTGCTTACTTTTTACAATCACTTACAATAACTCGTACTGCCTACTAGCTAGCATGACGGAGTTTCTATACAGCTGGGTGGGTGCTATGTTACTGATGTTGAACTTTATTTAATTCATAAGGTTAGTTAGTAGAGTTGCCAACCGTCCCATAAAAAGACGTATTCAGAGAAAATATTACGCGTTTTGTGTTGAGCTGAGAAGGGGACTGAGTTTGTCCCGGACTTCAGCTAGAATGGAAAAAGACACAAAGCTGGATTTATTCTGTCTTTACGCTGTCAGCTGCCTCTTCTCTCATTCTCTCCCCCTCTCTCTCCTGTTGCTACTTCAATCATGAAACTGATCAGTGATCAACTGATCGGCTTTTCTCTCTTGTTTGTTTATCGCCCACTTTGCGCCAGAAAGAGGAAACCGCCGGATGTCGCGCTAAACAACAGCAGCACGTTTAAGCTTGATCAGATCAAATGTATTTAATATTACTTTCTAGTAGCTGATGTTTGCTGGAGCCACAGCTGTAAAAGCTGCTGGTCATGATGTCGGTTTGTATATCTGGTGAGAGGGAAACATGAAGATGAAACCAGGAGATGTCCTTACTGAATCATCAGAGCTGAACAGGTGATGGAGAAACAGGTTTACCTTTTAGGTGGCATGAATGAGTTGAAGGAAGTTATGAACTGTTTCTGAGAGACAAATAACACCAGCATCCTTTTCTATGTAGCTGACAGCTGGTAACTGTGCAGGGGCGGGTCTAGCAAAGTTTTGCCAGGGGGCCAGGTAGGGCATTAACAGGGAAAGGGGGGCACAAAGAAATACTTTTCTTTCTTATTCTCATTTAAAATGTCTGGCTTTTATTAAATAATTATCTGAAGCTTACAACCAAAGTTTTTATCTGACATAAAATGTATAGAAATCATACATATACCAACAAGACTGTACATCACTGTCACAACAGCGTCTGTTTTCATTCAAAGGCTTTATGGCTTTAATACTTGGTGGGCCGGTCTTTAGTCAAAATGCCCGGGCCAATTTTTTGTCCCAGTCCAGCCCTGGGCACGACACGCAGTGAATTAATCTGAGAAGGTGCATTAAAAAATAAATGGCAGGGAAAGCGGTGCACATCGCAAACTAGCTTGCATAGACACATTAGTTGTGCCACTTCTTAATGACGGTATCTTAGCTAACAAACCCAACTACCAGTTTCAACTTGTAATTGGCTAAAAATAACTTCACCTACCGGTGAGGGGGACGTTGTTAGCTTTCCACATTCCGACACTTCAAAAGCTTCAGGAGCTGTCTGCTCAGCACAGCATCAGCACCACGGAAATACACGGATACATCCGTAGACTCGAGACAGAATTCACAATGCGTTTTTGGGACTTTCAGGTGTATGGACCAATGTTTTATTTTCTGATCAAACCAGAAATCTTTAATGAGCAGCTAGATTTGTCTCGCATTAACTGGCTGAGTTAATGCCAGTTAATGCAACATCGAAGCAGCTGGAATCCATAGATGTGCGTGTTCATGGAGCTTGCATTTTTACCTGCTGGACATCACTACCTGACAAGGTTAACTGTTTTCAGAACATTGCAGAGGCCTTATTGACAGTATTTGGCTCTACATATCTGTGTGAGCAGATTTTCTCTCACATGAGTGTCCTCAGGTAGCCGTCTGAATGCTGGACACTCGGAGACCTGTGTTTCTGAGTGGGAGACCAGAGATCACATTAACATGTGTGTCTCTGTATTAACAAACATGCCATATTGGCCCAGTTTATTTTACTTATCATTGTTGTGAGGAGACCATAAATAACATTTGTATTTTCTGTTGTACAGTCCATTTGCTGTTATGGATAAAAAGTGTTTCAAAATAGCTGATAACTATTCACTAATAGCTGCCAACATCTGCGAACAAATATAATTCTATAAAGGAGTTCTATATAGTGTGTAACTGTTAATATAGAGCGTTATTAAATTTACTGCTAATGCAATCATATGGCACACTGACTTCTGAGGAAATTTTAAATGGCACTCGCCATCAGAAAGGTTGCCTACCCCTGCGATAGACGTTTTTATATCGTCATCCGATATATATCGTTATATCGAACAGCCCTAACCGACAGTACGCTGCCACGGGAATGTGAAATTCCCAGATCCTTCCATTGACCACTACAACACACCTGCACCAGGGCAAACCTCCGCCTGCCCCACTACACAGGTGAAAATAGAGCAACAGGACCGCTGAGTCTTTGATTTTATTTATTTTCTGCTGTGTTTTACGTGCATCTATTTGAAAGAGTGAGTGTAAATACAAAAAACTATTTTATTTTATATGCTGGACTGTGCAGAAAATAGGTGTAAATGTTAAACAAATTTCTTCCAATCAGAGAATGTTGCATATAATTTAATGTTTGCTTGATGCATAAAGTTAAAAGATTAAAACTAATAAAACTAGTTTCAAAAGGAGACTTTTTCATTTGATTACATTTTATATGATGGATTATGCAGAAAAAATAGAATTGGGCTGAAAGATCTATTGCTTTATTACCTATTCAGGTTGTAAATCATTTTTTTAGTAACTAAGTAACTAGTTACTTTTTGAAAATAAGTAATCAGTTAAGTGACGGGATTACTTTTTTGGGGAAGTAATCAGTAATTAGTTACTGATTACTTTTTTCAAGTAACTTGACCAACACTGAGTGTTGTGCCCAGCAATTATGTGGTGCTATGCCACTGTGAATTTGTTGGCACCGGAACCAGTCTTTTTTTTTTTTTTTTTTTGGTGTAAGTGTGTGGAACCGGTTTTAGATTGGGCATTGACACTGTGTCAGTGGAAAAGAGGTGTATGAGAGCATCGAAGGTGGACAAAAACAGCATGTCAGTGGAAAAGCATAACAAAAAACTGAAAGATTTCAACCTGTGAGGAAATGCTCCATAGGTTCACCATCCTGAGTACTCAAGTGATCCATTATTTAAGCATAAAAATGAATTTTTTGGACTTTCAAAGTTAAGGTTCACAGCTGAAATCTGAAGCTATTTGTTTAGGAATTTTTTTATTATTTATAAAGCTAAACAGATGTTCATCCCTCATTTTTGCTTTACTTCAAAGGGACGCCTTAATTACCTTTAAAGAAATACAGATTTAAATATTTTCAGTGACATGAAAGCTGAGCAAATGGGCCCATTAATGAATTTCACAGAAATTCATTAATGGGCCATTAATGGGTTTAATGAATTTCACAGAAATTCATTAAACAAAAATAGAGGGTATTATGTGATCTGAAATTTGCTCCATAACATGATCATTATTCATTGCTTTCCTGCTCAGTATTGATCCATTACTTCATTCTCATCTAGTGGGATTAAAGTAATTTATTACCATTCCTCGGTGTATAATCCTGAGCATATATACTTAGTCTGACCAACTTTGTGCTCTTTTACTTTGGAAATTTTATTTGGGGTTCAGCTTGACTAATCACCAAGGCCTTTGTTGAAACATTTGCTTGCTTCATGAGGGAAAAACACATTACCCAAATGTGTTTGCATACACAAACATGTTGTGTAAATTAAAGCAAATGCCGGAGGAGCAGGCGAGGTGCAAATGCCTGCGGTGGATCATAATTTAGCTCCCAATTTACACAAGCAAACAAACAAAATGCTCATCGTGTTCAATCGCTGAGAGATTAGGAAGAAATTTGCATAACACAAATCAGTCACAGGAAGTGGCAGGCAGGTGGGGTGGGGGGTGGTGGTGGTGGTTATTGTTGGGGGGGGGGGGTGTCTGACATTGACTCACTCACTGTTCAATCGCTGTTCAAACTGTCTTGTTGAAAGTTTTCTTTGAAGTTTTCTCTCTTTCTATGTAAATAAGTTCATGTCTGTGGATCAAATCTGATCCTCATTTGCAAAATAATGGACATTTCACATCATCTTCAGCCTGGTTGTCGATACTGAGTGCATAAAAAATGCAAATTGCTAAAAATATTTCCATTCACATTTACTTCTTATAAGTCAGATGATAATTTAGTGCACAGTCATTTTCTAGGTGGTCCATTTTGAAGGCTGTGAGTGCAGTAAATGGGCAATGCAGAAAATCTTAATTAATTAAGGTAATTTCCTTCAGGGAATAAAAAGAAAACTGGTGTACAGCTGCTCTCGGGACTGACTGAGGACCACCCAAGTTCTGATAATACACACACACACACACTCACAGTCACACACACAGTCACACAAACATTAATATGGACTAAATTCTGGCAAAGTCACAGGGGAAGACTTAAGCTGTTGTTGCGGTTGAATGCATTGAAACCAAATGTGTTATTTGGACACATAGCTGCAAGTGCAATGAACTAGAATTTAACAAATCAAATATTAGCTTTTTCAAGACAACCAGAATATGAAAGAGATTTGTTCAAAATCCCACAAATCCACACAGATCTTTTTAAAGACTGCGCCAAATGTTAGGCACATGAAAGCCATCACATTCACATACACATGGATTCACATACAGACTACATACTAATCTATAGTCTGCACACACCTGTACATTCATTCAAAATGTATGGAAAGAAAGTTGTGTCAGTGCAAAACACAATTTCTCACCACGTTCTTTTATCCTACACAGATTTGTGTGTTTTGTTGTTTGTTGTTTTTACTGAAAGCTTCAGATACCGGTCACAATATTCTCTCTGTGTTATCCAGAAAATCAAACGCACAGACAGCCAAGTAGCTACAATTTTCTCCTTATTTTTCTTTTAAGCCTTGGATCCTTGGATTGTAGACTTGTGCTATATAACACCGCTTTAAAAAAACCCAACCTGTATGTGCGTTCCCTGTTAATTAAATCGTAAATATATAAAGATAAAGATTCAACCTGCTTGTTAAAAAAAATTCCCAGGGTATCATTTGGATTGGCGTCTTGGATTCCTGCTTTGATTTCATTATTATTCCAGTCATGTTACGCTTCAGTTCTTTGGTTCAGTTCTCATTCGTATTTTGATTTACTTGCCACTGTAGTGCTAGTTTTATTTTTTTGTGATTTTGAGTCTTTGTTCTTGTGAAATTGATTTCTGGTTTCTATTCATTTTGTTATTCCAGCCTCGTCGGGGCCTCGCTGTCTGCGCTCTTAATGTCACGTTCATGTGTCCTCTGTGCTTCACTGTCAATTATCTTTTGTTTGTTTACTGATGACTAATGACCCACACCCTTTTTCACACCTTGGCTCATGTGATAAGGCACGTGATCAATAGTGAGTCAACAACCCTCTTAACTCCCACTTGGGCTTAAATACCCCTGACTCTCCACCATTTGGTCTTAGAACTGAAGAAGCTTCTCAGATGAGAGGTGAAACATCCTCAAGAAACTTAAAGAAGTCCAGTCATCCAGTTTCTTTCCAAGCTCCTTAGATTACCATGACCTGGGTGACTGAGAACCTACACAGACATAGTCCTGCTTTGCTTTGTTGTGTATGTCATATCCTTTGGTTCTATACTCTTTGTTGTGCTGCTTATGGTCTTGGCCTTAAATTGGATTTCTGGCTCATGGGTTTGATTTTGCACTGCAATAGACTGGTGACCTGTCCATAATGTAACCCTCCTTTCATCCTATGACAGTGGGGATAGGCTTGAACTCTATATTGGATCTATTTTGTATCAGGCAATAATCTGATATTTGTACAACTTAATTCGCTACATGCTAACATTCTGACTAAATATGAAGGACTCTCACATTCAGCATTTTTGATTTATGGCCCAAACTGTCTTAAAAATGTATCTCTACATCCACAATACAAACAGTAGCATGGAAATCCCAGTACATCAGCAATCCATCTGACAAAAACAACTTAAATCACCTTTCCCATTCTGATGCTCAGTTTGAACTTTAGCAGGTGGTCATGATGATGTCTACATGCCTAAATGCACTGAGCTGCTGAAATGTGATTGGATGACTAGATATTTGCATAAATAGCAGTTTCAACATGTGTACCTAATAACCAACTGGCTACTTATCTTCTGCATATTTGGACACAAAATCTTTAATATGAGCCCTTTTAATCAGAAGGAGGAACATTTGTTGGGATTTTTTAATGAGTGCTAAAAATCATTGCCAAAAAACTTTTTTTTTATATTATAGCATAATTAAAGACTTTAATTGAGCTTCTTTCAATGTTATAAATCTGTGTTCACTTTAATTTTCATTAACTTTGTGTTCCCATGTCTATCCAGAATTCAAAATGGTCTAATGTTTCCTAGTTGCATATGGTGTGCTAACAATGAAAACAATAGTGTTCAACTCTGATCCTGGAAGGAACTAAAATATCATCAATACAGCACCCATGTCTCTGCAGAGACCAGCTGAAACTTAGAGCAACTTGTGGTCATTTATTTGGACAATTTAAAGCACCGATTAATGTTTTACTCTGCATCATTATTTATCATACAAGTCTTAGAACTGCAGCCATGAGTAGGTTTTGCATCATTAGCCTCCCTAAAAACTGTGTTTTGATAGTAAAGTAAGGAAGTTGTATATTAATTGTGATCTTTACATGTTTCGCTTAGTATGATACGTTCTGGCATTAATTGGGTTGAAAACCGGATGTTTATTAGGCATTTCACATTTATTATACTTGCTAATTAGTTGAACACATCTATTGCTGGGAGGCACAATAACTAAATAATACAGGATTGTATGGTGTTTTACAGTCCTATTAATCAGTATGTTCATAAAAATTAATGGTTTCAGAGAAAATTCAGAGATAAAGCCTAAATGCTGCCTGTTTTGAAAGGGCAGAGAGAAGACTGAAGTACTGTGACAGTCTAAGGGTCCATACAAAAAGCTTTCCATGCCACAGATGGTAAAAAAATGAATATAATTTAGATATAGTCTACATAAATGAAGCAACAACAACTATGGTAAGAAGTGGCATCAACCCCTGGCGGTGCCAAACAGCTACATTAGGTTGTGCGTCACCCCAAAACAGCAGCACTCGCCTCTGCAACGCTCTAGCTTCTGGAGGGAGCCAGTGGTGCCGCAGCTAGCTGCTGTGATTTAAACCCCTGCTATGATTATTCTACATTCACCAGCTGTCATTTATCTGTCATTTGGTGATGGGCAAGAAATGGCTTTTTAAACCTTTTTCTCTCCCCCCTCTTTTAAACCTCAAACAGCTGCCTCCTATTGCCAAAAAAGGCATAAGGTTGATGAGAGGGATGAAAAATCGCTTTGAGTGAACCCTTTCTCATCCAAGTAGGCATGTGCTCCATTGTCAGAATGAAATTATTGATCATCGTTGCTTGAAGTCACCAGCTGAAGCTGAGCTACCCTGAAGAGATCATTATGGTTCTTTTGTCGAATCTATGAGAGCTCCTTCAAGAGCCACAGATCCCGGGTAGTACGATCATGTTTTAAAAAGTGCATCGCCCCTTTAACATTGAGCAGATTCCATGGAAGGCAAAGAAACAAAATGTGGTGATAAGAATCCTTTAAATAAAAAAATAAACTTCCCATTTAATATTTTCTTCTTTACTACACTAGTATTCTTCCACATGTCCCTCACAAACTGTGCAGTTTGTTTACATCAGGGTGTGATGCAGCATTTGAAGTGAGTTTTATCCTGACGAAGTGAACACAGAGTCTGTGGGTCTTATGAGTCAGATAAAGGTGTTTTGAGACCCCATCAAAGCTCCCTCAGTAGAGGAGTTTAAAACTGTCGAAAAGCTTGGTCCCTGCTTGGCTTAAATGCGCTCTATAGAGTCTGTAATAGTTAATTATTTGGCTGCTATCGCCTCAGGGTGTAGTTGTAGAAACCAGAATGGCCTCAAAATCCAGAGTAGCTCAACTCTGCTGCTATAGGGAGTTTTTGTCAGTAGGGACATCACCTCCATGTTACAACAGACAACATAACAAGTCACGAGTGATGTGATACTTCACCTTCTTTAAGATCAATGATGATGACCTCAGCAATCATATGAGTCACTTCACATCAGAGCCGATGTGAGCTGGGTGTCAGCAAAGCTCTTAGTTTTCCTCCTATGAGTTTCACACTTGTTCTCAGTTCTTCTGAAGTACAGGGTGGGCCATTTATATGGATACACCGTAATAAAATGGGAATGGTTGGTGATATTAAAGTCCTGTTTGTGGCAGGATATGTGAGGGGGCAAACTCCTCAAGATGGGTGGTGACCATGGTGGCCATTTAGAAGCCGGCCATCTTGGATACAACTTTTGTTTTTTCAATAGGAAGAGGGCCATGTGACACATCAAACTTATTGGTAATGTCACAAGAAAACAATGGTGTGCTTGGTTTCAACGTAACTTTATTCTTTCATGAGTTATTTACAAGTTTCTGACCACTTATAAAATGTGTTCAATGTGCTGCCCATTGTGTTGGATTGTCAATGTAACCCTCTTCTCCCACTCTTCACACACTGATAGCAACACCACAGGAGAAATGCCAGCACAGGCATCCAGTATCCGTAGTTTCGGGTGCTGCACATCTCGTATCTTCACACCATAGACAATTGCCTTCAGATGACCCCAAAGATAAAAGTCTAAGGGGGTCAGATCGGGAGACCTTGGGGGCCATTCAACTGGCCCACGACGACCAATCCACTTTCCAGGAAACTGTTCATCTAGGAATGCTCGGACCTGGCACCCATAATGTGGTGGTGCACCATCTTGCTGGAAAATCTCAGGGAACGTGCCAGCTTCAGTGCATAAAGAGGGAAACACATCATCATGTAGCAATTTCAAATATCCAGTGGCCTTGAGGTTTCCATTGATGAAGAATGGACCCACTATCGTTGTACCTCATATACCACACCAAACCATCACTTTTGTTGTTCCAACAGTCTTGGAGGGATCCATCCAATGTGGGTTGGTGTCAGACCAATAGCGGTGGTTTTGTTTGTTAACTTCACCATTCACGTAAAAGTTTGCCTCATCACTGAACAAAATCTTCTGCGTGAACTGAGGGTCCTGTTCCAATTTTTGTTTTGCCCATTCTGCAAATTCTGTGCGCCGATCTGGGTCTCGTAGGGTGTCTTGCATTGAAATCTGCTGCAATGACCCGGTTACTGCGCTCACCAGATATCAACACAATTTCGATCTGCTCCTCACGTGTTAACCTCTTCGACATGTCAATGGCTGTGAACAAAGAGAAACTTGTAAATAACTCATGAAAGAATAAAGTTATGTTGAAACCAAGCACACCATTATTTTTCTTGTGACATTACCAATAAGTTTGATGTGTCACATGGCCCTCTTCCTATTGAAAAACAAAAGTTGCATCCAAGATGGCCGACTTCTAAATGGCCACCATGGTCACCACCCATCTTGAGGAGTTTGCCCCCTCACATATACTAATGTGCCACAAACAGGACTTTAATATCACCAACCATTGCCATTTTATTACGGTGTATCCATATAAATGGCCCACCCTGTACATATGCCCCCTTGTACTTATATTTTAAATTCCTTTTAAAATGTTTCTATAGGTCTCTTTTTCTCATTTTGCAGTCACACATTGTAGAGAGATACTTTAGAAAATATATAGATTATGACTCTTTAAGGGTTGTTTCTTTTTCATTTGTATAAAAGAAAAAAATACAAATTTTAAATGTCTCTGTATAAACCTCATCACACATGCAGGTATGTTCAAAATTCAACAATCTGGAAACTCACCAGCCACTCCATTAGGGACTCTTTAGTACTGGGCTGGACCCCCCCTAGTTCTTCTGTACATTTCTTCCTGTTAAAATAGAGTTTTTTCTTCCCACTTTCACCAAGGGATTGGTCATATGGGGTTGTCTGATTGTTGGGGTTAGTGTCCGTATTATTGTAGAGTGTTACAGTACAATATAAAGAACCTTGAGATGACTGCTATTTTAATTTGGGGCGAATTAAATAAAACTGACTTGAATTGATTTGGTCACTCTACTCTGACCTCTGGCATCAACAAGGTATTTTCTCCCAGAGAGAGTTTCTGAAATACTGTGCAATACTGGGGAACGCAACCCTGTCTGGCACCAACAACATTCAAAGTCACTTAAATTGTTTTTCCTTCCCCATTCTGATGCTCAGTTTGAACTTCATCAGGTAGTCTTGACAAAGTCTACATTGGCAGACAGCCACTGTCGGTGGCGCCATGACCAGGTTCTTATGGCAGTGGCTGAGAGTCTAGACTTATCTATTAATAGCAGCAGACGGCATCATGATTCAAAGAAGACAATATCAACTGTCAAAGCCTCAGAGAAACCAACAAACAAATACAGGCCATTTCACACAGCCTTGGACTGGCAGTTGGAAGTATATCTTGAAAAGCAGTTCCCAGAGCTCACTGTTAAAACTTCAGTCAGACCATACTTGATAATTACCTCAAAACATTTGATCACGATGGAACTCACAGTGCCCTGGAAAGAGTATTTCGAACAAGACCTTGAGAAGAAAACGTACAAGGTACCAAGACCTGGTGGAAAAGTGTAGGAACAGGGGCAGGAGGACTTTCTGTGAGCCAAGAGAAGGAGGATGCAGAAGCTTTGCAGGATGCTCATTTTGCAAAGTTGAACATTACAGGAGCTGCAGGAGGGCCATTCAATCTTTGATTGAAGCTGCAAGGAAAGCCCATCCATGGGCTGCCGGTGGGACACAACTTTCCTACATTTCAGCTATAAAACTTGCAGCTAAAACCTAAGTTAACATTAACAACATGCAAGCATTACTAATTTATTAATGTTTATAATTTCTTAATAAACCTGTAACAACTAATTTTGGCCACGTAGGTGTAGGATTACAAACTGTTACCTCATTATCGTCACTTGAGGTCAAAATAAATGCATTGGCATTGTTTTTTCCCTTTTGTGTTTGTGGCTGCCAAACAAATCCAAATTGTGTGAACACTGCTTTCAGTCTCTAATTCCTGAGAGAAAATGTCTTGCCCTTTAGGTGCTTTATGTTCTGTGTGTTTAGAAAAGAAGAGGCTGTAAACAATGCACTGTATCGCTGGTGGGAGACCATTACAGTAAAGTTGTGGGCCAGACATCTGAACAATGAGCTGAATTGTGAAAGCTCGATGCAGGAGGGAGCAGCAGACTCAGATAATGATGGTCTGTAGGTTTGTCACTGACAACACTGAGTGGGTCTCTTGCTATATAAAAATATTGATCATAGCTGCTTTTATAAAATTTGGATTCAGCTCTGCAGCTGTTTCCAAGAAAGTCAGGGCTTAAATGCTCCATTGGAGCTTTTTTCAAATGAAGAACTGAAAAGGTAATCATGTGGTTGGACTGACTCCAGCAAAAGAGACTTTTCAAAACTCAGAAACCCAAAACGTGCAACTTTTAAAGGTGTATCAGTGATAAATCTAATACTCTAATGTAGCCTTAATTAACTGCCGCTTATGTATCAGCCATAACAGTGTTTGAACAAAGTTCCTGTGGAAACATCTGTCAGCAGACTTGAACTCAAATTTAATGAGCTGCACATTCGATTACCTGCACTCTCAAACATGTAATTTCCTTCCTGCTAAAGGGACAAGACCTCTTCTACCAAGTTAAGTGCAAGACGATTACAGGAAAACACTAAAGGTCACACAATTAATGTTAATCTGTTTTGTGAAAGCACTCTGAGAGATATATTGAGCATTTTTAAACATATTTTAATATTATTTATAATAAAGGAGCCTTATGGAGGGACCTGACACCAGATGGTTCATCGATTCGCACGGGATTCATTTGCATCAACATCACAGCAACACATTTTTGCATCATTAAATGGGCACTTTCATCTTTTCTTTAAAAAAATGCTTCTGCTTATACAGATTACACATGATTTGCATATGTTATGAACTTTGCAGCCACAGGCCCGCCCTTTCCTTTGAATCCTTACAACACCAGGTAAAAATTGCTTCCTACAGTACTAGACCTCTAAATCTGCAAAAATGACATGACAGGATAGACTTCTAGCATCTGGGGATCAAACTAATTCAGTTTCTTTTTGTTTTTCTGTCTATGCCAGTAATATCATTATTATGTGCATATGCAGTGTGATATACAGTTTATGTATTTATTTTCAGTATTTTTTTTTTTTTTAATGAGAAATGGCACAGGTGATATTTTGTATTTCTATAGTGACACTGTGTCTTGCTAGCCTTGTTTATGTCTTTTACAAAGATTCATGTTTTCATATGTGGCTTCCTCTGAAATTTGGAGCAAATTTCTGCCTCATACACAAAGTCACAAAACTGAAATGACAGCCTTGTTTTCCTCTAAAAAGTCAAAAAAATTTATAGCAGAAGAATTGCTGAGGCATAACTGCTGCCGGATTTACATCATTCAGTCTCCTACATTGAAAAGGTCAGTTTGTTATTTTTTATTATTTTTAGTTAAATAAATTATATATAGCTTACCTCTGCCATTTGCAACCACAGCAAACTCAACTGTGAATCACAGTGCACTTTAAAAACCTTTTATCTGTCAGGCTCTGGGACAATGCTCTAAATGGAAACATTTGAAAAGCAATTTTTCTTTAAAAACAGGAAGCTTTGTTGACCGTCTCATCGTTTGCAATGACATCTTGAGTTGGGAGCAAAAAACGTATCTTAAAATGTCTCTGAAAATGGGCAGCAGGTTTGACATCAAAGCAGAGCCCTAAGTCAGTTTCCGTCATGATGAATCCCTCAATGAGAGAAGTGCAGTTCATTCAGCTGCTTTCCTTTTTGGCTGGCATCTGTGTTCATTCATTTTCAGTGGATCCATTCATTACATCTGAGCAATCCACAGTTTTTCTTTTGGCTATATTAATGTAGTGTATGGGATTCCTTAGTGGGTGTGCTAGTGGGAGGTGCTTGGGCAACAAGCGACCATGCATCAGGTGTAACAGTCACTTTTTTTGTTGTCCAAGCAAATACTCAACACGGCCCTCCAAGATTGATGTGCAGTGGTGTTTCCCCAAGAAAGACTCATTTTAAAGATGTTCCAAAACATGTAGGTGCCTGGACTATGCGGACTTGTCATTAATTGTTATCCAGTTGTGTTTTAATTATCCTGTAATTTTAATACATAGATTGTTTTATGTCTTTTGGCATTGAAAGATACTGTGCTGGTGATTGTAACACAGTCTTCTTCAGTGTGCACACTTGGGGCGGTGTAGTTTAAGTTTGCGTCTGGATTTGTAGTGGAACTGTGGTGAGATCACTTAGTTAGCGTGAGCGATAAATTAAATTGAGCCCCACACTATGCTGCAGCCTCTGGCTGTCCTCGCTTTTCCTAACTTGACCTTTTGCGGGTCCAGTGGGTATGTTTGTTTTTTTATTAACATATTTGCATTTTCCAGCCATCCACCCATCTATTTCCTTCTGCTTATTCAATACAGGGCAACAGTTGGACGGGATCCTCTCTCAGCTGTCACAGGGCAATGAGGGGGGTTATTCCCTGGACAGGCTGCCAGTCTATTGCAGTGCTAACCATTCACACTTGCATTCACAGCCAGTTTAGAATCATCAGTTAACCCACATGCATGTCTTTGATAGGACGCACACACACACACACACACACACACACACACACACACACACACACACACTGAAAGAACATGTAAACCTCCACACAGAAAGCCCATAGCCAGCTTTTGGATTTTAATCCCAGACCTTTTTGCGAAGAGGTAATGGTAGTAGCCACTATCAACCATCTGCATTTTTACATATATATAATTATAATATATCTATAATTATGTATAAAAAAAAACTGCAACAGCACTTGTGCAGTGTTTACTTAATTTCAGTACAGTGGTAACCCTTCTCGTGAGCCACATTAATATGAGTGTAAGTCACGATCTTCATACCTCTATTTCACCCTTAACTGTTCATTCATATATTTCATGGTAATTAATAACTCATTTTAACATGAGATACTTCAGATACTGCTGACATGCAGACCTGCATCTGTAGCAGCCAACATGCGTGGCTGTCTTCGTGGGCTTTTGTAGACCTCTTTCCAGCAGGATTGGAAGGAATCCAGCTTCAGCTTCCATTTTTCTGATCTTTTTGACAATAACAGCGCTTTGATTGTGTGTTAAGTCAGAAGGTTACTGGCAACGCAACCGTGTAAACAAACAGTTCAGCAAGCAATTAATTAAACTACTGTCAGAGCGAGTCCTGCATATGCCTGTGAACACAGCTCTAATTATCTTAACTGTCACCATTCCCAGATCTCTCAGTCAGACCGCTAACTAACGAGTTGAAGATCAAACGTCTTTGGCAAGTCCAACCTAGACTTTATTCTTTTTGGAACTAAACTATCTTATTGGCATGTCTCTCACCCACTCTCTCTCCCCCCGTTTTCTCCTCCTCTCTCGCACGCTCTCTCTTTCTGTCTTTATAAAACTGCATTCAGCCCGAGCTCACTCACTGTGGAGAAGCACACAAGGAAGGTCTGCTCTTCACACTCCTCACACACTCAACTCGTCATTGCACTGAGAAACAGCAGCACAGGTAGGTTATCAGCTGATTGTTTTGTAAGGAATTTTCATGTTATTGTATTCTTTTTTTATTTTATTTTATTTCAGCTGCACCTTAAGCAGTAACATTTTTCTTTTTCCAAGTGCATAAAAATATCTAATTAGAACAGAAACGAGCAGAGTGTTTCCTGTTTTTCAAGCTTTTCCAGTCACATGTAACACAAGCCTCACAGGTAGGGGCTTATGTTAGGTAATTTCAGAATGTTATATATATTTGGCAACTACATGCTTATCCCCATTTTTTTTCCAATTAATGCTTATAAAGGTATAAATTGGTGTGAGCTAATAGCTTTGTATGCCAGACCTCATTTATGTAATGCTTCTTGGCGTTTTGATCCAATAAAATCAGATATTCTAACATAAAATCAGATCGCAAATAACTGCTGGCATTGACATGTGAAGCTTTCTATTGTTGGAGGGTGAGTGTATAAACACAAAGGAACCAAAAAGACATGCATATGTCACCTAATGCTAAAAAAAAGTGTTTTGGAACAGTTAATTGTTCTTGATATGAAATATCTATTAGTGTGTCAAGAGGAAATGTTTAGATTTGTAATATTGCAAATATCTGAATGAGAAGAAATGTGCATCTTTTTTAAATAAATAACAAAATACTAGTAAATAAGAAGTGCTGGAAGGGTGTACAAACCTGTATCTGGGATGAACATATGAGAAAGATGAGGCTGCTGGAGAGCTGGCAGGTTTATCTGAAATCTTACACAATGAAAAACATCAGCATAGCAACAGGACACAAGGTGGTGGTCACCCTGCATTAGCGAAGACTCTCACGAGCAGAAATTCTGCAGCAGGCAGATGTTTCTAGATATCCGGGCTCTTCTGCAGATGTACAACATAATGAGCTTTGGACAGGAAACAAAAATAGTTAGCAGAGGACACTGAGTCCAACAGATGAAAGAGACATAAAGCCTTATTTTGAGAAGTATTTGGAAGAACTCCAGCAGCATCATCAGCTGAGAATCACCAAAAACCAGTGAAACCCTGATACCCCTATTTACAGTACAATACACAGAATTCTGTCAGAAGTGATCTTTCTGAAAGATGAGAGCTTATTTGCCCGTCTGTAAAGCAAGCCAAGCTCATCACCAGAGTTAAGGGCAGATAAGGAACCCTGCAGCAGGTTCTGGGTTCCTACAAAGCTCTGATGTAAAAAAAAAAAAAACCCCAAACAAATCAATGCATTAATATTGGGTTAGATATAGAGACAATACCATTAAACCTTCATCCACATAAGAGCTATTGAAAGTTCTCTAAAATGCTTTTATCAAACATGAAAAATGCATATAATAGCATATTAATTTGTTGTTGTTTATTTTTTTTCACTTATACAACGTTTATTGATAGCACTTTATATTTTGTCACTTTGGAGCTCTTTTGGTGCACAAGACTCCATCATTTTTTCTCCTTATTCACATTCAGGTTACTATGTCATTTGGTTTGAGCCTCATTTGTGTGGAAAGTAATTTGGGGGAGCAAAGTACTTTTTATTTGTGCAGATCTGATCTTTTTAACCACATTTAAAGCACCAGGGTCAGTCTTTTAGACCTGTCAACATCCATTTGGCAAATCGTCACTGAAAGAAAATACACTCTACAAGTGTGAAAAAGCCCTGTGATACATACAAATTATGGAGTGCATAATTTCTTCACTGCCGAAATCTGTGTAAGAGGTTCAAAGGAGAGACTTGTATTCAATTGTACCTGAAATGAACAAAATCCTGAACAAGCACCAGCAAACTATGGAGGAAATCTGATCGTACTTTACAATCTTTTCATTTTTTCACACTCTTGGTGAACATTAGGATTAGCTGTCAGAATCAGTCCTTTGCATCAATGGCAGAATTCATTTGAATGAAAAAAAAAAAGGCCTTGACAAAGTACAGTTCAGTCCTTAGTTATTCTGTGTACTGCTACACTAAAGAGCAGTATAAGTGTCAAGTGTAAAAAGAACAGAATGAGTACAGAAAGTCACAGTCTGTGCTGCAGCTGCAAATGATGTAATCTGGTGAGGTGAAAAGGACAGAAAGATTTTCATGAAATTATGTGCAAAAACAAAACAACCACAATAATAAACCTCATCGATTCTGACTGCGCTCCTTTTAGACTTCATTTCAAAACACCACTGCTTTGAAGAGGGGCTCCTGTTTCATCATCTATTTGCAAATTACTACATTTAGATAATTACACGACACATTGCATCAGCAAGCTGGCTTCAAAATAAGGCTGTGAAGTTATTTTGCACAGGAGATTTAATATGTAGAAATTCAGAAATTTCCGTCCGGGTGCTCCATATAATGGCAGCCCATTGCAATTTTGAGGAGGTTACCAGCCTTGTAAACTCAACAACAATGCCTGGAAGAGCTAGTTTGATAGATAAATTAGTGTACATTTGTTTTCCTTCGTTTCTTTTTCATTCCATCTGGTGGTGTTCCAGTTGTCAGCTTCAAGGACAGGTTTAACATCGATGATGATAAATCAGCGAGTTTTGGCTCGCTGATTTAAAACAGTTTTTTACTAATTAAATATCTGTAGTTCTTTTAAGTCTTCCACAAGTCTTCGAACCACAGAGCCCAGATGTGTTCGGTCCCACCTTACACATGTGAAGCTGTTCCTGGTTCCACTTTTCAGGCACACAAAAACAAGGAAGTTGTTAATTTAATTTTACGCTTAAATGTTTCCTCCCGTTAATTAATTAACTCGCAATTCCTTCTCTGCTAGGTGGCATGTGACAATAACCGGAAAGGGAAGCAACATTTTAATCCATTAATATAATGCATAAAAATGAAGCATCTTAGTCGCGTTGAATTATTCAGTCGATGCAGAAAAGTGCTATAAGCAGTCAGCTTAATAATCACAGTTACGAGATGCAGAATGTGCTCTAACATTAGATACAATCATATGGGTTGACATTCTCAATATGCAGACTTAAGTAGAGAATGCATGCTGGGCTGTTCATTCATGTTCAAATGCATTCATAACTATCATAATAATGTCTTCTTCTCTTCTCTCCATGACCAACACTATCTGTGTGTTTCTTTTACTAAAGCAAATTGCTGTTCCGTTTTCCAAATGTCACGAATGGCTTGCACCAGAATGTGGTTACATTTTGTCCAGTCTTGGATTGACTGGACAAAATTGAGATTTTACCTTTGGAAAAGTTAGAATGTCGTGTCGTTTCACTGTTTTTTGTTTTTTGTTTTTATAGTGCAGTTACTGGGAGACTGATTCTGCTCCCATGGAGGGTAATCACAGTGGTTTGACTGGAAGCACACAACCATCTTTGCTAGAAAGACAGACTGATGGGCACATTTATGAAGTTGCAGTACAAACCAACTCCACCAACCGCAGCTCCCAGTTTGCAGACGTGGCCTTGCTGCAAACTTTCAAACCTCTCATCATCCCCTTTTACATTCTAGTGGTGGTGGTGGGTGTCTTTGGGAATTACCTGCTTCTTTATGTCATCTGCCGAACCCGAAAGATGCACAACGTCACCAACTTTTTCATTGGAAATCTGGCCTTCTCTGACATGCTCATGTGTGTGACCTGCGTCCCCTTTACTCTCGCCTACGCCTTCAACCCTCATGGTTGGGTTTTCGGGCGCACCATGTGCTATCTGGTGTTTCTCGTCCAACCTGTCACAGTGTATGTTTCAGTCTTCACACTCACTGCTATTGCTGTGGACAGGTGAGTGCTCCTCGTGGCATGCCAGATCTTCTTTAGATCAAAATTGAATATTTGAATTATTTGAATTCTTTTAAATGTTTTTCCCTTTGTCTTTCGCGCCCTCTCTCTCTTGCTCTGTACATATATACGTATATATCTCACAAACAATTAGAAAGGTTTGAAAATGCATCACATCTCAATGGCAAAAAAATCCTCTTGGATAGCTACACTGATATGGACTGTTTGGTACAAAAGGCTGCCACATCATTTGATGGAAATAAAAATGATCAGACCCTGAAAACACCCCAAAAATCAAAATGAGAAATTGATGCAGCAGGTCAGATCATTTTGTCAAAATTTCATTGCAGCAACTTAAAATAGTGTTCAGCAGTTTGTACAGATCCCACGTGCTTGTATGCATGTCTGAAAATGTCCAGGGATCCTCCGAATGAGATGATGGCTGAACTCCTGATTTCCTCCTAGATCCTGGACAGTTTGAGGTGTAGCCTGGCAGAATCAGATGGACTGAAACATAATGTCCCAGAGGTGTTCTATTGAATTTAAGTTAGTCAAGCCTGGGGGACAGTCAGTGGTATCAATTGCTTCATCCTTCAGGAGCTGTCTACATACTGTAACCACATGACGTGGGGCATTGTCATGCACCACGAGGAACCCAGGACCCACTGCACCAATGTAGGGTCTGACAATGGGTCCAAGGATTTCATCCTGATACCTAATAGCACACAAGTTGCTCTTGGCCAGCCTACAGAGGTCTGTGCATCCCTCCCCAGACCATCACTGACTCACCATCAAACAGGCCGTGTTAAACGAGGTTATAGGCCACATAACCTTCTCCACAGCTTCTCCAGACACCTTTCGTGTCTGTCACATGTGCTCAGGGTGAACCCGCTCTCATCTGTGGTAAGCACGGGATGCGAGTGGTGGATCTGCCATTTCAGATATTCTATGGCAAATGTAAATTGGGCTCCACGGTGCCAGGCAGTGAATACTGTGGAGGATGTCGGACCCTAAGGGCATCTCTGTGAAGTCTGTTTCTGATTGTTGGAACATTCACACTGGTGGTCTACTAGAGTTCATTTTGTAGGGCTTTGGCGCTGGCAGTGCTCATCCTGTTCCTCCTTGCACAAAGGACCAGATAAGCACTTTCTACAGCCCCATCCAGCTCTCCTAGAGTATCTGCCTGACTCCTGAAGTCTCCTCCATGATTTTGAGACTGCTGGAAGACACAGTAAACCTTCTGGCATGGCACGAATTGATGAGTCATCCTGGAGGAGCTGGACTACCTGTGCTACCTCTGTAGGGTCCAGGTATCACCTTGGGCTACCAGCAGTGAAACTGACCCTAAATGTGAGAAAAGATGAGCAGTGAACAAATGTCAGTGGTTAGTAAATTCATGACTCATTAGAATTGAGTGTATAACTGAATGCATTAATTCAATTACATGAGCTCCAGACCCAGACAAAACCTAATTATTCAGCTGTATAGGGTGTTCATCATTAAATCCCTGAGACATGCAACAGACCTCAGATTTGAACAGGTCTGCTCACTGGACCCATAAAAATTGCATTGATCTTTAGTTAAGTTTCCAGTTGTACTTTGCATTCAATCTACTGCAATGTCTCCTCCTTCTAAGGGGAAGACATTAACATGAAATGAAAAGTCCCTTTACTTTTAAAGAGAATATAATGCTGCTGTCATTTTGTGATGCACAACTGGGTTTAGTCTTAAAGTTTAAAATATAAATAATTCACTCTTTTTCCTCGTGGACTGTGCAGGTCACGGAGTCTGCTCTGTCTTTTCTAACAAATTTGAATGCCCTTTAGTGAAGCACGTCGAATGCAAAGTAACTGGTTATGAGAAAATGATTCAACTTAACATTTATAGCCAATATTATGTAACGCCACGGCCAATGAGCTTGTATTATAATTGTAGGAGTTCACGACTGCATTAATAGCCATTCATTAATTAAGCATGAGCACCTTCCCTTTCTTTTTTATAAAGTACTATTCCTTATTCATTGCAGATATTATGCAACAGTTCACCCCCTGAAGAAGCGGACCTCTGTGGCGACCTGTGCCTCTGTCCTCACTGGGATCTGGCTTCTGTCTTGTGGCCTGGTAGCTCCAGCAGTGACCCACACCTATCATGTTGAATTCAAAGAGGAAGGCTTCACTATCTGTGAGGAGTTCTGGTTGGGTCAGGAAAAAGAAAGACGTGCTTATGCGTACAGCACCCTGCTGGTCACTTACGTCCTCCCGCTTTCGGCTGTTTTTGTCTCTTATCTCTGCATCACTGTCAAACTGAGGAACTGCGTTGCTCCGGGCCATAGGACGCAGGACCAGGCAGGCGCTCAGCAGGCTCGCAAAAGAAAGATCTTTCGCCTGGTCGCTCTCCTGGTGTCTGCCTTTGCGGTGTGCTGGCTTCCTATTCATGTGTTCAACGTGCTGAGAGACATTGACATTCACCTCATTAACAAGCGTTACTTTTTGCTCATCCAACTGCTGTGCCACCTGTGCGCCATGAGCTCCTCCTGCTGTAACCCCTTCCTGTACGCCTGGCTTCACGACCGCTTCCGCACCGAGCTGCGGAAGATGTTCAAGTGCCATCATCGCATTGGAGTGCCTGCCAATCACTGTGCCGCCAGCGTGGTATTGTAATTGATTAGTGAAGAGCATCCTCTGTCGTTAATTTAGTGTCACTTTCTGACTCATCCTGAGTGCAAGTGGAAACACAGGTCCAGCAAACCCATCCACCTAAACATTTGTGGTAATGCAGTCATTGGTTATAAAACGGGATGGGGGTGAATCTCAGGTGGTTTATTTCCTGGGGAGCATGAAAATGTGCATTCATTTTCTTAGGAATCCCTCCAAAAAATTAGTAGCAGAGTAAAGATTGTGAGCGAATAGACGATCTGTTAAATGGCATGATCAGTCGTGTTTAGGTGGGAGTAGCACCTGTTTATCTAATATCTTGTGTAAAAGGCTGATCATTTAAGCCAAGAGCAGCGAAAACTCAGAGGACCCAAACCAGGCTAAGGCAAGCATGAGTGCATGCAGCTACTTTTGTGGCTACTTAGATCCACACATTTCATTTGTATGGGTTGTCATGTCCCACTAGCTGAAAGATAAGAATCCCTGCTAACACGGGGGGAGGGTGCATATCAGCAGCAGATTTCATAAATATCAGACAGTTAGAATTCAGACTACTCTGTCATGGACCACAGTGCTGTTTGAAAAGAAATGTTAATATTATAAAAATGTTTGTAATAATTTGTTTAATAGTAATATTTCCAGTGAATTAGAGGAGATAAGATAAGAAGGGTTTCAGCTTTTAATCAAAAATGACAGAGAACATGTCAGACGGGTGCAGCTTTACTGGATACGAATAGCAAATTAAACCACGAGTTCAAATTGCATTTGGAAACCACAAAGGTGGTTGTTTGTACCAGGGGGGCTGGTGTCAGAGCTAATCTTTGTGTAGTGCGAAATTAAATTCATCAGCTTGGTCCCTAAGTCCCACATTTCCTGTATTTAATGAATACGTGGCTTAAGTCATCAAATTATTTTTGATAGCATAATATAATTGCTGCAGAAAAATAATCATACTGTGGCAGTTGGCTCGATGTTGCTTTTTCTGTGATGCGGTTTCTTTTGCTTCCGCTGGCTTTTGGAAGTTTGCACATAATGGGAAAGACTGGTTATCCAGGCAGAAAATGTAAAAAAAAAAAAGAAAGAAAGAAAGAAAGAAGTCATGTTAATGCAGCTTTCTAATAAAATTGTCTACTGCATTTACTAATATGTTACACTGAACTGATAACAGATGAGCTGCCTGTTGTTTACACCGTCTTTAATCCAGTTTTATTTAGTTTGCACAGCAGATGTTATGCTTCTTGCTTTGTGTTCTCTGTGTGCACATCTGTGCCTCTGCAGCAGAGTCAACAAATTTCAAATGTTACAGCGTACTCTCTCTCTCTTTTTTTTTTTTTGCTTTTTCCCTATCATATTCTTATATAAAAGGACACAGTATAAATACTTTGCAAAAAAAAAGTGTTATAATGATCACATAATGTTTAAAATGATATAAATGATGTGGTGTGGCGTGTAATAACAGTATACTGTAATGTGTAGCATGGAAAATCTGAGATTAAATCCAGAGATGAAATGACCTCGCTGTTTCTGACCGGCCTGTGTGATGGCAGTAACGGGAAGCAAATTATATCCAACTTGGTCAGAGTGCAGCTGCACAGCTGAATTTACTAATTAAATGGAAGAGGAGGATGAAAAGTGTTGTCTGCATATCAATTAGGCCTGTTAGGACACTGAAAAAAAGTGATAATTTATTGATCTCCCCAATCACGTCAGAGTACTTGCTACTTGCCAACAAAGATGTTCGCTTCCTGCAGTGGTTGTTTTTCAGCACGACAACACCCAGTTAAGTAGGTGGAAATTTGTATCATCAACTCATTCGGTCATGTATGATTTTGTTTATTTAATTTTTGTGTTATACTTTTAACCTGCAAGCTGATGGATTTTTTTTCCCAATATTATCTGCATTTTTTCTTGTTTGTTTGTTTTGTTTTTAACAGAGAAGGGAAATCATCATTTTTAAGTGGATTATTAGCTAATGTTGGCAAGTGTGATTATCAAAATGGATTTATAAACCACACAGGATCAACACACAGCACATGTCTGATGTTAAAAACATTAAGCTGCAAAAGTCTTCATTTTTTTTAATTTTCCAGCCAGACTTTCTTTTCGTTTTGTGAGGTGGTCTTGAGCACTAAGAGTTTTTTGTTTGGACATTTGTTGCTATTTCACTCATTTTCAGTCCAGTCCTTTTACCTTCATAGGAGTGTCGCATTTGCTAATACACTTAAAAGGCACCTAACTCGAGGGATAAATCAGTGATGTGTCTGTACATAGCAGATAACTTAACGAAGAATTCATTTTAAGTGTATGTTGTAGTTCTTTGTCACTAGCAGCATGTTGCAAAGCTCATAATCATTTCTTTACATTTCTTCCCTTCAGTCTTTGAAAAATGCCAAAGATAGCACAGTTTTACAGGCATAAAATAATATTTTTACACCAACATTGTGATTCCCAAAGAGCTAATACCTGAAAACCTGCCAAATCTCCACATAGTGTGCAGTGTGTCCTTAAAATATGAGGTAATTTGACATTTTTAGTTCAAAATAAGCATTAGTCAGTACAAAGGTCAGGAGAGAAATACAACAGTGAGTGTCTACAGCAATCTGTAAAACACGGTAGAGGCTGTGTCATGGTTTCGACTGCATTTCATCCAATGGTGGAAAGCATCTATCTGGAAAGCATCTGATTGGCAACAGCTTCATTTTTCAGCATGACAATGATCCTAAATACACTGCCAATGCAGTAAAACCACACCTGGATAGAAATATATACAATAGTACTAACTATCAGTCATGGATTGGTTCGAACCCAAACATAACTGAAGCAGTGTGGGATCATATTTGACAGTAAACAGAACAAAAGACAGCCAACATCCGAAGAAGAGCTTTGAATATCCATCAAGAACTACTCCTAAAGACTACTTAAAGAAATTACAAGAAATCTTCGGACGGTGTTGAACAACAAAGGTGGTCATACCAAATATTGACTTTTAAGCTTGACTGTGTTATTACCTAATATGCTGTATTTCCATGTATGTTTACACATGTTTCAATAAATCACTGGACATATTTCCATTTTCCTCGCAAAACATAAGGAAATGATAGGTAGCTCCAGAGTTTTGCAAAGTGCTCTAACAAACAAACACTAAAGTATACACTATAACTTCAGTTACCAAAACTTTATAACAAAGGGTTTGAAGTGCAACAGCAGGATATGTAATTTGTCAGATAATTAAAATGCTGCAAAAGGCAACAAAGGCACAAACACACCAGAGAGGTTGAGTTCAATGACTCCAGTTAAGAGGAAAATTATCCACAGAGACCAAAAACTTGTACCAGTAAACATGCTTTTTGATCAAGGGTTTAAACGGGATTTGATAGGCGGGGTTAGTCTAAGATCCAGTGTAGCAGTGCGGTATGATGATTTGGATTGTGAGCCCCAGTAGAATTTTCTTTGTGTGCAGGCTGTGATCAGCTGACCTTTTTTTGGGGGGGGGGGGATTTAGACAATTGATTCAACAACATTTAAGAATATTACACGAGCTATCATGGCAGCATTCTCACCCATAGCAAGTACAAAATTAATATAAAAGATAGCATTTTACGAGTGAAAATAAAAAGCATGACCAGCCTAAATTTAAATTGATAACCGCTACTGTTGCTGAAATTGATCAATCATTAATAATAAAAAATGATCTATACTGAATTTCACTTAAATAAAGGTGCCTGTCATCAACAGACAACAGCAAACTCTTCTTTGATTGTTTTCCTTTAAAGAAAAGCCACATTTATGCTCTTTTACCTTTTTTACCTGGTTGTCTGCACCCTACCACTAGCTCTACCAATCCATCTCAGTGCTCATTGCCAAGTAACCTGTTTAGCATTCACTAAACAGCTTAAAATTTTCATACACTTGGAATAACACAAGTTGATTATAATTCAGTTTGTTTTTCCAAGTTTTTTCACAACATAAATTAACTCTCATCTTCCTCTCCTGTCCTCTCTTTATTACATCAGCTCTTTATATTATCACACATTAGGCTTTTTCTCGATGGAAAATACACATTTCTTTTATCTCGCTCCCATTTTTCAGCACTTGTTAGATGGCTATAATACAGAATTTCCACAACAACAGCTGTGACATCTGTGTGCATGAAAGCATGACAGGGATAAGAAGGAAAACAGGATGTGCAGAGGGTGCAAGCAGGACCGTGGGATGCCACTTTTTAATTTGAGCAAGTATCTCAGTGCGATCAACTGAAAAGACTGCCAGGCTGCAACACAGGAAAAATAATGATGCTTGGTATTATTATGTATTTACCCACCCAATCAGATTTAAGTCATAATTAGCAGAAAATGCCAGAACGTCATTCCAGATCACTCTGTCCCACTTCAACACCAGTTTTTTAAGCTGTAAAGCTGGATTATTTCTTTATACATCTATGAGGACTGACTGAGTTTTGAAGTCACACTACAAGAGGAACCCCAGTTTTGGGCACTTATTTTGTTGGCTTGATTTTAAAGCTCTCAGGTTTGCCACTTATGTGAATCTTTTATTGTGTATTGTGGGAATTTTGAGTTTTAAGCTGAATTGTGTTCAATAACAATAATTTTCAAACTGAGATATTTCCTGTTTCAACAAACTTTTTCACTGAAGTGAAATGAAAATTGGACGTTTACTCAACACAATGTAGCCTCAGGACAACAGGCTTTTTCCACAGCAGATAGTGCGATTCCTCATAGTAGGAAATGCTCATGTTAGTGGTAACCTTAAAGCATCCCTTTATTGTATTAAGGAAATACTTGTAGTTCATACAACAAAGAGGCAGGACACACACAACCTGAATGTACTTCAATATGTCAACATGACTTCAGCAAAAAGGGCTTATTATACTCCACAGGCCTCATATCTCAGGTAGAATTTGTGATGTCACAAAAACGGTCTGTCAGGGGAAAAGAATTAATTGAAATTTATGGTTTTGATGTTGGGGCGAGTTTCTGTCCATGTCCATCTGGTATAAAAGGCATTTCATACATGATATGCAGAAGAAAGCTCTTTCAAATGGTGTCCATTAGTGTGAGAAATTTGATCTTATTAAACTGGATCACATGTTAGGAACTACCAGAGTCATACTCAAACCTTAAACCCAATGCCTGTTCAACTGCTCTTTAAACTTTAAACTGGGCATCGGAATGAAGAAGTGAGGCGACTTAAGTGACTTTAAATGTAGCATTGCTACGGGTGCTGCTATTTCAGAGTATATCAGAAACTACTGACCTACTGGGATTTTCACACACAGTCATCTCTAGGGTTTAGAGACTATTGGTCTGAAAAAGAGAAAATACCCAGTGAGTGGCAGTTCTCTCGGTTGACACCAGAAGTCAGAGGTGGACAGTTAAACCAATTCAACTTAATAAACATGAATAAAAAGTTTATAGGAAGAACAACTTGATACAACCAACATATGCAGAAGAGCATCTTGAAACAGATGTACTACAACAGCAGAAGGCCACACCAGGTGCCACTCCTGACAGCTAAGGTCAGAAAACTGAGGCTACAATTCAAACAGGACAAGACAAGACTGGAAAAATGTGCTACCTCATCTGATGTCTCATCATAAAAAACATGCCTCAACCATGCCTTGTACCAGTGCTTCAACCTTTTGGTCGTGCTGTAATTTTGTGGGGATCCCTTAATATCAATTGAGCATCATTTAAACTCCACAACCCACCTCAGTGTTGTTGCTGACCATGTCTATCCCTTCAGGACCACAGTCTACCATCTTCTTGAACATGACGATAAGTTTCCAAATAGCCTCCAAAATTTGAGAAATGTTTCCAGCATCTTGTTGAATTTATGCCACAAAGAATTGGGGAGATTCTGAAGGCAAAAGGTTCACCTGGGTGCCAGCAACGTGTAACTAATGAAGTGGCCATAAAGCAGCAAGCAAAGAGGATGCAGTGTCCTGTGCAAAAGCACCATTAGAAGTGTATCTTCATCACTACAAATGTTGAAGAGGAAGTAAATATTTAATGAAATCCAACAGAGGTTGAGAATGCAAATGCATGTCTGCTACTTCTATACTTTTGAATTTTCTTGGAAAAGAAATATAGCAACAAAGCTGATTGTTTTGGGAAGTTCAACTGAAGGTAATCCCCTCATGGATTAACCCAAATAGGACCTTTGAAATGGAAACTGATACCAAAGATAGATGAAGAATGTACAAACGAGTTCCAATAAAAAGTATTTCAAACATTTTCCTCTTACACAAAACCTTTGAGCTCTGCTTTAATAAATCTGACATTTGAGCCTTTGACCTGCAAATGTGATCCTTACAAGTGGATCCAACCCAGTACTAGCAAGGTGTAAGTAAAGAAGTGGCTTGTGAGTGTATATTTGACTAATTACCAGAGCTCTACTCAAACACATCCTTTGATTTCACTTACATTAGTTTATTACTTTCTTTATGTTTGTTTGCTGTGGACTCAGCAGTAATTGCTCCATTTATAGCCATGTGTTATTTGACTGATGAGAGCTCTAATTTAAAAGAACAAACAGAAAAGCCATCCAAAAATCATAAAATGTCATGACACACGGTGAACTTGGTGCATCCTTTTAATCAGGCCTTTGCTTTAATCACATTTCCATTAAAACAAAATATTTACACACATTAACTTCCTCATGCTACATTTTCAAGTACTGAGTGAAGCTTTTTCAAGTACAAACACAAAAGACAGCCCCTTATGTAGACTGTACAAAATTAGATGAATAGGTTATATAATCAAGCCAACGAAAATGTCTGCATCCTGAGTGCACATAAACTTAAATATGCCAGCCATCTCTGAAGAACCAGTCACTGGGCTCGGTTATGATTTAGCACTGTCAGACAAAGACAGCATCTGCTGCATTAAAGCGAAGTCTCGAGCCTCCTGAGGTGTGCGAATGTATGAGTCAATTTCACTGTCAGAGATTTCCTCATCACCAGTCACATCCGTGTGTTCAGGCTGCACCACTCTCCTTTTCTTAGCACGAATGACACATGGGGGAGCAAACAGAACTCTTTTACCCCAGTTTGGAGGTGGATTTTGACTCTCCTGAGTGTCGCTGTGCTCTGGCAGTACACGTGGATTATAGTCTACATCTCCTGGCTTCTCTTTCCCGTCAGAATTCGACCCATTTTGTTTCACAAAAGACGTAATTGGAGTCTGATCTGCACACTCAGAGATTTGGGAGGAAGCAGTCCCCTCAGGCGGAGCCTCAGCACAGCTGGCTTGACTCTCCTCCAGCAGAGCGTCCTCGTGGGTTCTCATAGCCCTCCTTAGCAGGGCGTACCTGTTCTGCAGAATGCATTCAACCAGCTGAATAACATTATCCGGTGTCACTGTTTCCCTGACCCAGGGTATTTCCTTGCCTAGCTTACACAACACCTCCTTGATTTCAGCTACTCTCTTCATAGCAGACTTGAGCTTTTTCACTTTGGCAACCTGACAGAACTTGTCCAGGGAGAATTTCAGGCGATGCTTGTTGGGTTTTAAGGATTGCCAGGCCAAATACGTCGCTGCCATCATTATGGGGATGGGCTTACGGCCAGTCACAATCCAGGAATCTGCTGCCAGCTCTACCAGGGCCACAGCTCGTTTGGTCAGGTCCCTCGAATTCTCAGCCAATTCTTCAGGAACATCGAGCGAGCTAATTTTGTATCTGTCAAAGAGAAATGCTCTCAGTAAATTTGAGATAAAGACTGAGCTGGTAAATCATCTAGAGCACTGACAGTTTTATATTTTAACAATCAGCTTTTCAGATAAACACAGTTAACCTCAGGTGACTCCAATGAAATGGGTTTTAAAATTTGATCAAGGTTTAACACTGAAACAAGAAACTCCTTTAAAACCAGGGCAGGCCAAGAGGGAAATGAATGTTAAACACGGGGAAAAACAAAATCAGCTTTTTAAGTTAACTAAAGTTAAAAAAAAAACTTGTATGCCAAAAATGTTTTTAAAATAAAAGCAAATAACTACATATTCTATAACTAAGGATAATTTACCACTAAATTATCAGTATGACTGAGCAAAATCGACTCAACATGCCGTATTTGGAACAGAAATGCTGAGTATGACCCAAAGAACACCATCCCCACAGTCAAGCACGGAGGTGGAAACATTAAGCTTTGGGTCGGTTTTTCCTGCTAAGGGTTACAGGACGACATATCGAGGGGCCAATGGACAGGGCCATGCACCACAAAATCTCAGAATCTCCTTCCCTTGGCCAAAACTTTAAAGATGGATGGGTCATTATCCATGACAATGACCCAAAACATATTGCCAAGACAACAAAGAAGTAGCTAAAGGAAAAGCACACTAAAGTCATGGAGTGGCCTTGCCAGTCTCCAGACCTCAGTCCTACAGATAAATCTGTGGAGCGAGCTGAGGCTTCGAGTTCACAAGCAGCAGCCAAGAAACCTAAAAGTTTCTGTAAAGAGGAGTGAACTAAAATACTAACTACAAGAAATGTCTTCCTGCTGTTCTTGTCAACAAAGCTATGAAGTCCTGTTTTGCTCTGGGATCAAATGCTTATTTCACTCAATGACATGCAAATCATTTTCTACCTTTTATGTAAAGTGTTTTTCAGGATTTTTGGTTCACATTCTGTCTCCTTTAAAAAATAAAGATGGTTCATTTCTTTTGAAGTGAGCAAACTAACAAATTCATCAGGGAATCAAATAATTATATTGCCCACTGTAGGTCTCAGTTAGAAGACCTACAACTGTTGCTCTTCTACAGCTGCAATAAATGAGTCGTTTTGAAATACCTACTTAGCATTTTAGGACTGAAAGCTGCAGTAAGTTCTTCACTTACTCATGACAGTGAGCTTCTATAACATCAGTGACGTTGATGATCGGGGCCTCAATGCTGAGGTTCTTGACCATTTCTTGATAAATCGCTCCCACCACCATCGAGTCGGCATCCAGCAGGCAGCTGATGGTTCCCACAGTAATGGGCCAATTGAGCTGCCTGCAGCTTAGAAGCACACAACAACCAGTAAGAATCTCTTTCTTCTGAAGGCTCACTTTGAGGAAAGCTTTATGCTCATAGGCCATCTTGTAATACGTCTGTGAGAGATCCTCAATCTCCCTGTTGACCATGAGAATCCGACATATGGCTTTCACACGTTGCTGACCTGTAGGTGTAAAACAAATCCATTTGAGGAAATGCACAAGCAACAGGACTGAATTACACTGAAGTAACAAGGAAAAGCTTCTTTTGGAGGGCAAGAGCTCACCTTTTATCAGGTTTGTGCACGGCCTTTTGGCAACAGCAGTGGTTCGACTGAAGCTGACATCTGCAAGAGGGGAAAATAATCAAGGCAAACTCCAAAAGTGATTAAATGTAAAGAGAGAGATCTCCCATCCCTTCAGCAGTAGAGGGTCATAAATTTCATTCAAATGGACTTACTTTACATGCTTTACAATCTTTAAGTGCCCTTCTAGTTATTGCCCTATACTGAAGCTAGTATTCAATGTCAGCAGCAAAAAAATAAAAATAAAAATCTACATTTATTGACATTACATAACCTTTTCAACCCCTGGTAGAACAAATTTATTAAATCGGCCTGACTAATGCTAAGAAATTTCAAATTATGTATCTACACTTACCTGACACTTTTTTAGCCATACATGTCCAACTGCTCATAAACATCATTATCAATTCAACCAATCAAATGGTAGCCCCTCAATGCATTTAGGCATGTAGACATGGTCAAATGACCTGCTGAAGTTCAAACTGAGAATCAGAATGAGTAAGAAATGTGATTTAAAGGATTTCAGAAATGTTTGATCTCCTGGGATTTTCCCACACAACCATGTCTAGGGTTTTACAGAAAATGTTCTGAAAGACAGAAAATACCAGCGAACAACAGAGCAGCAGCGGTCGAAAATGCCCTGTTTGACCCCAGTGGTCACAGGAGAATGACCAGACTGCTTCAAACTGATTGGAAGGAAACAGAACCTCAACTTCAAGATATGCAGATGAGCATCTTTGGAAACTCTGGAACAAATAACTGAGGCTAAAATTCACTGAGATGGTGGTGTGGGGGCATGTTTTCTTTGCACACTTGTACCAGCTTAGCATCATTTAAACACCACAGTCTACCTGAGTATTGTTGCTGACCATGTCCCGTCCCTTTATAACCACAGTGTAACACTGGTTTGAAAATGAGTTCACTGTACTCAAATGGCCACAGTGGCCAGATCTCAGTCTGGTAGAGCACCTTTGAACATTTGAGATGATCATCATGAAGTGCAGATGATAAATCTGCAGCAACTGTATGATGCTTTCATATCAATATAGACCAAAAATCTATGATGAATGTTTCCAGAACCTTATTGAATCTATATCTAAGAAATACCTAACGTTAAGGGAAATTAAGCCTCGTCATTACATAATTTGTCCACTAGGGAGCACATACAAGTTTACTTTACAAACGTAAAGGGTCCCGCTTACTATCAGTACTTTGTCTCGGTGAGCTCAGCAAACAAAATTATGAAAAGAAACAAATAAAAAACAAAACTACTCATATTTAACACGGTCTTTTAACGGGACAGACTTGACTTCAGTCTCATTTTCGTACCTGAACCTCCCACTGGATCATTAGCCAGGACTCCCTCGGACACCACAGAGCCGCAGTCCACACAGACCAGCTGAGCCTGAGAGTACAGGTCATCGTCTACAATGTTTGTGGAGCCGCAGGCCGGACAGCGCATACCAGCAGCAGACATTATCCTCAGTGAAGCTGCTGCCGCCTGAGGGACAGCTAAAGGTATGAAACGGGTACTAAACTGATAGTAACACCTGCAACACACACACACACAACATCCTGTTACTAACCTGGAACTGTCAACAACCAATGAACGTCGCTTAAGCGACCGGTCGCGAGAAAGGAGCCCAATAATATGTGTCCGGATAGAAACAAGGTTCGGATTCTACAAGGTTCCGCTCGGCCAATTCGTCATTTTTGTAAGCGATTAAAAAAATCACAAGGCCGACCATCAGGGTGTCAGTTATTCATAACAGAAACACTGTTGAAACCAATGATGGTTGAAACACAAACAACGGGTTTTACGACCCCGATTTTTTTCTTCTGAGTTGGATAAGTGCTAATTAAAATGCATCGCCACACAGCCTAATACGAAAATATCTAATAACATCACGTTTACAACGTACCTATATACAGTCTTTAAAAAGGAAAAAAATAAATAAAATTAAATGCTGTTACTAACAGCTCATCCTACGGGTGCCTCGTGGCCTCTGTCTATAAACCACTCAAGCAGTGGGTGTAAGTCACTGTAGCCAATCAGACATAAACTTTTAGTTAAGCTTAACTGCAGGGATTTCTTCAACTATTTCAGTATCCCTGAATTAACTTGATAACATTTTTATATGTAGGTAACATTTGCTTGTATGATTTAATCTTTTTTTGTCGATATTTGAAATTAAATTTGACTGAATGTCAGCTCCCAAGACATTTAGAATAATTAAATGACATCATGAGGGGCACGAATTTCTGTGGGACGGGAATTGTGACTACCGATTTTTCTGTATGCATTCATATATGTTTCAGGATTGTTTGTGTTGAATTTCAAACTGTAGCTTCATACATTTTCTCATCTTTTGTACTGCAAAATTTGTTCACGAGAAAAAAAATTATTTATCTTGATAAGAGCCTAGCTTCCCCTGCCATCTTCTTTAAGGTCTGATTTAAGATGTAGACATTTGGTAGAGATAAAGAACAAGGCACATGTCCAAAGGGTGGCCAGCTGAATGGAAGCTTTGATCAGAATAACAAAGAGTGTTAAGAATACAAACAGAGATAATCATCAGGAATCTGAATTTTGTATAACCCTTTTTAATCAAGGTAATGATAATAATAATAATAATAATAATAATAATAATAATAATAATAATGACAGACAGTAATAGATTTAATTTAACTACACATGTACAACAAAATCAGATGCAATTTTATCAGTGCAAAGGCAAAAAAGGCTTAGAATGTGTCCATAAATATATGTATAAAAAGTTTATAAATGAGCAACCTCTATACTTGCTACCTCTCTACTCAACTTAAAAGGAAGATAAAACACGCATCATACGTCACACATCACACAAGACATTTTGCATTCTCCAGGCATTCATTGCATAGCTCTGTCTTCACAAAATTGCAAAATTCCAGCAGCATTTTGTGCTGTTAAAGCTTTTGCATAAAAGCAATTTTTTAATCTTTTTGTCCTTGTTTTTAATGTCCTGAAACATCTGCTCGAGGGCAGCAGTTCAAACAGAAAGTGTTCGAGGTCGGATGGATGTTTCAGGATGCTCTTTCCTTTTATGAGGTACCGGGAACTGTAAAGCTCTTCCAGGGAGGAGAGAGGTGATCTTCTGTGACCACCCTCTGAAAGCACTTTTCTCTCTGCTACTGTGCAGCTGGGAAACCACTCTCTACTCTACTGAGCAGTGATAGAAGGACATAAGCAGATTTTTGAGTGAGGCGGTAAAGTCTCTGCTTTGCCTTCTTCCAGGTCAGCTCCTCTTCTGCTTGCATGCCCAGGAATCAGTCCAATAATTTCTCCACACATGAAATGAAAATGGTCTGAATATCCATTTTCTACCTCTTGTAGTCAATAATCAACACCTTGGTCTTGGTGGTGTTAAGGATCAGGTTGTTATCACTACGACAACCAGATAAATACTCCACCTCCACCTGATAAGCAGACTCTTCACTCCCTTAGATGAGCCCCACTAAAGTGGTGTAATCTGGAAATTTAATGAGGCTGTTGCTGGAATGGGTGGGGGTGCAGTTGTGAGTATAGAGGATGAAGAGTAGGGACTCAGCACACATCCCTGTAGAGAGCCGGTGCTGAGACTGAGGGCTGAGAACTTGTAGCAGCCTACGCTCACCTTTTGGGAGTCAAAAAGACAGGAAGTCAGACCAGAAGTAACTGGACAGTCTGTCAGTTTTGTCACTAGTTTGTGAGGGAGGTTGAAATCTACAAAGAGCAGCCTCGTGTAGCTCAGGATGACAGTAAGAAGTGTTGTGGTTATGGTGTTCTCTGTAGGCCTGGTAGCTCTGTAAACCTCATTCCTCAGCATGGACCAGAAATTCAAAATGGTGTGAGAGAGTTGAATAATAAACGAAAAGGACAGTCATGAAATGAATAAGGGATTCTGATGATGTTGCAAGACTAAAAAGACTGAGGAAGAAAGAGATGTTAGAGAGGGCATTTAGGCTACTCATGACAGCAGGATAAACTACTTACCCAAGCAGGACTCACAGCATCAAATTGGTATGACTTGAGGGCAACATGGAGAATGGAGCAGTAATAAATAACAGAAAATGCCAGTGCAGAGAGAAGTTCCAGTAAAAGAACAGGTATCAAAGAAAAAAAAGAATGATGGAGAAGAAAAGCAACCCAAAAAAGCCATGAAAAAGTGGACTTCAAGTAGTGTGAGCTTTCACGAAGAAGACTCACAAAAGAATCAGGAGGCCAAATGCGTCATCACAGACGTCATCACAATCAAAATGAAGACTCACAAAAGATGAACAACAGAGAATGCATTTACAGGCTGGAATGAACACAAAAAGACAGGAACAAAAAAACAATACCAAAAATTACCAGTGGTTATAAAAGAAGTTCAGCAAAGCATTTGTCAAAGCTTATTTGACAAATGCATGAGGCAAACATGGAGCTATGCGTTATAGATAGAAAAAGAAAAGAAAAATCCCTGTTTCACTCTTTTCTTCAAGAGCCAACATATCATAATATCTCAGTTAGATCCATCCATGCAGTGCAAAATATGTGCGTTTGAAAGGCAAATAGGGCCAGCGGAAGACACTGAGATCAATACATTTGTGCTACAATAAAAAAAAAAAAATTGGGACCAGACTAGAGCTCTACATAAAGTAGGGAGGCAACCAATGTTTCCTCTAAGCTGCGCGCGTGCGCAATTGCGCACTGCTGGCACGGTCTCTGCGCACAGTAAATCTGCGTTGCGCACCAAAAAAATCTAACCTGAATTGAAATTAAAATGAATACTTTAACAATTCTGTTTTGCAGTGTTAGTCAGTAAGTGACTGGCTGCTCCCGTATGGGATTAGAACGATGCCACCTTATCCCATAGTCCAGCCAATAATGCGATTGACATTCGTATATACGCAGCTAATCAACGTTGTTGACAGGCTATGACAGCGTCCTTATGTGCCGACACCGGTGTTTTAGCTAGCAGAGCGGCGTGGCTGATGTGGAGTGAAGCCACGTTAATGACAACGTGTACAACCATTGGAGATGTGAGCAGGACAGACGGAACAATTGAAGGAAAAAGTGTGGACTTTATACCAGTTTTTAAATTGTGTCGATAGGCCACGTAAAACCAGAGTTATGATAAAAATATATGCAATGTTTGGTTTTCTTCCTCAATACTATCGTTGTTTATATTTACTGCGGGAAGAAACGGTAAAAACGGCGTTTTATAAGGAAAACGCTCGAAAGCGCTCTCCACCTGTGAGCAAAAACAAAACCAAAAACCCCCCACCCTTTCCTATTGCTCGAAAAAAGTACCATGTCCACCAATCAAAAAAGTTGTTTAGGAAAGTTTTAGGAGTGACGGCGGTGTTTTGAGATGTGAGAGATTTGAGACGTTTAGCGCAAATCTTGTGTAGTTAGTGTGTAGTGTAGTCAATAGTTTTGTTGTGTGTGTCAGAACAATGAGGCGACTGCTGAATGTTACAGGTGTTACAGGAGTGATACATCTCCTGTTGCCAGGCCTGCAGGTATCAGGCTGTTGTTCTCCTTTATCTCATAGTGGACAGAAATTATTTTTGGAGTGGCACAAATAATTTGTGTGGCATCAAATTTGATGCAGAACAGCTGATTGTTCTGTAAATAATTTTAAATGTTTATTTAAAAAAACGCCTTGGCTGCATTTTAGGTAAACAGCTGCAAAAAAAGCTGCAAAAAACTTTGTTTGCAAAACTCAGTTACTTTTTTGAAGAAATAACTATATAATTAATTGCCCAACATTGGTCATTATTTACTGTATTTTACAGACAGAGAGTCACAGGACTCTCTCCCAGACCACAGACTCATACTCATAATACAAGTCAGAGCTTTAGAAAAAAAAAAAAGTAGTTGTGTTTTCAAAACTGGAGTTCAAGTTATTTTTACTTCCAATTGTGTTAACATACTACACAGGTCATGAACAAGATTTTTTTTTTTAATTTTCATTGTAAGTGGGCTAAAGCAGTTAATTAAAAGAAGTCTAACATAAATGTAAATACTGTAATTTGATTATTTTAATAAACCATGTAACTTGGATGGATTCGATGGTGGCGTGACCACAGTGGACACGTCTAATGTTGCTCACAGTGGTCCAAGGGACTGCTCAGGGAGTTTGTGTGTTCGCTCAGACACATGAAAAATTAATGGGAACATTGGAGGCAACCTTTCTATAGTAAACCTAAAGAGACCAGCCCTCCTTGAAATTATTTCAGGAATCAGTCCAACTCTAATCTGAATAAAAAGGTGATGCAACTCAGCTTGTTGACCCATACTGGGAAAACAATAAGCATAGTTGTGCAGCACATGAGAAAGAAGACCAAAATAAAAAGAAAAAACATACCTACAGCAGATAATGCACATAATGTTTCCTCTGAGAGTGTAAAAGCTTATTTGACAAGTGCATCTGTTTAAAATGTGCGGTCTTCCCAGTCTCCACTGTCAGCTACTTAGAAAGGGAAGGTATAAAAGGATATCAGAATGCGTTACACGCACACAAAAACTCAAAGACACACTGCCGATTGCTGAATTTCCTGAATGAGAGAACAAGTGAAGCAGTATCAGAAGCATGCAGGAGTCTTAAACAATCAAGCACACTGTAGGGGCTGTAGGGACTGGGGGCAGGTATAATTGAGTCATGCAGGTGTCCAGAGCAGGGAAATGGACTAAAACAGGCTTGGTACTCTAAGACTGGAACCAGAGCCAGCAAGGCTGCAGGGCAATGAGGTAAGCAAATCATTCCCAGAAATAATCTTCCAGGTTGCAAAACTCAGTGACTACTTCACCTAAAATTGTCTACTCACTCGGACACTGTGTTAATATGGACACCCAACACCAACAATGTCCTGGTTTAACTCAAGGCAGTATAGAAGAAAAAACAATCTGAGATTCCCAACATGAAAGAGACAGAAAAAGGTAGATACTGAAGAAAGAAGAAATACTGACACAATTGTTGGCTGGACTCCTTTCACATACAGTTATGTAATTATAGAAGGTTTTGAGAGAGTTACAGGGAGAGTTGGGAGTAAATAATATAGACACTTACGTACAGACTACTGATCAGGAGTTTTGATAACCTTTTGCTATTAGGAGTCATTTTTCCCATTTTGAGGGAATTTGGTAAGATATACAGTGGCTTGCAAAAGTATTCGGTCCCCTTGAACTTTTCCACATTTTGTCATATTACAGCCACAAACATGAATCAATTTTATTGGAATTCCACGTGAAAGACCAATACAAAGTGGTGTACACGTGAGAAGTGGAACGAAAATCATACATGATTCCAAATATTTTTTACAAATAACTGAAAAGTGGGGTGTGCGTAATTATTCAGCCCCCTGAGTCAATACTTTGTAGAACCACCTTTTGCTGCAATTACAGCTGCCAGTCTTTTAGGGTATGTCTCTACCAGCTTTGCACATCTAGAGACTGAAATCCTTGCCCATTCTTCTTTGCAAAACAGCTCCAGCTCAGTCAGATTAGATGGACAGCGTTTGTGAACAGCAGTTCTCAGATCTTGCCACAGATTCTCGATTGGATTTAGATCTGGACTTTGACTGGGCCTTTCTAACACATGGATATGTTTTGTTTTAAACCATTCCATTGTTGCCCTGGCTTTATGTTTAGGGTCGTTGTCCTGCTGGAAGGTGAACCTCCGCCCCAGTCTCAAGTCTTTTGCAGACTCCAAGAGGTTTTCTTCCAAGATTGCCCTGTATTTGGCTCCATCCATCTTCCCATCAACTCTGACCAGCTTCCCTGTCCCTGCTGAAGAGAAGCACCCCCAGACCATGATGCTGCCACCACCATATTTGACAGTGGGGATGGTGTGTTCAGAGTGATGTGCAGTGTTAGTTTTCCGCCACACATAGCGTTTTGCATTTTGGCCAAAAAGTTCCATTTTGGTCTCATCTGACCAGAGCACCTTCTTCCACATGTTTGCTGTGTCCCCCACATGGCTTGTGGCAAACTGCAAACTGGACTTCTTATGGTTTTCTGTTAACAATGGCTTTCTTCTTGCCACTCTTCCATAAAGGCCAACTTTGTGCAGTGCACGACTAATAGTTGTCCTATGGACAGATTGCCCCACCTGAGCTGTAGATCTCTGCAGCTCATCCAGAGTCACCATGGGCCTCTTGGCTGCATTTCTGATCAGCGCTCTCCTTGTTCGGCCTGTGAGTTTAGGTGGACGGCCTTGTCTTGGTAGGTTTACAGTTGTGCCATACTCCTTCCATTTCTCAATGATCGCTTGAACAGTGCTAGGTGGGATGTTCAAGGCTTGGGAAATCTATTTGTAGCCTAAGCCTGCTTTAAATTTCTCAATAACTTTATCCCTGACCTGTCTGGTGTCTAAATCAGTCAATATGACTTAAGGGGAACAGATGTCTTTAAAAAAAACAAGATAAGGACAAACATAAAGCAGAGATGTGTTTCTGTTAGAGGAGTTAACCTGTGGAATAGTTATGACAGTGATTTAAAAAGGTGTAGTTCATTTTCCTTGTTTAAAAACATGTTTAAAAATAGAGTATTAGAAAAATATATTAATCAAGAATGAAAAGAGCAAAAATAATAATTCTGAAACTCTTGATTTGTTTTGCTTTGATGTAGTTATCTAAGGTGGAAAGTTTTTTTGTTTGTTTGTTTGTTTGTTTGTTTTTGCTTTGCTTTGTTTTATTCTTTGCTTCGAGCCCTGTGTACAGGAGCTGCATGCAAAAGATTTTTTGTTAAAAGGGTTGGCGTAATAAGCAAATGCTTCAGCCAATACCTTTTGATTAGCCTTGTCTCATGATTTTTTGCTTTGTGGTAATCTTTATTTTGTATTCTGTATTCACTGAGATATTTGAATGCTAATCAATAAAATCAAAATCAAAATCAAATCCAATCGAGAATCTGTGGCAAGATCTGAAAACTGCTGTTCACAAACACTGTCCATCTAATCTGACTGAGCTGGAGCTGTTTTGCAAAGAAGAATGCCCAAGAATTTCAGTCTCTAGACTGAAAAGCTGGTAGAGACATACCCTAAAAGACTGGCAGCTGTAATTGCAGCAAAAGGTGGTTCTACAAAGTATTGACTCAGGGGGCTGAATAATTACGCACACCCCACTTTGCAGTTATTATTTTGTAAAAAATGTTTGGAATCATGTATGATTTTCGTTCCACTTCTCACGTGTACACCACTTTGTATTGGTCTTTCACGTGGAATTCCAATAAAACTGATTCATGTTTGTGGCTGTAATGTGACAAAATGTGGAAAAGTTCAAGTGGACCGAATACTTTTGCAAGCCACTGTATGACTGATGGGCCATGTAAGCCGTGGGAGGGACGCCATTTTCTGTGTAGATTGAAACTGTGGACCCACTCACTCACTCACTTACTAACCCACCCACCCATCCATTCACCCATCCATCCATCGTAGGAGCAGCAGCATAAACAGAGAGGCCCAGACCTCCCTCTCCCCAGCTATATTCTCCAACTTATCTGGTGGAACACTGAGGCGTTCTCAGGCCAGCCAAGAGATATAATCTCTCCAGCACGTCCCGAGTCTACCCTGGGGTCTCTTCTCAGTCACTCATGCCTGGAACACCTCATCCAGGAGGCCCCCAGGAGGCATCTTTGTAAGATGCCCGAACCACCCCAACCTTTTGATGTGAATTAGTAGCGGCTCTAATATTTTAACCCATCTTTGAGAAGTTACTGTTGAATTATTAAACTATAAATTCTGAGAAGGTAGAAGCAACGGAGGTCAGGGACCTTTTTTAGGACCATGTTTGTCTCTCTGCATCATGAAGGTTGGGCAAAGAGTGTCCCACACTGTCAGTAACAAATTTTGCACTTACAAAAACCAAACATTCATTCATGATTAACGCTAATTAAAATGAAGTCTTCTTATGGTCTGAAACTACTAAGCACTTCCCAGTGCAATAAAACTATTTGAAAGGAAGAAGAATTAAGAAAAGCTGAGGGGGGGAGGGGGGGCTGTGTTCCCACTCGAGGTATGTTCACAGCTCTGCTTGAGTCTATCTGCCATAAATCAGAAAAATACAGCAATTTCAATAATATGAGAATTATTCCTGAATGCAAATTGCAGTCTAGTTCACTGACAGCACTGTGCCGCAGGACAGAAGAAGGTGCAGTCAGAGTATTTGACAGCTTAAAATAGAGTGATTTTCTCAAATGCCTCAGTGATTACAGTTTTATTGTTCATAATCTTGTCGAGCAATGCCCTTTGCACATGCAGATCAACTGAACATGTTGTGGCTGCTGGAAGACTTGCTGAATAGAGGTTGATTTCCACCCTGTGGTACACAGAACTTCACAGTTTGAGACCTTGAGAACTCATCACAGCCAAGGCAAGTTTCCCATTAGTACTCATATTACTGGATTGTTTATCTCAAATGACTCCATCTGTTCATGACCAGTTCTCGAAGAAATATCCAAGAACATCATGTTTTGTACAGCATAAAAGGATATCCAAGCAAACTATCTTTAGACAAACTTTAGACTAAGCAATCTTAGGGTCATGTTGACGATATGACTAAACACGATTTTCAACCTTAGCCTCTGCATTACTAGAAATCTTCATATGATTATTGTTGTTATTTTTCCAAAAGGAGATCGAATGTTAAATCAGAGTTATCCTCAGTTTTATAAATACTGCTCTGTGACCCAACCACGTGATTCATGTACAGGTACACTGTGTTGGTACCGGGCTGGGCCCCTTTTGTCTTGAGAAATGCTTTAATTCGTAATGACACACATTCAGCAACATGCTGGAAACTTTCCTCACAGATTCTGGTCCATATTGGCATGACAGCATCACACAGTTGATGTAGATTTGTTGGCTACACATTAATGATGCAGGTCTCACATTCCACCACATCGCAAAGGTGCTCTGTTGGACTGAGGTCAGATTCCTGTTTTCATCTGACAGGAATGGCCCCCGGTGTGGTCTTCTGCTGCAGTTGCCCATCTGCTTTAAGGTTCGATATGTTGTTCATTCAGAGATGCTCTTCTGCACACCTTGGTTATAATGAGTGGTTATCTGACTTACTGTTGGCTTCCTATCAGCTTGAAGTAGTCTGGCCATTCTCCCCTGACATCACCAAAAAGCAAATGTTTTAAACAAGCTTTAGTAAATCAATGTCAAGATTAATTTTAAAATGATGAAGAAGACCATGTACACTTAAATTTCAGTACTGTGTACGGACATTAGATGAAATGCAGCCTTCAGAAAAATATTCCAGGATATAAATTAAGATTTAAAACAAAAAAACAAAAAACAAGAACAACCGTTTCATCAGGAAAGGAAAACTAATCTTTAAAACGCGCTTTAATCTGATCAGAAACTAAATAAAGTAGCAGACAGTTTTTGTATTAATTCATGGTTTTATTTTATTTTTCAAATTTATTTAAGCAGTAAAAATACTCAGTACAGTGTTCAGTGTCTTAACAGTTAATAGTGTGAGCTACTTAAAGTGCACATGGGGATTAGCAGTAAACTTTGACAGTAAGCTCTACAGAGAGAAATCAACTGGAGTTTCGCCATGAAATGCAACAAGTCTGCTATGCTGGCAGGATGACACATTTATCAAAGTTATTTCCAGAAGAAAGATGAAAGGCATGACCAAATATATACAAGATATCCTTTAAACTCTCACATGAAACAAATGTCTAAATGTATCGATCATCTAAAAACTACAGCGTCTTTCCAAACTGAATCCTTTAGCTGAGAGAGCTAAATATTTAAAGGATTTTCTTTCCCTCAAATCATTAATTTTATTGGGTGATGAAATATTTGAAATCTAAAGTGTTCCTCCATACTTTACAGCAAAAGTATTCCAGTTGCATAAACGTAACCAATACATCTATAAAGTGATATTTCTAATGTGGACGAGCTGTGAATAAACAGGTCTGATTAAGTGCAGCAAGAATACAGTGACGCCTGCAAAGCTACCTAAGCAGCTTTCTTCATAGCGGTCAAGGACATGAGGATACTTGGCTTCTCTTCTATGACTCGCACAAGTAAATTATCAATGTACTGCTCCAGCTCCGATATCTTATCATCTCTCTCCGAGAGCTGGTTCTCCTGTTTCAAGATCAGAGAGATCAGTTCCTCCCGGGTCAGCTGGGAGTAAGGCCGTTTCATCCCACCGTCATCCACCTGTGGAGCGACAAAGCATGCTTTAAAAGTGGCAGGATATAAGAAACTTAAATTCCATCGGCCTATTTCTTGTTGAAAATCTTAAAAAGAGGGAGAGTTAGAAACAAATACCATTGTTTTGTCCTGAAGTCCACTGGGGATTCCTGTGGATTTGTTTTCATTTTCCCCTTGAACAACTGAGGCACCCTGCTGCTCGAGAGGATTAAGAGGTCTTACCGGCTGAAGCCTGAAATGATGAAAACAAAGCATAAAAGACAGATGTAAGCACCTGTTGAATGGGAGTAAAGGAAACCGTATAACCAAGTACACTGCACAGTAATCCATTCAACAATTAAACTGAACATAATACCCAATAATAAAACTCAGTTCACCCATATCAAGCTTACTATACTGTACAGAATACATTTAACATTTGTATAAGTGAAAGCTAATAAGATTGAATGTTGCAAATTACACAAATGAAACGTGCGTACAGATAAAAATATAAATATAGTAACATTTGACCTATAAAAGTTATTCTTTAGCAACCAAACCATCTCACCTGCGTGAAGGTGTAGGGGCCCCGTCTTTCTTCACACCTGTCTCCACTATATTCTGGACTTTAAGGGACTGGGACTCTTGGAGTGGACTCACTGGGACATACCCAGGACTTGTGGACTCATAATATGGGTCGCATGCTTGGAGTGCATCGTTATCGGGCGCAGCTGCACTTCGATCACCTGTAGCATGGCTTCTTTCCGTGCCCGGGTTCGTTAAAGTGTTCGAGCTGATGTCATTCTTTGCAGGAGGTGGGGGAGCGTGGGCCATCTTTGAGGATTTGATTTTTGGTTGAGAGGCAGCATCTTTATCTCCACTTTGTGACACAGCTGGAGGCCAGTGTATTGAACCAGTATTACTAGAGGATGCTGTGTCATCTTGAGCTGTGAGCTCACTTTCATCTTCATCATCCTCAAAAGGATTTAAGCCACAAACAACTTTAACTTGTTTGGTCTCTGCGCCGTCTAGATTAGAGCTCGTTTTTGGTTCTGATGACTGCTTTTCTCCCACAGGAGGCGGTACGGACGGCGCAGGACGTTTGCTGTGTTTGGCTTCGTTTGTTGTTCCATTAGCGTTATTGCTTTGCGTCAGGCTCTGGGAGTTCTTTGAATCTGTGGGAGACCTACACAGCGGAGCGATCATTTGCACCGAGCGCTGTGGGGGAACACTGACAGTTTTGACATCTTTGTCTTTGCTTTGCTTGTTAATTTGTGCCAGATGTCGTGCCGGCACATCCTGCTCCCTGTGAGGTTGCTTGCCAGCTTGACTCCTTACTGGCGGCTGAGGAGCTGGTCGCTTCTCTCGTTGAATACTAATCAGGTCCTTTTCATCCACGGAACCGGTCTTACTTCTCACCGATGACACGGCAGAGTGACACCTGGAAATGAGACAGACTATATAACATTTGGGCATACGTCAGCATTTAATTACAGGAATTCAACTGAGGGTGGGTGGGCGTGGGGGGCTAAACACACTAATGATGCAAGTAATATAGACTGATACAATAGGACTTTATTTTTCACAATATTAAAGATACCTTGTCCCAAATTCTCTTGCAATGTTATAGGACAACCAAAAGAAGGTGAAAAGGTAACATAAGATATTGAGATACTACTATAAAAGGAAATGTATTTTAATGTGCTGAGCACATCTGAAGTTTCTTTCCATCTACTTCTTCTGTCAAACTGACTTCTTCACAAAGTTTCTAGTATTTTTCACTTCACATAATGAGGTAAAACTATGCAGTGAGCTCAATCTTTCAGCCAAGTCTGCAAAATTATATAAACTGTAACGCACACATAGCTGTGCAACAGTCACATGTGTCACTTATGTTCCCATTAAATAGAGAAGTACTGAGAAGAAGAACTGCTGCTGACCTGTGACGGAGCAAAAGCACATAAGGTAACTTCAGATAACACATTCCCTGCATGTACATCATCGTCATGTTATTTTTAATCAACCATTATAATTCAGCTTCACTACCTCCTTTTCTCTTCTGCTCCTGATGCTGTCCTGTTCTGCTTTTAAGCCTGGTCAACCGTGCACATTATGTAATGCTTAATGTCAGGCGGTCTAACACTTTAGTTGAGGAAAGGTCTACAGAAGTTCAATGTGACTACCTTGGGGTGATCACCAAGCCTTTTAAGCGTTACCAGCACAGGGCAGTTTCTCTTAAAAGAAAAAGGATTTTAACGTCTGAATTAATTTGCACAAACTTTTGTTTTGTGGAAGTGTTAATATTCCCCGAGGACACTACAAAGATTTTAATTTTCCTTTGACATTTCCTCCAGCCTTGCCTGAAACCTGTGGTTCTAATTTGTTTTTTAACAGCTTTGGAAGGACTTTAATGCACCACTTTGAAAAGGAAAAAATAAATAAATAAATGAATTGTAAAGAGTGACCTGAATCACTCAAATCAGGTTTGATTCACCAACTTTTTACATTCGTGACCAGAAAAACAAACAAACAAAAATAATTCCATTGTCTTTATCCACAATTGTACTTGGTACTGAGTGCTATGGAGAAAATGCTAAAATGCTAAACAAAGACTGAGAACCTTAAAATTACATCCACCTTGAGCTGTTGTCTGGTTGTTTTAAAATTACATTAACAAAATTGTTTAAATGCACTGTAAATAAACTCCCTCTGTAAAGTCAGGTTCTCAAGAGTTAAGGAGGTTGTATGTATATATGTATGAATGAATTCAAGTATTTCAAGGTAAGGCTATTAAATCACACTTTTACTGCAGTGCTTGTGATTGACGTAGCGTATAGCTTTAACTAACCGTTGCTGAACCGTTGGCTCTTCTGCTGTGCTGCTGTCGAGGGACTCGGGAATCTCCTCAAAGGGGTTGGAAGAGAAGGTTTCATCAAAAGGATTAGTGGAAGTGACTGCAGGACTGCTCACTTTGGGTTTCTTCCCTGCAGCCCTAACTTCATCTGTTGTTTTGTTTCCCCTCTTCTCTTGCTCTTCTGCATTCCTCAACTTCTCCAGCTTCCTTGCCTCCTCTTCCTTCTTCTCTCTCCTAATCCTCTCCTCTTCCTCAATCCTCCACTTTTCTTGTTCCTGCAGTCTTCTCTCTTCCTCCAGCCTCTCCATTTCTTCCTTTTCCTTTCTAGCCATCTCTTCTTCTTCCTCTTTTCTCCTCTTCATCTCTTCCTCCATCTTAACCCTTTCCTCTTCTTCCCTTCTAATTCTTTCCTCTTCCTCAAGTCTTCTTTGTTCTTCTTGTTGCATTTTTTCCTCTAACAGTCTTTCATATTCTTCTCTTTGCTTCCTAGCCCTCTCCTCATCCTCCTGTCTCTTCTCCTCCTCTTTCCTAAGTCTTTCCTCTTCAGCTCTTTGATTTTCTTGTTCTTCTAGTCTCCTTTTTTCCTCTTCTTCCATCCTGATCCTTTCTTGCTGTCTAATTTTCTCCTCTGCCTCAATCCGTTTCCTCTCCTCCTCTAATCTCTCATGTTCTTCCCTTTCTTTCTTAGCCCGTTCCTCCTCTTCTTGCCTTTTCTTCTCTTCCTCTTTCCTAACCCTCTCTTCTTCCTCCCTCTGCTTCCTTTCCTGCTCCAACTGTATCCTTTTTTTCTCTTGCTCTTCTTCTAGTTTTCTCAGCAGCTCCTCCTCCTCTTTTCGTCTCCTCTCTTCCTCCTTCTCCTCGTTTTCCTTTCTAATCCTCTCTTCTTCCTCAGCTATTTTTGCCTCTTCTAGCCTTCTCCTCTCTTCTTGTGCCCTCTTCTCTTCCTCAAGTCTCTTTTCCTCTGCCAGTTTTTGCTCTTCTTGCCTTCTCTTTTCCTCCATCTTAACCCTCTCCTCTTCTAGTCTCTTCTTCTCTTCCTCAGTTCTAATCCTTTCCTCTTCATCTCTTTGCCTTCTTCTTTCCTCCTCAAGTTTCCTTCTCTCTACTTCCTTCAATCTCTTTTCCTCAGCTATTTTTGCCTCTTCTTCTTGCCTTCTCCTCTCTTCCTGTGCCCTCATCTCTTCCTCAAGTCTCTTTTCCTCTGCCAGTTTTTGCTCTTCTTGCCTTCTCTCTTCCATCTTAACCCTTTCCTCTTCTTCTAACCTCTTCTTCTCTGCCTCAATTCTAATCCTTTCCTCTTCGTCTCTTTTCTTCTTTTCTTCCTCCTCCATTTTCCTTCTCTCTAGAACTTGCATTCTCTTTTCCTCTGCCAATCTTTCACGCTCTTCTTCCATCCTAACCCTTTCCTCTTGCTCTTGTCTTCTCTTTTCTTCCTCACTTCTAATCTTTTCCTCTTCTTTACTCCTTGTCTCCTCTTCCTCTTGTTTTTCTCTGTCCTCAGCTAAACTTTCAAGCCTCTCTTGTTGCCTCTTAACCTTCTCTTCTTTCCTCTCCTCCTCTATTATAGTCCTTTTTGATTCACTCACATTCGCTTTAATGTTTTCAACTTCAGGAGTGTCTTCCTCCTCCTCCTCCTCCTCCTCCTCCTCTTCCCAAGGTGAACACTGCCTCGCTGCCTTTTCTTGCTCAGGTGGTGGAGAGTTTTCAGGGACATCCTCCATTGATCCATGACCTGAACTGGCCAGACTGAAGTTTGAGCTGATGCGAGAAGTCCGAGGTGGCGGCTCCTCACAGTATACGTGACTGCCATTGATGCATAAATTACTCTGTTCTACAGAAACCTGTTTTTCACGACCAGATGAGGAATCCTTGCTGCCTGAGCTGCCTGAGCGTTTATGTATCATGAACTTGAATTTCTTTTTACCTGAAAAGAAGATGAGAGAGTTAACACAACATAATGAAAGAGGAAAGCATTAATGGTGAAAAAGTACATTCCTGACCCTCTGAGGAATCGACATTCAGACCAGATGATTGACTGCCGGTGAGCGTGGAGTTCTTCCCAGGCAGAACAGACATAGACTGAGACATGCTCTTCTGCAAGTTGGACTTTGGAGAAAACAAAGACTTAATCTTGTGTTTCTTATGTTTTCCATCCTTGCCCGTCGCCGCTTCACCATCCCCGTTGCCCTCCTCCTCGCTGTCCGTCAGGACCTGACTGAAGGACGGCGCCACGCTGGTCACAGAATCTGACTCCTTTTTCTTGCCACGAACTTTGTCCTTGAACTTGCCCAGACGAGACCGAGATTTGCCAGCAGCAGAAAGGTCGAACATGCTGGCAGTCATGTTGTTTCTCATGAACTGGATATCCAGAAGCACCTCTCCTCTGTCTTTGTCTGGCTTACCAGTCTTATCAAGAAGTTTAAACCATCTGTTGAAGAGACGCAAATTATTAGACTTTTGTACTTATTTACACATCCACTGTAAAAAAGTGCAAATCAAATTTCTAGAAATATGTGGTCGTTTTAGAGGTGTTTTTATCCCGACTAAACCAGAAGTGGGGTGCAATCACAAAATCAAGCTACTTGTGACCAAAATCTATCACTCAATCTATAAGTCAAGTGAGGCCTGTCTGAAGGTCTAAACTGAATGTCTCTGTAAGTCCTGCTCATTTTTCCTCTTTGCAGAAATCATGACCCATCTCACTGCAAATGGAAAGTGGCAGCGTGAATGTTTTTGGAAAGTCTGTGATGATCTAAGCTCAACCAGCAAACTGACCATAAAGGAAAGTCTTAAAAATATAAATTCTGTCAAGTCTACAGCAGCCCTGCAGAATTTATGAAAGCTTGTACTGTGTGTACCCTCAGCAGTTGACAACCTTTATTAAATCCTGTTCCCTTGTTGCTTGTCTCACATGATCAAATCTTCAGAGCATGGTAGGTGTACGGTGCTGATGTTCACTGTCAAAATGTTTTATGCCAGTTTTCCTAAATAATGCATCTAACTCTGCAGGGAGTTAACAAGCCAACTGCCCCTTTGAAAGAGAAAGCTTTCATCCGAGATTTAGTCGGATTCTTGCGAAACTTAGCCTGCCAGGTTCAAGGGAATTTATTCTGTTATTACCCCCCCCCTCTTCATCCTTTAAATATACAACACATGCACACCAAAGAGAAACCACCACATTTTGATACAGCTGGATAATAACAACACACCAAGATGACAATAAAGTAACCAATTATAAATGCTGGTTACGCCCTAAAAATTCATTCATCTCATGTTTAAAATGTAGAAAAATCCTAAACAGCCATCCTAAAAGTGCCAAGCAAGACCAGACAGGGCCAACTTTCCAGCGTTTCTGCACCTTTGCCATCCAGTACTGACGGAAGGGTCTCAGAATAGGCAGAAGAAATCTAACACAATAGGAAAAAGGGGGAAAAAAAAAAAAAAAGTCAGTCAGCATAAAAAGTGCCCATCAGGCAAAAATCTGAGGTCAGCTCACCACTGAGCAAACAAGTCCCACTGAAGTCTGGATTCCTAGGGAAATGAGGAAATGAGGACGAGGCCATGCATTTGTTGTTGCTGCAGGCTTCCGTCTCTTTCTCTGCATTACACATTATTGTCCAAATATGCTTTGTGCATGCACGCGTTTGTGTGCCATAAATAGACTTTTCCCTCCAACTTCAGCCCTGACAAAACACAGCCCTTTGTAATTCCACTTATATGTGCTAAAAGAACTGAATACAGTTACTTTCTTTGGATGATCCAGAGTTAGATATGGTGAGATTTCAATCATCCTAGGAATGCTTCAGATGTCATGCAAACAAATTAAAAAGCCGGGGAAAACGCCTTTTCCTGGAAGTTGCGAAATGGCTTACTGCTGTCAACGTTCCACTGCCTCCTACTTGCTGATGAGTAATGGGATGTGATTTGCAGATTTCAGGCCTTGACATAACTGTGTCATGTGTGGCTTCTTCACGCTTGCCTGATAAATGCCATTCAAAAGAACGCTGCTAGATGGGATGGGGACACATCTACAAGTGATATAAAGTTATGAAAAATAATATTTCATTCAATACAACTAAAAAAACCAAACCAAAAAAAAAACAAAAAAACACAGCAATTCCACTTTTTTCAGTCGTATCATTGCCAGAATAACTTGACTGTCTGACCCCTCTAGTTCATCATCTACATGCAATATAGTACAAGAAGGTTAATTGTTGGATTAAAACTGATTAATTATTTATTCTTAATTTTATGAATTTAAAATGCACACACAGCAGTCAATCAGCAATTTAATGCAAACATGGTCAGACTGAACTGCTGAAGTACAAAGACGAAATATGATGAGTGAATTTGAATGTTACATATCTTTAGTTTCTGTTGCCATTATACTTCAGAAATTGCTAGTATACTGGTAACTGCCCAAACAACCATCTCTAGGGTTTACAGAAGACGATCCAAAAAAAAGAAAATATCCAGTGGTCAGCAGTTCTCTGAGTGCAAAAACACCTTTTTAGTCAGAGGAGGGGGCAGAACGCAGCAAAAGTAACACAAATGACTGTTAAAACCATGGAGGCATGCAGAAGAGCATCTCTGACTGTGTCAAACCTTGAAGCAGATGGGCTACGGCAGAAGAAAACCACACCAGGCTCCACTTCTGTCAGTCAAGAACAGAAAACTGAAGGTACATTTTCTAATGTCTGACCAAAATTAAACAATAGTCATTATTCTCCTTCAACAGTTTCATATTTAGATGATCAGAGTTTGCACAACCAACATGAGAGCATGGATCCATCATTCTTCGTACACATCCAGCAAAATCTCTGAGAAATGTTTGTTGAATCTATGCTACAAAGAATTAAGTCCATTCTGATGGCAAAGAGGGGTCTCACCCAGTACTAGCAAGGTGACACTGAGGTGTCCAGTGACAGCACAGACTAATGACAATGGCCCATTTGTAGTCTCTAAGGAGCTCATCATTTGCACTTCAAACCTCTCGGGCCCTACTCAATAGATGAAGAGCATTCTTCCAAAAGATATCTAATTGGCGTTTCTGGTGATGGTGTTAAAGTCTGCTGTCTAGCATGTGGATCAGCAGTCAGTTACATGGTTTTCATACTCATAAAACCCTTCAGTAACCAAGGCCTTCTGGATAGCTACAGCCTCGCCCTTGGAGAAACCACTCCACTCAGGATTAAAATATTCAGAATATGCAGCATTAAACTCACCAGAACCCCTCACTGTAAGTTGACAATTTGTCAAACCTCTTTATACCAAATGTAAAATGTTTATAAATAAATTCAATGTACACAATAACAGCCGTATATATGTATAACATACTTAGACGAAAACACATGCAGATGAGTACTTTGACAGAGTACAGTACAAAATAGTACTGCATTGCAACACAGATGCATCCCACATGAACAAGAAAAAGAAAAAAAAGAAAAAAAAAGAAAGAGCAGAAGTAGTAAGTCACTTCAGTTAAATGAGAAGGGAAGTTGCAAAAATGTTTGGGCGTTAGCTGGCTGAATGTAGTAAGTACTGTGCAGGAGTTACAGCTGCTTTGATGGCTTTTATACAATACATCCTGGGTGATGATGAGGCCATTTGACTAATCTCACACCTCTGTAAGTAGCAGAAAGATTGCAGCTCTGCTGGACAGGCAGAGCCAGGGGAGGATAATGCATGACTCAACATTTTGTAAAGCTATTTTACTTTGTGTACACACACGCACACATGCACACACACTTCCTTGTGAACTACTGATAAGACAATGCCCTGTCTTCTTATCACAGAACCCAGCTGTGAGTGGGAGAAGAGCTGAGTGAGTTAAACAGCTCAACAGTGATAATGTTCAAGGCTTATTGGTATCCACGAGTCAGAGAAACAAAATGAAGGCCAGTGCAAAGAAGAGAAACTCACTTTCCCATTGTTTTGCCAAAACAGAGACTGAAATTGGTGCCTTTTAAAACTGAAAATCTGTATAACATATGCTAGATCACACAGTGACTTGAAAAAGGCAATGAAGCTATATAAGAAGTCAGAAATGATGAACAGAAGTTATACTTGAGCTCTGTCCTCACTAGATTAGCTCTTTACACCATTTCATGACAAGTGTATAATTATTTCTTTAATCATGTTTCACATCTTAAAGTCTTCATAATATTTTGCTCTCAGACTGCTGGCTTACTTGTGGTTCCTGGAGTTTCTACAAGTTTAATGGGAATCAGAGCCTTCAGCTATCAGGCCTCTCTACTATGGAACTAGATCCCAGTTAGACTTTAGGAGACACACAGTCTCCACTTTTAAGATTAGGCTTAAGACCTTTTTTTGATATAGCTGATAGTCAGGTGTGTATAAGCTGACCCTGAGCCATCATTTAGTTATAGTGCTATAGGCTCAAATGGCTCAGGGACTTCCCCTTTATACACTGAGCAGTTCACACAGTTTGTATTTCCACCACTTCCCATCACCCTCCAACCAGTCGCATCAGATGTTTGTCCCTCCCCGACCTGGTGCTATATTAATAAAACTGAATTAAATTAAAGGTGCTATCAAGCAGCCAACTTAACGCTTCTCACCAACTTGGCTGTTGTAATGCCCTTGTACAACTCCATGTGTAAAACTGGGTTGTATAAAAATGTTTAGTCTTTGTCATGCAAATACCCCATATATTTGTGTAACTGTAGCACAAAGAAGACACTGCACAAATTGAAACTCCTTTTTAATAGGTTTTTAAAAATGTTGGCAACCAAAGACACTCTCCCAAACCCAATGTTTAAAAATAGTTAATGGTGGACAAAAACCCACACCAACAAACAAACAAACCTAGATGACTTAGCATGATTGTGCATAAAAAGCACATCCCAGAGAGCCTCTTTCAGAAGTAAAATAAATAAAAGTATGAATAACATTTAGAAATTTACAATGGAAAAGAAATTTGGAATCTAGTAACCCCCCCCCCAAAAAAAAAAAAACAACAAACAAACAAACAAAAAAAACAAAAACAAAAAAAAAAAAAAACGGGGGGGGGAAGCTAAATCGGTATTGAACTGTCCTGATCTCCAGGCCCTCAGGTGGCACCAGCATTAAAAACAGACTATGCTCTGTAGTGGAAATCAATGAAAGCCATTGAAGAACACTGTTGGTCCTCAAATTCAAGTCATAACCCTACAAAAGGGCAGGAGAGGGAAGAAAAAAAAAAACCAAAAGATTGAGCAACAGTGCTTTTCTTCCAAGTCTTTTTAAGACTGATTGAGGCAAAGAGGAAAACAGTCCTGTGGACTGGCAAGCAAAACATTCAAAATTATTTTAAAAATTGGTTCTTCCTGTAGGCTACACTCTGAAAAAAAAGACTATGAGGAAATATCTGGCTGGTTATTGACACTTATTATTAGTTGAAAAGTGAGAATACACTGCATCTAAGAGGAAATGCATTTCCTCTTAGATATTCCACAATCAACTGTAGGTTGTAATACTGCAAAATGGAAGTGTTTAGGAACCACAGCACTTGGCCACAAAAAGGCACACCACATAAAATGTTACAGAGCAGGTCGCCAAATGCAAATAGTGCATAAAAGTCCAAAACACTCTGATGATTGAATAAGTGCAGGTTAGAACCTCCTCTGGTATTAACATCAGCATAAACACTGTGTGCCAAGAGCTTCATGGCATGGGTTTCCATGGCCAAGTAGCTCCTGTAGGTATAATGTATAGATGGTGTAATATGTGTGTCCATACAGTTTATATTTAGCATATTGGACCATATTGTGTATGTTTCGGAGCAACATGCTGGTCCACCCAGGTCATGCTTTTTAAAGGGAAAGCCTGGCATACAGGACTGTGCAACCCCTCATCTCTTTACATTTTCCTTGGAAAACAGGAAAGGGTGAAGTTATTTACTGAAACATGGGCAAACATACATGGAAAACAGGATATGAGGTAAAATCATTTAAATGAGCTTGAAAGTCAGTATTTGGCATGGCCACCTTTATTTTTTTCAACACAGGATAAACTCCGTGACAAGCTTTCTTGTAATTTCTTTAAGTAGTCTTCAGGAATAGTTCTCCGGGCTTCCTGAAGGACATTTAAAGCTTCTTTGGATGTTGGCTGCCTTTTGCTCTGTTCTCTGTCAAGATGATCCCCACACCCTCCTCCTCCTGTCCCCCTCTCCCTCCCCAGTTTCTTAAAAACATGACTTTCAGATACTGTTCATCTGCTGCAGATAGTTATGCTAGTTAGGCTGAAATTTAGCAAAAGAAGAGAAATTGCTCAGATCTGGACTGAAGTGAAAGTGATTGAAAAAGCAGCCACTGTCCACAGAAAACCTTTGAAATGGAAAACGATCGCACAGGACCACATTCAGATATTACAAGAAACTTTGGCTCCTTGGAAGCAAAACATAAAGAAATGAGGGGTGGTTCAAAACTTTTGCACATTACTACATTTCAGCAAGAAACTGCCAATTCAAATCATCCAGGTATTAAACATTACGGTTCATAGCAAACAAGCCTGGATGCCAACTGGCCCGCCTGCAGTCCAGACTTGTTGCCAACTGAAAATATGTGGGACATTATGGAACAAAAATGTGACAGAGGAGCTCGAAAAATGCTGAACAGAAGTCCTACATCAAGCCTGAAAGGCTTTTCTGCATAAATAAATATATATTAGTGTCCTCAGTCTTCAAATACCCAATACTGCCAAAAGAAGAGATGATGTAACGCAGAAGTAAACATGCCCCTACCTGACTTGGAACTTGCTAGCTTCAAATTAAAAATAATGAAGACATGTCTAAGTTTCAACATTTGCTGTGTGCTCTTTGTACTACTTTCAGTAAACTAAATGATTTCAGTGATTTGAAAATAATTTAAATAATTTAACTTTGCAGATTTTCCCCAACTTTTCTGGAGACAGGGTTGCAGCCCATAAATGCTCCATAACAAAACTCATGAGTCTGTTTATACAGTGAGTGGGTTTTTATTTTAATGTGCATGCAATTAAAAGTGTCGTTTTATTGGTGTGACAGACATTTTTTAATAAGTGAAATTAAAAAAAGAAAATGTCCGTGACAGCTGGGAAAACCATACTACGGGAAGACCACAAGCACACCAGAGCAGCTACCACTGCACCGCATAGTGGGATTGTTTTTTTTGTTTTTTTTAAATAATCACAGTTTTGTTTGCTAAAAATGGAAGATTTCCTTGTTAATTATTAACAAACAAACACAGCCGCACAAACTATAGTTCCTCATAATAAAATACCAATGTCTATTGAAAGCAACAAGCAAAAAAAGTGCTAAACATGGTCGAATTCTTGATTTCCAGAGTTCACAAACACATCTTGCACATTTAACAGTAGCACTGTTGTGCTAGCAGCATGACACATGATAATGCTTGGTACTACCACAGTGGTCTTACTCAGACAAACTGACCTTGCATGACCATTGCTGTTGCCATCACTGTTTGTTTTTCCTTGATAAGGCGTTCAGAAATGTAAGGCAGCAGCCAGAATGAAACCTCAGAGGCAACGTGCATTCGCAGAGCTCACATAAAAATCAACAGAGATCAAACTTAGTGTTTACACAGCACCAGCTTCTGACTTCACACATAATAAAAATATTGCAGAAATGCAGATTTCTGCAGTTTTGTTTGAGGAAAACTTAAATATTAAATCAGCCATGATCAGAAAGTGCAACCTGCAGGTAGGTGGAGTTCAAATTAGCATACTCGAGCATCCTCTTTCCAGAGCATAATAGAGCTGGGCACCAGCCAAACAGGCAGAGCGGTATGAAAAATTAATTGTGACCAAATGCCTTTCAGTCACAGCTCATTTCAGTCAAAAAACACAATGCCAGAGTATGGCTAGACCTCTTTGCTTCTTCATGGTGGAGGAAATATGAAAAGTAATGAATCACAACATCAAATCCAGCCTTCTTGTTGATGCAGTTATCCAAAGACCTTTCACAAAGCAGAACAAAAAAAAAAAAACCCAAATAAAACAAAACAACAACAAGAAAACCTTTCAACAGGTAGGAGAACAAGGAAGTGTGTGTGTTTGTGAGTTAAGATTAACAGGCCGGATTGTTGTGTGCTTTTGTATAATACCAGCTACACATCGGGGGGAATAAATCACTCAGGAACAGCTTACAAAGAAAATGTTTTCTGTTCTTACAAAGATACAGATGTCTCACTGTGGACCTGGACAGATTTGTCTTGGATAATAAATAAAATTTAACTTCAGCACTAATACACTTAACCTTGACACAGTAAAGAGTATTTTCTGCTTAAAGGAGCAGATATAAAAGTACCAGCAAGGCCAGTAAAACATGTTCACTTACATTATTACTGCACACTTAGAGATGGGTGTGGATGTTTTCACATAGTAAAAATAATTGAATTAGTTAATTATATTTAGCAGTTTTGTTAAATTAAACATTTAAGTTTTTAGTTTTCCTGTCTGAAAATTGAACAGAAGCTTGGGTTTTCTTGATGTAATTTCCCTCTTGTTGACACCTTCAGTCAATGAAAGTAAATCTTCTAGCTCACTTCATTTGCCTGGGTAAATAATGCTGCTTGGCATTCTTAAAGGCTGCTTTAGTGGGAACAAATCCCTTAAGCTCCACTGGAGCAAGTAGGCGGCACTCTTAAGTCGAACCCACCAGAGCAGGTCTGGGCACTGATGCATAAACAGTGCACAGCGTGCATCCTCCAATAGCTCACATCACAACAACTTTAAGGAAAAAAAAAAGTCCAAATATAACAGATAAATATTGGAGTCATGCCCAGTGAGGCTTGCAAACGCATATAAAAACACTCATAGGGCAACCATTAGCCACAGTTTTCGCAAATTATACCGCGTTTATTGATTCTGACCATACTGGTTATTTAATGGGGGATTATGAAGATCGAGAAACTACAGCATGACTGACAGAAGGAGCTATCGAGGGTTCCCTCCCCTCGTGTCACAGATGAAAATCAGAGGTGCTTATTATTCACTTTGCCTCCCGTAATATCCCCATTTACATGCAAGGAGAAACCAACAAATCCTCATTTGATTTCTTTTGACGTGTCCATCTTTAGAGAGGTCAAGGAGGCTGGCTGCATAGCAAGAGTGATTGATCAGAGAAACTCCAAGGGGACGGTTTTGCAGGTTTAATGTGATCTGGTATTTGTCAAAAAGGGATTGCCCATATTTAAAATGCTATAAATAATTTTTGGCCTATAATATGTCACATGTCATATGAATCCCTCATGAATTATATCAAGTCATCTTGAGTCACAAACAACATTCCTATCACAAGGTAGAAGCCCCAATCTGTTTTTGGCAAAGTGACTTCTATATATCCTTTAGTTATCCATTTAAAAAGTCTTTTTAAGAGTAATCAGGCCAAGAAGATAGCAGAAATTGCAACAAATATAACAATAGGTCTCTAAAGATATTTTAGATGGCCAGAAAGAACTGCAATGGTTATGATGTGCAATAACACAGAGTCATAAAGATACTTTTAAAATAACCCCTTGGTAAATACTGTTCACTAAAGTCTATTTACCAATATAATTAAAGACATTACACATAAAAAAAAAAACCCCAAAACAAAACAAAAAAAGCAAAAACGTGGAAACAGTGGAAATCAGTTTTTGGCAGACGGTCACTCTTTGACACAACATCGATAAAGGTTTAAAGACAGTTATAGCCGAATAATTAAGTGAAATCATTTTAGAGGGGAAAAAAGTTTGCAGCTTGAGAAACGCCCCCACCCATTTTAATAAATGTTGTTATCATCGGCAACTGCATGACAGAGTTGTATGAAATCATCGATAATTATAGTTCTGTTTCCCCCCTGCTACAGTGGAATGAGTCACTCTGTGTAGTTTTGTTTTATTTTTAGTACTGGGACTACATTTTGAAAACTTTTTTCCTTTTAAATACGTCAGAAAACACCGACTTCAGGGCTGTACTCGAGCACTTACTCGGTTTTGTTGCGTGTTTTGTCCTCACTGAGCTGTGACAGATTAATGACCGCCTGTCCCAGCAGTTTGTCCGGGCCCACCAGAGCCCGGTGAAGGACGTGGACGTGCAGCGTGCTGCCTCCTCCTCCCTGGTTCAGCTGCGGGAGGTCGAAAGAGGCCTCCTCCTTCCACACCGGAGCCACGCATTTCTCCACCACTGAAGTCTGGTACTTCTCTTTGCCCACTTGTATGACCGCGTACGCATCGTTGGTGCCACTTTTCCCCTTTATCCTAAGGCTCCTGGCTTGGAGTACCGTTACCTGGACGCTTGTGGGACACCACTGCTGATCCGTCAAGGACATGCTGACACAGCTCAGAGTCGTTAAAAATTTAATCCTCCAAAACAAAACACAGTGGTGGCTACCATCGGCTCACCAAGAAACCGCACAGAAGCGAGGGAAAGTTTTTTTTTCCTCCTGAGGCTCGCTGAACTTCAGGAACCAGCTGATTGGGCGTGGTTACACGGAGAAAGGGGCCTTGGTTGTATAAAACACGCCCTCAGATTAACAGGTTACACGTTTTCTCCGACGAAACTCGCGACGCAGCAATCAATTAGATGACAGAGAACACCTGATGCTTGTTTGTACCTGTCAGACTGCATCAGCGTCATCGCATACCGAATGAGCCCAAATAACACCAGGACTGAATGTAAAAGATTTTATTATTCCTCGATGTATTTACGGTGCATGCATTTAAATAATAATCTGGCTCTATATGTTTGTATTTCTAGACTAGCTCCAAATTGTGTCATAATTTAAAACTAAAAAAAATCCTCCTTCCTTAGCAGCTATGCCACTAATGTCTAAAATCTGATACCTCTGCTCTAATGATTCTGTCAGTTGGAGAGGGGATGGGATACCCGACAAGCCACATATGACAGGGTTCATTTGGTTGGATTCAGTGTCACCTTCAGCTCTGCTGAATTGTAATTAAATTGAAGTGCCAGTGTCTTCATGGATTACATCAAACCTACAGATCAAGGTTGTAAGTCTCCGAAAAACCACGAATGTGAGATGATATTTCTCAGGTCTGTTTTCCCCCAGTTTCAGAGCTGGTTCCTTGCATGCTTTTTCCTCTATACATATGACCTTGAATACGCTTGCATAGGCACGGTAAATGTATGTTTGTTTGTTATTTTGTCACTGCTATCTAAACGAGTCCATAGAGCAATTTAGATGTTTGTTGATGAAGGTAAATGAATTGCCATGTCACAAATTGCTGCTCAAATACTGACTCCTGCTGTTTGAGGAAGGGAACAAACTTTAAAGCAAAATGTGGCTTATTTACTTTGTAGAGGAAAGTCTGCTGTAATAGTCAAGGACAAGTAAACTGAAGCTCTTCATTATTAAGGCTTAAACGGTGGAGCAGCCCTGAAAAAGTGTGATCTCGCTTTCCTTTTCATGGACAAAATTCAGCAAAGATCAAAGTCACATATAGACACTTGAGCCAATTAGTACTGTGACGCACATGAGCTAGCACTGCCAAAGTGTCTGGCTGTGATGTAACAGCTTTAGTAGTAAACACTTGTTGCAGTCAGAGGAGAATGTTTTAATCAGATACTACAACAACAAGCTCACGTGTCCACGAAACGGTTGCAGAGATGTTCAGGTTTTGGCCTAAAGGCAAACAGTTAAAGAAGAGAAAAGTTAATAAAGTACAACTTTAAATACATTTAGACTGACCTTGGATACAAAGCAATATAGATAGATGCATAAAATCATTTTCTTTGGTCTACAGCCTGGTAGAAATAACAGTGTAACTCATTGTTACAGCAAATATCTAATCATCTAGTCACAGGGCAACAAGCCTATGCATTTAGTAGTATGTACATGGTCTATGTACAAGATCTGCTGAAGTTTGAAATGAGTGTCACAATGAGGAAGGAAGACAATTTAAGTGACTCTGATTGTGGCATGGTTGTTGGTGCCAGATGGGCTAGTCCGAATATTTCAGAAGCTTATGATCTGCTAGGATTTACTGCTAAACCATCTCAGGGTTTGCAGAGAATGGTCCAAAAACAAAAAATATCCAGTGAGCAGCAGTTCTCTGGGTAAAAATGCTTTGGTGATGCCAGAGGTCAAAAAAGAATGGCCTTTGAAGTTAAACAATCACACATCACAACAAAGGTACGGAGAAGAGCGTCCCTGAGTGCACAGCAAAATTGGAAAACAGAAGATTGGAAAAACATTGCCTGTTTGATGAGTCTCGATTTCTGCTGATGGCAGGGTTGTAATTTGGTGTAAACAATATCAAAGCATGGATCCATATTGCGTTTTACCAGCGGTTCAGGCTGATGGTGATGGTGTAACAGTGTGGGGAATATTTTCTTGGCACATTTTGGACCACAGCGAAAGAGGGTCCAGCCCAGTACTAGAAAGTTGTACCCAACAAAGCACATATTAAGTGTACAAATTGCTGCTTGTGGTACTTTACATTCACCTTATGTAAAATGTTCTTTAAGAAGTAAAACTCTGCAGTGATAACATACATTCACTGTGTCCTCATTGTCTTGTGGTTGAATCTTTTTTTTATCTGGGTTTCCATCCTTTCACTTTGGTCTTCATGGTCACCTACAAGAACTTTGCTGTAAAGTTTCTGCAGCTCTTCTTTAAAAGCATTGTTCACTTTGGCTCGTTTCAGTCCACCATCCCTGAGAGAACATGGATACATACATTGAGGGCTATTACTCATTGAATCGACAGCGGTTACAAGTGCAAAGTCAGCATTTGTTAATTCTTCCGTAAAGCTTGAAGGAAATAAGTAAAATTGGGCAACTATAACACTGCACAGTTTCTAAGTCCCAGTTACACCACTGTTCACATTTCCCTTTTCCAACAATGAACACGTCATTGTTCAGAAATATAAATTATATATAAATATAAATGTGTCTCACCAGATAAGATCCACTAATCCGCCTCGAGCAGCTATGGCGGCTTTCACTCTATTGGCAAACTGTACTGCATCCTCTCCTTCCTGCATATGAACAATAAGAAAAATCGGGCTCTTAAAAAGATGAATTAAACATTATATGATCTAAAAGTCACTAACTTTCTCAGGCAGATAATATTGTTCTCCGAAGTTTTAAGGCAGGGTTTTACCTCTCTGTCCATAGGTGGCAGGTACCAAACGCTGCATACGATGGCCCAGCTGCTCATCATACTGAGAAGATACCGCACCAGGCCACACTTACTGCTGTTCCAGAAAGCATCACCGAAGCGAGGGTCATACTGCAAGATGACCATAAACGGCCCGTCAGCAGTGAGTAAGAGCAGTATGAGGAGATAGGAGGAAATGGACTGAAGCTCCTACCTTAATGGCAACGGGATAAATAGTGCAGCCAATTTCAAAGCTGCCCTTTTTGAACATCATCACTGATGTGTTGTTAATACAAGTACCTGAAAATTACACAGTGTGAGGATCTTAACAATACTAACGAGGCTGTTTCGGCTGCTTTCTGCTTAAATTACACCCATTATGATACGCACCCTCAGGGAAGATGAGGATGGGCTGTTTGGTTTTATCAGCCACATGATCACTAAGCCTGAAATGAAAAACCAGAACAAACAGATTAAAATATTTGTATTGAAATCTAACCACTTTAAATCTAGTCTTACCTACTGCAATTATACAAATAGCCGAAACCAATGTATTACACTGACTGCTGAATACTTCACTTTTAATCATGTGAACCAAATTTAGTGAAACTCACAGTGGGAATCATGCAGTGGTAAATGCCTGACACACAGTATTTTGGCTGTGATATGATGCATACATGCATATGCAAACACACACACATTACTATATAGACCATCTTATTGCATCTACTGTACAAAGGTCTTGAGTCACCCCTCATTTATGCTTTATGCTTTGCTTCCAAGCTTCTAGACTTTCTTGTAGTTTCTTCAAGTGCTCTTATGCAATAGTTTTCCAGGCTTTCTGAAGATCTTCCGAAATTTTTCTTTTGCACGTTGGCTGCCTTTTCACTCATTCTGAGTCAGGTTCTTGTCCCTGACTATTTTCACAATAATGTTTTTTTAAGCCACTTAATAATGCCCTGTGGATCATTTAAGCATAAAAAACACACCTAACGCAATAGACGAACCAATGTTGTGTCTACACAGAATGTAGATGTGAAGCATGTCGTTAAAAAGTTTGAGGAAAAGAGAAGAAATGGCAGACCTAAAAAGCTATCCAAAGTAGATGAACAGTATCTGAAATTAATGTCCTTAAGATATAGGAAAAAAAATCAGCAAAGATCTGACACAGAACATGTGAGATGCATCTGGCCCTTCAGCTGATCCAGCTACTGTTCACTGAAGCCTCATCAGAAATGGTCTCAGTGGAAGGATGGCTGTCAAGAAGCCAGTCTTCAGAAAGGGAAACAGGGAGAAAAGGCTGAGATATGCCAAAATACACAAGAACTGAAATGAAAATCAGTGGAGACGTGTCTTTTATGGAGTGATGAATTCAAGTTTGAAGCTTGTGGTTAAAATCTTTGCCACTGTGTACAAATAATGTAATAATAATAATAATGTCAACTCTTCCGGCGCCCCCCGTGTGCGGCAGCCTGTTACAGCAGCTCTGCTCATTCCGAGTTTCTTTCTTTCTTATCTTTTCTTCTTGTAATTTTTCTATAACTAACGTATTAGTAATTAGACTCTGCAACCATGTTCTACCGTTTTGTGCTAGTTCTGGCCGTTTTTCTTAGTTTTTTTCTACTTTTTTCACCCGTGTGTGGGGACCCAGAGCAGGGATCCTTTGTTTACAGTAAGGATCAGCTGTTAGCGCTGCGTCCCACAGCAGTACTGCCGGCGGACAGACCCGACATTCCCAGCGAGCTGAGGAGGAAAAGACGGGGGAGTCGTGCTGGGAAGGTGCGCCGTCGCCCGAGAAGGAGACGTTATCGACCATCTCTTCCTTCTGTAATTATTGGAAATGTACGGTCTTTGCACAATAAATTGGATGAGCTCACGTCGCTAACCTGGTCACAGAGGGAGTACCGGCAATGTAGCATCATGATGCTAACGGAGTCGTGGCTAACACTGCTAACTCCGGACACGAGTGTGACACTACCGGGATTCCAGCTGCTTCGAGCGGACAGGACAAGAGACAGCGGTAAGAGGAAAGGAGGGGGACTGGCAGTGTTTGTGAATGACAGATGGTGTAACCCTGGGCACATCACTGTAAAAGAACAACTCTGCAGCAGAGACATTGAGCTGTTAGCCGTTAGCATGCGTCCGTACTACCTGCCCCGGGAATTCTCGCATGTTATCGCGATAACAGCGTATGTCCCCCCCTCGGCCAACGCGGATGCAGCCTGTGACACTCTCCACTCAGTGGTCAGCAGACTGCAAACACAATCTCCGAGAGCCCTCCTCATAATATCAGGGGACTTCAATCATGCCTCACTGGACTCCACACTGCCCACCTTCACCCAGTATGTGACCTGCCCAACCAGAGACAATAAAACACTGGACTTACTGTATGCCAATCCTGAAGAGGCATACAGTTCATCACCTCTCCCTCCCCTGGGCAGATCTGATCACAACCTGGTGCACCTTGTCCCTGTGTATGAGCCCTTAGTGCGCAGGGAGCCACCAGCCACCCGCACAGTACAGAGATGGTCGCAGGAGAGCGAGGAGGCTCTTAAGGATTGTTTTGAGTCGACTGTGTGGGAGGTGATCTGTGACGACCACGGAGAGGACATCGACAGCCTTACTACATGCATTACTGACTATATTAATTTCTGTGTGGATAACACCGTACCTACCAGGACTGTACGGTGTTTCTCCAACAACAAACCTTGGATTACCCCAGAAATTAAAGCTGTCCTCAAGCAGAAGAGGAGGGCCTTCAAATCCAAAGACAAAGAGGAGTTGAAAAGGGTGCAGAGAGAGTTGAGGGGACTGATAAGGAATGGGAAGGATAGCTACAGGCAGAAGATGGAGAACCAGCTTCAGCAAAATAACGTTGGTGAAGTCTGGAGAGGCCTTAGAACCATCTCGGGCCACAAACATCAGAACTCTCTGCCTGGGAGGGATGTGAGGTGGGCAAATGAACTGAATCATTTCTTCAACAGATTTGATTCAGCCATGAGGCAGTCTCCAACATCGGCTGCAGACTCAACCACCCCCACTGCTCCTGTTCCACCTCTGACACCTCAGACACTTCACACCTCCTCTATTCACCCTGCTCACTCCTCCCCACCCCCAACAACAGCATCCAATACACAATCAACACAAGGCTCCAGCCTGTCTCTCTCAACCACCCAGGTTAGGAGGGAACTGAGGAGGATTAATGGCAAGAAGGCAGCGGGTCCAGATGGCATCAGCTCGAGGGTCGTCAGGTCCTGCGCGGACCAACTGTGTGGTGTGATGGAGCACCTCTTCAACCTGAGCCTGAGGCTGGGAAGAGTCCCACAGCTCTGGAAAACCTCCTGTGTTGTACCAGTGCCAAAGACTTCACGCCCCAAGGACCTCAACAGCTACAGGCCGGTGGCTCTGACATCCCACCTGATGAAGACCCTGGAGCGGCTGGTCCTGGCTCAGCTTCGGCGCCTTGTGAGCTCATCACTGGACCCACTTCAGTTTGCCTACCAGCCTGGCATTGGAGCGGATGATGCCGTCATTCACCTCCTACATCGCTCCCTCGCTCACCTGGAGACCGCTGGAAGCACTGTGAGAATCATGTTCTTTGATTTCTCCAGTGCCTTCAACACTATTCTTCCCTCGGTTCTGAAGGACAAGCTGGAGAACTCTGGAGTGGACCATCACCTCACTACCTGGATTTTGGACTACCTCACCGACCGACCACAGTATGTGAGGACTCAGGGCTGTGTGTCGGACAGGGTCGTCTGCAGTACGGGGGCCCCACAGGGAACGGTTCTGGCTCCGTTCCTCTTCACCATCTACACTGCAGACTTCTCCCACAACTCCACCCAGTGCTTCCTGCAGAAGTTCTCTGATGACTCTGCTATAGTCGGCCTCATCACTGATGGGGATGACAAGGAGTACAGAGGACTGACTCAGGACTTTGTGGACTGGTGCCAACTGAACTATCTCCAGATAAATGCCAGTAAAACAAAGGAGCTGGTGGTAGACTTCCGCAGGCACAAACATCCTCCACTGCAACCACTGAACATCCAAGGTATGGACATTGAGACTGTGGACAGCTACAGGTACCTTGGTGTTCATCTGAACAACAAACTGGACTGGACTCATAACTCAGACGCCCTCTACAGGAAAGGGCAGAGCAGGCTGTACCTGCTGCGGAGACTCAGGTCGTTTGGAGTGGAGGGCCCACTCCTGAAGACCTTCTATGACTCTGTGGTGGCCTCAGCCATCTTTTATGGTGTGGTCTGCTGGGGTGGCAGCATCTCTGCTGGGGACAGGAAGAGACTGAACAGGCTGATCCGAAGGGCCAGCTCTGTTCTAGGATGCCCTCTGGACCCAGTGGAGGTTGTGAGTGACAGGAGAATGGCGGCTAAGCTGTCATCCCTGCTGGACAACATCTCCCACCCCATGCATGAGACTGTGACAGCACTGAGCAGCTCCTTCAGTGGGAGACTGCGGCACCCACGGTGTGGGACGGAGAGATTTCGCAGGTCTTTCCTCCCCACTGCTGTCAGACTCCACAACAAAGACTTTAACTGATCATACACACACATCCACAAATGTGCAATAACACAAATGTGCAATAATCTTTCTGGCACCGTTGTATTTTTCACTCTGTTGTATATAGCATTTGTATTCTATTTTTATCCTATTGTATATTTTATTCTATTTTATTCTACTGTATATAGTATTCTATTTTTATTCTATTCTGTACAGTTGTGTACTGTATTTATTCTTATTTTATTTTATTCTAAGTGTCCTTCATAACTTTTGCACTGTCCACTTCCTGCTGTGACAAAACAAATTTCCCACGTGTGGGACTAATAAAGGTTATCTTATCTTATCTTATCTTAAGTTCAGAAGAGAGGAACAACAGTGAGCATCTACAGCCAGCTGTAAGCACGGTGGAGGCTCTTTCATGCTTTGTGGCTGCATTTAAGCCAGTGCTGTTGATGAGCTTGTCAAAATCAACAAAATTATGAAAGTAGGAAAGTAGCTTCAGCTTTAAATAAACCATGCAATACAATCTGGAAAGTATCTGACTAACTTCATTGTTTTGCATGACAATGATCCCAAACACACTGCCAATCCAGAACAGCACCTGATTAAAAACAAAAACACAATGCAATACTATCAGTGATGCACTGGCCTTCCCAGACCCCAGGCCTCAACATTATTGAACCCACGTGAAGCAACAAAACACAGCCAACATCCAAAGAAGAGCTTTGAATGTGCTTTAAGACGCCTGGAAAACTGTTCGTGAAGACTACTTAAATAAATGAAAACAAAGCTGACAAACAGAGTTTTTTCTTATGTGCTGTATTGTCATGTATGTTTTCAATAAATCGCTGCACCTATTTCCCATTTTCCTTGAAAAATATTTTTAAAAATACCAGTGGATCAAGACTTTTGCACAGTATTGTATTTATCCAGCCATGCCTCCTATCTGTTCCTAACCAAATTAACATCCTAAGTGGTTACATCCCCCAAAAAAGGAATCCTCCTGATGAAACACAAGAACACAACTCCAGTGCAGTTCCCAAGCCCATTTAGTCGGCGAGGGCACTGGGTGTGAAATCTAAGCTCAGTCAAATATGAGGACCAATCTGTTGTGGTGACCTCTTGAAGAACAGGGAGCAGCCAAAGACAGCACACTTATTTGCATACTGAAGCAGAAATTAAAACTAAAAAATGCATGAATGAATCTGCAAAGAAAAGCACACTTTACATAAAGTCAGTCAATAAACGGAGTCTAAAATGATGGGAAATAGTAAAGATATAAATGTAAACATGAAAAAATAACATCAAAAATTACAAAATAAATTAAATATGAAAACAAATCTGAACATAAATAGCAATATATGATATATTTAGTAAATTAATGAATTCTCCTATTTGTCTTCAAAGTTAATTTTAATATTAACTTAATATTATTAGCAATCACTCATTTATTCAAGGAGTGATTGCTTTCTTTCTTTATATGTTCTTTTGGCAGTTTTGATCCTTCATATCCCGGGTCACCCACACTGATTTACTTTTTGTCTCTCATGAGGAAAGTGGATTTATATATCTAAAGACGATGCAATTTTACCTCTTGGCCACTAGGTGTCTGTCTTTGACTTCTGATCTGTCAAACCAGATGTGCGGGGAGGATTTGACCATTCCTCTTTGGATCATCCCCAGCAACCCACGATGCATCTGTCCAACCTGAGAGCCAAGTTCAAAACCAAAAACTCTGCTCATCTTAAATACTCTGATATATGCTGATGTATTACACAAACTCAGAGAAACAAAATGTTGTACCAAAGAGTAGCAGCGATCACAGGCCAAGATTATCACGTCAATGGGTGTCGTGTGATTGGCCACACATATACCACCATTCTTTGGTTTGTTTTCTCTGCAGATAAGACACATAGACACAGTACAAAATAGTGAAAATCTGCCATGTTTGTTGTTAAAAAGTCACCCAATTAAGTCACTAGGATATCTTAAATCGAGACATTACGTTAAAACTGTTTTCCTGTCAGACAACGTGATGCTGCCATGGGTTTGAATAAGGCTGATGTTTGTTTGTTTTTTTTCACTGTACCTGTCATGATAGGTGATGATTGCCGTGAGAGAGCTTACACACATGCGATAGCCCATCATGTGAACCTTCTCACTGAGGTAGGATCTTAACCTGAAGACATACAGCATGTAGCCACAGAGTCACTTTATATCTCTTCAGGCTGGTGCTCCCAACACTGGAGACATCAATTCAGACTTTAGGTGTTGTGCAAACTTACGCTGCGTTTGGTAAAAACCCCACTAAGGTGGTCAGGAATAGGAAGAGACTAATGCCAGTGACTGCAAGAGTAACCCTGCAGAAAAAAGAACAAATAGTTTCCTCAGCAGTCACCCAGCCAATCACAGTTCTTATAATGACACAAGTCATACCTGAGAGGCAGCAGGATGCCATAGCGGGTGAGAAGTCCCAGCCCCCACAGGAGTGTAAGTCTCATATTTATGTGATGGAAGTTGTAGTTGCTCCGAGTCAGCAGATTCCAGGTCTCAAGTTCCTGGGCTGAAAATCGCTTGGTCACTTCATCATCTACTATGCTCTCCACGCCCCTTCGGCAAAAGTAGAAGATATCAGCCATATCAAACTCATGATCTGAGCACAGACAGCTGGCAGAACCCTGGATCTCCTGCTGCAAAGATGCCGGTGATTCTTTGGCTATGATACCTGCAGAGAGCGTGCAGAGAAAAATGAATGATTTCATTGTTTAAAACTCATACAAGTCAAATAAACATTTATGACTGACTGTCAGGTTCAGCTGTGTGAGGTGTTGTGGAGTATCCAAATACAGGATGCAGTAGATAAAGGTTCAGTTTAAACCTGAGCATTTAAACCAATAAAAGAATAAGTAACAGGCAGTTCAGAAATAGGTGACAAAATTCACAAGGAAAAAGGACTGGGACTAAGGACCGCACAGCTAGTGGGACTCCCCCACAAAGGACGAGGGGAGACGCAATTACAATAAATACACCAATAAATACACAAGGTAACTGAGGCAGACAGTGACAGGAGGGGAGCACAGCTCAAACTAATTATGGGAAACTAGACAAGTAAATTAATTACCAAAACACAGAAGACACTGGTTACCCAAATAAACAGGAAATATCCAAACAAGGGTAAACATGACCGATGGAGATTTGACACAAAAGGGCAGAACAGTAAGGAAAATATAATATACAAAACTATGACCAAGGACAGAACTAATGTACTGCAGGGAAAAGATACATGAATATAAAAACCCAAAGACAACCAAGAAAACCAGATTACATAAGGAAAACTAAATAGTAAAAAAAAAAAGACTTCAAAATTACTGAGATAAACGTCCCAGAATCATAACACCAATCAATATATGAAAAAAAGGTTTACCATTTGTATATGTTTTGTAGAGTTGCTGATTTTTTTCTTTTGCTCTCATTTCCATTCGTAAGGTTGCCCACTAATTTAGGACAAAAAACAAAAACAAAAAAACAAGTATATATAAAAAAAGGCTGAACAATTCATTCTTCTGTTGACAAGCAGCTGTGAATGGACTGATTCTTATATAGGGCTTTTCTATTCTATTTGAGCTCTCAAAGGTTGTTCTTGTGGCATTAGATAAGCAGTAACAACCCTTATAGGGCTCCAAAATACCTTCAAGTTCACAGATTCAAAGAGAAAATGGAAAGCACAGACAAAAATATGATCAAAGTAATGAAACTGGGCAAGATGCTCCCTGGAGACTAAAGCTCTGCTGAGGAAAAGGATGGGAAACCAAGTTTGCCTCAGAAGCCTGCAGCTAAGAAAACAAAGCATAGAAACTCGAGAAACAGTTCTGATATTGTGATCCAATTTACCTCCAATCCAACCTTTTTCCAAAAATTTAAAAAACTGTTTTAAAAAAACAAAACAATTTTGAGGAACATGATGTTTGCACCAGAGAAGACATTTAAAAAAACACTATATCATCGTCACAGTATCATAATGGCATGTACTGCACATAAAACATCACTGTACATCCAAGCAGGGTAACCATGTTGTGACCTGATCCTCCAGCCCGTAAACCAAAAAAAACAAAAAACAGTTGCAATCCTTGTGCATGTTCCTTAAGCTTTAATTACGATTACATTTCTCCTGAGTAGTAGAATTTAATCACATGGCTAAATGCTTGCTTCTTCTTAGGGTGGAGTCACTAAGCCTTACTCCCTGAAGAAGCAGCAGCAACATCCCCTGTGCTTCTAACAGTCCCTCTGAGCCTCAAGAACAAAGGCATCCATGCTCTTTGCGCCTTTTGTTGTTGTAATGCATTTTCAAATCAACATGATTAAATGTACTTTGCTAAAAACTCAGGGGTTATAATAAATAATCATTAAGTAATTCAGATTTTATAATTTAGCAAGTCTTTGAATGAAACACATATGAACTTAAAGGATTTTGATTTTGTACCTTTTAAGTGATATTAGGCACCTAAACCAAGCTCACCTCAAATATCTTGAGAAGTGTCCTCAAATACAAGTTGCGGATACTAAAACAGCCTCCGAGTACAGCTGGCACAATGATAAAGAGACACAGGAGAGTGAACCACACAGAGATGGGGATGCTGAGACACCTGCACAGCAGGTTGTGAACAGCCCATGTAAATGGAGGCATGCTGTTATCGCACGGAGAACAACGAAGGTGTGTGCCACACTGAAACACTCAGCTTCAGGGAAAGTCGTCTGTGCTGTTTAAAGCCATGCTGTCTGAAATCAGAATGGAGTAAGTCATTGTCACCATTTGTCAAACACAGCACAAAATACCATGATAAGAGATGCAATAGCACACTTGGGGCTCCCTTTCAGGTGACTTATCATGAAAATTAAAAAAGAAAAAACACCGTTTGAGCAACATCTGATTTTTCAAATGAACAATGACTTTTCTCTGAGAGCATTTGTAAGCCAAAAGTTTCTTCCATCCTTTGAAGAATGGCTTAGTGGCTGCTGCTCACAGCTGTAGGCTGATTGTTTTCGAACACTGGAACATGTTTGATTGCTGTCAGAATCAATGTGTAGATGCACAGAATAATTTTAATAACAGAATCATTTGAGGTTCCCTCACTATAGTATCACTAGGGCAGGTGACTGGCTAGAAGCTTGTACAGCTGCACAAATATGAAAAGATAATGGAAAGGTTTATCTATTTACTGTGATGACAGCAAATGCATCTTAGGATAACTAAGACGTAAATATTCAACCCCAGGTTTTAGATAGGGGAGATATTATCACCCCCATCTGAGATTGGGTACCAAGCCCCAAGTGTGGCAGAGCACTGAGTGCAAGAGTGGCTAACCTGAATCTGGAAACTGGTTACAAAAGCTACGTGAGCGATACTGTCAAGGGGGCCCGAGGGCCTGTACAAAACTGAACTCAAGTGAAAGACAGACGTGCAGAGGTGGTTCAAAGTTCTCAAAGCAAAGGCTTTATTTAACTAAGGCACAAGGTATTATTCAATGTGGTGTACAAGAATTAGAAACTTGTGGTGAAAGCAACACTCAATACTATACTTGACCAAAGCTAGAAACTTGGCTTGACTAAACATACAACACAATACTTGGCATGACGTTCAACATGACGACAAGAGGGGTGCTATACAATGGGAGACACGTGGCGTGGTGGTCACGGGGGTCACACTGAGGAGAGAGAGAATGGAGTTAGTGGGTGCAACAATATGGCCGGGGATGATTGTCAAAATGCCGACAGTGTGGTTTACTTTGGCGGATGAAGGCTAGGCTTGGAGGGGGAGACAGAGTTCCAGGCAGCTGGCTAGGGATAACTGAGATGGGCTGGCCTGTGTTTTCCAGAATCCACGTGAGTACTGGTGACAGGAGGGCAGACAGATGAGTGTGATAAGCGTCCTGGGGACGCTTGTCCTGGGGAGTCCTGTAGGAATGGAGTCCAGTACCCAAGAGGTGAGTCAGTTGTGATGTGGAGCTAGGGAACATAGAAGATTAGGTAAATAGACAATAATTTATAACGCGAGCAAGGAGGGAGAACCTGTTACCAACTTAGGTGAGTAGACGAACTGGCAGTGAGATGATGGTGAGGCTGGCCATAAATACCCTCCACTGATTGACATGAATTAATTCCAGGTGAGCTAGTATGAAGAGTTGGACAGCACCAGGCCCTGACATGATTCACGCCTACAGGCTGAAGAAGCTAATTTGGTAAGCATCTGGCAGCATAAATGAATCAGCTACTAACAAACAAGAGGCAGTCCTGATCCCCAAAAATCCCCAACGAGCAAATAACCTGCCTCAGGACCACAAGGAAGCTCCTTACCATGCACGGAGGATTTCAACCCAAATCCAACACCCTGCGACTGCACGCTTAGTGGAAAGAAGCCTGAGGACTAGTGAGTCTCAGAACCTGTCCAGGATGAGCCAAGAAACATCCATGAGTATGTCAGGGACACACCGCTTAGGCTTGTCAAGAATGAATGACCTAAGATCCTGTGGGACTTCCAGCAGACATAGTAGTTGTGGACAAGCAGAGGAAGGTGGCCATAGTGATAGCTGTAGCTGTACCAAGTGATAGCTACATCAGGAAGAAGGAACACGAGAAGCTGGAGAAATATCAAGGGCTGAGAGAAGAACTCGAGAAGATGTGGAAAGTAGTCCATATTTGGTCCATATTAACATGACAGCATCACACAGTTGTTGCAGATTTGTGAGCTGCACATGTACAATGTGACTCCTGTTCCATCACATCCCAAAGGTGCTCTATTGGATTGAGATCTGGTGACTGTGGAGGTCATTTGAGACGTTGTCATTCAGGATGGATCTCTGCTTCCATGCTGTTTACACCAAGACTCATCATATCAGTCAACATGTTTCTAGTTTTTCTGTCGTCCACTTTGGAGAACCCTGTGAAACAGCTCAATTTTCTAGTCTTAGCTGTCAGGAATGTCTCCTTATGTGGTCCTCTTCTGCTCCTTTTGAACCATTCTGTGTAAATCCTAGAGACGATTATGCAGAAACTCCCCAGTAGAACAGTTAAATCACCTTTCACCATGTGAACATACCTAAATCCACTGAGTTGCTGCTGTGTGATTGACTGATAGATAATGAGCTAAGAATTTGAGCCTGGTGCACCCTATTGTATAACTGTGAAGGGAAGGCAATGTCAAGAACAGGAAATTCGTTGCAAAATGAACATAAACTATTTTAACGTTTTACCTTAAATGCTTTAATATTTTATTAACAAAAGTTATGTTGAAAAGGTAGCAGGGGAGAAGAGTCTGATCTTTCACAGGAAAAAAAGGATATGATGTTCTTATACATAATATAAATGATAAATGTTGTATCAAAACACACAAATGTGCTTGATGAATAATAGCCAGGGATATTTTAGGTGGTCATTAGCAAAGATACAAACAGGAACAATCATTTAATGTTACTTTAGCAGACTTAGCAGTGTTACTTCTTTCTTTCAATTTTTTCAAACCTATATTTTATGAGTTTTAACAAGTTTAGTTTATGTTTTATAATCCTCGCACCTTAATTTAAATAATGAACTTTTTAGCCATTGAAGTCTAAAAGTACTAAAAGTAGTTCTTACCGGCCATTGGATTTACCACCGCGTCAACAAGGGTTGAGATGACAGGTGGTGCTCCATCTGGACAGTCCGGTCTGAAGAACAGGGACTTCTGACACTGTGCTGCCTGTGCAGCCTCTCAGCAGCATGCTGTGGCTGCAGATCACAGGCAGACAGAGCTTTATAGAGTTAACATGGCAACAGGTGGCCAATGAGGGCTGCTGTCACTGCGCTGTGGGTTGCACGTGGTATTAATCTGATTACAGTAAATATGCCAGAAAACACTGTATATGACATGAAGTCAGTTTCTTACAGCTTTGTATTCCCACCTGGAAAACCAAATCAGATGACAATGTTATGAGGAACTACTGCTATTTACATCAGTTTATGCTTTACATTGTGACTATGTTAAATTACATTGTCCCTTTTAAATAAATAAATGAAATGAAATGAAGTTAATCTGCACCAATGAACAAAATGTGATATAGAGCACCTATCCTGCTTCTAAACCACCCATTTAAAATAACATGTATACGACTGGCTGCATTGTTACACCTGCATCAGTTATCACTGATATTTGCAGTTTATTATTTTCAGTCTATATTAGAAATATCACAGCTATCTGATCATTTGGTGTTGTGTCCTGGGTGTTTTTATTCTGATATTTCTGAAGGTAAAAAAACAAATATTGTAGATTTGCTCGAGTATTTGCAACTCATTCATTTTAAAATGCCTTGTATTATATATATATAAAAAAAACACAACAGCCAACTGCAAAGACAAGGATGAAGCTGGACAGATGTGCAAACTGTATTGGAGCACTGGAGGCTTGGAGAAACTTTGGGCTCATGTACTGAGCATAAGTTTAATTTTCCAAAATTACTGAAGGTGTAAGGAAAGCAAAGCACAAGTTCAGCTACAGGCCACTTGAAATGTCAGGACACTCCTCACATATTAAACTAATCTAAATGTACTGTTTTTCTATTTAAATGTGTGCATTGGTTTCTTTGCTTTTTAATTTATTCATTCATTCAGTCATTCATGCAAGGGAACAAAACACCATTTTGTGTGTTTTCATTTTAGTTTGTATGAAAGTATGTATGAAACAAAACATAGGAAAGGGAAACACACCTTACAGTGTGTTTGTTTGTACTATATGAAGTCAGTTTTGAGCAGATTTTAAACTACTAGCACCTTGTTTTCCATCTTATCTTCATTTCTTACCTTATTCCATACTTCACGGCTCATTTATAAACTTCCCTGAAATGTTTGGTGATGCTTTTTTAACGTTTGAACCTGAGTTTTGCTAATAGATTTAACTGACTTTGAACATGGTATGGTTGTTGGTGCCAAACAGGCTGGTCTGAGTATTTCAGAAAATGTTGTTTAAATGGGATTTTCCCATAAAACCATCTCTAGGTTTTACAGAGAATGAAAAAGAAAAACTGGTGGGAGCTGATATAAAAGCAACGCTATCAAATAACCACTTGTTTAAACCCAGGTATGCATGAGAGCTTCTGAACACACGGCATGTCAAATCTTGAAGCAAGAAGTAACAGTTCGAGCTGGAAATGTTGACCTGATAGTGTTGGGGGTATTTTCATGGCACACTTAGTACCAACTGTGTATTGTTTACACACTATAGCCTAGCTGAGTATTGTTGCTGAACATGTCCATCCCCTTTCGATCACAGTGTATCCATTTTCTGAATCTTTTCTCAGCAAGATAATGCACCATGCCACAAAGCTCAAATCATATCAATCAATCGGTGTTTAGGAGTATCGGAACAGTTGAGACGCATTTTTTCTAAACACCGGGTCTCTGTGGCTTTTAAACCCCAAAACACGCTGCGCCAAAAATTGGTCCACCCCAAGGATCGGGTCCCCCAACACAAACAGAGTAACATATTGTACGCTGTTAAGTGCCAGGAGGATTGCCAGGATTTATACATCGGGGAAACCAAACAACCTCTGGCGAAGCGGATGGCACAACACAGAAGAGCTACCTCATCAGGCCAGGACTCTGCAGTCCAGTGGACATTCTTTCAAGGATGAGGATGTACACATCCTGGACAGGGAAGAACGCTGGTTTGAGCGCGGAGTCAAGGAGGCCATTTACGTGAAAAGGGAAAGACCATCTCTGAATCGAGGAGGGGGCCTAAGGGTACATCTTTCGCCATCTTACAATGCTGTGATTGCAGCCATTCCCCAACTCTCTGTGAATGGTACTCATGGCCATTGATCAGTGGGTTTTGGTCAGTGGTTGTTGATCAATGGTCATGAGAATTTGCATAATTCTGATTAAGGAACTGACCTCCCAGCCCATTGTTCCTTTAGTGGGCTGGTTTCAGTCATTATGCAAATGTACTGTTTATAAGATTGGGGAAACCTGCAGTCAGCTGAGACTGAAGAAGTCACTTGGATGAGTGACGAAACGTTTCTCCCACAAAACGCAACGTCCAGATGAACAGAATCAACTTTTGGAGATTTACTTTCCTGGATGATTGAGAATGCATCAAGACGAGCTATTTTGTACCTATCCTCCAGTCTCTGCTTCTGAATAAACTCCACATAAGAGGGGAAATGTCCCTTTTTGGTTTCTCTAGAGTCCGGAAGCAGTGGGTGGAAGTGAAAGATAATGAGGCATCCAACAAGGGTTTCTTTTTTGTTATGTGAAGATGTGAGCAGATGCTAGTATGGAGTGCAAATGCTACAGTAGGTCTGATGAGAGTCAAGTCTCAATATTTTTAAAGTTTCTTTAAACAAGAATCTTATTGTCCAATAAAAAATGCGAATTCTGTGACACAACTCCAGTCAAAAGAAAGGAAGGAAACAACCCCACCACAGTGTTTGAGGTTAAGAAGAAACACACATTCACACATGGCCTAATCTCAATTTGGAATAAAAATCTTTATTTCTTTTAGATTCTGCTACAAATTGCAGTAGTTTATTAGCATGCATAGTTTCACACAGTTAAGACAAGTAAAATCACAACTCTTTCTTCTTCTTTTTTTTAAACAGCATGCATATACCCTCACATCCATTCATGAACAGTCTACAAATAATTTAGCTGTCCCAACAACTAAAGCGCATTTCACGCAGTCATTTTGAAAATGTAATTCAGTGCATCAAATTTCTGAAAAATATTGCATCTACTTACCAAACTGGATTAGACTCACATAATAATGTTTGTAAACTTTCTTTGGCTTTTTTTTTACCATAAAGAAGCTTCTGCTGCTTCCTTGGAAATATTAATAATGAAGGTAAGGAAGCTGGTACACTACATGGACAAAAATATTGGACCGCCTACCCATAGCTTCATCTTAACAAGACATATTAGACAATTCTCCAGCGTAGTGGGGACTGTTTGGGTAAGGCCCCCTTTTTTTTGTTCCAGCATCAATGTACTCCAAGCAAGGTCCATAAAGGCATAGCTGGTGTGGGAGAACTTGCAGAGCTCTGACCTCAACCCCGACAAACACCTTTGGGTTGAAGTGGAATAGAGATGGTGAGGTGACCAATCACACACAAAAAATGATTCTTCACCCTCATAAACACAAAACAATAATTTTGAGCAAAGTGCAACTGAACTATATAAAATCAAAGGTTAATTTATTCAAATAAGTCATGATTAATGAAATTATGCTTTGTATAATCTAAATATATGTCAATCAAGTGCATTTAATTCAATTAGATTCAGTTAAATTTATCATTTGACTTTGTAACAATGTAGCAAAATTAGACAGAAAACTTACGTATTACTTATAGTCAGCATTTTGAACAGAATTAGTGTGGGAATTAAGAAATGGTATTTAGGTGTAGTGTATAGGTGGCCCAATAGCTTTGTCCGTGCAGTGTATTAAAGATAAGCGTGTGCCAAGAGGGAGTTCGAGAGTGAGGTTGGTCGTTTGACTGATTTTGAGGTATTAAAGGTAAAAGTGTAAATGTTGCACCAAGTGAGATTTTTTTTAACTTCAGAAATATTTTGTTCACTCAGCAAAACTCACAAAGAAACTCAAAATTATCAAAGCTCGCTGATGATAATAAAAGCACTAACCCCATCTCTTTACCACCTATAATTTACCTCTTTGTTGATCCCACGCCTGCACAGTCAGGCGTGGATGATTTCTCAGTGTCAAAACATGTTTTGTGTATTCTGAATATACTCACGGAAGTAATTCAGAAATAGGAAAACACAGCATATATATAAAAAATAAGGCCTATCTTCAAGATTAGCAAGTTGCAGTTGAAAGAGCCCGTCAGTCTTATGCACAGTGGCAATGACACACACATAAATATATATGTATAGTCTATATATCACAGTAAAATAGGTATAATGTTATTAAAGTCATGAGAACTGTATCGGTGCTACATAACATATACCGAACAAATACTGGCTCACCTTCATCAGGGTTTGACGATAGTCTCCAGTGACATAACACATGTACAGCATAAGGTGGAAAGAAACAACAGTATGCACAAGACACAAACACGCTGCTTGACAGGGGTCACGTAACATGTTTCTATATTGCCATTTGTATTTGTGCTTCAGATACCCTCGGCATTAAAAAAAAAGGAATGTGCTGTATGAGTTCGGGTGTTTGCTGGCATACTGCTGCTTCTTCTTAATTGCTACAATTATTAAAGTATAATGGCATGTAGTTTGTAGGTGAGCAAAACAGCTTCACCCACTGAGTCAGGAGAAAAAGCACATCAACATTAGAAATGTTGTCGTTAAAGGAAAATACGTTTGTAAAAACTACTTTGCAAAAGTCAGAAATGCAGCCATTGGTTTTGTTTATGCTCTTGGAAACAGCAGCAGCATATTATTCTTAACAGTGTTGCTCCCTACTGTAGTCGTCAGCATTTGTGCTTCAGCGTGGCAGTTTCAGGGCAGGGTTTGATATGTTTTCTTGTTTTGTTTTTTTGCTGTCTTCTTCATTGACAGATTCAGAAGTTCAAGCTTCATCAGTATTCTGTGCTACTTGCACTTCTTTTCCTCCAAAACCCAACAGAGAATCCAGGCTGTCGTTTTAGCTCTCAGCCAGGAACTCACCGAGACATCATCCGCACAAATTCTGAAAATTAAACAAAGGAGAGATTATTCACACAGTGCCTCCTGTGGTGGCCAAAACGGAGCAGAACTACAGTATGGTTGTTGGAGATACTGGTTGGAGCACAAGCTGACCTTGCTCAGTAACAGCAGAATATCAGAAATCCCGTATTTGCTTCAAAGTGCTGAATATATTTATATTGCTTCCAAAAAAATGTCTTAATGATATCGCCAGAGATCGTGTGCTGCTAAATGAGCATGACTTGATCTCTAGGCCATGCATTAACTTGGGTATTATTACTGCCAATCTATCTCTGTCAACAAAGAAAATATGCAAGTTAAATGGTAAATGACACATCGGCTCATGAGTTTACGTAAGAGAAACTCAGTTTTTGCCCTTTATTTTGTACTGATGATGTCATGGGGCTAATAATATGTTAGTCTGAAGATAGTTGCGTAAATTTTGGGCTCAAACAAGATAATGATCACTGGATTTCATACAGCTATGTTTAGCATTTCTGTGCTTTTTAGCTCATTGTTTTGGCTACACAGACTAGCACTTTGATTTTTCTTCCTCTAAAAGCTGAATAAGAGAAACCCTTGAAGGTCTTCTTTTGAACTGAGTGGTTTCTTGTCATATTTCATGGCCTTCTTGACAAGATATATCTTTATTGATATATACTGAGGTGTCAAAACTTGTGTATACAGGTGATACCTTTAAATATTGTCTTTATGGGATAACAAACTGCTGTGAGCCACTCTCACATCTCCAGTAGCATTGTTTCCAGATGCAGCAGGCAGCTGTTTTCAGTGGTAAAGCGCCAAATGCTAGCCAGAACACTGAGACAATGGAGCGTTAAGCAACTAAACAGACAGTATTTGTTATGTCTCCAGATTTATTCCCTGATCTCCGTTTGGTTCTTACGTGTAGTTATGGTTTAGGTTTTGATTTTTCATTTATTTTAAAGTGTGATAAGCCTCCCGCTTTTTGTTGTTTGTGGAGTTATTAGTCAGGTATGCACGTTCTGTGTGTCCGTGTTTTACTGTGGCTGTTGCCCAGCTTCCTGATTAGCCTTGTGTATATAAATAATCCTGTGTCCCCTTTCCTTTGCCGAGTTGTGTGTTATCATGATCTGTGTTATCACGTGGTATTTATTTTTTTCTTGCGTTTTGACTTGTTTGGCACTTTGCAACAGCCAAAATAAGTCCTTGTTTATTAGAGTTCTGCCTCTCTGAGCTTTGTGTTTGTGTCCAGCACACGTCACATTTACCCTTGATATCAGTTTGCTGTGCTATATAAAAAAGCTTTAAAAAAAAAAAGCTATAAAGTTCCCAGTAGAAGACAAAAAAATCAATTAAAGTTTAATAAAGATATCAAAAAGCAAAACTACACATCAGGTTGAATCAGTCTGCAGGTGTTACCAGGGCTTATAAAAGTCATAATCGCTGATTCACCTGCATGCACACGATATTAAATAAGCACTGGATACATACTAATACTACAGGATCCTACAACAGAGCTGAACTTGAGGTTTCAAGTAGATCTGAGTAGACCCCAATTCATACCGTCTATGAGAGCAATTTCTAAACCTCATTTCTTTTTCTACCCAATTATATTTGCTTCCATATCTATTTTTAGCTTTAAAACAATTACCGAGGCACTCGAGCGCATAACCAAGTGCTGAGTATTCATATTTATTCTCTCGTCAGCCTCATTAGCAACCTGATGGTTCTCTCCTGCCTCACGTCTTCTTGTACGTTCTATTCTGATCTTCACCCAAAAACCTGAAATTATGTATCTCTAAGTTTAGTAACACTGCTGAGAACAGCAAAACAGCCTTAAATTTTCATCCCCGGCATCCTGCTGTATACATCTTTCTCTCTGTGGGTAATCTATGAGGTGACATAAACCTTTGGCAAGGAGATTATCTGAGACAGACCTACTGCTTCATCCCCTCACCTCACTCTCAGCATGGTATAAGGCAGACACATGGTGGGATTTTGCTTATACGTGAAATAGCTGTGTGCGTGTGTGTTTCAGAGATAGACTGAAGGTTGGGAGAGAAGGACAAAAGCAGAAAAAAAGGTTATACTGTGTTCACAGACATACTTCACAGTATTTTCTACCTTCAAAGTCTACATGTCCATCTCCGTTGATGTCGATGTCTCGCAGTATTTCCTCCAGTTCTCTGTGTCCAACCTAGAAAAGTCAGGTTGGCGTGACAGTGTGAGCTTCTGTGGCACAAAGGTTTAAAAGCAGACAGGCTGGACAGTGATGGATGGAAAGCTACAGGCACAAGAGCAAACTCTCAGCAGCTCTGTACCTGCTGTCCCAGAAGTTTTTTCATGGCTTCTCTGAGTTCTGCGGTGCTAATCTCGCCGTCACCATTAGTATCGAACTGAAAATGGGAAATAAACACATTACTAAAAACAAAAAATATTTATTGGTATTAAATGAAAATATAGCATTGAAAAAAATCCCGCCTTTCCTTACCTCTTTGAAGGCATCCCTCAGCTCCTTCACCCCTATCATGTCTGCTGTTTCAGCCAGAAGTTTGGGCCCCATGAGTTCAACAAAGTCTTCAAAGTCAACATGTCCTCCCACTGATGGATAAAATGTCAGCTTTTATGGGCAAAAACTGGCAGAATTTTTTTTCTTCATGTCAACATTATCATATGAATAGTAATGGTGAAGAGTAAACTCTAATTTTAAAGGGTCAGTTTACCCCCAAATCCTGGCAGCTAGCACTATTTATCAATCTTCAATGTTCTGATTGGCTGTAAAGGTGATTATTTTACCTTTAATATAGCGGTATTAGATGGCAATATGTAGTGATGACCAGAGACCAAGGAAGTGGGAATTTCATGAGTTAAAATTTCCTGATTCTTTTTGCGAAGAATACTAAGATGTCAAATGTCAACCTTTTAAACTTCCAAATAAAGGTTTGTGTAATCCGGTTGTGATTTCCTGAAGGCTGTGCAAATCTTGTAGCCAGAACACACAAGCTGAGTGTCACGTTCAGTTTACATTCACCATAAGGTAAGTGCATTTGGTTCCATTACATAAAAGAGAAGACTGATATCTCTACAGCCAATCTCTCCAAAACTGGGCGGCTCTTATCAGAACAATCTAGATGGATAAGCAGCGCTACAGGATAAAAGAAGTGAATGCATATTAGGGTGAAATGTCTCTTTCAATTTTTATGCATATTTGGCATTGAATCAAGCACACAGGCACACTTCTAACTTACAGTTCATGTTGATCTGCTGGCTCAGTTCTATTAGCTCCATCTCTGTTGGCATGTATCCCATAGTTCTCATGCAGTTCCCCAGGTCTTTACAGCCAATGAACCCATCTTTGTCTTTGTCAAACTCTTTGAAGGCCTCGCGCAGCTCTGAGACCAAGTGAGATTAAGTGTAAATGTGACAAAGATGTGTTGAAAACTACTTCAGAATACTGTAAAATTCACTCTTTATTTTTACTAACAACATAGCATACCATCCATTTCTTCTGGCCTCAGCTCTCGATCCTGTGGAGGATCATATTGCAAGTTAGTACCCAAACACTGCTGATATCTTAAAAAATCAGGCCAATTCCCAGCATATAAAATGACACTGTAAAAAGTAAATTGGCAACCACAGTGCCACAGAGTGCCAAGAGCTTTCAGTTTTCACTCCAGCTATAGAGAGAAAGAAATTATTAGTGGGATCACACAGTTAATAAAACATTGAGAGTCTTCTATTTATAATTAGGCAGTGGGATCAAAGTGAAATAACAGAAACAAAATGTATGGCCTTTGTTGCAGCAGAAAAGAATCAGAACCATTTACTGTGTCTTTAGCACAGATGTGTGCGCAATGAGTGAAAATTGTTAGTATTTAGGGTAAATACAGAGACTAAAGGAAGATTTTAATACAAAATAATATGTGTCAGTCCACTGAATTAGAATAACTCAGTCTCAACCCCTGTATCCTTTAAGAAGTCCCATATGAGAGCTCATCATCAGAACAGTCGTCCGCACTGAGGATTTCAGCATTGCTCCTGGCTTTAATAACAAGAACTTGAGTCGTGTTGTCAGCTGCTGGAAATAGATGAAGCGAAATAATCACCATGTGAGTAGCATTTCTGCCGCCGCCATAACCTGTCCTAATAATCCTCCATCCAGCTACAAAATGCATCCGTCCTCATGCATAACAGATGCTCAGATGCCCTTTCAGCATTCAACTTAAATTATCCCAAAAAAAACGTCTTCTAAGCCCGACCACTCTTCAATACATGCAGGAAGTGCTGACATTACAGTAGAAGGTGATTGCTACACACATGGGATTTGGTTATTGTGCATGTACTGCATTGTGTGCTATAATCTCTCTTGGCATGCATGCACATGATATTTTCTGGACTTACGTACAGCCTGCCGGCTCTCAGCGAAGCCCTTGCGTAGAAAGATGCATGCAGGCCCCAGTACGTTGTGCATGTTGGCTCCATTCTGGGCCAGGGCTACTAGTGGCTCAAGATAGGCCCCCCCAGATCCCCCCTCCTCACAGGATTGCACTGCTTTGTAGTTCTTCTTCTGGTCCTGAAGAAGCATCCGGTGGGTAGCCGGATATGGATGAAGAGGCAAAGACAGGGGTAGAGAGTGTGACTCAGTTTGTTGAGGTATTGTTTCAACAAGGAGCCAACATGGAGATGGGAAGGATGGAGGGTTCAGAGGAGGATCATAGATGACAGACATATGTCTGTCAGTCATTGGAAAGTGTGGAGTCAGGTGAGTCATGACAGAGGAAAGGATCTCAGCGACAGACAAGTGGGTGTAAAATATAGTGACAGAGCAACTGATGCCATCTACGTATAAATCCATCCGGCAAAAACCATCCTGCACAGCAGAACACTGCAGAGCAGGATGCAGGCCTCTTTTCATGTCACAAAGCAATAGCCTAATGTAAATAGTGCCTATCATTTTTTGATAGTCCTCATCCACACAGGTTATTGTGATCATTTTGATTCATTACACAATGTGGTTTGACTTTAGTAGCTTTGGCCATTGTTTCCAGTGATTACGATAACACTGCACTCACCACAATTGCTGAGATGTGGGGAAACAACAAGTCCAACTCCACACACTGGTCACACTTAACTCTGATATCAGTTTTTTTGCTCTACAGGGATGAATTGTAATAATAATAATAATAGTAGTAGAAAGCAGTTACATGATTGCTCCCCAGATCTTATCACAGAAAATGGAGGGTGCAATATTATCTAAGCAATGGCCAGAACTAACAAAATAAGACCCAAGCTCTACTAAAATCAAAGAATTTCTTAATATTTTTTCTACAAGAGTGTTTGTGCTTTTGACTGACACAATGTTTTTTTAGATTGCAAATCTGTAAGCAGTAGTACAGTTTTCTTTTAGTTCAGCATGAGGTCAAATAAGGGTATTCAGAGTGTTATAGTGAGTCCATGCAAGTCAGTTACAGCACTATTGCTGGGATTGTTACTTAAAATTACCCAGAAGTGGCTAGTTTTCTGTTTTTTTGTTTTGTTTTGGGGGGGTTGTGCACATTATAAAACAGTTTTCCTGAAGGTGATGCTGAAGTTCAGCCAGCCATTTAATTATAATCACCAATTAGCCAATCAACCAGGGGGCGAATGTTGTTCTCTCACATCAGTCATTGTGATTACCGAGAGGGCTACAAGTTAATTAAAACAGGGTTTTTTTTAAAGCCAAATAAGGTCCAGAAGGTCCAGCTGCAGACCAACACAGCTCAGATTGCTATTTAAAAAACAGAGTCTAATGTGCATTTTGGTCAAGATGAGATTAACTAATTTTAATGCACTAATATCTCTTATAAAACATGTCACATTGGTCTAGTTTTGAATTGCTGCACTTTAACATCCAACTCAATGCAGGAATTTAAAGCTAAAAGGTAGCAAAGTAGACGTTATATCACGAGTTACCAGCGGACCATTTTGCTGTTGTTTTAAATCTTTCTGACATGAATTTGTACAACGTTCAGATGCTTTATACTGTCAGCACAAGACATCTGCATGCATATGCAATGAAAAATTAATATGCATGCTTGTGCAATATGCACGAACACACACTATTATGCGCTCTACAAATGACCTTCACACTCCATCTGTTACCATGCCAGTCGTCCTGCCAGTTCGTGCATTCCTACAGTTTTCACCACAGGAGCGGATGCCCACTGGGTAATCTGACCAAGTGATGCATGGAGCGGGGCTGTCTGTGGCTATATCGTGCCAGAAAAGTACTATGAATACATGCGCTAGCTTTTATATAACTAAAAAAGAAAACACACGTACACACGCACACACACGCACATACAACACCAAAGAAAAATCTGAAAGGATGTCAAAGAAACGCTGAAGTCAAGCAAGAACTTCTTCAGCACTCCAACCAATTTTTGCACAGATGGCATCAACAGTTGCTTGTCATATTGTTCTTCCTCAAGGATGTGCAGCTGGCGCAATAAAGGAAATTCTATTCGTGGGTCTGTCTCCCTGCTACACTGACAGTCTATTCAAGCATACGCTGATACGTGAAAGATGTAATCCAAAATTAGATGTATTAATAAGCCCAAAGACTCTGAACCAGTGAAAACAGCACACCTGTTTGCAACATTTCCACTGCCTGATCGCATCCTGCAGGTGCTGTTCAACAAGGTAGCATCTTCACCTGGCTGATAAGGTGGTGTGCAGCCTGATTGACCTTAAGTGATGTGATCCTAATTCACAGATGCAGTCGACAGGTCAACCGAGAGGACTGACCGGCCCCTTGAACCTCTATGTGAATACATGCACTGATAAGGAAAGAGAAATCTTTCTGAAGTCCTTAAAAATGTCAACGTGTAAATGCAGACTGAGTTTTAAAGATCAAAACTAAAAGCTCCTGACTTGGCTAAAAGTACATAAGAGACGAGCTTTAATCTTAAATTATTCTGCCGTTATTCTCCACACAGCCTGAATGTAAAATATCTAACAGTACACCAGCTCAGTCAGTGCAGATCCAGTCAAATAGCCATCGGTCAGGTTGGGGACAAACCATTAGAAAAACATGCACCAGGAAGGAGGAGATTCAAGGAGAATGAAAAACCTCAAAGCGGACCTTACCTTCTTGGTGAAAATTTTAAGCGACTTTACAGAGTTGCCCATTGCAAAAACAAACAAACCAAAAAAAAAAAATCTTCCTGTCTTATGTTTTCTCTCTAACTGTGGCTGTGTTAGTGAGCCTGCATGTAAGTGCACGTGTATGCATGTGTGTTTGCAAGTATTTCCAGGCATGCATGGGAATAAGAGTGATTAGAAAGCAAAAGAGGGTTCAGTGGGTCATTGACTAATAAAGGAAGACATTTGGGAGAAGGCAGGGAGAAGAGCAGGGATATAATAGGAGGTACGAGGGGAATAGGACGGAGAGGAGTGTGCAGGGAGGACCTGGAGGCAAGGACACTGGAACGAGGGGGAGGGACACTGAGACAAAGGGAGGGAAATATGTAAACAAGAATGACGGACAGGTCAGAAAAAACACAAAGATGCGCGAAAGAGAGAAAGCATGCATGTAATCAGCTCGAGATGCAAATGCCAGAAGTAGAAAAGAAAGACTGCTTATTCATTCTATCCTCTCTCCTACTGTGTCTTCCCTCCCTCTACCCTTTCTCTCTTCTCTCTGTCTCTCTCTTCTCTCTCTGTCCGTCAGTCTGTCTCATGCTCTTTTCCCCCTCAATTGCTCCCCCAAGTCCTGCTCACCCCACAGTTCTAAACCATCTATACGAATGTGACAGAAGAAGCTCGTTCGGACAAGCATATTACCTTCCCCTGAGCAAGATGCTGGAGACACTAATCCAAACATGCACACACGCACATGCACACACAGACACATCTCTCTCTCTCTCTCTCTCTCTCTCTCTCTCTCCCTCTCTCTCTCTCTCACTCGTACACACGCTCGATTAGACACTCTTGGATGTGGGGCTGTGGAGCTAAAAATATAACACACGCTCTCTCTTCCCCCCCATTCCCACCACTCTACCCCCAGCATCCATCCCTGCTCTCTCTCCCTCTCCCTGTATGTGTCGACCACACACATACACACAAAGACGTAGAAGCATCACAAAGTCACGTTAAGCTTGAAGGGCTCGGATTCAGATCAAAGCTAAAATGTGCAAGAAATGACACATGGATTCTGAACCACCGCGCTGGAGGATTCAAATCAGCGTGTGCAAATGCAAACACACACAGACGGAAAATAAATGCTCTCTCTCAGCCTGTCTTACGCACACACACACACACACACACACACAAGCATACATTTGTTGTCAGGCACAATTACCGAAAATGTGGCTTTCTAAAAATGGAGCCTCTGTAAAAACAGTAGTGAAAAGGAAAATGCACTAACTTACTGTTCCATCTTATGGCACTGTGGGCTAATTAACTGATCAACACTTTGTCCCACTGGGCTTCACATTTAAAGTAAATGCTGTACCTTTTATTCCAGGGTGCAATAAAAACTTTACAAACAAAAATATGAGCTTAAAGTCTGATCAGTTGCTATATTTTAGCTAAAACTAAGACAATAACAACTTCAAGTGCTGCTCTTAAGTTAATTCACTCATTTCATTTTGTCTCACTATATGTGTTTCCACACCATTTTGCATTTACTCATTAGTTATTATTGACCTCTGGTTCTCTTCCACAGTGTTTCTTTTGTCCCGTCTTCCTCCCCTCACCCCTAACAGCTCACGGGAGATGGCCGCCCCTCCCTTAGCCTGGTTCTGCCGGAGGTGTCTTCCTCTTAAAAGGGAGTTATTCCTTCCCACTGTCACCAAGTGCTTAGGGGGGCCATCTAATTGTTAGTGTGTCCTCTATTTTTTGTAGCGTCTTTACCTTAAAATATAAAGTGCCTTAAAGGGACCATTGTTGTGATTTGGTGATACATACTGTACATATATTGCATAACTTTAAAATACACAGAGTGTTTATTGCAGGAGTTTTAAGTGAGAATTCAGACATGTTCTTATTGACATGTCCCTCTTAATTAAAAGCCCTTCCCCCTGAGGCATATTTTAAGGTATGTAAACAAGTTCTGCCTTAAACATTTATTATTTATGACCAGTTTGGGTTTTTTGCACATGATAAAATGAATGATTATTTATTAAAACCAAGCTTTTGTTTGATAGCAAATCCAATAATGTTGGTAATGGGTTTTTTTTTTAAAAACTGAGGAGAAGCTTTTAGGATTTTGGTAGTCGTCATTTTATGCAGGAAAAGTTCTTCTTTCTGTCAGCAACATCCACTCCTGAGGTAACTTCACAGTCGGCCGCTGCGGCACTGACGTGCATCAATATTTCCCCCTCCTGTTCGACCTTGTCTATTCACTGATGTTCTAATAAACACATTCACGCCCAAGTTGCTTCACATCTAACTCCCATTCAATATCTGAGCGGCTCCTCTGTGTTGCTCTCCGGGTGATTCATCCAGCCTCTCACCAGAGGCTCATTGTGAACTTCAGAACACATCAGACGTCAGACACAGGAGCCGTCAGCTCTTATAATGTCACACCGTAGTGTGCACGGGCATGAGATCCATCCCTCTCTCTCTCTTTTTGCTGTATCCTTTCCCTTTTCCATCATACTCACTTTCGAATACTTTACCCACTAAGAAACATGTCATTTACTTTCATTGATATTAGTATCAGATGATTATGGGGTGACCATTTATCAAGAGTCTACATGCACGCACAAGGCAGGAACCTAAATCAAACAGGAATATTAATCATTTCCTTTGCGATTTATTTGAGATTTGAGGTCAAACATAATCCTGTTTCATCCATCCTCGGCCATCAGCTGTGTTAAATGAGCTGAGAGAAGTAGGAGGGTGAGGGAGGGGACTGATGCAATAATAAGCTCGCATGAGTTCACCAGCCGTTCTCCTCTAATGCCACCGAGTTAATATTACACAAACAAGGAGACTGTGACCAAAGACTTCATGTGTTTGTTTGTGAGTTCGTCATCAAAGGACATCCGAACGGTGAAAAGACACGCAGTGCGCACTTGCGTCATCTTCTTGTGTTTGGGTTGAGACGTCACCGTTTTTATCCTGCAGCTGATTCATTCATTGGAGTCAGATTATAGTCAGTATTTAAGTATTTTTCTTACAAACATCTGCTTTTATGTGAAAGGAGTTAAACATCCAGTGTGTCAGCAGGGGAAAAATATTCATATGTGTCTTTTTATTGCATGTCAGTTATTGCTGATTTTTTTTTCTCTCCCTCTGAGTCATTTATCCCTTCTAGTCTGTCTCACAGTCTCTCACACTGATTTTCTCTTTCAGCCTCAGGTCTGCATCAATATTTAGCATCATCACACGGGCACACATGCACTCACACACACACACACTTCATAATGTAGCATGTGCATGTGTGTGCACGGGCCTTTAATCCTCATCCCAAAAAAGGGTTTACCTCCTTCTTGGAGATATAAATATACCTACCATATGTCTAAAAATAGCTTTGTATGTTCTAGATATGAAGGAGGTGTATGTTCTTCTTATTTTCACCCTGATCTTTCTCCTTATTTTACTCATTTGTGCTTCCCTCCCCCCCCTGTAGGCACTCTCCTTTTATCCCCTCTCAGACGTCACCAAGGTCGCTATGACCCAGGCCAAAAAAAGGAAAAGGAAAAAGGAAAGGAAGAGAAGGAAACATCAGTGGTGCGAGTACAAGATGAGTAACAGGAAGTGGAGTTTATCTGTGTTTTAAGACCTTTTCCTCAGATTGTCTTTAGACCTTTCAGGTGGGAGCGAGGAAGTGAGAGGTGATGAGCGTTTGCCTGATATAACAATCATCAGGTCTGCCAGTAAAGGCGCTCACTCTTCCTATTTTACATCCTTTGTCCCCCTCATTTATCCGATTCCTCCCCGCTTCCTTCACTTTCTTTTCCTGCCCTTTCGCTTCTCCTGGCTCCCTGATGTGACATTCTGCCCCCCACTCCACCCCCTCTCTCCCTCACCCACACACTGCCAGCTCAAAAACCTTGGTACAAATGATACTTGCTCCCTCTGCTGGTCAATGCACATCCTTCAACTATTATTTTAGAAAAAAAAGAGATTTCTCTTCATAACAATTTCTCAACACACATCTTTCAGTAACAGTTCTCTACTACATTTCCACATTTCCTGCGAGAGTCTGCAGAACAAGGTCACAAAAACCGAGAGCTGTAGTTAGGCTCTTAAAATAGAAACAAATTTTCTACTGGGATGTAAAAGTGCTCTGTCCTCGATCAAGGTGTCCTTTTAAACCCGAATGGTTCAAAGGCCAGAATGTGCTGGGATAATGGGAGCTAATTACGGTGCACGGATGCTCTAAGGATAGCAAATTTGGCATTAAAAGCTGAGTGAATCACAGTGCCACAATCTCCCTATAACAAACAATCCGCAAAATGCAAGCGGCAAAACACATTTGTCCTTATTCTAACCCCCACACTTGCCTCTGTGGTCATCGTGAGTCATCATGATTCACGTATTAAAATGTGAATTTTAAGATGACGGCTTGAAAAAACATTCACCGTCTTTCTCAATCAGGTAGCACACTTGCAGAAGCCTGAATATTTTTGCCAAGACAAAACAAAAAGTAATAAAAAGAGGAAAAAAACACCCTGCCCTCCTCCAGTCTCTCATAATCAGGTCTTGTTGGGCTATTTTTAGCCTTCTCTACATGCAGCGAGTGAGTTCTGTTAGGATTGTGTGCAGATCTTGATGTTACATAAGAAAATATGAAAAGAAAGAGTTTGCAGGGAGTTTAATGCCTCATTGCTGGACCCGGTGTCAAGCTGCCACATCCCAATTTAAGAAGTACTAAAGGGCATATTATGACGATTGTGTTGTCAAATAAATGAAACAGCTTAGGTAAGACGCTGAGCAGGTGCAAAAGAAGAAATAAATAAATAAGAAAGCATGCCTGCATAAGCCTTCTCAGCTTTCTTCACTTTTCGTCCTCACACATGCATCATTCGCTTGCTGGCTCCTTCACACAAACACTGATGCACAGACTCACAACTAGCTCGCGTCCACTCACAAATTCATTTTAGCTTTTGACGGCCGTGTTTGGCATGACTGAACTTCCGGGCGATATCACAAAACAAAGCACTTTGAGAATTTGTTGATTTGCTTCCAAAATCAGATTTAATTACAGTAGGTATGCTGGTTTGGTAAGCCTGCATTTTCGAATTACATCTGTAGCTTTTTATACTTTTTCTAGCTTTCACAAATGTAATTCTTCCTCACTGTTCCCCTGAATCAAAAATCTGAATTTTTCCCATGTGGGATCTAGGCAGAAAATATCAGATCTCCTTATTCTATGCACATCAGCAGCTCTGGAGACTTTATATAGCACACCGCTGGATGGATTTTGCCTCACTGGAACCCCTAAGACTGATTGAAGCTCTGGCCTGGATTGAGGAGTTATTTCTAGAACACATTAGCACACTGAGAGGTAATTGTCTCCTCTTTAGCTTTTTATCATCCAAAGATGATGAAGAAGGATTTTAAGTGAAATGAGAAAAAAAGATGGGGTGGAGGGGGTTGAAAAATCTAATGTGCAGCTTCCTGATCTGTCTGAGTAACAGGAGGAATTTGGCACCCTTTGTAGAAAACTAGTTTATTTGGAAGTGAACAGGTGGTGAAGTGATGCAGCCTGCATTTGTCACTCACCACGTTATTGGCAAATGTTACGAATGATATCTCTACAAACGCTTCACTTACCGTTGTGTGTGTGCGTGAGACACACGGGCTCTCATCACTGAAACATTTTCCACACAGGGGGGTAAGCTGATCCCCCTGCTGTCACTCAGGTGACAGCAACAATGAAAGTGACTGCATTCATATCGGGATGCATGAAAGACTACAGAGAGCGTGAAAGTAATGGATACCCAAAACAAACAGGAGCCAGATTTGGACTGAAAAGATGCATTCATTTTTAATCTGCCCAGAACGGGTGACACCCTGTCAGTCCAGCCTCACCTTCATCTCACCTGTGAAACCTGCTGCTGAATTTCAGCAGCTCTTATGAAAAGCATGTATGCTGCAGTTAATGGACCAAAGCTTTGCAGCAACGAACAGGAACCCAGAAGTAAAAAGCTGAATATCTAATGAGCAATATTTATTTTATTCATTTAGGATTGTTTTATTTATGTCCTTTTATACTGAAAGATCTGCTGTGACCCTGAATTGGATAAGAGAAAGACAATGGATGGATGGATGGATGGATGGATGGATGGATGGATGGATGGATGGATGGATGGATGGACTTTCAAAACATTTTCTTTTTTATCTGTGAATGGAGATGGTCCACACAGAACATGAAGATCCAGTAGTGCAATCCAGTAAGGACCTCAAAGTGAGCAACCCATCACTTTGTAAAGAGACTCAATTTTGATCTTTGTGGGGGAATAACAATGTTTTTCTCTTTAGTGCAAATAATTAAAAAAAAGAAAAAACGAGTGTTCCAGTTTCTTCTGATTAATGAGTCTGCTTTTTTTTTTTTATTCATGCTGCTACTGAGGAGTAATACAGCTTGATATTTTGCCCTTTGCATTATGCTACAACAAAACTCTGCAGACTTTCTATTAATGTCGTAACAAGACATTGTTTAATTTAGCTTAAAAAGATTTAGAAAACTTAAAGAAGGTCAATCTATAAATTAATTATGACATTAGATTTTTCCCAGTTTGAGCCTTTGATCAACTTTCGAACACTTTCGAAGTTTAAATGCTCTCCCCACCCCACAAACCTCCTTACCTGCCCAAAAACTGATTTCACTATTGGATGAAGACTGGAGTCATACTCAGAGGATGCTGCGTTTAGTCTTTTGGTTTTGCGGCTGGCCGCTGGCCGGACAGGTGCGCTTGTCGCAGGTGGGTCTGAGCTGAGGCTGGATGATGACCCGGTGACGACTCTCTCGCTGGACTCGAAGAAGAAAGCTGCATCGTCCTGGTGTTTTGGATAAGATGGGGTTGGCGAGGTTCTCCTGTCGTGTCTGGATCCGCCCTGCGGATGCGCAGCGGGAGGCACCTCACCTCGAGTGGAGTCGTGGTGGTGATGATGATGATGAGACTGTTTGGATCTCGAGGACCTGATGTGCTGTTTCTGATGCCTGTTCATCCTGTGCCCCACATCCTCCTGAGTGTATTCTTCATCATCATCATCATCATCATCAGCCAGGGTGATCGGCTGCCGGTGAGTATGACTTTTCGGCGTCCGATGATGGTCACTTAAATGTCGAGAGTCGGCATGTCTTGGTTGGCAGAGAGGTCTCCGCACACTGGTCTCGCAGTCTTCCCTCCAGACCGCGTCGTCGCTGCCTCCAGCTCCGGCGGGATGATTATGGTGAGAGCGGTGGCTCCTGTGGCCGTGGGGACCGCGATCCCCGTGGGCAGACCTGCGGTGGGGCCCCGATGTTCTAAGCAGAGAGGTGGTCGACTCGCTTTTGGGAAGAGATGAGCTCATCGTCCGCGCTCGTTTGACAGGCGAAGTGAAGCTGAGGAAGGATGAAGGTCAAGCAAAGGAAAAGAAGGCAGTCCTCCGCCACGTGCAGGTGTTCAGCCTCAGACGGTGGGACCCCGCTCTTTAATCCACGCGCTCGATCAGCACTTGGCAGAGCGCAGAGAGGAAGTTGGAGCACCTGAGCGAGAGAGTGGCAGCAGAAAAATGTAGAAGTTGAGCTCTGTCAGCTAGCCGGTCAGTCTGACGCTTCACGGGGGGCTCCGCTAAGTTTGGATGACAGCACTGTGTTGCGCTGCCGCGTGTCACATGCGGCAGCAAGTTCACTCCGCTCCACGTCACTACACACAATTTCACACGTAATGAGCCGCTCGATTAATTTTGCCCCCCCCACACACACACACCTTTTTTTTTTTTAAACGAGCAGTCGCTTGGACGTTTCTGCTCACGTTCATGTTTTACATACAGTGGATGATGTATGAAAATCACAAACATCGACAGAGAAATGTTATTAGACCAGACAGCAGTCAGGACTTCCAACAAGTGGCTTCAGTGACATTAACGCGAGTGGACAGTGGTCATTGTTTTCAAGGACGGGCAAGGTAGATCCTCTGAGTCCTGCAAATCTGGAACTTTTATCAAACACTTCACGAGTTAGAAGGACTTTTAAGTTGGAATTAACGCTGATCACCCTTGAGATATACAACACAAAGCAACAGTAAAACATGATGTCACAAAAGGTCAAATAAAATGACAGCTTTGGGGGGAAAATACTTTAAGACAGCTATTTTGCACCAAAATGATTCTTTCTCCAATCCTTCAAATCAATGCAGTTTATATAATTAAACCAGTTTGCAGATTTAGGAAAAGACTGGTGTTAAATCTCTACCATCTCGCTATAAAAAATAATATACCAAAAGGGTGTTAACTTGGGATTTTCTCTTTTTTTCAGTAACATTTTATGTATGTTTTATAATGTGAATTATCCATAGGTTGCACATGTGTAGGGGAGATAAATATGCATATGCAGTGAATCAATTTTCATCGCTTGCTAACAACAAGCAAACAAACAATATGCTTGCATAATCTGGGTGTGATGGTGTCAACAGCATAATGGAAAATCCTACTGTGGGTTACTCAAAATAATAACAGCAAAGTTCAAATGAAAAAAATGGTGAAAACAAAAATAATTAATTAATTAATTAAATAAAATTAAAAGCACATAACAGCTTCAGTCTTGCCCCATCTGCACACCCAGGGTCATAATTCTCACAGCAGATGTCTGGGGATGCAGGGCAAAAGTAATGATGTTAATATACGCAGCCAATTAGACACTCGGGCTCTCACGAACTGTGCTCACAGAGCAAAGCTGAGATTTTGCCCTACTCTCTCAGGGGAATTTTTGTTCTACAACATCTGTGTCCCTGTCTCCACAGCTCTAGGGAGAAGCAAAGTGTCTTCACTCTGCTGCAACCATCCCCCCAACACACACACACTTCAACATGGGCTCGCTTTAACTCCTCTGATACCTTTTCATTTCAACTGTGCATCTTAGCAAGCGTGGGTCGATGTCACTGTGTGCTGAGCCATTATTGTGTCGTTCTGTAAAAATCAGCAGCATCTTTAGTCTAGTGAGATGACACTCTGATGTATGAGCTTAGCTTTTAGGAACATTTCTATCAGAGCATTTCTGGAAGAGGTGTGAATCATGTTGCTTTCATCTTACCCCCTCCTGCTCTTTTTTGCTCTCCCCTTCTGTAGACACTGAGCTGCAGCAGGGGACATTCAGGCCTCAGGCTGCAATATGGCCCATTTATTGTACAAAACAGGAGGGCAAGATGTGCAGCAGAAAAACAAAAATATACACATATTGCAACACAGAGACAACACCACAAATAAAAAATAAACATTTTTTAAGTACATCGATGAAGTTATATAAAAGCAAAATTACGTGTTTTTTAGACTTTTTGAGGGAACGTCACTTTCTATTTTTACATACCCCCCCAACCCAACCCAATGGAGTCCAGCATCAACTCTCACAGGGGTCAGATGACCAAACTTTCATGGCAAGTGCTGCAGTGCACACAGCTGCTGCCCTGTGTTCATAAACTGCAAATTCATAATAATATATATTCACAATATTCTAATATTCATAATATTCTATCATTTTCTGGTGAAAGTACATCAGAGCAGCACTCTTTCGCAAAATAAATCTCATTTTAAGGCTAACTTATTTGCTTATTATGGAGCTTTATAGTTAAATTAAATGAACATTAAGATTGAGATGCACAGTGCAGTCAAAAGGTATTTTTCCCATGTTCTTTGTTTTCACATAAGCTATCCCAAAAGCAAGAACTGCAATCAAGTGTTTGTGATGACTGGTGAATAGTCTTTCATATGACTGTGGAGGAAATTTGGATCACTCTTCTTTGCAGAACTGTTTTAATTCAGCCACATTGGAGGGTTTTTGACCATGAATGGCCGGTTTAAGATCATTCCAAAGCATCTCAATTGGATTTAAGTCTGCACTTTGACTAGGCTGCTCCAAAATCTTCATTTTGCTATTTTAGCTTTCTTTTTAAAGAGGCAGACTTGCTTGCATGTTTTTGCTCATTTTCTTGCTGCATAACTCAAGTGTGCTTGAACTTCAGGGTATGAATGGTGGCCGAACATCCTCCTTCATGATTTTCTGGTACAGATCAGAATTCATGTTTCAACCAATTGCTATACAACAGATCGTCCCCAGACCATCACACTATCACTACCATGTTTGACTGTTGGTGTGATGATCTATTTGCGAAATGCTGTGTTAGTTGAAGATGTAACGGGACTCAAACTTTCCAAAAATTTCAACTTTTGTCTCATCAATTCAGGAATATTTTCCCAAAAGTGATCGGGATCATCAAGACCTTTAAACTCACCCATGGATGCTATTTTTGCCCAGTCACTTTCTGTTGAATTATGATCACTGACCTTAACTGAGGAAATTGAGGGTTCTTTTGTGACCTCCTGCATGAGTTGTTGATGTGCTCTTGGAGTACGTTTGGTAGGCAGGGCACTCCTGGGAAGGTTCACCACTGTTCCAAGTTTTCTCCGTTTGTAAATAAAGGCTCTCACTGTGGTTCATTAGAGTCCCAAAGCCTTAGAAATGGTTTTGTAAACCTTTCCTGACTGATAGATGTAAATGACTTTGTTGTTCATCTGTTCTTCAGTTTCTTTTTTCTTTTTGAAGTCTTTTAGCCTGCTTCACTCTGTCAGACAGCTTCTATTTAAGTGATTTATTGATTCAACAGGTCTGTGCGTACTCTGGCCTGGCTGTGATTGGTGAAGTTGAAGTCAGCTTTAGAAAAAATGTGATTAATCACAATTTATTCATGATTTCAAAAAAGGAGATTTACTTTTCCACACAAGGCCAGGTAGGTTTGGATACCCGTTTCCCCTTATTAAGTGAAATCAATAAAAAAAATGCATTTCAAATTTGTTTTGATGAAAAGTGTGTGCGTGTGACAAAAATGTAAAATAATAAGAAATCAGGAAAGGCACAAACACTTGTTAAAAACACTGTATCTGTTTGGCAAATAGATACGGGGACTGCCAGGCACTACAGGTGAAAAGTAGCCTTTTGACTAACTCCGAAATATTTACATTGATATTAATATAATTAATATACACTGTCCATTTTAAATAAATAAATTCAAATTTGAATAAGATTTAGAAAGTCAAGAAATTAACAGACAAACTGAATCTCTAAAGGGGATAACAATCTTACTGCATCCTCTGCAGTAAAAAAAAAATTCAACTATACTTTTCTAAACATTTTTTAAAGGATTTCTTTCCCCCTGAATTGTTCCCCCTTATTCAATGTGATCACATCAGGCATCCTCATTAACATCACCCCTTGGCGCATTTTCATATTACTGAAAGATTAATCAGCTGGGTAAATAATTCACCAAACTGCAGCTTGGGGCCTACGATACGAACAAAGAGTTCCTTGATCTGAGTCATCAAAACATTTCATCCAGGGAACAGCCCGAGGAAACGTAATATCAACACTAAAACAATACAGTCGGGGACATCAGGTAGCCTCGTAGAACCCAGGAACTGATAATGTGCTAAAACTCAAAGTCATTTTTAAGGTGGAATTATGTTTGTCCAAACTGTTCATCAGACTCCATTGTTGTTACTTGTCAGCAAATATTCACGTCAATTCCCACTCACTTGTACTCAAGCCCATCTTGGAGACAATTCAAGCATATTTCCTCTGTTTCATTGTCATATCCAGTTTGCAGCTTGTGTTTGGCATGTGTTTGAGTCAATGAATAGAAGCCAAAATGAGAGAAATATTCTACTGGGCAATAGAAAATTGGTCAGAATTTGACATATGAAACATGAAAGCATGTATCCAACCTGCCTTGTATCAACAATTCAGTCTGCTAATGGTGGCCTAGTGATGTGGGGGACATTTTCATAGCACACTTTTACCTCATTAATACCAACTGAGCATCATTTAAATGCCTATCGGAGTATTGTTACTGACCGTGTCCATGACCGTCTGTACCCATATTCTGATGGCTCTTTTCAGCAGTATAATGCACCATGACACGAAGCTCAAATGTCATGTTATTTTAACATGACAATGAGTTCACTGTACTCAAATGGCCTCCACAGTCACCAGATATCAATCCAGTAGAACATGAGAGGACAAGAGCTTCATGGGCAGCTGACAGATCTGCAGCAGCTGTGTGATGCTGTCACATCAATATGAACCAAAATCTCTGAGGAATGTTTCCAGCACATTGTTGAATCTGTGCCATGAAGAATTAAGGCAGTTTTGAAGACAAAAGGGGCTTCAGCCTATTACCAGCGAGGTGTGTCTAAAAAAGAGGATGTTGGGTGTATGATGTCATATTTCCCTCAAGCCTTACCACGCACTGGTTAGTTAATTATCCTTTAATAATCCCCATAGGAAATTTGTTGTCTGCCTTTAAGCCATAATAAGTATTAAGAACAGTGGGCAACTGTGCGTATTGTCCACACACAGCTGCCCACACACAGAGCTCAGGGACTAACTTCAGCTTTGTGCTTTGGTCAAGGGAACTCTGAAGGCAAATTAAGCTTTCATATTTTTCAAAGCATGAAGAGAGCATGTACAGTCCTTGCTGTGAGGCAATAGTGCTAACTACTAAATCATAGTCCTGCCACTGTTGATAACTTTTGTTTATGTGCATTTTGAAAAAGACGCTTTGTTAAAGTCCAATGTCCTCCAACAGTAGAACAGGAACAAGCTTCTCTTTCAGTCATGAGAGGGAGGCCTGTGCGAGTCTGTTGTTCTTATTGTTTGCAACTTGTTTCCAACTATTGGAAGGGTGGGGGTGTGGGGTACCCCCACCCTTACATATGGTCCCAATTTGTGATCTGGTTATTTAAGGCAAATACTTTCACTTTCTTTCATGCTTGGCAATGGCAGTTTCTTACTGACTCACTAAATCAATGGGAACATTCAGCATGGGAACCAGACGCTCAGTCATACATCTGACGAGGTAAAATGTTTAGTTCCTGGAAGGGTTTTGTTCCCCACAAGCAGTGATGGGAATAACGGCGTTATAAGTAACGGCGTTACTAACGGCGTTACTTTTTTCAGTAACGAGTAATCTAACTAATTACTATTCCTATCGTTACAACGGCGTTACAGTTACTAACAAGGAAACGCGGTCCGTTACTATTTTTCAACAAACAGACGGTTGACGCTGTGTTCAGCTTACCGCATCTTATATCAGCTGCACGGAAGTAGCTGTAAGTAATCTGGACGCTACAGCTTTAAGCAGCTGCGCGCTCCCGCGGACGGCAATCACGATCACTGTCTAGCACAACACCTGGAGCTAAGGAGGCAAAACAATGGCATGAGTGCTGCTGTTTGACTGAGGAAGAATAAAGTAGTCGTGGTAAGTCAATCACACGACCACTTAAAGACAAAACAACAAGGTGACATATACCAGTTTATAAACTGTGTTGATAGGCCACGTAAAACCAGAGTCATGATAAACAATATATACGCGGCGTTTTTTCCTCAATAGTTTCGCCACGTTAGCGCTAGCAAGCACTCTCTGCTTATGAGCAAAAAACCAAAACAAAACGGGAAGTTTTAGGAGTGACGGCGAGAGAGAGAACAGAAAAAGAGAGAGAGCGAGTTTTGAGATGTGAGATTTGTGACGTTTAGCGTGTGTGGAGTGTGTAGTTAATGTGTTGTCTTGTGTAGTTAGTGTGTAGTGTTGTGGATAGTTTTGTGTTGTGTGTCAGAACAATGAGGCGACTGCTGTCTCCAGGTAGAAACAGCAGTGATACACCTGCTGCTGTCAGACCTGCAGGTATCAGGCTGTGATGTTCTCCTTTGTAGTGGACAGAAAATATTTTTTTGGAGTGCCACAAATAATTTGTTTGCCATCTTATTGAAGAACAGCTGATTGTTCTGTAAATAGTTTGAAATGGTTATTTAAAAAATCAAGGTAAAAGGTAAATGGATGCAAATAACTTTGTTGTTTGCAAAACTTGTGCATAGGATTTTAAAATTGACCATTAATATTTGCATTTAAAGTTATGAAACATGATTCATTAAAGATGTTTGTGGTTGTTACAGTAAAAATATAACTTTTTCTACTCTGATTTTATGTTTTTTGTCTGATTTTAGATCAATTCTGGTTATACAGTATGACAAAATGAGAACATAACTGTAAATTCAGGCATGTGAGGTTGTGCTAAAAAGAATGATACCAAACAAGGCAAAGCAAATAGTTTTTAAAGGTAAAATGTGGAGGGAAAATCAAGAGTAGTAAAAAAATGGCCAATTATACCCTGGACCCCAGTGGGTTAAACGTTTTTTGTTTTTTTTAAAGTAACGCAATAGTTACTTTTCCAAGTAATTAATTACTTTTACAATATTGTAACTCAGTTACTAACTCAGTTACTTTTTTGAAGAAGTAACTAGTAACTATAATTGAATTACTTTTTCAAAGTAACTTGCCCAACACTGCCCACAAGTGAAGCATTTCATGAGCAACACCACTAATATAAACTGTGTTTGTGTCTGTTTTACTTATGCATTTCTAGCAGACTGCTTGACAAATTTTATATTAGTCAGACAATTAGTTATCCTGTTTCTGGAGCCAAAACTAAACCAGAAAGAAGTTTTGAAAGAAAGAAGAATGAAAGTGACACCCTCTGTGGTAGGAAAGTAGAAATCTGTTCTACTCCTGAAGTTTAATTTTTTATTTCAATGTTGTACCATTTTTTTGTTGTGAACTACTTTGCGATATTTAACTTGAAAGGTACAATATAAATAACATTGTACTATTTTTTTATACATTAAGTATATCAGGTCTGCTAGAGAAGATAAACCTCCGAAATAATGCCCCAGGTTCGGACTAAACCCCAAGGGCAGTTTAAACATAACCATAAATTAGGCTTTCCAGCTCCAGAAACCTAGCCAAAGTCATGCTTGTACTTGCACAAAAAACTGTTCACAGTGCCAACATCATATCTGGTTTCCCTTTTCACTCATAAACTGAATCCCATCTGAAAGTATGTGACTAGGTAATTCAAGGTGGAGTGCAGTTTATTTAAAAGCCAAGCGGTGCTGCTTTAGAAGAGGTCTTGAGAATATCTTGGAAACAAACAAATAAAGCACACCAAACCATTAAACATCAGTGGCTTTATTGATGATCAGCGGTGGTACACAGGCTTAAAGAGACCTGCCAATACCAATTAAGCATGACACATTTAGTTCATAATAAGAATTTTTCTGACACAGTTACATTTTACTTTCCATAAGTATTTATAGACCCTTGGACTGAATATCAGGTGATTCTTGGAGGCAGGATGAACAACAGGAAATAAGCACACTGAGCATGATTCGTCCTGACCTCACTGGAAAGTTTGACCAGCATTTTTCAGGTGACTTTGATCTTTGAAATGGACTCATTTGGTGTTTGCAGTCTTTTTAACCACATACTCACCACATCCATTACATCTGGCATCTGGATTTCATGGATTTTACCATCAAACACAGTTTTGCAGTTTCCTTGAAATTACTTGTTGGGTGAGTGGATATAAGGACATGTGCTTGTGTGCTCATTTCCAGTCAGCCACAACTGTATGAGAGAGGTGTTAATTCCTTTTCTTTCTTTCTTTTTTTAGCTTAAACTGCTTAATTTCCACTCACTCCGAAAACAGTTTCATCACAGTAAATGGAGGACTGGTGCAGTTCAATCAGTTTTTCAGTTAGCACGCTCAGCAAGTGGTTTTTGCTCTGAAGGTGAAAGTGAGATAAAACGTAAACCAACTCAGTGGGGATTTTTTTAAACCAATGAAATATAAACAAATGCACGAACTGTAGCAGCAGTTCAGTGAAATGTGAAGATTTTATGACCACGTTCTAAATTTTTATAAAATGGGAACATCAGAAAAGAATCCAAAATGAATGGTTTTAATGGTTATTGTTGGCTTTTATTACTGCAAAAAAATATCTCAGACATAAAAACAACAGCACATAATGTATCTTGACTTCATGCCTTTCACATTCATTTTATTCCTTTGGCAGGGTGGAGAAGTTTCATCAGTATCATTTTGCATGTTAGTGCTTCAGCTGTGAACAGCAAAGCATAGTTGCATAAACATGTTGGCTTAAAAGACACAGATATTTTTGGGGTTATGCAATAGCTGCGAATTCAGAGCACACTCCAAGTGATCTTGAATGTGCTCGTGCATCTTTTTCATGCTCCTCTGTTTCATTTCATCCTGTCTAGTTCCCAAAGAAATGTATTTGTCTGAATAGAAGAAAACATCTATTTTAGTTATCATCTGCCAGCCTACAAGTGCACTCTAAAACATTAAGACATTAAGAAAAGTGGTGCTAATTCTCTCCTGGAGAATGAAAAGTAAGACTCTGCAAAAGGATGATTTAAAAAATATCCCTTGAACTAAAAGCTGTGAAGGTGCAGTGGCGATGATGGCGGATGTGATTGACTAGAGGCTGGCATGGTGAATTTGGGAGGTGGGGGTAGTTATGACGCATCAAGGACATAATAATAACCACGAGCGATTTATAGGAACACAGCGACCTACAGTATGATATCCTTCATACACCATCTCTGTGTGCTTACATAAGTGGAAATCATGACACACTAATTTGCATTTTGTAAAGATTAATTACTGGAGCGCAGCTGAAAATAAAATGATTCAGCTCCTTTTCAGCGCTGTAGGCACTCAAACCCAGCTCAGATTTTATTACGTTTGTGGTTATAACAAAGCCAACGCGACCTTAAAGAACTTTAACATGCATGTGGTTTTGTTTTTTGGAGGCGCATTACTTTTGATTATTGCTGTTTTTCACATAGCACAGTCCAAATACTTTAATGTGTAACACCAGACATTACGGCTAAACTGGATTAATATACTGGGGCGATTGTGGCCCAAGAGTTGGCAGTTCGTCTTGGAATCGGAAGGTTGCCGGTTCGAGCCTGGCTCGGACAGTCTCGGTCGTTGTGTCCTTGGGCAAGACACTTCACCCGTTGCCTACTGGTGGTGGTCAGAGGGCCCGGTGGTGCCAGTGTCCGGCAGCCTCACCTCTGTCAGTGCGCCCCAGGGCAGCTGTGGCTACAATGTAGCTTGCCGTGAATGTGTGTGTGAATGGGTGAATGACTGAATGTAGTGTAAAGCACTTTGGGGTCCATAGGGACTAAGTAAAGCGCTATACAAATACAGGCCATTTACTATACAATTGTATGTGCTTTTCTTAATTATAAAAATGTATTCTACATCTAAAACCCCAATTCCAAAGAAGTTGGGATGCAAAAACCTGAAAACATGTAAAATGAGACATTTTACTATTTTGTGAATTCAAAAAAAAAAGCTAATAGCTCATTTGAAATTTGATTGCAGCAACATGTCTCAAAAGTTGGAAACAAAAGACTGTAAAACATTGTACTAAAAAGAAACAGCTGGAGGAACATTTAGGTTAATTGACAACAGGTCAGTAACATGTTTCTCAGAGTTTCTCAGAAGTAAAGATGGGAAGAGGTTAAAGAAAAACCAAACTGTGTCTTCAAACTGTGGGACAATTTTTAAAAAACTTTGAATATCCCACCAACTACAGTACACAGTATTATCAAGAGATCGAAAGAACCTGGAGAAGGCTGTGCACAGGGGACAAAGCTGCTAATCAGTACTGGATGTCCACGATCCTGAAGCAGGACTTCATTAAAAACAGGCATCATCCTGTCACGGAAACCACTGCAGGGGTCAGGAAGACTTCCAGGAGTCACTGTGAACACAGTTCACAGACATGTTTCCTGAAAAAGAGATCCACACCTCAACAACAACATGAATGTGAACTTGCCAACATCATCGCTATAATCTCATGTCCATTTGACCAAACTAATGCCTGAATGAAAATGTAAAAGTAAATAAATAAATGAAATGTATGAAAATGTGTGAATGTGTCATCTTCGCTCAGTCATAGGAGTCTGGAGTTTTATCTCTGAAAGCGTGCACACTATTTCCCCCTTGTGTTGAATGATAGCTGGCCCTTTGCTGCAGTGGCCATAATCATATGAGTGCTCTCTCAAACCATACAATGTTCAGATCATGTCATATAAGACATACAAATATCTGCATATGTATTGCTCATTATAATTATCACTTGCACCTCTTCTTAAAGTCAATAAAGATTTCTTTTTACTGATGGCATGAAGTTGGCTTTTATGTGAGTTATAAAATCTTGGGGTTGATATTGTTACAGCATCACCTTGATCACAAACTACGCCACCGTCAAACTAAAACACAAAATAAAATTCAATGAAATAGTAGGACAGGTGAAATAGAGACAAATAAATGATCTATATAACAAACAAAACATACCTTGCTGCCTTGAGGCAGAAATAAGCACCTTACAAATACTTTTAAGAACATTTAAACTTCCTCTGACTTAAATTGGCCTCTCCTGCTTCACTTCTATCCTTCAACATGGGTGTACATCTCACTCAGGTGCACCAGCGGAACCAACATGCAGTACAATAGTTCATACATGAGAATTTCCACAATAAATGACCTAATGACATATAAAATATGCGTAGTGCAAAAAAAAATGCATTAACTAAAAATATGGCAGTAAAAATAATAATGCTGCGCTGTTGTGAAAATAATCAGTGTGCTCTGGCCCTTTCTGTTTGCTGTTCTCAAGCTGAGGCGTATTGTGTGAGGATTGCAGATGACAGAAGATTTCTAAAGAAGGTAATTGAGCTAACACTGGATTTCAGATCATGTCTATGATAACAGTAATCCAATAGCAGGAGCAAACACACTCTCCCTTGGCTTTGGACTTATGGCTCCTGTGGTGCAGTGGCTCTTGCTCCACCTAAGAGTCAACACACAAGGCGGCGACAGTCGATGTCAGATTTTTTAAAATTTTGAGCCTTAATGAGTGACCGTCTCACCTGAGGTCACTAAAACTACTGGAATCTGGTGACTCTCTTGCCATAATTTTTATTATACCCTTGTGCGCAGCGTCTTTCTTTGCTATTGTCGGACTTCACATCTGACTTCAGCTGATTATATCCCTGAACACACCAGCCCTCACTCCACTGTTGGCTCTTCTTCGTGACTTTACAGTAACACTATCCACTCAACCAGAAAGCTGACTATAGTTACACATTTCATCAAGATTTGTGTTGCAGTTTCTGTAAACATGGTGTTTCACTTTCACTGTAACTGATGCCTATGATTACTGATACTGCGGGTCTAAAGGAGGAAGGAGAGCTAACAAAGGAACTGGGCTGGAAAGAAATCTCACAAACCAGTCTGATAGCTGTCTTGTAAAATATGAAAGAGAGCTTTATATGGGACCTTGTTTCTGCCACTGGAAAAAAAAATACCTAGCATACCTAAGTCAATACATTTGGGTTACTATCTCAAAATTTCAACTTAATAACTTGAGACTTAAAGTTATTTTCTCAGTCTTGAGTTATTTTGTCAGAAGTTTGAGTTAGTAAGTCAAACTTTTGACAGAAACAAGGTTCCATACCTTTATGTATGTGTACTACTTTAAATATGTCACATGACTTTGCCTGTTCCCTCCAAAGAGGGATCATGTGCAGTTATCTCATGGATTATCAGGCTGAGCATGTGGTCGTCTGGTAGATTACCAGGTCTGCTCGACAGAGAGGAAGAAATCCAGTCTTGTTCCTCGCTTCCACGGTGGCCAGCATGGTAGAAATGCAGTGATCCAGGGTGGAGTTTATACATCAGGTTTGTGAATGGACTGTCTGGGATGTTGGACAGACCACATGTTCCCTGTCTGGGTTTTTCCCACTTTTCACAGCTTAAGAATAGACTGGCCATCTGGTCATTTCATGTGCTGAAACAGCAAAAATATAAACAATGAAATCCCTCTTTACCTGGCTTTTCTGTAGAATGATGGGACCGTATATGAAGCTAAGAATTAATCACATCTTGTCACTCGTTCTCTTTCACTTCAGAGACTTGGCTCTGGTAATTATGATTCACATGTGCTGCAGGCTAGCTAAGGTGCACCTCTACAACATTTCAAAAAGAGGAAACAAAAACCTTAAGATGTTTTGGAGTTTGAATGGGTAGCTATGCATGCATGAACAAAGAAATGAGACAACATTCAGAGCCTCACAATGACTCACAATAACTGTCAAAGTGAAATGACAATAAATGTTAATCCATGTCCTCTTGTTGTTTCTGCCTGTTTCTGTCTCAGTCCACTGAGCAATGACTTTCTGTCGTTGCCACAAGTTTAGCCTACTGCAGGAAAGGTACACTATATTTCCAAAAGTACTTGCTTGTCTGCCTTTACATGATCATGAACTTGAGTGACATCCCATTCTTAATCCATAGGGTTTTATATGACGTCGGCCCACCCTTTACAAACAGCTTCGACTCTTCTGAGAAGGCTTTCTAAAAGGTTTAGGAGTTTGTTTATAGGAATTTTTGACCATTCTTCAAGAAGCCCATTTGTGAGGTCAGACAATGATGTTGAACAAGAAGACCTGACTCGTAGTTTCCACTCTAATTCAATTAGATTTGGTTGAGGTCAGGACTGTGTGCACGCTAGTCAAGTTCTCCCACAACAGATGCACTTCATTCATGTCTTTACGGACCCTGCTTTTTGTGCACTAGTGTGCACGTTGGAACAAGATGAGACCATCCCCAAACTGTTTGCACAAAGTTAAGAGCTTTAACTTGTCCAGAATCTCTTGGTATGCTGAAGCAGTAAGAGTTCCTTTCACTGGAACTAAGGGGTTGAGCCCATCTCCTGAAAAACACCTGAAAAAACTACACCAAACTAACAAACTAATCCCCCCTCCACCAAACTTGACACTTGGCACAAGGCAGCCAGACAATTAGTGTTCACCCAGCAACTGCCAAACCCAGACACATCCATTGGATTGCAGGACAGAGAAGCGTGATTCATCACAGCAGAGAACACATCTCCACTTCTCTAGAGTCCAGTGGTAGGATGGTTTACACTATTGCATCCGACACTTTGCATTACGTAAGGCTTGTATGCAGCTGCTCACCATGGAAACCTGTTTCATGAAGCTCTCCACAAACTATTCTTGAGCTGATCTGACGGCCACATAAAGTTTGGATGTTTGTAGCAACTGACTCTGCAGAAAGTTGGACCTGTGCATATTATGTGCCTCAACACCTGCTGACTGTAATTTTACATGCCATACCCTCCCACACAGTTGCTATTGTTCCCAATCGCATCCACTGTGTTACAATACCACAAAAAACTAATATAAAATTATTAAGTAAAAAGGAAATTTCATGACTTGTTGCATGGCTGGCATCCTATCATGGGATTACGCTGGAATTCCTGAGAGCAACCCATTCTTTCTCAACCATTTGTAGAAGCAGTCTGCATGCCTATGCACTTCACTCTACGCCCCTGCGTCAGTGGAATTGATTGGAACACCTGAACTCAATCATTTGGATGGATGAGTGAATATTTTTGGCAATATGGTGTATGTGGATTTGTCCTGACATATCAGTTTAAATGTTTTTAAAGACATCTATTGGTAAAAAGTGGAAATCAAGGGCAGTATTAATGTTGGACACTTGTGAAATGTAAATATGTTTTTACACCTACCTCTGCAAATAATTTGAAAAACTTGTAAGTGGACATTTACTGGAAATTGATGTGGACAGGCTTGGGGATAATGCATATTATTTTACATACATAATTAAAGGTTTCAGTGTTGAAGTCAGCAAGCCTGCTGGTGACTCACCATGAATTACTGATTCCCAGACTGGATTGCAGCAGGTCAGGCTCTCACTGCAGAGCTCACTTCTCTCTCACTGTAGCTGTTGTGACTGCTTGTAGACAGGTGTGATGGTGTGAGAGCAGAGCTTCCCAACCTGGAGCTCAATCCTGTGTTCTTCTTTTTGTAGTTCTGTCTGCTCTAGCGACCCTTGAGTCTCCCTTCCTTCAATAATGTATAACTCTTTAACACATTCACCAAATAAAAGATTATTGTATCTCTCTGGGCCATCTTACATCAGTGGAAGATGGCCAATTTAAGAAGAAGGCTGCAATCATGCTGCAGACATCAGCACTCAGAACTCTCCGTCTTCTCTCCTCCCACTTTCTATGTCTCTTACTTTCTGACTGGATTCCTTCTGTCTCTCTCTGTGTGACTGTTTTTCTCTATCTCTGCTCCAGCACTCAGCCTCAGGCTCAAAACAATCAACCATGCCCATGCCAGTGTCACCAGGTGGAGGTGATTTTAGGATTTCATCCTGTGTTTTTAGTGGACTCCAACACACTGTCAGACCACAGTTTTGCTCTGTGCATTGATCTTTTTGTTTGTTTGGTTTTTCCTTTCTTTTTGGGTTTGTTTTTTACTTTTATTTTATTTATTTGAAGTTAAAGTACAGACTTTCTTTACTTAAGTAGAAATACAGATACCTGTTGATGGGTCTGTCTAGCACAACCCCTCGCTGGAACGAGACAATTCTACTACAACAGCAAATGCAAGATGCAAGTCTTCAAAGTTCTTTGTGTTACTCGTGCGCGAGGGAGAGAACTGTGACAAGCGTGTTCCTGTCGCTCACTCCAGTCGCTCTCGTCTGCTCCCTCGTAACACTGCTCTTTATTGAGGTTACATGAATATGCATAAGTTCATTAACATATGACATCTTACATAGGCGTACATGTGAACAAAGAGTACCAGTCTGTGCATAGTGTAGGTGTGTGTGTGTGTGTGTGTGTGTGTGTGTGTGTGTGTGTGTGTGTGTGTGTGTGTGTGGAGGGGGGGTGTCAAGATGTGACCCTGTGAGGACTCCCCAAAGCTGGTGCTAGGAGCGCAGCGGTCCACCTAAACAAAGGGCTCTTATACTTAACCAGATGATAATCAACAATATAAACCTAACACCTGTGTTTAAAAAAGTACTCCAGTAAATCTTGAAGTACTGACTCCACTTCCTTACTCAAGTGAAAGTGAAAAAGTACAGACTCTGAAATATACTCAAACTAAGTAATTAAAAAGTAGCTCTTTGAAGTAAAATTCTACTAACCATTTTTATACGGTAAAAATAAGGTCACTGAACCTTGCGCTATATTAATGCAATAATAAAAAATATATATTTTGAAAAGTCGAAAGTCCACACATTTGTGTAAAGATATAGGGAGCAAGGACAAAAGGTTTGAAAAATAAATACGTAAGTACAGAAACCTGAAAATTCTACTTACATACAGTAATGAAGTATTTGTACTTACTTCCCACCTTTACATGAGAACTATTGCAGACACCGATAATAAAATGAAATCAATAAAAAGACAATAAAATATCGAAAACTATCTAATGTTTGCGCAATGAAAATAAAAACAAGAACAGGTTCCCAGTGATAATTTTTTTTATTTAAAAAAACGTTTATACGTCTTTTAAACTCTGTAAACAACTGAGAGAGCTTCGTAACGTCTCTCAGGATGAGCCTTCTCTAAACAAACTGATGGATAAGGTGGAGGAAACGACGTCATGAGAAAGTAAACTATGAATAAAGTGTTTACATAACATGTAATCTGATAAATAGGTGTTAGAGTTTTACTAATCTGAATGCTGTGGACTCCTTGTCATCCTTATTTTTTTTTTTCGTTGTTGTTGTGGTTTTGTTTATTTGTTTATTTGTTTGGTTGGTTTTTGGTTTTTGGTTTTTGTTTTTTGGTGCAGGGTTTTTCTTATTCACCACCACAAACAGGAACAGAACCTCCCGTTCTTCAGAGATGTAAATCTATTTGTCCTATTTCCTGTCTCACAGTCTGTGCGCCCCTCGGTTCACTTTTTCTTGTAGACTCCTCGTGCGTAAAACCATGACACGCGAAGTAAAATAGGTCTCCGGAGTTGTTCTGTGTTGCTGTTTAATTTGTCTTACAATGTCTTACCATCCAGAGGTCAGTTACGATGCGCTATTAAAATAACAAGTGGGAGCCTGCTGTGGTCTTAATGCAGAGGAGTTCAGCATCTGCGATATCTCTCTTTAAATACCCCAGTGTCTCAGCTGGGTCGCTGACACAGAGTTCACATCAAACAGTGTGGTGGATGTCTGACAGCAGGAAACTAGTTTTTCACACACTGAGGGTCAGAGTGGGATGCTTTAGAGAGTGAGAGGGTACAAATTTATTTTTAATGTCGCATCTTTAGATCATTTATCGACATTGACGTCACTGAGTCGAATGGAAATCACCCTGCATTTCCCGACTTGATTATTTCCCACCGTGGTCACAGCTAAGTCCCTCTTGAGATTTTAACATGACAAGAAGGACAATTAAGGTTTAGTGGTATGCTATAGTCATTGTAATACTCATCCGGTCCTATCTTCAGTTTCAGTTTAGCCATTTCTTAAAAGAGGCTGGTAGAGGCAGGGAGGGAGGTAATCCACGTTTGGATCATTGGGCAGACCTCGCTGAACGCGTGCGCGCACACTGAGTGGCAGCAAGAACAAGTTCCTTCGGCGCAAAGTTTTCCCCTCAGAAAGTTAAAATGGCCAAATATAAGCCCTGGGTGCTGTGGTGCTTTATTTCGATCGGTTTTATTTGCGTCGTTACGCTCTTGTGCCTGTGCTTCACCTCGTTTCTGGACGTAAGATGTTCCAGCGCAAGCTTCAAGCAAGCGGCGGTGGCCGCAGATTCTCAGATTTGCTCGGAGATTGGCAGGTACGTTTTTGTCTGTTAAAGTCCTCTTTATAGTGAAAAGTTAATCCGGGGAAGAAAAAGAAAGTATTGAATTTCACTGGATTTTGTCTTTTACACTAATTCTTTTTTAGAAATAGTAAGGGAGGTTTAATTACTATTTTATTGTGTGTGTGTGTGTGTGTGTGTGTGTGTGTGTGTGTGTGTGTGTGTGTGTGTGTGTGTGTGTGTTTATAGATCTTAGATACAGTATTTTCATTTTAAGCATGTTTTCATTCATGTTATATGCAGTAAGACTGTGCGTGCTTCCTTCTGAACCCAGCTGGCACTCCATGAGGAGCCAGTGTGCACCTTGTCCCACTCAGCAATCTGTCGGCCAACAGTAAAAATAAATAAATAAATAAATGCAAAATTGAAAAAAAATTAAAAAATAGACTGTACAACTTGGACAGGAGGAGATGGTTAAACAGAAGAAAAACACCTCTGTCGCCAAACCCAAACTACTCACTAGTAGCAGCAAAACAACTCCAGCCTCACAGTCAGAAGCTCAGACAATGCATACCACTGCAACTTTCTACCCTCAGGGTGCTTCACAAATTAACTGACCTGTAGCGCTTACCCAGTCCTGCTGCATGCAACAATTCACAATACTGTTTGACAGAACTATTAGACTGGACCTTCCAACTCTAAAGAAAAAAGCTGAACTGAGCAATGTGATAAGCTGTTTAAGAGATTTAATAGGCAGTGAAGAATAGAGATAAGACCTGCAGATCAGTAAGCATGCAGCACACTGTACCTCAGTACTTGTGCTTGTAACTGTAAAAGAAAAACTCACTAACTGATATTAGCTTTTCTGATTGGGCAGTGAAGTTCTGAGCTGTTTCTCTAATGCACTCTGTGGTTGAGTTATTTGTTCTGCAGTGAGCAAGCCATTAATCAATCAACACAGTAACTGCAAATAAAGCTCAGCAGATGATTTTATCATCCCCCCCCCCGACTAGGATGTAAGCATACCCTTTCCTGCTTTTGTGTTCACAAAAGCAGATAGATATATCTCTGCCTGTTCTCTGCCAAAGTTTAAAGAGGGTTCATTTCCCACTTCAAAGCCAACACACTAAATTTGTTCAGGCAGGTAAAACCACCAGGCACTGTGCCAACAGGACGCAACTTCAAGTAATCAAAGAAACCTGAAACACATCAGCTTTTTATTGTTTAATCATACTGACCCTGTTCTTCTACAGTAGATGGGCGACAAATAGAGCTCTTTATATGTCTGTGTGTGCACCAACACTCACTGCGGACAGATGGGCTATCAAGTTTCAGTTTGAGTTTTCAAACCTCCAAAATTCTTTCAGCTCCCCCACATTGTGAACATCCCCAATTTTTCCCAACTCATGTTTCATTGTAAAGCTCCTTTGGTTGCCTGCTCTGTGTTACTTATGCTCACAGATTTGTAAGATAATCACTCATTCGGTCAGACCTTTTTCACTGACCATCAGAAGCAAAACATTCCCAACAGTGCTTCCTCTTGTAGCTCAGTGACTACACTTGATCCCACGCCAGCCTACTGGTGAAAGGGCCCATTCAGGGCTTTTCAAATACGGTCCAGTCAGGATTAAGTTGTTTATGTCACAGCTAACTTAGATAATCCGAGTGAGAAATGTGAGTTACATTTCTTTTTTTAGTGCCAGGTTACCTTGTGAGTCAAATAAAAAAAAAGAAGAGAAAGAACACTATCACTATGGTCAACGACTTCCTGGTATGTTACCTGAGGTCGACCTCAAACAGCAGGATGTGGTTTGAACATGCCCACTGGCAGCCGTCACCGTACAGTGGCATCTTCAAGTACTCAAACACCAGGTTCAATAATTAAAGCCATGTGTAAGTGGGAGCGTGTGCGAGTGCAATGAGTGTTTACACATTTCCCATAAATAAAATGAAACCCTCTTCCAGGAATATGCTTCAGCAGGGTGGATCAGCAGTAGATGGCGCCATTGCAGCTCTTCTGTGCACATCTGTGGTCAATCCTCAGAGCATGGGGATTGGAGGGGGCTCTATAGTAACTATAAGAGATAAGAAAGGTAAGTCCTCTACTGACACGTGTTTCGTAAATTGTATTTCTCCACAGCAGTGATTGATTAGAACAACCAATTGGATTTCTCATCTATTTTAAGGCAACGTTAAAGTCTACAACTTCAGAGAAACTGTCCCACGGTCATTCAGACAGAACCTGTTAAAGGAGTGTCCCACTTCCCTCAGTTTTTCCATAGGTAGGTAGATTTACAGTACTTATCAATATCCAGTTACAGATTTTGTCCTCGTGGTTTCTCACTTTGCAGGAATTTATTTATTTATTTATTTATTTATTTATGTATGTATGTATGTATGTATGTATGTATGTATGTATGTATTTATTTATTTATTTGTAATAAATGCCCTGTTTTTATCCACTTATGTACTTAGTATCACTATGTATTGTTTATACAGTGATTATAGCTTAAGTTGTTAGTGCTCTAGTTGTGCTGGTAAGGTTAGATCTTCCTCATCAATTAACATTTTGTCATATTTTGCAAGACAAAACACCTTTCAAAACAGTTTTCCACCATTAGTCTAATTTACCTGCACTACTTTTCTCATTTTTACATTGAAGGCAGACAGTGGATTGGCGTTCCCGGAGAGCTGCGAGGCTATGAGGCAATTCACAAACAGTACGGGAAGCTGCCCTGGGCCAGGCTATTTGAACCAACAATTAAACTGGCTAGGGAGGGCATCCCTCTGTCACCCTATCTGGGAAAAATCGTGTCCTTTATGGAAAAACCCATACAAGCATCATCTCTCTGGTACAGCTTTTCAATTACTCCTTTGTGACACAAGAGTTTTTTTAATTAAAATTTGTTTGCAAAGAAAAATTTGTGTTTTAAGTCACATGTTTGATGGCACCAATGAACTAAAAGCATTTGTAATCCTTGCTGGAGCCTATTTCATGCAGCTGTCACTGCAGAAATCCTGGAGCGAAGGCCTCTCCTGTAAATCCCTGGTTTTACTAATTTTGTGATAGTTTTATGTAACATCTCAAAGAGAATTTAACTTTACACATTGCGTAATAGTTTAGGCCAGGCACCACACTCATTGTTCTCAGTGAAGCATTGTTATTTTTAATGACAGAAGAGTGCACATTGTTTTTCTTAACGTGACTCAGGACCAGGATTTACCAGCTCAGAGACAAAGGTAGCATTAACCTTCATCCAAAAAGTGTTTGTGAGACGGAGCCAGGACTCGGGTATCATGGGGAATACCTGAAAGATTGCATTTCATTTATGGATGCCGGGCCAAAAGTGTGTGCACAAACAGAGTTTTGGAATGTTTACAATAGAGAAGGGAATCAGAGGAAAATAAGTGGTGATTAGAAAACCTATTGCTCTTGGATCTTTAAAAAGTGCATCACTGTCAGGTGCAAATCTGGATTCCTGTGAGATTGAAGATAAAAATTGTAGTAAACACCAAGTGACCCAATTCTACTATTAGGTAATCTCAGAAAGCTTTTAAACTAATAGGTAAAATTATGGAGCACTGCATAGATGATCAGAGGCAAACTTGCTTCGACTCACTGCCCTCAGGGTAGATTTTAGCTGAGTCAGTCATTTAAAAAGGTGTGTTCGCTGAAAGGGAATGATTATCTTTGTGTTTGTCAGTGTCTCACTCTGTAAGAGGGTTGATGGATTGAGTACAATTTTGTGCGTGTGGGTGGTTGAGGCACACACTCGGCTCTAGGTTAAGGGTCAATGACGAGTCTTGTTTATCCGGAGTTTCTTTTGATTTGGGTCTCAGTGATATATGCTGCCTCAGCAGTGCTTTCAGGGCATTCATTTCACGTCAGCGCCATTTGGTCAGCGTGTTGCGTTCCTAATGCATTCAAGGTCTAATGTGGTAACAAATATGGTGATTAGCCATTTTTCTGGAGCTCTCTTTTCAGAGTTAGAAATGCCTTGTCTAATCAGCTTTTAAACTGAAAATGTTTTTCTAATCAAGACCAGTGAAAAGGACATTTTGGGTGCAAGAATGAAAATGGCTGTTCCCCTATTAATGCCAAAGTGCAATCAGTTCTTCGAAACAGAGTCACCGACTTTATGATCCAGTTTTGTTTTTGTTTTCTTTTAATTATTAGCTTTGTGCTGTGTCTTTCAGTTTACTTCCTGTTTAAAGTTAGAGTGTGGTTTCTGTAATTTTGTTTCAATCCCATATTCTGTGTTATGTATTTAGTGAGTTTTTGTCTGGTCTTGTCTGAATCTCCCTCAACTTCCTGGCTCCTCTGTTGTGCTTGGATTGTTGTTGCTGTTTTTTTTTATTTAGTTTAATATTCTGAATTTTCTGAGACCTAAGGGCATAAGAAAAAAAACTAAAAGGGACTTGATAAACTGTCAGCTATCAGTTACACTGAAGAATATTTCCCTGAACTGTGACTGCGCTGTGTTAATTTCCTATTCAATCAATGCAGCGTGCCACTAATCAGTCTGGCTTCAGTTTATTCTGCAGTGAGTCTAACAAACTGTCTTCTCTATCTGCCCAAAAATTAGATGCTCTCCATCTTTGTCACAAGTTCAAACAAGCACTTCATTTCAGTGAACTAAGAAGTAATTTTTTTTAACTTTCCAGCATCTTTATATCAAAACACACACCTTAAACATTCATAATCCTGGTAGGATTAGGTAATAAATAAGAAGTAGAGGAGTTAGTTAGTTCTAAAGTAAAGATTTCTAATAGCCGCAGATCCCACACAGGGCAGATCTTGATCCATTCTTCTTTGCAGAAGCGGTTTAGCTGTGCAATGTTGTTAGGATGCATAGGGTGTAGTGCTTTGACCCTTCATCAGTTTTTGGTTTTGACAGCTCTCTGTCTCTTTTTCTCTGCTCTCCTTTTTGCTTAGTTTGTGTTTTGTTTTCTTTTTTACAGTGAAATTTTTTGCCACAAGAACAAAACTGTTCTGAGCACAGGAGACATCGTAAAGTTTTCCAAACTTGCAGAAACCATGGAAACCATTGCAGAGAAAGGAGCAGAGGATTTCTACACTGGCAAGATAGGGCATGACTTAATCCAAGACATAACAGCTGCAGGTTGGTGCAATGTCAGCATTAGCAGCCTGAGGTTTTGTGTTTGAAAAGGAATTAAATGGAAAGGAAAAATGACTTTTACTCAGTGTTATGAAAAAAATTGAATCTAATTTAGGGCAAAGTTTGTTATATACGTTCTGTGTGTCTGTCTCAGGTGGGACCTTGACTATAGAGGATTTGAGGTCATTCCAGGTGCAGGTCCAAGATGCTTGGACTGTTCCTTTGGGAGATGCTAAACTCTACATCCCTCCACCCCCTGCTGGAGGCGCCCTGCTTGCCTTCATTCTCAAAGTCATGGAAGGTGTCGTGTTTTGTGTGATTTTCTTTTTGGCTAAGCCGCTGTAACAGCTGGATGAAATTTCAATTTAAAGAAGCAGTTAAACAGTTCTTAGCTCACAAAAGCTTAAAAAGATTATCACTGTCTTTTCTGCAGGGTTCTCGCTGACGCCAAACTCTCTGGTTGGTGACAAGAAGATTGAGATGTACCATCATTTTATAGAGGCAGTTAAATTTGCTAATGGACAGAAGAAGAGCATTTGTGATCCAAAGTTTAATAACGGCAAGGTTGGGATCTGAAATATTTTTTTTTTATTGGGACTGGGGACATTTTCAATACAAGGGCAAAAAATTGAATTCTAATGCCTGGGTGTACAATATGTATTATGTCATGTATTTTATATTATATTATTTATATACACTGCTCAAAAAATTTAAATGAAAACTCAAGATGGATATCTATAATATGTTAAGAATGAAGGGACTTTGCATTGTTTGATGGAAATGAAAACAATCCATCTACAGAGAGATGAATTTAAATAATCCCTTAAAGAGGTGTTCCACTGGATTTAGGTCAGCTGAGAGTGGGGGGAAATCAATAGTACAAATTCCTTCATCTTTAGGAACTGCATACATACTCTTGTGACATGAGGCCGGGATTGTCACAGACCAGGAGGAACCCAGGATTCAGTGTACCAGTGTAGTACTGACAGTGGGTCCAAGGATTTCAACCTGACACCAAGGGACAATCATGGTGTCATTGCCTGTCAAATGCTCAGGGTGAACCTGAACCCTTAGGTCACCCTCATGAAGTTTGTTTCTGATTGTTTGATCAGAAACATTTATGCCACTGGTCAGCTGAAGGTTATTTTGTAGCTCTGGCAGTGCTCATCCTGTTCCTCCTTGCACAAAGTACTAGATACTGTTCCTCCTGTTGGGTTAAGGACCTTTTACAGCTCTCCTAGAGTAACTGCCTGTCTGCTTCATGTTCTTAGGACTGTGCTGGAAGACACAGCAGACGTTTTGCCATCCTGGACATGTTGGACTAGATAGTCACATCATGCTACAAGCAGTAACTTCCACCCCAGCCAAATGTAAAACTAATGAAAAAAACAGAAAAGATGAGAAGATGTTCCCCTTAAAAGAAGAGGTTGCCCTTCTGGTGTGACTGTTGTTAATTTCATTAACACCAAATGTCTTGATGCATTCTCAATCATCCAGGAAAGTAAATCTCCAAAAGTTGATTCTGTTCAATGACTGAAACCAGCCCACTGAGGAACAATAGGCTGGGAGGCCTAAGGGTACATCTTTCGCCATCTTACAATGCTGTGATTGCAGCCATTCCCCAACTCTCTGTGAATGGTACTCATGGCCATTGATCAGTGGGCTTTGATCAGTGGGTTTTGGTCAGTGGTTGTTGATCAATGGTCATGGGAATTTGCATAATTAAGATCAAGGAACTGACCTCCCAGCCTATTGTTCCTTCAGTGGGCTGGTTTCAGTCATTATGCAAATGTCCTGTTTATAAGGTTGGGGAAACCTGCAGTCAGCTGAGACTGAAGAAGTCACTTGGATGAGTGACGAAACGTTTCTCCCACAAAACGCTACGTCCAGATGAACAGAATCAACTTTTGGAGATTAACATGAAATGAGCTGAAACTGAGGAGCCCAGCAGCTGGTCTCCTCAGTTCCAGATGTTTGCAGACTGTTGATAAAAGAAGAAGTGGTAAACACGGCCCTGTCTGAACTTTTTTGAGACATGTTATTGCCATCAATTTTAAAATTACCTCTTTCTTTTTCTAATAATAGTATATTTTCTCACTTTAAACATTTGCCATGTGTTCTGCTGTGAACAAAATGTGGGTTTATGAGATTTTCAATCCGTCTTTCTTAACATTTTATAAAGCATCCCAACTTCTAGGATGGGGTTACTAGATCTCAAACCAGAAATATCTGGGATATCTTAGAAATGTTTAATGATGCTCTCCTTTTAGTGTGCAGAACACTTGATTGATCCCACCTTCATTGATCGCGTCAGGAAGATGATTTCTTCAAACATGACCCATGACAACTCTTACTACAACGCCACACCTTCTTCAGATCACACTGGGACGACACACGTGTCTGTCCTGGATGAAGATGGCCTGGCCATCTCTGCCACAAGCACCATAAACCACATGTGAGCAGGAAGAGTTGTGTTATAGGAAACATACTAATGTTAGGTGTATCCATCATCCCCTCAGCTGACTGAGTACCCTTTGTTCTGTAGATTTGGAGGAATGATTTACTCTCCACGTACAGGCATCATCCTCAACAATGAGCTGGCTGACTTTTGCGGGAGAGCAGACACACTGAGGGCAGGTGAAGTTATACACGACAACTAAATTACAGACATTTCACGATCTCATCACCGAGTCTGATATCCATCTGATGTTTTATTTTTACGTAGGCGAACGACCTCCATCCTCAATGAGTCCAGTGATACTGGAGTCAAAGTCTGGAGGTCTTCTTATAATTGGTGGATCAGGAGGAAGCCTGATTACCCCGGCAATGGCCTTGGTAATTCAATAATTAAAAACTCTATTTGTTTCCTTGTTTGTATACTTCTTTGGTTGTTTACTCACAGTTCTTTTATCCTTGCAGTCTATAATAAATCACCAGTGGCTGTCGATGAGCTTGAAAGATGCCATTACTGAACGCATAATCTTCGTCGACTCACAGAACAACGTAAATTTTGAACCTGGTTTTGATGAGGTGAAGTACTTCCCTTTATCCTCGCTATCCATTAATGATATTCAAATTCACTAGACTGTCTATCAGAAAAAAATCATCTGTAATAATGGATTCTGAAGAAGATTAGCGGTCCATAATCCTACAAAGGCAGATTTACTTTTTCTGTAATCTCTTAAGGATAAGTAGTATTAATGTTTTGTCTGTGTGTGTGTTGTGTACCCTCAGTCTGTGTCAAAAGGCCTAAAGGAACATCTTAAACACAAAACCGGGAACTGGCAATACTTTCTCAATGTGGTCAATGCTGTGGAAAAGGAGAACAACTGCATTGTTGCTGTGTCTGACAGCAGGAAGATGGGAATGTCAGCTGGATACTGACCACAAGGATGCGTGACCTTTCCACTTATCTCTGCCCTTTAGACTAACTGACCCTTCAGCATTAAAAGTAACCATATGTGCTGAAACACTGACAAATAAAAGGTGAACAAAAGGTGCTGTGGCTCCATCCAACTGGACCAATCAGGAAACTACTCACCTTAGAGGATAACTCCAATTTATAATTGCTTCAAATCCAATCACTCCAGGCTATAGAAACCCAATTTATGTTGAGGTGAAATCTGCACTAAATATATAAATATAAGGGTGTTTAAATTTCTATTCATCAACTACATCTATGTAGATATTAGGAAATAGGCACACACAGGTGGAGTTTGTTTCCAGTCGAGCACCATTGAGCTATTGCAGAAAAGTGCCCTGAGATGATGTAATAAATGTGACACACCGTTTCCAGTGAACTTTGCTTTCATCCATGTGTCAACCTTTCTACCTTCAGCAGGTGTTGACAAGTTTCTGTATGTTTCTTTTTTTATGCAGTCATTGAGAATTCCCATAAAAACAATGAGATAAGAAAATACAGTCGCTGTGCGTACCAGGAGCATGCACAGCTACAGAAAGTTCAGGACAATGTTCAGCTAGGAAAGCGGTCTCTAAAGTGTTGTGAATGTTTGAAATGCTCTGTCTTAAGTACATACACACTTGTTCGTTTTTATGGCACTAGCCTTAGATGACAGTAGTCAAAGAGGACGATGACTTTTATTGGTTTGTCAAAGTTTCTGTCACAAAATTCAGCCGACCACACTGACTGTTTGAAAACTGCTTTTGGTCGACTGCGCATGCCGCCTGCCTCGTCAGAGCTACTTTTAGTGTTGCCTACGTGTGCTCAGCAAGAGTAGGGGGCTAAACTGAAATGCTAATATCTGACCAACGGATACACAAATGATCACTCCTGCTCATATTTGATTTCATGCACTGTTGGAGAAATGTGCACTGAGTGTGTCTGCTAAATCAGTTATTGAAACATGTAATTCTTTGTAAGAAATATTAACTCAAGATGAGCCATATAACCTTTTTAAAGTGACATCCTGGCAGCTTCCTTAACAAGGAACTTTTACTGTGACCTTAAAGATGTTACTCTATGTGAAATAACCTAATCCAAAAAAGGCCTCCCCCAAAAATGTACTTTATATATTTTAACACACCTTGAATATTTTGTTTTTTTATGTTTTATGAACATATTTTGTATTGTTTGTAATAAAAATCCTTCTAAACCACAAACTCTTTCTTTAAACACATAATACTGGTTGTTAGTACAGTATGATGGGAATAATTCTATTTGGTGCTTTCCCCTTTTGCCTTATGCGTTTATACAGAGCAGCAGTGGAACAAAGAAAGCAGTAATGAGATACGTTTCAGCAGAGAAACTTATGAATTAGTAATGATTTCTTAAGTGGATTCTGCTCCGTTCTCCTTTGAGGCTCTAGATGAGAGTTATGAGAACATGCAAATTTTACTCCGTGTGAAGCACCACTGTCTTTTGTTGTATGACAAATGAGTTAATCTGGATAAGTTGCAACTTCACGACTTTAGTGCCACGATCTTGCCCTCTTTGTATAAATAACAACCACTTAAAGTGAGCCATCACTTTAAAGGGTGCAGAAATAGTCTTTCTCACTCAGAGCGGAGCGGTTAAATAATCCTGTGATGATTCAGCACACTTTCGCTCACAAAGTCCTTTGATGAGGCAAATTATCTTAACAGTAGTTTGATGCTTTTATTATGTCAGTTTTTGTGTCATTATATGCATTTGTCACAATGCCATTCGAGGCAATGAGTCAAATTAAAACTACATGTAGACTCTGATATACACAGAGAATTTGGATTTTTTCTTTCTTAGCCTAGAGGGTTAGTCAATTGGTCTGAGTTGCATAACTTTGAATTTAATCATATGTGGAAGTGAGACGTTGCTTAATTGGGCCCTGAAGGAAAATTTTTAGATTTTTTATTTATTTTTTATTTTTTGCAGCTTCTTCTCAGAGCAGCTGTAAGCACAGGAGGTAGCAGCTCAGGATAATAAAAATAAAATCATTGTGAATTAAAATAAAATTGTGGTATGTTAAATGTAATATTGGCACACATGGTGGGATTGCACTTTCTCCCCAATTACTGTAACTCTACACCTGCTCCTGCCACTACTGGCAAAACCGCCAGTGGATGGTAATGATTCACAGGTGAGAGAGTGCCCAAACACCAGATAACAGAGAGCGATAAAAGTCCAAAATACATATCTCAAATCTCAGGCGAGAGGTCATTACATCATAACATTATATAACAATCAAGACCAACTGTTCAGGTAAAACATAAAATGTACGTGGAATATCTGGAGTGGAAAAAACGAAACAAAAAACCGTAGCACTGTCTTACTCGCCACAGTACAGTTATCTACACATTTTTTATAGTTCTTCTATTTTTGTTGTTCTTATTTTCTTTTAAAATATGTAAAAATAAAAAACAAACAAAAAAAACCCCCATAAATTAGGTCAGGTTCAGTAAGAGCCTGTATGTGTAGGAAGATATCTTTGTGAAAAATGATCTTCTCTCTGAGGCTTACATCAAAGAATTCGAGCATCAACATGGATTTTGCAATGCGAATGAGTCTCACTTTAATAACTACGCGCACACAGACATTAAATCATACCTCTCGGCAGGTAGGTCTCCCCCTATTTCCCCCTGCAGGAGACATTTGGCTTTATTTATGTAAAATAAAACCACTAGCTTTTTTCCAGCCTTGAGCAACGTTGTGAAAAATAGCACTGCGTCCGAGGTTTGTTCCAGGAGCGGGAATATTTCAGCGGCCAAACATTTTTTCTGATGTAACTGTAACTGTCAGAATGGTGATATTAGCCTGCTTTGTGTGCCCATTGTAGTTTAATGAAAGTTAAAGACCTCACCTCCGCTGTACTGAAGCTGTAAGCTAGTGCTAATCAATATGTTTGCATGCAGAGAAACAAGTACAAGCAAGTTACAGTTCTTAAAAAAGCCTCTTGAGGCTGGCTTGAGGCTGGCTCCAAAAGCAGTTTTCACTTATACAAGTTGGCAAGTTTTGGTCCCTTTGTGAGAAGAGAGGATAGAGATGAATTTGTTTTTTAAATGTATTGAAGTTTGAAGCTATGTGTTACCTTACAGGAGTATAGGCCCTTTGAACTTGTTCAGTGTCCTCATAAGACATCCTAAAGACATCAGTATACCTGCCACGTTGGTCACGTTGTGTGCTGCCGCTAACGTCATGGCACACTCACATCCATGTATGCTCACCAATACACTACAGGTAGCACTTGCAGTATTCTCCTGAAGGATAGGTGCCGCAACTCAGACAGTACCTCAGAATGTCCTTGGGCAAGATGCTAGCCCCAAGTTCCTCTCCGATGGATCCATCAGAGTATGAATGTGTTTGAATGTTAGATAGAAAGCACTTATGTAGAAAAAGCATAGAAAGAAGTGCTTGTATGAATCGGCAAGTTGTGTAAAGTGGTCAGTTGGAGTACAAAGGTGTCATTTGCCATTACTAATCATTTACCCTTTCAATACAGAGGAGCAGCAGCTCTACTCTGAGCCCCTTTCAAATGACTAAACTCTTCAGCCTATCACTAAGAAAGATGTCAGCCACACTTCAGAGAAAGCTCATTTTCTCCACTCCTATCTGCAGTCTTGTTCTTTCGGTCACTATCCAGAGCTCATGACTATAAGGTAGGGATGTAAATCGACATGCTCCTCTCTCTTTTTACCACGATGGACCAGTACAGTGCGTGCATCACTGCAGATGCCGCCCCAGTCCGTCTGTCAATCACTTGCTCCCCTCTCCCCTCACTTGTGGCAGCATCTCATCACTGACCCAGAGTGAGCACTCCACCCTTCCCTGGCTGAGGACCATGGCGTCAGACTTGGAGGTGCTAATTTCCCGTTCCCGCCGCATCACTCTCCAGTGCGTGCTGGAGCCTGACGAAGTGAACAGAACTACATCATCTGCAATAACAGAGATGAAATTCTGGGAAGAAGAAAAAAGCAAAGATTTCCACTGCCAGTGTCACAGCTGGGGTCATGTTTATATATACTGTAACTGTCTGCAAGTAGATCATGACAAAAGTGATTTATCCCTCTGGGGGTGAAAAGTGAAAAAGAGAAAAACAGAGGAAGGAAAAAAGTAGCAGAAAAAGGATGTTTCCATGAGTAATTACAGTCTGGTATCATAAACATTCACTGACCGTGATGTTAGTTAAACAGAGGCATGAAAGTGGCCTTCATTTCACTCAGTGCATGACGAGGTTAGTTTATGTTGTATGGAAACCACAGAAATCATGGCTGGAAACTTTATCTTTAGCTCACTAGTCTGTTCACAGCCTTATAAACAGATCTGGTCATCACGTCTGATGTTGCTGAATAACTTTCATCGTTATACGACTGGTACTCGCACCATCGAGTCACCTCAATATTTGATGCCAGGAAATGGGCACTAATTTGGGAGTGGTTTTGTGTTTCACAATGGTTGTAATTGGGTTGGGTTCATTGATGACAGGTGTATTTGATTGCACTCACATACTTGCCTAATTATATTCCACACCACAAACGCTACTGTTTTATAGCCTGATTCTCTGTGCAGGTATGTTACACAGCCCACACTTAATTGGTTTAAATTAAAAATCTTTACACTACACCGTTTGCTGCTGTCATGTAAATTGTATAATTAAGATTCAGTTGAATATCTGGTTGTGTTTTCAGTCTCTCTGTGCAGAGCAGGCTGCAAAAAATTGTCTTGCTGAGCCTGGAGTGGTTGCTAGACTACTCTGTACAGGATGGGAGGACAACAGCTGATCCCTGTTGAGGTTATCAGCCTGTGGGGTGTAGCTGATTTGTGGCATAGCTATCCCTGGCCTTGAACTGTATTGTTTATCCCTTTTGAAAGTGGGAGATTCAACTTTAATATGATAAATATTGTAGCTGCTGGGATTGTTTCCCGTTAATCTCACTGATTTGACTAATGAATTATATTTTAGAATTAGTCTGAGACGGTCAGAGTTAGACTCTTGCTACACAAGTTAAACTGTAAATATGACTTATTACTGATTAGGCTAGCAATGAAACGTTGCCATGGCTGTCTGAACTAAGGAAGCGCTAGTCACATATTAATGGGCTATCCTGTATTGACAGGTTGTCTCATTTTGTTTGTGGCTTGCATTGCCTCATTTTGAACACGTCACATTAAGTTTTCCTACATACGTTTGTATTAAACTTGGTTGTTTTTTTTGCCCTTGTTTTTTATGTAATAAAAAATATTTAGTCTTATGTTAAATTGTAATTGTTTTGCCCTTTTGTACAAAGTCAATAAAAATTGTTAACTTTATTTGTGTAACTTTTGTCTGTTGGTTTATTTTACTGCTTACACCATGGTAATGGTTGTCTTAGGTGCAGAATTAACAATTAAATGAGGAGAATGGTTAATAATTAATGGTGTCATGTGGGGGGTAGGCGATGTGTTTAGCTGGGGCACCTAATAAAATTCTGCTTAGGGCCCCATAACACCTTGACCTGGCCCTGCACTTGATTTATGACCTCAGAAAACACTTGACTGTCAGTCGCTAGATTCAAAACTTAAATTCAATACAGGATTATGTTCATTTGGTAAATTATGGTCCCAGCTCTAGTCTAATAAACTATATAACAGGGTAAGCTACTGGGCTGAATGTTGTGCAACGAGTTGTTGAGTGATAAGAGTGCACAGTCTTTGTGGCGCTGTCACTTGGTGTTTCGCTCGCTTTGTGGTAGAGTATCACTTCCTGTTCCTGCTTAAACACAGTGGTGTTTCTGAGTAGCTTTTCTGCTTAGCAATTTAATTGAAATCTTTTGATGCATCCCTTTTTCATAGTATAATCTTAACGTGCTTCATCTGAATCACCCTTTCTGTGTGCTCACTACCTAATTTATAGCCAAAGTATTCACTCACTGTCTCTTTACTGTTTCGCTAGCTTAGCTTAGCTCGTAGCCGACTCGTTAGCACCATGGCTACTTCACCTGTCCCTGTTGCACTTTCCTGCTCATTGTGTCAGATGTTTAGTACTCCTCGGCCTCCTTTAGCAGTAATGATACCTGTAACAAATGTAGCATATTTGCAGCTCTGGAGGCCAGGATTACTGAATTGGAGACTCGGCTTCGCACCCTTCATTCACCCGTAGCTAGCCAGGCCCCTGTAGCTGGTGCAGCCGACGATAGCGTAGGCCCCGCTAGCTCTCCCCCGGCAGACCCCAAGCAGCTGGGGAACGAGGGCGGTTGGGTGACAGTGAGGAGGAAGCATAGTCTTAAACAGAAGCCCCAGGTACACCACCAACCTGTTCATGTGTCTAACCGTTTTTCCCCACTCGGCGACACACCCGCCGGGGGTCAAACTCTGGTAATTGGTGATTCTGTTCTCAGACATGTGAAGCTAGAGACACCAGCAACCATAGTCAATTGTCTTCCAGGGGCCAGAGCAGGCGACATTGAAGGAAATTTAAAACTGCTGGCTAAGGGTAAACGTAAATACAGTAAGATCATAATTCACGTCGGCAGTAATGACACCCGGTTACGCCAATCGGAGGTCGCTAAAATCAATATTGAATCGGTGTGTAACTTTGCCAAAACAATGTCGGACTCTGTAGTTTTCTCTGGTCCCCTCCCCAATCAGACCAGGAGTGACATGTTTAGCCGCATGTTCTCCTTAAATTGCTGGCTGTCTGAGTGGTGTCCCAGAAACGATGTGGGCTTCATAGATAATTGGCAAACCTTCTGGAGGAAACCTGGTCTTGTTAGAAGAGACGGCATCCATCCCACTTTGGATGGAGCAGCTCTCATTTCTAGAAATATGGACCAATTTATTAAACCCCCCAAAATATGACTATCCAGAGTTGGGACCAGGAAGCAGAGTTGGAGTCTTACACGCCTCTCTGCAGCTTCTCTCCTCCTGCTACCCCCCCAAAAACCCATCTCCATTGAGACTGTGTCAGCTCCCAAAAAGACAAAAAACAAACCAAAAACCAGCAATAAACAACTTAAACATAAAAAATCAAAAAGAAAGAACAATACAGAATCCACATCTGAACCAAAGAGTAAAACAGTGAAATGTGGATTATTAAATATTAGGTCTCTCTCCTCCAAGTCTCTGTTAGTACATGACTTAATAATTGACCAACAAATCGATTTACTCTGCCTTACAGAAACCTGGTTGCAGCAGGATGATTATGTTAGTTTAAATGAATCAACACCCCCGAGTCATTCTAACTACCAGAAACCTCGAAGCACAGGCCGAGGGGGCGGTGTGGCAGCAATTTTTCACACCAGTCTATTAATTAACGAAAGACCAAGACAGACTTTTAATTCATTTGAAAGCCTGATGCTTAGCCTTGTCCAACCCAGCTGTAAAACTCAGAAACCAGTCTTACTTGTTATCATCTATCGTCCACCTGGGCCTTACACAGAGTTTCTCTCTGATTTCTCAGACTTTTTATCTGATTTAGTGCTCAGCTCTGATAAAATAATTATTGTGGGTGATTTTAACATCCATGTAGATGCTAAAAATGACAGCCTCAACATTGCATTTAATCTGTTATTAGACTCAATTGGCTTCTCTCAAATGTAGAAGAACCCACCCACCACTTTAATCACACTCTAGATCTTGTTTTAACATTTGGCATAGAAACTGAACATTTAACAGTGTTTCCTGAAAACCCTCTGCTGTCTGATCATTTCCTGATAACATTTACATTTACAATGATTGATTACACAGCAATGGAGAGTAGACTTTATCAAAGTAGATGTCTTTCTGATAGTGCTGTAACTAAGTTTAAGAATATAATCCACCCACTGTTATCATCTTCAATGCCCTGTACCAACATAGAGCAGAGCAGCTATCTGAACGCTACTCCAACAGAGGTCGATTATCTTGTTAATAATTTTACCTCCTCACTACGTATGACTCTGGATACTGTAGCTCCAGTGAAAACTAAGGCCTCAAATCCGAAGTCCGTGACTCCGTGGTATAATTCTCAAACACGTAGCCTAAAGCAGATAACTCGTAAGCTGGAGAGGAAATGGCGTGTCACAAATTTAGAGGATCATCATTTAGCCTGGAGAAATAGTTTGCTGCTTTATAAGAAAGCCCTCCGCAAAGCCAGAACATCTTACTATTCGTCACTGATTGAAGAAAATAAGAACAACCCCAGGTTTCTCTTCAGCACTGTAGCCAGGCTGACAAAAAGTCAGAGCTCTACTGAGCCAACCATCCCTTTAACGTTAACTAGTAATGACTTCATGAACTTCTTCAGAAATAAAATTTTTATCATTAGACAAAAAATTACCAATAATCATCCCACAGATGTAATATTATCTACAGCTACTTTTAGTACCATTGATGTTAAGTTAGACTCTTTTTCTCCAATCGATCTTTCTGAGTTAACTTCAATAATTAATTCCTCCAAACCATCAACGTGTCTTTTAGACCCCATTCCTACAACACTGCTTAAAGAAGTCCTGCCATTAATTAATTCTTCAATCTTAAATATAATCAACCTATCTCTAATAATTGGCTATGTACCACAGGCCTTCAAGGTGGCTGTAGTTAAACCCTTACTTAAAAAGCAATCTCTAGACCCAGCTGTCTTAGCTAATTATAGGCCAATCTCCAACCTTCCTTTCATATCAAAAATCCTTGAAAGAGTAGTTGTCAAACAGCTAACAGATCATCTGCAGGGGAATGGCTTATTTGAAGAGTTTCAGTCAGGTTTCAGAGCTCATCACAGCACAGAAACAGCTTTAGTGAAGGTTACAAATGATCTTCTTATGGCCTCTGACAGTGGACTCATCTCTGTGCTTGTCCTGCTAGACCTTAGTGCAGCGTTCGATACTGTTGATCATAATATCCTATTAGAGCGATTGGAACATGCTGTAGGTATTACAGGTACTGCGCTGCAGTGGTTTGTATCATATCTATCTAATAGACTCCAATTTGTTCAAGTAAATAAAGAGTCCTCTTCACACACTAAGGTCTATTATGGTGTTCCTCAGGGTTCAGTGCTAGGACCAATTCTATTTACATTATACATGCTTCCCCTAGGCAGCATCATTAGAAGACATAGCATAGATTTTCACTGCTATGCAGATGATACGCAGCTCTATCTATCCATGAAGCCAGGTAACACACACCAATTAGTTAAACTGCAGGAATGTCTTAAAGACATAAAGACCTGGATGGCCGCTAACTTTCTGCTTCTTAATTCAGATAAAACTGAGGTTATTGTACTCAGCCCTGAAAATCTTAGAAATATGGTATCTAACCAGATTCTTACTCTGGATGGCATTACCTTGGCCTCCAGTAATGCTGTGAGGAACCTTGGAGTCATTTTTGACCAGGACATGTCCTTCAAGGCACATATTAAACAAATATGTAAGACTGCTTTCTTCCATTTGCGCAACATCTCTAAAATTAGAAATATCCTGTCTCAGAGTGATGCTGAAAAACTAGTTCATGCCTTCATTACTTCCAGGCTGGACTACTGTAATTCTTTATTATCAGGATGTCCTAAAAACTCGCTGAAAAGTCTTCAGCTAATCCAAAATGCTGCAGCAAGAGTACTGACAGGGACTAGAAAGAGAGAGCATATTTCTCCTGTTTTGGCTTCCCTTCATTGGCTTCCTGTTAAATCCAGAATTGAATTCAAAATCCTGCTCCTCACTTACAAGGTCTTAAATAATCAGGCCCCATCTTATCTTAATGACCTTGTAGTACCATATCACCCTATTAGAGCACTTCGCTCTCGCTCTGCAGGCCTACTTGTTGTCCCTAGGGTATTTAAAAGTAGAATGGGAGGGAGAGCCTTCAGTTTTCAGGCCCCTCTTCTGTGGAACCAGCTTCCAGTTTGGATTCAGGAGACAGACACTATCTCTACTTTCAAGATTAGGCTTAAAACTTTCCTTTTTGCTAAAGCATATAGTTAGGGCTGGACCAGGTGACCCTGAATCCTCCCTTAGTTATGCTGCAATAGACGTAGGCTGCCGGGGATTCCCATGATGCATCGAGTTTTTCCTTTCCAGTCACCTTCTCACTCACTATGTGTTAATAGACCTCTCTGCATCGAATCATATCTGTTATTAATCTCTGTCTCTCTTCCACAGCATGTCTTTATCCTGTTTTCCTTCTTTCACCCCAACCGGTCGCAGCAGATGGCCGCCCCTCCCTGAGCCTGGTTCTGCCGGAGGTTTCTTCCTGTTAAAAGGGAGTTTGTCCTTCCCACTGTCGCCAAAGTGCTTGCTCATAGGGGGTCATATGATATGATTGTTGGGTTTTTCTCTGTATTTAATATTGTGCTATCTACTGTACAATATAAAGCGCCTTGAGGCGACTTTTGTTGTGATTTGGCGCTATATAAATAAAATTGAATTGAATTGAATTGAATTGAATTGAATTGAATCTTTGTCAGTTCCATCCTTCACTTATTAGATCTGGTGTCAAAACACCAAGATGGAGTCATGGTTTAACGTTGTAAACATAGTTAATGATCCAAGTATTGATACAAAAAAAATTAAAAGAGAGAACAAGATGGAAATAGCCAAACTACACAGCTCTGGGCTTCAAAAGTTGCAATTTATTTATTTTTCAATAAATATATGGTAGGTGCAGAGAACAAGTCCCAGCTTTGTTTTGAAACATTGGTTCTATTACATATGATCCAGTCACTCATAGCAAATACATATATTTCTATATATCTAATCTAACACTGTTATGTATTTAACTTATTATGTAACTCTAGCTGAATGAGAGGTGAAGATGGACGGCAACAGCTGTAATGTTTTTATGAGGTCATTAAAAGCCAATGAACTTGGGATTCCTGGATGTTGGCACGTGTTATGTGCAGTGTTTGAAAATGTTTGATCCTGAAGTAGCAGATCTCAGTTTTGTGGATGCCATGTGTCAAAACAATAGCAGGAAACTGCTTTACACATCTACTAATCTGTGCTTCATAAATAGATTGAATCATGTGCGCTCGGTGTCTGAACAGTTTTGCTTGTTTTTACTGTTTAAATTTCTTTAATTTAAAAGTACATAACAAAAGATATCTTTTTTAAAAGATTTTATTCACTAGATTGATGTGATCATTAGAATGATGTGAAGTTAAGAAGACTCAGCCAAGGCACTCAGTGTTAAAGTATAGCTTGTACTGGTTACCAGGCTTTTACAGCTGGTACTAGTTGTTTTGTACAATCAGTACAAAACAACTGGTGCCCAAGACAACTTTCTAATCTTTGAGGTTGTCCCACTGGTGTCAAGGTTCACAAAACTACAGTATCGTTCCATAATCATAGGTGTGTTTATGACTTCAGTATCCTGCTGCATACCCCCCCTTGCGAGGATCGGACTGAGCATACACCTTGTCATCATGACACAGTACTGCCTGCACCACGGCTCCCGTCGATGTGAGGAGTTCTGTCTCATGGTTCTTCCTTGCCAAACCATCCAGGACATCCTGGAAACCAAAGCATGAGTGAAGACAGACTCTAGGCACAAAAACATGACTGACTAGGTGTGCCATGTAAACATGTGGGGAGGGGTTGTCTGTTCATTGTTTGTCCATTAACACTGCTGTTTTTGCATGAGAGTAGAGAGGATTATTTTTAATACTTTTTGCATTACACAGTACTTGTAAACTGTACTTGTAAAGAGCACTTTTAATAAGAGAACTGGAGTGCTGGTCAGCAATCACCCCACATGTAATGGTGCAACCAAGTTAACTATGTAAGAATGTTAAAAATGTAGTCATGTAAAACATGAACGATCTTTGGTCAATGTCTGCTGTTAGAAAAAAACAGATGCAGAATTTAAAGAGGGTGGGCGGGGGTGGAAGTTTGAAATTAATCAAGCATAAAAACTCAATTACTGAAACAATTTTTTCTTTTCAGGTATGGAAATTCATAATTGTAAACTGGCGCCAATAAAAAAAAAAAGTGCGCTACATTTTTTTTTTTTTTTGCTTTTTTGTGAAACTAAATTTGAAAATTCAGAACAGCAATACTTATATTTTTGCATTAAAATATCGTTATGATTGGTGGATTAACTGTTATAGAAACAGAGAATTTTTGTAATTACCAGTACTGCTAATTCAGAGTAGCTGTGATATTAAATTTACACCGGAAAAAATAAATTTGTCAAGCACTGTATTTTTGATGTACAAATATATCACCTAAAACTGTACTTGTTTTCAGTTTTCTCTTCCTCTCTCCCTTCTTCTCTTCTCTGTGTAATCTGATTACAGAAGTCTGGCTCTAGAATCATTAAATCATCTGTAATTGTTTCTGCTTGCAGTCCAGTTTTCAGCCCCACCACATCCCCAGATTATAAACTCAGTAAATATCAGCTTTGTTCCAGCCTTTTATAATTGTTCTATTCTGCTCCAGCCTAGCCTCTAAACTTCTCACCATGTATTAACACACATGTTATGAACACTCAGGTCTGGTCTGGTGTCTTGTATCCTACATTCAGTTTGGTCCTGACAAGTTCAATTTTGTGAACAGAGGTGAAATGCCACAAATTAGACCATTAGCATAACCCTAGTACAACCATTTCCTCCCTTATTGTTACGCTGTTTTTTCCCATGAAGCTAAAGATGAAACAGTGTTCCCAGTTCTAGTCATGACTTTGGTTTATACAGTGTTTCTTAGGGTTGTGAATAAAACATAGTTTCCCTGCACACCACACCATCGCCCAGTTGTTGTTTACTGCTTGTGACACTCACTTTGTCAAAGCCAGGCTCCACTACAGTGATGTTAGGACTCAGCTGGTTGTGGACCCTTGGATCTAACACAGCTTCTTTCAGATCATAGTTGAAGAACAGGGTGTTTAGAATCACCTAGATAATAAGTATTAAATAGAAACCAAGTTATTAATTAGTTTCTACATTTAACGAGTAGAAATGAGTGTTTTACATAGATATCGGTACGCATTTTACCTGAGCAACAGAGGTGGTGATTTTTGTTCCTCCTGAACCTCCGACCACCATCTTCACTTTGTTGCTTTTGTCAAAAAGGATTGTTGGACACATTGAAGACATTGGCCGTTTCCCTTTTTAAAATGATATGTTGATAATAATCACTTTCTGAATGTCTGAGTCAGAGCAGATTCATGTGCATGCACACAAGATATTATTCAGTAACCGTCAATAACCAGGCTGACATCTGCATGACTTTTAATCACTCTGTCATTAAAAAGCTCATCTGTCTTGCAGAGTCGCTGGTTTTGAGGCCCTCTTATGTGTGTTCTCAGTCTGTACAAGCATGGTGGCCATAACCTTACCTGGCCTGATGAAGTTGTTCGGTGAAGGAGGCACACCGAAGCTGTTTGTGATGTCAGGCGAGCTGAAGTCGTCCATCTCATTGTTGAGAAGGATCCCTGTTGATGCTGACATAACTTTGGAGCCCAAACTGCAAAAAACAAACTCAATAACCAGTAAGAAATCACATAAGTTGTACACACATGAGTGATTAACTTCATGAAGTGTCAGTTAGGAAGTCGTACTATCGGTTGATAGTGCTGGTGGCAGCCACAGCACTTCCATCTTCAGCTACTACCGAGAGGTGCGAGGTCCCGTAGTTTTCAGGCAGATAAAACTCCGGCTCGTAGTAGTTCACGTGATGTGTGGTTTCATCGGTAATCTTTTCACGGAGGGCATCGGCATACAAATGTGAAGTCATATTCTGGATGAGCTTTGAGGGAGAAATATTATAATTATACACATGCAAAACCTAAAAAGGTTTCCTATTATTCTGTCCTCAGGTTTTAAAAATTCTAGCCTAATCAGAATATGCAGGGTAATTTTGTTTTTCTCTTTTCAAACAGTGTCGAACAATGACTATCTCATGGAGGACTAACATCAAATTTGGATTAATTTCAATTGTTTTTTAAATTTGTTTGATGTGTTTCATTATAGAAGTGATGTCAAAAACTCCTTTAATATTTAGATTTGTTTTTAGCAGAGATACTAATTGTATAATCTATAAACTTACATCTGTGATGTTGAGAAACTTCCGATCTCCGAGCATGGTTCTCTTTGCGTAAGCGAACCGATAGGCCTCCACCATGCGGTGGTAGGTTAGGATCTTTTTCTCAGTGCTTGCCACACTATCTGAGGTGAAGTTGTAGCCTGCAGAAAATACAACAATAAGTACCATTTCATTTAAAGCACAGCCTTACCCACAAATGGTTGTTCAGGTAGGAAATGAGACACAAAATGCAGGCTGTTCCTGTGCTTTTCATTTAGTCCAAAAGGGAGCTGCGATCAGACCAGAGCTGACAGCCACATGAGGAAACAGGGAGATGGCTGAGAGAGCCAGAGTCTGGGTCTGATGGGTTTCAGCTGACAGCAGCAGGAGTCACGGTAAATCAGCCAGATGGAAGTTTTTGGACAGTGAAATGTGTGTGTTGTGTGTGTGTGTGTGTGTGTGTGTGTGTGTGTGTGTGTGTGTGTGTGTGTGTGTGTGTGTGTGCGTGCGTGTGAAGCCTCCACCACTCAACTCTGTCCAATTAGAGATGAAATAGTGAGATTAATGTGAGTGTGTGGGAGGCAGGGCAGAAATAGTGAGGAAAGGAAAGATTAATATCTTTAAAAGGAAGATTTGGGATCTAATCGTTAGAAGAAGAGACTGTCTCTGACCTAAAAAGTTACTGAAGCAGGAAGACAGTGTCCTCCCAGGCAAATATATTAGATATTATAGTATTCCCCAAACAACAAGGTCAAGGTCAACTTTATTTATATATCACATTGCCAACAGTCCATGCTGCACAAAGTGGAGCATGGAAATAGCATCACAGATGTAAAACAGACAATTATCTTTGGATCTTCACTACTTCAATAAAATAAAAGCTCTTTTCGTCCAAATGGGCCCCACATTTTCAACCTGGAGCACTAATTTATTTTTGATAGTCAGTGTTGGGGAGTAACGGAATACATGTACCGCCGTTACGTATTTAGAATACAAAATATGAGTAACTGTATTCCGTTACAGTTACCGTTTAAAAAGGTGGTATTCAGAATACAGTTACTTTGGTGAAATAAATGGATTACACGGCGGTACTTTCCTGTTTCATATTGTCGCGGGTCAGGACTGTTTGGGTTTGTTTGACAGCTACGTTCTGTTGTTCCAGGCGGCAGCGTTACGGTTGCCATGGTTACAGGGTGACGCGCTCTCTCTCTGCGTGTTTCCTGGGTGAGAGAGCGCTTTTTTGTTGTTGTTGTGCTAAGCTAAAAGGCAGAATGCTACAGGCATGGCCCTAAAGAATGTAGCCTCATGGGCAGTGTAGTCCGTGCTGCAGCGAGAATGGACTGCCATACACGTTATGTGTCTGTGAGCGAGGGAGGGAGAGAAAGGAAAAGTCCGAGCTGTCACGGAGCAAAAACGGGAGCTGGAAGCATGTAAATATAATAATAACCACTGCAGCCAAGAAGAGTGTCTGACGAGCCCAGTTGTAAGTAAGCTATTAAGACTCAACTGTACGCTGTGTTCGTGTTTTCCTCCGGAAAAAATAAGTTCCGTTGGAGCAGCCTTTCAACGCCTCTCTCTGTCTCTGGCAAGCAAAGTTGACCCAGACAACAAAGTAAAGCTATTTTTCGGCTACCAGCCCGACACGAACCCGACGTATTAGCCAGAGGTCCCTTTACTACGGTTCGGAGCCGCGGACCTTCAGTAACAGTAATAAATCACAGCAATAGTACATTCACGTAGTTGTAAACAACATAATAATATATTAAGTAATCCAAAGTATTCAGAATACGTTACTCTCATTGAGTAACGTAACGGAATACGTTACAGAATACATTTTGGGGCATGTATTCAGTATTCTGTAATGGAATACATTTTAAAAGTAACCTTCCCAACACTGATGATAGTTCACTGAAAATCATCCCAAAGGTAGATCTGTGCTTATCCCGTCATTCCAGCTGCTCTTAGGTAGCAATAAGTCAAAGGTGCTTTTTATTGAAGTGAGACTGAAGAGATTTAGTGCACAGTAGATCAGCTTGTTGAGTCTTTTCTGTAAGACTGACTGGTAGTGTGAAGGCAGCTCACATAAAAGCTTATTCTCTCACACTCGGGATGTTTTTTTGGACGAAGCATCAAGGCTTACCATTCAAGATGTTTAATATCAGCGAGAGCACAGGGCCGCTAGCGGGGGCATTGGGAACAACCATGGTGTACTCCCCCACGTTCACCCTTAAAGGGTTCTCATCCAAGACAGGCGTATAATCCTGCAGATCCTCCATTGTGATGATGCCGCCTAAACACAGATTGACAAACACTGTGAACGCACACTTGGACAGACTGCTGCTTTGCACAAATCCTCTTTATCCTGAAAATTAGATGTGCAGAGAGGTGTATGTAGTTATTTAAAGACTAAATATAAAGACTTTTTATGGAAACTGTGTATATCGGGTTTTCTAGGTACAGAAACATGATCTTAATTGCAGAAACCGCTGTTCTGATAAGTCTAACCCTTTGACTGTAAATCTCAAAACTGGGAAGATAGTTGCGACTATCAGCACAAGAGAACTGAACGTTTGCTGCCAGACTCAAATCAGTTCAGTCCTGATGTTAAGTGCTGGTGAATTTCTATATATGTGACTCCAACTCATCTGTTTTCCCATTTAATTAAAATGTCTGCTTATTAGTCTTAAAAACTATACTTTGTAAAATAAAAATAGTACCTGCTGCCTGGATATCTGCCACAAGCTTCTGAGCCAATTCTCCCTTGTAAAAAGCATCAGGACCCTCTTCGGCTATTTTTCTATAGGTTTCCGCGAGCTTGGTAAATTTAATGGTTTCATTTTCTTTGAGGACGTCGCTTTTCTCCCCGCAAAAAACTTGACTGAAAGAAGAGAAGATGATTTACAATGGCTTTAGTCACTGTCTAAATAATGTCACAGTTTTTGTAGGTATAGTTCCCTTCTTCTCACCACAAGGTTGGGTCCTCCATGATGGTTTGCTTATTACTAGACAGAGCTGAGGCAAGTGCCTTTCCCAAAGGAAATCCTTTCTCTGCAAGTTCAATGCTTGGCATAAACAAGTCTTTCCAAGGCAGTTTTCCATGTCGCTGGTGTGCCATCTGGTAACCTCGAATCTCCCCTGGCACAGCAATCGCCAACCCTCCTAATAACAATGAGGATCAGGCACAGGGAAGTCTTAAAGATTTTATTTTGGTACACTGAAGTTCTTTAGAGGTTTTTTAAATCATTTTTAATCTAAAGGATTGTTTAATTATTTATTTCACAAAGAAATCTTTAAGAAATTACACTCTCTGACACTGATCACCCTTCTCTCCATCACAATCACAAAGTCATCAGCTTCCCTCAGTTTGTTGCCATGTCAGATAGTGCTGGTTAAACATTACCTTTCTGGGATAGATCTGTACTGTTCCCAAACATGTTTTCTGTTGCGTTGTGTGGTGCCATCTCCCTGGCATCAATGACCTCAACTCTCCCTGTGCAGATCAGGAAAAGCATTTAGGGGCCCAATGACGTGGAAGCTTTATGGGTTTGTTGTGTTAGTGGGAAAGTGTAAGAACAGAGTATCTGAAGTAAAATGCATTTAAGATGGAAGGTGTACCAGTCTTTGCATTATAGATGGTGAAGAAAAATCCTCCTCCTATACCCATACTATGAGCATTCATCAGTCCAGCACACAAAAAAGCAGCTATAGCAGCATCTACTGCAGAGCCCCCTCTCATCAGCATGTCCCTGAGGTTTGAAAAAAAAAAGGAGATAAAGTGGGAAGGGAAGGTGCTGAAAGTTTTACAGTTAAGATCCTCAGACTCTTAGAAATAAATGCAACATGCACTACCATCTGCATTTAGGTGAATCTGTGTCAGTGCCTTCAGAAGTATCTTGTGAACAGATCTTACCTGCCGATCTCTGAACATGGTCCAGCGTCTGCTGCCACAGCTGCCTTAGAGTACCCCCTCTCACTTGCTTTCTCCCTTCTCCCCACACCAAAGTAGACGCCCACAAAAGTAGCAGCTGCTGCCAGCAGCAGTATTGTCAGTGCCACAATTATTGTCTTCTTTTTCATTTTTGTACCTCAAACACAACAAATAATTTCTTTAATACCTCAGAAGACTTGGCTTGTATTTTAAAAGTTACAATGTTGAGCTAAAACAAAGCAGCAGGAACATGCAAAACACTGAGGAGATTATACATCCTCTGACAGACATACAATACATGTTTAAATGTGCAATTATAACACCATACGTTGTGCAATGTGAAACCAAACATGACTGCTCGCACCTGTACCAGCTACATAAAGAGGTTGTAGATGAAATTAATTCAGCAGAAAGAAAACTAAAAATATATATCATGTCCAGTGGCTTGGGTAAATAATTTAGAAATTTAGTCATCATTATACAGCTACGCTCATCATGTATTCCCATTTGATCAAGGTCAGCAATGCCAGTTTGAGGAAAAGATTTGTAGATTTGATAAGTCTGAGGCACAAGATTTCCAACGTTGTGTAATATTAACATAACCACAGTAAGAGACCTAAGAGAATCCATTTCTAATACTTCCCTGAAAAAACTTCTTGGAAACTGTAGCCTGCAAAGCTTTACTACACGAATAAAACCAGAGAATGTGATGGGAAAGCAAATTAATAGCTGCACAGCACATTTAATATTGGTGCACATCAGTATAAACTGACTAGTTATACAAAGTTGTCATCTGTTTTCACACCTCACATACAAAATAACTTCAATAAACTGAAAACGGCCCCGTTCTTCAATTTAAATTGAACATTTTGATTTCACAGATATGAATCAATCACCTGTCTTACTTCAGTTCCTCTCGGGGTCTCAGCAGTAGGCTGCACGCTGTGCCACGGTCTGCAGGAGTTGAACGGTAAACGGCTCACTCAAGGTCTCGATGTGTGATTGTCACAAAGTAGTTAAACTTTAAACCATCCCACCATAAAACACCATACTTGTGTTTTTGATTGGGGTGAAAGATGCAGGCAGAACGAAAGTAAAGAAAATGAAAAAAAAAAAACTTAGACAGCTGCTTTCAAATAATTAGTTTTCTGTATTCAAGCAACTTTCTAATATCCACAGACAATTGCACACCCCTTTAGCTAAAAGTAAGAAATAATCGCCAGATGAAAGGCTCTTTATCTGTGGTAATACTTTATCTGTGAAAAAGATTAACCAGCAGTAGCCTCAGTTTGCTGATGGTTCACTTTAAAGAAATGCCAAACGTTATATAGTTAACACAGGACCTGTTTCCCTGCTCTTAAGTAACGCAGTGCCTGCAGAAATGTCATTGAGTTTTATTTCTTTCTATGACTTCACACAAAACCTTTAATATTTAGGTTTTTAAATAAAGTGCCTCCTCACCGGAAAAGTGAAGGCTTTCTCGGCTGCGAGGGAGAAGATCTGCCATGAGGCGAGGAAACAAACTCTGTGAACCAGCTGTAGGAGAACCATGTGAACGAGTGCAAAGCTGACTGAGGAAGGTCAGTTAAGTAAGCATTCAGGCCGAGCGCGCTCATGCTCACAGGTGTACACACAGGTGATCACACACACAAACTACACCCTTTTTGGCTCCTACCTCAAAGCACACTGTGCGCTGTCGATCTTACGTGCTGCACAATAATGTTTAATATTAAGTATTTAGTGTTATATTCCCATATATCATTGTGATGTTGTTTATTCTATTACTCTCGTTTTCTTCTGCTTGTTTTCTTTTTTCTTTCTCAACAGGTGATCCAGGTGATCGATATATGTATTTTTTGTCTGCTTATTTTGTTGGTTTTTGTTTTTTGCCCTTTATCCCCGTCCCTCTTCTCCGCTGTTTTTTTTTTTGTTTGTTTTGTTTTTTCCCCCCTCTTTCTTTCTCCCTTTTCTTTTCCCCTGTCCCGTATCTAGCAAGTAAAAAAAATAAAATAAAATAAAATAAACAATAAAAGGTAAATCAAATGGACCATTACGGCAAGGCTGGGATGGTCCATTTGGTAAAGTAAATCCGTTGGGCATCTTTCTTCGCCTTTAGACAATAATTCTGATGGCAAAAGAACCAAACGGGACAGGTTTAAAAGAAAAAAAAAAAAAAAAGCATTCAGGCCGAGAGCAGCAGGGACACGATGGATTACCTTCTTATTTTTGACTGAATTGAACCTCAAAACTTGAATTAATCCAGGAACATCTTTACTTTAGCAAAGAACCACACTTCTAATAACTAAATTGAAATATGGTGCACCTGGTGTTGAATTATGCTAAACTATGGATTTTACATTCAAATACGTCCTTGTTTAAAAACCAAGGATTTTCTGTTAGAAAATCTACCCACATACATGGGTTTTTGAGAGCTCTACATCCTCACTGTGACATTTTTTTCCTAAAAAAAACTGATGTATACAGTCAGGGACATGCAGCACTTATGTGAGCAATAAACTGCATGATTGCCAGATGTAGCTAAAATGATAGGATTTTTAATTTATGATAAAATGACAAACTCATATATGCAAATTGATATATTTTTATATATGTATTTACATTTCGTATGTCTATTTAGTATATTTGTGTGGATTTCTTAAATAAGCACTCCAGTTTTTTGTTTTTTTAATTGAATTTTCTGGTAATTATTTAATGGTTCGGGCTTCACTGGGTTAAATTCTGTGTAAGCTTTCAGTGTAGCTCATCACAGAAAACACACACAGGTGGAAATGAGTGATGTAGCAGCGCCAACCTATTATAGAATAGAATCAAACAGAATGTGCTTTTTACTGAGAAGAGGCTGATTCTTTTAAACTGCTGAATTTGATTAATCTGAATCTTTCCCCAGAGAGCAGGGCAAAGAATCAGTGATGTCCGGGGTGGGTGTGAGCCATTATTATACACCTGGCTTTCCACTGGAGTCAGGGTGTCGCGCTGACCACCACCTGCCCTCACCAGCTGTGCAGCTGGCGAACCACACCACGCAGCAGAGGGTCAGAAGGCTCTCTGCTGTTGAACGATAGAAGCTGCTCAGCAGGTAGCGAGGGAGGTGAGCGTGTTTTAGCTTCCTCAGGAAGCAAAAGCCTAGGCTGGGCCTTCCCCACCTGACAGGAGATCTTTGTGTGGTTCAAATGAGGTCAGGCTAAATGTAAGCACCAAGGAACCTAAAACTATCTACCTGCTCTACTTCTAGAAGTCCACTATCATTTCCTTGATTTTTGTAGTGTTTAAATCCAAATTATTGTGATAGCAATAACCTGTGAGAGGCCTGACCTGCTCCCTGTAGGTCGTTTTGTTATTATGTAGAGTTGTTCACCTCAACTAAAATAATGTTTCATTCCATCCTAATGCTGGGGTTTGTCTTTAAGGATATCAGAGGCCAGATTGAGATGGTTTGCAGGATGGCTCTGGTCATTTAGCTGTATTTTCCCTATGTGTGTTTTAAATTCTGGATCCCTTGTCCCATGTGGCCCTGTGGAGAGCATCCTCACACAGAACATCACATCCTGGTGTGGGAATCATAGCATCACCCAAAGTGACGGAAACAGGACCTTACATCATATTCTTGTCACATCCCAGAACTTTTACTGTCATGTTTCATATCATATCTGATTTATTATTACATCACACACTGCTACACTGGTCATACTGCTTCACTACTATTTATATTACTCTGGTCACTCTGTTTAATTATCCTGTTAAAATACTCTGTTTACATTACTCTGGTCACTTTGTTTTCTCTGCTTTCATTGCTCTGTCGTATACATTGTTGTGCTAATATGGCACAAAGCACTTTAACATTCCATTCACACATTTTACTTTTTTCAGATTTAAATGTAAAATTTCCAGATTTTTAATTTAAATGTACTTATTTTTTATAATGTCTTGCACAGTCAAAGGAGCAGTTCAGGACACATTTGACTGTGTGTTGTACTTGTATCACTATGCATGTGACAAATAACGAATCTTGAATCTGTGGAGCCCCAGCTATCAAAGCACTCAAAAATCCAATTTAGGCATTTAAGGAACACAGACCTTTGACCTTTGAATTGCCAAACAAAACAATTATAGTCTTCTTCTTTTTTTCTAATTTGTCCCCATCACTTTGTTCCTGCTGTGACATCACCAACAGACAGCATTGATGTTTTCATAGCTGTAACCCTCAGGCTGTACTAAATATTCAGAGTTAGGTGCATTGCTCCATGTCAGACGAAAGAGAACAGCAGGAAAATGGTGCCTTCATAATGCAACAAAACATAGAAGAGATAGGATATTGTTATTTCCTTTTTCACAAGAACAATGAAGCTGTAGATTTCTCCTCAGGCTCCACCCAACTGACTGCCTTCCGCCAGACAGATTTTTTTTTTAAGTTTGGTTTAATGGCTTCTTTAATAAAAGATGTTATTGCAGAACTCAGGGTGAGTCAGATTAATCTAAAATACAAATTGCACTCCAAGTTTCCTAGTTAGGTTCCACCAGACTAGTTGTGGAGTTTCTGTTATGGAGTTTGCATTGTTCAACCTGTGGCCTGCATGGGTTTTATTAGCATGATTAAAGTTCAAGGAGTAATTTTAATATACAGTGGAACATAATCAGAATTAATCTGAATCTAACCACGTAATCAGAGATTAATCAAGCAGTTCTTGTCAATCTAAATGTAGTTACTTATTATTTTTTCTGATTGTGTAACTTAGATAACATTTTATTAGTTATTACCCAGCCCTGTGAGGATGAAGACTCAATATGGAGTCTTCATTCATATAGTGTGTAATGCAGCAATATCATCTTGTTCTACTAACAAAACAGCTGCTTTTCATATGTGCCGATACATCCTAGTCTTCACTTCTTTTTCACTGTGCTATTTTTATCTTGTAAAGGCAGCTATGTCTGTGTCATGGTCAGTTTTGAGTTTGTCGGAGGTTTGGGGATTTTTTTTTGACATTCTTTTTTGGGTATTTTTAAATTATTGTGGAGTTTAGTTCTGCCTGAGAGTCCTACATCTAGGTCCTTTCCTGCCTTGCCTCACACAGCATTTTATGACAGTCTGGCATACAAAAGCATATAAGGAGCTCATGGCAAAGCCTGACCCCAAACCATCTATGTGGTGGTGGTGCAACGCAGGTTGGTAAATCAGTTCCTATGTTGCATGCAGGTATTTTGAACCACTGAGACACGTCAGCTAAGAAGCATGAGTGTGGCTGGGAAGGTAAAGGAATGCCTCACCCCACCACCATAAAGAGCAGTGAGCAAAGTGAGCCACAGGTGTTCTCGCAGCACGTTAGTGATTCTCCTTGAATTTAAATGTTAGCCCACATCTCATAAACCACACGGTGACCGTGGTGTCCCTCAAGCAGAACAGAGAGAATGAGGAATCCAGGAGATGGAGCTGCAGATCATTAAAGATTTTTTTTCCCTACACCTGCTGCTCCTGGAGTAGGCCTCCGCCTGTGAGCGCCGACACATCCTGCAGCACAGCATCCCAAAGGCTCTGCATCAGTTTGGAGACACAAGGGCAGATAAAAGGTGAGATGCACAGTAAACAAAGAGTTCGATTTCGTTCTCAAATGTCCACTTGCATCTCTCTTCAAGGATCTGTATAAGATTAGTCATGACTGTTCAGTACTGCTACAGTAAGTCAGAAATTATAAGCTTTCTCATTACCCACTTCAGTTTTAGAAAAAGGTCTAGATTAATAAACTAATTTCTGTGTTGTTGTTACTCTTGTGTTTAGAGAAAGTGGCTGTTACCTGCTGCCATAGACCATAATGATGGTGTCAAGGCAGAATTAAATGCAAGATGAAGGGGGGACAACCCCTCTAAATTAGATGTTTGACAAGGGTTATACTAGGTTTCCATACAAGGAAAGAAAACATGTCTGTAGGTTCTCAGTCATCCAGGTCATGGTAATCTAAGGAGCTGACGTTCCCTGACATTGTTCCCTGACATTCAAACACAGCTGTTCAAACTACATGTCAAGGAAAAAGGATTTTTTACCTCTAGCCTCACTCAGCCTCACAGGTGGGTTCTCCAGTTCCACTTTCACAACTGCACCTAAATACATTTTAGGTTGAGAGTTGTTAAACAATCTTAAAGGAAAGTTCAAGTTAAAGGAACAAGATTTAAGGGCCCACCAGCAATCTGGCAGTACTCGTCACCGGTGCATGACAGAGGGCACATCCAAAGGTCTCCACGATCCATTTTTGTAGTGACAGCCCATGAACTGTTCAAACAAGGATTCGCTGCTGGGACATGGAACTTCTTTGAGGCGATCCACGTTAAGGGTGCACTGGGTGGTGTGGGAGGAGCCCTAAAGAGGAAGGCTGACAGTCTGGTCAGCAAAGGGACAGACATTCCTGATGCTGCAGAACTGCTTGCTGTGTTACAGAAGACAGAAACGGCAATCAGGTTGTTTTTTGCCAATGATGATGCAGTAGAGAAAGCAGTTCAGGAGATGCCCAAAGATGTGCCATCAATTCCATCCACTATGAGGATACATCAGGCAGTGACCATTGCCCAGGCAAAACTGACATGCAGGGACGTCGGGTGCCTGTGCACACTAAATTCTGATCTGTGAGTGTTTTGATGCGAAGCATTTCACACTCAATCATTAACAGACAGCACCCAAAGCCACAGACATTCTGGGGCAAAGTCCTGAAGTTGTTGGCAAATGGTGTGTGGTAAAGTTGTGGTGACCTCCAACCAGGTGTCATCACAGATACACAGATATACATGTTGAGGTGCATGAACAAAACTGGGGTCATCCCACCACTGAAGCCAGTCACAGCCTGCTATATGGAAATTGAAAAAGAGGTCCAAACTAGAGAGGGACTCTTAGAAAAGGTTACATAAGTTTGTTTTCACACACTCACACACACTCACACACACTCACACACACACACACACACACTGACATGCACACATTCTCAGGACATGTTCAATCCTGTTACTTTGCTTTGTTTCTGCAATTATGTTGCTTAATAAATATGATGAACTTGAGGTTTGTGTCTACTTGAACTGATAAATGTACCTTTGGATCTTTTAAAAAACACAGTTTCTGTGTGTACACAAATATCAGTTATTTGACTTTCTTGACTTTTCTTGGGAAGTCAATGGAATTCGTCCATGTTTTAAACATGTTTTTTAGATGTCACATGAGTTTTGATAACAGGACTGAAAAAAATGCAAGTATCTTTGGCTTACAAGGCTTGTTAAACTTGGTAACATGACAGCATTACAAAGTTGCTGCAGATTTATCACCTCCACGTCCATGATGTGAGTCTCCTGTTCCACCACATCCCAAAGGTGCTCTATTGGATTGAAATCGTGTGACTGTGGAGGACATTTGAGAAGACATTTCAGAAACCAATCTCAGATAATCCAAGATTTGTGATGTGGTGCATCACCCCGCTGAAAGCGCCCATCAGAAGATGGGTACACTGTGGTCATAAAGAGACATGGTCAGCAGCAATACTCAGGCAGACTGTGGCATTTAAACGATGCTCGGTTGGTTCTAAGGGGCCTAAAAAAATGCCAAGAAAATATCCCCACACTGTTACACCACCAGCAGCCTAAACTGCTGGCACTAGCCCGGATAGATCCATGCTTTTTTTTTTCAAAGTCTGATTCCTACCATTGTACTGTCACGGTGGAAATCAATGCCCATCAGACCAGACAACATTTTTCCAATCTCCTGTTGTCCAATTTTGGTGAACCTGTGCAGATTATGACATTTATTTTACTGTTTTTAGCTGATAGAAGTGCTGCTCAGTGTGGTCTTCTGCTGTTTTAGCCCATCTGCTACAAGATCCAGTGTGCATTTAGAGATGCACTTCTGCATACCTTTGTCATAATGAGTATTTATTTGACTTACTGTTGCTTTCCTATCAGCTCAAAGCAGTGTGACAATTTTCCTCTGACCTCTGACATCAGCAAGGCATTTTCACCCACAAAACGGCTGATCACTGGATATATTGTTTTTCAGACCATTCTCTGTAAACCCTAGAGATGAGTGAGTGGGAAAATCCCAGTATGACAGTCTGACTGACACCAACAGCCATGACACGTTCAATCAAGTCACGTAGGTCACATTTCTGGCCCACTCTGATGCTCACTTTGAACATTAACAGGTCGTGATTGTATATTTACTTTAATAAGTTGAACATGTGTACCTAACAAAGTGGCCAGTGAGTGTAAATACCACTGAATCAGAATCAGAATACTTTATTGATCCCTGGGGGAAATTCAATAAACAGACGCATCAAAGCATCATGTTGTGATAACAAATTTCACCAAACTGACAAAAACTCAAACTAAACATATTTTCTGGATGCTTTTATTTGTATTCACTTTATTCACACCCAGTTTCAGATTGTAGTTCAGCTTTAGCCAACTCTAATAGCTATGCAAGAAAACTCAGCTGAGTGTTTTCCTGCACTCTCAAGCTGTGCAGCGAGTAGGCTACCGATCTGATTGGCTGAGAAGAAACGAAACACCATCCCCGAGTAAAGCGAGGGATGCCAGAGTGCTTAGGCAGTGCATGGACAGATGCAGACTGAGAGAAGACGGCGGCGAAACCAGCCGCACATTTACGGTGGCGATGCTGTGCGGTTGGTTAGTAGCCTTCAAACTTTGAGCCACTATTTTATGCATCTCCTCACATTTCAAGTTAAGTGTGATGTTTTGGCTGCACGCTGAAAATTCGCTCTCCGCACCAACAGTGACACATCCTCCCAGGAGTGATGGGCTCTAAGTTGACCAGACAGAGAAGTCTCGATTTTGATAGCAAATTGTCAAAAAGGAGACGCCAGAGGAATGATATTCCTGGAGAGAGCGAGAGGAGTGGCGGCAGGAGCGGAGACTTCTTGTTTACCTCCCTGATGCTCAAGTCCGACAAGCTTCCAGGGATGCTGCGGAAAACCAACCACAGCCCATATGTCAGGCGGGTGGCTTGGGTCCGGGAAATCCAGAGGCTTCTCCGGGAGCAGAAGATGGAGCAAGCGGCCGAAGTGCTGAAAGTGCTGAGAAAGGCAAGGGACTGAGCTTATTTTAATCATGCATGCGCTTACTGTGGAAGCTTGGGGGAGGGGGGAGTACTTTATTCCTAGTGTACCTGAAACTTTGTGACTAAAGGATGGAGGGTGGTTTTTAAGCAACTGGCCTTCTTAATTAAATCGCTAGGAAGCTGGTTTTGCGTGAAACTGTGTGCTTAATGTTTGAACCATCCACAAGTGCATTTGTAAAATTCTGTAGTTCAGTTTTTGCATGTCTGCTAAAACCTGGTCACGTCTAACAGAACATTCACTAAAAGCAGAAGTTCAGCATAATGATCACACCCCAGCTAGTAATAGCCTTTGGCCATCAGTGTTTCTGATTTCTAAAATCCTGTGCAACTTCTCCTCAAATGAAGGCATGCTGAATAATTCCATAAAGTCTGTTTCTTTGGTTAAATTCTGGTCCAATCAAACATTATTATACTATAAATAATGATTTTATTTTGTTGTTGTTGTACGGCATTTCTTAACACATTGTTGCAGAGCTCTTCACAATTAAAAAAAAACACATTAAAGATAAGTATACACAACCTATCATGCAAACACACAGGCAAACACAATCTTTTGATTGTGTTTTTTCATAAACGCATAGTTCTGTGCATCCATTCGGTTTGAGTTATATCACAAAAATACTGGCTGAAAGATTAGAGAAACATATGGAACCACAGAAATTAGTTCTCAGTAGTTATTTAAAACACACCCACTTATTCAGCATACCTGATAAGCTGAGGGGGCTGTTCTAAAGTGATGTACTACAACCTCAAAAGAGTTTACAATAAAGTCAAAAAGATTTCAAATTAGAGCTTGGGTCAGTATAAAGACTCTGCTCAGATGACCGGAGCCTGGAGCCTGGCCATACAAGGCTATAAAGGCTTTATATGAAATTAGTAACACTTTGAAATGAATTCACACATTTCACTGGATGTCAGTGAAAGGGAAGCCAGGATAAGAAGGGTGGTGGCCATGTTTTTTGTGAGCAGCTGCAATTCTGGATGAGCTGAAGATGGGCTAAGCAGGACTGAGGGACGCACATAAAATGTGAGAGATGAGGGAAAATTAAAGTGCATACTAAAAGCTCTAAATTATGGGTGGGTCTAAATGATCTGTGTTTGATTTATGCATTGTTTTTTGGTTGAACGAAATAGGATTGAATGAGCTTAGAAATGTGAGATTAAAAATTCAGATGCTGGTGAAATATTAAGATTCAGATGATGAAGATGGAGATGATAAACCCAGGCTCAATATTTTTATCAGCCTTTTATATTAACACTGAAAGTGTGAGTAGGCAGACTTAAGAACCTGGGGTGACTGTTTACCAGTCAAGTTTATAGAGTATACAAAGCCTGTATATAATGTAAATGAATGGCATGTCTGTTCACTGTTTTCATTGTTAAGAAGGCTTAAGAAGCAGTTTATCCAAAAGTCTTGGAGGTTATAATGCACCATTGTTAAAAATAGCTCTAATCAGTCCCCGATCGAAACACCTTTCTTTCCCCAGCTTCATAGCTCTGAAATAATATACAGGTCTAGGGTAAGGGAAGGCTTTCTTCTCTCATCTGTTACACATTGCTGTGTGTTGCCATCTCTGGTTTAATCCTTGCTCTAGATTTATACAAACTAGAGAAATAAGAAAAAATAAATATTTTTCAAGCTTGAAGCCTGAGCTTCCTGCTGCCTTCTGTTAGCTGTGCATTGATCAAAGGGAACAGTTTTGAAGTTCAGACAAAAGCAGTTTTGATCAAGAGGGCCTCCTGTCATGAAAAGTCCCTGCCCATCTGTAGGGTGCCGTAGAATAAATTATACAGATGTGTGCAGATTAAAGCAGGAAACAATGCTGATGGGAAGCTCTCAAAAGTCTGAATTAAAGACAGATTTGTGGGTATCCTTCTGCTAAAACCAATAGCAGAGCACAAAATAGGATGAATTGTTAAGCTTCATACACTATTTGCATGAAGCAGGAGGGATGTGACTCATACATATTCCTTTAAGACTTCAAAGTGTCTATGTTTATTAAAGCAGACCTACAGTCAGTCATTTCTTTTTATTTTTTTTTAAGGATTTTAAAGATCAACATGTAGATTTGTTGGTCGTGTGCAGGGGCTGCTTTCTCCATAGCTCGGCATTTAAACTGCTCACGAAGCACGAATACTCTCTCCATCACTCAGTGAGGTGAAGCCAGAGCACTGCTACGTTGTTGGGGCTGAAGCCAAGTGTCTGACTAATAATACTTCAAGACTGGAGGGAAAAAAAACTGGCAGTTGATCTCCTGTTGTTGTTCTCTAGCAGTAAAGCAGCTTTTCCTCTCAGGGACGGATGGTTTTGGAGATAATCACCTCGAAGTGATGGATGCTGGAACAAGTGTCTTTCACTTCGAGGAAGTCGTTTCAAAGAGGAACCAATAACATCGGCCCCCACATGATATCTCTGTGGCAGATCTGCCTTCTGGGCCATTAAGTTAATTAGTTTGGGATCTTCTAGATATTTATTAGCAAACAAAGAATCAGCAAATACTGATATTAATTACCAATATGTAGCTATGGAGAAAACAGTAATTAAACTGCTCCACATTATTGTATGTGACCTTTTTAAAGATTAAGATTAGCTGTCACAGCACACTTATTTTATTAACTGGAAAAACATCCTAAATAACAGTGGGCTAGAAATGGATATAAAAAAAAATACATGGAAATGCGGCATATAAAGCAAAAACATAATTTGTACAATTCTAACAAGCTTGAAAGTCGATATTTGGTATGACCACCTTTAATTTTTCAACGCAGCCTAAACTCTCTTAGACAAGTTTTCTTGTCATTTGTTTAAGTTGTCTTCAGGAATAGTTCTCCAGGCTTCTTGAAGGATATTCAAAGCTCTTATTTGGATATTGGCTGACTTTTGTTTCGCTCTCTGTCAAGATGATCCCACACTGCTTCAGTAATAATCAGGCTTGGGGAGGCCAATCTATGACTGATAATGTTCTGCTGTTTGTTCTTCATTGGCAGTGTGCTTCAGATCACTGCTGATAAATGCACCGGATGCTTTCCCAGTGGTATTGCATGAAGAGTCAAAATCTGACTCTAGTTTTCTACATTCAAAATTGATCAATTTTGACAAGATCTCTGACACCACTGGTTGAAATCCAGCCCCAAAACATGACAGAGCCTCTGCTGTGTTACACAGATGGCTGTAGACACTCACTGTTGTACCTCAATGTAAACTGACGATGATTTAAACCAGAAATTTAACATTTGGATTCATCATTTCATAAAACATCTTGCCACCGATTTTTAGTCCAGTTTTTGTCATTTTCATCCCCTTCTTTAAGAATGGCTTGTTGACAGCCAGCCTTCCACTAACACCATTTTTGATGCGGGTTCAGTGAGCAGTAGATGGATCAGCTGAAGGGTCAGATGCATCTCTCGGGTCCTGTGTCTGATCTCTACAGGATTTTTCCTATTTCTTAATTAGATGACTTTCAGATCTTTTTTAGACCTGCCACTTCTTCTTTTGTTCACCACTTGTCCAGTTTCCTTTTTTAAGACACACTACGTCATGTTTTTGGCTCTTTGGGAATCACCTTGTTGGTCTAAAAAAGCTATTTTATGCCTGCTAACTGTGTTATCTTTGGCAATTTTTGGATATACAAATAAAGAAGCGGGGACATGGTGTGTTTTGCTGCTGGTAAGAAAATTTGGCTCTTTGCTAAGTTGTCTGTTATGCGTAGATGCAACACCGGTTATTCAGTTGACTTAAAAGCCTTTTAATGATTGAATAAGTCAGAGGTTGGTGGTCAGTGGCTTAACAGAAAAAAAACTCTGAAATTGGTCAGGTGAAAGGACTGGACTGAAAATGAGTGAAAACGTAGTTCAGTGTCCACGGTTAAAGTTTAAAATGCCTTCAGAAAGCTTGGAGAACTATTCCTCAAGACCACTTAAAAAATGACAACAGCCTGGCTCCTTGGAATTAAAATATAAAAGAAAATCAACTTGCCTTAAGTTTGTTAATATGGTAATAACAGTATAGCTGAATTGCAGCCAAGATGCAACCCTCTTAATGGTAGCATTCTTGCTTATGTACATGCGAGGTAATGTTTAAATAGTCTAAATAAAAGCTTCACACTGAATCACATCGGTGGACTGCTTTGAATGGATTTTACAGTGTGACTGGTCCTAACGCTGATGAGTTAGCAGCTAACAGAGCTCTGATTAGAAAATCAATCATTTACACGTGTAGGCTATTTATTGCCAATCATTTTCAGTCAGCCTAATTAGATAGATAAGATAGATAACTCTTTATTGTCATTGCACAGTCATACCTGGTACAATAGTACAACGAAATTGGAAACTCTCCCACGTCGGCACCAAGCACAACACAACTAAACACAACAGAGTAACTTGAAAGTGTTTTTTTAAGTGCAAGAAAGGTATGAGCAAAAAAATGAATGACTTAATAAATAAAAGAATAAGTGAATGCTTATTGTACATTATTTTTATTGCACACCAAAAAAGTCAAGGGAGGTAGCCATTCAGGTCAGCTGTTAGCCCTGATTAGGGCTATTGCCCTGTTGTAAAAGCTGTCCTTGAGTGTGTTTGTTTGTGACCTCAGCAACCTAAATCTCCTGCCAGGCGGCAGCAGCTTAAACACCCGGTGTCCTGGGTGTGTGAAATCCCGTAGGATGCTGCGTGCCCTCTTGAGACAGCGAGTGCTGTACGGGTCCTTCAGGGAGGGAAGAGGATGTCCAATGATTTTTTGGGCCATATTAATGACCCTCTGAAGTGCCTTTTTGTGTGCCGTGGTGCAGCTGAAGAATTATACAGAGATGCAGTATCTCAGCACACTTTAACTTGAGCAACAGTACAAGACGATCAGCAGCTCCCTCTTCGGGTCCATTTTTCTGAGGATTCTCACAAAATGGAGACACTGTTGGGCCTTCTTTACAACCGTTGAGGTGTTTGAGCTCCATTGGATGTCTTTGCCTATGTGCATACCCAAGAACCTGAAACTGGACACCCTTTCTACACACTCCCCATTGATGCTAATGGGCTGCAGCAGGGGAGTGTGTAGAAAGGGTGTCCAGTTTCAGGTTCTTGGGTATGAAGAACCTTGGGCTGCTGCTGTTGTCCGATGTTTGAGCTGCGGCTGCCTCTTGTCCCTTCACCGTGAAGCGTGCAAAGACGTGGTTCAGTTTCTCCGCAAGCGCCTCGTTGCCCTCAGCCATCGTGGTATTTCCAGGCTTGTGCTTGGTTAGGTGCTGAACTCCCTCTATATCTTGTTTATTTGACTGTGGGGGTATGATAGATCTGAGCACAGTAACATTTAACCTCCTAGTACAGGGGTGGGCAACTCCACGCCTCGAGGGCCGGTGTCCTGCAGGTTTTAGATGTGTCCTTGATCCAACACAGCTGATTTAAATGGCTAAATGACCTCCTCAACATGTCTTGAAGTTCTCCAATGAATGAACTCATCATTTGATTCAGGTGTGTTCACCCAGGGTGATATCTAAAACCTGCAGGGCACCGGCCCTCGAGGCCTGGATTTGCCCACCACTGTCCTAGTACCTGGCTCCCACATATGTGAACATCACATTTTGGGTTGTCTAGACCAAAATACTTAATTTTGCTCTACAAGGGCTTGATATCCACTTAGGAGGACATTATACTGCCACTGGTCTATCAAAATTTAAAACAAATGTCCTCATATGTGGATCTCATTTTTCTCAGAAAAAAATCAGGTAAAAAAAAAAAAGGTAATTCTTTGTTTTTACATTCGTCAGGTCCCAATCAGCCCAAATAGCAAAGAGAAATTAAAAATGCATGCCATGAAAGAGTTCAGGTCTTAGGAGGTTAATGTTTCTTCCAGAGTGCTAATGTGCAGCTATCATGCTAGAAAGCAGCACCAAGTGGTAATATAAATATCAATCAGTATAATTTTTTCTTTGCTTGGTGTGCTTTCAATGATCATGAATTCCCAGTTTTCTTCAGCACTATAGTATGTAGTATTGTCTTATTTGCAGCACCATAGTTGCAGTGTTATAGAATAGGCAGTACCTCAAATTCCCCCATTTATGTGACCATATACTGAGAAAGCCTGAGCTAATAAAGAAAGTTGACAACAACCGTCATGATAGCAGCTAATACAGGGAAAGCCTGGCTTTGTTGAACTTGCTTCATAATACAGCCACCGAGGGAAGGACGTAGCTCAACTCTGTCTGAGAGAAACAAAGTATACCAGCAAGTTTCTTTAAAGCTTGCTTGCTAATTAGCATGTGTTACAAATTTTACAAATAAGTTATAACTTCCTGAAGTTTCAGGTGACTAACAGGGCGCAAGAAGTTTTTTGTTTGTGTAACAGAACCACAGAAGACCCGTCCACGTTCGCAGCTCAACGTTCTGACAACAACAACCACAACAGTCAGAGAGCACAGACTTTAAGCCGGCGAGTCGTGATTGCGGATGCCGTGCAGGTGAATCTGCCTCCCCTGCAGCGGCACCGCAGACTACACTCCGCCACACTTTGTTTCTAGAAACAGTTTGGTTTCTATACACAGGCTAATGAACAAGCTAGTTTCAGAAATACTTGACTTTTTGCAAAGCCAGGCTAGCACTGGATGCTAGCCTGAATTAAGCTAAGTGTCTACTTCAAAACCAATATGCAGTGACTCATATTTTAGCGTTCCCATGTATCAATGTGACAGCGAAAAGCAACAACAAAAATATCATAAAATACAGAAATAGTCATCTTACTGTGTCCTGACACCTCTGACCAAACATACAGACTCCATCCTACCCTTACCAAAGTGTTGTTTAAGTCTTTACAGCTTTCATTTTCATATTACAGCCATGATATTTTGAATTTAGTCCAGTCAGTGAAGAAAAAAAAAAGGGTTAGCATAACCGGAGTTGGAACATCCTTCACCTGACAGCTCTGGCATGTTTCTTCCTACATAAAATGGTGGGACTGGATTTGTTGCACTCTGCAATATATTTAATTGGATTCTAATGAACTGCATGTGTGGGATGATGTTCTGCGGTTCGGAGCTCATCGCTCGATTCAGACTTTTTTGTGACAAAGCACACACCAGATTAGATATGCAGCTTTCACAGGGGACATTTGTCGTGGGATCTGAAGGCACACAGGCGTATGCACAGGCATCATCTCAGTGAGAAATAGCAAAACATTTCATGCTTTTATATTTAGGAATCGGTCGGATTAATCCACAGGATCAGATCTTTTTTTGCGTAGTTGAAATGTCTTTCGATTTAGCTGTGAATGCTACACAAAGAAAAAAAAAATCATATCTGATGCTGCAGCTGCACTATGGCTAACACGTATCATGATCATAATCTCCAAAATCCTCTATGCCTCCACTTTTAGACGCATGTGGCACCTTCTGTCTCCAATTAATGAGGTTTATTGAAAGGAGAGCTGGTCTGGAGGATAGCCCAGCGTCAGGGAATCCCACAGATCTCTGCTGTAATAAATCAACTCAAAAGCTGGAGGAGGAGAAAATGCTGATGGGAGTTTTCCTCTTTGCTTCCACTGTGCCCCGCAGTGTTATGGCTGTCAGCACATATAGAGCATGTCTTACACAGCTTCAACCTCCAGCCTGCAATTTGAAAAGCTTTTCAGTTCATATAGAGCTGACAGTATTTATTTTTAAGCTCCACGGCCTCTTGTTGCATGCTTACATAAAACTGCCATCACTGTAAACTGTTAGAGGAAGATCGGCCAGTGAAACACGATTTTATATTCTTTTCGTATTTTAAAAAAAGGTCTGTAATCTGTTGATATATCTGAGTAGGGAAACTCTTTAATTTGTCTTGAACTAGGAAAAGACGTTGATGGTTTATGCCTTTAAAGACCAGATTTCCTTTGACTTCCTTTCCTTTTGCTGCCAGCCTTTAATCTTCGGATTATTTGGTCTCCTCCGCTTCGTTCATGTCTTCTCCACCGTTTGTTGTTTCTTTTTTTAATATGGCTTGTTGTGTGTTTACGTGCATGTGTCGGCGTCTTCATTGAAAAGGTGGCTGACACTGCGTGCTGCTGGGGTTATTCAGCGCGTCTGAAAACATTACATCTCAAACACTGGCTGTTAATGACACGTCAGTACCTCAAGACGCAGCTTCAATATACTGTATTTACATTGTTGCCGCAAACGAAAATAAAGCCCGATGAAAAAATATCATCAGCCACCCCACTGGGGATGTGACCTGTTTCATGGTTTTATTAAAATCTTCTGCACATCACACAGTCTTCTAGTTATGAACTATGAAGATCAAAGAAAAGCGACGTTAGATTGAATCAAAAAGCATTATCCTCAAACGGATTAGAGGTCTTACATTTTTTCCCATTTCAACTGGTTAATGTAAGTGTCCAGCTCCAAATATCACACTGATTGTTCATTTTAGCATCCCTGCATTCAGCCCTGAAGTGGTGCACCTGTGACAGAGGATCTGTTGTCTTCACAGCATTTTTGAGGAGGGGGGGTTATTATACATGTGACTTCTGATGCATCAAACAGTTGAGAGGAGATGCAGTTCACAGCCTCACACCATTTCTTACAGTTTCAGGGTAACATCTCAAACCAGCAACAAAAACCATCCTCTTAGTTGTGACTGAACATGCTGCAAGTTTTATCCATGTTGCAAAAGTTCTTTTTCAGTGTCTGTAGCTTTAACTTTGTTTTAATGAAATAACCCTGTCCTGAGAACCAGGCAAAATAAACTTATGTTCTTGCAGGTTGCACAGGTATAGCTATAGCCCTCTCACATGTTAACTGAACCCTGGAGTTTACCTGTGCGTGTTTTGATTAAAAACCCACATGATTGAGTAAAAACCCACATGAAACTCTGGCAGAAATTGCTACATTACGCACAATGTTGTCGGATGTGGTGGCATTACTACTAGATCTTCATTTCTCAGATGCCTGGGGGGAGTGAAGACTCTCGCGTGTACTTGTGCAGGCAGAAACAGTTAAAGTTAGCAGTCTGACAGGTTTGTCTCTGCAACCAAAAAAAAGGTTGCACTGTGGATCCCGGTGGGCTGTACTGAAAGCCTGAATGAGGACAGTTGTACATTGTTATATGTATGTTTACATAGCTTTGCAAATTTTTAAGGTCCACAATCTCTTGTTGTGTCCTTATGTAAATCTGCCATCACTGTAAACTGTAAGAGAATGGGCCAGAGGAACATGTTTTTCTATTCTTTTCATGCTGTAAAAAATGCCAGTAATCTCTTAATATGTCGGAGTAGATCAACTTCAGTTAGTAAAAGATTGTGATGCTTTATGCTTGTGTGCACTTCTCTGTAGATCAAGCTTTTTTAACATTTGCAAAGGAGATACGAGGCAACAGAAGTTTCATTTTCTCCACCACTGTGTTGCTATAATATAACAATGGTGCTCCCCACCCGTAGCACCACTCCACAAAATCTGCTCACGAACAGCTTGAGCAACATGACAATGAGGCACTGATCTACCCTGCAAACTGTCTAGCTATCAGTCCAAATGAGCATCTGCAGGATGGATTGAAAAAAGCCCAATCAGCAGAGGCACTAACCAATAACGATCTGCTTGCCAGTGTCTAGATTGAAGGTTTAGCTTCAGCAACATTATGTGCCCAAAAATGAGTTCGGCTGACAACCTGAACATACTGAATGACCAGGTTTGTCCATCAGAGTCATATTCCAAGATGACAAAGCCAGGATTCATTGAGCTTAAAATGTGCAAGAGTGGTTCAGGGAGCATGAGTGGTTATATTCTTTATCATCAACACAAGACGTTGGCAAAGAAGTAATTAAACCCTGGACAGAAATACATTTTGTGACATTGGATAAGTGTTGGACTTTTTTTTTTGGGGGGGGGGGGGGTTCAGGCCAGGAGGTACATAGTCTAGAAAGAGTGACCAGACCCTCAAACCAGACCCTTTCTGGAAATACACTTTCTGGCAATTAAAAGAAGCTTCTCCAGAAGTCTGTAGTGTGCTACTGCTAGATGCAACTCTCTAGAGGATAGGCCTAAGAGGAAAACACCAGCATCGTTCTAAATTTTCATTTTAAATATTCTACTATGTTCCTTAGATATAAATGACCACAACCTGGAAATCAATTTACACTCCCAGAAGCAGTGAAAATATGTTCCCCAATCAGAAGAGAACAGAGGAGGGAGAGAGCAGTTTATCTTGTACAAAACAACAGGGGTGATATGCAATCTGTGAAGAATCTTATACTGAGTGGCTCTGTCTATTGCATATGAGGGTAGATTTTATCAGGGTTATAGCTCCCTGCCAGTCATCCTCTATATATTCTGTGCCTAAATCCTTTTCCCACTTATGAGCAATATTAGGCAGCTCATATTCATCAGAGGAACAGAGAAGGGAGTAGAATAGTGAAATAAAAGACTTCCCAGATTAAGGCTCTAAGACAAACCTCTCTATGATGCTATAGGTAGGTAACTGAACCCTGTAGGTAGGTAGGTAGGTTAATAGAAGTAGAGGTGAGATTAGAAGATAAAAAGTGCCTAACTTAAAAATATCCAAAGAATTGTTCCTTTGGACACATTATCTTCAAACAGGTCTCCAAGTGCACGAATCCCCCGTCCCACAATAAGGAGAAAGCAGATGAGCCAGTGCCAGCAGGAAAGTCAGCATTTTGGACAATAAGGGACAGCAAGGATTTCATATTATTCCTTCCAAGGTATTTAGTAATATAGTGCCAGGCTTTAATACTGTTATATAAAATAAGATGGTGCTTTACCACTAGGCTTATATTACTGACATAACATGTGACCAGACTCCATAGGAAGCGTGGAGAACTCCAAGAAGCAATACATGATTCCAATTTAAGATTTGCATTAGCCAAGACCAAAGATGTGAGCATGGCAAGTCTGGTTGTAGAACAGTAATTTAGGCATGGAAAGGCCACCCATGTCTGTATGTAACTGTAAAGGTATAAGCCTCTGTTAGGTTTTTTGCCATGACAGATTCATTTAGAGAAGGCCTTTTGTATATCCTGAATATTCTTCTGGGCAAGTACAGAGGAAGCATCTACAAATTTTATAAAATATGAGGGAGGATATTCATTTTAATGAAACTAATGTGGCCTATCAGAGAAAGTGGTACGTCATGCCAAGGTCAAGGTCTTTTCTTTTTACTGAGGAATAAACTGGAAGAAAATTAGGTTTCCACAGGTCCTTTAGGTTTGGCAATGTTTTGATTCCCAAGTATGTAAAACCAAATACGGACATTTGAAAGGAAAAATTGTTCATTATAGTTTAGTCCACAAATTTTAAATAGGTTTGAGGTTGGCGTTTTGCTAAGGCCATTCCAGGAGGTTAATGTTAGCCCTCTTTATCCATTACAAAACCAGTTTTGATGTGTTTGGGGTTATTGTGTCCAAGATTCAACAACCTACCTGTTGTTTTGAGGTGAAGTTGAAGAATTTAGAGGTAGCGCTCCTTCTACATTATTGTGCACCGCAGTGCACATCTTGGGAAGTGCACTGCGGTCGTGAGTTCTCAGAACCTGCTCTTTGACCACAAGAATGACAACACCACGGAACGTAAGTTTGATAACATCATAGAAAGCTCACGGCTCTCCAACGGGAGATTGAGAGACCAGTGTTGGACTGTTAGAACAGCTTTGAAATTCTTATGAGTTGTTCGCACTAAAGTAAAAATCATCATCATTTTATGTGGAGACCCCTTCAGCGCCAGCTGTGGGCTCAAGGCTAGAGCTGAACAACAACACCCAGATAACGACTGTGTTTAGACTGTTCTTCCCATTCTATGCAAGGCCACCTGGGTTGGCTGGAAGACTGTTTACTTAGCCTGGCAGGGCGAAGGACACTGTCTCAGCTGAACTCTGGACACATACGCACACACGCACACAGACATATATACACATGCAGATATACACTCATCCCCCCTCTCCCCTCCAAACGCCTTCGACGCTTGTTCCCTTCCGATGCTGACGGTGGATCATGGAGCCCGGATGTACTGTCTACATTGGCTGTCTCTTACCCTTTACCCACCCCTGTTGCTTGTCATGTGTTTCTTTGGTGTATTAAGAGTTTTTTTCATGTGCCATGTGCAGAGGTGTTTTTTTCTGTTCTCAAACTGATCTCCCTGTTGGAGCTCAGTCTGGGGGGAGTTATTTTTTTCTCCTTATCTTTCCTCATGTTGTGCTTTTCCATGTTATACCCCTCTGACCTGTCTTCCCCATGTGATGTTTGTGTAATGTATGTATGGTCGGATGGGTAAGACGGCGCTGGCATGGCTGGCAGCCTTAACCCAATTTCCCTCGGGATGAATAAAGTATAATCAATCAATCAATTATTCCATCCACTTTGTACAGCTTATCAGTGTCACTGGCAGCACCAACCTCCAACAGCTGGTATAGTTCTTTGGTTTGAAAGCCTCAGTTTTACTCCTGATCTCTCCTCTTACATTCTTGTTCCTATTCCCACTCAGTATTGGTAAATCAAATGAATCATGTCAAACAAATTCTTCTTTTATGCTAGCAAAGAGAAACTACAAATTGTAGTCGATCATGATCACCAACTTGAAAATATTAGGTCTTGTTTTTCTTCTTTTTATCTTCTTTTTTTCTCTTGTTTTTTAAAGTCATCAAAGATGTATGCTGTATAATTATATTACAGTGGAAAAAGAACAGTTCAGAGAGCTCATTAAATGCCCCACAATTACAAAGACATTTGCCAATGACGAGTGGATGTTGACTACAACTGTATATTCCATATACTGCCCAGCACACCCTAATCAGCTACATTGGGTGGGAAAACACAGCTATGATGGGAAACACTTATCAGCTGACCTTGTGTTAAGGAGGCGTGATGAAAGGGAATAATGAGCATAGCTGACAATACTGAAAGTCTATTTTCAGTTAACTAGCTATGAAATCTTAGTTTAATATTTAAAGTGTGGTTCAGACGTGGTTGTGTTGAATCCAATTCGGTTTTTGAAATTCTATTCCATGGATTACAAAGAGTAAACTGAATCACTCACATACTTTTTCTTTTCTCTCCTTTAGGATTTGGGACTTCAGGGAACGTCACTCAATGACATTTTGTACAAAAATGCAGCGTTTCTAAACCTGGTGGACCCCATTTCCCATGAATTGCTGCTCAGCCTTGCCCGGGACCTGCAGTGTCCAAAAAGGGTATGAATAAAACAGTTTTATTCATAGTGAACATTCAAAGCAGCTGTTTGTTTAAAGCATTACAGACTTGACACCAGTAAAAAGGACAAGCAGTACATTTCACACAGAGGCTACACACACGCCTTCATTAGCCACGCTTAGATGCTTGTGTCATATTCATTGTCATGCTATTGCAATAACAATGAACCATCGGTTTGCTTTGTGCAAACACAAATGCAGAAGCCAGGAAGAATGGAAAATATTGTAAGCGCTGACTCATTAGCATGAGAGGTTAGGGATGAATAGTAGGGCCAAACAGAGCCAGGGTATGACTCTTCATTGTTACTCTGTGCTCAGTTAGCCCAGTTGCAAGTGGGAAGCAGCTGTGCACCAGTACCTGCAGGTGTATTAAATTACCTGCTCTGGTTGGGTTATACTGGAAAGCACGGGCAGGTGCCAGGCAGCTAGAGGTCAACAGGGCTGTTGACCTCTAGCTGCCTGGCTTTAGGGGGCTCATTACCCTGGCACTAACAGTGAGGGAAGTTTGAGGGCTTTGACAAATAGCCAGAAAAATCAAACTGGGGAAGGTAATGCTTTCCTCTTGGAACTGGGAAATCTAGGAAAGAGCAAAGAGAGATTTTCCAACACAAAATTTGAGTTCTGCCCAAAAATCAAAGCCACATTTTTTTTTCTTTGTCCAAACTGGCAGTCGGCTCGTTTACTTGCAGCACAGCATACAAATCAGACATGTTGAAATTCAAAGTACATTTCAATCTAAGGTAAGAGGCTGAAGACATTACAGAATCTACTCAGAGTGGCTGTAAAACATGAACCCAGAAGCTATTACGGATACAGTTATGAAAGAATGGCTGCCACAGGGGAAAAAAAGTCCTTGTGGTGTAGTTATTACTTACTGAGTTCAGATGATAATCACCTGGAAGAAACTCTAATCTTATCTTTGTTTACTTCAGCGAGGAAAGCCCTGGAGGTAAGGAAGAAAAGTGAGAAGCTGGCAGCAATGTTCTCCTGACTGGCTGGCGACCCGTGGCAGGATACTGTGTTAAACGTGACAAGGGTGTATAGAGGCAATGTGGTGGATTTAGGGCCCCGCAGGTGCTTCTGTGGCCAGTATTTTCCACCACGCTTAGATTTATTTAGGCTGAGAATTCAAGGGCATACTGTGGGTTAAAACATACATCATATGCCAGTGTCTTGTTTTAATGCAGACCCGTTATTAATGCTTAGCAGTGCTTATAGAGTTACAGTACTGCACTCTGTCAATAACTCTGGGGCACGCATTTTTCTAAGAACACTTTTGTGCTGTAAATCAGCATGCGCTTCTTAACATCGTACTCATTCATCCAAGTGGCTGAAAGAGAAGCACTGAATGTTTTGAAGCGTGTGACATGTTTGTTTGTCACCCAAGAAAAGAAGAGGCAGCGGGAACGGTTAATCGCCTTAAGGTAAATTGGCCCTGTCTTTTTTCCTCTCTCGCCACATTGCCTCTTTCTTGTTGTCGTGTTGTACCATTAATTAGATTTAGCCTGCTCAGCTCAACCCGTTCCAGTGTTTGACGGAGGAGGGAGAGCGAAGAAAAAGAATGTAAAGAGGTGCCGGAGAATCAGGAAGGAACAGGAACGCAAAAGAGAAGCTGAATTACTGAGTCATGTGGAAAATGTTTCAAGCAAGACAAAGAAATACTTTGTAAACATGTAAAATTTGGTAGTTCCACAAGTATTTTTTTTTCAACAGTAATAAAGGAAGAAAACATTTACAAATTACTGACTTTTAGGATATCTAACATCTGGAAAAGCTGTCCAGTATCACATTGTTTGCTTAGTTCCCTGTTTCAGGTGTGCTCATGCACGAGCAACAGTTTGTTTATAGATTTGTGGCTTGCTTTTCTGTCCCTCATTCACCCCTTTTGTGTGTTGCAGGAGACTGACTCGTTCAAGTCTACTAACAAGATATGTCGCCAACTGATTTACCACCTGACCCCTCACTCCAAGTGGACAAGACAGAGCGTTCCCAGGAGAAAGTCCCAGGCCTGGTGAGTGTGTTCTCTTGGCTGCCGCCTGAAACTGTGCCATCACACAGTAAATATATCCTCACCGTGTGTCTCAGTGTGATTCACAACCCTCCGGAGCATCTGTGGAATAAAGGAAGTGTGGAACAACCTCTGTGTCTAGGAATATGTTCCTTGACCTCTTGCTAAGCCCTGCTCCTCTTAGCTCATGCAGCTAATCTATCTCCAACTTACCATGAGAACAGTGCAGATTTAAGATCCAGTCAGATCCCCTGGCAACCACCAGTCACTAGGGGAAAATGTAAAGTCCTCAACCAGCTTGCAAGTGTTTTGCAAGTGGAGGTTGCAAGGATTTTGGGTTGCTTGGGGTTCACTGACCAAGCTCTAGATTTTCCAACATAAGGAGCCCAGACAGGAGAAGAGAAAAATCAGCGTCTCATTTGTAGAGATAAGCTGCTGAATTTGATGGCTGGAATGATTGTGTGCAACAGATTTTATATCAATTTGCGCACTAATAAGCTACACAGCTAAGATAACTGCTCCAGTTAGCAGAAAAGGGTTTCTTTGGCTCAATTTTAATTTTTTCTTGCTGTTTTGTCTTAAAATAAGTCTTAAATATGCTACTAATTAGACAAAGTAAAGTTCTTTCTCAGTGCAGAGTAAATTTGACAATATGGGCTTTAAACTATTCAAGATCTGTATCATCAGAGCTGATCGGATCATTATCATTTATCATGTCATTTCAACAACAGGGCCTTAAATTGAATCATACACAAGCTACAAAGATCTGTAGAGCTCATCCTCTGACTGTGAATACATTTGACCTGTCCTGTCTGGATTTGTTTTCCATTTGGTTATTAGGTTATGATGTGAAAATTGGCAGTTGGAGTGGGATTTATGTTTCCTGCGTGCTGCTCTTCTTAAAAACATTAATTTCCTTGCTTAAATTAGCCAGTCAGGGTTGCATTAGTGATACAACCAAGTGTACCATGACCACAAGGCGTAGCTTGCACTTCTAACCCACAACCAATCACAGGTGAACACTAAAAGACAGGTTTCATTTTTTCTTTTAAAAAAATTGTTTACCTGATGTTTTTTCTTCTACCTTCTTTAAATAACATTAGAGCTGATATGCCATTACAAATCCTTGTTTGTAGCCAGTAATGATGTTTTTGTATCATTAATCAACACAAAACATAAAAACAAAAAATGTAGTATTCCACTGTTAAGGACTTTTCTGTGCTTTTTAAGTGTTTCTTACGTTCATTCACATAGTTTTGCTTCAGTTATGAAGCGATATGGTAAACTACTCACGCTGACATCGGCTCAGGTGGCAGAATGCAGACTTTTAAAGGTCATCAGTTCATTACATGCAGCAGAAGGACCGATGAGCTTATGCCACAGAGAGGCGTCCCCCATCAATAATTCACAGAAATCGCTGCTTCTCCTACGTGTTGGTCAGAATTTGATCAAACTTACATACAGAAACTACTTGATAGGTCTTCATCTGGTCAAAATCAAGGTCAAAATCACATTTGTTGTTTTATGTTCAAAAACCTGTGAATTGTAATGGCTCGTGAGTCAAATGAGCATCACTGGGGTTCTGGTCTTTACCACTTATCCTATTCATGGCTGTTGGTGGACTGCGAGCCTATCTCAGCTGTGATAATAACACTGGGATAGGCCGATCAACCGCTCTTTAATTTTTAATTTGTACTGACATTTATCTGATCACACCCCTGACCAACATCCTTCCTAAGAAAAATAGAAGACGCATCTTTAACGCAGTTCTTTTCATCTGAACTTAGGTCCTCAGGTTACAGTTTTCCACCTTGTGCCCTGTATTTGTTTACATGGACATGTTTGTGATCCAAATCAACTTTCAGTGCATAATCAGTCAGTCTAACACCACCACTAGCCTGCCTGTGCTCTCTTGCTTCATTTACAGTACATTTCTTAAACATTGAGGTGATTGACGTTTTAAATACAGCATATTATATCTGTGCATATAGGTACAGGTAAGAGGTTGTATTATCTGCAAAATAACAAAGTCAAGAATGAATAAAGTCATTATGAATCTTTTACTTTTGTTTTTTTACTTACTTTAGTTATGAAAAGTTTGGGGGGGGGGTGACAAATGTAAGTTCGACTTGTGAAGTTTTTCCTGGTAAATGTAATTTTTCTTGTTGTAAAATAACACATCACAGTGTGCTTACTGGGATGTGTCCGTTTTCTCACTTGCCTCTCAACAGCAATGCTTCTTTTTTTCTCTCTCTCTCATCCAATACTGCTGTGACTGAAACACTGCCAGTGACAAGTTTGACAAACCCAGAGCGTTAATCGCCCTCTCGTTCCCTCAGTAGTAAAATCTGCTACAAACCTGTCCCGTGTCAGTTCATACACTCTTTTGAGTTTTATAAATAATTAATACAACAGTTCCCTGTTGTATTATTTTATGTCTCTAGGTTAGTTGTAAATAGCTTTTCATTAGTTCCCTTCCTGTAACCTTAGTCATCTCTTTGTGTTTCATCCTTTTGTGTCTCGTTGAAGTCTGTCGTGCCTCCCGGTTTGTTTACCTTTTGTCTATGTCAAGTTCATGTGTATTAGTCTCTGTCTGTGTTTGTGCTTCCTGTTTTATTTTGGTGATCTCTTGTTCATGTGCGCCTTCTTGAGTTTTGCTTCCTTTGTGTCGTCTGTTATGATTCTGCTCATCAATGCCTCGTTCTCCCGAGCTGTCTCCACTTCCCCTAATCACCCTCCTGTGTGTGTGTTGTCTGTCTCTCTGTCCTTTTTCAGCATCTGTTTAGTTCCTGTTTCTTCTTGTGTTTAGTGTTTTCTCAGTCCTAGTAACTCCGGTGTATTTCTTAGCAGTTTATAGTTTTCTGTTTTCCCCTTTTGGACGTTTGCTGCTTTTGTTCATTTTTTGCCATCAGTTGAATAAAGAGTTTGCTTTCTGTTAAACCCTGCCTGCTCGTGTCTGCATTTGAGTACAACTCAGCTTCCAGTCTGCACATCCTGCAGATTATGACACAGATCCCAAAGGTGTTCTAATGGATTTGAATCTGGTGACTGTGGAGGCCATTTGAGCACAGTGAACTCATTATCGTGTTCAAGAAACTAGTTTGAGATCATTTGAGCTTTATGACCTGTTGTGTTATTCTGCTGGAAGAAGCCATCAGAAGATAGCTACACTGTGATAATAAAGGGATAGATGGTCAGCAACAATAATCAGGCAGGCTGTGATGTTTAAATGATGTTGGTTCTAAGGGGCCAGAAGTGTGCCAAGAAAATATCCCCCACACCGTTACACTACAGTGTCATCACCAGCCTTAACTGTCAACATAAGATAGGGTGTATCCATGCTTTCATATTGTTCATGGCCAATTCTGATCCTACCATCCAAATGTCACAGCAGAAATCAAAATTCAACAGGCGAGACAATGTTTTTCCAATTTTCTGTTGTCCAACTGAGGCTATAATTTACAGGGGAGCCCCTGTATATTGTAGCCTCTGTTTCCTGTTCTTGGCTGACAGGAGTTGAATCTAGTGTGGTCTTCTGCTGCTGTAGCCCATCTGCGTATTGTAATGAATGGTTATTTGCATTACTCCGTCCTTCCAATCAGCTTGAGGCAGTCTCGCCATTCTCCATGACGTCTGATTTCTAACATCAACAAGGCATTTTCACCCAGAAAACCGCTGCTCACTGGATGTTTTCTCTCTTAAACTAGAGATGGCTCTGTGGAAAAATCAGTTTCTGACATACTCAGTCCCGCCTGTCTGGCACCAACAACCACATAAATCAAATTTCTTCCCCATGCTGGTGCTCAGTTTGACTTTGACCATGTCTGCATGTCTAAATTGAGTTGCTTCTTTGACTGGCTGATATTTTAACCAGCCCCTAAACTGATGTACTTTGTGAAGTGTGCTTTAAGTGTGTTATCAATGCTTGAGAGGTAGAGAGAGAGCGAGATAAAGGATGAGTAAACAAAGGACACTGATTTGATCAGCTCGAGAAAAATCCGTGTAAACAAATAAAAATGCTCAAACTCAATTAAGTAACAGTTACATTTGAGGAAACATTATGAAAAAAAGAAAAGAAAAACAGTGCTAATCATAATAATAAGGCACTCTCCCCGAGCAATTAACCCAGATCGAAAGATGGTTTGACAGCTAGAGTTGCCTTCCCGCCCGAGTCTCTTGGTTGCAATGTTTCGAAATAACACTCAACAAAACAACAAGGCAGACACTCCCAGTGTGCTCATTAGCAAGATCTGTCTCTCTCACAGCTTCGGCTGCAAACATCCACACAGCAGCACTTTACTGTGGGACTCAAACCAGGCTGTCTCTGCTGCTGGATACGATGCTGTCTGAAACATGCAGAAAACGTGGCTGTCTTTGGATTAGATTAAGCATCAGTTTACTTGATTTCAGATGCTTTTCATTACAGCTAAATCTTCTCTTTCTCAATCCCTCACTCCTTTCTTTGGCAATCTTCTCGCCCACCTTTAAGCTCTTCTCTTTCAGTAACCCCCCCCCGACCTTCAGTTCAACCTATTTGAAAATCCCCTTCTTGCATCGATTTTCTCCCTCTCCCCCTTTCCTGTGGGATTTTTTTCTCTCCTCCTTGTGAGAGTCCATTTTGTTCAACAGTTGCCACACCGAGCGGTTCTGCAGTTTGAGCCGAGGCTCTGGGGAAACGCTCTGGGGTAAAGGCCTGTCAGTGAGAGAGAGGGAGAGAAAAAATCTGGAATCAGTGCAAGGTAGCAGATTAAAAGTCACACGCAGCCCCCGCCTGCCCTCCCGTTCTTCCAGACTCACTTTGAATCGATCAAGAATTTGATCTTTTTATAAAATGAAAAGGCGATAGCTATTACGTAAGCTGCATTGTACCCTCGCAATCTTATTTTCTCCATTAATTGATAATGAGAACCCATCTGTCGAAGTGTCCCCGTGGCACATGGGAGATTACTTTCATGAAATATATGCAAGTGGTTCCAAATGTTCAACAGATGACATAAAAACTATAATTCAAGCTTTATTACAGAGTCCTGTTTTTTTTTCTGTAACACTGTAAGTGCAAAGCAAGTGTGTCACGCATAATATATTATCGAGGCAGTTTCATTCTTACTCTGCAGCTGCTTGTGCCAGCTTTGTACAGTATTGCCAAACATCCAGTGGAGTTTTTAATGTTACCGTAATTGGTATTGAATTTCAGATTAATCAAGCTCATGCTTCATATTGCACTGAAATTGCGCCTCCAGCACATTTTGAAGAGATTGGAATCCAGTTGCAGATTGCTATTTCATCACTCGTCTTTACTGCAGGGCAATAATTGATGCGATGCTCTGGCAGCAGATATTAGAAGCGTCTTCAGTTAAAATTGCTATAGCTCAAGAAGAGCAATCATTCTAATAGGGTAGAGAGAAAACCATCCAAGTATTGGAAAAATATCTGTGGAGCTGTTTTTTTGGTTGTTGTTGTTGCTGTATTTGAGTCAGGATTTAACTGAAGCTCATCTTCAGTTTTGCTCGTCATGCTGACTAATGCTGAAACTAGGCGCGGCTGTGACAGCTGTTTTGAGCAGGTGGGAACAGCTGCGGGTGAGTGTTGATAACCCAAGTCCTGATATTTGACCCAGACCTCACACTGCTCAAACTAAAGTGTTTTTCCACCCACATTTCACACTGTGAAGGATGTCCAGATGTCAGTTTCATCACTTTCATTCTGGCTTCAAGTTTTAACAACTGATATCTTGCGAGGTCTTGTTCATCTGGAAGTACTCACGCTTTCATAATGATGCAGCAGTGATTTAGATGTGTTTAGTGTGTTATGAAATATTCAGAAAGAAAGCATCTGGAAACATCTCATAACATTTAACATCTGAGGTCACTTTACTGTTGCATAACTCAAATATTTTGTAATAACACAAATTTACAACAAAGATTAAAAATGCCACGTGTTCATCAGGAATTTCAGTGGAAACCAACAGAGTAAAGGGAAAAAGAAACAAGAGGCAGATATCTATAATCTTGAGCTTCTGTCATGTATGAAGTATTCATGGCTGGGCCTTCGGTTGTGCTTTGTTTTGCTAATTTTCAGCCTGATTTCTGGTCATACCTCACCTGAAGTCCAATCACAACATGTGAAATGTGCACCTGTCTTCCACCTTCTAAATCAGCAGCGAGAGCTTCACAATCAACCCCCTCAGCTGACTGCAGCACATACCGAGCAGCCTACTGGATCATAGACAATATAGGATTATATTTTAATAGTTGTTAGTTGGCTATTTTTGCAGCCATTCGACATAAACATTAGATCTCAACTCAAGAAACAAGTAGTGTTTAAACACCTCTTCGCTGTAATAAATCAAAAAAATAAATGCACAGATTTTCTAATATCCCAACACTAATAGCCATGATCTGCCTAAATCTTGCATCTACTGCACAAAGCTCACAAATGTGTCATTCTCCTTTATTACCAGAGTTGAAATGCCCTTCCTACTTTAACAAGATCACCTTTTCCGTGCCTTTGCTCATAGGCTGAAAACTCATTTCCTCAAGTGGCACTTCATGTCATGTTGTCACTTCGGAATCACACCCCTGCAGCATTAACGAGTGAAAAGCCATCCAGGCATCTTCACTATACAACTAATTTTGGTTGAGTAGTGAAAATTCTCTAGACATCTCTTTAACAGTTTGGATGCCCATGACCACTTTTACAGCTTCAGCCCCGAATCTGTGACAGCTTTTCACTAATCACCAGGGGAAAAAGCTCAGTGGGATTTTCTAACTAGCTTTTTTCTGCTCTGCTCAGCCTCATTTGCTCTAATCTTTAAAGAATTCCTGTCTTCCTCGTTTCATTGCTGTTATTTGTTACAATCCTTCCAGAGCCACAGCAATATTTGTGTTCAGTAGTCACTTATGACTCAGAGCTTACCTCAAGACAACATTTACACTGATGTGGTTCTAAAAAATGTCTGTCTTTAATTTATCTTTCTGGGAAAGTCAGACCAGGTGGGATATTTATTGTGTTTTTAAGGTGAAGTTCTGAAAGGACACCATGATGGAAGCAGAGCTACTCTAAGTGTTAATTTTAAGAAACTTACGCAATAACAAAACGCTGCTTTGACTCATTGGCTTTAAAAAGGCTGAAATACGCCACTCAGATCAAATAGACAGCAGTTAAAAATGCACAGTGAGGTTCTCATAAATTAAACCAGACAGTGATGAGAAGAACAAAGACAGAGACACATGAGGACACATTCAAGTTATTTCAATTTATTATTATCTTAATATTTCAATTTATTATTATCTTAAATGTTTAACTTAACTCAAAATTTCAAGTTGTTTTTCAATTTTGATTTAATTATTCAGAAGTCGAATCTGTAAGTCAAAATTTTCAGCTAATAAATCGATATTTTGACTTAAGAATGGTGAGAAATCTTTTTTTTAATGGCAGAGACTTCCTTAACATGTATCCTGTGAGACACAGGAAAAAGGGGGGGAAACTGCTAACATGAGCAAGGGCAAAGAAATAAAGAAATTGGAGTAATCTTAAACACATTGACCATGAAAGTTTCTTGGCTCCCTGACGATGTATTCTACTGACTTTCATGTCATGATGTCCTGACTTTACCTCTGCTGCTGTGATGAATTGCTGGGAACACCAAGTGGGTCTCAACTTGGAAGTGATGTAACTCAAATGTGCACCAGGGGATGGAATAATAATGCTTACCGACATTAGATGGCGTGGGAAACGTTAACACCGAAAAGAGAAAGCAAATAAAAGCAAAGAAAGCTGGATATGTTCACTTCAGCCCAACTGTGACAATGAGAAACTTGTTTTAATTGTGGACAGGACTTTAGTTACCGGACAGGTTTTTTAAACACTGCAGGAGGAAGTTCTTGGTCATTGTGCACAAGGTCTTTCGACTGTCAGAGTTCTTAGAAACGTGTTTTCAGTGGTGGTTCTAGAATCTTCTGGGGCTCTAGACAAAAATTCAGAGGGGCCCCTTTTAACCAGCGTTCATCACCACGTTGTTATGAAAAATTTGAGAGCATCAATAGTCTTATAAAATGTCAGGTCAAATATTCTGCTAGCATTTTTTCAGCCTGCTACCTATGCTAACATTTGGACTCAGTCTGCTGAGTCTGACTCTTCACTTGTCACTCATCTTGGGTTTTTTTTGTCCTTTTCCTCTTTTTTTCCTTTCTTTGTTCACTCCCAGCAGGATAACTCCTTTTTTTCTTTCTGAGTGAAGGGTTTTCTTGTTTGTCATTAGGTTGTTTAAACAGACTCATGTAGCTCCCTTATGGAGTCACTTGAGTCCTCCTTAGGTAGGTTCCTCTTCTGTCATTGAAAACTTTGCAAATTGCCACTACTGTAGTTTCTATGCACTTCTGCATAATATTTAGAGTACTTTTATATATATTTACATATTCATACTTCATGGTATCCAGTGTTAAGGAAAGATATTTCAAAAATGTATGCAAACATAATCTGTTTGAAAGTAAGTGAATGAGAGGGAGACAGGTGGAAATGCAAACTGGGGCCAATCATCCAAAGCAAGAGAAGAGCATGCGGGCAGGGTGGAGCGGTTGAAGACAAGTGTCAGATTTCATTTGTGACAGAATGAGTGAAAGAGAAGGTTAACAAGATGCTAGTGAGACCTAGTCTATTGTTTGGAGACAGTGGCACTGACAAAAAGACTGGAGGTCGAGCTGGCGATGGCAGAATTGAAGATGCTCAGGCTTTCATTGGGAGTGAGCATGATGGATAGGATTACAAATGAGTATATCAGAGGGACAGCTCAGGTTGAGCAGTTTGGAGACAAAGTCAAATATTCAAGAGTGAGATGCTTTGGTCGCATGCAGAGGAGGGATAGTGGATATATTGAACAAAGGATGTTGAAGAATGAGCTGCCAGGCAGGAGGAAAAAGAGAAGACCTCATAGGAGGTTCATGGATGTAATGAAGGACATCCAGAGTCTTGGCGTGGCAGGAGAGTATGCTAGGCTGAGATGTGGTAACCCCTAAAAAAAGAAGCCAAAACAACACGATGATGTAAACACGATCTGTGGAGACAATCAAACAATAGTGTTACTTTAACCTTTGTTAAAGTTTTTACGTCTGTATAAGGAAATACAACACAATGTCAACCGAGCAAAGCAAACTGGTCCTCAGCTCACAACCTGGAAACATGTGAACATATGTTTCATGTAGTGTAATGGTGTTATAGCGACAGTATAGCACTACACATTTCAACCCTGCTTTCTGGTTGAAGTGTACTCTGGCAGTCCAAACAGGCTCTGACACAGCGTGCCTGACCCCTGACTACGCCACAAGGTCAACGCATAACTGAGGAGGGGAAAGAGTTTGTGGGAAAATATGAACTTGTGCTTTTAATTCCAACTACAGATGTCTGTTTTTTGTAAAATGTGACCGTCCCTGTTTTTATTTCCCTTCGGAGATGGAGTACTCTACTTGAATGCACGCCACATTCAGTCTCCTCGATCTCCTGTCTCTCTGACCTCCACTTTTAATACAGCCTTAAAGATCCATCCACCATCCTTGTCCATGAATAATTGAGGGCTTCCCGTGGAGATCCTGCAGAGTGAGGCGGAGGGAGGAGGAGGCGCTCAGTGACTTCAGGGCATGGGGCGACAATTAAATAATTAGAATGATTAAATGTGTTGATCTTTTAACTGAAGATCGCTGGTGTAGTTCGTTTAACTGAAATAAAATCCTCTTTATGCATTTCAAGAGCTTCTTTCTGATGGTTTCTCCTCTCCTAACCTCTCATGTTTTTAACTGTGAATCAGAGATAAGGCTGCTTCACTAAAACATAAATAAGGATTGTTGTGTTTTTGATGATCTGCGGGGTCTCCTTCCTTGAAGGCTGACACAGATCACTCCACACGATCAAGCCCCCGGGCCTGTGTTTGGAGCCCTGCATTTTAATGCTGGTTTCATAACTGCGCCGTGACACGGTGTAGCAGAGACAGGCACACTCCTCCATGATATACAGTTATGTAATGCAAACTGTTTCTATGTGTTCTGTCGCAGCGCTCTTTCCTCCCAATCATCTAGTTTGTCACATGAAATCAAATCATGGGTGAATTTATAGCTCACCCGAGAAGCACGTGTTGCTTCTTCCACACTGCGCAGTTGAATTGTGGTACATTCTGTACCGAGAGGTTTGAGTATCATCGGCACAAAAGCAACGATATGCTTTTGGTTTGAAGTTACATGTCATTAGAAGAGATCCGCGTCATTGCGTCGCTGGGCCGTTTGTGTTATTTTTGGTGCAAAATAAACATAACAGGGCGTTAATGTTAGTGGTATTTACACGGGAGTCAAAGACATTTGGTTTCTTTTGCGCTGTACTGTACATTACTTACATTTTTTGGTGGGAACTTTTGGGGGGTGTTTTTGAGAAAAAATGTCACTCCAGGTTGTGCAGTCTGACATGTTTTCCACATTCATGTGTGAAGAGACCTCTGAGAGTTGTGTGATGGAGTAGCTTATAGTTGTGGTTTATAGAAACTCGACAGACCCTGGAGTCTTTTTTGTTCCTGTTTTTCTTTGTGCTAATTAAAACTCCACCTTCAGACTCGTACAAAAGGCGGATGGTGACTAATGGCGCTGCATCTTTAAGGGTGTGACTGTAAGTTGGAGACGATTCGACCCGTGTTTTCCATGATTTGTGTCTTTCGGTGAGATGAGACAAAAAAACAAAACAAAAAATAGCGAGAGCCTTTCTCATTTTAAGGGCACACGCTGTCACTTCTTTCTCAGTCAACACCGACGTTTCCCCCAAACTTCGAATTCAAAGTTTCCAAGAACCAAGTGAATGATTTGAGATGTCAAAACACTGCACAGCCTCGAGCTGCTGCATTGACAGTGTACAATAGAGGCAGCCTTAATCAGCCCATCCGCTAAATGTTTCACTGAAATTTAATCCAAATCCAAATGAGCTTTGAGGCTATTTTTTCCTTCCCAGAAAATGTGCCATTATCCCCATGAAACTGGAGGACTCTGGATGGTGTATGTAATCACCACTTTCATGTTTCCTAGTGCATTTTCTGCAGGAACCGTAGTATCAGTATGACAGTTGCATAGTTGTGCAAATTCAACTCCATTTTTAGAGTCGCTGTAAAGAATCCTCATTAACACGGGCCAAAGTAGCCTGAGGCAAGAGTGACACATAGCCGATGCTATAACTGAGTCAAGCTCCACAAGCTGGTGGAGAAAATGTTGAGCCTGCAGTCAAAAGGCCTGAAGTGACATCTGCAGAGAACTGAAGGATCGGCCCTTTAGCAGCTCACTTTTCAGCAATGAGTTTGTACAGTACATTGGACCCTTGTAAGGCCCTCCCTGACTGAGACAGACTACCACGCATGTATTATACAAATGCCCGGAGGCAAAACAGTTCAGATCGATCTGAGGTATAAACAAGTCAAGACCAAAGCGTTGATGAAGCAGACATTGATCTGGTCGTCCCACGGGTCTGTGGTACAGCATCCACATCCAGTGTTTCTTAAGTGCTTTTATTTTATTGCCCTGAAATGAATCTGGTGTTTCTCTGCATGCTCAGTGGGAAAAAATTCAAATCAAATTTGTAGTTCAGAGAAGTTTCTCCTCACAGCTGAGATACTGCTCGTTATTCTCTCTGATGTGATCACGGACATGCTGAACTTGGTCAGAGCTGTGCAAATGGACCACAGACCTTTTCTAATAACATGTTCTAATAAGACAGATTATATAATATAAATGATTTATTAATGGGCTATAATTTGTAATAAAGTATTCAGTCATGCTTTTAAGAGACTGAAGAGAATATGGATTATGCCACCATCAAATCACCCACAAACTTCAGCTGTATGGCCCACACAGACATATCTGCTTAATAATGCTTCAAACCAAGAAATTAATAAATTTCATAACAGAGACTGGAGGACAAACTTCTTGGATGGGCTGTTAGTGTAATTGATTGCACAGCAAGACCTTATTTGTCAAAAGAAAATTAAATAAAACAATGCTATGAAAACACTACTCAGAGGTGCTGTTTGAGAATTATAGAGGTTAGGGTTATAGGTTAGGGTAAGAGTTTTTTATAATTAAAGAAAAAAGTAAGAATTATCACATTAAAATTATGAGGGGGGAAAAAGTCAGAAATCTACGGTGGCTCCGAGAGGTCAAATATACTGTCATTTAAGAAGACGCTTGTAAATTAACAATAAAAATTGCTGCAAAAGCACAAAAAACACAATGGAAATTGAATAAAACCACAATAGAAAAAAGAAAACATCTGTGGGACCGGAGCAAACTTAAAGGAAGCAGAGAATTCTTCAGTGTTGTGAGGGAGAAAAGGGGTAGTGTGTGTTTAAATCGCATAATTCATACAAAACCAGTGCATGTTTGCTATTAGCAGTAAAATGTTATGCCACAAATGTTTCCCGCTGTTATGCCATAAATGTCTCCACAAAACACTTCCATTGTGTTTTGTGAGTTTTGCTTTATTTTGGGGGGGTTATATTGGATTTTTATAGATTTTTTTTCTGTTCTGTTTTATTTGAGGTCAGAATTTTGACTTTCGTCTCAGAATTATAATTTTTTTCATCATTCTGAAAAAATAAAAGCCCAAATTCTGTGATTAAAGTCAGAATTTCTCACTTGAGGAAGTTACTTGGAAACAAAACTCCCTTTTAACAGGAATAAAAATGCAGTAGAAACAGGCTCAGGGAGGGGCAGCCATCTGCCGTGACCAGTTGGGGGTCATTTTAATCCATTATAATGACAGTGAGGCATATTTAATAATATCATACATCTCATCATTGTTAGCAAGCTTTTTTAATTTTAAAAAATAACTGCTTAACAGTAATAGTTCGTATACAGAAACTATATGCAACTGCATGAGTGAAAAGATGAATCGAGATGCCAACCATGCAGTTAGCATCACAAGAAACAGATTAATGATTTTTCCCAGGTTCTCTGCTTTCCTCCCACAGTCCAAAGACATGCACGTGAGGTTAACTGGTCAGTCTAAATTGGCCGTAGGTGTGAATATAAGCATTGTCTTTCTCTTTACGTTAGTCCTGTGATGGACCCGTGACCTATGCAAGAATACCCCGCCTCTCATTCTATGCCCAGCTAGGGTTGGCTCTAGCTCCCCAGGATAAAAAGATATCCATGTAGTCCATGAGTCATGAAGTCTGCAGATAAGCTTTTCCCCACATTTCTCACCCTATCAGCTCTTTTTAAATGTGTTCATCTCCTCAGCCTTCCATCTCTGCCTGGTTCAGTGCTGAGAAAGTGTTTGGTTGCATTCAAGCAAAAATTGATTAGTACATCGGTGAAGGAGGGAAGCTGCAGACTAATGATGGGCACTTAACTTTTTGAGACAGCTAGACTGAGTGGAGACTAACGGGGAACAGAAAATGAGTGTGAATGCAGAAATCAATGGACCTGCTACGACCGAGCCTTAATGGAGAGGCTTTAATGCTGTCTGGGGATGTATAGAACAAAATTACAACTCCTACATGTATCTGGTAAATGTTTCAGTGAAAATGGGAAAAAAGCCAAAGTTGTATATTTTACATCTGGAAATAAAAGTTGCAAATTGAATATGAATATTTTTCTGTTCATTTTTGTTTAAAAAAATAAAAAAAATCTGCTGTTATGTATTCAGAAGCCACAGAAGTCGCCGGGCAGCCTAGACTGAGTAAATCTCTGTCTCAACAGCAGCAGATTGTGCAATAGATCAAGCCACTGTAGGTTTTTTAATCAGCGTTAACTCCATCGTAGTCTGAAACACGCTGAATCACTCTTGTAGCTCCTAAACCGAATTCTCAAAAATGTTTCATTAAGTCATGATTCTTTAAATTTGTTCTGACCCTTTTTGTGCACTCCACTCTCTTTGCCTGCACTCATTTTTAACGTCACAAACCCCAGATGTTTTATTCTCCACCTCTGGGGTTTACATAACTACAAAGCAACAAGGACCCTGGTTCAGTGGATAAAAGTTAACAACATCCCAGAGGAAAGACGGCATATGAAAAGCAATTAGACAGCCTGTGTGAACCCACATTTAAGCAGCCAATAGTTTGACACATGAGACTCAGCCATTATTGGATTCCTGCACTGTTGTATCAGTTGCTCCTGAAGATGTCAATAGATGGATTTTCCTCAGTTATTTGCTTTTAAATTGGTCCCGAAGCTGGGGATGCTCTAGTTCACATCATATTTATGGGGACGTGCTAGCCTTTGAAGTTGTTTGTGACTGAGCTGGTCCAAGAGGAAACGCACCACTGCCTACAAGTGTGCAACCACATCAGAGAGAGCAAAATAAGACATTTTGTTGTTTATGTTGTTATCATTTTCATGCTGATGGACAGTAGCATATACTGTGGCTTTAGAAATCCTACTTATGCCTCCTGGGCCTGCAGCTAACTAAGGAGCCCGTGGGTGGAACTGAGCTCACAGAGCTGGGAGGAAGCACATTTTGGGGGATGGGGGGGTCTTTACTCTGTCTCATTAAAATCATATTAGAGCCCCACCTCCCCGTGCACCACCTACTCAGTTGCAGCACCTACTCTGCCTGTCTCATGAAATAGCTCTTTCTACATCAATGCAAAGGCACCACAGGTGAGAGGGAAAGGTTCTAGCAGAAGCAGGAAAACCTCCTATAAATAAGTCAGAGAGAACAATAGTCACTTAGATGACAGTAAAGAGCAGAAGCTGTACAGTGGAACAGAAAACCTGTGGTTGATTAACCCAAGAAGACTTCTCCTGCTTTTTAAGTTGCTTCTTAGCAATGTGCAAACCTCATTCATCTTTTTCTGTTTTCTGTATTATTAAACTGAGAAAAAATTATTGAATAGTAATTTAATTGTTAACATATAAGAGATCACAGAATTTGCCAAGAAACTAACGTCAAATATGAGGAGCAATCCCCAAACTAGGTGTAACAGGGGGACAATGAGAACGAATCAGAGGGGGACCATGGAAAATTAAAAAAAAATATTACAAATTAAGCAATGAAAATTAGCATAGAAGACTTTGGACAAAGTTTTCAGGCTCCTGTACTGTGTCACATGCACTGGTACAAGTAGAACATAAAAAGTACATGAAAAGTAGCACTGAAAAAAACCCTTTGTTTAACTGAATCTCTGCAAATTAGCTTCTTGAAGGTCAGACATACACTTGCACATCAATTGCCCTGGTTAGGATTTTATGTTGTTATTATGCTAGGTTCACTAACGTTCACTGTAATCAGCCAATCACATGGCAGCAACTCAAGGCATGCAGACGAGATCAAAATAACCTGCTGAAGTTCAAACCAAACATCAAAATGGAGAAGAAAGATGAATATCACTTTGAATGTGAAAGTCACTTTGAATGTTGCAAGACTGCTGGTGCCAGACGGGCCAGTTTGAGTATTTTAGAAACTGCTGATTCTGGATTTTTCACACACAGCCATCAGTTTACAGAAAATGCATTAAAAAGGCAAAAATATCTTGTGAGCAGCAGGTCTCTTGGTGAAAATGCCTTGTTGATGCCAGAGGTAAGAGATGAATGTCAAGACTCCTTTGAGCTAATAGGAAGGCTAAAAAAAAACATTACAACCAGGGTATGCAGAAGAGCATCTCTGAACACACAGCATATTGAACCTGCAGCAGCAGGAGACCACAATCGGTGCCACTCTTTTCAGCAAAACTTTTGTATGGGCTGAACAAGAAGATTGGTGTTGCCAGGTCTGATGACTCTCAATTTCTGCTGTGATTTCCATATGATAGGGTTAGAATTAAAAAAAACATGAAAGCATGGATGTGTTGTAGTACAGCGGTCCCCAACCTTTTTTGCACCACGGACCGGTTTATGTCCGACAATATTTTCACATGTTGCGGAATAATACAACAAAATAAAACCAGTACCGGTACCAGAAAAAAGAAGATTTATTTATAACACACGGGAAAAGACCCAGGGAAACCAAGTTAACAATAAAAACGATTAAAAAAAATAATGTTAAAAACCCTGAGAACCATCAATTTCACACCCGAGCCTCAACTCTCGCAGCCCGGAGCAAACAACTCGCGGACCGACACCGGTCCGTGGCCCGGGGGTTGGGTACCGCTGTTGTAGTATAATGATGTGGCTATATTTTCTTTCTTAGCATTGTTTAAATGTCACAGCTTACCTGAGTATTGTCCATGACTATGCCCGTCTTTTTATGACCACAGTGTTGTGATGACGGTCTTCTGATGGCTGCTTCCACCACAATAACTCACTGTGTCATTATCTCAAACTGGTTTCTTGAACATGGCATTGAGCCACTGTAATCAAATGACACAGTCAGCAGACATCAATCCAGTTGAGCATTTTACCCCTCAGCAGTACAAGACTGATAGGGTATTGTCATCACCCCGCCGGGCGGGCGGCCAGGCAAGTGGCGTGGACACCTACGTTTGTGAATGCGATAACTCGAGGAAGAGGAGAGGTAGGCGTTTCAAATCAATAGCATAAGTGTGTCTACTAAAAATATTGGACGAGTTCAAGTCTGACCTCAAGGTCAGAGGTCATGTTTTCTGAAAATCTTGTGAATGCGATAACTGGAGAACGAGGCGATGTAGGACTTTGAAATTTATACCATGCGTGTATCTACCAGGAGGCTGCAGTGTAGCGCTGGCAGCTGTCAGTATTTTTAGGATGTGATGGAACAGGAGATTCACATCGTGGATAATACATAACCCAAAAATACAAATTTCATTCTCATATGAAAACTGTTCTAGGTCTTTTAATCTGTTAATTATTAGAGGTTTAGGTGTACCTGGTGCGTGCAATTCAATAATCTTTTGAAGGGAGCCATTCAAAAATGAGAGAATGAAGGGGTGAATACATTTGCTTCAGCATTTCAGATTTAGAACAAGAGAGACGGTGAGGCTATGAACAAAACAAACCGAAGAGGCCAAGAAAATAGAAAAGAGCAAGAAAGTGAGAGGCAGTGAGCAGGAGTGAGGATATGAGGGAGGGAGAGATGAATTATAGCCTACTCCTCAAATCAATAATCTTGCGAATCACAGCCCCGGTGTGCTACAGATCTTCTTCTTTCCCTTAACCGAGCAGAGAGGGTGACAGATGTAAAGAGCACAGCCTGCCAATTTATGAGGCTCCCAGACAGACCAGAGAGCAGAGAGAGATGTAGGGATAATCCTTTACTGCGCCTGAGGAGGCAGAGGGGCGAGGAAAAGCAAACAGGACTAAGACAAAAACAGAATGAACCTCTGGTCGCTCAAACAGAGCGTTTTTCTGCTGTTTGTTGATTTTTTAACTAATTCTCCATTTGTTTTGCATATGTGTTTCCTCTGACTTCTTCAAAAAAAACAAATAAGTGTTCTGCAGCAGGCTCTGTCTACACACTCCTGTACTGCCCTAACATGTATGTTTCCTCCTTTTAGCTCAGCTATCCATATTCAACCACGTTCTTTTATAGAGCAAATGTTTTGCTGAGCAATTCCATGACAGATCTGGAAGTCTGATAGTTAGATAGTAGTATTTCACCTTTCACTGTGTTCCTGCTAGATGGAGAGATTCCGTAGTATCCATGTTTTGTCTTTATATAGTCCTCTGAATGTTCTGATTGTATTCTGTGACTATGATGGGTCAATGACGTTGTGGTGGGTGTGGTTTGTGGCGCGGCTGCAGTGGACACTGACACCTGAGTTTGTTGTTGTTGTGGCGTATGTGTGGCTGGCAGCTGGGAAGCTGCAGCCGAGAGTTAAAAGAGCAGCAACCGGGAATAGTGTTACAAAGTGCAAATATTGGTCGGGTTCGTCCTTACTGCCACAAACTTGTTCTTATAAATGATGCTGTACTTCCTGTTATTCTTATAACATGCAGATTGCATGGGGTCTAAAATCAGGAGACTCTTTCATGAATGTAAACACAGAGGGTGCAAGGTGCAAACCACTGGTTACAGTCAAGAACAAGAACGCCAGATTAGACTGCCAGAAAAAATCTAATAGAGCCTGCACATATATTTGGATGAAACCAAGATGAACTGATGCATACTGCAAACATGTGGAGGTAATGTTACGGTATGGGCATGTATGACTGCCAGTGGAACTGGGTCATTAGTTTTTATGGATGATGTAAGTGCTGAGAGAAGAAGCAGTGCTGCAAAACCGATCAGATGGCACTTCCCAGTGCACAGGGATAACGACCCAAAGCAAAGTGCGAAAACAACCCAAGAGTTTCTCAATTCAAAGAAATTGGATATTCTTCAATGGCCAGGTCTGTAAACTGATCTCAACCTAGTGGGGCAGGTTTTTAAAAAACTGAAGACAAAACTAAAGGCAGAGAAACCCACAAACAAGCAGGAGGAAACCGCGTTTGGTAACATCCACGGGTTCTACACTTCAGGGAGTCGAAGGCATTTCCTCCAACTATCAAAAACATATATTTTATATTTAAAATTGTGTTCGTTTGTCCAGTTACTTTGGATAAACGTTCTTAAAATGTTAATGTTTATAAAAAAAGATTGTAAACTGTTAATGCAAGGCTTTTGTAAAACCCCTTAAATTAAAGCTGAATGTCGGCACTTCAATCACATCTTGACTGCTCTGGTCCAACGTGGCAATCTACAGAAGCAAAACCACAAGAACTGAGTCTTTGTCCAAAAAGTTATGGACCTATCTGCGTAGGAGTTTCCTTTCAGATGGTTTCACCCTAACATCTGTTATCCACAGTTTGACTGACATAGATGGTGACGTGTTGCTTTTATCACTTGTGTGTCTTGCCTTTTCGAGACTGTTTGTACATGCATCATCGACTCTTTTATCCTCCTGTCTGTTCTACACAATATCCTAACAGCCATTTATCAAATCCTGACAGGGAAAAGTTCAGGGAAGTACATGTATTTGCCAGTTTCTGGCTAAATTAACTTATTAGGGAGTCAGTCCAAAGGTAATCATCGCCTCTAACGCCCAACTTTTCACTATCTGTATTCTTATAAAGCGTACTGCAAAATGTGGCGCATCCTAATGCTCCTGGCATAAATACTCAACAGCGAATACTCTCCTCTCTAAACTGCATTCATCTCAACTCCAGTGGCTTATTAACCTGTCACTCACAATATTTCAAACACAAGTGGCCTGATTTTCTTTTTTTTAATCCCCAAAAAACCAAGCTTTCCACTGAATCCCTGTTTTCAAAATAATCCGTGTCCCAGGAGTGACGCTACAGTCCCAGATCATAGCAAGGAGACCCATTTGTCAGGGCAGCATGTTTACTTTCGCTTTGTTCGCTTGGTTTGTTTAATCACAAATATTTTAATTTCTGTGTCTCTGTGGGGTTTATTTTATTTATTTTTTATTTACTAGTAGAACTGGAGGTGACACAGAGGTGAAAAAAACAGGTGACACCCAAAGCTGAAAACACCTGGCGCCTTTCTACTCCGCACATTCAGCACAGGAGACAAAATTTGTTGTTTGAGAGACTCGGGACGAAACATAAATGCAAATTCTCTTCTGCGTGTTATTGAGGGCTGAACTCAGCCTAATGCTGTTTCTTTTTTTGCATACTTTTTTGCAGCAGTGGAACATTTGGAGTCTACATTATGGAGCCCTTAAATCAATAATGTCTGTATCAATAAGTAACACCTACTTGTGTTTGCATAACTAAGCATTTTCTTGCACATTTAATGTCTGCAGCAAATGACCATTTTGTACCTTGGAGACCAAACTTTTGAACATCGTGATAATGATTTGTTTTTCTTTTAAACAGCCTGAAGACCACGCTGAAAAAGAAGCTTTCGGGAGACGTGGTCAACCTGTCGGGAATCCCGCTCTCCGGCCGGGATGTCCACCGCGTGGCCTTCTACCTTCAGAGCAGCAGTGACATGGTGTCCGCCGTAGACCTGAGCTTCACTGAACTGCAGGATGAGAGCTTACGCATGCTGCTGCCCTACCTCAGCTGCTTGCCGAAACTCACCATACTTGCTGTTAATGGCAACCGTCTGACAGCGGCCATCCTGAAAGACCTGACAGATGTAATGAAGGAGCCCAAGAAGTTCCCCACGCTGGCCTGGATTGACTTGGGGAACAATGTGGATATCTTCACCATCCCGCAGCCGCTGCTCGTGGCGCTGCGGCGCCGCTTCGGTTTACGCAGCAGCCTCCCCACCATCTACGAGTACAGTGAGGCGCAGGCATTCGGTAGCTATAACCCGAACATGGAGACCTCTGTGGAGGAGCCTAGTCTGTACGAGGAGGGAGATATAGTAGAAGATGATAGAGAGGAGGAGGAGGAGGAGGACAGACTGGAGCTTCAAGCCTGGGGCTTTGGAGAAGAAAGCATGTCAAAAAATGTGCCGGTGCACTTCTGTGGGAGGTGATCGCCCAGAGCTGCTTTCTTTTTGACTGGCAGCCTTGCATATCCCTCTGTATCACCTTGCTCCTCCTGCGTTAGCCGATGTCAGTGTGGTAGAAGATGCTTACAGTGACCCACACGTTTCTGAAAATAACTTTAAAATAAGTAAATGTGCTGTAGTCCCTCTGGATGCTCTGACTACTGAAATTAAATGTGAGAATATGTTTGTGGACTGATTTATCCTTCATTTATCCAGGGGAGTCTGAACTGATCCAGCTTCCAGCGCTTCATCTTACTGAAGTTGTGTGCTTGTCCCACTTGGAAGCTGGAGCAGCTGTGGATTAAGTGCCTTGCACGAGGGCACATCAGCAGTAGCTGCTGAGGAAGAGGGGAGTGTTATTAATTCACTTTCTCTAAGCACATCCTTTCTTTTTTCCATTCCTTGCCTGAATATGTCAGGGTCTGATATATATGTAAGTAACTATATATCCTGCATAGGAAACACTTAAGAAACAGGAACATTTAACTTACTTAGAGAAGAAAGAGTGTGGAAAGTATAAGCAACAAGTTGACTGTAATGAGTCGTTCATCAGCACTCCTGATCCAAGACTGTACACTAGAGCCAGCTGGAGACACTATATTAGTGATTAGTTCATAATTATCCATAAAGTGAGGAGTTTGATTGAAACACAAAGTGATAGAGTAGTCATGAGGAACTGCTGAGGCCACACAGACAGAGTAACAAATGTTAAATATTAATTTGATTTTTAGTAATGAATGAGCAGTTATTGTTTTGGGTTGATGAATATTTGGATCAGAGTTGATGAATTTATGTATGATTATGAACCAGTCCTCCTCCTCCTCCTCCTCCTCCCCCTCCTCCATCCCACCCAATCCCTAACATCCTGTCACACCAACCCTCTGCAATTACTCCTTCACTACATCTTTGAATCTCTTTTGTGGTTTTCCTCTTTTCCTCCTCCCTGGCAGCTCCATCATTAGCATCCTTTGTCCATTATCTCCACTATCCCTCCTCTGCACATGTCCAAACCATCTCAGTATTGCCTCTCTAACTTTGTCTCCAAACTATGAGTACCACCATCTCCAAGTCATACACCACCGCAGGTCTCACTACCTTCCTGTAAACTTTCCTTTTGACTCTCGCTGCTATCCTTCTGGCACTCATCTCCACCCTGCCTGCACCCTCTTCTTCACCTCTCTTGTGCACTGCCTCTCTCTTTGGATGGTTACCCCCAGGTGTTTCACCTAATGATACACTAATATAGTATTTTCCAGCTGGTTCTGTAGGAAGTAATTGTCAGAAGTTCGGGTGGGAGAGCACTGATGAACGACTGATTACATATCGGTTCATTCCTGAGTCATTCCTCTCTTGTTCTAACTAAGCAAGTTTTTTTCTGCCCTTTATTGTAAAATCTTAGAGCTTTTTTGTGATATGTATGTTTTATCTGGAAATAAATAAAAGTAATTCTGTTTTCATTCAATATGATTTCAGTTTTGCTACAGCTGGGACTCTGCATTTATTCAGGAGTTATTTTATTAAATCCACGATCAGTTATGATAAGCTAATAAAGCATACTGAATGATGCTTCAAGTCCGTGCCGATGTGCCGACAGAAGCCCTGATGCACGCATGGACACATGCTGGCAGGAGCACACAGAGTTTGGGCGTGAGCTGCTGATGAACTGGTTACTGCCTCTATCAGGGCTCGTTATGCCCCTTAAGTCAGAGACGGTGTACAGAGGATCTATTTTTTTCTCAGCAAATAGGACTGTAGCCCCAGATCATTTCGTCCAATGGCGATCATCGAATGATTCCGTTTATGAATCAGACAACAAGAAACGAGAAGGAAACCGCCTATTTTGAAGATGTTCTCACAGTTTTGTAGACTACAAGCAGTTCTGCTTTTTCTTTCCCTTTCTGCTGTTACGCTCCCACGGACAGATCAGATTTTGTTGTGGCATGAGTTTTGTTTGTTTGTTTTTATATATATGGGTGGCTGCCACCCTTTTGTATTGGTTTTAACAAGTGGGCATGACTGTTTACTGTAACACAGCATCAGAACCCGCAGACAGATAGCATCTACGTGTGCACTACATTTCCAAATACATTTCGAATTCTTTTGAATGGGAAGGTTGATGATTTTTTTTTTAAAAACTGCTGTCTGTGAATACAGCTCACACTTTATCCTACCAGTATTAATGTGGTCTGTTCTCTGTCAGTGCTGTTATTCACGAAATTCAGAGTATTTGTGTTTACAGGGGGACATTAATGAAATGGATCCTTGGCTTTTGTGTGTCTGTGAGATGGTAATTAGACTGTGTGCACGAGTGTGTTTTGAACATGCAGAGTAAATTACTACCTTTGATCACAGAAATGAAATGTTTACTCATTTGCACAACTCCGTCCCTGAATTTGCAATCTTTCCTGTTTTTATTGTTGATATAAAAATAAACGAGTGACTCAGCTGCATAGCAGAAATGAAAATCTGTCCACATCCTCGATTTGATAGATAAGACGTTGACCTTCCTGGAAATTCACTGCGGTAAAGTCGTTTGAAAGTTTACTCAAATTTGACTTTGGCTCGCGAGCTCTTGGCTCCATTCTAAGGTGAAAGTGATGTCGGCCTGCTGTTCCTTCAGAAGTAAACACAGTTTGAATAACATTTCCCTTTTGTGGACTTGTTTCTCGCTAAAGTGAGAAATAATTCTGTTTGGTGAAGCATCTGGATCGCTCTGCTTACATAGTTTGTCTCCTTAAGAAGAAGGAGAGCAATCGCCCTTATTTACTCTGATACTAGTCATTCCTTTACCGTGTACCCACATCCATCCACGCTAACTTTGTCAAGCTGCAGTTTTGACAGCTCGCTTGTCTAGTTTAGAACAGGGGTGGAAAATCAAAACAGGGCACTCATGGGAACGTGTAACCAGTATAATCACTGGTTCGTTAACACAACGGATCGGTTTCACACCATAAACATTCATTCGTTACTCTGTAGTAACACTAAACAGTCTCTCTTTGTTTTAAGCTTGCCATGGGAAAACATACCCACATTTCTGTTTTTCAGGTTTTACCGGTGCTTTATACTCTGTCATTCTTATAACTGGGAAATTTACTCATCTGACTGGAAAGATGTGTGTCAGATCTATGGGGGCATAAGGTATATTTGATGTTTGTATTTTTATGACATGCACGTATATATATATATGCTTTAAAGAGATATATTCCTCCCACCACAAGTTGCACCTAAGTCACGCTGCCTGGAAAGCACATGCGTACTCTCATTCATCAGGAATACTTTAAACATTTTCAAGGGGCTCCAATTTCAGCAGCTGGTTTCCATGTCAGTTTTTAGTGCTGCGTAGAGATGAGAACGGTTCCTTGTACAGGCCTGTCAGAGGCACCACCGTATCAACATCCTGATGGCTAGTTGTGGCTCTGCTTGCAAGGCATTTTTATGTTTGCAGGAACAGAGCCTGAGGCTGTCCATCTGTGATTCCAGTCTGTCCTTCTAAAGGAAACACAGGAGTGTCAGATAACAGAGGATGTTGTTCTGGTTTGTAGAGGACGCCGAAACACTATGCAGAGTGCACCTCTGGAGCCTCACATCTGTGCAGTTTGTGACACTTGACTACTGTCTCAAAAATCATAGTGGACAATAATAAAGTATATTTACTTATTGTAAATACTTTTACTGGCTGGGTTTAGTTTCTCTGCCTTTCAAAACAAAGATCAGAGGTGTAACACTGCCGTTGGGTGTATAAATATTATATTTCTTCAGGCATTCTCGTTAAGATGAAAATCGAGCACAAAGTTTGAACAAGAAAAAAATGCAGCAGCAAAAACAACACATCACACTAAACAAAGAATCATTCAAATGTTTTAGGAGTCCTAAAGTACATCAACACTCACACACTCCTGTCTCATCGGTCCACTTTTAGCTTTGATGGCAGCACACATTTGTCATGATGTCGCATCGGTAAGATTATGCAGTGTCACATTTATTTCTGTCCAGAATTGCATTATGTTTTCACCAAGTGTAAAGTCTTCTCCAGAACAATCCCCAAAATTCTGAATCGGGTCAAAATGCAAACTCTGTGGTGGCCAATGCATGTGTAAACATTATGTCTCTCACATTTTGAGCCAGATGAAACCCAACATTGTCATCCTGGAATATGGCATCCGGAAGAAGAAAAATCCCTGATGGAAAAACCTGGTTATTCGTTATGTTCAGAACCTTTTATTGGCCAAGAAGTATATATAAACATGTATTCTTCCTCTTTCTCTTTCTCTTAGTTTGACGTCATAGGTAAATGTCACAGACATTTTCTACAGAATTTGGAAAGCAGAAGACATTAAAGACTTCCCATTCATCTAAACCGAGGGTAATTCCTCAACAGGTTTGACTATGAATCTGAAGTTCCCTTAAACAAGAGAAATCCACCAGTAAAGCTTTTATGGATTACCTTTGAATTATCAACCATTACATCGTCCACCTAGTATGTGAGCAGCGGCATTAAAATGCTGCTTTCGTGTCAGTCCAGGAATAATTTATCACCAAGTTTTAAAATGGAGCTTTTGAATGTACGCCACTGGCATATGCTGTAGCCCCCTGCTGAACATGATGTACATGTGATAAGGCAACGTGAGAACATAGCTGCAGTTTTATCATCTCAAAGTGTTTGCACATATTTTGGGATAGATTGCACTCCAGGGTTTTCTGAACCAACAGTCCAGTTCATTACTCATTGTTCTGGGTCTTCTCAGGCATGAAATGCATATTAGCAGGTTAGCAAACACACTGCATTACAGTCATGTTTCATGTTGGCAGCAAAGGGAGTTTATTCATTCACTCAACTTTCAAAACAGGGATTGCTGGATTTTCTCTGGAGCTGAAAGTAACAATAAAACATTTTAAAAGACGTCATAACTACAGTGTAAAAATCTGTTCGTTTGTGATAAATTATTATTGAGTACAAATAAAAAGTGAAATAAAGTCAAATAAAAATGATTTTTCTCCTATTAATTGCATGAGCTAGAGTATAAGTATAGCACAATTGTATTTCAGTAGATTTGCTCCACTCAAAATAAATTGTGACTAAAACTGCTTTTTCTGTGTAATAAAAATACAGTACACCAAATACTTGAACATTTGTTTAACTTCTCCTGAGATGTGCATGAACCCAAGCCTTTAGTGAGCAGTGGATTGCTCTTTTCTTGGAAAGCATACATGCTCCATCTAGTGGCGTTTGTTGGCTGCACAGAGCCAGCTCCGGATGTCAGCTGAAAGAAGAGCTTGTTAGTGCAAGCAGCAGTTCAGAGTTTATTCCATTCATCCATGCATTTCTGATCTCAGCAGGAGAACAGATGAGAAACTACAGTAAATGTGTAATTAATAAAGCAAACACACATGGCTTATTTCTTCCCTACCTCAACAAAAAGCGATACTACTTGTAATTAAAAGCATGTATATTGTGTGTGTGTAGGTGGGGGGACCGATCAGTCATTCCCATAGTATGCTTTGTTTCACAATCCTGGAGACTGATAGCTTCTGGACTCTCTCCCAGAGTTTGTAGTCCTTGAGTTTGAACTTGTCATATGGTTCTCATCCAAAGTTAGTTTCTACAGACAAAAGAACACAAACCACCTCCAGAAATGTGGGGGTTCCAAAAACACTGCTTCGAAGGTGGTCTTTGCTTTGGTCTTCCTCATTTGTGGCAGTCAAAGAATACAATTTATTTCTCACGGGAAAGCACCTTGTCCACTAATGTTGATTTCCTGTCAGTGACAAGGTCTTCTTTTATAATTTGCATAACTAGCAACGTAAATCAGTTACTAAATTTGTTCAGATTTGAGTGCAGCTGTAAGAGTAAAAGGCAAATGAGGGGCATGGTAAGAGGAAAAGAAGACAGTGTCCAGTGTGTGAGATGAAACATTACGGTGAGAGCTTATTAATCAGTGACAGTTTTAAAAAGTAGGTTAAGGGAAAGCACCAAAGATAATTTGGCTACAGCCTGTGAAATCTGAAGATGTGCTGCTTCTCCTTATTTGGATCTGATAGACCTGAAGATTTATTTCCCTTTCACTCAGAGGTGAGCTTTGCCTTTTGTCACTTTGATATTTTTAAGCTAATTCACTTAAAAAGGATTTTTTAAAAACCCACCATGCAACACTAAACTACTGATATGCATCATCCATGTACCTGAATGACATATAGGAGTGGATACATGCTAGTTTAGTACTCCTGTGTCCAGTGTGCCATTAAGTTGCAAATGGAGTGTGTCCAGATCTGCCGATGTTTATCAAGTACTTAAGATGGGTTGAACAACACACGGCTCAAAACTTTTCCTCTTCAAGCAGTTTCCCAGGAAATCTGAGCACAAAGAGAAGCAGGTAAGTTAAGGTATATGAGCCAGGCTTCACTAAGTGCAGTGATTACAACGATCCAATCGCTTCCTTAAGAAGAGGAAGTCAACAGCCTCAGGTGCATGATAACCCACAGGTGCAGGGAAGCCAGAAGGCGGGAACCCAAAACACCAAAACCAGCACACCCGATGGTTACTGTACTTTACAATGTATCACTTTAATCTAATAATGTGTCATTTGAATTTGTGTAAAGTTGGAGACTGTAAAGTAATGAAAAGTTATGCCTTGCACAGTAAAGTTGTCATGGTCCTGGGTCACTTTGACCCGGCGCCCTTAGTTTTCTGAATGCAATTGACACCATCTTCTCGACGAGAAGCCTGGGTTCGGGAGAGCCCATTGAAGACATCCACCTTTTTGGAACCATGATAACAGCTGATCGGCGCTGGCTTGGCCCTGGCTTGACCCTGGCTTATCGAAGAATAAAGAAAGCGGAAACAGCTGTTCAAATCCCCACAAGGCTGCCCGCTATGTTGATTGGAACGATGGAGCGAGCCGTGGCTTCTCAGAATGGGCTCATTAGACGCAGCACGGATGACATCTTGGAGAAGCTTGCGGCTGCTGTGAGTGCTGAGACTCTGACAACATCTTGGAGAGGCTCAAGGCTGTCGTGAACACTCATGCTCTATGAGCAAACTGGATAACATCTCGGTGTAGCTGGCTAACATCGTGGAGAGGCTCACGGCTCTCCAACGGGAATGGTGAGGAACCAGTGATGGACATTAGATCGACTGTAAAATTGACATGCAGTGGTTTGCACTAAAGCAAGAACACCACCATTATTTCATGCGGCTACCATATCGGCACCAGCTGCGGTCTCAAGGCTGGAGCTGAACATAACAAACAACTTCTCCCCTGATAACAAACTGTGTTTGGACTCTTCGTTCCAAACGCCCTCGTACGCTTATCTCCAAGGCCGAGTCGGACAGCGGGTCTGGCCCAGCGCTGGATGAATAGTTGCAGGGCAGGATGGCTGTGTCTGGATCGGCTTACTTCTCACCCCTTACCCACCCCTGTTGCTTGTCACGTGCTTCATGATGTTGTGATGTGGACATTTATGTGCTCTTTGTGCAGAGGAGTTTTTTTTTGTTTTCTGTTCTCATGCTGTCCCCCCATAGGAGCCCAGCATGAGTAGAGGTCTCTCTTTTCCCCTCCTCGACTTGCCCATTGTATTGTACATTTCAGTGTTTTTCCATAATACTACCAGTCTCCGACCTGTCTCGCCATGTGATGTCTGTGTTGTGTATGTAAGGTCGGGGGGGGGGGGGGGGGGGGGGGGGTCCCATTTTGCTGCAGGGCAACTTGCATGTGACAAATAAAGGCTTTCTTGACTTGCCTTGACTTGACTTTCTTGTGTTTTTGTATTTTGTTCTTTATTTATCCCATGGTTCCTAGGTTGTTCGGTTAAGTTTATTAGATTTCCCCCATGTCTTTACCCCATGTGTCCCCCTCCATGTATCTGTGAGTTCCCATGCCTCGTTTCTCCTCTTTGTGTTTTATTCCATGTTTTCCCCAGCCCGTTATGTCTGTGCTCTTCCCGTGTTCTCTCTCCCTCCTATCTGCTTCTCTGTGTACTTCCTGTTTTACTTTGATAGTCTCCCGTCAGTATACGTCATGTTGTGTTTGCTCCTGCCATGTCTCGTTATGATTATCAGTGTCAGCTGTGTTCCCCGTGTGTTCCCACGTCCCTCGTTATCCTTCTGTGTATTTATGTCCGTGTCTCCTTCAGTTCCACGTCGCGTCCTTCCTCCCTTAAGCTGTGTGACTTTCCTTGTGCCTCCCCGTCAGTTTAGTTTTCCCAGTTTAGCTTTGAACTGTTTTTGTATCGCCTTGTTTCCCGTTCTGTTAATAAAGCTATATTTGAGTTTGAGTTTGGGTCCTTCTCCTGCCTGCAGACAGCGCTTCATGACAAAAGTTGAGTGAACATCACTATAACTTTTTGAGCCCTCACACTAGCAGATTTTAGTGCATTACTGTTTTGCATAAAAACATTTAATTTAATGATGTTATCAGGATATCTAGAGAAAACAAGCTGATGCTATGATTTTCAAAGTCATCCTTTATTTCATTTTTAGGTTGTTATAGCAACTCCGGACACGAGCGTGACACTACCGGGATTCCAGCTGCTGCGAGCGGACAGGACGAGAGAGAGCGGTAAGAGGAAAGGAGGGGGACTGGCAGTGTTTGTGAATGACAGATGGTGTAACCCTGGGCACATCACTGTGAAAGAACAACTCTGCAGCAGAGACATTGAGCTGTTAGCCGTTAGCATGCGTCCGTACTACCTGCCCCGGGAATTCTCGCATGTTATCGCGATAACAGCGTATGCCCCCCCCTCGGCCAACGCGGATGCAGCCTGTGACACTCTCCACTCAGTGGTCAGCAGACTGCAAACACAATCTCCGAGAGCCCTCCTCATAATATCAGGGGACTTCAATCATGCCTCACTGGACTCCACACTGCCCACCTTCACCCAGTATGTGACCTGCCCAACCAGAGAGAATAAAACACTGGACTTACTGTATGCCAATGCTGAAGAGGCATACAGTTCATCACCTCTCCCTCCACTGGGCAGATCTGATCACAACCTGGTGCACCTTGTCCCTGTGTATGAGCCCTTAGTGCGCAGGGAGCCACCAGCCACCCGCACAGTGCAGAGATGGTCGGAGGAGAGCGAGGAGGCTCTTAAGGATTGTTTTGAGTCGACTGTGTGGGAGGTGATCTGTGACGACCACGGAGAGGACATCGACAGCCTTACCACATGCATTACTGACTATATTCATTTCTGTGTGGATAACACCGTACCTACCAGGACTGTACGGTGTTTCTCCAACAACAAACCTTGGATTACCTCAGAAATTAAAGCCGTCCTCAAGCAGAAGAGGAGGGCCTTCAGATCCAAAGACAAAGAGGAGTTGAAAAGGGTGCAGAGAGAGTTGAGGGGACTGATAAGGAATGGGAAGGACAGCTACAGGCAGAAGATGGAGAACCAGCTTCAGCAAAACAACGTTGGTGAAGTCTGGAGAGGCCTCAGAACCATCTCAGGCCACAAACATCAGAACTCTCTGCCTGGGAGGGATGTGAGGTGGGCAAATGAACTGAATCATTTCTTCAACAGATTTGATTCAGCCATGAGGCAGTCTCCAACATCGGCTGCAGACTCAACCACCCCCACTGCTGCTGTTCCACCTCTGACACCTCAGACACTTCACACCTCCTCTATTCACCCTGCTCACTCCTCCCCACCCCCAACAATAGCATCCAATACACAATCAACACAAGGCTCCAACCTGACTCTCTCAACCACCCAGGTTAGGAGGGAACTGAGGAGGATTAATGGCAAGAAGGCAGCGGGCCCAGATGGCATCAGCTCGAGGGTCGTCAGGTCCTGCGCGGACCAACTGTGTGGGGTGATGGAGCACCTCTTCAACCTGAGCCTGAGGCTGGGAAGAGTCCCACAGCTCTGGAAAACCTCTTGTGTTGTACCAGTGCCAAAGACTTCACGCCCCAAGGACCTCAACAGCTACAGGCCGGTGGCTCTGACATCCCACCTGATGAAGACCCTGGAGCGGTTGGTCCTGGCTCAGCTTCGGCGCCTTGTGAGCTCATCACTGGACCCACTTCAGTTTGCCTACCAGCCTGGCATTGGAGCGGATGATGCCGTCATTCACCTCCTACATCGCTCCCTCGCTCACCTGGAGACCGCTGGGAGCACTGTGAGAATCATGTTCTTTGATTTCTCCAGTGCCTTCAACACTATTCTTCCCTCGGTTCTGAAGGACAAGCTGGAGAACTCTGGAGTGGACCATCACCTCACTACCTGGATTTTGGACTACCTCACCGACCGACCACAGTATGTGAGGACTCAGGGCTGTGTGTCGGACAGGGTCGTCTGCAGTACGGGGGCCCCACAGGGAACGGTTCTGGCTTCCTCTTCACCATCTACACTGCAGACTTCTCCCACAACTCCACCCAGTGCTTTCTGCAGAAGTTCTCTGATGACTCTGCTATAGTCGGCCTCATCACTGATGGGGACGACAAGGAGTACAGAGGACTGACTCAGGACTTTGTGGACTGGTGCCAACTGAACTATCTCCAGATAAATGCCAGTAAAACAAAGGAGCTGGTGGTAGACTTCCGCAGGCACAAACATCCTCCACTGCAACCACTGAACATCCAAGGTATGGACATTGAGGCTGTGGACAGCTACAGGTACCTTGGTGTTCATCTGAACAGCAAACTGGACTGGACTCATAACTCAGACGCCCTCTACAGGAAAGGGCAGAGCAGACTGTACCTGCTGCGGAGACTCAGGTCGTTTGGAGTGGAGGGCCCACTCCTGAAGACCTTCTATGACTCTGTGGTGGCCTCAGCCATCTTTTATGGTGTGGTCTGCTGGGGCGGCAGCATCTCTTCTGGGGACAGGAAGAGACTGAACAGGCTGATCCGAAGGGCCAGCTCTGTTCTAGGATGCCCTCTGGACCCAGTGGAGGTGGTGAGTGACAGGAGAATGGTGGCTAAGCTGTCATCCCTGCTGGACAACATCTCCCACCCCATGCATGAGACTGTGACAGCACTGAGCAGCTCCTTCAGTGGGAGACTGCGGCACCCACGGTGTGGGACGGAGAGATTTCGCAGGTCTTTCCTCCCCACTGCTGTCAGACTCCACAACAAAGACTTTAACTGATCAAACACACACATCCACAAATGTGCAATAACACTAAGTGCAATAATCTTTTCTGGCATCGTTGTATTTTTACTCTGTTGTATATAGCATTTTTATCTTATTGTATATTTTATTCTATTTTATTCTAGTGTATATAGTATTCTATTTTATTCTATTCTGTACAGTTGTGTACTGTATTTATTCTTATTTTATTTTATTCTAATTTTTGCTTCATAACTTTTGCACTGTCCACTTCCTGCTGTGACAAAACAAATTTCCCACGTGTGGGACTAATAAAGGTCATCTTATCTTATCTTATCTTATAAATCTCACTTAAAGCACAAATTTAGAGAGGTGTCAAAGAGAGAGTCTGTAACTCTAATTGCAGAAGAACGTAACAGTTGAACAATTACTTTTAACTAATAAAAAAGCAACCACATGAACTGATTACCACACATCTTCTGTCAGTTACAAGCTAACTGTAACAATGTAAGCCAGGATCCATCTGTGGTCACCACATCAAAGACTTTATATAAAATCTGTCCTGTTGCACAAGAGTATGCTCTTCCTGTAAAACTCTAGAGTGTACCTAATTGCAAGACCCCGAAGGCTGAATAATTTAACAAAAGATTCATTTAATAGCCAAAAATGAAAGCACACAAAAGGAAACAGGGTCACAAACAATAAAGCAGAAGATCACAAAAGGGACCATAAAAAGCAAAGAACTTAACAGCCAGACAAAGACTTGGAAAGACAGGACTACAAATATATAAATATATATCTCAGGGCACTGAGACAGAATGAGGGAGGGGCAAACAATCACAAAAGGAAGGAGAGGAACAGAAAATAAAACTGTGTGACACAACACAGAACTGACATTGGACGTAAAACAGGATATAACTACCAGAAAAATAACACTGAGACGTGGGAACCGCACTACACTAGAGGACAGAGAGAGGTCAAAGCCATTTAGACATGACCAGATCAGAGAGAAGAAACACAGATGGAAATAAATTAAAACAAGCGATCGTACACAAAGAGAAGAATTCAAACGCTTTAACACCACTGGAACAAAAGAGCCTTTGTTTGTGGTGGCTCTATCAGATCAGAACTTGAACAACTAGAAGCAGCAACCACCAAAAAGTAGTTTAAAGATACGTCGAACATGCTGGATTATATGTCTACATCTACTTGGTTGCATGTTTTTAACATGAAAGAAAAAAGTAGAACTCTTCCATCCTGCAGTGCAGCCACACAGTGCAAAAACTCTAAAGTGTGTCACTGCTGGCCTGAAGGGATCCACAAATTTATTTTAATGTGGCTACGTGAAATAAAATCACCATAAGGTCACTGTTTGATGTACTACTGTGGATGGCAGTGAATTTAAAGAGAGTCAGCACTGTACTCACTTCACACACAACAATGCGTCTTGTGTAGTTACCTCAGATGCACTTTTTCTCTCCTGCACCACTGCTGCAGCAGCTGCGCGTATTTCAAAGACGCATATTTTCTGTATGATTTCGTAATATTACACACTAAGAACATCGGGAGCATCCTTCCTGCCTGCGGCTTCCTTGTGTCTGAACGATAATAACTCACTGAAGGCTATCTGCTGCCCCCTGCGGGCTTTCAGCAGGTACTGTCTATGTGAAGAAAGAAAACCCCTCTAATCTTCTTACTGCAGACGATATCCTTGTGCGCACACAGACGCACACGCGCGCACACACAGAGAGAGGCTAAATGTGCCTGTAAATAAGACTGTAAACGCATTTAGTTTTGGTACAAACAGACAGAAATAACACAGCGTGTGCTGGTGCGGAAGATAAGCTTAGTTTTGAAATCACCTCTTCCTGCAGACACGACCCCTTCAAGCTGATGTGTTATTTTTGCGATTTCAAGGAGTTTTCATTGTGAAAGGCACCAAATTTGTGTGAGGGCTGTTATAGCTGAGCACCTTACTAAAATGCTTATTGCTGCTAAGTCACCAGAATAAACCAACGCTGAGGAGAAAAAATAGCGTGATTTGTCTGGCACGCTCAGATCCGTCCTTACGCACAAGCGTGAACGCCTACTCCGGTGACGTGTCGGGGCGGATTGGCTGCTAAAGATACCAGCGCCCGTGTACTCTTTGTGATTGGCTGTGGCTCTCTTGGCCATTACGTTATGCTTACTCCACACACACTGGTAGCCGGAGAGAGGGAAGACGTAATGGTTTGATTCCCTGTGCACTTGCAATGGTCGTCGTTCTGACATTACTCGGCAAATTCCTCAGACGAGAGGTGCAATGAAGGTATGTGCCTGTTTCTGCAGCTCGTTTGTGATTTGGATTGTTAACGAGGCTCATGCGGTGCCGTGATGTGCACGGGGTGCTGCATCGAGAAGCAGGGAATATCCCCATCCTAATGCCAGTTAATTTCATTTGTGTGCTGTTGTATCAACAGGCTTGAACGCTGCAGACACTCTTTAATTTTTAACTTGTCATCACATTTCATTACTCGCCGCTGTCATTCCAGCGCCTGACAGTCTGGGGTTTCCATTATTTTCCTGCAAGCCTGGGAATGCTTTCCCCACGTCTCCAGCCGTCCTGATAAACACTGGGTACAGTGTGTAGCCTTTTAATGAGCCTGCTTTGACCCCAGAGTGCTAGTTCAGTGGACTAAAGTGGCCAGAGCGACGTCCATTCATCGTCAGGCTTTAATCCGCTCTAACGAGATAGAGACACTGCGGCCGGTGAGTGAGAGAGCGTGGGGATGTTCGGGAGACGTCTCGGGATACCGAGAGGGTCACCTCTCAGGTCCAAGCTGTGTCAGGCTGTGCAGGAGTCTCCTTCCTCTCAGTGTGCGCTTGTTTATATGCGTGTGTTTGTTTGTGTGCGCCTGTGCTGTAGCAGCTACAGGCTGCAGCACAGGAAGGAAAGGTGATGAAGCTGTCTGGCAGCTTAGGACAGATAATGATGAAGACTACAGCGATGATGTCATTGGTCCTCTGGTGGTGGCAGGTTTCTGGTGGCAGTCGGTGTGAAAGGTGAAGTGAAGGCAGGGCTACAACCAGTCCTATCTTCATTATCACCATTAAACAGCAGCAGCATCAAGGAACGTGAGTGTACACAGTACGAAAACTGTGCTGCTGTCGGTGGCAGTTGACACTTAGTCATCTGTTACAGTTAAAGCTGACTGGATGATTTT